>NC_081253.1:39836991-41227679 GCF_030490865.1 Poecile atricapillus | reverse complement strand
TTACAAGAGCTGATTGGCAACCTGGGAGGAGAAAGCTGAGGTACCTGAGTGCCTGGGCTCATGGGGACATCCCAAACCACACCTTGAGGTGTGTGATACCCCAAGAAGTGCCAGTCCTTGTGAAGCTGGTTCAGAACAGAACTGCAGAGCAGGTGTTGGAAGGGTGAGGTGAGTAGGTCAGAAGTGACCTGCACTAAAAGCCCCTCCCCTTTGTTAAGAGTGTATAAATAAAATGATGTAAACCCAAACTGCCCGGCCACGCCAAAACCTTCCCTTTGCAAAGCCTTTGCCTTACTTTTGATGTTAGATGAACATCTAGTAAGCTTAATTAAAGTTTAATTAGTGTAAGTAGGGTAAATGTGGTAGGTCAGCAGGCACAGCAGATGCTAAAATACTGTTGGCAATAATCAACCTGACCAAAAAAAAAAAAAAAAAGAGAAAAGTTCCCTTCTTAAAAAAATAAATACCTCTAAGTGACTGGTTTAGACAAGTAATCTCTCAGGGGTGGTTGGTTTGTTTTTTTTTTTCCTTTCTTTCCCCAGGCAATACTGACCAGTTGAGAGCAAATCCTGTTTCTTCACATCAGTGAAAAACAACAAACCAACAAACAAACAAACAGCTTTTATCCTTTACTGTGCTCTGGAATTTTACCCCAAACATTTTCTGGAGTCTGGGCATATGCCACAGGGAGGTGTCCCACTGCTTTCTGCTATTCTCTTCAGTTGAGAGCCACATGCTGAGGGCTGTGGTTGCACAGCCCAGCTGAATTTATTAAAGATCTGATAATCATTTATTGAGGGTGAGATTCAGCAGTGCATCACCAGCCTGGCTGGTCACTGTTGCCTGGGACATCCTTGGCAGATACGGTGATGATTCCTCAATTGGCATTTTGGCACGCAGGTGTCTCTGTTTATCTGTGGTGATGCCTGTTTTTTGTCCTGTTGGGTGCTGGTGGCAGCACAACTGGGCCATCAAACCCTGTAGATGAACCCTTGACCTATTCTGGGATGTGCTCTTGGATCAGGAACCCCACTCTGGCCACAAGGCTCTGGTGAGCCAAGCATCTTGCAGTCAGCTCCAGCAAAGAGTCTCCAGCTCGTTTCTTATTTTTATCTGTCTTGATTGGATCATCCCTAAAAATAATCTGCAATGCAAGATACCGCAGTGCTGCGTTCCCCAGCGGAGTGAGGGGAACGTGCTGAGAGGTTTCCTTGGATCAAAGGCCTCGGAGGGGGAGCAGGAGCAAGAGCCAGGCTAAAGTTCAGGAGTATCCTTCAGATCCCAAAGGTAGCAGCACAAACAAAAAGCTGCTGCTCTCGTGAGGCTTTGTTGGGCACTGGGAGAAGCTGCAGGGAACGTGGAATTCCCCCTGGGATCGGATCATGGCTGGGAAAATGGAGAGGAGCAGCAAGAATTTAGGGCAGTGGTCTCTGACACAGCAGGCTCAGGCTGCTGTCCCCAAGAGCCGTGTGCCAGACAAAAATTCCATTGCCCAGAGCCTGCTCCTGGAGCTTCCGTGTGGAGCCATCGGCACTGAGCACCAGAGGCCTGGAAAAGCACAGCAGCAAACTGCTCATGAGGGTGAATGTGTGTTTCTGGTTTGTTAGAGGGGTCCCAGATGCAGGGAAATCTCAGTTCTCAGGAGCAGACAAGGAAGACACCGACTGGGGCTTGGTGGAGGTCTTGCCTGAGCTGAATGGTTCCGTGATTGTATGGGATGGATAGGGACGGGCTCTAGGCCCTTCTGAGGTGTTCCTAAACCCAAGCACAACGAATTCCTCCTGTCAGCTGGAACTGCAGGCAGGTGCCTGTGCTCACACAGCAATTTCTGGGTCATAGTGATGGGCAAGGAGCGCTGGGGAAGTGAGGAGCCGGTGGCTGGGGTGCTGCAAGGGCCTGAAATCAAAACACGGCGTGGGAGATGAAGCAGAGGTGCAGAAGCAGAGGCTTCTCCTGAAGGAGCAGTGCTGGCTCTCCCCTCCTGAGGGGCTGTGACCACACAGTGCAGGGCTCGGTGTGCGCTCACAGGGGCCACAGCAGCCACGGGCACAGGGCAAGTGCAGGACACAGGGCCTGGCCCTCCCTCCTCAGGACACCTCAGCACGCCCGGCTGGGACACGGCTCCACGTCCTGCCCAGGCATCAGCCTCTCTTCCCGTTTGCCTGAGGGAATTTTCATTATTTTTAAATAGGGCAGTTTTGACAGCATGAACTGATGCATCCTTGTGGGCACATAGGCAAGCTGAGGCATTTTCTGTGAACACAGACTGCTGTTATTTTATCACTGCTTATTGTCACCAACCTCAAACCCTGATGGGGGGACTTTGTTTTCTGAAATCTAACTAATGAATATAAACTTTCAGTTTAGGATTAGCCTAAACCAATTTTTTCTTTTTTCCCAGGTGTTTTTTTTTTGTTTTTTTTTTTTCCTTCCCATTTGTAAAAATGAAGGGGAAAAGCTCTGCCTTAGGGTAATGCAGCTCCCTTTCCTATTGCTTCCCCTGAGATGAGTGTCCTGAGAAGGGAACAGAGCTGGACAAGGCTCTGGAGCTCAAGGGATAGGACAAGAAGGAATGGACCAAGCTGTGCCTGGTGAGGTTTAGAGTAGAAACTGGGGGAAATCTCCCCACTGGAAGGTTGGTCAGGCACTGGACCAGGCTGTCCAGAGGCACCATCCCTGGAAATTCTCAAAAAGCTTGTGGATGTGGTGCTCAGGGAGTTGGTTTAGTGTTCTTGAACTCACAGTTAGACTTGATGATCCCAGCCTTAGTGATTCTGTGATTCTTTTGGTTAAAGGGAAGTGGAAATACAAATAGAAAAGGATTCATCTGCTGTTTGCAATGCCAGGCAGGCTCTGGTTTGGGGACAGCGAAATGACAACTTGGATCTGTGCTTGCCGCATTTTAGTTTTGCTCCATTTTTACCCTAAAAAAAAAAAGTGTGTTAATAAGCATTTCTTTGCAGCTAGAGAGCCACTTCCAGATGTGTTTATCCTGAATGTTCTTATCCTGTGTGCCATTTGGTCATGCTGAGCTCAAGAGGGAGCTTGACCTGGACCCAGCTCAGAGGACATTGCTGCAGGAGCCACTGCTTTGAGCAACCTCCAGGTTGAAAACCAGCTTTGAAAACCTCCAGGCGATGCCTATTCCTGCCCTAATCCCTGAAATGTGTCCCTCAGAAACACGGCCAAGTAATTTGGGTGCTTTGTGCAGAGTGGAGAGAGCTGCTGTGGGGACTTGGAGAGCTCCAGTGCCTTGTTTTGCATGTAAGTTCTCAGCACTGGAGTGCACAAACACAGGGCTTTGCATTTCATTATAATTCAGCCCAAGAAACGCACTAATAACTTTATCAGAATTGGGAATGTCGCTCAAAGCACAAATCACTGAGGAACAGGGAGACATGAAGGGCTGCTGTTCTCCCTGCCTCTGGAATAACAGCCAAGAATCAGTGAGATTTTCTCCTAAACAAATGTTTCACTGTTGTTTGTTTGAATAAATACCATTTCTCTCTCTCTTTTTTTCTTTTTTTTTTTTTTTAAGCAGGCCAAGGAAGGAAAGAAAAAGCTGAAGTGCCTGAGGTGCAGGGAAGCATTTTGCTCTATTCCCTGACTTTGCTTAGTGCCAGCTGTATTTCCCCACTGCAGAGTAAGAGCAGGAGGGCTGAGGATTTGGGATGGGAAAGCCTGGAATAGGGGAGGAATTTCATCACATCTGTCCCTGGTTGTGGAACCTCTGGTTGTGGTGGAGGTTTGATGGGCTGGCAGTGAAATCAGGGGGTTCAGAGAGATAAACCTACCTCATCCAGTTGGGAAGGGGCTGGGAGCAACCCAGTCTAGTTGGAACTGGATGGACATTAGGGTCCCTTGCAATCCGTAAGATTCAGTGTTCCTGTGGCAGGGAAAGAGGTGTTGGAAAAGCTTCTCTGTGAGCAGCACAGGATGGTTTGGAGTGCGCCCTAAAGCGCTTCAGCTCAGAGTGGAAAAGAAAAAAAACCCATTTGGGAATGCTGGTGCATTTCCCAGGGTTGCTGAAGCCACCGTGTGTCCCGGGCAGCATGGCACCCACCCATGGCTCATTTACAAGCCCTGGGTGGTGCAGAAAGCAGGAACTGCCCTTCACAGCCCCACTAATGGACCTTCTCCTCCATTGCCCTGGTGCTGACAAAGCCCAGGACCATGGGGGAAGAGGAAAAGCTGCTGTCATGATCCCACTGCTGGAGCCAAAGTCAGCTGGAAGGCAATGGAGAGGCTCTCAGTGACTCCAGGGTGCTGTGAAGTGGGGGCCAGGCCATTAAACCTCCACGGGGACAAGCGGAGGGAGGGAAAACACATGGGAGCAGGACTGCAAGTCCTCACTGAAACTGTTTGTTCTCTTATTTTTAATCTCCAGCATCACTGGACATGGTCCTTCCGGAGGTGCTGCCAGACCATTGAGTGCTCCATCCCTGCCCTCCAGACACCCTCTTCCTGGAGGAAAGCCGGCAGCTTTGGGTTTATTCCATTTTTTCATCCATGCCAAGGCCTATTTAATAGCAGGTTTGCTGTGGGTTTCTTTGGGTTTGGTCCCACAAACGCCTCCAGGGCAGGTCAATCCATCTCCCAAGCCACCTCTTGGCCTTGCCTGTGGAGTTTGCAAAATCCAAGGAGACCTCTGCTGTTCTGCTTGACCCTTCCCATCTGAGTCCCAAATGGTGGGAAGCATCAGGGAATATTATGGATAAACAATGGATGTCTGCTGGAGACACTGGTGATTTTCCTGGTAGAAAAGGCTGCTGCATCCCCTGTGATAATTCCCCTTTCTTTTCCTCCTTGTTGGCTTTGTGGTTTTGTGATTTCTTTGCAGGCTGGCAGGTGTCCATGGCCCTGCAGGAAATGGATGTCTGCTCTTGTGTTTGGGGGGACCATACAAAGTGTAATTTTCCCACTACATTAATTACAGACGTTTCTCCCTGGCTGGAGCAGCTCCATGGTTTCTGTGCCCTTTCAGTTTGTTCTTCCCAACCCAGACTGAGAGTATTTATGGGGAAACCCAGCTCTGACATCCTCAGCTGAGCTGAGGGAAAGTGAAAGAACTTGGCCACGAAAACTGTAGAGGAGGAACTCACTGGCCTTTTTTTACCTGATTGTAACTCCAGAATAGCAGCACAGCCAAGTTTTCCCTGGCTGTTCCTCCTGCTGACACTTTCCTCAAGGATAGAAGTGGTTTGCCCTGAGAAAACAACCCTCTTGCTATGGAAAAGCAATTGTAGGGCAATTTACTTTGGAATAGCTGTTCTACCTAATTCCTGGCTCCCGGAGGAGCGAGGACCCAGCCGGACTTGGACCAAAGAAAGGAAACTCGAGGCAAAATTCAATGTGGTTGTATCAGGTTTTGCTGGAGGAAAGACTGGACGAGCTACTGTGAGGCCCTGGCACAGGGTGCCCGGAGAAGCTGTGACTGCCCCTGGATCCCTGGAAGCGCCCAAGGCCAGGTTGGACACTGGGGCTCAGAGCACCCTGGGATAGTGGAAGGTGTCCCTGCCATGGCAGGGGGTGGAGCAGGATGAGCTTTCAGGCCCTTCCAACCCAAACCAGTGCGGGATTCTATGATTTGGGACAGCAGTGGAGCCAAAGATCATAATTTCCAGCAGACCAGAATATGCCCAAGGTGTCCCTTGGCTTGTAATGTGGGTTCTCCATGGGTTCCTGGTGAAACACGTGTCCTGCCATGGTTTTTCTTGTTTTTATCCTTCCAGAAGTGAGGGTGTAGGATCAGGGGTTGCATCAGAGGATGCAAGGACAGGGCACAAACCTGAGCCAGCCTACTGTCATGAAACCAGGAGGGAGGTGAGGATCTGTGATGGGGGGACATCCAGAGATGCAGGATTCTGGGATCTCACCTCCTCTTTGGAGTCATTGCCTGGATGTGCTGCTGCCCTGGCTCTGCTGGGATGTGTCTCTTTCTTTTAGGGGCTGGGAAAGTTCTACCTACAAAGTTTCTCCCAGGGGTCCCAGCAAACCTTTGTGGTAAATCCAGATCCACATCAAATTAAGCATCTTACTGTGTTTGTTCTGCCTCCTCCCCTGTAAGCCTTGAGCACCTTCCGTGACCTCTCTCACATTTCACTTTCGGGTCGCAGCCCACGTGCAGGCCACGTGCTCCACCGCTCTGTATGGGCTTGTGCGGGGCTCTTGCTGCATTCCTGGGGCCTGTGGCAGCGGGTTGGGGCTGGGACAGAGCTGTCAGGAGACAGCTTTCCTTGGGAAAGCACCCACCTGACCATGAGCATGGCGTGGCTGGGTCTGGACATGCTGGCTGCTGTTATATCTGCAGCTGGTCTGGCCGCACCAAGTGGTGGAAACTGTCCCGGGGAGGGATGGATTGCCTGGTGAAATCTATTTCATAGAATCCTAGAATGGCTTGGGGGTGGAAGGGACCTTAAAACTCATCCAGTCCCACTTCCTGCCATGAGCAAGGACACATTTCACAACCCCAGGCTGCTCCAAGCCCCAGTGTCCAGCCTGGCCTTGGACACTTCCAGGGATCCAAGGGCAGTCAGAGCTTCTCGGGGCACCCTGTGCCAGGGCCTCACTGCCATTCTACTAAAGAATTTAATTCTAAATCATCTTCCCATGGTCCGAGTTGAGGCTCTAAACACAAACACCATTAGCAGCAGTAGGCTCTGTGCCCTTAACTCCCTGCCCTGCTCTAAAAGCAGCAGCCCCAGCAGCAAACATCCCTCCCTCCATCCACTCAGTGCTTAGCCAGAGGACCTGCACCCCCTGCCATCACCCCCGTGGCACTCCGTGTAAATCTCATCCACTCCCTTTTCCATTTGGCCGATTGGGGAGTTTATTCATCATTCAAACCTTTCCTTTCACATGTTGTTGCAAAGGTAGGGATTTATTTGGGCACGAATTTACTGCCCTTGCCAGTGACAAGGAGGTGTTGCTGTGATGCTGACACAGCCATGAGCTGCAGAAACACCATTCTGGGCACTGCAGGGGGGGAAGGGGTTGAGGGCAGGTGTAAAAGTGGGCCAGGCGTGACATAAAATAGAGGAGGACAAGTGTGCTCTGCTTCCAGAGGCTGGGGGAAGATGCTGAGCAGGAGCTGTAGCAGGACATCACGGGTGGTGGAGGGAGCCAGAGAAACATCTAGCGTTTGTGCCCTCTGTGCAGTGAGCTCACAGCCCATTGGGATTGGCCAGGAACTGGGTCAGGATGCAGCAGGATAAAGCAAACAGAACTTGAAGCCCTTGAGCGAGGCCCCTTCCCCCCCTGCCGAGCCTGTGCTGATGCTCTCGGGCTCTTCCCTGCTCCAGCACCCTCCCACCAGCCCCTCGGAGAGCTGGATGCTCCTGCAAGCCCAGTCTGGTGAGTGAGGGCACACGGGCACAGCGGTGTCCATCGCACAGCAGCACCTGCTGGGCACCTCCTGTGCCGGGCCCGTGTCCTTGGCACACCCAGAGGCACAGCTGCTGGAGGGGAGGCAGTGTCACTGTGGCCACCACGGGTGGCAGATGAGCCAGGAGAGCCCCAGCTGCTGCTACTGTTTGGTCACAGCTGCTCTGGGCACCCTGTGCCAGGGCCTGCCCACCCTCCCAGGGAACAATTCCTGCCCAATATCCCATCCATCCCTGCCCTCTGGCAGTGGGAGCCATTCCCTGTGTCCTGTCCCTCCATCCCTTGTCCCCAGTCCCTCTCCAGCTCTCCTGGAGCCCTTTTAGGCCCTGGAAGGGGCTCTGAGCTCTGCCTGGAGCCTTCTCCTCTCCAGGTGAGCACCCCCAGGTCTCCCTGAGCATCCCCATGGCCTCCTCTGGACCTGCTGCTGGTACCAACCACAAAATAGAGGAACTATTACACTAGATTGCCCTAGGCTCCCATCAGATCTGGCAGTCTGTTTCTCCTGAAGTGGTGGGGAGGGAAAAAATAAAGAATGATCACACACACACTGACTGCTACAACAAGGTGTTTTCCTCTTGAGGAGCCTTTCCTCCCGGGAGCAGAGCAGAAGCCAAGCACCTCCGTTCTCAAGGGTTCCTAGGAGCCAGGGGGGAGCTGAGGGAGGACTTGGGGAGGGCACTGCCATTCCTCCCACCTGTGGGAGCAGGGCTAGGGGCTGCAGTCTGTCAGAGGCGTGCCCTCCACCCGGAGCAAGAGGTGGCAAGGAGAATGAGTGGGATGGCCAGAGGCTTGGAGTGTGATGGGAAGCAACCGCTGTTCCCAGGCAGGCTGGGAGTGCTCAGCTTTGCAAATCATACTTTGGGGGATGCTTGTCTGGCTGGTGCTGTACAGAGCTGGGGGTGTGTTTTGGTGACAGGGCCTGTGTTCTGCTGGGGAAGGAGGAGGCTCTGGATTCCATGCCCGGAGAACTGGGTTTGTCGGTGGAGCGGGGGGAAAGGCCCTTTGGGAAGCTGTGTGTCCCCACCACGGCTCTCTGCAGGTCATTTTGAGCAGTCCAGGCAAGGCTGGGTGCCCCTGGAGGTGTCCAAAGCCAGCCTTACCCCTGCTGCCTGGGGGTGACCCACTTGGCCACTCCGAGCCTCAGCGCGTCGGTGCCAGCGGAAAACCGACCACATCCAGCACCAGGGCTCCATCCTCATCCAGCTGCCTCCAGCCCTGCCCCCCACTCCCAAAGCCCCTGCATCCCAGGAACTGCGCTTCCCTTCAGCCCAGGGAAGCAGGGATCCTTCCCACGAGGCTTTAATTAGCAAAGGCTCAAAGGCTCCTGCGAATTTTTTTTTTTCCCCCTCCTGCACGGTTTGCTCCGTGGCGATTCCAGCCAGGAATAAAAGTTTACTTCCATTCCCCAGCGCTTGGGGAAAGCAGCTTCCGTCAGCACTGCCTGTGCTCTCGGCTGTGCTGGATATGGCAGGGCTATTTTTAGAAACCAGGGTTGCCATGGCAACCCAGTGTATTTTTCCTGTTAAATATAGCAGCTGTTGCAGGGAACTCTTGTCCTTCTGGATGTAAAGGCTGTGTTTCTGCCCTCTGACAGAGCTCAGGGTATTAGAGGCAGATGAGAAAGGATGACTAAATAAGTGGAAGCCCAGAAGAAACTGTGGATCTGTAATTACACAGAGGGGTTTGGGATGCAGCCGTGTACATCTGCAGCTTCTGCATTGAAAACAGTGTGGGGACAGGGACAGGGATGGGATTTCCATGTGGGATTCCATGAAACCACCCAGCCCCTCTGTCTCCAGCTGCCCAGTCTGCCTGGCTTTGGCTGTTCTGCTCTCTGCCCCTTCCAGGAGACAGCCTGGTGCTGGCCAGGAGGAGACATGGGGGTGCCAAACACGCCTTGCTGTCCTTTCCTCTTTTGGGGAAAAAACAGTTTTATTCCTCTCTGCACCTCAGGAGCCTGAAGCAGAGGTTTGTGGTAGAGGGCTGGGGCCTGGAGCTACCTCCATCTCCTGCTGGTGATGGATGCCCCAGTGGGAGCAGTGGGAGAGGTGCAGGTCCCTTCTCCTGCAGGGCTGGCCCGGGGATGCTGTGTGGGAATGCTGTGGCACTATGTTTCATCCTAAAGCAGCAACATTCCCTGGCTTTGGAGGTCAGTGGGAAGCAAACTGACTCTGTTTCTTTAGTTTTTAAATTGTTTTTTTTTTAATTCTCTGGGTCCCTGTAAGGTGCAAACATATCCCATCAAAGGGCTGGTTTCCATCTCTTTGGAGGATGGAGAGGAGGAGGAGGAGGAGGAGGAGAGGGAGAGGGCTGGGGAGCATGAGTGCTTGGGCCAAGGGCAATCTGTCAGCTGGGAGATGGAGATATTTTTTTTAATTAACTAGACTTTGCCTCATTAAATGAAGAAAGAAACCAGAGCACAGCAGATATGAGCAGGGCTTAGCATCGCTGAGTTTCCTTAAAAAGTGGATGCAGCAACAAACAAACAAAGAACCAAATTTAAACCAGCTTGAGTTCAAAGTATCTGCGGAGGTCACTGTGACCAAGGCTTTGAACAGGAATAACACATTTCTGGGAACCTTATCTGCTCCCTGAGCTATTGTGAGTGGCATCTATTGCTGGGGATGTTATTGCGTTTCTGGATTTAATAGCAGAAGGAGTGCTTGTGCAAGCAGAAAGCTGCAGGGGGAGAGCTGCCTCCGTGGCCATCGGGGGCTGGAGTTCACCCTGGGCCTGGTCCCCTGCAGGGTGGTTTGGAGTCATGGGGCATTTTGAAGAGTCAGGGATTTAGGGGGATGGAGGATGGAGTCAGATGCTGCCTGCCCCCCCGGAACTGGAGCCTGCCTGAGCATCCTCTGGCTGAGGGTGTAAACACGGGCTCATCCCTGAGGAAGTGCTGCCTGTAGTGAAGGAAGGAAAGGCTGCCACACCACATTTGAAGATCTCTTTGCATCCTTCAGGGAGTGGGTTGTCAGGGGTTTGTAGGAAAATGTAGCTTGCAGCTGGGAGGGACATTCAGGGCAATAATTTCAGGTGCTGCTCTGGCTTACGTCTAGCATGGGCTGGAGGAAGGGCACTGGAGTGGGCACAGCTCCAAAACCACGTGTTTGTACATGGAATGGTTTGGGTTGGAAGGGCCTTTAAGGACCATCCAGTCTCACCTCCTGCCATGGGCAGGGACACCTTCCACTCTCCCAGGGTGCTCTGAGCCCCAGCAGCCACATCCCTGGTGCCAAGCAGGTGTGTCACAAGCCCCATCCTTTCTCCATGCCCATGAGGCACCTGTCATCCACTGCTTGCACTCTGCTGGTGCCAAGGGCAGAGTTTCCCCAGGAACGGGTATTTATTAAAACTCCTGCCTCTGCTTAAAAGTCCACTTTCCTGTGTATTCGGGGAGGGTCAGGGTGTTTATGCTCCCTGCTGTCCCTGGATTGTGGGTTTATTGCAATCCCCCCAGCAGGCAGCAGTCCTGGGAAGTTTTCCCTCTCCCCCTGGGCATTGGCTGCTCTGTCCCTCGGCCATTTCCAGGGACTTGTGTAAGGAAGGGCCATGGCAGTGTCTCACTCCCCCTGGGACAGGGGAAGGGGGTTGGAATGAGATGGGATTTAAGGTCTCTTCCAACCCAAACCCTTCTGGGATTCTGGGATTCTCTGATTCCATGATCCAGCCTCCAAGCACTTAAGGCTGTAGCCAGACACGAAGCTCAGCCGTGAGGATGAAGAAGGGAGCTTGGAACACCCAGGGTACTGAAGAGATGCATCAGCACCTGCTCCCAGCTGTAGGAGCAGGAAGGAGTGCTGGGAGCTCCCTCCCCACAAAGTGCAGAGGTAAGAGGAGACAGGATCTCAAAACCTCCAGAAAGGTGTGCTGGATCCCCCTGTCATCAGCTCTGTACCTAACTGGGAAGGATGCTTTGGGGCTGATACTCCCACCCACCATCCCTGCCAGAGTCACTGCAAGGGCTGTTTGTTCTGGAAGTTCTGTTCTGACATGGGGTATTTTCAACAACTTTTTTTTTTGTTGTTTTTTTTTCCCCTGGGGAACATGTGAATATCAGAGGAATTTCTGTTTGTTGTAGCCTGAAAGCTGACAGTTCTGCACTCCCCTTTCCAAGCTCAGCCTGCATCAGTCCTCAGTGTTTGCCCATTCAGCCTCAGCATCTTCTGAAATTCTCTGAGAGAGGAGTATCATGGTGGTGCTGCTTCAAGGGGAAAGTCCATGCTTTCTGTGAGAGAATTCCTGGGCACCAAGAAAACAGGGAGCAAGTCCAGGCTGTGGACTCCCCATCCCTGGAAGTGTCCAAGGCCAGGTTGGATGGGGTTGGAACTAAGCTGAAAGGTTCCCCTTGCCACGGCATGGGGCAGAACAAGATGATGTTTTAAGATCCTTTCCAGTCTAAACCATTCCATGATTTTATGATTTCCAGTTAGTCCCAAAAATCTCCAATGTCCCCACAGGAATGTGAGTTTGACCCAAAGCCATGGCAAGAGCTGAGGATAGTTTGTTGGGAAGTTCAAGATGGATGTGGATAGCAGCCTCTCTCTTCCTTTCAGAGAGTTTTCCATGTTCAAACCAAAACCTGTTGTTATGTTGGGGTGTTGAAGGTTTTTCTGGGGTTTTGGGGGGTGGGGTTGTTTCTGGAGGAGGTTTTTTATTTTTGAGGGGGTTTTGGGGTGGGGTTTGATTTCATTTTGCATTTGTTTGTCTGTTTGTTTCTAGGCTTTTTTGGTGTATTTTTTGTGTTTTATTTTGGAGTGGGTTTTGGGGGAGTTGGCTTTTTTAAAATTTTTTGGGGGTTTCTTGAGGGTGGGTTTGTTTGGGGACTTTTTTTTGAGATTTCTTTTTTGGAGGTGTTGGTTTTTATAGGGTTTATTTTTGGGAGGGCTGAGTTTCTGGGGGCTTTGTGGGGGGGTTGTTTTCTGGAGGTTTTTGTTGGGGTTTTTTTTGTTTCTTTGCAAGTACTATATTTTGAAGGGGCTAGAGTTTTGGGGTTTTTTGTGGGAGGAGAGTTGGAGTTTTTATTAGGATTTGTTTTGCCTGGGGGAGGAGGCTTTTTGTTTGTTTGTTTGTTTGAGGTTTGTTTCCCTCTCGGTGAATATTAGCAGGGATGCAGTGATGGGATATCTCACCCCCTCCCCCGTCTGTCTCTGTTTTTCCAGAGGTCTCATCCTTGCTGGATCCTTCCCCTGCTGCTGTGTTGGCTCCATGTGTAAAGGGCTTGGCAGAGGAGGATATCAGGCAGAGGTAATTATTAATAACTGTGAGAGTGACCCTATTTGGGCTTGGTTGTAAAGACCCCCAAAACCATCCACTTTTTTTTCCTTCTCTTCCCTGGAACTCAGATCAAGTATCCCTTTCTGTAGTCAGGGTGCACCTCCTCCATGCCATCTTTGGAGCCCTAGGTGCTGTTTGAAATCCTCCACTGCCTCATCCCTGCATGCCCTGTCTGTGGGGGACAGGGAGGATGCTCGGCACGTGCACTGGAACCTCAGGCAGGGTGGGATGTGCCCAATCCATTTCATTTCTGGCAGCAGTGGGAGAAAAGAGAGCCTCAGAAATCTATAAATCAACCATCTCTCAAACTGTGTGGGATTAAGGAAAAGGTGCAGAATATAAATGATTTCCTCAGGGGGAAGCCCATCCTTTCATTTGTCGAGGAAAATGATGTCTTCATCAGTTGTCTTCCAGAGACTCTGAAAAGAATTAAAGGAGGGCTCAGAGAGTGCAATTATTGTGGAATTTTGGAATCCCCCACTAGTTTGGGTGGGAAGGGACCTCATCCCACCCCCTGCCATGGGCAGGGACACCTTCCACTATCCCAAGGTGCTCTGAGCCACAGTGTCCAGCCTGGCCTTGGACACTGCCAGGAATCCAGGGGCACCAGCCACTGAGTGTGGCTTCTCTGGGGTCAGCATGGGTGGAAGAAAGGTCCCAGCTCTGCACAGCCCTGAAGGGATCTTTTATTCATCAGCAAAGCCATGGGATGTGAATTCCTCTGGTACCTTCACTCAGTTGTCACATGGAAATTGAGTCTATTAAGTAGCTTTGGGCTGCAGCCAGTTCATTACTGCAAACTTTCACCCAACTATCATTACTGTTACTATTGTTATTGTGATGCCTCCTGCTGTGCTGTAAATCAGACCTGGGACTCTTGTTGGACTTTTCTGCGTTGTCTCAAAACTGGATGGCAAATTTCTGTGAGCTCTGAAGCAAGGCTGACCAGCTCAGGCCACCCTGGAGATGGCCAACAGCAGGATTTGGCCAAATCTCCAGTGCCACAGAGAAACGAGGTTGATCACCCCCCTGCACCCTGGAGATCACCCTCCCACCTGTGCTCTTCCTCACCCACTGTCATCCCTGTTTTCTTCCATGCCTGACTTCACTCCCAGCCCTGATGATTTTTCCTGTAAAACCCCAAAACTTTTGTTTGAAGAGTGGGAGAGGGGGAAGGTGTAGCCACCCAGCAGAGGTGCAATGAGAGAGCACTAAACCGAGCTCTAATTGCTCATTTAAGCCAATTAATTTACCAAACCCGAGGGATTTTGAAAGGGTGCTTAGGAGCCTTGCCCTCCCTTCTCCCAGGAACGGAGGAGTGCCCCACAACCACTTTTGGTGCAGCCTCCTCCGAGCTGCTGCTGGCGATTCCCTGGTCTGGGAGCATCCCTTTCCCCCCAGCTCGTGGAAACCCAGCCTGTTCAGCACTGCAGGGTTTGCAGGCTCCAGGAGAGAGAGAACCTCGCTGGTGCTGACACGGCAACAAAACCGGTGCGTCTGCAAGAGAGGAGTCAGCAGCAGCTGCGCCCCTGCGAAAATGCTCGCCGTGATGGATGCTCTGCCCAGAGTCTGCTAATCTCTTTTCCTTCAGCTCCGAGGCCTCCTTAATTGTGCTGCCTGTGATTAAACAACTCAGTGAAGGCAGTGCTGGGAGATGTTTACTCCACGTGGGGATGTTGCTGGCCAGGCTCGGAGCATGCGGAGCGTGTTTCACAAAGGGGATGGGAACAGCAGTGTCTGGGCTGCTCTGGTGACCCCAGAAAGGGCCTGAGGAGACCCCCAGGAGGGTCAGTGGGCTTGGTGGAGATCCACCTGGATGATCCCAAGATAGACAAACTCCCAGGGGGCTTTCCTGGTGGTGCTTTCTCCCGCAGCCCTCCGGGAAGCACATGGATGTGGGGAGGAGTGCCGTGCTTGAGGCGAGGTGTTCAATCTGACCATGTCCCCGTGGGCTGAGGGCACCTTGGCATTGTTCTCCAGCCCCAAGAGCTGCCCTCAGATGCTTTCTGAAGGATACTGAAGCCTTGGTCTGCAGGAGGGACTCAAAAACAGCCCCAGGAGGACTTTGAGAGCGTCTGAGGGACTTTGTCAAAAGACAGATTAGAAAGGAGTTTAGAATGATGGCATTACAGATTTGTTTGGGATGGAAGGGATCTTAAAACCCATCTGGTTCCACCCCTTGCCACGGGCAGGGACACCTTCTACCAGATCAGGTTGCTCCAAGTCCTGTCCAGCCAAGGGCAGGATCCTAGCCCCAGGCTGACACAGTCTGTCCCATCCCTGGCCACCCTGGAGCTCATTCCCAGGTTCCTGGAGGTGGAGGAGCAGGTCCTGTAGATGGAGTGCAGCGATTGCCTGAATATTCATGGATCGGCGGGCAAGCTGCAGCGGGCCCTTGTTACAAACTGCTACCCAAACTGCTTACATCCATCAATGAGGGAAATAAATAAACAGATGCTTGTTAATTGACTTAATTACCCACCAGCAAACAGGAGACTGGGAGCACATCAATTAAAAAAAAAGGTTTAAGGAGTGTCTCATAGTAATTCTTTCCCATGTGCAAACCATGCTGGTGTCCTCTGCCTATAATGAACTCCCCCAAGACAAGGAATGGATTTTCATTATGCAGGAAGGAGGGGCTGCATTTTGAAAATGAGAGTTGTGGCTGGAAATGAGCCCTAAATTCATGCCCTCTTCCCAAAATCAGGGCTGGGCCAGCGCACAAAGCCGTGCCAGGAGTTATTGCAAATAACCATCCTTGAGCAAGAGAAATCCAGCAGCTAAGGTAATCCTTGTTTTCCAGCTGGGAGAAGGCGTGAAGGAGAAGGAGGCAGGGCTGGGAAATTCTTAATTTTTTTTTACTTTTTCCTTTTCTCCTTTAAAGATCTCCGAGAAGAAGGGAAAACAGAAGACTTGTTCCTCTCACTGCTGTGTGGATGTGGGGTGAGTGATGTTCCTGATGGGGCTGGTGCTCAATATCCACAGCCAGCAGGATGGGATGCATAAATAAGAAGGACTGCTCAAGCCAGAGGCCCGTGGCCAAATCTACTATTTTTTTGTCCCAGGGTGGACACAGAAGGTCCTGGGGCAATTACAGAGGGGTTTGGGTTGGAAAGGACCTTAAAGCTCATCTCATTCCCTGCCCCAGCCATGGACACGGACACCTTCCATTGAACCAGGGTTCTCCAAGCCCAGTGCTGCCACCATGCACACACCTGGAGCCCCTCCAGCCCTTTGCCTGCCGTTTTCCAGCCTCCTTTCCCAGCATGTTTGCCCTGTTCCCGCTCTGCCAGGGTGGCTGTGCAGAAAAACCAGTGTGGGCTCCCTTGGGACTGCTGGCAGTGCTCTGCAGGGCTCTTATCTGCAGATCTTGATTAATGAGAGTCCCCAGGGTAGGCAGGTTGTGAAAGAAGCCCCATGATCATGGCTCTGGCTGTCTTCCTGACGTCAGTGTGACGCAGGGCACCCAGGGCAGCATGGGGCCCTTGGGTGCAACCAAAGAGAAAATAAAGAATGAAGAGGTGGAGTGAAAGGCAATAAGAGATGAAAGGAGATTTTCTTATCAGCCAGAGCTGGCAGCTGGAGTGAATTTCCTCTTCCCAGTGCAGGCTTTGCAGTGTGGGTGACGTTCCCTTGCATCCAGCCCTCGCCGTGGGCTCTGGGGTGGCCACAGGAGAAGGGGGCACTAGGCAGGTGCTGCACCAGACATGGGGCTCCTCTTGCTCAGATCTGAGGGCACGTGGATTTTGGGTCCTGCAGTGATGGCGTTGTGCAAAGGACCTTTGATCACACCTCCTGATGTGCTCTGGCTGGGCTTTTACCCTCTGTGCTTGTAGCCACTGCTGAACGCAGGTGACATTGGGGACAAAGCCTCTGAGCAACACTCCCAAGTTTCCAAGAAGGATGGGTGCCAGCTGCATTTGGGATCAGCCCCTGTGTTAGGCAACACAGACAGGGATTTCCAGGCAGGCTGGATGCTCTTGGCAGGTTGGAGTTGGAGTCCTTGGGGTGTCCTTCCTTCTCTGGTGCCACAGTGTCCACAGCAAGAAGGGTGGGCTGGTGCCCTGCCAGCTCAGGACCACGTCATCAAAAAAAGTTACACCTTTTAGATCCCTGGGTGATGCTGGGTTCCCTTTGATGCCCATTTACTTGTGCTTCTTCCCAGGATTTAAAAAAAATAAATCATGAAAAATATTAAAACTCACCAATTTTGGACTGTGTCTCTTCACAGAAGAGAGGAGAGGAGGGCTGGGAGGGGGAGATGGGACAGAGCTATTTTAGTGCAAACCCATCTGTGTTGATAATTCTCCATCCAGCCCCAATCATTGCTGGATGGGCTGGGTAGCCTGGCCAGGAGAGCGCCTTCCCTGATTTCCCAGCTCTCCATCCCGTTGTTGGTGGGTCAGCAGCGCTTCGGGAGAGCCGGGTTTGGAGCCTGGGGGAGCGCACGGCTCCCTCCCCTCCCTGCAGGCAGCTCCACGTCTCAGAAGAGCGATTTCGGCCCCGGCGGCCCCTCAGCATGTTCAGGAAAGTTCCATGCAAGCTGTTTACTTCGGGACATATGCTGTGTTGATGCTGCCTGCAGTCTCGCTGCCTCTAATAACTTTGGGTGTAATTTCCTCCGGTTTGGTGCCTGGGGCAGCCGATTGGCAGCTGTGGGAAGAGAGGGGGTGCAGATGGCCGTGGCTGCTCCGGAGCCGCTCCGGTGCTGCTGTACAAAGGCAATGGAGCCTCCGTGGGGAACTGGAGCAGGAACACGGCTGTTCCCGGCCTCAGGTGAAGTGTTTGGGCTGGGATGTTCGGTGTGAGCCAGGTAGAGCTGCCTCCCACAGCAGCGGCTTCTCAGTGTACACATTAGAGCGTATTTACGATGTAAATTAATAAGTGCCATCTGCTTACCTCTGGTGTTATGGGAATGTTGTCTTGTGACTGGCTACAAACAAGACAACATTGAAGAGGTAACACCTGCTGGGACATATTTGTGCCGTTTATTTCCAAACATTGGGAGGTTATTTTGGATGGGAGGAAGAGGTACCAGCTCCTCTCGCTGTGTATTAAGTGCTAATGAGATGTGGGGATTGCCAGGTGACATCCTTGAGGAATTGGTGAGGATGGAGGAAACAGCATCCAAGGGCAGAGGAACCTCGACAAGGATGCTGCACCTCTGCGCCTTGTCCTCGACTGATGAAGATTTAAGGGGATGTTTAGCTGGTGAAAAGTTGCTGCTTGTCAAATGCAGAGCTCGCTGCAGGGATATGTTGATTCCAGGCAAAAGGGCCCTAGAGGTTAAAAAAAAAAAAAAAAAGAAAAGAAAAAAAACCGAAAGGTCTGTCAAAACAGCCCACTTCAGGCTTTGGGGATGGAACTGTCTCAATTTTCATTTCAATGAAATTTCATTTCAAAATCACAGCCCACTTTTGAAATGGAAATTTTTCTAATGCTGAGGCAGAGATGAAATCCTTCCCTTTTAGCAAAAGAAAATGTTTTGTTTGACTTCAGATACATTTCCCCCCACCCCCTCCAGTTTTCCCAGAACAGAAATAAAATCTAACAAAACAGATAACAGATAAGGAACTGGGATCCTCACTGGCTGCCAGCTCTCATTTCCACTCAGATGTTCCTGAGCTGACATCCATCCTCCCCTCATCCCTCTCCACTTCTCTCATCCCCTTATTTTCCTGCAGAACAGCAGCTCTGCAGGGCAAGGCCTGAGGTTCAGTTCCTGGGTGTGCAGGATGGGGAACTCCAATGCAGACCAAGGATGCTGCTGGGGAAGGAGACCTCCTGCCCAAACCTGCAGAGTTGGAGGAGCTCTGGAGAAGCTGGAGCCAGGGATTTTTGAGCTTTGGATTTTCCAGAGGAGAGGGCTTTCCTAGTGGAAGGCCAAAGTGGGAAAAGGAGAATCTGGGTGCAGAAGGGCAGGGCTGCTGGGGCTGCCAGAGCAAACTGGGGATGGGAAATGTTGGGATCTTTCCTGAAGGTAACCAAAGAGATCAGTGAGTGGGTTTGGAGAGGTTTCTGCAGAGAGGTCAAGGCAGGAACAAGTATCCTGTTCTCCACAGTGGGAGCTTTCCAAGTGACCCTGAAGAGGCGGTTTGGAGCGTGGAGCAGGCTCCAGGTGCATCCTTGAGGAGGACGGGGAAGTCTAAACAAGCAAGCCACAAGCAACCTCAGGAACATTTCTGCTGGGACACATTTTCTGACAAGTTATTATTGAAGGTTTTCTTACCAACTTTGCTAAGACAACCTGCCAGCCCCTAACCTGCAGGGAGCAGTTTTAACAGGGTGCACCCCAGCAGGGATCTTCTCTCACTGGGTGCAGGATGGATCACAACCAGCCTTGGCTTGGTAGCAGGACTTTCATGCTTATTCATTTCCAAAAGGATTTTTTACAATGAAAAGTCATTGATGGAGACTTTTGCCCCACCTGTCTGACTTCTGTGTCATTGTAAGCACAGGGGCAATGGTGGACTGGGATGGGGAGACCCTTCAGTGTGGGGTTCCTGCATTCCTGGGAAGAGCAGAGGAGGCTGGAGCCCTCTAAATGATCCTGCTGCTGTTCAGCTGCCTCTCTGCCCCTTGGCTCCTTTCCATCTCTCCCCAGAATCGGGGGTGGCACGGTCGAGCCGCAGTGAGACATCCGGGGTGACTCAGGCCTGCTGGCTGCTGTCAGTGGCACACGGCCCAGGGCAGAGGTGCCACTGTGGCTGTTTGCAGTGGGGTGGGCAGGCACAGCAGCTCGGGGGGCAGCTGCTGGCACAGCCCTTCCCCGTGGGATGTTCTGCGGTGGTGCTGATGTGGGGGGCGTGGGGGGCAGAGGGAGGGTACCCAGGGGGAGATCAGCACAGTGGGGGATGCTGGAACGCTTGGTTTTGGTGCTCGCCTCCCCCCAGGGCTGGGCAGCTGCCAGAAGAGCTCTGACCACAGCTGGATTTCCTGGTAAAAATAACTCCATGGCATAAACTTTCACAGCAGGAAGAGTGGAGAGCAGCTGGGGCTTCACTCCCTCCCGCCACCACATCAGCAAACATCTGCCCGGGCTGGTGTGAATCACAGCAAGGAGGGAATGGCTTTGCTTGGCACTGCCAAAACTCGGGGGCAGTTCTGGGGGCTGGGGGCAGAATAAATCCTGGGCCGAACTGATTCCCAGCGATAAGAGCACCAGTGGTGGAAGGGGGCAAAAAAGGGAGGAGGCGAGGAGCCTTTCCCGAGAGGAGCGGGGGAAGACGGCTGGCTGTGCCCTGGGCAGTGATGCTGTTTGATTTTGTGGTATTTCCTTTGTTTACCCAGCAGGATGGGGCCGGGCTGCCAGTGCCGTGTCGGTCTGAGCCCGTCCGCTCTGCCAGGGCGTGGCGGGAGCCGCTTTCTCAGCGCGGCTCCAGGCTGGGAACAACTCTCCGTTCCGACGGGAGCTGCTCCCCTGCGCACCGAGGGCGGAAAGGAGGACCTGCACATCCCTGCTGGCACTTCCACCTGCCTACCAGGACTTTTCCTGGGTGCTGCTGGCTGCGCTTCCCCTCCCTGTGCTCTCCCAGCTGGAGGATGCAGCAGGAGTGCTGCAGAGGATGCTCCTGGTCAGGAGATGACCATGGATCCACCTTGCCAAGCCAGGCGGGGCCGTGCCCACCCTGCCGAGCCACGGGCAACCGGGGCACACCCCTGTCCCCATGGCACACTCCTGTCCCCATGGCACACCCCTGTCCCCTGGGCACACCCCTGTCCCCATGGCACACCCCGGTGCCCATAGCACACCCCTGTCCCCATGGCACACTCCTGTCCCCATGGCAAACCCCTGTCCCCATGGCACACTCCTGTCCCCATGGCACACCCCTGTCCCCATGGCACACCCCTGTCCCCTGGGCACACTCCTGTCCCCATGGCAAACCCCTGTCCCCATGGCACACCCCTGTCCCCATGGCACACCCCTGTCCCCATGGCACACTCCTGTCCCCATGGCACACCCCTGTCCCCATGGCTCACCCCTGTCCCCGTGGCACACCCCGGTGCCCATAGCACACCCCTGTCCCCTGGGCACACTCCTGTCCCCATGGCACACCCCTGTCCCCATGGCTCACCCCGGTGCCCATAGCACACCCCTGTCCCCATGGCACACCCCTGTCCCCTGGGCACACTCCTGTCCCCATGGCAAACCCCTGTCCCCATGGCACACCCCTGTCCCCATGGCACACCCCTGTCCCCATGGCACACTCCTGTCCCCATGGCAAACCCCTGTCCCCATGGCACACTCCTGTCCCGATGGCACACTCCTGTCTCCATGGCACACCCCTGTCTCCATGGCACACCCCTGTCCCCTGGGCACACCCCGGTGCCCATAGCACACCCCTGTCCCCTGGGCACACTCCTGTCCCCATGGCACACTCCTGTCCCCATGGCACCCTCCTGTCCCCATGGCACACTCCTGTCCCCATGGCACACCCCTGTCCCCATGGCACACCCCGGTGCCCATGGCTCACCCCTGTCCCCATGGCACACCCCGGTGCCCATGGCACACCCCTGTCCCCATGGCACACTCCGGTGCCCACCCTGCACACCACAGGATGCGGTAGCAGCACTGGCTGCTCTTGGTGCGCACCATGCCAGCCCTAAGGGTGGTTCCTTCGCTCTGCCAAGGCCCGTGCGGCAGCCCTGGGAGGAGAAGCCGGTAATTTTCCACTATCCCCGGCACGGGGAGGCACGGAGCAGGCACTGCAAACCTGGCCGGGCTCCACGGCGGGTTCACACCTCTCGCTTTCGCAAGACGCGCGATGATAAAACCCCGAAAGGCAAAGAAAGGCCATTGCTCTGATTCACTTGGCGTGCTGCAAGCTGTCCTGCTTTGTTCCCTCTCCTCTGGCTTGCCCCTCTGCCCCCATTTCGGGAGAGGAGAGGGGGGCAGCTCGTGTTCCCGGGATATTTCAGGCAGTGGCAGTGGCTCAGGTAGCCTGACGCTTCCACCCTACACCTCTCCGAGCGAACCCAGGACCTGCACACTGCCTGTGACGCTTCCCAATTGCTCAAGATAGATCACTTAAGTAAAAATCTTCCATATGGTCCACGGGATTTAATTTTTTTTTTAATGTATTTTTTTTCTCCCCCTTGCTTCTACAACTGTTACAGGGAGAGATATTTTTCCCCCTGTTTGACATAGATATAATCTTCTTCTGATACACAAATGCCAGATGGCACGGCAAAAAAAAGATAATAAATGTGTCTGCAGCCTCGACAGCTAAGTCTGGGAACCTGGGAAATGGCTGTGGAGGAGCTGGGAGTGGCTGGGCTCAGGGCTGGAATTTTGGTGGGGAGGAGAGGAAGGGGAGGTGGAGCATTTCCTGGAAGGTGGTTTGAGGAACCTGGGAATGCTCTGTGACCATCCCATGCCCAGTCCCAGCCAGTCTGGGATTTGAGCTGCTGTCAGAGATGAGCAAACCCAAGGAAACCCGGGTGGTGGAGGGAAGTTGTTCTTAAATGTACCTCTGGGAAGAGGCTCTGGGATGCGATGAGAAGCAGGGGAAGCAAATTCCAGAAACTGGATGACCTGACGCAGGACTGTGAACACAGTCCTGCCTGCTGCAAGGTGCTGAGCTGGGTGACAGGGAAAGCCCTTAATTTGGTTAGGACCACATCACAGCATGTAAATGTTGCTTAATGCTAATCTGCAAACATGCTCTCTCTAATTATGGGGATGAGAAATGGCTCTTGTCTTGCCTTGTGCTCCAGGATAACCTTGGAAACGCGGCCTATCACCGCAGCGAGGCATTTCCTCCTCAAACCTGTGTTTAATAAACAAATACAAGAGCAGTCATCTTGCAAAGCGCTTTCCTGGAAAAGGACAGATGATCTTTTTTTCTCTGCTGCAGCTGCTTGGATTTCTCCATGCTGGGCTTTGCCTCTTCCCTGCCACCCATGGGGGATGTGGGCAGGGATTGTGCAGGACCTGGAAAAGAGTCACCATTCCTTGGAGGAGCTCAAAAAAAGGAGTAGATGTGGCACTGTGGGACATGGCTTCTTGGCAAACATGGTGGTGCTTTGTTCATGGTGGGACTCAAGGCTTTTTCCAACACCAATGATTCTGTGATTCTATGGAAGCACACCCACCATGACTGCATTTTGCACAGCCTGGGGACCTCTGAGGCAAAATATCCCCACTGGTGACCCCAAATTCATCATGGAGGGTGGCTCCATGAGTGGTGGGAAAGGCTGTAGGGCTCTGTGTCCATCCTCGACACGTCCATCCTGGAATATTCCACTGCCTCTGTACAGATAACCAGCCACACCATCCCCAAGCCAGCCAGGGGCCTATGCTTGCTGTTGTGCAACCTTTTTTTAAACGCTTTACCATGAAAATACAAACTCCATGGGAGGCCAAAGGGCAAGGGAGCCTGCTCATGCACGAGGAAATAGAAGTGGAATTACTTTTATGGTGCTTTGTCCAGAATAACTGCCCATGCTGGCACATCTTCTCCAGAGCAAGGGCTCAGCAAGTGTCCCATGGGATCTCTGTGATGGGGACCTGTTCTTGCACCCAGATACTGGATTTCAACCTTGGAAAAGCAATTTGTTGTTGCCCAACAAATATGAGGGGAAATGGAAACGGGAGTGAAGCACCAGATGGACACTGCCTGCTTCCCTCCAAATTCTTGGTGCCAGCGCTTTCCTGATCGTTTTCCAGACAGCTCTGAGCAGCACTCAAGCTTTATTTTTAACAGAAAAGGTGGGAGATGGCCACAAATAGCATTTTTCCAGCCTCTGGGCACATAAACCAGGGAGGAAATATTTTCTGGCTGACCCACAGCCGGCAGCATCTGGGCTTTTCCAGAGGCAGCTGCCGAGGTTTGCCAAGGAGACCTTGGGCAGATGTGCTGCTGACTCAGGACACCTTGGAGCGTGGGTGTTTTATGGGAGCTCTCACAGGGTTAAAGAACAGTGGACACACAGTGAGAAATGAGTGTCTCTTCTATCAGCTCAGGAGCTGTTGAGACAGCAAAGCGATTATTAGATTTTCCCCCCAGCACTTATTAAGTTTGTGCTGTCTCCGAGATGTTCCTGCTGCTCCTCGCTGTATCTCCGGATGTATCGGCTCTACCAGGGCATTTCCAATTATCCCCTCACCTGCCAGATAAGGAGGTCTCAAACAGGACTTTTAATTTCTTGGGAGAAAAAAGGAATAAGGATAAAAGAATCAGCTCAGCTGTTCTGTGTTTTAAATGGCTTTTGGATAGCAACTGCCCAGGAGAGCACATTCATTCGCACAGAGGCAGGTGATGCTCCTTCACACCTCACTGCTCTATCCTGGACATTTTCTCTTGCAGAAAAAACAGGGAAACAGGTAAATTTGGGACCCTTTCAGGGCTGGAGGTTTTTTTCAGCAGTTCTGACAACCTGGAGAAGTTTGTTTCAAAATACACATGCAGAGGCTTGACAAGTGGGCACCAGCAGTGGGGTTTTGGGGCAAATTCCACTGGGATTTCTCCAGTGTGTGCCCTTCATGCTTTCCTGGGCTTGGAGGTTTTGCCACGTGCAGAAGCCAGCACGGGAAGGTGCTTGCAGCTCTGCTCTGCTGACCTGTGTCTGGTCTGACCTGGGCTTTCAGGTGGAGCTCAGAAGTGCCTGAGGCTGGATTTCACCAGGCATCAAATTCCTCACAAGCAGGCGGATTCCGTGCTTAACTTCCAGGGAGATCTTTCTTAACCAGCCTTAAGTGCCTTTGCAGCCTGGCTGGGGTAGAGCAATCTGGGGCAAACCATGGATTTTAGCAGTGTGTGGGTCACAGTGAAGCTTTGCTGCCAAGCAGCTCTGGCTGCTGAGGGGCTGAGACAGATCCAGGCGACTTCCAAATGCTGCCACCCCCCAGCCACGAGTCCAGGACCAGCCCTGGCAACCTGCTCTGCTCCCACAGCGTCAGGGAGCAAGACACCGAGGCATCCAAAGGGCTCCCAGCTGGCCTCGTGCTGTTAAAACACAAAGGATTGATTTCCCAGCCTTTCCTTTGGTTTTCCCTCCTGGTGAACTGGCGCTCCCTGGGAAAGCCGGGATGGACTCGATGGATCTGCAGTGCCATGGGGGGAGCTGGGAACTGCTGGAGACAAATATTCAGCTGAGCACGCACGGCAAGAATGAGAGGGTTTAAATTAGAGCGGGAAGGGTTTTGGGCAGACACCAGGAAGGGTTTTCCCTGGTAGGAAAGGTGAAGCACCAGCTACAGCTGTGAGCACATTGCTGAGACCAGCACACTCCAGAAGGGATAGAGGGAGCAGAGGAAGGAGATGGGGATGGATGAGGATGGACATGGACATGGGAATGGGGATGGGGATGGAGATAGGAATAGAGATGGGGATGGAGAAGAGTTTGGGGATGGAGATAGGGGTGGAGATGGGAAGAGAAAGGGGATGAAGATAGGGATGGGGATAGAGTTGGGGATGGAGATAGGGGTGGATGGGGAAGTGGATGAGGATGAAGAATGGGGATGGGGATAGAGATGAGTTTGGGGGTGGACATAGGAGTGGAGATGGGAAGTGAATGGGGATGGAGATGGGAATGAAGATGGAGCTGGGTATGAAGATGGAGATAGGAATAGAGATGGAGTGAAGGATGGAGACGGGAATGGATGAGATTGGGGATGGGGATGGAGACGCGGATGGACACAAGGATGGAGACTGGGTTGGGAGTGGAGGTCAAATAGATGGGGAATGGGGATGTATGGGCCTGGAGCTGGAACTGGGCTGGCCATGGGACACAGAAGGGTGGCTGTGGGCCCTGGGGAGAGCCCAGCTCCATTCCTGCCCTGCTGCTCTCCCCACAGGGCCCACGCCAGCCCCTTCCCTGGCTGCCCAGCCCGGCCCAGCCCTGCGGTGACGCTGGGAGCGCTGCCCTGCCCTGCAGCGCCGCTGTACACAGGCTGAGCTGCTCAAAGCCTGCAGCAAACAAGCCTTACAGAGATATTTCCTATTATTCCTGATTGCGTGGACTCTAGGGCGAGCGATTATCATATTTCCCTGTGATCAAAATGTTAGTGATTATCATAAAGGATGCTTTAGGCTTTGAGACAGATACAGACTCTTTCAACAGCATTTATTTCTGAAGAACCTTCATCTTTACTCTCTCTCATGACAGCTGGGTTTTGAGTCATGAGCTGGTTGCAATTACTTTGCCTCTGTAATTCCATCTTTCCCACACTCTTCCTGGCTTCAGAGCCACTGGAGGACGGTCACCTGTGTGGAGCCGTGCATGAAAATTGAATCCCAGCTGCAGGCAAGGCTAGGAGGAAGTGAACGTGGAATATTTCAATTTAAAGTGTGTTTATTGTGCATTCTGACACTGATTTGATGTAAAAAATTTGCATGCAAATGACACAGATTTGCATCTCTCCTTTCATTGACTGCAGATGTTGAAAAAAAATGTATTTGAGGGTTTTGGGGTTTTTTAGTTTTTGGGGGTTTTTTTGTTGGTTTTTTTTTTTAAGCTTTCAAAACATCTTAGAGGAGATTTTGGTGGCTGCTCTATTAAAGAATCTATGTAGATGTGCTGACCTCTCCTGAAAAGAGCAGGCTGGTGCCAAGGCATGCACACAGAGACATTTGCTGCAGCACACTGTGCGCTCTGCTTTTCCAAGATTTCCAGCAGCATTTTGGAGAGATGTGGTGCTGACACCCTTGGACACAGAACCGAGTCTCATAAAAAGGGAATTTTTGCATGGAAACATGTGGAAGGGTTTTTCTGAGCGGTGTGGGGATTCTGGTTGAGTTTTAGAACAGTTGTAATGGGCTGGAGAAAAACTCTGAGCCAGGATCTAAGGAACCAGGAGGCATCCAGAGAGATTTGGAAACTTCTCTTTCCATCAGCTGGAGAGGGCAGCAAGATCAAGGCAGTCTCAGGCAGCTTTTACTGAAATTGCTCATTTTCCCCTTGAACTGGGCAGGTGCTCGGCCGCAGGGGATGGGATGGGATGGGATGGGATGGGATGGGATGGGATGGGATGGGATGGGATGGGATGGGATGGGATGGGATGGGATGGGATGGGATGGGATGGGATGGGATGGGATGGGATGGGATGGGATGGAACCTGCCCATAGGGACCCTGGCTCAGCAAGGCTCCCCTGCCCAGAGTAAATGTTCCCCAGCAGGTGAACAGGGCACAATGTGGGTCCTGAAAATCATCCAAGCAAACTCTGGTTCCATCTCATGATCTCCTGAGAGGTGAGATGAGGATTCAGCCTCTTGCTTGACTTCATTTATTCCACTCTTTCCTCTGTGCTCCGTGGCATCAAGGACTTGCTTTTTTCCCTTGTCAAGGTATTTCCTGGACCACGAAAGCCAGAAAAATGACCCAAGGAAAGAGAAACAAACCACACAAGCAGCAAACACAAACAGGAATCAGGCAGCTAATGAACCAAGCTCTGCTGAGGTTGCTGCAACTCCACAAAAAACTGGCAAAAAAGTTTCCCTTCCAAAGCTGCCAGATTTAAATAAGATGTTATCTCTGCATAAGGATTTTTTTTCTTTTTTCTTTTTTAAACATTAGCTCTGCGCCTGCCTTCAGCTAAGGGCTATAAATAGATTTATACCACTCTCTGTGTATGTGTATGATGTTTTTATATAGGTGTGAGTGCCCAGCAAGTGTCTGCACGTGCGTGTGTGTATAAAATATGCACACGGGCTGGATGGAGCCATCCATCTATCAAGTTATTGGCCTGTCTTGTTCTCATTTGGAAGAGGGTTTAAAAGGAATTGCCTAAATACATAATACATGCTGGCTTTTTTTTTTCCTTTTTAAGAGATGAGTCAAGTCAAATGCTACGATATAAATTTTTAATACCCCTATGACCTGATTTTTTTCCCCTCTTGTGCAAGGAAGTTAACAATATGAAATGTCTTTCTGTTGTCTCTAATCATGGGCTGATTTGATAAGCTGTAATTATTATTCATGTTCGAGATCTGCAGCTAGGGAGATGCAGGAGGTGTGGGGACCATTGGGATGTTTAGGTTTATTATTATTTATTACTGCTATGAATAAAAGAATAATGATTTCAGAGATTCTGCCAAGTAGTTCAGGCTGCAAATTTAACTCTTTTAAAAACCATTGCAATCCATTTGCATCAATGAGAGCCTCTTTAATCAGGGTTTTTGGTTCCTTACTCCACTGGAGGGGTTGGAAAGCCAGAAAAAATGGAAGGAATGATTTCTGTAGGCTCTACCAAAACGGATTGTGTATAATGTTTGACCTTGGGTATCCTCCTGCCATCCTGCTCACCTCAGCTGGACTCCTTTTGAAATCCCAGCCCATGAACGGAGACGGAGCACTGGGCAGTGGTTGGGACATAAGGGTGTGAGGATAAGTTCTCCTGCACATCCTCCACATGCAAAATGTGCTTTAGCTTGGGGGAGGGAAGAGCACTCTGCAGAGTTTTGCTGCTTTCAGACCCAGAACTAGCGTGGCACTGTCCACAGAATAAAGCAAAATTGTCTGTGGGCTCCTGACTCATCTTTCCAGTGAGGTAAGGGCTTTAGGCCTTTGTCATCCGTGGGTGGATGGGAGAAAATGCATTACTTGTTTGTTCCTATTTCCCTCCTGGAATCTGAATTACCTTCAGCCATAACTCTCTCTGCTGTCTCCCTAAGTATAGTCTGCCCTTGAAGGAAGAATGAATACATTTAACTAGCATCCTTTAAAAAAAAAAAAAAAAGAAAAAAGTGGGTGTAGGTTCCAGGAAAAGATGCTCTCATAAAGCTCATAGCCATGTCATAGCCAGAAACCCCAGAAAGAAGAGTTCTGGAGGCTATGGCTTGAAAAACACCCGTTCAGGGGCCTGGAATGTCAGGGGGTGAAGGGAGAGGGTCAGGAGCAGCTGCACACCAGGCAGAGACCAATGTCCTCTGCAGGAACCTTGGTAGCCACGTCCTGTCCAGAGGTGGGTGGGAATTTTGAAGGGGGGAATAAGGGGCTGGGAGGGGCAGGGAGGCTTTAGGGAGTGGAGTTGCAGGGGGTAAGGAAAATGGTGGCAATTCAGAGTCATTTTCCCTGCTCTCCATTTCCAGGAGCTGCATCTTCTTCATAACATACTGAGAGGCAAGGAATTAATCTGAGAACACAAAAGACACAGATCCCTTCTGAACAATCACACAGGGCCCCTGCTGCTACAGCTTTACATCCCCGTCTTCAGCAGCTCTGCATGTTGAAGGAGAGCTGGAATTTGAGACTGTCCACACCAGCACCATGTCCAACAAACAGCGTGGCCCAGATCTCTCCCTTCCAGGGATGGCAGTGCCAGATTTCACATCTGCTGGCTCTTCAGTCCTCACACGTTTTGCCATCCACCTTCTCGTGCTGCAGTCGTAGCATCTTCCCCTTCCTTTCTGTTACCAGGGCAGAAGTTTGAAGGCATGAGCCACAACATATGCCATTGTCTCTTCCCAGAGATGAACAAAGTATATTGTTATGCTCCAAATGCGATGGTTTTTCCCCCGTTAAATGTTTTCTAGCTGCATAGACCAACCATCTGTTTCTCTTTCTCCCTTCCATCATTCAATTCTTTGCACATTATTCAAATTAATTATCAATTAAGAGCCAGAACGTCTGGATAATCAAATTACAGAATGGTAAAATGGTCAGAGTAACACGGCACCTTATTAAAAGCCTCCAGACAGTTAATGAGACAATAAATTCCTGATCTTTTGTTCTCGAGATGGACCTTCAGCCCAGTAAATGAAAACAAGGTGACACGTATCTCTTCTTGGTCAATTTATGAACACTTTGGAGGCCTAACCCCCTTCTCATGGCAGATTTCAGATCACAATCTTCTCCTCTCAGATGTCAAACTAACCCAGATAACAAAACAGGTCCAGTCTCGAGACATTCCCCAGGGAGACAAGAAACTTCTCTGTTATTTTTCTTTTTGTGCTAAAGGGAATCTGGTTCAAAAGGCATGAAATTAGCCCTCCTTTAGGTCTGTGCTCCCCCCCAGGGGAGGGGTCCTGTTCTGGGGGTGCAGGCAGAGCAGTAGTGTGGCTGCTGTGCCCTTGGGCAGATGCAGGAGCAGCTGGACCGTGGCTCTCCACCCTCTGTGGAGCACTGCTCGGAGAGCTGAGGGATAATTTATGAGGCTTGGCAGCAGGGTTGGCACGCAGGGTGAGCCAGGGGAAGAGAAGGATGGAGGAGAGCTGATTGTGCCCTGTGTGATACCTGAGAGACTCCAGCTCTGGCCATCTGCACGGTCTGATGTGCCTAAGCCTCGCCTGCAGAAATCCTTGTGGCTGCTCAGCCTCCCCTGGCAGGTCGAACCACGTGGCAGAGGCTCATACTTAGCTAGGAAAGCAGAGTTTACCTGGAATTCAGGCCTGGGAAGCGCTGGGAGACTCTGGGTACGAGTCCCAGGGGATGAAGCCCACCTGCCCCACTCCTGGTGACCAGGCTGCCACCGCCGGTCGCTGGGTGCCCTTCGTTTCCAGCTGCAGTTTCACTCCAGGGCGGATTTGCGACTGTGCCAAGAGCACAGGTGCCCCATCAGCCTCCTTTTCTCTGGAGGAGCATCCTCGGGGAGCTGCAGCCTGGCTTAGTTGCTCCCCTGGGGTCCCAAGTTGTGTCATTAACACGAATTCCTGATGCACCATCCCTTCTCCTCCCTCCTCCAAAGCCCCTTGGAGCCCCATGGCCCTGCAGAGCGCTGTCCCCACGTTGTCCTCGCATGGTCGCAAGTAGAGAGGCGGCACATTTCCATGGCAGACCAAACCCCACTGTCCAAGCTGCTGCATGCAGGGAGGGATGCAAATCACGACGCCGAAACATATTCCGAGTGGCACGCAAGAGCTGTGCCCGCTTTGCCCATTGTGTCAGGAAAACAGAAATGCTTGTCAAAATACCAGCTCGAGTCGGAGCCCGCGGCTTCTGGAGGAATAAAAGAACCATGTTGGCAAGCACAGGACTAGACAGGCAGATGTCCTCCTCTCCACCCACTAGAATTTTATTGGCAATTGAGTTAACAACCTCTTTGCATATGAAAGTAGCGGAGAGGCGCTGCTGCGGCCTCGCTGGCAGGAGACTTGGCTGCAAAACCAGTGAGACATTTGACAAGGAAGCAATATGTTAGCAACATCCCTCCATCCGTGTTATCGGGGCCAAATTGCCACGGCACTTGCAGCCATGTGGAGGCATTAGATGCAAAGTGTTAGACGCCCTGCCATTCTTCCCCGTCATTTTCTCTTTTCTCTTCTCCCTTTTTTCAGAGCAGCCTGGTCCTGACACTCCCCTTCGAGTGGCTCTGGAGCCAATCCTGCCTTGTGCTGCTGTATATCCTTGGAAAATAGGCTGCCAGGTGCTGAACACCCACATTTTGAAGAGATGCCTCATGGAAATAAATGGTTCTGTGATTATTTTTTTGTTGTTGTTGTTTTGTTTGGTTTCTCTTTGGTTTTGTTTCCTTCTTCCCCCTCCCCCCCCCTTTTTTTCCTCTCTCGCCCTTTTTTTTTAATGTAGGAGCAATTGCATTTCCAAGTTTTCCTTTAAGAGGTGATGTTTCCAAGCTGATGAATGGGAGGAATGTACAGACTGGCAAATCTCCTCACATTGAACACTTAGAATTTGTACTCCGCAGTGGTTGTCCCCGCTGTCTTTAGATTTGCAGGCTCCCAGTCTATCCACAGTGGAAAATCCCTGAGTTTCATGAATCTCTGGTGAAAAGTGCCACCACAATTCCACAGTTTCCTTGCTCTGTGCAGTACCCAGCAGAGCACATACATATTTATGTATTTGCTGCCGTGTTTGTCTCGTGTTGTCATGGACATTTCCAGTCTGGGATCCAAGACCAGACATGCACAGCCCGATCTTCCTTTTCCCTGCTGCATAAACTGCAGGCACTGCCTGGAGTCCTCTGTCACCCCTCGGCAAGGGGACATCGAGTTGCTCACTGGGAGGTTTCACATCTGGAGGACCTGGCCTATAGTGTTGTGTCCACTGTCTGCATATACTGGTTGTTTAAAAGGCTTTTGGCAGCCAGATTGCAGGTCCAAAGTCACATTGGTGGTTTTCGAAATGGCACCTTCCCACTGTGCCAGTGTTTTGGAGAAGTTGTGTTAAGTAAGAGAAGCTCTCTGTCACTCCGCCAAGGGGCTCAAACAGTGAGCAACCAAATTCTGGGAATACCAGAAGGTCACTTGGAGCAAGTCTGGTCTAGGAAAAGGATCACCCAGCTCTGGTGCCTCCTGTCACAACCTTAGTTGTCTGCCATGCTGCCTCTCCCAGCATGGAACACATAAAACACCGGAGCATCAGGAAGTTTGTGACTTCCCATGACCAGACAAGTTAGGGAACCTCATTTTCCACTTTCCAACCCTCCATCACAAGCCTGCACACCTCCTCATGGCCTGCATTCAACCAGACCCTCCCGGCATCTCCTGGCAAGAGGATGGCAGCTCTTGGAGAGCTTGGCATCACCGTGCCCCATCCCAACACCAGAAAAAAGCATTCTGCTCTGTGCCCCCCATGAGCTCCTCTGCATTCGATTTTCTGCCTGACAACTTATCCCAAGTATCAAAGGCTCAAGCCTCTCCTGGTAATTCCTTCTGGCCAGGGAATAGGCATCTGCTCCCTTTGATTGCGGGTCTCTCCTCTCACGAAATGCTCCTTCGGGATGTGCACACCAAGGTCAGAAATGAGGCTGAGCTCATATTCTTCACCTGAGAAAAACAGCAAGTAACAGAAAAAGAGATAATAACCTGCCTTCTAACTGGACAGGGTACCGTGCCTTTTGGAGTGGGTGATTCTGATGTAGAGTCAACTGCGGCCTTCCAATGAGCGTGAATTGCTCCTTAGCTGATAGGTTGATACATTTTTAGGTGGAAGGGGATGGAGATACTTGAAGGGAAGATGGCTTATTTGGAAGGGTGGGAAGATTCAAGGTATGGGAAGAGAAGGGTGAATGTGGTGTGACTGGAGCATGGAAAGAGATCGTTCCACCCAAAATAAAGCACCTGATTATGCACAGGCTCTGTGTGGATTGAGAGTGGCTTTGCACAAATACCCGCTGACTTGGAAATGCTCGGTGGCGATACAGCAAACCCCTCTGGCTTTTGTGGGGTGGGAACTTGAGGAATCATTGCCTTCCCTGGAAATCATCCCATCCTGATGTGTTCCCTGGGCAGGACCTCTTCTCTCCTTGGGCTTTCACCTCTGCAAACCATTCCCCAGTGGCATCCAATGCCCAATGTCCTCCCCTGAAAAGGAACATGCCAGGCTTTCTGTGTCAATCAGTGGGAAACCTCCTGGGGAGCTTTCAATTCCCTCCCTGACCTTTGTAAAGGGAAATTCTGCCTGGAAGGAAGCACTGGCAGGGCGAGCTCCTGCACAGAGCAGTGATGTGGTGGGCAGGCCCACCCCAGCCGCCTCAGGCAGGTGGAGAAGGCATTTCTGGAATTATGCTCTTTTTAAACGCCCTTGCCCTCTTTTTCTCGCGCAGAACGATGGCTTGGATTGACCCCCAGAAGATTGTGGGCTGAGCTCTGTCCCTTTTCATCCTGGAGGCATTGCCACTCCCGTGGCCTCCACCTCCACAGCCGCGGTCCTTGCTGCGGGGAACGCGTTCCTGTCTGGAGCACGCACCCAGGAGTGAGCCAGCACTCTCCAGAGGCTGCTCAGGAGCTGCCTGAATGCTTCCCTCTCCGTCCTGACCAACACTGGAAGCTCCATCTCCCTGCCCCTGCCAAGATTCAAGAGGAAGAATAGGCCAGGCCTGCACTGGTCTCTCCCACGGACAGAGTTCCCTGGGGCTTTGGAGCAGTCCCTGGGATCAGTAGGAGATGGGAGAGGAAGGGACCAAGAGCAGCCCTGCCACTGGTGATCTCCAACAGTGCCAAACCGAGCTCAGCTCAGCTCAGTGCTGCCTGCACCATCCAGTTTATGGCCTGGTGATGCAAGAGGGAAAGAGCTGAGAAGGAAACTCAAAGCACATAAATTCCTCAGGCTCTCCTGAGCCAAATCTGCATAGCTCATCCTTGGAATGATTACAGAAAGAAACTGCTTTAGGCCCAGCTGCCTGGCACTGGGGATCACCAGAAAGAGAAGCTGTGGCTGCTCCTGGATCCCTGGCAGTGCCCAAGGCCAGGTTGGATGCTGGGGCTTGGAACAGCCTGGGACAGTGGGAGCTGTCCCTGCCCATGGCAGGGGGTGGAACGGGATGAGCTTTAAGGTCCCTTCCATCCCAAACCATTGTGTGTTTCTGTGATCCAGCCTCCATCCATGCTCTTGGTCCCCAAGCTCAGGTCTCAGGGCTCAAGCAACGTCCGACTTGTGCGGTCACTTTGTGTCCTGGGTGCTGCAGGGGTGCGAAAGGAGAGAACTTGGTGTAGATTGTGTCATTCCAGCTCTGCAGCTGGAGAGGCAGGTAACAGATCCTCCCTGGTCAAACAGCCAGCACAGAGAGAACATGAAATGCATTGCTGGGTAGCCTCAGCCAGGGCACTGCCATGCGTTCTCACCCAGAGGAGTTCTCACCCAGGCCCCTGCAGGGGGGTGCTGCAGGCTGCTGGGGAGCTGCTGCCCTGCACCCACAGCCTTGGCATCACCCTGTGGAAGCACAGGAGCATCGCCAGGCTGCAGAGCTGCCGCTGCCACCTGTCCCAGGGGCCGGATCTCCTGCTGCTTTGATCTCCCCCTGACCTTTGTAACTGGGAAAGCTGATCCTAACAATTTTACGTGAGTTGTGATTTTCTGTAGGTTGCCCCAAAAGCTGCTAATTGTGCACACAGCCATTTAGAGTGCCCTGGAGTGGGAACCAGAAGGTTTTGATGGCTTGAGAGGTTATCTGCACACCCAGCCACAGAGCTGACACTTAAGAATTTTCTTTTAAGTGATGGCAAGCAGCATTTCAAAGTAGACATTTTCTGCTGGCTTTGAAAGGCCTCTGAAATTTCCCACCTCCTTTTAAAAGGGAAGATCTCATTTGCTGCTGACCTTCTGGAATTTCTTGCTGTGTGTTTGGGGGGGGGTGGAGGCTGAAGGATAATTTGGGGTCAGACCTGCTCCTGGCTGGGGTTCAGGACACCGCGTGTTCAGTCCCTCTCCTCACAGCAAGCAGAGAGGAAAAGGTGTCGGGTCCAAAAGGGGAGGTTGAGCAGCTGCTGTGTGACCAATCCTACCCTCCTGCATCCCCACCCCGGCTTTGGGACATGTGTGTCTGCAGCAGGTGGCAAAGCAGCTGGGGATCAGTGGAGAGAGCACTGAGCATGGGACAGGATGCTCGTGCAGCCTGGGTTCCTTTGGTGGCACAGCGCTGGCCTCACCATCTCTGCTGACTCCCAGCAGTGTGGCTGGAATGCAGGAGCTAAACCAACCAGCTAATGCTGCATCTTCTGCTAGAAATGCCATTTGTGCCCCTGCCTTTACTCCTTGCTCGTCCTGTGCCGGGTCATGTGTTTCCTTGCCTTTGCTGGGAGAGGAAGTCAGTGATTTTAGCTGCCTGGAAAAAATAAAAATCGGTATTTATGGGAGCTATTGCCGCAGGATTCTGCATCTCCCTGCTCCGGCCCTGGCTGCATCTGGGCTTTTTGTTCCTTTCCTGGCTCTTTTTCGGCCTGTGCTGCAGGTGAAATGAAGAAGGAGCATCCTCACTGGACTGATTCCAGGTAGCCCTGGACTGTGCAGTGTCAGTGGGTGTTGCTCCGGCAGCACCAGTCCCTCGTGCTGGGCCCCCTCGCTCCCCAGCCCGTGTGCTGTGGGATCAGCTCCTGCCTCATCATGGATGCAGCCCGCTGACTCCTTCAGTGAGAGGAGAGATTTATTTTTTTTCCCTGTGCATTGTATTAAGTGCTTGCTCGCAACAGCCTGGAGCAGTCATTCAGAATATTTTAAGAGTGTCTTTCATGCTGTCTGAAATACCTGGCAGTGCACAAAGGCCGAAAGTGGGAGTAATTGACTGCGGGATTATTCTCTGCTGCCTGAAATAAAAGTACAGTGTCTGCGAATGTGACACGGAGTCAGAGCCACACTGAGAGGTTGGTGGAGGCTTTTGGTGTAATTAGGCACAATTATCCCAATGCCACGACTGCACTGCTTCCAGAAATCCCATGTGTGCTGGGACATCAGGGGCTAGCAGACAGCAATCAAGGTCTCGGAGCCTGGGAGCTTGGGAGATTCCTCGGAGCACGGCACTTGTCCTTGGGCAGGGACTCTGGGAGATGGATCTGGACGGGAAAACTCCCTGGGAGGATCTCAGAGGAGTTCCCATGAGCTTCAAAGGCTGCTCTGCCTGTGCCACTCCAATGGCTGCTGCATCTGGGGAGCTGCTTGCACTTCATAGCCAACATTCTTTGGGACAGCCCCTGGGACCCTCCTGACCCCTGGAATATGGATCCCAGAGCCCCCATGGTGTGTCAGGCCATGCCTGTGTCTTGAGGGTACTCAGCCCTGCTTCTCAAACAGCCAGAAGCTGTTTCACAGGACCTTTTCCTCTCCCTGCCAGATGCCTGTCCCCATCCCTCAGTCACCTCTGAGAATCCTGTTAAATCAGCCCAGGCTCATAAAGGATTACAAAATGCCGCTGGAAGCCAGAACTCCTTGTAAAATGGGGAAAGGTGTGTGAAAAGAAAAGGGTGGGTGTGGTGAGAAAGCAAAAGAGGAGTGTCTGGACTAGGAGGGGAGAAACCAACACCTCCTCATCAGCAGAGGTGCATCCTCAATAAGGAATCATGGACTGGTTTGGGCTGGAAGGGACAATCTCATCCCACCCCGTGCCATGGGCAGGGATGCCTTTCACTGGGCCAGGTTGCTCCAAGTCCTGTCCAGTGTGACCTTTTCACAGCAAAGGATGTCTTTGGGTAGTAAAGGGTCAGACCTGGAGCTGGGGGGGGGACCTCCATGAGCTCTGCCATTTCACAGCCCCCCAGCTGTGTTTCTTAGGCTCTGCCAGGTTAATCGACAGATCCAAGGCTCCCCAGGAATAGTGTCCATCAGCACTAATGCAATTAGGACAAGGAAGGAGTGGAATGAGGGTGTAAAGAGGGGGGACAATATGGAAGCAGGCATGCAAACCATCTGTGGAGGCGTTTCCCTGGAAGGACAACTCCTTGGGAACGATCTCCACAAAGCGCTCTGGAGTTAAAAGTGTATCTGACAGGCAGCACAGCTGTCATCTTCAGATCTTTCTCTTCTTTTCAGGACTGTGCTTTTATTATGCAACTTTAGGGGAGGAGAAGTGTGTAAATAAGCCAGATGTGACTTCTGTAGCTTGGAAGGAGCCATTACTTGACCCTGTCGCTTGATCAAAATGCTTTCACTGGTTTTTATTCTGCTCTAGAGGTAGGCACTGATTGGTGCTGCTGACAGATGTGCACAGAAGCTTTCAGCTCTCCTCGGAGCTCCGAGCTCTCCTGAAAGCAGCCCATGAATTATTAAGGCAGGAGATTACCTTAACTGGAATGGATGTGGCTCTTTCCTACACAGTGAAGTTGGGGCTCACTCCAAGGGGCAGGCAGGAGGGTTAGAAACCCGAAATGGGAAAGGATCTCCTTGCTTTTACTGGAAGCTTGCAGCAGCTTACGGGAGCTTTGTCTCCAGAGTGGATATGGAGTCTTCAAGTTGTAGGTTTCCATTTTTGTGCTTTTTTTAAAAAAAAAACCCTCCTCAGTGCTGCATTTACTTAGTTCTTTAATTTACCTTACTTTGTGATTTAGAGATAAAAGGTTCTGGGGCACCTGTTGATGGGATTCCTCCTGGCCATGGCTTTAGAGTTCTTGGGGCAGCATGACCCCAAACATTGCTCCTCCTTGCTCTCCCTGAGTCACAAATTCCTTATCAGAGCAGGGCCACCTGGCCAGGGGTGGGGGACACTCAGTGCCCCCCAACAGCTGGACAGAATTAGGGGAAACCAGAGCTTGGCAGCACCGAGGCTCCTGCGTGCTCCTCTTGGAGCTCCCTGCTCACCTTCCAAATCCCATCACTCTAACAAACAGCTGACTCTGCATTAAGGTAAAACTGTCCCTTGAGCCTCATAGGTAGTGATAGGAACATCTCAAGCTCCAAGTTTATATTCTCATAAATCTTGAAGAAGGTGATTTTTCTGGTTTGGTTTTTTTTTTTTTTTTAATCTTCTCTCTCGTTCCCTGCTTTAATTACCAGCCGCAGGCGCCGAGCTAAAGGAACAGGGCACACTCTCCTTGCCACTGGAGCTTCCAGCAGAGCCCAGGCTTAAAGGAATTGCTGAAATTCCTGAAATTCCGCTGCAAAATTTCCCAAGGACCCTGGTTTTAAGCCACAGGGAGAGCTGAGGGACACCTGGGTGCTGTGAACGCAGCCTTTTTCTGGGCTGCTCCCTTCCTGCTCATTCATAGAGGATTCTTGGGATGTGCAAGGCCAGGAGTTGGGCTCGATGATCCCTGTGGGGCCCAGGATATTCCAGGATTGTGTGGCATTGCCTCCCCTGCTGCAGGTGCCTCCTGGGAACTCAGCATCTGGATGCTCCCAGGAATGCAGCTGCTTCCCAAACCCTGCTGAGGATTCACCCTGCTTAAGGAGCACTGGCAAACAGAGAAACACTCCGTGCTGCTTTGCTCTCCACCTCGCATTTTGGAGAGGGAGATGTTTGATTGCAAACCCATTTAGGATTTGTTTTCATGGTTTCAGGCTCTTCCTTCACATTAAAGTGCTCCAAGACTGCAGCCAACCGCTAAAATGCAAAACCACCCATAAGAAAATACACATTAAACGGAGCAAAAACAAAAAAACCCTAAACCCACGACTCGGATAAATTAAGTGAAACACACCATAAAACAATAGGAACTATTATAAATCACACCTAACCAACAGAATCAACATACCAATATCTGGTTTGCCAGCACATAGTTCTCTGATAAAAATAAACTGTTCTTGGAATGAACCCCTGCTTTGATTTATATCTCACAGTCCAAGCACACACAAGGAGGATGTAAAATCTGCTAATATAAATACCACTGGTCTCAAGCTTTTATCAGATGCCTTCTACCAGGAAAGAAAAGGCTCTTTTTTTTTTTCCTGCTCAGGTAATTAGCGTGTTCCTTTGAGCCAAGCTCCCGTGTTTCCTCCTTTTTCAAAGCCATAATCCTGGGTGTGGGCCCCAGTGAAAATTACCCCAGCGCTCCATGCCAGGGAATATCTCTGAGCCCTGAGCCCAGCCAGGCTCGCAGAAAGGGTGGGCAGCTCCTGAGGAAATGAAACACGGCCACAACCAAAGGCACAAAGCAGCTGCAGAGGCCCCAGAGTGCGCTTAGACCCCTCCCCACCTTGCACAGGCTGAACCCCCCACCAGGGCCATGCTGGGGTTTTTGGGGAGATACTTGGGAGGCACCCACTCCTTCCATAGCCATGGCATGACTGTGCTGGTCATCATGGAATGGGTTGGGTGGGAAGGGACATCAAAACCCATCCCATTCCTGCCATGGCAGGGACAGCTCCCACTGTCCCAGGCTGCTCCAAGCCCCAATGTCCAGCCTGGCCTTGGGCACTGCCAGGGATCCAGGGGCAGCCCCAGCTGCTCTGGCCACCCTGTGCCAGGGCCTGCCCACCCTCACAGAGAACAATTCCTGCCCAAAATCCAACCTCAGCCTCCCTTCAGCTCAAAGCCATTCCCCTTGTCACTCCATCCCTTATCATCTGGGCACGTGGAGACATCTGCCCATCCCACCCTTAACCCAGGGAGCAGGGGAGGGAATGAGGAGAATATCCTGGAGCTGGGGGTGCCTGTGCCTGCATCTCACCTTTTGGGGATGCAGCACAAACACTGCAGAGCTGCTGCTGCCTCTCAGAGCTTTCTGAATGCTCCCTCCTTTCTCACTTGATCCTGGGCAAGCAACCTGTGATTAATAATTTATTCTGTGAGTTTTACCTCTGTGGCTTAAATCTAATTATCCCAGCTGCAGACCAGCCGGGCTTTGGAAACAGCACTTGCTTTATCGCAGAGTTGCCATTTACCCTTTCCTCGGAGGGACAGCTGGGATGATGGAGCTTTTCACTTGAACTTCACAGAGCTGTGCTCAAACTTCCATCCTCTATCTGTGCTCACAGTTCTGTCCTGTTTGTGGAGGAGCCTCAGGGAATGTGTGTCTGTGCTCCCATACGGGAGTTTTGTGTTCAGGAAGGGCTTTGGGCTGGTGCAGGGCTGGAGACCAGGGCAGCATTGTCCCACAGACACCTCCAGGGTGGGATAATTCACTCTGCTGGGCTTTGCAGAGGGCTGCAGTCAGCATGTGATCATGGATCTGGGAAGTAACACACCTGCAGTGCAATGAAAACCCCAAAGATGGGGGAGTTGATAAAAAAATCCAGCTTTGCCTTCCTCTGTCTGGTTTTCCCTTTGAAGGTTGCACTGCCAGGACATTCAACATTTCTGTGTCTCCTGCCCCTCAAGCTTTCCTCATCCTCCTGCAACCTCACTGGAGGTGTAGCTTTCCTCTGAAACAAACCAAAAATACTCATTTTATTCTCTTCCAGTGAAGATATTTATTATTCCTTTCTATTCTAAAGAGCACGGGCAACCAGGGTACACAAGATTCATTTCTCTTTCTCCCCTCCCTGCCTTGCTTACTTTCGCTATTTTTTCCCATGGATTTATGACCACGATCCAGTTGTTACTGGAGCCAGGGGAAGGGCTAGGTTACCTCAGGATTTACAGCCACGGGAGTGATGCTCTGGTGCTGGCACTGCAAGGACAAACTCAGGAACAGCAGGGAGCGACCAGAGGAGGATCTCTGTGGGCTGTGGGGAGGGATGCCTGGCTTGGGTCAGGTTGTTCTGACATTCCCAGGGCAGCACTGGCATCCCACAGCTCCTGGGATCTGCTGCCAGCCTCCCATGCCTCGCTCATGGCCTGAGGAGACGCAGATCTCCCTTTCCCCAGGTGTTCACTGCTGGGCAACGCTCAGGCAACCGTGTCCCGGGAGAGCTGGCTATTTATTTACTTCTTCTGCTGATTTTTTTCTGCATGACTCCTCCCCTTTATTTTTGGGTTTGTTCTGGAGCCCCGTGGTTTTCAGTAGAAAGGGAGCTCAAGCTGTAGCTCCCGTGCCTGGGTTTGCCTGCGCCAGAGGAGGCGCAAACCACCGCGGGTCTGTGTCCAAGATGAAGAGATGCGAGCACGCCAACCCAAACTTCCTGCCACTGCAAAGCTATCAAGAGCCCTTGACTGCTTTGAATCCCGTCCTGATTAGTAATGATGTTTTTAATTGAAATTTCAAGGTTCATTACTGAATGTGGATTAATTAAATTGCAAGGAGAGATAATGAGAAACGTTCCCTTTGGAGCCATAAAGGAGCACACGTGTCCTAGCAGGACTTTCCCAGCCCGACCCGTGCCCATCTCCCCAGAGAGCCTCTCCTGGGGTGGGAAGCTGCTGTGGAGAGTGGCTTCACCCCCCTGGGCTGGTTGCATCCCCACTGAGCACCAGGCACAGGGGCAAGCTTGGCACCCTCTGAAGTCAGGCCAGCAGCATCTGCAAGTCAGACTTGCCAGGCTTTTTCCCAGTCCCTGCTTTGGGAGGAGCTGGAGACTTCTGGGTTTCCCTGTGGGAAAGGCTCATTGAAAGCTGAGGCTGGGAGATTTCCCTGCTCTGGTGTCGGGGGACTGGGTGATGTGCATGGGCTGGTGCCACCCTCCTGCACGCCCACAGAGGGACGAGTGTCCCCATGGCTCCCCTCCCCCTCTCACAAAGCCACCTCTGCCCTCTCAGCAGGCTGTGGACTCCAAGTGAGTTGGGCTGGGGTTGTCCTGGGGCTTTTAGCCAGCCCTAAATGTGCTGGGATGGATTTCAGAAAACCTGTGGGGAACCAGGACTGTGGGTGCTTGGAGTCCCCAGGTCAGCAGGGAGGTGACTCTGCCCCCTATTCGGTGGAAGGGGCTTTCTTTTGGGGTTTTCCCTTTGGCCCCCTTGGTGAGAAAAAATCTTCATGAGCCCTGCTGGGCCTTATAGAGCTGGATGTCCGTAGTGTGTTTGCTTTCTCAGACCCAAAAATCCCAGCCAAACAGGGTCAATCCTACCCTGCAAACCTGGGGGAAAGGTCTGCCGTCCCTCCCCAAAGAACTACAGACAGCTGATAAATTCCTTGCAGATGTTTGATGGTCTGGGGGACACCTCCATGCTCCTGAGGGCAGTGTGGGACCTGGAACAAACCCCAGTTTATTGCCTGTGTGTGGCACAGCAAATCCTAGCCAGGCTTGGCACTGGCACCAGAGGAGGGAGTGAGCACCAACGCAGTATCCACAAGGTTCCCGTGGCTGCCGTACAACGCATATTTTCTAGAGAGGTCTGTGAAAATTAGAAAGCTTTAATTGGGCTCATCTGGACCCTGGTAAAATCTCTCTCGACTGCAGGATGATGGAGCAGATAAAACAGCACTGAAGATATTATTTCCTGGAAGCTTTTCTATTTCTGTCAGCTCGTACTCGCTATCTCTGCCCTCCCTGGGGGATGAGCTCTGCTTTCATACACTAGTGGGTTTTTATTTTGGAAAAATAAAAAAAAAATTAAAAAAATTGTGGGTTTTGGCAGAAAAAAGAGACAGTACATCAATGAAGAGGGGAAACCAATTTTTTTCGAAATGCTTCAAAGCTACCAGTTAAGGGCTTCCAAAAAGCTTTGGCGTGGAGAGTGAGTGGATGCTAAAAGAGATGGGAATTGGCTCATACCCTGCACAACTTTCATGATTGCTTGAAAAAGCACCCGAGTTTTGTCAGTGTGTTTGTGCAGACCAGTGCTGGAGGTTGTTTTATCCAGATTTTAACCCAGCAGCTCCTCAGCACTCCTGGGTTCTGCTGGGAGCAGGTTTTGGAGGGGAAAGGCAGGAATCTGTGTGTTTTCAGGTGGCTGAGCAGCAGGGTGACCCCATCAAGCCCACAAGCTTCAGGGGAGCTCCACACCCAGCCAGCGATGTGCCAGGGGTTTTCCAGCCAAAAACACTTCCCTCCTTCATTCCACTTGCTGGTTGATTTTCCAGCAGGCTGACTGGGCTTGGGATGCCACGGGGGTGAACTCATCCCCTGTGTCCAGGCAAAGCCAGGGATGTTGCTGCACCTCCTGCCTGTAAGGCCAGCAGGGAGACCCCCATCCCCCCAGGATCTACTTCTGGAAAACCAAAATCCCAATGTTTCCTGGGTTTTTTCAGCCTCCACCAAGCAGCGTTCCTTACCCCAGCAGGGGTTCTGCAGCTCCTCAGCCAATATTCCACGGGGAGGGGAATTGGGCAGGGCTGGGCTGTGCCAGCCTGGAGGGGGAGGCTGATGTCTGCCCTGAGAATCCTGGTGTAAGGCTCCACCTCCCCCAACCAGAAGGAAATCAGGATGGACCTGTGGCCCGGAAAAACCTTTCCCAAACCTTGCCTGGGGATAAATAACCTCACAGGTGTCACTGCCCACTGCCACTGGGGGAAAATAAACAAACCCAAACACATCTGGAGCACAGGTGCCAAGACAGGGGTTCCTCCTGTGTTGCCTGAACTGCAGAGCATCCCTGAATCCTGGGATGCTGCTGAAGATCCCTCAGTCTTGGGACACTGTTGAAGATGCTGGAATGTGGAATGCAGCAGGAGCAGCCTGCGGGTGCACTTTGCAAACAGCCAGACCAGCCCATAACACTTAAAATGAAATAAAGATGAAATGGAGATTGATGCTCCCATTTTCATTGGGAAAGGTCCTGAGTCTCTTTCAGCTGCCTCGTCCAGGATAAATCCTGGGTGAAGGTGCTGCTTCACCAAACTTTGAGCAGTTTTTTTTATCCCCAAGCTTGCCTTGTTTCCAGTAGACCTCTAAATTATAGGGGATTAAAAATTAAACAAGATGGCAGCGAGGCAGGATTTGTCAACATCTGGCCATGACTTGGGCTACAGGACCCAGAGCATCGCTCCAGAAATCCTATTTACAGTGAAATAAGGACAGGTAGAAACTGGGGATAGGGCAAAACCCCATCTAGCTTGTTTGTGTATCCTTAACCCCAAATTTTTCAGCCAAGTCTTTTGCTGTTCAGTCAAAGTGGAGTCTTTTCTTGGGGAAGTATTATTGGGATGAAATCCTGCTTTATTGGCAAACAGTCCTTCCTTCCACGGGAATTTGAGGTTGGCTTTCTTTAGAAACCCCTGACCTGAATGGTAATTACAGGATTGTGAGAATTGGCTAGAACAGAAAAAAAAAAAAAAAAAAAAAAAAAAAAAGGGAATGCTCTTGCTTGTCCCTGCACAATTTTATTTTCCTCCTGAATGCAAGGAAAATGAACATGAAAGCCCAAGTCTGGGTTTTGCCTTCTCCCCTTGCCAACATCCGGAATGAGATGCAAATGCACATAAACAATCGATCTGCAAAACCCACAAAACCAGGGCAAATCCCTCACAGATCAGCACAGAACTTCCCCAGCCTCCGAGAGGCTTTGGCTTTGGGGGGAGACTCACCCAGCTCCTTTGCAAACTCTCTTCTACCCCCTCTGCCTGAGGAAAAGCACCGGCCCAGGGAGATGTGCATAAATGGAGAGAGCAGAGTGATTGCCAATTAAATGCTCTTTAAAATTTAATCTGAACATTAAACCCAGCAGCGAGCTGCAGCGAGGGCTCTGCCCATTGCTGATCCTGTTGTCTGTGGGGTGCAGAGGCCACCAGGGAAGTGGCCCTGTCCCTGGTTTGTAGGGAGCCCAAGTGGCTGGGAAAAGGGGTCCACGGACAGATAATGGGGAGAAATCCTTCCCTGGCAGGGTGGGCAGGCACTGGCACAGCTGGGGCTGCCCCTGGATCCCTGGCAGTGCCCAAGGCCAGGCTGGACATTGGGGCTGGGAGCGCCCGGGACAGTGGGAGGTGTCCCCGCTGTGGCAGCGGGTGGAATGGGATGGTTTTTAAGGACCCTTCCAACCCAAACCACCCTGTGATTCCATGTTTCTATGGAAGCTGCTTTGTGAGAACCCAAACACACCGGGAGGAGGTCGGGAGACCCGAGCTGGCAGGGAGTAGCTGTGGATATAAAAATAAAGGTTTTTTAGAAGAGACAAATCTTCCTTCCCATGAACGTTTGAGGCAGCAGCAGCTCATCCCGCAGGTGTTCCCGGGAGCTGGGAGCTGCAGGGGTGCTGCCAAGGGCACAGCCCCAGCTCCACCTTCGCAATTCGCTCTTTCCACTCAATTTTCGCGCTGCCGCCGCCGCGATTTTTCAGCTGCGCTGTTGGCAGTGTTGTTCTCCTGCCATTAGATGTCCCTGTGTCCTACACGGAGCTCAGGCAGGAGGTCACTCCTGGCAGTCAAAGGTCACCAAGCCGGAGCAGGGCACAGACCTGTTTTAATGGGGGTTTGCAGCTTTTGCCTGCCAGGAAACGCCTTTTCAATGGGAGAGGCTGCGGAGATGAGTTCTGCACCCCTGGCACATGCAGCGGCAGGGAGGATGGATGTTCCGAGCTGCCAGCCCTCCGGGAGAGAGGGCCGGGCTCTGCCAGCTCTCCAGGGGCACTGGGAGCAGCGCTCCCCGGCTGTAGCCGCGCAGGGCTGGGCTTTTTCCCCCCCGCGCATTTGTAATTGCAGCTTTTTCCCCTCTCGGTTGTTATTAATGTTGTTCGTTTCCTCAAAAATTGCATCTGTTTAGATGTTAATCGAGTTAATTGTTGCCATTCAGCAGCTGGAGCGGCAATTTAGCAGCTGCTAATAAGGATGCTGGGTTTGGAGCCGGGTGACAATGACCGTGCTGCCCTGCCAAAAGCGAGGGGATGGTGAGGGGATGAGCCGGGGGGCGGCTGCTCGGAGCACCGAGTCACCCCTGGCACTCAGGGATCGGTGGGGAAGCGCTGGGGAAAACCCATGGAAGACAAAATGCAGGAGCGAGCACAGAGGCGACAATTAACGCTGTCCCTCTCCTAGGGGAGGGAGCGCTGCAGCTCTCCTGGGTCGGGAAAACCGAGTGGGATCAAACGAGGGCAGGAATGGGATAAGGACGGACTGACAGCACACGTAAGGAGACATTTTAGAAGGTTTTCATGTGAGCACCTTTCCACAGGTAAAATTCCCAGGGAATGGAGAAGATGGCCCTGGGGCAGGGCAGCTCAAGGAGCGGTGATGGTGACCACAGTGAGCAGCGTGGCCTGGCTGCCGAGTCGCAGCTGCTTTTTTCCTTCTTTTCACTCTAAAATCTCTCCACGCCACGGGGCACACGGGCTCTGACAGCTGTGACAGCACTCCCTGGCGTCCCACAGCCCATCCCATCAAGTCTGGTGGCCCGGGAGCCACCAGGAGCTGCCCGAGCACGGTGGAGCTGCTGCGTTGGCAGAGATGGATTCACAAGAGGGCAGGAGAAAAACCCCTCTCACCCCAAACAAGAGGGGGTGAGCACATCCCACCTCGCTGGTGCCTGGAAGGGGTTAATTAGGTGCCTCATTGCTGACCCAGGCTGTAATCAAGTGCCAATGAAAAACTGTGGGATAAAGGTTTAGAAGGAAGGGCAGAGCTGCAGCAAGGCTTTGGGGGTTGTTTTGTGGGGCTGTTAATGCTCCTGGAGCCGTATGAGCCGGAGGTGAGGAGTCCTGCTGGGGTTTTTAGGATGGTTGGAGGGGAACAGCTCCCTGGGAAAGACGGGGCCTGCTGGAGAGGAAGGTGGAGATGAGTGGATCCATGGGCTTCCTGGGAGAGTGAGGTTTGGGGGGAGCAGTGGGGAGTGTTTGCCTGAATCCTGTAATTGGGGATATCCCACAGTGCTTTTTTTGTTTGTTGGGGTTTTTTTGCATTCCAGTTAGCTTTTTTTCTCAGGGATCTGGACTCTGGATCCCTGTACTGTTGCCTGCTGACAGGTGTGGATGAAATGAGGATTTTTTGAGACTTCCAGGAGGCCAAGAAGAGGGAAAGAGCAAGCTCAGCCCTGGCCCACCACGGTACAACCTCAGCAGGCTTAGGGGGTCTTTTGGTGTCAAAGAGGTGACCCTGCAGCCCAGTGCCACGAGGGGTTTGGGTTTTGCTGCCAGGAGCTGGCTGAGCTGCCGTGTCTGTGTTTTCCCACTGAGGGGGAGGCGCTGGGCTCTGTCTGCGGGCTGGGCAAGTGGTTGTTGTTCCATGGTTCTGTTTCTGGGTGTTGGGGCTGGGCGTGCTGAGGATATAAGATGGTGGATTTTAATGCTCTGCAGCCCTGGCATTCCGAAACCCGGCATGAAATCCCTGCTTATGTTTAAATAATCTGTATGTTTGAGGAAAGGATTATGAGTCAGCGGAGGAGGCAGCGCTTTCCGTGTTTCCTGCAGGGAGATGCAGAAGGGAGTCCTTGGGAAAAGCAGCTTGCTGGAGAGCAGCAAGGGCAATCCAGGGATGCTTCCAGCAAGCTCCAAATGCGAGAGAGAGAGCCAGAGACAGCTGCTCACAGAGGCAGGGGAAGCAATAATAGCGAGAAATAACATTTAATTACCTCTCATTCCCACCAGTCTGGGAGAGGAGAGCTCTGGTGCTCGGTGGAAAGGCACCGTGCTCCGGCTGTGGCTGGGTATTGGAGAATGTGCAGAACCAGCCTGAGGAACGAGGGCTGCAGCGTCCCTGGCACTGCGGGATGGTCACTCGGGTCCTGTCCGGGCTGAGCTCCTGCCCTCCCTCCGCTGGCTGCTGGCACCCGGGGGCTGTGGCCGGTGAAAGAACTCGGGCTCCCCTGAGGCAGAGGAGGAAAGCTCCGGTTTGCCGGTGCCGCCCTGGAGAGCGAGGGGCTCAGCGTGGAGAGGGGCACTGGGACCTCGGCGCAGGCTGGAGTGCCGTGGAGTCACGGAGGGACACACAAGGAGCACGGACAGGACCTTGTCCCGAGCCTCGAGCCTGTGGATGCTGTGGGTGCCGTTCCTCGAGCACCCCGCGCACCTCAGCCCCAATTCCCATCCCGTCCCTGCTGGGAGGCTGCGCAGGAGCCTTTGGAAAGCTCCTTCTCGCCCGACTCCTCGCCTTGTCCTCGGCTGACTCCTGCTACAGCTGCTGAGCGCGGCGAGGTTTGCGAGCGCATCCACATCTGTGCCTGCGGGGGCAGCAGCGCGGCTCGGAGCGGGCACCTGGGGGAGGAATTCATTTCCAACATTGTTTGAATGGAAACAATCCCAATAGCTCGAGTGCCCTCTCCCTCCCACGTCAGCTGTTTACAAACTGTCGAGTGGAATCTGTCCCACATGTCCCTCGAACCTACCCAGTGACGGCGGGGAAACGGAGCTGAAATGCAGTGTGAAAAACTAATTTCAATGGGGGGTTGGGGGGGGGGAGAGAAGAAAAAAGAGAAATAATCCTGCCCACGGAGTTCAAACAACTTGTCTTGCTTCAGCTTTTACCAATTTTCATGTGCTTAGACGAATGTCACCGGCGGCAGACTTAATTGACTTGGTTTTGATCTTTATCCTCATTAAAGAGGAACGCCGCTGTTCCTCGCTGTCTCTGCACCCGCCCCGTGAAGGTGCTCGGTGTGAGGCAGAGATTATCTCCATTTGTTAGAGACCTGGGGAGTCTGAGGGCATCCAAATGCCACCGTGGGGGTGGGGCTGGGAATCTCCTCCTTCCCAGGGCAGCACACTTGGGATCGTGGAATGCTTTGGCTTGGAAGGGACCTCGAGCTCATCTGGCTCCATCCCCTGCCATGCGTGGCAGGGACACATTCCACCATCCCAGGGTGCTCCAAGCCCCATCCAGCTGCTGTGGAACACCCGTTTTCTTAGGCTTGCCTAAAATTCCTAATCTCTTGTTCCTGCTTTTAAATGGAGGGAAGCTAATTGAAGGGATAGGGCTGCAATTAACATGGTTTCTTGTGATTATTTTTGGGGGTTTTTTCTTCCTTGAGGACATCTCTGGCTCATTAGAGTTGTGTAAGTGTCTCTTGCACGATGTCCCTTGAAGCTTTCCAGACTCAGAGTTAACTCTGGCCTCTGGTATTTGGAGACCTGCTGTAGCGAAGGCACATGGAGAAGCATGGGGGGAAAATTGACTTCCCCAGCCCTTCCATGCAAAAGGAACAAAGGAAAGGCAAACCAGTGTCCCTGACCCCAAAAATAAATGAGTCAAATTGATGGGGAACCATTTTTGTAGGCAGCTGGGGGTTTTGACTCGGGGTCCCTGCCTGCATGTGATGAGCACAAACCCTTCTGAGCATGGCAGTGGGTACCTGTAACACACAATTTTAGGATGCTGGACAACCTTGAAGAGTCTTTGATGGGTTTTGAAAGCGTCTGAAGTGGAGCCCATGAAGGTCTTGAAGTAGTGACAGGTCAGGGCCACCCCACATGCAGAACAAGGCTTCCCTGAAGGCTGATCCTGGGTGACAAAGCTTCTCCCAGCAGGCCAGGTCAGCCTCCTGTGTAACTGGGGGAGCCTCAAAGGCCCCTTTCACCCCAAGCTGTTCCAGGATCACAGGGGAAACACCCAGCTCTGAACCTCTGCCCTGCATCCCGCACCCAGGGATGGATGCAGAGGGCGAGGCTGCTTGGGAAAATCAGTGATCGATACCGAGCTGTTCCCTCTCCTTCTGCCCAGGTGTGAAACATCTGTCCAGGCACTCCACTGGCACACCTGCCAACAGGGCTTTGCCTGGGGAGAAGGCTTTAGTCTCTGGGAAAAGGTGACCTGAGATGTGCAGGAGGTGCAAGAGCTGGATTTGGAAGCTCTGGGATGGCTCCTCTCTTGCTCCCCTCGGCTGCTCCCAGGCAGCAGTGCCCGTGACAAGTGGTGTGTGAGATGCCGTGGGCAGAGAGCTTGATCCAGCTGCTGCCTGCTGCTGCTTTCCCCAGAGCTGTCTGAGCAGCGGCCGTGCCCAGCATCCCGCCGGGAGCAGGTGAGGGAACTTCCATCCATCGGGGATGCTGAATGAGAGCCACACCTCTCCCGCCTGTGAATGCAGCAGATTTACAAACCTTCCCCCTTTTTTATTAGCAGCTTCTCCCCATGTAACCACATTCCTGTGGGCCGGGGTTGAATGAAGAGAAGCTCCTGTTTTAATTTTTGCTGTCAGGAGTAACGGGTAAGTGTAGGAGGAGGAATATTAATCATCCCCAGCAGGCATTCTTCAAACTTAGAAACAGCATAAGGAAGGAGCCCAAATGCTTTAAACATTGTGGGGACCATTTGTATGGGAGTCTCATGGTTGGAAACGTGCACTCTTTTAGTTTTTTGCTTTCACCCTGATTTAGTATAAAAGGGAAGCTGTTGCTCTCCCACCTGCTTCCTGCAGCAGGGACCAGGGCCTGATGTGCCTGCAGAGACCAGGGAGGTGTGCAGGGCTCAGCAGTGCTGCTGTTAAATTCTCTGTGGCATCAATTAGCTGCTGCTGTTCCAAATGAATTTGATCCAGATGCAAAGGAAAAGGACAAGGGAGTGTTTTGGGTTTTGCTGTTCCAAATTTCTGCACTGGTGTTGTAGCAGGTGTAGCAGTGCCATAGGAAAATGGAGACCTTTGCTTCTTTGGGGTGGTTTGAGGCCCCACTGGAGGTTCAGAGTTGTGAACCTGAGCTGTGCACCATGCGTTTTTATGGATCCACCATGTGAAGACAGGGTGGCTTTAATCCCCTTCTAGGGCTTTGGGAGGCCCCCAGACCTCATCCCCTGCCACACAGATGTGCAGGCTTGCTCACATCTTACCTGTGGAACCTGTGGATTGTGGAACTGGTCCTCACCGGGAGAACGGCAACATCCTTATGGGATTCTTTCCCTTCCCTTTTGGCTTTCCTCTACCCTATTTTGGTGCTTTTTGTTTGGCTTTTTTTTGTGGTTTTGTTGTTTTAGGTTTTTTCCCTTTTTTCAGTACAAGAAGCCCCTGGGGAAGGGCATGGGGTGAGTTTTTTGTTCTCCTGGAGGCTGCCTGTGTTTTCTATCAGAGCTGGAGCCTTTGCAGCTCCAGCTGAAGGGCTCTTCCCTGGGGCAGGACAGGAGGCTTTGGGCCTTACCCCAGCTCCTCTGCTGTGTTTTGTTCATCCCTTACAGAAGCCTCTCCAGGGAGGAAGGGAGGCTGCAGGAATGTCCCTGCACCGCCGTGCGAAATTGCTCCTCTCTCAGAAACTTCTTAAGTGCCTCTGACTGGGAACCAAATTTCCTCTCCATCTTCTGGAGCACACAGGAAAGATCACCTGGCAGCCCTTAGCGAGCCTCAAACGTGGGTAAAGAAACGAGGGATGAGACCCTGCACAGAGCGCAGCGGTGCCGGTGCTGAGCCCGGTTTGGTGCTGGGCTCTCCCAACAAGCAGGTTCCTGCTTTTTGGCAGGGGATCGTGCAAACAGACATGGTTTTGGGGCAAAACTGCCTTCTCCCAGCCTAGCCAGCTTCCCTGCAGCACTCCTGGCCCCTTCTGGCATCCCGAGCACGGTGGCTGAGGGAGGCTGCAGCGTTCCTGGCAGACAGAGCTTTGGGGCCTGGTTCCACACGTGAAATAATGAGTTTATTCTTCTGCAGCAGCCCGTGTTCCCTTCCAGCCACACAGGGTTTGTTTGGGTGGGGAGCACATCCACCGAGGACGCTGGAGTGCAGGGCAAAGGGAAGTGACTGTGGTCAGCCATGGCCTGGCACTGAGAGCCGGAAGAATTGTGGCACCTGGAGCTGGCAGAACTCCTAAATCCTCTTGTCTTGCCCCGAACAGCTCTGCAGGGGCTCGTGGGCCCCCTGCCCCACGTTTGGTCCCCCCCTGAGAGCATCATTCAGTGCAGCAGCACGACGAGCAGCAAGCTGTAATTTGCCAATGGGGCCGTGTCCCTCAATGAAAGCTTCCTACGTGTCTCTTGGAAGATTATCCTATCAAATCCCCTCCTGCTCTGAAAGGTACGCATTTAAGGCATGACTAACGCCGAGAGATGCTATTATTCCATTTTATTCCGCAGCTTGTGAGTAATGTCTCATTATAGATGGGGATGCATTCAGAAAAACATCATCTGCCTGCCGGAGCGTGGGCTGTGCAGCACGGGCGCCTCGTGGCACGGCAGCCAGCGCCCGGCGGCACGTGGACGGCTACGGGAGGGCTGGCAGCGCCCTGGCAGCCCCCAGCCAGCCTCAGGGAGCCCAGCCTGGGCTGGGGCTCGGCTTTGGAGCCCGCAGCATCCCGGCTGCAGCAGGGACAGCGACCCATAGGGCCAGGCTGTGGAGTGAGGGGCAGGGGCACAGGCAGCAGAGCCCTGCTGTGGAGGGGTTTGATGGCCTCCGTGAGGTCTGTGCTTCCCTCCTGAAGCACTGTGCTCAAAGCACAGCTTTTCCTGTGGCTCAATATCCCAGGTGAACGGGCTCCTGCCAGCGTTCCTGGCTCCCCAGCTGGAGATGTGGGTCTGTCCAGGCTGTGCTGCCCCTCGTGAGGCCACTCAGGTGTGAAAGCATCTAGGGACGGTCATCATCATCCTGCTCTAAAGGAATCCTGTGTATATGGGAGCTGACATCCTCTCCCCCATCCCATGGGGAATGTCTGCTGTCCTCTGCTCACTGTATTCCTTCTCCTGCCCTGCAAACCACTGGCATTTTTGGTATGTTCATCACGAGGTTCCACTGGCCAGTCCCACTGTTGTGTGTTTTTGTGTGGCACACACGTGGAGTGTGGTGGCACTGACCTTCCCCCAGGACTGGTGCAGCCCAATCCCCTTTTCCTGTGCTTCTGCTCAGCATCCCTGCTCCATCACCATCAACCACCCATCTTTAATAATTTTCCTTTTTTAGGAAGAAATCCTTCTCTGTGAGGGTGTGAGGCCCTGGCACAGGTTGCCCCTGGATCTCTGGCACTGTCCAAGGCCAGGCTGGATGGGGCTTGGAGCAGCCTGGGGTAGTGGAAGATGTCCCTGCCCATGGCAGGGGGTGGAATGGGATGAGATTTTGGACCCCCCCCAATCCAAATCATTCAGAGATTTATCTGCCTCGTGCCAAAGAAAATGAGATTCAATTATTTATTGACGTGTTTTTTTCCAGGCACTGTTTATTCCTTCACCTCCTGCTGTGGAGGTTTTGGGGCGGGGTTTGTTTTTGGTTTCCCCCCCACCCCCCTTCCTTTTCAGTTTATATCGACGGATCATTTATTTCCCCTGCTGTTTTCTTCTGTGCCCCCTGAGGTGTTATTAAGCTGAAAGGCTGGGATTTGACTGAGGCACGCCTCCTACACCCGTGCAGCCGCTGACGCACGCCCATGGATGGAGAGGGGGTGAATAAACCCAGCTCTGCCATCCTCAGGAAGAAGGGGGTGGAGGGAAGAGCGAAGGCTGCTCTGGGCATGCAGTTTTCAGAGCTGCTTTCTCTACACCCCCCAAGGCATCCCATCCCCTTCTAGGTTCTCTGGCTCATGGGGCTGCTGCAGGTGTGGCTTTGGTGTCCCTCACACCACCAGGCTCAGACTCCAAGCCGTGCTGGACTGGTGCAGGGGGCTCCTGGCTCTCCTCCGCTTCTTGCAGATGTTGGAAAGAGGCTTCCAGCTGCTGCATGGCTCCTGGTGGTTCCAGTTTCAGATGCTGCAGTGGTCCTCAACAGCACATCCCAAACCAGAGGATTCCTCCTTCCCTCAATGGCATGCCAGGCTTGGGGCCCCTGAGGGTGGAAGTGTATGATCCTGCCCGTGAAATACAGATGTGCTGAGGCTGGACAGGGTGCCACTGACCTGGGGGGCAGGAGGTAGGGAATGCTGAACTCCAGGCTTTGTGCATCTCCTGTTGGCCTGAAAGCAGCCCCCAAAGCCAGAACAGGGGACGAGGACCCTCCATGCCTTGAAAGGACTGAGCTGGAATCAGATGCTGAGCTTCAGAGGCTTCTGAGAGGATCAGACCCTCCTCCTGCTCCTTGGAGTGTTCTCCAGCCCCAGGAATTCCTCTTTTCTGAGGGGAAAGTAGTTGAAACACTGAACAATTAAGCACTGCCACTTGGGGTTTATTTATTTATTTATTTATTTATTTATTTATTCTGTTAATACTTTTCCTTCTTGCTTTTAAATTCTTTTTCTGCCCTGCTCCTGCCTTCCTGCACGTGCAGGGTTTCCCTGTGTGACCTCGAGCTGTTCCCTGTGCTGCTGGGAGCCGATGTCCTGCAGAGTTACGGGCCTGGAGTGGGGTGAGAGGACATGAGAGCTTTTGCTTCAGGTTCAGATCACGCAATCCACCGTTCTACAGGGCAGCTCTTCCCTCTCAAAAACCTTGGTCCTTGCTTCTCTTCTTGAGTTCACATGGATCTGGGCCTAGGGAAGGGTGGTGGGATCATTCTCCATCTGCCCTGGATGATGGGCAGGTCCATCCAAGACATCCCCATTTGCAGGAATTCTACCCCGAAGCCAGCATTTTCAAAGGAATTGTTGCATGTTCAGGATTAACCTTGAGTGTTTCTGTCTTGCTAACTCTATTCCCACCGTGGGCCTGGTAGAGCCCAGTACCCCTGCAGCCTGCTCCAGGCTGTTCTTACCACATTGGCTGCTTCAGGCCTATAATCCTGGCAATAGCATCCCTTCTCACCCCATTCCCTTTGGAAAATCCTGCTTTTCCATCCTTGTAGCCAGTTCTGGGTCTGCTTCCCGTCCTTTTGCAGCAAGTGCTTCTGTGGGAATTCTCTGGTGCCGCAGAGCGGGGCTCTCTCTGATGCTCATCTTTTCTGGCCCTTTAGCCTGCAGAATTTATAGGTGTGGAAAAGAGGAGCAGAAACTTCACAGCTGCTTTTTGTGGAAGCACAGAGTCATTCAGGCTGGAAAAGGCTCCTGGGACTGGGCCCAGCCATGAAGCTGACACTGTGTTTTTACAGCTAGAGCTGCTGTGCTCTTGGAAAGAAGAGCATCCTGAAGATCCATCTGGGACAGGGATGTCTCCAGGGACCTGTGCAGACAACCTTTATGAGAAACTCTTCAGGTAAATGGTAGTTCTGATGGAGCTGGGGGGAACCCTCTTGTACTGATTTGTGGGCTCAGTTTGGCTTCAAGGAACCCCAGGAAGTTTCCCTGGATGCCCACCTGCTTTCCCCCTGCTTTTCTCCTCCTGGCTGCCCTCTGGGCAGAGAGGAGGGAAGGGTCCCAGAGTGATCTGGGTGTCCATAAAGCCCCCGTTTCTACCATCTAGTCACAAAAAACCACCATTACCTGCTGGAAAGAGCTGTGGCTTCCAGTGCCCTGATTGACTGAACATGTTTTAAATCATTACAGATGGTTTAACCCCACGTGGTGTCCTAAATACCCCCTGAAATGTCAGCATCACTGATGGCAGCTCCCATCTCCAGGATGGCTTCATGGCAGCCTCCTGGATATGTTATTTTTCCAAGTGGTTTCAGGTAATAACAGGGTAGGAAGTGTTCTGCTGTCAGTGAAACATCAACACAGGCAGCTCTCAGCAGGTAGCTGGTAATAAAAGAATCAATCGCTGGTGGTTTTAACAATCTACAGATTCACTGCTGAACTGCTAAAACCAAAATGCTAACATGAAATCTGATATTTTTTGCCCCCCCATATGTTTTTATTATCTTCTGGGGGGAGGGAATTTTCCGCAGTAAATTCAATTTTAGAAAATTAATCTCTTTATCCTTAAGAGGGAAGTCCAGGTACATTGGGGTCCATACAGGTTGTGTGTATTTTCTGCTGTTGGGGTGATCTAGAAGTGATTTTTTTTTTTCTTTCCTTCTTTTTTTTTTTTTTTTTCCTTGAGGTCACAGGTTTTTGTGGCCAAAAGCTCTGGTAAGAAACAGTCAGGCCTGGTGGCTACAGGTTAAACTGCTCCACTGAGTGGGAAGGACAAGGCTCCCACGTGAATCCTCAAATTTATTCCTCTCTTCTTCCCAACTTCTGTGGCCAAGCTTCCCGTGCTGGCTGCCTGGGGAAGGAGTGCAGCAGCCCCCAGCCCGTTGTTGCAATTAACTTGCCAGGGAAAGGCTGGGAATGCTTTAGGAGCCTGGTTCCTTATGGAAAGTGGGGAACTGTCAAGGAATAGCTGATCACAGGAGAATCCCGCTCAGAAAAAAAACCAACCCAACAAAAAACCTGGAAATAAATTAACTGGGAGGGAAGTGCTGCTCTGCAGCTTTCAGCTTCTAAAGAGGTTTCTCTGCCTCAGAGCTCCTATATCAGCTGTGATTGCTGCAGCTCTGAGTGGGGGGATTATTTTCCAACCTGGCCTTGGACAATTCCAGGGATCCAGGGACAGCCACAACTTCTCTGGGCACCCTGTGCCAGGGCCTGCCCACCCTCACAGGGAACAATTCCTTCCCAATATCCCATCCATCCCTGCCCTCTGGCAGTGGGAAGCCATTCCCTGGGTCCTGTCCCTCCATTCCTTGTCCTGAGTCCCTCTCCAGCTCTCCTGGAGCTCCTTTAGGCCCTGGAAGAGGCTCTGATCTCTCCCTGGATCCTTCTCTTCTCCAGGTGAGCACCCCCAGCTTTCCCAGCCTGCCAGGTTAAAATCCTGCAGCTCCTTGGTTTGGTCTCAATCCCATGCAAGGGATTGATTTGACTCCCTGTCCCCAGATTCTCAAGCCTTTCTCCATTCCAGCAGAATTCCCTCAATTCTCACAGGCAGTCAGCTGCAGCCACTCTGTGAGGGAATCCTGACTTGAATAAAAATTTTTTTTCTATCTTGCTGAGGGTAGAAAGGAGCAATTCTCTCAAGAGTGGACAGTCTTATTTTTAATTTCTTGGCTGCTGTGGTTTGTACAGCAGCATCTCATCCTGTGGGCAGGGATCCCAGAGCTCCCTGCTAACAGCAATCCTCCCATTGGAGGAGAAGGGGTTGGTTTTGGTGTTGGTGTAATGGTATCACCTTGCCATCACAATGAAATACAGTCCTGGGATTCCAAGCAGAGCCTCCTGGTTGGCAATAACTCAGCTGAGTGCAAACAAATCTACATGACGCTCCCCAGCACGAGGCTGCTCCTTAAACAGAGCCCAAGGCACAGCAGTACCTCACCAACATACATTGCAGGTGTTGGAGCAGCTTCTCACAGGGCTGAAATGATCTTTTGGGGGCATTTGGCTCTCTTCAGTTCTCGAGGGAAGTGTTCCCCTAGCTGAGATAATTCCAGCTCTCTGGCCATTGCAGAGAAAATGGAGAAATTGGCTTGTGTGGTAAAACACGGAAGGAAAACAAACTGAACCTTATACTCCAAGGCAGGAGAATCTGATCTTGCTCCAGGAAGCTGTGATGTTCCAAAAAGGCTTTTTAGGCAAGGACCTGACCTCTGACCCCATGGCACCTCAGAGCCCTGAGCAAAAAAGACTGGAAACATTTTGGGAAGTCCAGGAAGATCAGAACAACTGATCCAGGTGTCGAGCCCCTGGTTTGGTGAGCCAAAACCTCCCTTTCCAGGAATGATGCTGATTCTCCAGGGCTGTGTCCCTGTTCTTCCATGTGCCCTCCCTGTTTAAATGCAGAATAATTGGGAAGAATAACCAAGCTTAGGGTGACCTCTTACAAGTTCAATAATTTCATCTTTAATTTCCTTTACACGGCACAAATTACTCTATTAATGAGAAGCAATTGATTCCAGTGGCTCTATTGTTTGTTTTATCTGTCTAAACTCTTTTCCAGAACCAAGGTTCTCTCTCTCTGATTGTCCTCCAGCAAGAAAGTTGCGGGGGGGGGGAGGAAATCTGCTTTCTGCAAAGACTCCTTTTCCCTACCCCAGCAGCATGCCTTGGAAGTTGCAGGCATGTTAAAGCCTCCTGCCATCAGGGTGTTTTTGGGAGCTCTGCTTGCAGGAGCTGTTTTGGAAGCCCTGGCTGCATTAAGGATGCATGCTGGACATTCTCTCCCAGCCTCCTGTCAAAGTTTCACTTTCTGCCCCAATTAGGGCTGGATCCAGAGTCGAGCTGTGAGAACGGGAGCAGCTGCCCAGGGGCTCCCATGGCTCTGCTCCCTGACACTGCTTGGAAGGGATGCTGGAGGAAAGAGGACATTTAATGGAATAAAAACAGGCATTATGCTGGCTCCCGGCACGCTGCAGCTTCACAGCTTTTTTCTTTGAACTGGGCTTTTCCCCTCTGTTTTTGTTTTTGAGATGTTTTTGGTTGGTTTGCCTTCCATTATTCTCACTGCCTTTGGAGAGTGCCTGCTTTTCCGGCTTCTACAAGTATGTATGGAAGCAAAGACCCCAGTCTGCAGGGGAAAACAGCCTTGCTTGGGTTTTTAATCTGTATCATTTCAGAACCATGAAGTGGGAGTGCTGTGGTAAAGAAGGAGCTACCACCATGCACCTCCTGATTCCCAAGGGCCTGGAGTGCCAGGACACAGGGAATGGCTCCCAGTGCCAGAGGGCAGGGATGGATGGGATATCGGGAAGGAATTGTTCCCTGTGAGGGTGGGCAGGCCCTGGCACAGGGTGCCCAGAGCAGCTGAGGCTGCCCCTGGATCCCTGGCAGTGCCCAAGGCCAGGCTGGACACCGGAGCTTGGAGCAGCCTGGGACAGTGGGAGGTGTCCCTGCCCATGGCAGGGAGGTGGCACTGGATGAATTTAGGGTCCCTTCTGGGACCATTCTGTAATTCCATGATTCCTTGGAGCTGTCCATTCCTTTGCTCACTGTTTGGGAATGAACTGAAGGTTTCTTTGGATTCTCTCTTTGCTGAGAGGCAATAACAAAGGGAGCGGCTCTGGTGAGCTCAGCCTGGTTTTGTGTTGCTGCACTCTTTTACTGCCATGTCCCACAGTCCTTTCAAGTTTTTTTTTCCTAATTCTCACTAATTTCTGCTACTTTAAGTCACTATGTTTTTCTTTTTCTTCTTCAAATTGCTCCAAATACCCCTTTTCCAGATCCTTTACACTCTCAGAACAACACATGCCACAGCCCAAATTGCCTGGGGATTCCAGTGCGAATCTCTCTATTGTGAAAAATAACCATTTTATTCCTACCTGTCCCTTCCTGTTTCCTACCAGTTTGGAACTCAGTTGAGAACCTTTCTTCCAATCCCAGGGGAGATTAATTTCCGAGGCACCCCAGGTGAGGGAGTTTGTGAGGAACCAGGGCACATGGTACCAAGCAAACTGCCCCTATTCTGCATGCACTGATGGCCACAGAGCATTCCCCAGGAGCCACGATTCCAGCTACCAAAAGAATGGCATCCTTCCATCCCAGTTTTCTAATTATCTGTAATGTTGTTACACAGCCTCTACTGTTTTGCTCCATGTTATACTCAGTGATTAGTAGCTCAGTTAATGCCTCTTTGGATTTTTTTGTTTGTTTTATTGTTGTTGGGTTTTTTTAAATTTTATTTTTCAAACTGACCGCTTCCCTCATTCTGAGGCTGACAGCCCCAGAGCTGATGTCTCCTTTTCCCTGGGTCATCCTTCGTTTGCCCTGCTGATGGAAAAGGTGACACCTGGACATGAAATTATGCTTTCTGCAATACTGAGGGAGAATATTTCACCTGTGAATGCTTAAGGTTTATGAGAATCACACAATACAAGAGCTGGAGACACTTTATGGCCTTACAGTTTTTGCTATGAGGTGCCGAGGGTGAGCACCACGTACCCCTGTCCCTCTCTGTGTGTCTGATGCTGCCAAATAATTTTTGTTTTATAGGGTTACCTTTGCAGAGCAGCTGATGCCACTGTAATCAAAGCTGGCTTTGCAGGCTCCAGGTGCTGCACAAAGGTGTTCTCCCAGGATCCTTCCTGCTCCTCTCCCATCAGGAATGGGTTTGCAGAGTACACTCTGGCCTGGCTCTGCAAATTGAAATCAAATGGCCCTGTTTGGAGGTGATTTTTTTTTCCCAAGGCAGTGTAGGAATGCTGCTAAGGTTGCTGAGCTATCTCAGCTTGAGGAGCTGAGCTCTCCTTCAGTCTGTCACGGGCAGCCCGCCAGGCATTTTTCTTATAAATATTTTCAGCATTTCTTTGAGGCCACATATTTTGGGGCGGTTTCCACCCCCCTCTCCTCATTCCCATTGTGTCTCCCTGTCTCCCCCCTCTTCTTTATTTTTTTCCCCCACAGAGGACATCTTATGGTTTCAGGAGAGATCCCACCAAGGGCTAGAGCCCAGGAATTCCTGCAATCCTGAACCACTCTCTGAGTGTTCCCAGGGCTGGATTCAATTGACAAGAGGCTCTGCAGCCAACCCCCTTGGACTGCACATGTGTTTATTTAAATGTCAGTGGCCCACACAAGCTGAATACCTATTAGCTGCAGCATGCCTCAAATCCAAAGCAGAGCTCCAGTTCATATTTATTGTTCAAAGTACAGATCCCTTTATTGTTGTCATTTCAGTCCCCTCGTATTTATGGAATTATTCAGGCAGCTCTGAGAAGTTAACTAGCACTTTGCAGTGTTTCTTTACTGCCAGGGTATAATATCTGTCTGTAATAAATATATAGGTAAGGGAATTCAGAAACAAAACAAAACAGCAACAACATATTGCATGTGAAAACTTTACTAAGCAAATAAAACATTCCCTGCCAGAGAGGCAGAAAAAACACCAGCAAGCTGGTACCATCTGAAGCCAGTTAATGAGCAGGAGATGGGTAATTCCACTCTATTCGTTTAACTCTGTTGTTTTCTGTCATTCTCCAGGGTTTCTCTGCAAAACACCCAGGCAGGATGGAAATAAATTGCTAAGGGTTGTAACAAGAGGTGTTTTAAGGGCTGGTGGGAGCTGAGGGTTTTACAAATCCCTGACAGGAGAGAGCAGCCAGGTGGGAGTCAGGTTACAAGGGACAGGACAAGTGGGAACGGCCTCAAGTTGTGCCAGGGGAGGTTTAGGGTGGATATAAGGGATAATTTCTTCATGGGGAGGGTTGCAAAGAGTTGGCACAGGCTGCCCAGAGCGGTGGTGGAGTCACCACTCCTGGAAGCGTTCAGCAGCTGCGTGGATGTGGTTTAGTGGAGAACATGGTGCTGGGACTGGGATGACAGCTGGACTCAGTGATCCCAAATGTCATTTACAACCTAAATGGTTCCTTTGTGACCTCAAGGTGGCTGGGCTGGCTGTAAGGACTGCTGTTCTGGTGTTGGGACTTTCTGGGCATGAGTAACACTGGAAATGCCAGTACCTGGTATGAGCAAAGCGGCCCAGCAGTGATAGGGAGGGTTTGTTTCTGGCAGCAAAGCTCATGGTGGCCCTGGGAATGAAGAGAGAAGCTGTGGATAATGGGTGTGTTTAGGCATGGTCTCCCCTCCATGACATGAGGAGCTGCAGCATCCTCATTTCTCTAGGCTTGTTTTATCTCTCCTGAAGAAGGAATGCAGACAGAAAACATCTTTCGTGCTTGATAGCCTAAAAACCTGCCCCACTTCACTTCTAACACTCAGCTCGGTGAAGAGGCATCCACAAAAGAAAAAAAGATACTTTCTGCTAAAAGCAAAGCTGTCTCAAGACAGTTTCTAATTTCACTGGCATCATTCACCTGAGATCTTTCTTAGTTTGGAATGAGAAGAGGGCTTACATTTGATTTGAGGGAAAAACAGTTTAATTAAGGGGGAAGAAAAAATGGGAACTTTCTGTTTGGCTGGGGTAGTTCTGCTGACGTGAATGTGGGTTATTCCAAGCGGGATTTTGGGCTCAAGTCCAGAAGAGCAAAAATGCTTCTTTAAACCCAACTGGGAGGCTGCTGTTCTGTGAGGGGGACTGTCCTGCTGGACCCACGGAAGATGGGATGCCTCAGGAGCAGGGATAATTTCTCTGCTGCTCTGAGTCCCGTCTGGGCTGGCAGAGAGGCGAAGCTGCAAAGCTCCCGTGGTTCCCCGGTGCTCAGGTGTGTGCATCCCAAAAGCAGCACTTCCCCTGGCATCCTCGCCACCAGCCCCAGCTCACAGAGCCCACTGACTCCCTGGAACAGCCCTGCAGTTTTGAGATGAAGCCTTGAAGGCAGCTGCTGGGAAGGGCTGGCAAGGCAGGTGGCGGCAGCCGGCTCTGCCCCCTGAGGTAGCAGAGGAAATCCAATCCCCAGCGCTGATGGCTTTGCATCTTGGATGAGTGAGGGAGTCACGGCTTGGAAAGCTGATTTCCAGGGGGAAGTTGCCTTGCAGAGACATGTGAGGAAGCAGTGGGATCACTGTCCCTGGAAGTGTGGCACGGTGGGTTAGTGGTGAGCTTGGCAGTGCTGGGTTTAGGGCTGGATTTGACAGCCCTGGAGCTCTTTCCCACCCTTCATGATTCCATCATGCCAGGAGCTGCAGGTACATATCCTGCCAAAGCTGTGACCTCACATGCTCTACAGACTGAGCATGTCTTTGAAGAGGTTTCCAGGTCTGACTTCGGTTTCTGTACGATGAGAAACCTCAGGAGAGGTTTTTGACTTTTGACTTTTTTGTGACTTCAGAGATGGATTTGTAGACAGTCCATAACTGAGGCACCCCAAACTGATGGATGCTCTGGAAATTCAGCTTGGAAATACACAAGAGATCTTCAGAGAACTTCTTTCATGATGGCACAGCAGTCCACCTTCCAAAACCCTCAGTCTTGTGGAAAGATCCCTATGGCCAAGAATGGGAGAACATATCACTGCAGATCCCCATCACATCCAAACTATATTCTTGTACCTGTGTTGGGCACAGCTCCTTCCTCTGGTCCAGTAACTGCCGTTCCATTAGTTTTTCAACCTTGGGAATACTTCTTTTGTCATGTTAAGGCTATCTAGCTCCATTTTACTTTTGGCTGCCTGTAGAGCACCAGCCTCCAAGCCAGAACTCAATGGTAAATATGTGACAGTCTATCAGGAAACAGGATAATGATGGCACCCAGGAGTTTTATCAGCCACAGCTGTTGCACTGTTTCCTGGAGAAACAGTTCTTTGAAATATACGACCAAAATAAAGAGCTGAGCATCTGCAAGACTGTGGATAATTTAACACATAATCTCCCCTGAAAGAGCGGTCTGGCTTTACCAACATCCAGGTGATAAAAAGTGTTCTTCCCTATGCAGGCAGGCTGGGAGTGTTCAACCTGGAGAGCAGGGAGAAGGCTCTGGAGAGAGCTTAGAACCCATTTTAGCCTAAAGAGGCTCCAGGAGAGCAGGAGAGGGACTTGGGACAAGGGCCTGCAGTGCCAGGACAAGGGGGAATAGCTTCCCACTGAAGTATTTTGATTAGATATGAGGAAGAAATTGTTCCCTGTGAGGGTGGGCAGGCCCTGGCACAGGGTGCCCAGAGAAGCTGAGGCTGCCCCTGGATCCCTGGAAGTGTCCAAGGCCAGGTTGGTCATTGGGGCTTGCAGCACCTGGGACAGTGGAAGGTGTCTCTGCCCATGGCAGGGGGTGGAATGGGATGAGCTTTAAGGTCCCTTCCAAGCCAAACCATTCTGTGATTCCCTTGACCAGAAAAGCAGGAAAAAAAAAGCCCCAACACCTTCCATCTCCTTCCCCATTGCACACAAGCACGTCTCAGTTCTGGACCACCACACTTGCCAGCACATGATCGCTGTTCCTCGGTCTCTGTGTATGAGCAGAATCCTGCCCCTCGTGCTGACACAAGACAGAGGCTCTGCTGATAACTCAGTCTCTAATGTGCCACCTGATAAGCAGCTCTGATAAGGATGACTCGAGGTTCATGTGCCTCATCTCCTCATATCACAGTGTGAACATCCTAAACCAGTGCCACTGCCACACTGCACACACGTCCCATTGCAGCATCACCTCTGGAGGAGCCTATGGAAACCCTTCCTTTCCCAAAAGGAGGGACACACAGCCCTCACTCTGCAGTGTGGGGTTATTGATCCATGTATCAGCTCCTCACATTCCAGCTCTGGGCTGGTCCCCATGGCCTCACAGCTTTTTTTAAAACAACTCTTCAGTTTGAATTTCCATCCTATCACATTCAGTCCTGTCCTTGGATCTAGTCCAGGACACCACAGGGGTTCTGTGATTTGCTCTTTTGCAGAATGGGAAGTCTGCCTTTTTTCCTTTCTTTTTTCCTTGTGGAAGAAAGCTAGAAGGACCTCCTGGTCTTTTACAGGCCTGATCTTGCCTAGTGATCCTGGAAGGGGGAAGTAGCTCTCCTTTCAGCCCGTGTTTTATAGCCACACAGACATTTCTAGAGCTGCAGAGGTTTTTGACTCCTTTGACCTCTCACCCTCATACATTCTAAACTTTATTTTTATCATTAATGGGCCAGCACTCATTTTCTTGTGCTTCTGTTAAACAACGTATCTGCAAGTGAGGGCTGGATTCCAGAGTCCCACCCAGCTATTTAACAGGGTCTGAATATAACCCTTCAGACTTCTCAGACATTCCTCTCATGATTTCAATGCCACTGTTGCTATTCCGGACACTTCTGCTTGGCACATCTTGCTCTGCTCTGATGCTTTTTAAGAACTCGGTGAAGGTGCTCCTAAGGAACAAGAGTTTTTAAGATATCACATTTAAGGAGCTTGCATTAAGAAAAACCTCCTTGCCCCTTGATAAGCAGATAGAGAAAATTTGAGGTATTGAGGTATTTCAGTGCTTTAGTGGATTCCAATCCAAAACTGGCTGCGGTTTTGGTTTTGCCATAGGAAAAGGAAAACAAGTCGACTGAGGTTTTGCCAAATGCAAAGCACAGGTGCCTTTTAATAGATAATTGGTATTCAGGAAATGCTGTGACCCACATGAAATGAGATTAAAAGACCTTCAGAGGAACAAAACAGAGGAGGGAAAAATTGGGAATTTGAAAGGTCCATGCAATTTTGTCTGCACACATTGTCTATCAGTGCAACTTTAGTCTCAACTGCTTAAAACTGTGAGATCATCTTGGTACCTTATTATGAAGGCAGCCATTAAGTGGCTTGGACTGCCAAGCTCTGAAACACCTTGGTGCTCTGCTGCTGGTTCCCTCAAAACCTAAACTCAGATCATGGGAAGATGATTTAGAAGGAAATTCTTTGGTATAAGGGCAGTGAGGCCCTGGCACAGGATTCCCAGAGAAGCTGTGGCTGCCCCTGGATCCCTGGAAGTGTCCAAGGCCAGGTTGGACATTGGGGCTTGGAGCAGCCTGGGACAGGGGAAGGTGTCCCTGCCTGTGGAGGAGGAACCTGCCAGGCAGACGAGGGATGTGGACTTGGAACCACTATGCAGGGCTTGCATGATGTGAACTTCAACATGCTGCAATCTCTGGGCATTTCCACAAACTCTGCAGGGCCTCTGATTCAGTTCCTCAATAGGAGAGTGAGCTGTGGGTCCCTGGTGGACAGCAAAACCTCCCTGCAGGCCTTGGTGACACGCTATATTTAAGGCTTGCTCCTGTGCTCAGTGTTCCCTGTGGCTGAATCCTGACTGCTCCCCGTTCTGGCCATCCTGGATCCCATCCTGCCACATCCTGGACATGTTTGAATGCTCCCAGAGAGCCCTGTGTTCCCTTCTGGGGACTGCAATTGTCGGCTTGGCTTTTTACTCCAGGTTTGTCCCACAGTAGATTGGATCCGCGACAGGAAAGACTCCAAGCATGAGCTCTGCCAGCTGCTCCTCGTCTGCAAAATCTAGAAGTGGCTGCTCCTGAAGCCAGGCATTTTTATTTGCATGAGAAAGCTGGAGCTGACTGTAAGATAGTCTGTGATCTGATTTTAAAAGAAAAGGATAAAAATAAGTCTAATTGTGTTCTTGTTCTGCCTCAATTTAGCTGCTGGCCGTTCTCTTTTGTGCTCCCCACGTTTCTGGAGAGCTGGTTGACGCTTATTTAGGTTGGCACAAACTAAATATAACCAAGTGTGTGTGAAAGAGCACGGACTGGGTCACAGCTTCCAGAGCAGCAGAAAGAAGCATTTTGCCTTAAAATACGAAAATCCAGCTCTTTCCGAGACGGCTCAATGAAACACACACAACCTGAACAAAAAGTGAGAGCTCCATTCAGCTCCTGAATGCTGCTGAAATTTGTATTTTTTTTTTTTTTTTTTTTTGCCAGCTTTTACAGTCCACAGCCTTCTCATTCAATCCTGAATAATAGCTTTGAATCGAGCTGTAAAAGCTTCCGAAGTTTGAAGTCTTTTGACAAGTTAATTTAGCTGTATGGTAAAAAGTTTTTCCCCCAGATAGAATAAAGCCATCATCTCATGAATGTAGTAGTCAGCCAAGGGAAAGAAAACACCATTAGGATTAGAAATGATGGGCTTTCTGGAGATAGTTTGTGGTTTAGTGTAATCTGCTATCAATATTTCAGTAGAAAAATATCCTACTCGTCATTCAGCTGCAAGTCAGTATCTTCATATAAAACCAACACCCAGAGACCAGGCTGCAAATTCTTTTATTTATATATATATATTTTTTTGGTTATATTTTTCTTACATTTATTTAGATTTTAATTGTTTTTCTCCCTGGATGGTATTTTTTTTTTCCTGGTTGAAAGAGACAGAATAGAAAAATGGATCAATATTTCCTCAAAGTTTCCCACTATAGAGAGACCCACCACATATTTTTCTCCCAGCAGCTGCCATGGATGAAAATAAATATAATAAATTGATACCCATTTCCCCTCTTTTTAATATTAAGAATCAGAAAATGAGCACAAATAAACTTAGCCTATCCAACAGTTATTCCAGCCTTGACTTCACAAAGATTCCATATTAATTTTAGACTTATTTCTGCTTTTTATCTAAATTTAAGCCTCAGTATGCTACTAAAATTGACTGAAGCAAAAAAAAAAAACCAAAAAAAAACCAGTTGAGGGGGAAAAGAGATTTCTTTCATGCTCTTAATTCTTCAGTTTAATTTTGAGGGATGATGACACTGTAAGACCTTTTGGGCTGTGGTTTGTAATGGGCACAGAATAATTTTTCTCTCTACAGTAGGGATGATGATCCTTGTGTATCCCTTCCAAGTCAGGATATTCCATAACATAGTTGAGAGCATAGCTGCTAAATAAATAGGAAGTTTATAGAAATCCAGAAAAATATTGAAAACAAACTTCAGCAAGCAGTTTTATTTTAAAAGCATATTGTACTCAGTCATTGTGAAATGACTGCCACAGCAATCCAATGTATCTCCATCAGCAAAAATAAAGTGTAAACATGGAGAAGAGAGCAAACTTTACATTGTGACCTCCACTTTGAACTTCACTTGCTCGTTTTTCCCCCCAAGGCAGGGGACAGGGACTTGCTTTTGCCCAAAACAACAGCAATAACTTGTTTCTGAGGGTCTGGCTATTACTGCTTCAGGATTTCAGCTCTCCAGGCTCTGAGTGCTGCAGAGATGATGAAGTGTTGGGTGTGCAGACAAGCTGGGAAGAGGCTCCTGCAGCCAAACAGGGGCGTGGGGGGCTCAGAAGTGGAGGAGAACCACCTTGTTCTGGCTCACAGCAAGCTCTGAGGCAAGGAGAGAATGAGGAGTTCCAGCTGAAGCAGAACCGACCAGGATTAAAAAAACCAAAACACTAACAGCAGAACAAAACTCCACAATAAAAGGTATGTTGGAGGAAAACACAGGAGGGGGCAAGGTTAAATTTAACATTCCCTGTCTCATCAGAGCTGTGCTGTAAGTTAGGTGAGTTTGACAGGGTTTTCCTTTCGATGGCAAAAAGGAGTAAACCAGTGTGGTGTGGGAAAGATGGAGAACAGGGAATGGAGGATACAGCACAGAAGGGTGGTGGGTGGGGCAGCAAAACCAAGGGAGGTCAGCGATGGAGACTAAATGATCAGGAGGAAGAAGAAGCCATCAACAGGTTGGAAACTGTGTTTAGGCTTGACTTTTCTCCAAGGACCCAAATGGCACCGGCACATCTTTGGTGTCTAGGCTCCAGAGGCAGTTCCTGCTGGCTCTCCTCCTAACTCTAGCCTCCTTTTTTTTAGGCTGTGGAGTGGCAGGATTGGAATGGAAAGCTGAAGCACCCTCTTTTACTTTCACCAGCTCCCTGTGACTAGCGAGGGAAATTAGCCGGAGTGTTGTGATGGCTGTTTCCTGCTTGAGAACATAAAAAATTGAATCATTCCTGACAAACAAGGAGTTCAGCTAAAGATGAGGTGGAGGTAGGCGGGAAGTTCTGTAATTGCTTTTTATTTAAATCTTTATGAATTAGCTCTGCCAGGGTGTTGGTTTTTATTTTAGATTTTTATTTTTTGCTTCAAGTGGCTTCTGAGTAAGTTTCTCAGCTGCAAATACAGTAAAACCAGACTATATACAGCTATAGCCAATATGTTGGGTTTAACATATAGCAAGAAGCCTTTCCCTTGTGAATCTCTGAGGTCTAATTTCCATGAGCAAGGACAAAGGTTTAATTTTCTGCCATTATGCACAGGTTAGCCTAGACTGGGTATTAATAGAGACACGTACTCACACCCACAGCCACAGGTACGGCATCAATCAAAACCTGAAGGCAGAACTTACACTCCATGGCAACTTCCAGGGCACAGTTCTCTCCTCTCGTTTCCTGTTTCCAAACTATTCCAGCAGCTGGGTAGGTCGTAACTCATGTGCAGAGGGTTTGGGACCAAATTCCCCCCCTGGCTGGAGCAGGAATGGGGACCACAGCTGAGGGCAGACACTCACCATGCTGCCACAGCCATGCCCTGCACCAACCACCAGCAGCAGATCCGTTGCCTTGGCAAATATTGCCGTGCCTTGGGAACCTTCTGGCCCTGGAGCCCTTCCACCCACAGGTCTCTCAGCACTGAAACACGATTTGGGAGGTTATTTGTGCACATGTTCACTCACCCCTCCGAGTCCACAAACCCCAAATAAAGAGGGCAGAACAACTCTGCAAAACCTCACCAGCCAAAGAACAAAAAACAAGTCATGAGCCCAGAGCAGCTTCAAATGAAACAGAAAAGCTTCGGCTTGAGGCTTCTTCATGCCAGCGGTGCTCTCAGGTGTGTGTTCCAGGGAAATGTATTTCCTGGGAGCCTGCTGACAACACGGGAAAAAAACCCAAAGACCTTTGAGGGTCGGATCAATATGCCAAGGATTTTTGTAAGGGTGGCCCTTTCAAATGAAAATGTAGGTGGTAAGGATCTCCAAAAACGTAAAAGAGAAAAGGAGCAGTGTTTCTAGACTACCACGTATACGCAGAATTTGAGAGAGGGACAAAGTTGTTAGCAATTCCCATCAGGTCCCAGAATTCATGTAAATCCAGATGGCTGAACGACATGAGTTCAATTTTTTTTTTTTTTTCCCTTTAAGGGAAATCTGGAAGTTTTAAAAACAGTTTAGCAAGAGCCAATTAATCAAACCCACCAGAAGTGTGCTGGGATGGCTGCCGAAATAAGGAATGTCATGTTTCAGCTTGCCTTAGGCGAGGATGGGAAGAAACTCCTTGGAAGCTTAGCAGGAAATCTCCCTTCCACTATCCCAGCTTGCTCCAAGCTCCAATGTCCAACCTGGCCTTGGACACTTGCAGGGATCCAGGGGCAGCCACAGCTTCCCTGGGAAACAGGAATAATGGATTGCCGGCGGGATGTTTCAATCGGATTGTGTTCCACGGGATGAGCTTCCTCGCACCCATTAACACAGTATTTTCCTTCCCATTATCCGGAGCATTTGGGAGCAGGACTTGGGGAGTTTTGGGCCCTGCATCAACCCACAAAGCACGAGCAAAACAAGATGTGTCAGTTCAATGGGGTAATTCCACGTGGAACTGAAAAATCAATGAAATGTTGAATGGTCGCTGTGAAAACGGGGGTAGAGGGAAGCATGCCGAGCAACTCCTTTCCATTTTTATATTTTTATTTTTTTTATTACTTTATTTCCTCTTGGTAATTCAGGCAAATACGTTGAAGCACGCCCTGCCCCTTCTGTCGTTTACCCCTCGCCTCAGCTGTTTGCTGTTGTAGGCGATACCTGACGGCTAACACAGAACGGCCCATGAGGGACAGCGGGATCGCGGCTGCGGAACACTGGAGGGTTAGAAAAAACCCCAAAGCTGCACGTTTTATGGCAATACCGTCTATACGGTATGGATCGCAGTTGCTGTGGCCTCGGTGGAGGGGGTCAGGAGCCCGGCCCTGTGATCTCGATCCCGATTCTCGATCCCGGCGGGGCCGCGGGCTCGGCGCCAACATGGCGGCCGCCGCTCCGCCCCCCGGTCTCCAAGGCGACGGGCCGCGCGCCACGGGGCGTGGCCGGGGGCGCACGGGGCGGGGCCCGATTGGTCCCCTGCCCCCGCGCGGCTATAAATAACCCGCGCCCGCTGATTGGCCGCGGGGAAAAAATGGTTGCACCACGTGACTCCCCCATCTAAAAAAAATTTCCAAGATGGCGGAACCCGTCACAGGCTGAGTCCGTCGGTGGCGCGCTCCGCGCCGGGGGGGGGGCCATCGCCGCGCAGCGTCCCCGCCTCGCCCGCCGCCCAGGTCAGTACGCGGCGCTCCGCCGCCGCCAAGCCGAACCGCCCCCACCGCCTAGCCCAGGCTGCCCGCGGCGCGGGCCCTTTAAGGCCGCTGGCCTCCCCGCCCGGCGGGCTCGCGGCCCGGCGGGGCCGCTCCCGGGGGCCGCTGGTCGCCGCTGCGCCGTGGCCGTGTGGGAGGGGGCGGTGACGGGCAGCTCGCGCGGCCAATCGGAGGCGCCCGCGCGGCGGTGGCGGGCGGATTTGAGCCGCGCGGCGCCCTGAGCCCTGCGCTGATTGGACGGCGCGCAGGGCGGGGCGGGGCCGACGCGCGCCAGCGGCCCGGCCCGGGCGCGGCGGGCGGGGTGGGCGGGGCGCGGGGGGGCGTGACTGGCAGCGCCGCCGCCCAATCAGCGCGCGGGGCCCGGTTTTTTTGTGAATGGGGCGGGCGGGGCCGCCACCGCCTCCGGCCCCGCCCCCTCGCGCGCCCGCCCCGCCCGGGCGGCCGCGGCTCCGCCTCGTCCCCCCCCGGCGGCGGCGGCGGCGGCGTTCGGTCCGTGCGGGACTCGGCGCGGCGATGCGGGCAGCGGTGAGTGACCGGCGGGGCGAGCGAGCTGCGGGCTGTGGGCATCGCCGCGCGGGGGCCCGGCCCCTCGGCCCGGCGGGGCGGGCGCGGCCCTGCGGCGGGGGCGACGCCCGCGGCGGGGCCCTGCGGCGACGGGCGGGCCGCGGCCCGGTGTCGGTTCTTCCATCCTCTCTACCCGCGCCGCCTTCCCTTGTCCTAATCCCGGGAATAACGCGGGACTTGGGGAAAGTTTGCGTCCTCTCGCCCCGCGCCCCGGGACTGCCGGGCTCGGCCGAGGGCTCCGCGGCACCCACCTCCTCCTGGAAAAAAAACCCCAAAATGGGTTTTTTTGTGGCCGGCAGGAGAAAACGGGGTGCTGTCCTCGGCAGCGCGGCGCTCTCGGGGAGCCCGGCCGTGGCAAGGACAGGTCCGAGGCCCAGGGCTGCAGCCTCGCCGCCAGAACTCCGTTTTTGGGGGTCGGAGGGGGGGATAAAGCACGTGTGCCGCTGCGAAACCTCCGGCTTGCGCGGGGCGAAACGAAGCAGAAAAAGCCGAGCTTTGGGGCTGGTGGGGAGAGGGAGGTGTTGCCCGGCAGCCGCGTGTGGGTTTTGCTGCAGGGATTTATCAGGGGAAGATGCTGCGCGGTCCCTGCGCTCCCCGAAAATGTAGCACGCCGCCCCAGATGTGCTCTCCGGAGTGTTTGTGACAGCTCGGCGGGGCAGATGAATTTACATAACAATAATTTGACGCTGTCAGTGCTGGGCGCTGGGCAGCGGCTGGAGGGGAAGGGAACCTGCCCTTCGCTCAAAGCCCTTGCGTAATTGTGTTGTGCGCCCACTCCGCGGCAGGGGAAGGTGCTGGTTTTGGGGCGTTTTTTGCCTGTCAATAGGCTGTTTTGGCAGGTTTGCATAAATCGGGCTCGTCGCCGCTAACGCCCGTACGAGCAGATTTCGTGTTCCAGCCTTGCCTCATATTCCGGGCTTGATTACAGCTCTGAAAACGCTGCCGAGGAGCGGGGATCCGTGTCGGGAAGGTGTGGGTGGATACAGGGTGTGAAAATGCCTTGTAAAACCCTGGGATGGGGCGTGCGGCGAGGCACTGGCTCTCTCGCTTCTTTCCCACCAGGCAGCTCGGTGCTGCGCCCCTTCCCTTCCCTTCCCTTCCCTTCCCTTCCCTTCCCTTCCCTTCCCTTCCCTTCCCTTCCCTTCCCTTCCCTTCCCTTCCCTTCCCTTCCCTTCCCTTCCCTTCCCTTCCCTTCCCTTCCCTTCCCTTCCCTCTCCTTGTCCCTGCAGCGCTGCTCTGAGGCCGGGGATATGGAGCGAGCCTTCATTTGGCCCTGGGAGCCACAGCGAGCGAATAATCCCCTGGCCAACACGTTTTGATTTACTGGTATTATGCCCTGTCAATAAATGGAACTCGTGCCGCATTTATTCCCTGTCCTCAAAGTGCTTCTCTCGTTGCCAAATCTACCTGGAGTTAATTATCTGAATTGTGCTTTTTTTTTTTTCTTGTTGTTTGTTGTCGTTGTTGTAACGGCAACATTTTTAAAAGCTAAGGAGCTCTGAAGTTTATATAATAATCTGGTTCTTGGCAGGGTTTCGTGGTGGGGTTTTTTTTTGTGTGTGTAATGCGGTCGGTCGCGGCGCTGAGTTTTAATCGTTTCTGATGTTTCCAGCACCGCTGCTCGGAGTTCTCAGCCTGTAAAGCTGCCGCCGTCGCTCTGCAGCCTCGCTGGAAGAGTTGAGGGCATTGAATTAAAGAAAGCTCAGCTGCTTGTATACAAATATACAGCAATTACAAGGCAACAAAGTTATTGCAGAACCCTGCTATTGCCATGGCAACACGCTCACTCAATTACATTTGGAAATGTAAAATGCCACCCAGTTAGAAAGAGTAAGTTTTAGCGACTGCAGATTTTCTGGGTAAAGTGAAATGTGGAAGATGCAGCTTTCCAGGATTTGCTGCTTTTTCCCTCCGTCCTTGGATGGCGTGTTTTAGCCTGGGCATCTGACAGATTCCTGGTGTTTCGATATTAAGCTATGCCCTTGGTGCTCTAAAAGGGAAAAAATATCTTAAAATCTTCACAATTTTAACTTCGCCTCCCTGTTGTTTTGTTTGTTTGTTTTGCTTCAGGACTTAGCTTTAGAAAGGATGCAGATTAGAGAAAGCATTTTGAAAATCAGCTCAGAACACCAGAAGAATTTGTCATTTGCTCAATGGGATGGAGGTGTGGGAGGAAGGCACACGTATGGCATGGAAAGCCTGTATTCCCTTGGGAGGAGATGTCTGTTGGGCAGCCTGTGTCTGTGTGCTGCCATCTCCTAAAGTCTCCTAAGCAAACTATCCTAAAGTAGGATAGTCTTTCTTGAGAAGCCCAGGGTGGGAGATAACAGGTGGAGGAGACACAGGTCCTGGTGTGGGATGCAGGTGAACTCCGTAGTGGAAATTAGTTTCACTTTCTTGTGTCCCTTTTGATGGTGAATCACCAAGAAAATAAAGAAGGGCCAGGTTGGATGGGGCTTGGAGCAACCTGGGATAGGGGAAGGTGTCCCTGCCCATGGCAGGGGGATAGAACTGGATGGGCTTTAAGGCCCCTTTTCACCCAAGCCATTCCAAGGGTAGATGAAAACAGTAGGAGTAGTTTCTTGCATAATCTTTGTGCTGGTGAAGACACAACTGTCTGCTGTGCTTATGTTTCACAGGCAACGTCCCATTAATGCAGAAAAGATATAAAGCAGCAGTGCAGTGACAGCAGGGAAAGGTAAATACAAGAAAAGGTAAATACAAGAATGAGTTTTTTCTTAAGCTAGTAGTGATGTGTTTACAGACACCTGGAGATCGCTGAACTCCTGAAGAAATTACCTGGAAGCAGGAGCTGATAGGGGATATTTAGGTAGGTGCAGATGGCAGTGGGTTGTGTTAAAGAGACATGTTTTACCCAGATTTTAAGGGCTTGAACTCCAGACTACCTCCTGAGCCCTGGGAGCACCTGGACTGGGAAGGTTTGCAAGTCCCATGGATCTGTGTTAGCTGAGGGATGGTTTTGGGTGGAGGATTTGCCCAACTTGTCAGGTTGTTCTGCTTTCAGCACCAGCCTGTGACATACCAGCCTTGCCCACTCTTGGAGAGCAGCAGCTTGAGCAGAGTGACTGCAGCCCCTATGGTCAGTACCTGTTATTCTCCTGGCCATACGATCATGGAATGGTTGAAGATGGGAGGGACCTTAAAGCTCATCCAGTGTCGCCCCCTGCCATGGGCAGAGACACCTTCCACTGTCCCAGGCTGCTCCAAGCCCACATTGTCCATCCTGACCTTGGGCACTGCCAGGGATCCAGGGGCAGCCACAGCTCCTCTGGGCACCCTGTGCCAGGGCCTGCTCATCTTCACAGGGAAGGATTCCTTCCTCCCATGGGCAGAGGTGGAAGCACAGGCACTGCCTGCTCATAACCTGCTGAAAAGCTGGAGTTGAGTCTTCAACCTTAAATCCCCTGTGGGACTGCCGGGGTGAAGAAAAGGACTTGCTCAAAACAAGGGTTAAAATTGCCCATGGGTTTAGCTCAGTTTGTCCTCTTTATCTCTCTTTCAAATGCCTTGTGCTTTCTGGGGAATAGACCTCCTAGAGCCAGCTTAAGGTGTACCTGTGAGCCAGAAACTTGCTCCAGTGCCTGAAACTTGTCCTCGAGGTTCATTTGCAGGTTTCAAATCAGGGGAAGCTGCAGACTTTCTATTCTTGGAGTGCCCAAACACATTGCAAGCAAAGTGTTGAGACTGAAACTTGCCCACAAATACATAAGATGGGATCAATAATAATAAAAAAAAATATAAATAAATAATAGAGAGTTTTCCTTCACCTTGCAGCATTCCCCTCGTGCTGGTGTGCCACGCTGTGCCTTTGTAAGGTTGCTGTAACCAGCTGTCCCTGTGTGCTGTTGAGGTTACCCTGGGTCTGTGTGGGTTAAGTGATGCTCCCTTCAGGGTTTGAGAACCTGAGTGCTCACTGCCCAGCTGTGCCAGCTTAATCTTGGGGTTAAAACACTTCTTTGGTGTCCTTCTCCATCTGAAGAAGTGTTTGTGCACTCCTTGGCATTGTGGATTTATATTTATATATAAAAAATAAGAAGCCCAGCTCTTGGGACTGTATTTCACTCGCCTTGTACCTGTGGTTGAGTATACACAGAGGAGTTTATTTGCTCAGTGGGATCTGTTGCTGGCCTGTTTCAAATAGCAGAGCTTGTCCCAAACCACAAGGATATATTAATTGAACATGCTATTGGGCCACTGGTAATGACATTTGTTAAATATTTGCCAAGTATTCTTCTTGCTGGCTTCTTCACTGGTGTCACATTCTACTTCATTGCTCTGCCAGTTCACCTTCAGTTTGTTTCCAGTTATCCCATCGCTTTTCCATATTTTTTTCAATCCTGCTGCCGAGTCTGTGTGGGTTTAGATGCTATCAGAGTCCTGCAAGCCCCTTGAGTTTGTGCTTTTTGTAAGGGTGTTTTACTGGGCAGCCAATGGGATGTGTCTTGTCACTGAATTCACAATTACTTTTCAGTTTTGAGCTGTCTTCCCTCATGGATAGCTTCTCCCTTCCATTTACCTTTGCTTCCAGGTTCCCCAGGTCCAAGCAGGCCAATGCTTAAGAGCAGTGCAAGCTTCCCCTCACTTGCTGAGCTTAGAAGTCTGGTTTGGGGGGAAAAATCCCATAAAAATATGTGTGTTTGCCTCAAATAGCTGAAGCTGAAAAACAGCAGAAACACTAAAGCTGTCTGCCTTAATAATTAGAAATGTGGCAATTCTGGAAACCAGTAAAAAGGGTAAATAGTCTTTCAAAATATTAAAGTAAAAACTGTGTGTGTTGGGGGAAGAAATGGCTGTTAGTATTTTGGTTTGATTTAGGTTGCCTCAAATATATAAAAAAATACATATATAAATAATATATATGTATAATTATATATGTATATATATAATATGTATATATTATTATATATAGTATAATTTTATATATATATATATATATAATATGTATATTTCCTATATTGAATCCTTGGATGAGGGGAACTTTCCAGAGCCCTCCTGTAATTAATGCCACTTGTATTTTGATTGTGTTATGCACAAGCTCGAAGTGGGCCAGGTTTACTTTCTCCTGCAGTGGACCGTGTTGATAAGGCAATATATAACAGATGATTCATGAAGTGCTGCTTGTCATTGCCAGGGCTGCTTGAATAGCGAGCAGATTTTGGGCAGTGCTTCTTCACCGGAAAGATTTGGGCAGTTTAAACTGAGAGGAGGAGGAGGAGGAGAGAAAAATCTGTACTGTATTTCTGGCTGTCTTAAAGGAGCTGCCTCACAGCATTTAGAAGAAGTTGGTGGGGGAAGAATGGGTGAAATAAAGGGGGGTAGAGAAGCAGGAAAACACATGGAGGTTGCATAATGATGTTGAAAAAAGGAACAATTAGGAAAAGACTGTAAAATCTCTTGGAAAGCTTCTGTGGTTTTCCCTTTGGAAGGAATTGCAGCTTGGCCTTCCCCTCTGAAAATTCAGGCCTTTTCTGTGGCATTCATAACTGGATCAGCTTCATTTTTTTTAGCTCATTTTCCTATTGGCTATTACCTCAGAGAAGTTTGATTAAAATGTGCCTCAAAGAGCCATCTCCCAGTGCAGGGGAATGTGTGTTGGCTCATGGTCCTGAGCACACTCAGCCCTCCTCATCAATAGATGAACCTTTGTTCCTCACATAAGAAGCATTTAAACCCCAAAAAGTTGCAATTTGAAAACTGGATCTTTGGGTTGTGAAATCTTTTTTTTTTTTCTTTTTCAGTTTGCCCAAAGTTAGCTTTTCTTAATTTAGTTTGGTTTTCTAATAACAAGCCAGTTATTTCATCTATCTGTGTATCTATCTGTCTGTGTCTGCTGGAAGAAGAATTGTATTTTAGGGGTTTTATTTTCTGCCATCACAGGATAAAATAACGTGCAGGGGCTGAGCGTCTCAGCCTGGGTTTTGGCAGCACAGCAATGTGTTGTTTTAAATGTCTTTTTAAGCGTGTCACTCCTTCATTCCGGGGAGCACTGACATCCAGCTGAACTGAACTCCATGTATCTTTCATGAGCAGTGAAAAACCCTGATATTTCACACATAGGAAATAATTCACTTTATTAATTTTTCTGGAGAAGTGGCGCTTTAATGAGGTGTCTGTCAGCAAGACTTAATTACAGTTAAATTCTGGAAGCATTAGTACACTGTATCTTGTTCTGTGTAAAATGAACTTCCATTTGTCACGTGTGTGTGGGAGCATGGGTTTGCTGATAGAATTAACTCCACTTTGAGGAGTAGCAGTTACTCATAACTGGGCTGTTCCCAGTCACTTCACATCCTTCTCCTGCCTGGATTTTCCTGATGTGCTCCAGTTGCTCAGGGAAAATAATGCTCAGGTTGGTTCTGGAGTTGTGTTGACAAAATTTCATCTCCACAGAAAGGGTCCATGACGTGAGCCTGAAGCAAGGAGTTAATCCTGGTGTGTGCTGTTCCTGAGAAAAGGACTGCTTTTCAAAGCATTTGGAAGGTTGCATTTTCCCCCACGGGAGCTACAGTTACCTAGTTCTTGTTTGTGGTGGATTCCGGTGAAAGCCTCAGTACAGGTGGTTCTCCCTGAGAGCCAGAAAAACGGGCTGCCTTGTGCTGCAGGTTCATGTGCATGTGCATGCTCTTCTGCTCAAATCATGTGCACAAAAGTGAAGGAAAATGGCATTTTTCACACCTTTATAACAACGAGGACTGTGCAGACCAGAGCAGTCGATGAGCTTTAGCCTTGGGAGCTCAGGGCAGGTAATTGAGAACACTGCTTTGGAAGGAGGTGTGGTGAGATGGAAGACGGGCTGTTGGCCTTGACTTTGGATGCAGTGGCTCCAACTGCAGACAGGTAGAGATGCAAATATCACGGAATTCCCAGGGACCATTGGAAAGGGAAGGGCTGTGTGCATACTGTCCATTCAGGAGGGGTCCTGAGGGAAGAGTTCATGGGTGAAATTGAGCTTTCCTGCAGGCTGGGTTATGTTTTACAGCACTGCACATGTGGGACTCATCTCTTGGAGCAAAGAGAGTTGTTTTCCCAGCCAGCAGAGACTTGCAATAAAAGGAAACTGCTGTCCCCAGTGCTGTGGGCGAGTCAGGAGAGGGGACCTGCCCAAGGCATGGTGTGATTGAGGTCGCCAGGATGGCAACACGGAGCTCAGCCTCATGCAGCACGGCAGGGTGCATGTCCTGCTGGGGAAGCCTGGCTTATTTCTTCAGCCTGCCTGGGCAAAAGGGGAGCACAGAATGCTTTGGAATAGCTCAAAGGATACTGGGTCGTGTTGCTTTTGGAGGTCTTGCTGGAGGGGATGAAGGCTGGCACCTTTCTAAACCTGAGAGGGCAGGAATACAGGGAAGTGCAGCTTCCTGCTGCCTCCCCAGGGAGACGGTGCAGTTTGAGTGTGGTTTGTGCTGCTGGAGCATCTTCAGGGGCGGGGAAAGAAACAGACCTGGCTGAATTACTGGTTGGACTCGATGGTCCCAGAGGTCTTTTCCAACCTTAATAATTCCGTGAATGTGAGCAGGATCTCTGTTGGGTTGTTGCAAAGCTCAGCCCTTCTTTGCTCCCTGTGCAATGCAGAAAGCCTGGTCTGACACTGCTCTTTCTGCTGTCGGTCAGCAAACCAGCCCCTGCATTCTGTGCCCCTGAGCCCTGCTGTGGGTGGGAGCTGCTGCATGGGTCATCTGGGTTCTCCACGTTTTAGGGCTGCTGCTGCTCTCACTCAGCAGGGCAGTGAGGGCCTGGCTGTGTAGGGTGGTGAGAGCGCTCAGACTTCGTGTCTTGTCCTCACTCTGTGCTGAAGAGGAAAGGAAGGCAAGGCAAAGAGGCCCCAGGGAGTCAGGTGTGTTGGGATCTGCTGTTGGATGTCCTGCTGAGTGATCAGTCCTTCCAGCAGGCTGGGACAGACACTGGCTGCTGTGATTTGTATTTCCCTTTCAATTCTTCCTCACTGCCTGATGCATGTGAACCTCCCAAAATAAATTGCTTTCCATGTGGATTCTGTTGCGTTTCTCCTACCCAAGAGAGATTTCTTATTTGAGTCAAATAGCAGTGCTTTGGCTGGGAGGAAATGTTCTTTACTTATGTATTTCCACAACTGATACCTGCTGTTAGATCCTGGTGGAGGCTGAAGGATACATTTGAGCCAGGACTGCCTCTCACAAGATATTGACCTGGAAGCATGATCAAAGGAGAAGGGAGAGGGCTAGAAAGTTGTATTTATTGTGATTGTATGTGGTAAGTACCTAATGCTTCCTTGGGGACTGTGTTTGCCTCTCCTTGTCAGGCTTTTCTTCATCCCCTTGTTCATCCCTGCTGCCTTGGATGGAGCCTTTGAGGATGGGCCTAATCATAACAGTGAATGAAATGTTTAACATTAGGAAAAACACTTCCTACTTCAAGCTTTGCAAATATCACCAGCTTGTGACAGGGAAAAGTAATCTGAGGTTTTGTGTCATAAATGATCGAACCTTCAGAAAAGCTGGAGACTTCTGGGTCAGTGGGCAAAAAGGCTTGATGTGATTTCAGGGCAAAGTGTGGCTCTGTCACTGGCTGCTTTATGCCTTGGAGAAGATGGCCTTGTCATTGCTATCTTGTTCGGGAGGACATTCTGTGAGTTGCTGAGAGAGAAAAAGAGTTTTACCATGCAGTTTTCTGAGCCATCCCTGCAGGTTTTAGGTGGATTTATAATACAGGTTGCATGGTCTTGTTCATCTTGATAGCTGTGTCTGGGTGTCTCTTGCTGCTGTTGCCTCTGCTAGGTTATGTTCTGTCAGTGGGAAAAGGTGGTGGTGGTACCTGCAGGATGTGATTCTATTATTTTATAAATGCACTGAAACAAGAAGCCATAGTTAAAAGAAGGCAAATACTAGTATTCAGAACTTGACCATCACCTCTGACCCCAGAAAGCTGGTGATAAAGCTGTGCAGGAGGCTCACTTTGCATAATGGGGCACTTCTCCTGGTGTATATTGGTGGTTAAGGGTTTGATCCAGCAGCACCTGGTAAAGGCAGCAGGGATCTCCCCTTTCCCTTGAGCTGGCTGTGAGTGGTGACCCCAAACTGCAAACATTGTGGGGACCTGCAAGGGAGAAGCTCTGGGCTCTCCTGGGTCAGCACACTTCTCTGTTTGGACATTTAGGGCGGATATCAGGAAGCATTTTTTCCTTGAAAGAGTTGTCAGGCTTTGGAAGGAGCTGCCCAGGGAGTCACCATCCCTTGTGGTCACCCAGGGGCGGTGGTGTGTGCAGCTGGGAGAGCCCAGGGGCTAGCAGTGGCCCTGGGTGACACTTGGTCACACCAGTGTGGTGTGGCCACGGAACCCAAGTGTCCTGCTGTCAGCTTTAGAGTCACAGCTGAATTCTGTTTGGCACTGAAAGTGTGCCGCTTCTGGGCTTTGCTCTAAAAATGCTGGTCTAAAAATAAACTGCCGTGCAGGGATGCTGGAAGCAGAGGAGCAAACGGAGAACTTGAGCACGGAACAGAAGGCTTCCCTGACTGCAGGGATGGGATCGTGGAGCAGCAGCCAGGCCAAGGCAGGAAGGGTCTGCCCAGGGGAATAATTCCCAGGAAGGGAGAAGGAAGTAAGGGAACAGAGAGAGTGGCAGGTAGACATTGAACTCTTCCTGGGCCGACCGGGCTGCCCCACTTCAAAGGGAGAGGGCCATAAAAGCCCCAGCAGCAGTTGGGTGAGGAAAATTGCACCTCAGATATGAAATCCTGCCATGTAACAGCTCAGCCAGGCTGGCCTCATGCGGGTCCTCTCAGAAATGGGAGTTTGGGCTGCACAGACAGCGCAGCAGAAAAAAAGCACTTGTGGTTAATGAGGTGCTGGGCTTGTTTAAAATGGCAGCAAACCCCAGCACCCTGAGTCGTGCAGAAATGAGAGCATCTCCTTGCTCCAGGCTCATCACCCTCCCCGGGACCGGGATATCCAGCCCTTGTACACTTCCCATTCCTCCATCTTCCCCAGTGCCAGTATGAATGACATTCCCCACATTCTTTCCTCAGCTGGAAGGAGCTGGTCAGGCTCAGAGGTTGGGAATCATGCTGGAAGCTCAGGGATAGCTCAGGCTTTAGCTGTCGGGCTTTCTCTTCCCTCTCCCTGAGGGTATTCCCAGGCTGGGATGCCCCAGTCCAAGGAGCTGGATGTGGACATCTGATCTTCCTTGCTGCCTTTTTGCTCCAGTGGGAAAAACCTCCAGTGTCTGTGTTTGCTAGAGAAATGCCTAAGAGGAGCAACTTAGACTATATTTAAATAAATAAAAAAAGGCAGCATATTCTTGGCAATAATTTAGACTTTTGCTGTAAACTGTCTACATTCCCTGGGGGATGAGGTCTCCTTTTGAGAAAATCTGTTCTGGATTCAGCATGTTTGACAATTTCTCTGTGTGACTACCTTCAGGTTTTTGTTTTGGTGGGGTAAATGAGCACAATAATGTGTGTGTGCTTCTAAGTGCTCAGCTTGGGGGTTTATTTCTAATTTTTTTTCTTTAAAATATCAAAACCCTCTCTTCAGGATACCAGGACTGACAAGGTTTGCGTTCCAGTATTGCAACACAAGGTGTTCTCTGTTTCAGACTGTAAATATTTATCTCTTGTCAAAGCAGAGCAGTTACTATTGGGAACTGATCTGGCATGTGAAAAGGTTTTCCTTAAGGAATTTGTTTCCTTTTATTTACAGTGTTATCGTATATTTAAATTCCAGGGCCTCAGCATATAGCTCTGAGGCTCCTTCCTAGCACTGGCAGCGAAAATGGGAGTTGTGGCAGCCTGGGAACTGGGAGAAGGGAATTCTGAGTGTATGCTGGAGCCAGCCAGCCAGCGTGGCTGTGCAGCCGAGGCAAAGCCAGGCCAGCTCTGGTGTTCTCCTGCCAGGGCAGTGCTGGGGCAGGCTGCGATGGAAGGGGCATGGGCTGAGCACAGGGGCTCCCTGGGCTGCCATTTCCCAGCTGCTGGGCTGTTCCCTCAGCTCCTCTCTCCTGGAGCAGGCCCTCGCAGCCCTGTCCACGTCTCTGCTGCCTCTCCCTGCCAGCAAACCTGCTTTGTCATAACCTTCCTGCAGCACTGGGAGCCTTCCCCAGCCTCCTCCTGTTGGGTTGCTCTCTGCTGCGTTGGCCACAGGTTTGGGGCTGGCTTCCTGCTCCTGGGAATTCCTGAAGCCTCCCTGCTGCCTGCAGGTCCTGCTCCTGGAGAGCTGGAGCCTGCTTTCATCTCCCTGCAGTGCCTGGCATTGCTGGGGAAATGGTTCCTGTTGTGCTGTGCCGCACGTGGGAGGCTTCTTCAGCCTGCAAAGGTCTGGGGTTTATTTTTTACATCTCCCTGGCTTCTGTACACACTTATTTTTTGATGCTGGCGCTTGCTTGAAGGTCTCGATGCTGTTGCCTGTGTGCTGGAGTCTCGGAAGAGCAGCCAAGAGCTGTCGAGGAGGGTGCAGGTTGTAGTGTTTTCCCTCTGTTAGGGAACAGCCTCGTTGAATGGAATCAGTTATCGAGGCTGGGTTCAGCCCCTGCCATGGCAGGGCAGAGCTGCTCTTGCTTAGCAATGTGCAAAATGCATGTCTCAGACTGGAGCCAGCCCTGGCCTTTGAGCTCATCTCGCTGATTCAGAGGTGGTAGGCAGATAAAACGGAGTGAAAATAAGAAATGCTTTCTTTGCCCCTGGTGTTTGAATATATATCTATTTATTCCACACACATATACTTCATATATATATGAAAACAAGTCGTGTCTATATTTAATATTTTCATGCTTCTGTATTTCTGCCTGGCGTGTCTGTCCAAACCCCAAGGACAACAGATGGATGTCCAGGGAATGCCTTTATCATCCCCTGAGTTCATCACTGCTATCAGGTCACATCAACTTCAGTTCTTGCTCTGTAATCTCTGTCTCCAGGGATGCACATTCAATACACCCTTTCTTTTCTCCTCTCTGACATCTCCTGTGAAATTTGCTGTTTATGGCTTCGGGGCAGCAAGCTCTTTCCTGGTTTGGGGAAGGGTTTGTGACTGGGCCTGGATGGATGCAGCTTTTCTAGGGTGGTTTATGGCTTTATGTTTTTAGTAGCACTTGCAAATCAGACTACTAAAAGGTAAATGGCCAAAGTTATTCATAAACACTGTGATAGTCAGAGTGGAGACTCTTTGAATAGAAAGCTTTGTTCAGGATTTCCTGGAGTGAGGAGTAAAGCTGTCGTGGTCAAAGGGAGCTGCTCTGTATGGATTCAGTGCTGGGCTTATCTGCCTTGCTTAATGCGATATATTTTAGCAGAATCAAAGTTGGCTCTGAGTGTTTCTGGCAGAAATGGCAGCCTATTTGCATATTTACTGGCTTCTGGGAGTCTAGATATGTCAGCAGCCTCTGCTCCTTTTCACTCGATCTTATCTCCCCATTCCATTTCAGGAAAAAATTCCTGCAATCTCCTTCCCCCCCGCCCCAGCCTTGGAGTGTGCTCTGCATGCCGAGTGCTCTGAGGTAATGGGACTCGTGTTTGCTTTGCTTGAATGTAAAACTGGTGCTGAAATGTACATTTTCAGTGGCCTGCCATCCCAAGGAGGTGTTTGTCTGTCAGTGTGCTGAGGCTGTGCACTGTTTCTCTCTTGCACGTGGCTGGAGGTGGCTGCAGCCATTGGCTCTCCAGCCTCTGCTATAATGTAACTTAGTAATCATTATGTTCATAGAAACTCAGAATCATTTAGGGTGGAAAAGTTCTGTAAGATCATCAAATCCAGCAGTTCCCCCAGCTCTGCTACTGACCCGTGTCCCCAAGTGCCACATCCACACGGCTCTCCAGCCCCTCCAGGGATCGGGACTCCACTGCTGCCCAGCGACTGACGGCTCTCTGCACACAGAAACTATTCTAAATACCCAACATTAACCTCCCCTGGCACAACCTGAGGCTGCTTCCTCCTGCCCTGTTGTCACTTGTTACCAGGGGGAAAAGACCAACCTTACCTCAGTACAACCTCCTGTCAGGTACAAGATGGATCCAGATTAGCGCTTACACACGGAGCCTTTGGATTTGTTTTGTTTTCACCTTGTATTCTTCCCTTTATCTCAGAGTATCCCAAGCAGGGTGATAAGGTGGATAAGGTGAGAGGAGATCCTGCAGAGCAGAGCTTTGGTGACTAACTGCAGCTTATCTTGCAAGCCGAGCAATTCCTCCTGGAGCTGTTAGCCAGAAGTTACAGGAGGAGATTTAGGAGCACGCAAAGGTGCAAAATCCCGGGCTCCTGGAAAGCCAATAAAAGACCCCCAAAGGCTGGGCTTTGATGTTTTAAAAGGCTGAAGAAAGACAAAAGCAGGTGTAAATTACTTTGCTTCATTCCCACCCTGAAAGAAGAGTGAGTGTTCTGTCTGTGCTGTTCAGTGTGAAAAGCCATCAAGGGCTTGGAGGTGTTGGTGGATGAGAAGCTCAGCATGACCCAGCAAAGTGCTCTGCAGCCCAGAAATCCCAAATCCCCAAATCCTGGGATGCATCCAAAGAACTGTGACCAGCAGGGAAGGGGGATTCTGCCCCACTCAGGTGAGACCCCACCTGCAGAGCTGGCCCAGCACGGACCTGGAGCTGCTGCAGAGAGTCCAGAGGAGGCCCCAGAGATGTGCCAGGACTGGAGCCCCTCTGTTCTGGAGCGAGGCTGGGAGAGCTGGGGGTGCTCACCTGGAGAAAAGAAGGCTTCAGGGAGAGCTCAGAGCCTCTTCCAGGGCCTAAAGGGGCTCCAGGAGAGCTGCAGAGGGACTGGGGACAAGGGATGGAGGGACAAGACCCAGGGAATGGCTTCCCAGTGCCAGAGGGCAGGGATGGATGGGATATTGGGAAGGAATTGTTCCCTGTGAGGGTGGGGAGGCCCCTGGATCCCTGGAGGTGTCCAAGGCCAGGCTGGACAGAACTTGGAGCAGTCTGGGGTAGTGGGAGGTGTCCCTGCCCATGGCAGGAGGTGGAATGGGATGGACTTTAAGGTCCCTTCCAACCCAAACCCTAAGTTAGGGCTCTAAGGGTTCCTTGAGGACACAGTTGAATTCCCTTTCTGGCTGGTGACTGACAATATTGCAAAACATACCTTAAAAAGCCCGTGGCAGGTACTGTGAAAGTCCTTGAGATGTGTCTAACGTTTTGTGTGGCTTTACAGTCCAGTTTTATTTCCAAGAACAATTCCAGTTTGCCTTGCTGGGCAGTTCCAACAATTCCAGTTCACATTGTGCAGACAGGCAAAATGGGCCATACAAAACGTAGATCCTAAAGTAAATGAAGCCCTTCCTTCATGCTGAATTGAAGAATCACTGATGTTGGGAGCAACACCTGGAAAGTAAGTTCCCAAAAGTTTGCTGGCCTTTGTCTGTCAAGGCAACCTGCAGGTACCTCTTTAAAGGGTTTTGTTCCTCTGGTTTTCATCGTTTTATGAAACAGATAAATATATAATGAACAAACTGAAACCTCCTAGAGTCTGAGAGGTGCCAGTTGTTCCCTCCTTGCTTTTCTTTCTTGTCAGCTTTTAAGACTGAGCTATTTGCCTGAAGATTCTAGTTTTCATTTGAGAGTGATGCTGGTCATGAAAAATGTAAACCTGTTCAGAGGGATGCAGCAGAGGAACTTACAAGTTTGTGCTGACTGATTCGCTTTTCTATCCAGGCTGTGGATGTGGCTGGAAAGTGTTAATTGTAATTTAAAACAGGAAATCGTGGAACCCCTGTGAATACAAAGCCATATATTTATTACAGCTTCCTGTGGGGATTCCTGCCCCTTCAGTTATCAGCAGCCTGGGGCTCGGAGTCTCAGCAATTTTGGCAGAGGAGCCAGGGCTGAGCTGAGTGCCCAGGACTGCCCTGTGTCTTGAGGGGTTATCCCATCAGCAGAGGGATGCTGTGAGTGGTTACAGCTTTTTCCAACAAGTAAAAACAAATTAAATTGCACTTTGAAGGCAAAGTTGTGAGTTCTTGCTCACAAGATTGTGCATTATCCTTCATGCTCATGTGTAAAATTTGGACTTAGGTAAGGATCCTTTGAGTAAGATACACAAGTGCACAATGCACTCATAGGCTGTAGAACATTTTTACTGGCTGTAGGAAAGCAAGCCCTTTAAAAGGAGAAATGGCAGGATGGCACCACACGTTGGGGTTGGGATGAGATGCTCTTTCAGGTCCCTTCCAACCCAAACCATTCTGGGACTCCACGTGTGTTTCACTGGGACTGGGTCTGGCTGCTTGACTGGCTGTGGGCAGGGCAGTGTTTTGTTTTCATTACTGGCATTCAGTGCCAGACAGGAGGAATAAAACATGCAGAAATGTAAACTCTGGAGCCTGTGCTGGGATCTCAGAGCTTTTGTGGGTGAGGGTCTGCCATGGCCGATGAGCTGGGCACCAGCCAAGGCTGAGGGTGCTCGCCTGAGCTCCGCACACCTTCCTGCAGTGTGGGTTGGGAAGCACAGCCAGCTCTGGGGGGCAGTCAGGGGGTACTGGGGCACAGGAGTGACACGGGGTGTCTTTAAACAAAATAGCTTTTTGGAGGTGAACAGTGTTGGAGCCAATAACTGAGGCACAAAAAATGTGATAAACACTGAGTTAAAGTGCAGAGAGAGGGGCTGGACAGGGCCCTGTGGGCAGAGGGACCTCCCTGCCTGGGAGGAAGGTGAGCTCATGCTGGGGGCACGAGGTGATCCCAGCCAGTCTCTGGAGCAGGGGAACAGTCCAGGGGGAGCTTTGCATGGCACTGTGTGGCTCCTGGCTGCTTTAGCTTGCTGGCAGCAGCTCTGCTGCAGAGGAGGACACGCAGACCGCTGGGATCTGTGCCTGTGTCGCTGTTTTGCAGGTGACAGCAGTGGGCTAAATGTCCATTCCACAGTGATGCAACGTGTTTGTGGAGACCTTGGGACATGTTTCTTTCCCAGAGAATGCCAAAGGTCAGGACTGCCAAAGCCATGGGGGCAGTAGGTGGGAATGGCAGCGAGGTTAACACTGGGCGCTGGAGAGCAGCACAAAGCTTCTGGATCAGACTGGCCCTTCCAGAAAAAGACTTGAGGAAATGTCTCACCAGACAAAAGAACTGCATGAGTTGTGTGGCAGGCTTGCTTGAGTGTTCAGACCAAATTATTTTCTCTTGGTAATCAGATAGTATTCAATTTAAAAAAAAAAAAAAAGAAAAAAGAACTAGGCTGACCTTAAACAATGTTTGTTCTTTAAAAAAAGTCAATATTTTTTTTCCAAGTTAATGAAGTAATTAACAGTGATTGATGACACATGTACTCAGCTATTTTATGCTGGGAGACCAGATGGGTTAGGCACAGCTAGTGACCAGTAATTCTGATTCTTTGTCAGAAGGAACAAGAAGTTCAGATGTGGCTGGAACAGCTCAAGTACATGAAGAGAAAAGGTAAATGTTTTTCTCTCTGCCTTTGCCTACCTGAGGAGCTGAAAAACAACTCCAGGTAAAGAATTGCTTTCAGCCAGTGAGGTGAGCTCCCTATCTGCCAGCCACACAGTCTCTTCCTGGCACTGAAAATGTTACTGGGGGGATTCTGGCTAAAAATAATACGGAGTTATGGAATTACAGAAGGGTTTAGGTCAGAAGGGACCATCTAGTTCCATCCCCCTGCCATGGGCAGGGCTGCCCCTCACTGCTTCACGTTCCAACCTAGCCTGGAATATTTTGTTTGTAATCACTTCTCAGTCAAGCATTTAAAAGGAGTTTTGATTTTTCTACTCCTGAGTGTGCAGTGTGGGTGATCTGCGTGGCAGGGATGAAGAAACAGGATAAACTCCCAGTCTGCATTCACCTTTTCTCAAGCACTACTTTCAGCTATCTGATTTGGACTCCTTCAAATGTGGGAATAGCAGGATGGAGGAAAATCATGGAATTGGGAAAGAAGAGTGCCTCAGAAAAAGCCAAGACAGTAGATTTTTATAGGTAGCTTTGCCCAATTTGTGCCGACTCCTGCGAGGCTCCGGTAGCAGCTGGAACAGGCTCCCGAGGCAGACTTTTATCCTTTCTCCCTCCCACGCGGATCCATCTGTGAGACTGCTTGTTCTTGCTGCTCTTGCTGAGAAACTGGATCGAGCTCAGAAGCATCCTGCTCTTTCAGACCCTCTGCCAGAGTCTTGCTAGTCAAGGAGGACTCTGTATCCCTGTGGATTTGCACGGTCCCAGGTTTCAAACAGTTGCTTGTGTTTCTGAATCTGCAGCTCTTCCTGCTAGACTCTGGAAAAAAAATAATTTCCAAGCTGTTGGCCGCTTTAAATTGGAGCTCCCACAGAGTGAACACGAGGTGGTATTTCCAGATTTGCTCGGGATCTTTTGTTCAGAGTCTTGGGTGATGCTTGGGAGGATTTAAGTTCACTCCTCATGCACTTGCTTGTCCCCAGAGTGGTTTTGCTCCTCTGTGTGTTTGGGATACCTGCAGTGGTTTTGATGTCAATACTTGCTGAGGTCTGAAAGCTGATGGGAGATCTGCCCAGTGGTATTGCTGTGAAATTTGTGGAAGTTGTGTGGATACTCTTGTGTATTCCTAGCAAGGAAGGAGAAGGGGCACAAAACTTTGGTGGTTTTGGGTGTCCACCAGAAGATTTTTCTTTCCAGGTTGTGGAGGCACCTTTGGTTTTCAGAGCAGCTCTAAGTGCTGGTCAGGGTGGTGATTTGCAAAAGTGTCTGTGCAAGGTACCACAAGGGATTTCCTCAGTTTGAAACTTAGTGAAGAAAACACTGCCAGGGGCAAGTTCAATAATGTCAGTTTTGTGTTAATTTAACATAGAAATGGGCAAAACTTCCACTGAGGTACCATGTTTGCAGTTTGGGCTGGTGTCTCAGTGCTTGGATTTCCAGAGGTGAAGTACAGCACTGCCACCAGAGATCAGTCTGAGCACCTGACTTTGAGACACAACTGAAAAGAGCCTGGGAAAAGCAGCTTTACTCAGGGAATCTGTGTGCCCTGGAAATCAGCTGTGGAGCGTTCCTTGACAGTAAGAAGCAGAAGAATGGGAAACCGTAGAAAGCATTTTCCTTGATTATTTTTGTAGAGACTTTCTGTTACACAAAATTAGATTAATTATTTCCACCTAGGTATGTCACCCTCCATAGCTGTGGATGAGTTCCATGTTAATAAAGCAGCTCATACTTAGTTAATAGTGTCCTGCCATTTGTGGCTGTTGGTTTTGTTTCTGACGTAGTCCAGTCACGTGTAGCACTGCTTATATTGCAGGGACTTGCTTATTGAATAGTGGCAGGATTGCTCCCAAAGGCAGCTCCCAGGGGCTGTCCAGGAAGGCTCTGCACCTCCTGGATGAAGTGGGGAAGTTCAGAGCAGGTGTTGTTGCACACACAAACACACATTCTCTATAATTTAACACACAGGACAAACGTGCTTAGAGATGGAATCTCTCACACAGAGCCTCTCATGAGGTGACAGTGTTTGGTGTGAGCAGCAAATCTCCACGGCAAGTGTGAGCTGGGGAGTGGTGGAAGTTTCAGGGAGAGGCGGAAGCACAATGTTTGTCATGTGAGAGCCTCTTGTGATGGCTGGCAGGGAAATGTCAGCATTTGCTAAACAAATGCACCGTTCCTTGAAGTGCTGCAGTGTTTCTGAGGTGCTCTGTGTGTTTGAACCACCGTGTTGAGCTTTTGATCTCAAAGCAGGCACCTCTGGTGCTTCAGGGAAGGGATGCGTTTGGCAAATTGGGATGTCCTGGCAAAGAGGGCTGGACTGGTCAGTTGGGATCCTCCTTTCCAGACCATGTCCCTGGTGTTTCCTTGGAGAGGAGCTGTTGGTAACAGCTGGACTAGGCTGGGTTTCCTCTTTACTTACACAGTTCTAGCTGTAGTGAAGGTTTCAGTGCTTATGCTGCTTGTGCTCCCTGTCCCCCTTCAGTGAGGGTTCCTGAATTTTGTGTCAACACTTCACTTGCCAGTGTTTCCCTTAATTTACCGAGTGCAAGTGTGGAAACTGGAAAGAATCTGATATGTGATTTCAGTGCAATATAGAAAGTTTTACAGAGCAAAATTTATATTTTGTGAGATGAGGCAGTCACGCCTGCATGGCATGACACAGAACTGAGTTGGTTTGGTGACTGTAGGTTGGTGTCCAGGTGAGATTTTAAGGTTTTTTTTTAAGGTCTTTAAAAGTGCTTGACTGCCACGTTCTCCAGCAGCATCCAAGAGGATGTACCTTGGGAGGCCTTCCACAACAGGACAGGCATGCAGTGACACTTCTCAGTGACTTGCCTCATGGGTTTTCCTGGCCTCATGAACTTGGTGTTTGTCCTCTTTCATAAGGATTTCGTCCATTTGCTTTTGGAATTCAGGAGAACTTTTGCTTTTTCCAGCACCCCAAATCAGAGTTTCTCAGTGCAGCTAAGGACAAGCAGGTAATGCAGAGAGCACACTTCAAACTGTGCTTTTTCCAAGTTTGGACCCTTCCCTTCCTCCTGGGAAGCTCAGCTCCTCATCCAGCAAAAGCAGGGGAAAAAGTTCTAGCTCTGACAGAAATAGGTGGATAGCTGAATGATGAGTGATTTGTCTGTGTTAATCATGATTCTGTCCCACTGTGATATCTTTAAGTGACCTCTGTCTCAGCTGCAGGTTTATAATAATCTGCTTCACCTGTATCAGGAATTTGTACCACATCTCTGAGGGTGTTTCTCATGCCCTTTTGAAACTCTTACACTGCCTACTTGGAAAAGGAGGGGGAATGTCCAGATCAGCACAAAATACATGTGGTTTTGGAGGAACTGGGCAAACACAGCAGCAAATTAACTTCTTTATATATTTTTGTCACTATTCCGTGGTAATCCAGTTGCTCTTCTGGCCACATCTGAGCATTAAGCTGACAGTAGATCTTACAGTGTCACCTGCTATTCTCAGTGTGTGTTTAGAGACAGAGAACTGCTCACAGACTCCAAACTCTTTGAGGAGGGTGTCTGATGGTGTTTGAGGCTTGCAAATACATGTCCTGGAAGAGGTCTGAGTATTGCTGGAGCTATAGGACAAAGCAGCACTTCAGGGCAGTGGGCAGCACTTGTGAAACCTGCTCTCCTGGCACTGACCCAGTGAAGCTGTGTTCTGCTGGAGAAACGGGAGTCGAAGGGATGTTGTCACAGGGCTGTGGGGTCCTGGGGACTGCTGCCACTTTTTTTGTCACCTTGCAAAGTGATGGCTGGGAAATGTGGTCCCTGGAAGGCAGGCAAGCTCAGGAGGCTGTTCCACACTGGCTCTGCTCTAAGTAAAGCAGCCTGGCTTGGTGGAAGGTGTCCATGCCCATGCCAGAGGTTTGGAGTGAAGTGGGCTTTGAGGTCCCTTCCAGCCCAAGCCGTTCCATCATTCTAAATAAAGACGCAGTAAATCTCCCTGTGGTCACGGTGAATTGTTTCCAGGCACCCCTAAGCCTCTTCTTCCCTCCTCCTTTCATGTACAGATTCTATATTGGCAGTATTTTATAAACAAACCCTGAGAAGCAAAGGCAGCTTTCCCCCCCTCTGGTTAAAGTGCAGTATCTGTTGTCAAAGGAGAGATTTAATCAATAAAGCTCTGAGAGAGGCTGTGCCTCCCTTCAGCTTGGTGTGTTTGTGTAAACTCAGGGCTGTTTGCTTCTAAGTGCAGAGAGGAAGATAATTTTGGGTGGGGGGGGAATGATCTCGTAATCGATCTGTGCCAGGCAGAAGAATTGGCAGTGGCACCTTTTGGAAACTGGGGGTGGAGTTTCCATGGCTTTTGGAGAGCAAACCCCACAGTGCTGGGGTGCTCCTAGAGGAGAGCCAGGATGTGGGAGGCCTTCCAGCATCCCTTTGTTCCAGCGAGGGCTCTTCCAAAGGACCTGCTGCTGAGTCAGAGAGAGCCGGGGCATCAGAGCTCCTGGTCCCCAGGAACCTGGCTGACTCAGCTCTGGAACCCCAGCCCCAGGCCAAGATTCTTGTCGGGGCTGAAGAGCAATTAAAGCTGTGAAAGTTCCAGCTCTAAATAAAGTCCTGTGGTGACTGTCTTTCGTGGCTGCTGCACATCTGGACTTGTGATGGCACAGCTGGAAGGGGCTGGGAAGAGGAAGGTGAATGTTCATACTGCCACAGGATCACAGAACCATAAAGGGGTTGGAAGGGGCCTTAAAGATCATCTTGTCCCACCCCCCTGCACCTTCCACTATCGCAGGTTTCTCCAAGCCCCATCCAGCCTGTCTTGAACAGTGCCAGGGATGCATCCACAAGCTCCCCAGGCAACCTGTGCCAGTGTCTCACCCCCCTCACAGTACAGCGTTTCTTCCTAATACCTAAACTCCCACTCTTTTTCAGTGTGAACCCATTATTCCTTGTCCCCTCACCACAGTTCCTGATGCAGAGTCCCGCTTCAGCTTCCTCACAGCCCCTTCAGATACTGGAATGTTGCTTTGAGGCCTCCACACAACCTTCTCTTCTCCAGGCTGGTCAGCCCCAGCTCTCTCAGCCTGTCTCTGCAGGGGAGCTGCTCCAGGCCTCCTATCAACAAGTCATTCTTGTGGCAGAACTGTAAGATAAAACAACAACAACAACAACAAAAGCTTTCTGCTGGGGTAAGAGAAGATCTGGAATTACTTTAAATCCAGGAAAGGCGCCTTGTGAGGTTTGGCGGTTGGCTGAGGCACCAAAGCAGGGAGAAAGGCAGGGGCTGTGGCCCCTCAGCCTGTGTTGCAGGAACAGAGGCTCCTCTGGGGCTGTGACAAGGGGGTGGCAGCGCTCTCAGACCACGGCCACCCTCTGGCCCAGGGATGTGATGAGGACACAGCTGCTGATACAGCAGCCCCCGTGGTTGTAGGGAGCCTGTGCTCTCAGATGTGTCCTGCTAGAAGCTGGCTGAAGTAAACAGGCCTTAAGTGGTTCCTTGTGCTGTTCCTGAGATTCTTAAAAATCCAGCAGTGAGCAGACTCTGAAAATTCTCCTGTGAGGCAGGAAGCTTGATGATCCCAGTCCTGATGAAATAATGTTTGACAAACCTGCTGGCTTGAGCCTGCAGTTCTGCTGGGCACGTCCCGCAGTGCCATCCGCTGCCCTGGCCGTGGATGCTCTCCCAAGCCCTTCCTTTGCTCTGTGCCCAGGGACGTGCCAAGCCTGGCACAGTCCCCGTGGCCCTGGCAAACCTGGCAGGGTCCCCGTTGCCCTGCTTGCTGTCTGCCAGGCCTGCTCCCGTGGCCAGCAGGCGATCCTGGGGCTCGTGGCAGGCTCTGACTCTCTGTGCCCATCTCTGCTCCCAGCTGGAGCCCAGGGGAGCCTGAGGTGCCCCTGGCCCCCCAAGAGCCAGGGGTGCACCTTGCTGTGCCAGTCTGGGCTTTCTCCTGCGTGCGGGGTGGCAGTGGGCAGGTGGCCCTGAGCCAGTGCCTGCCCGTGCCAGACGGGAATGTGCCTCTGGAATGATGCTCGGCGTGGACTCGCTGTTCCTCAGGCCAGAGGTGATTGCCCTTGTCCCAGGAGGCACTGGAGCAGGAGTTAAACAAACTTGGGTTTGTTTTACTTTTTAATTTTTATTTTTTTTTTTTTTTTTGTAAATGGGATAATTTGCTTGGAAAACCCTCTAGACCTCCCGCTATCTGAGGCATAGGGATAGATGGCGTTTTGCTTCCTTTAATTTAGGGAGTATTTTCCTTGAGACAGTGGCAAGAGGACAAATTTACAGAATTGTAGCAGGTGGAGGCCTGGCAGCAGCACACTGGTCTGCATGGAGATCAGTGCAAGGGCTACCTGAAAATTACAGTTTTGGGGGAGGTAATTTGGGACATGACTGCTGGAGAGAATCACGGAATCACAGAGTGATTGGAAGGGTCCATCTCATCCCACCCCCTGCCATGAGCAGGGACACCTCCTATTATCCCAGGCTGCTCCAAGCCCCTGGCCTCAGACACTTGCAGTGGTGGGGCAGAAGTAGGAATGGATTGTTAGTAGGAATATATATGTGCTGGTGAATGGATTTGGTTGGTGCTGCTGATTCAGCCCAGTTTCTTTGGGAAACTTTCCACCGTTCACGCTCACATTTTCATTTTTGTGCTGGGAAAATGAGGACACAGAGATCTGGTAACTCCACTCCAAATCCTTCTTGTCTACAGCTGAGATGGCTTATGCTACAATAGTACCTGCTGGTTTTAATGGAAATAAATTATGTTAGTATCTTGCTAATGCCTGGTCTAAGCTGACCCAGCTCTGTTTAACAGGATGTGCTGATTAATAGGAGGGGAACATCTTGAGCATTTGGGATGGCAGAGACCTGCAGGGGTTAGAAATGACATTTAAGTGATTTTTCTCTTGAATTTGACGCAAATTTAACATGGAATGCGTTCCAGGTCTCTAAGAATGCAAGATGGGCAGAGAGAAACTTGGAGAGTGGTGATGCTGAGACACTTGGGCTGCAGAGAAGCAGCCAATTAAAGAGGGCTTTTTGAGAAGCACAGCAAGGAGGGGACTGTGTTCAGGTCTGCCTGCTGGGGCATTTTCCTGCATATCAGGGGGGTAACTTTAGAAGGCCCATCCTGAGCAGCTGTGCTGGTGCTGGAAGTCTCAGACCTGGTTTTGCTTCTTGGAAAGGACCGCTCAAATCCGAGTGTGCTAAGAGCTCTTCCAGGAATAGCTAGCACTGCCTGAAATGCCGTGGCACAGCCCCAGTGTGGACAGATGCTCCTTGTGCAAGGCAGGAGCCGTGCCCATCGCAGCTGCCATCGCAGCCATCCCCCGCCCCAGTGGTGCTGCAGGGCACCACTCCTTGGGATCAGCAGTTTGGGGTGAGCAGAGTCAGCTGGATCCCTGGGGTTGGGCTGGAGCTGGCTCCTGCCAGCAGGGTGATCTCACCCCAGCGCTGGGTGATGCCGGGCAGGAGAGGAGCTCCCCTGGGTACCCAGGAGGGCTGGGCTGCTGGTTTGATGGTGCAAAGAAGGGGAATCACCTGTGGCTGTGGGATACTCTGCATAAAGGACACAGCTGGCTTCAGTCTGGGAGCTTGTGCTAGTGGCACAGCAGAGTCCCTGAGACAGCCTGCCTGCAAAACAGGGATGCTCAGGAATCCCAGAATGATTTGGGTGGAAAGGAACCTCAAAGCCCATCCCGTTCTAACCCCTGCCATGGGCAGGGACACCTTCCCCTATCCCAGGTTGTTCCAAGCCCAGTCCAACCTGGCCTTGGACACTTCTAAGGATGGGAAATACTACATGTAACTTGGTATGGTGCCAAAAAACCCCTGACACCGCCACTCCCCCTCAAAACTGAACTTGAGCATGTTCTTTTGGTATAAGGATGGCTGGTTAGATCAGCACGGTGGGTCTCAGGTGGGGTTTCTCCAAGCTAGGCTATCTACTGCTTCTAAACTTCTATATTCTGGGGGGCAGGGGCCAGGGGTTACTGACTCTGTGGGTTATTTCTCCCCTGTTCTCCCTCCCTCCCTCCCTCCCTCCCTCCCTCCCTCCCTCCCTCCCTCCCTCCCTCCCTCCCTCCCTCCCTCCCTCCCTCCCTCCCTCCCTCCCTCCCTCCCTCCCTCCCTCCCTCCACTACACAGCTTCAAAATAATTGGGAGCGGTGGATTTTTTTCCCCTGGGGCAGTATGGAGCTGCGTTTTAGTAATCTGCTGGAGGCTTGGGTAGAGTGGGAGTGGAATTGATTGTGTGGGTTTTTTTTCCTTCCTGCTCCAAGACCACTTCTTGGCACTGAGGAATTTTTCTTTAGACTTCTTTGGGGAACAGATGCGTGAAGTACAGTTACCACTCATACATATGGCTTTTAAAATATGGAAGCTGTTGGACTGAAGTGGCTTCATATGGTGCTGTTGGAGGATGAGAATTAAGATGGAATTTTAGGTTTCTGAGGCTTGAATGTGTCGTTGGAAAGTTGTTTTTTTTTTTAAATAATGTTAAGTATTAATCTGCATCTTTATGGTTATTAATCAAAGTAACATTTACAACTCTGAAAATTACTCTCTGCAGCCCTTAATGCCTAAAATAGCATTGTAGTTTAATTTCGGGGATAAATAGGTTATATAATGTACAATTTAAATGGCTGTTAATCTTTATTTGCTAATGCAGACATCTTTTTCTTTAATTGCAGGTTCCCATTTTAAAAGCCATTGGAAGACACTCTGCCACCCTCTTGGATTACTTCCCACCTGACTCAGCATGTCACTGTGCCCTGGATTTTACAAGGTGGCCATGATTTAATCCCCACATCCCACTCCTATGTATTGGTGAAGCACTGGGGCTCTTTTGAGCTGCTGTTACTCCTGTGGGAACTGATCTGTCTCCAGTCCCTTCTCCCAAGGACTAGACATTGCCAGCAATGAGCTCCCAAAGCCATCCAGGTAAGGGCAAGGCTGCTTGGAGTCCCAGCAGCCACCCCAGAACACAGTGTGCTGCATGAACACACCTTTTAATGGTGCTGAAATGGTCATCCAGAGCCCCTCCCCTTCCTGCTCCCGCTCAGACTTTGTGTGAAGGTGGAAAGTGCTGTTGCTGTTATCAGGAGTTACGAGGAAGTTTGGCTGTTTCAGGTTTCTGATTGTTCCAAAATTTGGGTTTCTAATTGTTGCATCAGTGAAAATTGGTATTTTCTGAGTCATTAACCAGATGTTTAATTTGTTAAATTTGTGCTGATGAGCCTTAACGATATGGAGTGTACCTCCAAGGAACTGGCATGGTTCTGCCGGTGCCTTTATTGATATTTAACAAAACTCTTGGACTTTTAAAGTACTTTTTAATAGGGAGGAATAGTTTTGCTGGAACAAAAGTCAATTGATCCACCTCAGTGCTGTCTGGGGGATTATCCCTAATGTTTCTTGTAATTTGAGGCATGATTCATCACTACTAAATTGTGCATCTCTGTCTGTCAGGAGGATCTGTAGCTGTTCAGTTACCTGCTTTCCAGCTTAAAAGTGCCTCACACATTTGTTTTTAGGGAGTTTGGGGCAACTTTTGTGTTAGACAGAGCTTTGTAAGGGGAATTTTAATTGTGCTTGGGCTGTTTCAGTTTATGGTACAGAATTGGCTGCTGGGAAGCAAATAATCCAGCAACAGCAAGGCACGTGGAAGGACTTATTTCACTCTGCCTCTGAGAGATTACTCTGTGACTTCAGTTTAATCAGGTTGGGGTTAACACCTAAGGCTGAAGTGCTGAAAGCCAGGAAGAGCTCCTAAGGTTTAAGGAACCACTTGTTTGTGGGGGAAGAAATCCTGCAGTAAATGGGGATGCTGGAGTTTACAGGAAGCAGGGGCAGACCTGACCCTCTCCTCATAACTGAAATGAGTTTATGAGGCTCTGAAATCATTAGAATTATCAAAAAGAACGGAAAAACAAAAGCAGCCTCTGCTTCCATAATGTAGCAGCAGTCTGTGGGATTTTGAAATATGTTCTATGAGAAGCTGAGGAACTTAAGTGTGTTTGTATGAGTTTAGGTGTTTACTGGAGACACAAATGCCAACTGGTGTTTTCCAGGAGCTCTGTTCTTCAGGTAGTAGGTAATTGTTGTTTCAGTGTTTTCATGACTCAGGAGTGAGGCTGGGCAGCTGTGCCTGCCTGCTTTTTTCTCATGGTGATGGTGGGACACCTGAAACACACACCTGCAGTCCAAACGCAGCCGTGGGCGTTTCTTGGCTGCTTAAGGAGCAGCTCTCCAGAGGTTTGGGAAGTGGTGGTGTCCTTCCTGGTTGGGTTGTTATACAGTGGAAGCCTGATGCTGGTTTGCCTTGCTTCCTTTCATAATCCATCACTGAACACTTGTTTCTCCTGCCTCTTTCTGCTGCTTTGGCTGAGCTTTTCCGTAGATCCCAAAATCAGCTTGAGCTTTGTTTTTCTAACAACCCTGTCTAGAGTGGTGCTGAGGAGAGTGGTCTGACTAAAATCCAGGGGTGTGGCAGCTGGGCAGGATAGTGTTGGATACCCATGTGCCCTTCCTGGGTGCTGAGTTCTTCCTCTGGTTGTACTTCCAAGGGTTGGGTTGGAATTCTGCAGTGTTTCGTGGTGACTTTTCACTCTCGGTGTTCTTTCTCGTTTGCTCGTTTCTCTTTTAAGAGTCAGTTGCATAATAAGGAGCAGAAATATTTCTCAAGCCTTGCCAAAGATGACATCTGGACTTCTCATGTCAGTTATCATAGCCATGTTGATTATACAGCTACAGGTAATTATTCCTAATGATGGGCATTGTTTAAGGGAAGGCTCTGGCTTAACTCGAGAGCCTATTAAGCCTTGCTTCAGTGGGTTCGAGCTTTCTTCTCTAATCTTCTCCAAGCCCTAATGGGATGTTTTAGGAGCCGTGCCATGAAATTGTTGCGGCGTAGATGAATGGAAGTGGTTTGGGTTGGGTTTTTTTTTTTGTTTTCTGTGCTTTTTTGATTTTTCATTTCACTCTGCAAAGCTTTTGTGAGCAGTGTTGGGCACTGAGGGCTTTTCACCGATCAAAGTGGAGAAACACGGAGAGGATTTACGTTGGCTAAGAAAAGTGGGGCTTCTCCCCCCATCATTGCCTCTTCTTTTGCTGTGTTTTGGAGTAAGGTTCCTTAGGGAGAAAGAAATGGCTTTTGGAGAAGAGAATACCCAGGTGGGAGAAAACTCCCTGGGAGGCATCACGTGGCCTTTGGCTTTTGGCAGAGGAGTCGCCGCCTCTTCCAGCTCTGGAACAAAGCTGGAAAAAAACCACGCTGAAACTGTGCTGCAAAGGCTCAAGTTGGTTCAAAGTATAATTAAGAAAATTAGGCTAATTAAGATAACATTTAGGATTATGACAAAGCTTGGGGGGGGCGGGGGAAAGCATGTTTAGTTTCACTCCTTAACCTGTTCGTGTTGGCCACAATTTAAACTTGCCTTACATAACCCATGGTGCTCTTCTTACCCAGGCTGACTGGGTTGTGAGTAGGTGTGGGGTTTTTCTAATAGTTTTTTTAAGATGTTTTAGGGTTTTTTTCCCTCTCGTATTGACCTTAAATGATTCCTTGCAGTTGCCTTCTATCTCCCCCCTTAATTCTCAGTGGCTTGAGTTTCACTATCGTTTGCTTCTTTAATCAGTAAAGATTGTTCTGCTGATACTAGTTATACATAAAGATTAGTTTTAAAAAACCAAAACACTTAAAGTTAATCACTCAACTGATTTGTATTTGTTTAAAGTTCACGTTCCTTTGTAAAAGCTGAAAAATCTCCATGTTCAATGAAGCATTTTGTTTATGAAATGTTATCTTGCAGGAATTAACCAGTCTGAATGCAAATGCTCCATCCTTTCTTCAGAGCCACTCTTGCAGAGATGCAAATTTCAGCTACATCTTGCAGTGCTGAATGTTTGATAATTAGGAATATTGAAGTTTTCAGAATGAGCTGCCTGGCTGACAGGGAAAAATCTGCAGCAAGGGATCATCAGGGCTGAGAGGAGCTCCTGGAGGAAGCAGAGAGCTCTGGGATCACATGGCACCGGGAGAACGAGTCGGGGAGTCACGTACAGCGATTTGCTGGGCAGATAAGGACTTTTATACGGGGCTTTATCTGCACCCAGCCACTCTCCTGCCCTGCTCCATGGCTCAGCGAGGCATGGAAAGCCATTTCATGCAGCACACACACACAGAAGAGCTCTCCCCGTGAGCATCTCCCAACGTTTTGCACCACCCGATAAATATTTGATGCGTTCTCTTTTTAAAGATTAAGAAGTTTCTGTGGAGATGCGTTTCAAGGCGGCTTTAAATGACACTGACCTACTTTCTGGCAGCAGTGAGGCTGTCTGGGGAAGTTATCTGGGGGCAAGAGCATAATTTCAAATAAACACAAGGACTATGGGGGGAAACTCCAGGCCTCCTCTAGCAGGGCTGGGCTGTGACGGGTACTTGGTGGTTGTGGAAGAACATCTGGGCATGGTGTATCACAGAGTCATGGAATGGTTTGGGTGGGAAGGGGCCTTAAAGGCCACTCCATGCATGGGCAGGAACACCTTCCACTGTCCCAGGTTGTTCCAAGCCCTGTCCAACCCAGCCTGGAACACTACCAGAGAGCCCTGCTTCCCCTTACCACTCTGGTGCTCTGGTTTTACTGGGTTATTCTAGACTGGGAATTCAGAAGCTGTTTCCCTGAGGAGCCTGGTCCCTCAGTTTTGTGGGGGGACTTTGGGGTTGGCTGTGGTGTAAACTCCGAAGAGCTGAAAACTCCAGCAGATGGAACTGGCCATACCTCCACTCGCTTTTCTTTCTCCAGCCCACAACAGAAGGCCTTTTCCACCTACTTTCCTGTCCTTACCTATGTGGGAGCTGAGCCTGTCCTGGATTTCCTCTAGGAGCAGTGTCATTTTGAGGTCCTTGAAAGTTTTATGTCTGCTCCCACTAAACCTGTGAAGTTTTCACTTTCTGAAGCATCAAATAGTTGGGACTTTCTGTGCAAGGGTTTGATTGTACCCTCAAAAGAGAAGAATTGTTTTGTGCTTCAACTTGGGGTTCAAGCTGAAGTTCCTGCTAGGTCAGTGTCCCTGCCAAGTATGTTCCTCTCATTTCTGCTTTTTCTTTAAATGCAGTTCTTGCACTTAGGAATTCTTTAAAAGCCTGTTTCTAAAGTAAGATTTTTAGCCTGTGATGTTTCCTGCAGTGCAAAGATGAGAAGCAGGTACTTGTGATGAGAGGCAGAGAACTCTGGATTATTTTGAGTGAAGTACAGGGTAGGAAAAGGTTTTTAAAAAGTAGTACTTTTAAGGTTGAGTGATTCTGTAATAATGTTTGAGATAGTCCTTGGGATGTTGTGTCTCACTTGGAAAGGAGACAAATCTTTTTCCAAGAGGTTACTACATTTTTGTTACTCACTTTTGGTCAACCCCAGTTTTCCCTGTGTCTCATGCTTCCCCAAATTCATTTTGTTACCCAATGAGTGGATAAACAATGGCAATGACATTTCTTCTTTTAGTGTAGTGTTTAGTACATTTTTTTCATCCTCTGACATCTGCAGAAAGTGCCTTTACAGTCAGAGGATAGCGAAGAGTGAGTAAGTGTGGAGTAGCAGGTGCCTGGCTGGAGAATGAACAATTGTGGAATTGGTAATTCTTCCATCCATCACTAAAGGCTTTGCCAGTCCCTTTCTCCCCATAGCTTGCAAGGTACCAGGAACTTCCCCTCCCCACCTTCCCCACCATTTTTATTTATGTGTTTATTTTATTATTTCTGTTCAGGCCATTAAGCAGGAAAGGCCTTGACACCTGCACGGTTTGAGGTGCCAGGTGGAGTGGTCAAACCACTGAGAAATGGGGCACACAATTATTCTTCCACTAAGACAACTAAAACTAACACATCAGCAGGTCTTTTAAAGGTTTTGTTTCTGTAACCAAACCCAAAATCTTGTTGTTTCATCCGTTACTGGGGAAATTTTAGCTGCAATGCCCTGGTTTGCTTTGAGGTGCTCAGCAGCTCTTGGGGTTCTCCCTGGGAATTGCTGTCACCCTTTGGCTTGATGGACTGATTTGCTCAAGTGATTTTTGAAGCAGATTTCTAGCCTCTCAGAAGGGTGAGCCTGATACTAAACTTCATACCTACTGTAAGGTGAATTCCACATGGGAGTAACCCCAGCTGGGCTTTTCTGAGACCCTCCTGTTTCAGCTGGAAGCCACCCCTGATGGCAGCAGTGCTTGTGGGAGTTTCCAGGAGCCTCTGAGTGTGTTTGGGATTCAGTGGGGCATTGCTGGTCCTGCTTTGAACCCTGGCATCACAGGTTTTGCCAGGTAATCCACAGGCCAGGCTTTTAACCTTCCCCGTATTTGTAGCTGCCCTGATCCACTTTGATGTAGCAATAAATGTTTTGAAAGCTTGGGTTGCCAAGTGTGAGGAGGTTCTGCCAGGATGGCTGGGCAAGGTCAGCCCGGGGAGACAGAAGCCTGACCACAGCTGCCTGTGGATCCCTGGGGAAGGGGGGAAGCACAGGTAGGATTGTGCCAACAGCCATTAAATACACCCTCTTTCAATCTCTGCTCATGTGTGAGGTGGATTTTTGGGAGGGCTGATAGAGTAAATATTTCCTTTGTTTGTTGTTTTTTTTGGGGTTTTCTTTTTTGTCATTTTTGTTTGAACAATCCCAGCACTGAAAAACAACTTTTGCTGACTTGCCTGTGAATGAGCGGAGTGCCTCTCCTCCAGGAGAAACTTCCAACCAATGCAGAGTTGCTTGCAGTGGAGGAGACTGCTGGAAACCCTTTGTGCTCTGTGGGAGAGCTGGGATCAGTGTGTTGGAGAAATTGCAGCCACATTCAAAGAAATCACTTGTTGTTTTTTTTTTTTTAATAAAAATAAAAAAAAAATCAATCCTGACCCTTTTGCTATTCTGGAACCTGTGCACTCGTGCTGTTTGTAGCCGTTGTGCTGCCAAACCACATAAATAGCTTTATGGGGCAAATGGTGATGGGAGCGAGGTCTGATTTGGGAGCTTTGAACTGCCAGCCTTGGCCTCAGGTACCTGTTTTGAACTCCAAGGCAGCTGCTGAGGCTCTGTGCCCCCACCGGGATCAAAAACACAGAGCAAGGGGCCATGGGCTCTGCGTGCTCCCGTGGCTCTGCGTGCCCCTCGTGACTCCATGCTCACTGTGCTGCAGATTTTGAGTTTTTCTTTACCAGCTGCTGCTGTCCATGAACTCCCGTGTGATGACTTTTTGTTTCAGCCCGTGGTCGATAGCCCCGGATCAATGCGGGTGTTCGGCCGTGCGGCCGCGAAATTGGGAGCAGCTGGGAGGTGGGAAACGCTCCCTCGGATGGGTTTTTTGCTCAGAGATATGAGGGCAGGTGTGTTTTTTGTCTGCTGCTGGAAAGGTGGCTTTGGCAGCTCTGATCAATTGACAGTTCTTTGGGCAGGAAACCCTTAAAGCTTGATGATGTTAAAATAATCCATTGAGAATTATATTTTGCTCCTCTGTTTCAGCATTCAAAACTTGCACTTTCTACTCAAACGGGCTTAACCCCCTCTGTTAGCTGTGACCTTTATTTTATGCTGCCTATAAAGAGAAACAGTTTTAAATGTTTTTTTCACTCCTGATCTAGAAAATGCTTGAGCTGCTCCTGTGGGAAGACATAAAAGCTTGAACTAGACCAAACCTCTCTTCCTTGGTCGTAAAATCATCCAAAACAGTAAAAAACACTGTACACCAAACTCCACGAGTCCATCCAAGTACTGAATTCTTGACATCTGTCGCTTCAGGAAAAATCTCTGAAACTTCCCAGAACTTGCTTTATTCTAACTAAGGTGCCAGTGGTCTCACAGAACCTCTGCCAGGGGAAAGCATGTGATCCTCACAGCTTACCAAACCCAGGAGAAGGGCTCTGGCATCTCTTCCCTGCCAGCAGCAAGAATCTGATTGGCATTAGATGGCTTTTTCCCTTCCTTTTTTTCCTTTCCAGCAGGTGCAAGGCCTGTTCTGCAGGCTCGTAACTCTTGACAGGTTTATCGTGATGTCTTCTTGGCAGGTAGGGCTGATGCTATTCCTTCAGCCTGCATTAAAGATTCTTTTCTTTTTTACTTTTTCCCTTCAAAGTGGAGCTCTGTGCAGTAGCTCTTTCAAGGAGGTGATGGGACTGTTGCCCCTGGTTTCCTTCTTTTTATCTGGAATTGCAGCAGGTAGAGCCAAACATGAAGGGTCACTACACCTTCACCACCACCTCCACCTCCCTCAAATAAACTTGAGACGGGTTGATCTGAACAAACACAGCAGCAGGTTGTGGTGACAGAGGTTTGGGAAAGCTCTGATTTATTCTTCTCATGTATTTTCTTTTTCACAAGGAAAGTTATACAGGGCAGGTTCTGCTCAGGCATTGCCTGATTCCTGAGTCTTTCTAAGGAAGCTGCTGTGTGAAAGTTGCCCTTTTAATTTTTTTTTTTTTTTTTTGTTTCCTCTCTTATTGATGGTGCTTGTCATGGGAGACCTCAGCCTGTTGTTTTTAGCAGCTCACCAAAGTGCTTAAGGAGAATTCCTCCTCCTCCACTGATTAATTTCTGGCACGGAGCACAAAATAGCTCTTGCGTCAATAAATCGTCACAGCCTTTGCTTGTCTCTGTCAGCGTAAATACAGTTGGACTCTAACATGCCCCCAAGTAGGCCAGAGGTTGCCACTTCTGCAGCTGCAGGGTGGTCAAGTCCAGCAGTGCATGGCTGGGGTGTCAGAGCTGCTGCAGCCCGCCTTGCAAGCCCCTCTGCCCCCCACCCCTCTTCTGGAATTCTACTCTATTTCTAAAGATACTGTTCTGCAGCTTAGATCATGATGGCTTTGGATGCATCTGCTTGATTTCCTGGGAAAACAGGAGTGTGTTTGTGGCTGTGAGCAAGGGTTCTGCTCAGTGACTGGAGCCCTCATTTTGCTGCTTCACCTCCCATCACTTGGCTCCTTTCAAGCTGCTTGCTCAGGCTCTTTTTTTTTTTTAATTTTTTTTTTACTGGTAGTTCTGGTGTTTGCTTTTGTTGGGGAAACTGTGGATAGCAGTTGCACAAAAGAACGTGATGTTTTGGGAGTGATTACCCAAATCATTGGGCAACAGGGACTTGATCTTTAGATGTTCCAGCCATCAGATGAAAGAAACTTTCTGCAAAGCCATTTGCTGGAACAACTGTTGTGCAAACCGGGTGCTGAATGCTGCTGGAAATGGGGAAGGGGGGGTTAGAAACCTGGAAAGTGGGTCATCCTTCTGCACTTGGGATTCTTGCAGGGAAGTTTGAGGGAGCTGCTGGAGAGGCTGGGACCATCCATTGCATCCATTGGCAGCTGCTGAGTCAGAGAGTGGGATGGAAGCTGCTGGTTCTCTCCAGAGGTTTCTCCTTGGAGCGTGCCCTGATGGAACTGCTTGCTTGGGCTTTCCTGGAGTGCGTTCCGCCTCCCGCTGGCAAGGCTGCCCCCGTGGCTGCCCTGCCTCTAAATGAAACAGTTGAGCAGACTGGAGAATAAAAATAATTTAGAAATGCTTCTAAAATTTAGTTTTTTTAAAAAAATTACTATTCTCTTAATCTACATCTAAATACAAACACAAGCTGCTGGTGGAGGGGCGGGAGGAGATTCCTTGATATCCCACCCGCGGATGGAAACTCTTGGCAGGTATTTTTGCCAGTTTTGAGAAACCAGCTGTAGCTGCTCTAAACCAAAGTGTTCCATGATAAACTTCTGCATGTATTCCTTCTGTCCCCTGAAAAAAACAACCAGCCTGTGGATGCCAGTGGACCAGCACTGGAAGGGCAGGCCTTGATGTGATTTGGGTTTGGAAGAAATTCCAGAGGTAGAACACCTATTTTGAGGGGTCACTCAAAGGTGACTTGCATTGCCAGAAAGGAAAGCATGGTCTACTCTCAGCCTCACGTGGGGATGTGATAAACTCTGTATTTTCTGGGATTTCTCCTCTTGTTCTCTGGCCTTCCTTCTCCTCTCTGGAGCTGTGAACTAATACTCACTAACAGATTTACATGTTTTGGCCAAAATTCAGAATGTGTGCAAAGAATATCCCCCCTGCCCTTTTCCTCCATTGGAGCTGGAGGCCTGAGAGCGAAACACAGGTTTCAAAACATTTTCCTGCTCAGTTTGTTTATCCCTTGGTCTGCGATGCGCGGGGCGCTGCTGGAGGAGCCGCGAGGGGTTGAGGCTGTGGGAAAAGGCAGCGGTGCTTGTGTCACCGGGGCTTTCTGGCAGCTGCCTGCCTGTGCCTGTGTTGGGGTGCAGGCTGCGGGGCCTTTTGCTGCTTTTCTCTTCCCTGCTGTTGATGCCAGGGTCGTGTTTTGGCTCTGCAGCTCCCGCTCCCCTGATGTGGCTGTGTGTCTGTACAGGCTCCTCCAGTCTGAACTGGCCAGAGTTTATTCCGTGGGGCCATGCTGGGCTGGGCTTTTCCACAGCCTGGGGTTGGGTCAGGCTCTTGGAGCCTGCTGATCCCACGCACACACCCTCTCACTGGCCCAGGTGTCTGCCGTGCCTCTGAGCAGAGCGTCACGGGGCGTGCTGTGGGCAGTGAGTGATGCTGGGGTGGACAGACCTTCAGTTTGCTGAGTGGAGCTGTGGCAGCTCGGGGTGTGCTTGGCTTTTCCTTCTCACCAGGACCTGGGTGCTGGAGAGCTGGAGATCCTCTGTCCACACTGATCAGGCTGGGGTGTGGGGTGGTTGTTGGTTCTGGGAGCTCTCTGGGATGCCCATCCCACACTGAGGGGTCTGTGACTTCCTTTGTGCCTCAGGTAAAATTTTTTTCTTGTAAAGCACTGGGACGGGCTGCTCAGTGCAGTGGTGGAGTCACCATCCCTGGAAGTGTTAAAAAAAAGCATGTGGACTCTAAAATGAATTATTTCCTTCCTATTTCAGTTTGTATTTCACGGTTGGGGCTGCTTTCTTCAGGAGGGGCAGGCAGGAGAGTCCCTTCAGGAGCCACCAGTCCCCAGAGCTGGATTCTGTAGTCACAGCAGCCTGGCTCTGCCGTGGGATGAGCCCTCCCTCCCGGGGAAGGTGAGCTGGGATAAAGGCGTGTGCTTGTGGTGTCTTGTTTGGCTTTTCAGGCTCCTGAAGCCAGAGAGCTCTGCAGAAGGAGCTTGTTTTTATTCAGAAATAATGATGCAGTAGTTGGTTTAGGCACATAAACATTTGTGGCTTGAGCAGGCAGAGGTATGAGACACACTCGTGCTGGGAGATGAGTTCTGTCTCGCTAGAAACTCCTTTTTCCTCTTGCAGGAAACAACTGTGGGGCTATTTCTTCTGAACATCAGTGGGTTTTTTGCCCCCAAAATCTTGAACTGTTTTTATTTTGCACTAAGAAGCAGTAGGTAGTGTTGGCAAAGACAACCTGTCTCACCGACAGCTTTCAAAGATTTTGGAAAAGGCAGAATGCTCAATGTTCACTCCTTTCATATTTTTTCATACTGTTTCCCACCAAGCCTATGTTTCCATCGTGTCTGTGAGCTTCACTGGTTTTGTCACATTTGCAAGTTGTTAATAACATCTTGGTTTGTTAATATATCCTCGGTATTGGCAAATTCTACGTGATTTATCTGCTTAGATCCATGTTATTTACCGCTCTGCCTCTTCCAAGTTAATAATTTCCCTTACTAAGGATACCTTTGTGCACAGGGAAAGATGCAGGAAGGAAAAATCTGTTTCTCCTCCTCCCAAACTGAAACTAGTGAGGGCTGCTGGCCACTTTCACTGGTCGTCTGCTGAGTCCTTTAATTAGAACGTTTCTGACTCAGAGCTTCCACATCTCCAGGCTCAGGCCTTGGATGCGGCCAGAGGCATTTGGGCTGCACTGTCTCTGATCCCCAAATTGTGATTTCAGCTCAAGCCCTTTCTTAGATGCTGGGAAAATGAATTGAGTGCGTGGCATGTTTCACCTCTCAGCACTAGGCTCACGAAACACAGCTGTGGGTGCAGGGTGACAAAAGCTGTGGCAGCTAACGAGGGGTCGCTGCGAGCATCCTGTGCCTTGCTGTGGCTTCTTGGAGCTGCTGACCTCTGCCATGCGCCCTCGGCCCTGCCGGCCCGGCTACGTGCCGGTAGCTGGGAGATGTTTTGTCTGGCAGCAGGGAAGACTTAGTGCTGGTGGGAAGAGCTGAGAGGGCAGAAGGCGTGAAGTGTGCCGGGTTTGGGATGGGCAGTGGTGCCTGGCGTGGCTGTGGCGGCTCTTCCCTAGTTGCCTGTCTTAGGTTGCAGTGCAAGATGTAACCAAAAGGATGTGTTCTATCATAGGGTAAGGGCAGTGTTCTTTATCTCTTCCACAGTCCTTAGGGGGAAATCTGCTGTTAATGGGCCATTGAGTCTCATTGCATGACTGATAAAATTACATCATACCATTGTGAGATGCTCCACCCAGGGGGTGGAGCCAAGCATTCCTACCTAAATATAATCAGAGACTGGAACACCACAGGCAGCCTTTCTCCACTGGATTCCTAGAGGAAGACCAGACCCATCTACACCCCCAAACCTTCAGAGGAAACCTACATCCTTCTATAGGACGACTGCTTCAACAGAACCACATCTGTCACTCCAGGAGGACTGCAGCCACCATTTAATCAGACTGCTCCCAACACCCTGACCAACAGGGTGTCAGGTTGTACCCTGACTGTCAGTAGTTTTTGTACTACTGCATTTTATTTTAGTTTTCTTATTAAGTTGTAATTTTTTTTATTTGTACATACTATTCCTATATCTTTGCCTGAGAGCTCCTTAATTTCAAAATTACAATAATTCAGAGGGAGGGCATTTACGTTTTCCACTTCAAGGGAGGCTCCTGCCTTCCTTAGCAGACACTTGTCTTTTCAAACCAAGACATTGCCAGAAGTGCCATGAGTGCCAAAAGCTCAGGGGGTGCAGCTCAAACGGGACCTGTGTGGCTCTGGATTAATTGTCCTGTGCTCTGAATGAGTGGTTGTTCATGGAGCAGACACGTGGTACAGCTCTGCTCCCAGCAGGTGAAGCTACAGCAGAAAAACACCTCCAGCTCGGCAAGACACAGTCGCAGAGCACTGGGAGCTGGGGTGAGGCATGTGAAGGATGTGGGATCTGTGATACCGGAGGCTCGAAGGCAAAAATAGCATCATTTATAATAGTAAAAGCGAAGGCTCCTGCGCGACGCCTTTGCATTCTGCCAGTCTGTAGTGAATGGAGGAGTAGTTTGCTTACAGATGACAAGCAGGGATGAATAAGCACTTAAAATTTTTGGTGCTGGAGAAACAGCTTTTCCATCTTGGCCCCTGAGCTAGTCAGTCTTGCAGTGCCTTTCCTCAGAGTGTCGCTTGCTGCCTGAAATACAGGTGTTGGGAAGCATGGAATTAAAACTCTCTCCACATCCCTTGGCCTCCCTGTGGGGTTTCCTGTTCTGCTCTCCCTGTGGGGTTCCCTGTTCTGGCCTTGGCATGCTCCAGGACGTGTTTTGACTGGGCTGTGTGCTGATTTTGTAGAGGACCCCTTTGCTCCCCAGCAGCAGGAGGAGATATCCGAAGCACAATCCGTGAACCCATTCACCAGCTGTAAACATCCTGTCAGCATGGACTAAATCCCCGATGTGTTTTAGTGGATGGACACCTGAGGATCTCCTGGAAGAGATGGAAGATTGAACTCATTAATTTGGATGCTTGAAGAAGAGCAGCAAAATGTGGGTAGGTGTAAAGTTACATCCTGGAGTAAGGAGGTGCCACCCCTTAGGTCTCAGTGCTGGGGCTGTTGACTGCAGCAGCTCTGCCTCTGCTCCTTGCTCTTGTCCTCTTTGCTTAACTTCCATGGAATTTCTGCAGGACACATTAAATATTTTAGCTGTTGGAGTTTTGTAATGAGAGGTGACGTTGTTTGGATGTTTCTTGTTTTTTTGTTTGTTTGTTCTTCCCTTCTTTCTTCCCCTAAGCTGCTGCTTTGTGGGCTTTTTAAGGACCTAGTCCAGGGTGGAAATAGAGGGAAAAACACCTCATGATAAGGAGTGGAACGCACCTAGTGCTGTGTGTTTCTTCTAAGTCAATACGATTCATTGCTTTCTTGCTGCTTAATGATAAACTTTTTAAGCCTTGGCCAGAAGTGGTTCTCTGACCAGGAAAATGTCCTTTCTGCTGTTGTGTTTGCTCAAGCTGGCAGTGGAGAGATACCTCTAGTTCCTGAGGGACAGGCCTCCTGAGAACTGGTATTTTGGAGCATTTTTCCACTAATGGCTGCACCATTTCTGGTATCATCCTCGCTCCATGGTGCGTGGATGTGTGCAGATTGGTGTGAGGGTCATGTGAGGAGAAGAGCCAGGCACTGGCCTTGGGAAATAGGCGGGCATTGCAGCAATGTCCATCAGGGCTTTTATTATTTTCATATTTGGCTCCAGCTTAAATGTCAGCGACCTCCTGCTTGGAGAGGTCCCATCCACAGGGAGCCTTGGCAAGCATTTACCAAACACAGCACAGGGATCTTGTACCCTCTTACAGGACATGTTTTACACCCTTGCATTGTGGTTCAGATAGGGTCCCATGCCTGCTTCCTTCAAAAATAACTTGTGGTGATGAGGTTGGCAAGTCACCATGGGAACTGGTCTCTCCTGAATGTATAAATCCAGTCCTAGACTGGGTTGTTCTGGAGGAAGCTGAATGTTGACCTGGACCAATGTCCTGTCTGACAGTGAGATGCATAAGGTGTTTATGGCCTCTAAGAAGTGAAACCGAGAGCCCAAAATGAGAACAGAATATAGAATAAATTGTGAGATGAGTTTAAAATTCTGGCTATTTTGGTGCTTGCTAATCTGCCACTTTTGCTGGCCCAAAAAGTGAAGGTAAAGAAGTCCAAGCTGGCAATTAAATGTGCAGTGAGAAGCCTGGGGGAGACTTAAAATTTGGGGACACTTGCTGTTTGTGTGAACCATGGAGAATATTTAGTGAACAAAATTTTCCATTAATATGGGGTTTGTGAATAATTCAGGGTAACTGCAGATCAAATTTCAGAGAGAAGCAAAGGAGCATCATGAGCTCCATGATTGTCCGGCTCTTGGTGTGTTTAGGTGTTTTGGGGAGGGAAGGGGTATTCTCTGGGACCTGTGCTCAGCTGAGTCAGCTTTATTAGCACTGCACGACTTCCTGAATCAGTGCTGAGGAAGGATGTGCTGTTGACTCAAAAGAAAGTGTGTGATGTCAGGGGACAGGGTCAGCGAAGTGGATGCCTGAGTTCCAGCTTGCTTTTGGGGCTGTGAATCACTGTGGCAGCAGAAGTGAGTGAAAAGTGCCATTTTCTTTAAAAAAAAAACCCCAAATGAGAAGGTGGAGGAAGGCCCCCCGGAGGTCGTGCTTGGTTAGATAACAGGGCAGGGTGGAATCTGTGTTTGCATCATTAAGTTTGGCACTGGCTTCACCCGAGCGCTTCGCCTGGCTGTAAACTCGTGTGTTCCCTGTGGCTCTCTCCTGCAAACTCCGTCTGCACAGCTGCGAGCGCCGGCGTGTGCAGCCTCAATTCCTGAACTGGATCGGGACAGCGGAGGATCTTCTGTACGGAATCTTCTATTAAAAACACGCCCACACTCCCCAATCAGCCTTACTTTTCCTCTGCGAGCTGCTCATTTGTCTCCGAGCTCTCTGTCTGCCTCGAACATGCCTGTGTGTGTGGCATAGCTTGAATTTTTATGCCGAGGATTGTAAACACCAAATCTGCACAAGACTTGCCGAAGAACTCCGTAGCTCTGGTGCATCATCTGTTCGTTATGTAACCTGATGGAATGGGAGCGAAATAGAAACCAGATGTCAAGGCAGAGCAATTACAATTCTTCATCTGTGACTGTTACAGTAAATGCACTTTGTGTTCCTTCCCCCCCTCCCCGAATGCAGGGTTTTATTTGGGAAAGTGCTGCAGGGGACCTGGGTGCTCTCAGCATGGCTCTTGCTTAAAGACTTTGTTATTCTGTACTTGTGTTCCTTTATGTAATTAGAGTCTGTGTGCTACTCCAGATCCACGAGCCAGTGTATTCCCAACTTGAAATGAGCTGGACACAAGAGCTGAGTCTGGGGAGAGCCCCTCCGCGTGTCCAGCTCTGTGGGTTACACGGTCAAGCCGCACTAAATTTAGCATTCCAAGGGAAGCTGCTTTGCTTGTCATGTTTAAATTTGGCAAGAGAATCCCATCAGAACAGGTTTGGTGTGGGCTCTGCTGGGGATTCCAGAGCTGGAGGAACATCTGGGAGAGTAGCAGATGGGAGCTGCAGTTAGCTCGTTTGCTCCAATTCGCTGTACGACGAGGAGGATAAAAGGAAAAATGGATAATCATTGATTCTCTCTGGTGGGGAAATGGATTCTTCCGCCACTACTTTATCCCAGAGGTTTATCTCTGCTGTCTTCCATTAAATAAGGCAAGCCCTCAGTTAATAGAGGGATGGATGCACATCTGTCTTGGTCTTTATGTGCATCTTCACGAGTCAAAGTGTGTGTGTGATCTCACTGAGTGGGAGCTGACAGGAATTTTCCTCTTCCCTTCCCTCGTGTTTTTCATCCTCCTGCGCTGATGTTTGTTCTTTTGCTGCTGAAGAGTTATTTCCTTCTGTGCAGTTAAGCTTGGAAGCCCAGCAGAATGTTGCTGGTGGAATTTGGGCTTGGGTGAGGCCACAGGGGCTGGAGATCCAATTTTTCTGTGGGAGCAGAACCTGTTTTGGGCATCCCTCTGTTAAGTACAGATAACTTCAAGAAACCCTTAAATGGGTGGTACATTCCAGATGAAGGAAGAATTAAAGATTCTTGCTCCTCCTAAGCAGCAAGTTTCTTCCCTTAAAGTCAGCAGCCAAGGAGAAGAGATCAGTGTGAGCGCTTGCTGCCGGCCATTCCCAGCAGCATCCAATCCATGCCACCTCTCCTTTCTAGGACAGCATGGAAAGGGGACTTGGGTTCATGACAGGTGGTGACTGCTCAACTTTGCCAACACCCAGTAGTGACTTCTGCAAGTTGCCTGTAGACTCTGAGCTGAAACTGAAGATTTAACAGTTGGAGATGCTTTTCCCCCACATAAAGTGTTTACAGAAAACTTTATGGCTGCAAGGAAGCAGCAGAGCCTCTTGCACCCGTGAAGTCCAGAATCAGCTGTTTGGAATTGCTTCCTTTCCAACTCTCCTTCTGGAGAAGAGAAGACTTGGAGTGGGGGACCTCATCACACTCTACAAGTACCTGACAAGAGATTGGAGTGAAGTGGGGGTCAGGCTCTTCTGCCATGCCTCAAGTTGCACCAGGGGAGGTTCAGGTGGGATACTGAATATTGGATATAGGAAAAAAAAAAAAAAATCACTAAAAGGGTGGTCAGGCATTGCAATTAGTTGCCCAGGGAGCTAGTGCAATCTTTTACAAAGTTTTGTAGGCACCTGGATGTGGCACTTGGGGGTGTCACTAGGAGTGATTATGGTGGTGTTGTGTTGGTGTTTGGACTGGATGACCTTGAAGGCCTCTTCCAGCCTTGAGGTTTCTGTGATTGTTTTTCTAAGTGGAGACCATGGGGAACATCCCCTCAGGCTGGTCACGGTGGATGTTTGACCAGCTCTCTTGTAAAAGTGCTGGTGCTCTTCTCACTGAGCTCTGCTGGGCCTGAAGCTGTGCCGAGCTGTGCGTAAACAGCACCATGTTATTGACACCGGGCCTTAAAACCATGGGAATGCAGAGTGGGAATGTTGGCCAGTGGACAGGAGCGACTCCCTTCAGCGGCAGTCACAGAGGACTGGTCTTGAGAAGGAAAACAGCTCCATCGAGGAAGTGCTGGGCTCAGCTCCTCTGCCATGTGGGTCCTGAGCAGCCTCTGTGACCGCGCCCGCGAGCCGGGCGATCCCGGTGCTCGCTGGGGACGCAAATCCTGGCGGTGGTGGTCACATGTCACCAGCAGCTTGTACTATAAAAACAGCAGCTCCGCCGAGAGCGACCTTCAGCATGGCTCCCAACGTTCCCTGTGTTATTTTTAACCTGTCTGGGTAAATTTCCAATACAAAGGCCAGTGCCAATCTGATGTGCTCGCTTTCCCAAATCCTTATCTTTTGCTTTCTAGTGCGCTGACGCATTAGATGGAACAGCAAGTTTCGGGCTTGGGTAAAGCTTTGCTTGTATGGCCACAGCACGAGAAAGAAATAAATATTTCACCTTTTTTTTACTGCTAAATACATCTATTTTTCAAGAGTTTTTTTTGTTTTTTTTTAAAGATGGGTTTTAATTTTTTTTTTTTTTCTTTTTAAAGAAAAATACTTGAACTGTGGTTTAAAAATAGCTGAAGGCTGCACTTTGATTAGGTTGCTGTGGCGCTGACGTCAGCGGGTGACATTTATCTCTGTAGGGATTTGTCGCCCTGTTGACTAAGGCTGTATTTACACAAATGGGGATATTTCTGTCTGCTGTGGGGGGAACCAGCAACAGCTCTGCCCCAGTTGTGTCCTTGCCCTCCATATTCCTGAACTCTCCCTCTCTCCCGTGCTGCTTCATTCCGTGCTGCAGCGGGGATTTTTTGAAGTGTTGGAGGGTTGCTTTAGGTATCCACGTTGCCATGAAGGTCCAGGCATGATGATGGTGATGATGATGATGGTGATGATGATGATGGCTCAGTGGAGAAGGACAGTGGCAGAGAGATGCTGAACTTGACTTGGGCTTGGTAAAGCATCAGGTATGAGCCTGGGTGGTTCCTGGCTGGATGGCTCCATGAATAGACAGGTAATGGAGGTTTTCCAAATAGGAATTACAGAAAATAGGTCCTGAACAAGTGAAATAAATGTGAAAAAGGAAGGAAAAGCAGTGAGCAGTTTCATCCCAGCATGGCTTCGAGTGCAGTGTATTTCTCTGTCACGTATTTAATGTTTTCATCCAGTGTAGTTGCTGTAATTCACTTTTTCTTTTTAAGTTTTAGTTATTGCTCTTGGGGTTTCCTTGGCCCCAAAGCCCACTGTTCCAACAGCAGCAGAAAGCACTAAGTTTCCTATAAGCACTCTTGTCTAAGATCCGGTTCCTGGAGCATAAGGTTTCCCAAAACAAAGTTTCCTTAGAATCCCAGAATGGTTTAGGCTGGAAAGGTCCTTAAAGCCCAGTTCTGTGGGCAGGGATGGACATCTTCCACTGCTCCAGGCTGCTCCAAGCTGCTCCAAGCCCCAGTGTCCAACCTGGCCTTGGATACTTCCAGGGATCCAGGGGCAGCCACCACTTCTCTGGTCAAGTGCTCTCAAAGCTGTGCCTCTTTTAGTGGACTCTTAATTTATCCCTGACACTGAGACAATAATAAAGGAAAACCTCTAGAAACAAACTTAATTAAGGTCTGATACGAATTAACTTTCAGACTTTCTCAATTTATCACACTTCCAGTCTGTTTTCCAAGGAATCGTGGGTTCAGATCCGTAAGCCTTGTCAGCTCTGCGGGGAGGAGGCAGCTGATGCCGGCTGGCTTCAGGAAGGCATGAAACGTGTTTGTGTCTTCTGGAGCTGTGAATTAACTGTGGGACTCCTACGTGATGGGCAGCCAATCATGAATTTGGCAGATTCATCACACTGACTCGTGCAGAGCTTTTACCTGGCCCTCGTCCCGTGGCAGGAGGGAAAGGAGCACTAATTAACATCCTGCACACATAGCCTGCTGGCACTCGAGTACATCTTGGTGCTGGTTTCAGGCAGCTGGTAATGTACGTGTGGAATAGATTTTGCTCCCAAATTTCATAGTGGATGAAACCTGCGGAGTGAAATGCTGTTATCTCCACTGCTGACCCGTCTGTGTCTGGGGATTTTTTTTCCCAAGCAGCAATTCTTTGGGCTGTATTCACCTGGGGGCTCGCTGCCACTGCTGGAAACGATGTTCGATGTTCGGAGTCAAGCTGATTGTTTCACATCTCACCCCGAGGCAGCTGCTCCTTTCTAAACCTCTGTAATCTTCCCTTAAAAAGACAAGGGAGCTGGGTGGAGCTGCTGTCTGGTGCCATCCATGCTGGGAGGGAGGGCTTGCTTTCATCCTCTGCCACCATCTCCTCAAATTCCAGCTTTTCCAGTGTCTTGCCTCGTAAGTGTCTGGATGAGGACTGTGAGGTCAGTCAGTAGTACAGGAGTTTGATAAATGGGAATTTCTACTGGCGTTAAATATGTGTGTATGTCCAAAACCATATCTTGGATATGGGTATTTATGCACAAATATACCAATGCATGTGTTTATCTTCTGCGTGGAAAGCAGCGTCTGGGTGCCATCCCTGTCTGTGCCAGCGGGGTTAGAATCATGATCCTAAAAGTCCCTTCCAACCCACACCATCCTGTGATTCCGTGGTCTTGTCTCCATCCCCAGAGAGGGACAGCAGCCAGCAGTGAGGACACCACTGGTTAAACAAAATATTTTGCATTCGTTTGGCCAGGGCTTGACTTTGACTTGAGCTTGCCTTTTTTTTGAGTCGAAAGGAATGGAAAAAGGTCTCCTGGACACTTCTTGTTAAGATGTGAGGAGGAAAAGCCTTCTCACCAGCTGAGGCTGCATCAGGACATGTGTGGAGTGTGTTAGGAGGAGGTCGAAGGGTTTGTGGCTCTTCGGGAAGGCTCTTCCAGGCTCGCAGGGTGCAGTAATGGGATTTCTGTCAGGGTAGGTCAGCTGTTTTGGTGCTGGCTGAGCTCTGGATTTTCAAGCAGCTGCTCAGGTGAAACCTTGGGATCCCTAATGCAATACGCTGCTGCCTCAGCTGGAAGAGATGAATTTTCTCTGGCATTGCTCGGCAGTAACTTCTGCAGTTGCGACAGAGCGTTGCTCAACAGTCCAGCAGCCCTTTAGGTGAGTGCTGGTTTTGCAATGCACAGCCAGCAGAATTAACCTGGGTACATCACTGGGGGAGAAAAACAAAGGCTGGTTGGTGGTTTTTTCCCCTCTTTCCCAGTGGCTTCTGCTGTAGATGAAAGCGAGTTTCAGGGCCCCGAGCTCCGAGTGTACCGTAACCAGGCTGCAGCCTTGGCTCTCTCCTCCAGTTTGTCATTAAATTTTAAAATGGAAAAGTGATAAGGAATCTCTGTGCAGGGAACATTCTTCATACCGTGGAGTTAAACTGCAGCTTTTGGGTCTTGCTCTGAGAATCTGATTAACCTGAAAGGGATGAGGTGTGCCCTGGATGATGCCAGATAAAGCAAAGCGCTCACACGCGTGGTTATTGCTTCTCTACCTGTTCAGAGCAGCTTCCCAGCCTGTATTTGCTCCGATAGAATCATTGGGAGAATGCTGTGGGGCAGGAGCAAATAACTGCTGAAGTAGAAGGAATAGCCTTCAGAGGAATTGGACTTTGCCAAAACAGACGCTGGGTACAGAGCTTTCCCTAGAAATTGTCCAAAATGCTCGTGCAGGCAGGCTTAAAAAGGATTTATGGTGAGTGAAACGGAGAGAATTGGCTTTAGGGATTTTTTTACACAGCAGAAGAACAGCATGGAAGGAGCTGATGGCTCTCCTCTGCCTGCATCCAGCTGCACGTGACGGCTTTCTGCAGCTGTATTTTTGGAACATCCTTCCCGAGCTCACCTAGAATCCCCAGCTCCAGGCGTCGCAGCTGCTGCCAGCTCTGCTGCCTGTGAGCAGCTGCTGTATTGACAGGCACGTCCTTACCCCGGGAGATGCCGGCGGTGTGGAAATGAGTGAGAAACAACTGTTTATATAATCCACCCGTGCAGATCAATTCCTGGGAAAACAAGCTGCTCCCTGTCTGCAGCAGCAGTGGCAGCACACACCTTGAGCTGCTATAAATAGCTCCAGTGCCTCTTCCAAGGGCCAGCTCCAGAGCCTTTGTTCTGCTGGGGTGGTGGAAAACTGCTCAGGAAACTGGCAGTGATTCCCACCATGGAGAAAGCAGGGGCTCAGTGTCTCCCTGCTCCTCTGGGGCTTTTTTGGGAAAGTGCCCCTTCCCTACCTGGATCACTGCTGTGCTGAATTTCAGGGAATTATGGAACAGTCTGGGTGGAAGGGACATTAAAACTTATCCCATTCCTCAGCCTGCCAGGAGCAGGGACACCTTCCCGGGTTGCTCCAAGCCCCAGTGTCCAGCCTGGCCTTGGACACTTCCAGGGATCCAGGGGCAGCCCCAGCTGCTCTGGGCACCCTGTTCCAGGGCCTGCCCACCCTCACAGGGGAGGATTTCTCCCCAATATCCCATCTTAATCCGCTCTTCTGCAGCTTAAAGCCATCCCTCCTTGTCCTGTCCCACCATCCCTTGTCCCAAGTCCCTCTGCAGCTCTCCTGGAGCCCCTTCAGAGCTCTGAGCTCTCCCTCGAGCCTTCTCTCCTCCAGGTGAGCACCCCCAGCCTGAATTCCTTCCCCTAAATGGAGAATTGGTATCCAAGTGATGTACGTGATCAATCAGCCAAAGCTCTTCAGGACCCATATCCCTTGCATGTCTGAAAATGCTGTGCAGTTTTACACTAAATATTTGGCCTTGGTGATTCTTTAAGTCGTGGTCAAAGCCCCACGCGTCAGGAACATGCTTGGGGTCAGCTCTGCAGACAGTTCCTGCTCGGTGGTGGCAATATTTGCTTTATTTGTGTGACTGACATGTTTTTAATCAGACAGAGCAGGCACAAAAGGAGCCAACAAGCCGGTACCGAGGGTTTCACACAAAGCAGAGCAGAGTCTGGGTACTGCAGCCTCGAGCCGTGGCATTTGTGGTGATCTCTGGGTTTTAATGGCTTTAATGGTTTGCTGTGCTGCAGGATCACTTCCTTGAGTAACTTCTCTCTGCAGCAACACTCTGAGAGCTTAGCAAAAACAAATTTCCACAGTTGTAATTCCTTACTCTTTCTCTCTTCTCTCTCTTTTCTTTAATGCTAGACAGAGTCAAGCGAAATCTTTTAGGGGTTTTGCGTTTTTCCTTTTTTTCTGACGCTTTTCCACCATAGCTCCTGCTTAAAATTTCTAAAAAGAAAGCAAAAGGCCAACTCATATTTCTGTTTCAGATTGGATAATTGGAAATCATCCACGTGAGCTCTTCCAGAGGTGTGAGCACAGTTCCTGGGGCCAGTGTCTTTCACCTGTTTGCTGTTCCCAGATATCCAGTGTGGGGTTTTATCCCTTAGTGCTGTTTATCCCTTGCTGTTTAATTAAGGTGATGCTGTGGAACATCCTAAGAAAGATCTGCACCCTGAACAGGCTTCCCAGATTTACAGAAAACTCTATTTATTGTCTGTTTATTTTAAAACATGGCTGTTATATAGACTGGTCCTGTGGAATCCCAGAATGGTTTGGGTGGGAAGGGACCTTAAAGCCCATCCCATTCCACCCCCTGAACCCACCTCCCACTGAACCAGGGTGCTCCAAATCCCATCCACCCTGGCCTTGGACACTTCCAGAGATCTAGAGGCAGCCACAGCTTCTCTGGGAAGCCTGTGACATTGCCTCACCACCCAATCCCATTGGGCAACACAGATCCTGAGTTGGCTCAATAGTTTTGGGATTTCACACAATCCAAGTCCTATCATTAGAGGAAGCATCTGAATAGATGAAAGATTCTTGTAAGAACATTTTTTTCTAGGGAACACTGTGTGCAGAAAGATCTTAAAAACCATGCCAGGTTTAAGGGATGCCTGGCAGGATGAAACCTTTGTGAGCTGCTGCTTCCACTTGGAAAATTGTGGAAGGATTATTGGGTACCAAACAGCAAACTAGTTCCGTGGCCTAAAACCCTTTAACTTTTAAAACTTTTAATTTTTTTAAGTGGTTTTTAAACTACTTGATTCTTTTGTAACAGAGTATAATTTGAGGTGATTCCTCATGAATTTGAAGTTTTTGAACACTTATATTGCAAAGTTTAATGTTGCTGGAGATTTTGGTCTCCTTAGGGCTGAGCCCCTTGGGATACTCCCTCACGAGGAGTTTCCCTTATCTCAGTTCTGTTTTAGGAAGGATACTCCAAAGTATTTTTTTTTTGCTTCTTTTTCTTTTTGGCTCATTTGCTTCTTGTTTCTAGTGTATATTCATATATATATATATCAAAAGACTTTGCAATCCTCCCTGGACTTTTTGCTCAAGTTCAACCCACCATAGCCTGGCTCAAGTTGGCTTAAATAGCACAAAATGGCCCTGAAATACTCAGCTCTTTTATCTTTATACTTATTCTTACCCAATAAACTATAGACACGTAAATTATTTTTCTTAGTGACCCGATGACCCAACACCTGTGTGCTGCACTGCAGCATTCTTTATCCAATCATTTACTATTCTTTATCCAATCACTTACTACCCAAAAACCTCTAGAAGAAGAAGATGAAGAAGAAGAAGGAAAAGAGACAACACCCTAAATCCTCCATCTTGTCTTGTTCTCTAAACTAGCTTATTCTCTAAACTTTACCTTTTTCACCCAGTGACTTAAGAAAACTCTCTAACTACACACTTCCTCTTTTAGTTTTTCTATTTAACTTTAACAATTGTTTTCATGGTGTTATATGAAATTCAGTGTTTTCTTAAATGTCAGAGCTAGGCATCAGAGACAAGGGCACACTCTGTGCCTCAGACTTTAACAGTTTAACACTGTTAAAGAATAGAGGGTATGTAAAATATTGACAGGACAAGGGGTATAGGATTTAAGCTAAAAGAGGATTGATTTAGATTAGGTACAAAAAAGAAGGGTTTTTTAAATGGAGGGTGGGCAGGCCCTGGCACAGGGTCCCCAGAGAAGCTGTGGCCACCCCTGGGTCCCTGGAAGTGTCCAAGGGGAGGATGGATGGGGCTTGGAGCCACCTGGGACAGTGGGAGGTGTCCCTGCCCTGGAATGAGATGAGCTTTAAGGTCCCTTCCAACCCAAACCATTCTGGGTTTCCATGTCAACAAGTTGGACAGTGGTTATTCTTGATGATGAAAAAATCTGTGGTTGTGGCTGTGCAAAGTGCAAAACTTCTGGTGTAAAACACTAAAAGAAAAGCTGAAATACAAAGAGGTGATGGAAATGCTTTGAAATAATTTTTTGGTCTCTTTTCTTGAGGTGTCAGTGTGTGCATTAAGCATTCTGTGCAGCTGGGAAAAATGTTTTGTTTTTAATTTTAGCCCTGCTAATAAAATCTTGTCATGTATGTCAATGAAGCAGAAAGAAAATTACTCCAGAGCTAACTGTAGGTTGTCATTAAAGCTGATTTCCTGCATTAAGCCAAAAACAAGGCAAGATTTCATTTCTGGACTTCCTAAAGATGTTAGTCACACTGACAGTTTCCTAAGCCCCAGATCCTGAGAGCTATAGAAATTTATCCTGTATATGAAAGTATTTGCTCTTGTCTGCCACCTTGTCCTGATCTTCACATGTTGATCTCCTGCTGCCTTCTCTATTTTTAAAATAATTTGCTTCAGCTTCCAGCTGTTGACTCTTGCAGGCAGCTGCTTGTAGGGTCCTGCCTGCAGAATCCCTTCCTGAAATAAGAATAAGAAGTGATCTGTTGTTTGGAGAGCACAGCTGAAGGCACATCCTGCCAGATTCCTGGGCAGCAGTGCCGGGGGGAAAACTCCTGCCACAGATGCATGGGCACTTCTAAACTTCAGGAGGGTTTTGTTATTGAGTCGTGTTTGGGTTTTGGTTTTTTATTCTGTTCAATGATGACTTAGCCAGAACCTGAGGAACGGTTACAACTGCAGTGCTGCAGGATTAAACTTTGTGTACTTCACTCTTTTGTGGAAGTGTGTTTCTGAGAAATCTCTCCTTGTGTTCTGCTCCCCGCCCCCCTCTACTTTCACCCTGAGGAGTTAGCTCTGGAATGCTGGAGCTGATGGAATGACTTCTCCTTAGGCTCCAGCTGCAGTAGTGGAGAGATGTTGAAGGCATTTTTGGACCAGGTGGATGGGCTGTGTGGCACTGGAAGCTCTTCTAGGCTTTGCCCTTCATTTAAAATCTCTTCTCCCTAGTGGAGTAGCTCTGTTTGGTAGAACCACGGAATGTCCAGAGCTGGGAGGGAGCCACAAGGATGACCCAGCCCAAGCCCTGAGACACAGCAGAGCACAGTGTAGGTGCTGTGTCCCAAATCTGCTCATGTGGTGTACCCTGTGGGTGTTCCCTGCCTCTGGTACTCTCTGCTTGGAGTCTCCCAGGATCCTGGATGCTGCTGCCATGGGTGCATGCATGCCTGGATCCTGCTTGGTGTAGGGTTTGCCTCCAGTGAACCATAAGGCAGAAGTGGGTGGAGGAGAGCCTTGTGGGACTGGGAGGGAGGACACTTCACTGCTCATCCCCAATGGAGCTGCTTCCCCTGGGTCACTGTGGGGCAGCTGGGCCCAGGTTCTGGCTGGGAAATCCAGGTGGTGCTGGGAAAACCAAAATATCAGGAGCCCGAGTGATGCCTGGATCAGGGCAGCTCTTTGGGAAGCTCAGGTGCAAACATGAGCTTGTTCTAGCAAAGCCAGCTCAGGATCCAGAGGCTTTGGCCTGAATCGCTGTGCTAGCAGAACTGAGGTTTGGTGCAAGCCACTGGGCAGATCTTGACAACTTTTTCCACCTTTAATCCACTGAAATCCACTTTTCCACCCCAAGGTGCTCCTTGGATTGAAGACTGACCTCAGAAATCATGGCTGTTGGAATTTTCTTACCTACAGTCATGTTTGTCTTGACATGGTTTATGAGAAAATTAGTATGAAACAATATCTTCAGTTTATTTTCTGGTGTTGGCAGGATCTTTGTACATTCTCTTTTGTCTCCTAATTATTTGCAGGAACACAATGGTGTTATTTTCATGAGTTAATTATGGTAGAAGTTGGTTTGCTCTCTTTGTGTGCGGTGCGAGAGCTGCAGCAGCACAGCCCCAGCCTGTTGCTGGTGGCAGGGACCCTCCTGTGGCTCAGCAGCTCTTCCCCCAGCTCGCACTCTTTTCCAGCTAGGAGAACTTGGTGTTTGTGGTCTGGGCTGTTTCTCTCCAATTTGCAAATCTTTTGGGTAAGCGGGACTGAGATTCCCAGAGTACGGAATGATCCTTGCACAGTGAGCTCCAGGATGATCCTGCTTTCCAGCCTGACCTGTTTTGTGATCCCAGCCTCATCCCCATCCCTGGCTACTCTGTGCAGAGCTTCATGGAGTGCAGGGAAAGTGGGACCAGTTTGGGGTCAGCACAGGAGCCGCAGTTCGGGGCTCTTTCTGAAGGGCCCTTTATGAAACAGAGGAAAAAATTCTGTTCCAGCTCCAAAACAGCCTGACCCTACTCTTGAGAAGCTCAGGGGTTAGGAAATGAGGAGGGAAAGTGTCTTAACTGTGGAGAGAGAGGGAATAGGCTGGGATTGGGCATGGAAAGGAGAGAGCATGCAGGAATTGGGTGGGGTGTGGCCGTGGGCTATCCCTCAGCTCTGCTGGGATTATGCTGGGACAATTTACTTTATTTGACACACTAATCTTCCCTGCCGAGCTGTGGGCAGGTACAACGAGTTGCTAATTTACACATTTGTGTCCCAAGATTTATTACAACCTGGCAAAATGCAGAATGCCTTTGGGAAGTGGGGGTGGGAAATACGGGGAATAATTCTCCCTTCTCTTGAGGGGCCTGGTTCGAGTGCGGCCCCACAGAGCTGAGTGTCAGAGCACATCAGCAAGTTTGTCCCCGTAAATAATAAAACTTGCTGGTTTTATGCAAGTGCTGCACTCTGACAGCGATGAATCACCCTCCCAGCTCCTGATTTGCGTCAATCAAACCACATTTAAGGGCGCCTTTGTTCGCAGTTTGGAACGCCAGGCCCAGGCGAGCGCTGCTTCCAGCGGCTCCTCTCCGGCAGCAGCCCGGGCTCAGCAGTAGGGAAGAGAGCCTGTGCTGGAGGGGAGAGCTGGGGAGTTCTGTTCTTGCGCTTCCAGCCCTCTCCCGCTGGATGCTGGCTACAAAAATCCGTCTTGGAATGCGTGGATTTGGGCTTGTCTGGGAGAGGCTGGTGCGCGAGGTCTTGGTGTGGAAGCGCAGGGTTTCTGCCCCAGGTTGCTGTGATGAGTGTTCTTGGGTGAAGGGGTGCAGTTTTATCTCTGCATTTCATTACTTGGAGGTTTCAGTTTCTTGTTTTTTTTTTCTTAATCAGAATTTAAATCAAATTAAAATTTCTCCAGGAGTGCTTGGACAACGCTCTCAGGCAGGGGGTGAGATTCTTGGGGCTGTCCTGTGCAGGGTCAGGTGCTGGACTGGATGATCCCTGCGGGTGTCCTCAATAAATTCTGTGATTGTTACAGAATCCTCCTTCTGACCTAGAAACTGTGACTGCCATGGGATCACGAGCCAGGCAAAGGCAGTGCTGAAATGCAGCTCCCAGCTTGAGGGGGATTGCAAGCCCAGAAATAAGTCCCGTTGGCAGACTCAGCCCTGGGGTGGGACACGACTTGATGCTGCTGCTGCTGTGCAGGAAGGCTTTTGAGACATGCTAAAACCCCAAAAAACAGCCAAACCACGCAAGAGTCTTATCTGCTCTTTACTTCAGATCTCTGGTACCTTAGAGAGGTCTCCAAGCTGGATACAGAGCCGTTCCCAGGAGCTGGCTGAGGTTTTGTGGGTTCCCTTTGAGCCCACCTAGTGAGGGCTACCTTGGGCAGGTACCTTGCTTCTCTTGTTGTGTGCAAAGTCCACTGGAAATCCTTCTCGTTTCTTTTCCACCTCTAAGTATCCTCCTTCCACTTGCAGGTGAGTGTGACTACTCTCACTCCTCTCCTATTTCCTCCCAGCCTTCATGGCTGGTGGCTGAGGTCCTGCCCTGCTCCCATGTCCCTCTCCAGGCATTCCCTGCTCTCCCTTGTCCTAAATGTGCCCCTGACCCAGCTTGTTCCCAGACCACTTCTCTGCCTCTTCCTCTCTCCATGCTCTCAGCCCATTGAAGTCTCTTCTGCGTCTTGTCCCCCTCTGGCACAAGTCCTTGTGCTCATCAAAACATTGATCTCACAGGCTGTGGCCTTGCCAGCATAATGAGGCCACTGCTCTTCCAAGCACTTTTTTTTTCCCTCCCCCCTCTTACAAACACAGAAACAATTTTTATTTTTATTTTCGATGCTGGGCTTGTTCTCACTATTTTTAAGGCTGAAATTGGAGGATTAATTCCTGCTTTCCTGCTGACAGTCGTGAAAACGAGCTAATTTCCAAGTGTCAGGATGCTGATCCTTCTCTCATTCAGTTCCCAAAGAAGGTAATAAAAGAACTATAAGAATAAATCGCTGTAGCAGATGCAGCACATGGGCATATGGTGGTCTATTAATTCCCTGTGCTCCACCCAGCTTTTAAAATAAATCAATAAATGTTGATAAAACACTAGAGAGCATGCAGGGTTTTTCCCCTCCATTCATCTTTTCCTGCTCTGGACTCTCTGATGGTAAATTTTGGCAGGTTTTGGACAACCTCAGAGGTTCCCCATGGAAAAGAACACTCACAGGCCTGCCTGCCTCGTTCTCCACACTTGAGGATCTTGCTCCCAGCTGGTTTTACTCCTCAGAGGGAGTCCCTGGCACAGGCTGTCCACAGGGCAGTGGCGGAGTCCCTGTCCCTGGAGGGGTTTAAAAGACACGTGGATGTGGCACCTGGGGACATGATTTAGTGGTGGCCTTGGCCATGCTGAGGGAACAGCTGGATTCGATGATCATAGAGGGCTTTTTTTGATTTTACGGTTCTATCAGATAGGTCTTTTCTCTGGAGTCAGGTGGATCCCTAGGGCAGAAGGGTTTGTGGGTTATTTAACAAGTTCTAATTGCTTAATGAAGCACCCAAGTGAATTGCTAGCATCCTCTGACTCACCTTGTCATGCAGGACAAGCGGCTGCTTAATCCCCCAGTGTTTTCATGGATCCTTGGCCACCTAAGGCTGCTTTTCCAGGCTACCCAAGCTCAGGAATACAGGCTAAAGCCAGAGAGTAGCTGGGACCTGCCCAGACTGATGCTGCTGCTCCTCTCCCCAGAAGTTACCAGAGCTGTAAAGCTCAGCAGTCACATCTGCAGGGACTAGGTTGTTCTGAAGCCTCTGCTAAGCTTTGATTTCTGAACAGCTGCATTTCCAAATTGGGGATGGCTGCAGTTAAGGCTCAGGAGTGAGGAAAAGGGCAGTCTGTCACAAAAAGGCAGGGACACCTTCCACCATCCCAGGCTGCTCCAAGCCTCGATGTCCAGCCTGGCCTTGGACACTGCCAGGGATCCAGGGGCAGCCACAGCTTCCCTGGGCACCCTGTGCCAGGGCATCCCCACCTTCCCAGGGAACAATTCCTTCCCAGAATCCCATCTGACCCTGCCCTCCTCCAGCTCAAAGCCATCCCCCTTGTGCTGTCACTCTGTGCACTTGTGAAAATCTCCTTTCCTCGCTGTGTATCCTGAACAAGTTGAAAAAGCAGGAGGGAGAATGCTTTTTCCATCCTCAACTAAAGGAAAGCTTTTGGCAGTAATTCAGTGGAAATTCAAGTTCAATCTCTGTATTAGCTTGACTTAAGTGGAAATTGTTAAATGCTCTGGGATGCTGTCATTCTGGAATTTAGGACTACACTTGGAAGTATTCTGCTTTTCTTCACCATTTTCTGAGTCCTTGATTTGCTCCTCAACTTTTTTAAGCTCTTCACAACAAAAAGTCTTCATGTTGGGTTTTTCTGTATTTTTTCACTCTTCTAAGTCCTACTTCTGAGCTCAAACCTGTCAATATTAACAGGGAATCCATAGGTCAGGGCCTTCTGTTTTATGCTGGTTTAGCGAGTGATGTTCCATTTGATTTGAGAACCACAGATGGTTCAAGAACCCTTTTACCCTTTGGCAGCAGAGCTGCTGGAGCACTCTTGGAGGGCAGGCTGGAGCCTGGTTCCTTGCTCTTCCCTGGGCTTAGACAGACAAAACCTGGTGAAAAATCACATGATAAAATCTCTGAATATCCTGAGTTTGAAGGAGACACAAGGATCATCCAGTCCAGCTCCTGGCCCTGCAAAGGACACCCCAGCATTCCCACCCTGTGCCTGAGAGTGTTTCCCAAATGCTCCTTGAGCTCTGGATAATGAACGTATGACTAGAATTTCCAGCTGTGATTTTGACTTGAAATGAAAATGGTTTATTTCTGAGAATCTGTGCAAAGGCTCTCTTTCCTTTGGAAATATAAACTCAGCTTTGACTGGCTTGTTCCTGGTACTTCAAAATATGGGTTTTAATTTGTATTAGATTGTATTAAGTTATGTGGAAGGGGGGTTGTTTATTACTAATTTGTTTTAATTAATCCTCTTGCTGGTCTGCAAGCACAGTTGTTTTGCTTCAATCAAAAAGTTATTGCAGAGGCAGAAATGAGATCTTGAAGGAACAAGATGGGGAAGGGAAGGATTCTTACAAGAAAGCTGGAGAGGGACTTTTCACAAAGCCATGGAATGATGGAGGGCAGGTTTTGATGAGATACTGGGGAGAAATCCTTCCCTGGGAGGGTGGGCAGGCCCTGGCACAGGGTGCCCAGAGCAGCTGGGGCTGCCCCTGGATCCCTGGCAGTGCCCAGGTTGGACACTGGGGTTTGGAGCAGCCTGGGGCAATGGAAGGTGTCCCTGGAATGGCAGGGGGTGGACCAGCTCCATGCTGGTGCTGTGCCTCCCTAAAAGGGAAGCTCCCTAAACCATGGGCAAACAAGAGCCCTTTGGATGTGTGTGTTTCCAAACTGCATATTCAAAGTCCTGTCTGGTGGTGGTTTTGGTCCAGAGCATCGGCTTCTGAGGAGAGATGATCATTTTGTGTGTGCAGAATAGAACCCACCAGCTTGTGTTTTTAATAGCATCCACAGAGTAAAACTGGCTTTGCCTCAGGTGGTTTTGGTCGTGGTTTCTGATGTGTGTTCAGGGAACCTGGCCTAAGGTGCTGCCCAAGGTGGGCTCAGCTCCCTCCTCTGGGAGCCACACTCCAATCCTGGGGTCACTTCTGAACCCCCCTGAAAGGAGAGACCCTGAGGGGCTGCAGCATGTTCAGGGCAGGGAATGGAGCCGGGAAGGGGCTGGAGCCCCAGGAGAGGGAGCTGGGAAGGGGCTCAGCCTGGAGAAAAGGAGGCTCAGGGGGCCCTTGTGGCTCTGCACAACTCCCTGGCAGGAGGGGACAGCCGGGGGGGTCTGGCTCTGCTGCCAGGGAACAGGGACAGGAGGAGAGGGAACAGCCTCAGGCTGGGCCAGGGAAGCTTTAGGATATTGGATATTAGGAGAAACTTCTTCCCTGAAAGGGTGATAAGGCACTGGACCAGGTTTCCCAGGGCAGTGGTGGAGTCACCATGCCTGGAAATGGCAAGGTGTGTGGATGTGGCACCTGGGGGCATGGTTTGGGGCCTGTTCTGAGAAGCCCCATTTCTGTGCCCCCATCCTGGTGCCTTTTTTTGCCCTGCCCTTCCCTCATTAGCTGAGGCACAGTGCAGGGCCAGCACTCGTGGCCACGGAGCTGCCTGTGTGCTCACAGCTCCAGCTCCTGCACAGCCGATCCTCCCCATGGACAGCCAGGGTCTGTTTGAGGGGAAAGGAGGCTGGAGGGCACCAAACAATCTCAAAAAAGCCACCCCAAACTCCCATCTCTTCTACATCTCCTTCCAAGCATGGAGGGAATAATTCAAACTGTCTGAACTAATCTCTGATCCCACACATCTCCCTGGAGCTCCACTTAGCCCCCAGTGATGGAATTTGTGGTGGTAATCACGATTTAAGAAGCAGTACAGTGACCTGGCAGCCTCTTGGTTGTTTGCTCTCGGCACACTACAGTTCTTAATTTCTTGGGGTGAGAAAATCAGCCATCCTTTCAAGACCTCCAGGTGCTGTTTCTGCTTCCTGCTGTGTTTTTTCAGGATGTGGCACTCGGATTGAGAGAACTGTGTGCACAGCCTATCCCAAACTGCCAGTGAAACCCCTATGAAACTCCCCATTCTGCTGCCTGGTTTTTGGAAGGGCAGGGGAGAGCAGGAGCAGCCGGTCCCTGGGTGATCCCCCCTCTGGTGGAACAGAGCTTTGCTGATGGCTCTCACTTCTTTGGCTGCTTTGCTCAAAAGCTTATGGGCACTCTCTTTCACAGGCAGAGCTTCCCAAGCAAAGCTGAAATCCAGCTCTTACCCCCAAGCAGGCCTAGGAAGGTGTTGTTTTAACCATCTGTGCCCTGTTTCCTTGCTTTTTTTCACCTTTCCTAAAGTTTGTGCTGCCCATCTCCCTTCTGCCAGTAATTCCACATCCTCTGCCCTGGGAACTGCCTCCTTTGCAGTCAGCTCTCAATTCCTTATCTTCTCTTTACCTTTCTGCTGGGTTTTGGTGGCTGACACTGATCAAGGGATTTTATTGATGCTGGACAAGAGGGATAGAGTGTGCATAGTAGGAGTGAGTATTGTAGGAAACAAAATTGCTAAGTGCAGAGGCAGGTGCTTCTGATCTGTAACAGTGTTGTACAAGCACATTGGTGTCTTGTGCTGGAAATACCAACGGGTGATTAAATATACAATATTTTGGGTCTCACCCATTCATTATAAATGGCAGATGAATTTGTTTTGAGGCAAAGTTATTCCAGACTGTGGATGTGGCACTTGAGGATGTGGTTTAGTGGTGGAGTAGGCAGTGCTGGGGGAATGGTTGGGCTTGGTCTTAGAGGTTTTCACCAGCTTTAATGATTGCATGATTTGGTTGGAGACCAGTGACTGGCAGGGTGGCAGGTCTAGGGTAGGGAGTCTGGAAGAGTGGCCTGGGGAGTGCTGCCATTCCTTGAACTCAGCCTTTCCTCTTCGTGCCCATTATTGTCCATGTTAAAAAGGGAGACCCATCAGGAGGGGTAACTCGGGCCTGAGTGCTCTGTAGCACTGAAGGGTGTTTAGGGCTGAGGAAGCCAAAGTTTGAGCCAAGGCCAGGAACACAAATGTGTGAGGAGGATCACTGTTACCCAGAGCTGATCATCCATATCCAGGAGCCAGGTTCTGCTCTCATATGATCTCATAGGATGGGAGTGCTGGCAAATCACAGAATCATGGAATGGTTTGGGTTGGGAGGGACCTCGAAACTCATCCAGTTCCACCACCTTCCAGCATCCAAGGCTTCTCCAAGCCCTGTCCAGCCTGGCCTTGGGCACTTCCAGGGATCCAGGGGCAGCCACAGCTTCCCTGGGCACCCTGTGCCAGGGCCTGCCCACCCTCCCAGGGAACAATTCCTTCCCAATATCCCATCCATCCCTGCCCTCTGGCACTGGGAAGCCATTCCCTGTGTCCTGTTGCTTCAAGCCTTGTTAAAATCCAGAGTTTTGGGTTTTGTGCATGTGTTGTAAGTGGTGGATGTGTTAGGAAAAGTGTGCCTGCCTCCCTCTGGGGGCTGGATGGGAGAGGAAGATCTGCTCCAGGCTGGGGTTCCCACAGGCTGGGAACACACTGGGGCTCTGTGTGGTGCTGAGACAGCTGGGTGGAGGGGATCCACATAAATCAAGGATACTGGGAAAACAAGCACGGCGTCTGCAGCACAAAGGCGAGGGAGAAGCGTGAGGCTGGGTATGTGATGGGAACTTTTGGAAGTGCCTGGCTTTCCTTCCTTCAGTTGGAAATCCAGCTGCTGGGCTGCATTTTTTTTTCCTGCTGCATTCTTCATTTGAAGCATTGTTTGTGCTACCCTTGAACAGTGACTGCCGAGGCTTCTTCACTTGTGTGGGCAGCCCTGGAAGTCTGTTTTCCATCTTCCAGAAGATTCCAGCTAGTTAGGGTTCCTTTGTCAATCAATTTTCTCTTGTTTACCAGGGTATTAGGAAGCTGGAATAGAAGCAGTGTGTGTTTTGCCTTAGGAAACATCAGCAGTCCAGTCACCATTCCAGAAATTCCTCTCAACTCGTTTTTTTTCCCTGTCTGTAGCAAAGCTCACAAGGATTGTGAATGCTGTAAATGTAAATCTGAAAAGGTCAAACCTCCTGTATGCCAGAGACAGGAGTACCAGATGACAGCAGTGCAGGGGCACAGTGAATTTTAAACCGTGGCTGGAGAACAAGATGTTCAAAAAAAGCTGTCCAAGGACATACCTTAGGTATTGAGGGGGAGTTTGAGGGAAAGCAGTGAGGATTTATTTGTGTTACCTGATGGCTTCTTGACATGCAGCAGAGAGGGATCAAACCACAGGGTGAGGCTGGAGATCAGGGAAAGGTTCTTGCCCCAGAGGGTGCTGGACACTGTCCAGGGTCCCCAGGGAATGGGCACAGCCCCGAGGCTGCCTTTGGACAGCGCTGCCAGGGATGCCCAGGGTGGGATTGTTGGGGGGTCTGTGCATGGGGTCCAGGGGTTGCACTGGAGGATCCTTGTGGGTTCCTTTCAGGATGTTCTCTGGCTCTCTGAAAGGCTTTGGTTCAGATGAATCCTTGTACAGAACTGCAGCGATGCTGGGATCAGCTCTGCCTTGATGCATTTCTGATTCCAGGAGCGAACACCCGTACCCAGCGCCGAGGGACTCTCATCTGCACTGACAAATGTCAAGGGTTTTCAGCTGCTCCTTTGCTCATGGTGCACAAAGGATGAACGATTCCTGCTGGCTGGGTGTTGGGGGCAGGGATTGAAATGTGGGCCAGGATTGATTTTTTTGGGAGGGCCTTTGATTGGCACTGCTGGCTTGACGGGAATGTCAGAGCGGTGCTGCCTCCAGCCAGCAAAAGGCAGGGGATGGATTCTCCAGCAGGAAGGCAACCCAGAAGTAGCTGTTGGTGTAAAACACTGGAGGATGCAGCCAAAGCTGATGAAGGTATTTGCTATTTAGCTAATTTGTAGTCACTGTGGTTTCTTACATTAAATAACATCCAGGTAGGATAATATGTTCAGGTTCGTGATGTGCACCGGTTCTAGGAAATGAGAAAACTGAGCCTCCTTTTCTCCAGCCCAGCACATTCTGGTTTATTATGTGAAGCCCACTCCCACATTTGCTGATCATCTTGTTTGCAGTGATTTTCTCCTCCCATGATAAGCAGGAACCTCTTGGCTACAGAAGCTCTGAAAGAATTCTGATGGATTTCTGGGAGGTACCAGCTGGATTTTGGTTGGGGCACACAGAGGGCTATGGGAAGGCATGGCTTTAAGGTGAGAAGTGGGAAAGAAGTAACTCCAGATTAAGACAAAACCCGTGAAAACAAAACCCAGAATCATCCCATTTTTGCCTGTCTACTTCTGAGAAAATGGTGCCTTAAGGAGTAACTTAAATAGTAAGCCCAAGTATCTTAATTTACACTTTTCTACTTGCAGTGATGAAACAAAACCCAACATAATGACACAGAAATGAGATCAAATGAGCTGGAGCAGCCTGGGCTAGTGGAAGGTGTCCCTGCCCATGGCATGGAGGTTGGAACTGGATGAGCTTTAATGTCCCTCCCAGTCCAAACCACCTACTAACATTTACATCTGGAGACCTCTGCCGAGTACTTTTCAGAACATCTATTCCCTTTTGTAACACACCAAAAGTATTTCATCATGCTGATTGTTCACTCAGAGGGATCCTCAGGGACTCAGAAGTCCCCTGGGTGTTGCAGCTCCTGAGACTCCTGATTCCCAATGAAGGCTGTCTCCAGACAGACCTGGAGCAATCCACTTGTGCAAGTGCAGCCCTTCAGGTGGTTTGGTGCTGTTTAGCCTCCTGTGAAGGCTGCCCCTCGTGGGTAAAAGTTCTGTGCCCTAAAGGAACAGACAACAATGCTTATTAAAATGCTTTTTCATTTATTTTCTCCTCTTTGTAACATTATTTTTAACATGATGTCCAGCATTGAGGCCACGCTTGAGGACGAAGTTCAGCAGTGCTGGTGAGTTGATGGTTGGACTGGATGATCTTGGAGGGCCTTTCCAACCTTTTCTGCAATTCCATGACTTTGGATTGGCCTTGTGTTAAGACAGACTTGCTTCTCCTTGGCTTGGAAACAGGAGTTGCTCCTCTACACACCAGGAATTAGAAATACCCATTTTCAAAATGTGCCGTTCTCGTGTTACTGTGTTTAATGCAATTTAAAATGCTTTTACTAAAGCAAATCCATATTACTGGTATTATCTACTATTACTATATTAGATCGCCATGGAATAATGATCCATTGTGGTAAGGAAAACCCATTATGCATTGCGGGAGCATTTCAGCTTGTGTGAACCCCTTCTATGCCGTAGAACTGGAATAAAGGGAATCTTTTGAGCGCAAGGGAGTTGTGGATTGCGCCTTTCTGGTGAGAGCAGTGAGATTTTCCTCTGTTGGAGCTTTCTGCTGCTTTCCATCATCAGGATGTGTCAAAGGAAGTGCTGAGGGCGGGTGCTGGGGGCTGTCCTTCGGGTTGGGATTTGGTGGTCTCCATCCAGAGTTCTCTGCAGAAAGTGTCCAACTTCTTCATGGCTCTAGTTTAAGGGCAGTAATTCCCACAGTAATACTTAGCTTGAATATTTTAAAGCAAAATAATCTTTTTGATGAATGACTCCATGTTCTTATCTTTACTTAAAATTAATCTTTGGTGCTTGGCACTTTTGGGGGCTTTGTTTCTTTTGAGGGTGAAGAGCTGGTGCTGAAGTTTGGAATATGGTCGCTCTGGACATGTTTGGTTTTAACTGCACTGGTTTAATTGCTGTTTGTTTGTGTATTTCCAGGATTGAACTGATGATTTTGATATTGAACAAGCACTAATCTCCAGTTTCGTTTTCAGCACCCTGAATTAGTGTGTCAGGACAGGATTTTGATTTCTCGGTGCCAGTAATTTTTGGTCCAAACTTTGCACACAAACTTACTCAATTTTTACCTGCACCTGCTTGAAATCTGAGCAAAGCAAGGAGAAAACTTGTGTTCCTCCCTTCTTGAGAGTGAGGGTGCCACTCAAACATGGCACTGTTGCCTTCAACAGGCATAGGGTGCACGGTCAGCTGGTCTGTGATCCTTAAAATGTTAGACCAAAAGGGTTTTCACACAGAAGTTATGCTGTTGCAGGCTTGGATGTGGTACTTCCAAGGATGAGTTTTCCACCCTGAAAGATGATGAGTGTAGCAGCAAGGGTGACAGAGCACTGGGACAGGTTGGGGCTGGAAGCCTTTGGAGCCTGACAGCCACTGCTTCATCAAACCCCAAGGCCTGATCTATTTGCTGGCCATCCTGTTTCCATGTCTCCATCCTTATTTTCCTTGATGAAAAATCTCCCCCTTTTTTTCCCCTCTGCTCTTTTTAATTCTGCCAGGGAATTCTGTCAGGCAGCTCCTAAGGCCAGAAGGCATCTGCTTACTTGTGAAATCCTGGATGGTTCCTGTTGCCAGCAGTGTCCAGGGAGGGCTCCAAGCCTCAGTTTCCTTTGCCTCTGTTCTCCCTGCCCTCTCTGCTGCATCCAGGAATTCTTCCTGGGTAAGCAGAAGTGTAATGGGTTGCTGAGTAAGTGTCCTCACTTCCCTTTTCTGCACTGGAAAGGATCAGAACCTTTGGATGCAGCCTGCATTGCAAATAGTTCATGGAATCACAGAATCTCCAGAGCTGGAAAGGACCCACAAGGATCACAAAGTCCAACCCCACAGACACCAACAATTCCTGTGCATCCCTGAGAGTGGTGTCCAAAGGCTCTTGGAGCTCTGGCAGCTTTGGGGCCTTGCCCATTCCATGGGGAGCCTGGACAGTGCCAGCACCCTCTGAAGGAAGAACCTTCCCTAAAATCCAATCTAAACATCCCCAGAATCATCACTTGCATGGATCAGCCTTATTTTAGCTCGTGTGCTAGCCAAGCACGGGGCTGGAAGACAACCCATGCTCTTTGCTTCCCATCACATACAGTTTGTTCCCTCCTGGAAGGAGGGAAGCCTTTTCTTCCCGTGGCATCTCGTTAGCTTGAACATCATGTCCTGTGAGCGCGTGGGCAGGAGCTGCAGCCTCATTTGGAGCTGTGGATGAGCCAGGCTATCTTTCAGCTGGATTTCTTCCTGACAGTTTATTCATCCGGAGAGAAGGGAAAATTAAGCAGGTTACTGAACCCTTTCTCCTGCCTTGAAAATGTGCTTCGCCTCTCTCCTGCTGCTGACAATTGCTGATAATTTCAAGGTGCTTTTTTTTTTTTTCCTTTTTTTTTCCCCCTCCCCTTTCCTCGCTTCATTCTTGTATCAGCAATCAGTTTTGAAAACCTGCTGGAAGATTAGTTTGGATCAAAGGGGCATTCTGCCTGTGGATTTGTGGCTCTCCAGAGGGGATCTGTGTGTTCTGAATAGTGGGTGACTGGGGAGTGGCTGGGTGCCAGCAGCATCTCTCCTGCTGAATGCCGAGGGAGTCCTGGGGAGTTGGCTTTTCTTACTGTGCTCAAGTTCACGGGACCTGTCTCAGCAGATTAAACACCTCGCTTTGATAATGCTGATCTCCTGGAGAAACACTTAACTGGGAGGGTGGAATCCTGCCTTTACCCCCTTCGCCTCCCAAGAAGGATGGAAAATGTTATCTGCTTTTGTTAAAAGGCTGCATTAAAAGTTAAAAAAAAAAAAAAGAACCCAGCACCATGCAGGGAACAGGAACATTTTGCAGAATGGCTCTGGAAAGATCCTGTTGGTTGAACATAATATTCCAGAGTGAAGTTAAATGCTTGGACTATGCTAATTTCTTGAGGACAGTCACCTTTTCAGATGGATTGCACCCTGCAGATGGTGGCAGATTGTGCCCTCCTCCACTCCTGCCAGGAGCGTGTGCTCACTGACAGAATCAAAGCAGCAAAAAGATGAAGCTCTCCAGAAGAGTTGATGAATCTCTTGCCTTTAAAATTGAAGTGCTTTGTGCCAGGGAAAATATCTATGAATATATTTATAGTCATGAACAGTGGAGTCTCGACTCCTTCGTCGCAAGTGGGGAAATTGCTGTTCCACCAAGTCTGTGAAAGTGGAATCTACTTTTAGATGCATTGAAATGGGAGTCTGTTTTGGTTTTTTTTGGTTTTTTTTTTTTTTTTAATCCAGGATTTAAAAATAATCTGAAGTCCAAATTTTAGAAATCTGTACATAATTGACATGAAGATGATTTATATAGACAATCTGTAGCTGGTGGGTAACGGCAGGTATTATGGAATCCCAGAGGGGTTTGGGTGGGAAGGGACCTTAAAGCCCATCCCCTCCCATGGGCAGGGACACCTTCCTCTATCCCAGGCTGCTCCAAACCCCGGTGTCCAGCCTGGCCTTGGACATTTCCAGGGATCCAGAGGCAGCCACAGCTGCTCTGGGCACCCTGTGCCAGGGCCTGCCCACCCTCCCAGGGAACAATTCCTTCCCAATATCCCATCCATCCCTGCCCTCTGGCAGTGGGAAACCATTCCCTGTGTCCTGTCCCTCCATCCCTTGTCCCCAGTCCCTCTCCAGCTCTCCTGGAGCCCCTTTAGATCCTGGAAGGGGCTCTGAGCTCTCCCTGGAGCCTTCTCCACGTGACCACCCCCAGCTCTTTGAGCCTGGCTCCAGAGCAGAGGGGCTCCAGCCCTTGTGATAAAGAATTTATGTCAGGAACAGGTAGACAGGGGTGCTTTTCCTGCTGCCTGGTGATGATGCTGGTGGTTCTGGCTGGGATAAGGCTGGGATAAGGGGAAAGTGCTGTGCAAAGTGCCAGGCTGATCCTGCAGGCAGCACCTCCCCTGGGACTGATGTAACACCAGGACACGGTGGAGTCTCCCAGCACCTGGGGGGCCCTGGGAATGGTGGTAGTGGAGGCCCTGAGCTTTGTGTTGAGGTTTGCTCTGCACTGGGCAGGAGGAGGTGTTGGGTGGCCACCAGCAGGGGCCTTCTGGCATTGTCCACAGGAGAGAGCCTGAAATAGAGCTGGGACACAGCCCCGTGCCTGGGAAGGTCACTCTGTGGGCAGTGCCTGCCAGGGGAAATCTGAGCTCAGCCTTTCCTGCTGGACACTGGGGAGGCCAAACAGGCTGGGGCTGACTGGGAGCAGAGCAGCCAGGGACTGAACTCTGGCTCGTGCACCTTCAGGAGTGGTCAGGACACCTTTGGGAACGGTCAGGACACCTTTGGGAACGGTCAGGACGCCTTTGGGAACGGTCAGGACACCTTTGGGAATGGTCAGGACGCCTTTGGGAACGGTCAGGACACCTTTGGGAATGGTCAGGACGCCGCTGCTCCACGGCCCCACACGTGGGAGGCTGTGTTTGCCAGGTGGGTGTGGGCTGGTGGATGGGAGCAGGTGGATTCCTTGAGTTTCCATCTTTCCTGAGCCATCCTGGGTGTCTGAGGTGCCACGGGTGATCAGGATGTTGTTACTGAGTTTAGCCCTAATTTTACCTGGCTTTCCCTGGTTACTTCCTATGGACCAAATGAGCTGATCTCTAAGCCAGTTATAGTAAAATAGAATGAAAACCAGCATTAAATACATGAGTTTTTCTTGCTTGGAAGGAAAAATAGACATGGAAAATGTAGTATATGTTCTCTTCTTTTAAGGTGTTTCATTTTTCCTTCCCTGCATTCTTTGCTGGGGGCAGTGGGAAGGCTGGTTCTGGGGGGTTCTGGCTTTCCTTCCCAAAGGGGAAGGGAAATCTCTTTCCAAGAAATCTCCTGGAATGGGCAGCTCCTCCTTCTTGCTGTAATTATGACAGTGAGTGTTAACCTCTTGGATGAAGGTTGTAGGGTAGGTCTCTCTGATCCTCTGCTCACTTGCATTTGCATGTAAAGGATTATTTTATTCCCATGGATTTCCAAAGTGACACATCTCCTCAGTTTTGTGTGGATGAAGTCATCGGAGTCTGCTGAGGAGGCTGAAGATTGTCATGTTTAGGAGGAGTTGCTTTATCCTCCCACTGCAAAGAATTAAGGAAAATAATGGCATAGGAAGTGGAACACAATGCTTCCAGGGCTTGGCATTTGAGAAGTGGTGTCTTGTCATTTAGATATTAGTCTGTCAACACCTTGAGGACCACAGCTTCCTGTTCAAATGCTTCTTAGGTATTTTGGCTTCTAGGAGAACTTCCTAGTAATAAATTAAATGCTGCTTTTTGTGTTAACAACTGCTGAGCATTAGAGTCTCAGGAGGGTTTGGGTTGGAAGGCACCTTCAAGACCATCCAGTTCCAAACCCGTGCCGTGGCCAGAGTGCCACTCACTAGATGAGGCTGCTCAGAGCTCCATCCAACCTGACCTTGAACATTTTTATTTTATCTTTTATGCTTTTACCTTGGTGTTAACCAAACTGTGACCTGCTGGATTTATCTTTACAAGGTCCAGGACAGTACCAAGCTCTTGTAAATGTTACACCTGAGTATCTTCAGATTCTTGTGAGGTGTTTGTGCATGTTCTAACAGAAAAAGAAAGCTTGAACTGCATCCTGGTTTTCTCTAGAGGGGTGCTGAGGGCTGAAGTGGGCTCCTGCTTTGGTGGAATGTGTCCATTGACATCTGGACTTTGGAATGTCTCTGGAGGAATCAGGAGTGTCAAGGGCAGGAGGGGGGTTTGCTATTCCAGATGTGCCAGCCTCTTCCAGGACTGAGGAAGCCATCAGCCTGACCTACTTTCTGCTGCATCCAAAGCAAGGAGTCAGAATGAAGGCAAATTAAATACATACACACGCATACACATATATACCAGACCATCCTGGTGATGTTGATGCAAGATGTCAACCACTGGCAAGGCAAGGTGGCTCAGCTTCAATAGTAGCTGTAGCTGTAGTAACCCTAATGATTATGAAATTACCCCACGTGAATGGGATTGGATTAACTTCCATCTAAAGCGGAGTTTTGATAACTCTGACAGATCTGACACTTTTTCACTTGTCTCCTCTCCTCCTGTCCCTTGTTCTGCCCATTTTTATTTCTACCATCCACCTTTAAAGTATGAGTATATCGTGCTTAAACCCCGGGCTGGCTCCCGTGGAGTTCCACGGGCCGGGGCAAGGCACTGGGTTTTTATGGCAGCCGCAGTGGGTTCCAGCTGGAGCCGTAATTGGTATTTCGGCTTGATAGCTGCTGTAAATCTCCAAGAAGGGAAGAGAAGGATGCTCTCATTTTGTTAGGCTGCCTCTCTTTCGGATGCAGAGTGCATCTTCCAGCTCTCTGGGCTAATTAAAATGCCATTACAGTACATGTGGTGCTACAATACAGTCTAGGGAGACTTCCAAAAATAGATCCTTGAGTGCAGACAAATTAGAGAGGAAATATGCACTGAGCATTTTCTCATAGGTTTAAAGAGAAATAATCCATTTGCTGCCCTAATTGCTTTCTTGTAAATGTTGAAGAATTTCCCCCCCTGTAAATTACGAGTGAGCAGACAAATAAATAACGCGCCCATGATAATTAGCGTTCTCATTACTAATATTGTAACTTGTCACACATGCTTGATATGCAAGTCAGGGTGTTCCAGTGGCCTGTGCTTAACGGTCAGGGGTGGAGACTTTTTATTCCTCAGGCAGCCTGCTTTAGCTGCCTGGCATCCCAGGCTCCAGGGGCATTGCATGATCTGGTTTTTAAATTCAGCCGAACGCTCGAGCAGAGCCACCCACAGACCCTTCCCAAATCCTGCCAGGAAGTAACGCAGATAAATCCTGTTTGCACATCGTCCTTCCCCCCCTGTCCAGCCTGGGTACAAAATGCAGGGTGCTTTTTATAGCCTGCCTGTGGATACTGAGAGCAGGGGGGAAAGAAACCCCACGTTCCTGGGCCTGGAAGAGATCCATGGAATTGCCGTGGGCTGACGCGTGTAAGGGAGACAGCACAGAGCTGCTGGGCAGTGCCAGCACCAGCCAGGAGCTCTCGTGTGCTGCAGCCTGGGCCTCTCTGTCAACAGCCTGATGGAAAGGGATGAGGCTGCTGCTGGCTTGTGGAATGCCAGGATGATTTAGGGCCTCAAATCCCATCCCATTCCACCCTCTGCCACTATCCCAGGGGGCTCCAAGCCCCATCCAGCCTGGCCTTGGGCACTTGCAGGGATCCAGGGGCAGCCACAGCTGCTCTGGGTGCCCTGTGCCAGGGCCTGCCCTCCCTCTGAGTGAGTTCCTTGCCTGCTCAGAAGCCCCTGGTCACTGTTGTGCAGTGAGGTGCTGTCCAGAAGATTTATGAGCAAAGGAGACAGAAGTTGGCCGAGTGGCCTCAAATTTGCAGTGTTGTCAGAAAACTGCTCATCCTGAAAAACATCTCTGGGCCACTCTGTTGTCTTCCCTCAGTGGAGAACTGGCAAAACTGAGTTCTGTGGCCCCTCTGCCTCATTTTTAAAAATCTTCTCTTTGAGGTTTCTCTGGGCTCCACAGTTCATCTCCAGGTGTTGAAGCTAAAGCTGTGGCCACCAAGGCTGTCACGTCCCCGAGGGGTGACCTTGCACATGCCCCCGTAGCACATCTGGGAGGGAACTTGGATCCTCTGCATCTCCACTGAGAGGGGAGTGCTTGGCTTTGGAAAATCCTTTGGCTTTTCCTTCTTTTGGCCTTGCTTGGCCACGTATTTGCCATTTGTAGTTGTACATTTCTCTATCATTATCACAGCAGGAAGGTTTCCCTCCTTTGTCACTGCATCTCCCACCCATCTGGGTTTTTTTAGTGTTAATTCTGCATTTCAAAGTCCAAAAAGACAAATCTGTCAGTAATGCCAATCTTCTCTACCTCTTGCTCCTGCCTTTCTCCCTGTCTCTCCTAAAGTTTTACTTCTACACCTCTGTAGAACTTCTCCTGTGCTCAGGGTGTCCTTTAAAGATCATTTTTTAGCTGCTCATTGCTTTGCTCCAGGAATGCAGGTAGGCCAGGGTGATTTGCATCAGGTTGAAAGATCTGAATACATGGAAAACTATTTAAATAACCTCTTCGTTCCCAGTTCTGCCCTGCATTTTTAAGCTCATCAGAGTTAATTATAGTCAGGCTGCTTGCAGTTTTCTTAAAGATCTCATTGAATGTTTCAGCCTTCCATTTCACTTCATTTCTTGTCTCTTTTAAGTGATGAAGTTGTATTTCCCTGTCCTCATCTGGTTTAGTTTTGCCCTGGATGAACTTGGTGATCTCAGGGGTCTTTTCCAGTCTTGACAATTCTCTGGTTCTATGAAGTTGTTCATTTTGCTGCTTCATCTTTTCCAAGGGTTTTTATCTGTCATGTTTCTGGTTTATTCTGGACTGAACTTGTAAACATTTTGCCTTTGTTTTGCTATTTTCAACATCTTTAAATCCTGCAAGCTCAGCTGCTTCCCAACCTGTCCTGGCTATATTTTCTGAAAAACTTAAACAGCTCTTTGGAACAGATTAGGATAAAAAAACCCCGAAGTGTTCAAGTTTCCATCAATGAATTACGGCTTCATCCTGTTAATTAATGAGTAGAAATGCCCATCTGGAAATTAAGCTACACGAAATGCTCCCTGACTCGAGCCATGAATCAGCCAGGCTGGTGTCTGCTTCCCTCCAAGCTCCGTGGACACTTTGTTGCAGAGTTTTGGGGAAATCATCAGGCTGATTCATACAGAACCGATTGGAGAGGATGTTTCCTTGCCAATTCTGTTCAGTAGCTTAGGACCAATTTAGCCAGCAGAGAGCTGGGGAATATTTTGTAGCTTGTCTGGGCTGTCTCAGTATTCAAACCACGGTTTGTGGCTTGTGAGAAGAGTCAAACCCTGATTGCATGGACTGACCTCTTTGCACTGCTCCAGAAGCTCCACATCCTTGTGCTGAGGGAGTACTCCAGAGATTTAGAGCTATATTTTATATGTATTTTATATTTATTTTATTTTATTTTATTTTGCTTTATTTGGACAGCAAATACAGAACCTTGGTCCTGGATAGCTTGATTTTGCTGCAAGTGTTTCAGGTGTCAGTGCTTTAAAAGGTGTTCCGAAATGTTCTGCTGTGTTTAATCTAATACTCATTTTGAAGCAAAGTGTTGAGTTGTGGGTTTGGTTTGTTTCTTGTTGTTTTTTTTAATGAGTGGAAAAATTAATGTACTTTATTTCTTAGAATTAAACGTGTCTTAAAAATCCGCCAAACTGACCTGGATTTGTCTCACAGAGCACCTGGGTGCTGCTACAGGGCTCTGTATTGTGGTTCTTCTCTGAAGGAACATCTTTATCTGAAACTGCCCAGCAGAGAAGCTGAAAAGACTCTGCTCCCCAGGAAAACTGGGAATTTTCCTGGGCTGCACTGTCCAGTGACTCTGGAGCCTCCTGATGGCTCGGTTATATTTAAAGAGTGATGTTCTGCTCTTCCTCTTCCATCCGGGTCTGGCCTCTGGAGGTGAACCCAGCCAAGACATGGGGAGGTCCCCAGCTGTGCTTTCTCTCCAGAAAAATGGAGAAAGCAAGGAGAAGAAAACAAATCCTAACGTTTTTCTAACACTGTCCTTTGCCTGAGAGAGATGGGGTGGCTTCTTTGATGTCTCCAGACAGGGCTTGGCTTGATCCTATCAGAGCTGCAGCACAGAAAAAGGTTGGAGGGGAAAAGTGAGACAGACTGGCAAAGGTGGAACAAATAGGTTTGAGATAAATTTTCTGTATCCCAGGGTTCATAATTACACTGGAAACACAATTTAGCATTTTTTGCTTCGGCTTTTCTGGGAGGGGAATGGGTGACTAGAAACTCAGGTGTGGCAGTCTCCAACACTGGTTGTTCTGTTTAACTCTACCTGGATGCAAGATACAATCTTGAAAATATTTTAAATAGGGAACTGCTTCAGCAAGATGGATTTGTGCATCTCATTTACAAAGTATGTTTTTAATGCCTTTCTGAAATCCAAACTTATGCAAAATGGGGCTTGTTATGCATGTCTCTGCATTTTAATCTCCTGCAGTGATTTGTCAGTTTTCCTTAACATCTCCCTGGCATATTCCAGCCATTCCCAAACTCTGCTCCGTGGAGCTGTGTCTCTGCCTTAGCTCAGTTCTCCCAGCAAGGAAGGAATCGCAGTTCAGTTGTTCTCTGGTAAGGTTTGTGAGCTGACATGCCTATTTCCTCAGCCTGGGATCAGCACCAGGTGTGGACTTAAACACCAGGAAACCCTGAGTGTAATTCAGGATGGAGTCTCCTTTATTTTCTGCTTCAGCTATCCTGGGAATGTTCTTGTTCCCATTGATTTGTGCTACTTGTGTTTCTGCTCTGCATCGATAATTGGTTACTGATTTATTTTTTCTGCTTGGAATGGCTAAAAATAGCTCAGCTACCCAAAGTGTTGATGTGATTTTATTTCCTTTTTCCCCCCTTCTTTCCAGATGGGCTTTCTGGCAGAGACCAGCCAGTGGAGCTGTTGAATCCACCTCGAGTGAACCACATGCCCAGCTCTGGTAAGGAAAAAACCTCCTATTAAACCTGGTTCCTGTTCTGGGGGGTGCAGGAAAAACACTCTGCAGCTCTGCCTTGCGAGTGGGAGAGCAGAATGCAAATGCAGAGCGCTGGAGCAGAGTCTGTTAGGACTTGCACACCTCTGCTTTTCCAGGCTGGGAGAGTGGGATTTGGGAATGGAGCACAGCAGCCCTGGGAGCAGCAGGGGGCTGGGGGGAGCGCAGCCTGGTGGGAGATTCTTGGTTTGCCTGAGAAAGGAGGGCACAGGAGAACAAAGCAGCATCTGAACGAGTCCTTTCCCAGCCCAGAAGGAGCTTTTGGAGCTGCTGCTTCTCAAGAGGGAGAAGGAACAGGGAGCCAAGGCCAGGCTGATCAAAGTGTGTCATGCCAGGCTCTGGGCTGTTTGCTCTTCTCCCTCTCCTAATGATCCTGCCACGGCATCTCCCGGGGCTTGTCCTGCTGCTCCTCATCCTGGCTGCTCCTCACCGAGCTGGGAGAGCTCTTGGAGCTCAGGGCTGCAGCTCTACAAGTGATGGAAGCCAAAGTTCTGCTCCCACTACCTGAAATTCTCTGGGAAACTGCTGCTGGCTCCTGTGTTCCCCTCTTCTCCAGGTACAAGCAGATATTTATACCAGGGGTGATAGGATATAGCAAACATTATCTGCTCTGCAGGGAGCAGCTCAGATCTTTCAAACCCCCAACTTTCCCTTCTCTGTTGCCTTCCAAAATGCCCTCAGGTCCTTTTCTACTAAGGATGAGATCTCGCAGAAGATCTGAGCACTTCTGGTAGTGCCAGCTGGAAAGATGTAAACGAAGTTTATTCAAAACAACTTGGGTACACTGGGAGGGGGAGAAAAAAAAGTGGGCTGTGACCTAACCTAGATTTTTGTGGACCTAAATGCCTATCTGGGGAAGGAAGCTTTCAAGGAGGTAGAGTTGTTGCACTGTGGGAAGAGAGATGGTTGTTCACCAGGCACGGGTGTTCGGCTTCGGATTCTGAGAAATCCCTCTCCCCTCCGTGTGCTCCCAAACGTGTCTGGCAGGTAAGGGAGGTTCTATTTTCCTAGCCCTCAGAGGGATTCTCATTTTAGAATCGCTGTGGTAGCGCAGGTCAACTTACAGGTTTTGCTGCCCACCTCGGTCGTGAGCCAGGTTGGATTTTGTGGCTCCGTGGATCATTGGCCAGGACTGTGAAAGGGATGGGATGGAATTTTCTGTCCTTTTATTTCGGTATTGATTTTTCTTGCTGGGTAAGTTTAAGGTTTCCTTTTGAGGTATTTCAGACCAAAGGCTGGAAATGTGGTTGAGAGCTTGGGGAACTTGATGGTAGAGTCTGTTCTGGCTGGTTTTCCCCTGGTGAAATGAGGCTGTTTGATGGAGCCATGCAGGTTTTAAGAAGTTCTTGCTGTTTGGACTCCATTTTGAGTATTTTTAATAGCTCACCTCTGTGCTTTTGGCAAGCAATGAGACAGGGATCCCTGGGGAGCTGTGCTGGTGTGAAGTGGGTGAGATGAGAGATGGGCAGTGCCATCTCTTTGTCAAATGGTTCTCCTAGGAATTGAGCTGTGGAAAGGGACTTCAGGCTGGCAGAGCTGGGGGTGCTCACCTGGAGAAGAGAAGGCTCCAGGCAGAGCTCAGAGCCCCTTCCAGGGCCTAAAGGGGCTCCAGGAGAGCTGGAGAGGGACTGGGGACAAGGGATGGAGTGACAGGACACAGGGAATGGCTTCCCAGTGCCAGAGGGCAGGGATGGATGGGATATGGGAAAGGAATTGTTCCCTGAGAGGGTGGGGAGGCCTCAGGTTGCCCAGGAAAGCTGTGTCTGTCTCTGGATCCTTGGAAGTGTCCAAGGCCAGGTTGGACATCGGGGTTTGGAGCAGCCTGGGATGGTGGAAGGTGCTCCTGCCCATGGCAGGGTTGGAATGGGGTGACCTTGAGGATCCCTTCCCACCCAACTCATTCTGGGATTGCCATCTTGTCTTTAGGAGTTTGCTGCAGATCTTTCTGAGAGAAGAAAGGAGAAGTAGCACCAAGCATGGCTCAGGAAAAACAAGCTGTGTGTGGGATTGTCGGGTGGTGTTCCAAATCTCAAGCATGACTAAAATAATGCTGGTAAAAAACAGCATATGAAAAAAAAAAAAATTGTTTGATTGTGACCTGGGATATTTTGTTGAAAACATTCTCCTGCCCTGGTCAGGGTAAGGTTGAATAAACTTGAGTGGTCGATGAGCTTTTATGCTGCATTTCTATTTCAGATAAAATCACTGTGGTGTGCTTGTAGGAAACCAAAATGTTTTTCTCTTTACCACGAACCAAGTGGAGGAAAGGTTTGACCCTTGTTAGTTGTTTTTCTCTGATATGAAATGGCGGGAAAGTTCTAAAAATCCTCTGTCCTGCAGAGCATTTCAACTCCAAGAAATACTTTCAGCAATTTTATGAAATGGTTTTTAGGAGTGAATTTTGTTGAATAGAACTGAGTTAAGTCATCGCCAGTGAAAATTATTTCTATCTTCTGTATAAATTAAGGATTAATTGGAGGAAGGGAAACATTTTCCCTTTTCAAAGACGTATCACCCATAATTGGTGCTTCTGAATTTCTGAGGTGCTCGCAGAAGTACAACAAGACAAAGCCCCCACAGCCCACATCCTGCTCAGGAGTACAATAATCATCAGTTTGATAACTCTGCCTGCTCTGCCTCGGGCTCGCGAGGATCGCGGCGCCTTTGGCCCGGGGGAGGAAAAGGAATAAATTAACTTTATTGAGCAACCTTGCTTCCCTTAATTTTTTTTTAATTTTTTTTTATTTTAAATATAATTTATTAATATAATCAGAGGCTGGTGACGCCCTGATTTCCCAGGGAAGCTGTGGCTGCCCCTGGATCCCTGCAAGTGCCCAAAGCCAGGTTGGGCAGGGCTTGGAGCAACCTGGGATAGTGGAAGATGTCCCTGCTGGGGCTGGAAAGGGATGAGGTCCCTTCCAACACAGAGAATTAAGTGGGAGATTTCAGCTCCCTGCTGCTTTTTCATTTTCCTAGATCTAACTATCCACTCTCACTTCCACAGTCATTTGCAAAAAAATGATGTTGGTGTGTGTAGGAATAAATGGTTTGTACGAGCCTCTGGACTAATATTGTCCCTTGGTTTTGCAGCCAGAGATTCATCCATGTCAGCTCGGGAACAACGTGAGGTTTTGTCATGCCCCAGAAGTAGCTACCTTTCAGAAAGTGTTAAAAATATCCTGATATATACACATATATACAGATAATATATATAATAATCATCTATATAATAATATACACAATATACATAATATATACAATATTATATATAATATATATATATTATATAATTCATATAATATGGATATGTACACGAAGCCCAGGATGGCATAGAAACCTATCCAAACCCCCCAAACTATCATCAAAAGTGAGGAAAAAAATCATTTTGATGTCACAACCATGCACTGGGCAGGTTCAATCCTGTACTCTCATTAGGTTATTGAAAAGCTGCAGCTCTTTTTGTCAGGCTTGGTGTGACAATTTTGCCACCATTTAGATGGTCTGGTATAAGATCAGATTCCCAGAGAAGCTGTGGCTGTCCCTGGATCCCTGGAAGTGTCCAAGGCCAGGCTTGGAGCCCAGCTTGGAGTGGAAGGTGTCCCTGCCTATGGCAGGGGATGGGCTTTAAGGTCCCTTCCCACCCAAACAGTTCCATGATTCCAAGGTAGCAGAGAAACTGCAGCTCAAAGCCTTGGGAGTTAAAATCAGCTCAAGGTTAAATTTCCTGCAGTACTTGTGATTTATTAATATTTGTCTTTCATTTCCAACCTGAGCTAAATGGACAAGCCGTAGCCCATGCAGTGACAATAAAAGGAGTGTTTCACCTGCTGGAGGCACTCCTGGAGCCTCAGAACCATTCCTCAGCAAGGAAAGCCCTGCACAGCCCTTCAGCCAGCTCCCCGATCTCCACAGAGGATTTGCTGAACTGCTGCGCTTCTATTAGAAGCCCTTTGCAGTCAGTAAATTTGGGGTTATTTATGCAGGAGAGGAGAGGGAGCTGCCACATCTAGAGGCTCTGGGCAGCTCCCTGCAGAGGAGCAGGGAAGTTCAAGCTTCAGAACCTCTTTTGTGGACCAGTGCTGTCCTCAAAATCATGTTTTGTTGGCCGTGGGATAATTTAATGACCCTCTAAGTCTGCTTTAGCACTTCGTGCATGTGCAGGGGTGTATGGAAGATGGATGAGCTTTTTGGCCACCTCTATCTCAACTTCAGCATCCATGTTTCCACATGGAATTAAACCACCCCTCTAGCCAGTCCAGGAATCAGAGAATCATCAGGTTTGGGTTGGAAAGGACCTTAAAAGCCATCTTGTCCCATTGGCAAAGACACCTTCCACTGTCCCAGGTTGCTCCAAGCCCCATCCAACCTGGCTTTTGACGCTTCCAGGGATGGGCAGTCCTGAACTGATCTGATGCTGGAGCCCAGAATGTGGTTTTCCTGGAAGAACAGGAGCTCACAGCTCCTCAACTCTGCTTTGTTGTCTTTTGTCTCAGAAAACGTATTTATCTGTCATGATTTATCTGTCTCCTTTCTTACCCATGAGGAAATGGTTATCAATTGGAGGAGCTGGCATGAATTATTAATGATTATCCCTCTTTTAACAGCTGAAAGCAGCACTTAAATGTGAAGCTCTTGAATGCAGTGCTGGTTTCCTGGATGAAAGGCAGGAAAGTTTGCTCTGCTGCAAGCCCCAACTTGTTGTTTTTTTCTTCTTCCCTCACCTTGCTTAGTTCATTAATTCACACCGATCAGCTCCAGAATTCACTGGATTCTCCTAGTCCTGACTCTTCACCAAGTGTTATTTTCAAAAATAAGAATTCTCACCAGTTCCCTACCACAGGAAAGGTTGTTTTGTGCTTTTGATTTATATAAAAGCGGGTGATGAGGGGAAGAGGCTTTGAATGCTAAAACTTTGTGAAGAAAACTTCGGGAAGGAGGAGATGGCAGGATGTGAGCAGGCCTGGAAAGGCTGCCTTGAATGGTTATTCAGGAATTTGTTCCCATTGCCTCTGGCTTTGCTAAAAATAGCAGTACTGTGTGGTGAATGAAAAGTGATAAATGTTTCATGGAAATTGATCATGGATTGAGGCTTTCCTTGGGGAAAACATTCCATGTGCCTCACATGGGATTCTGGAGGCCACGTCTTGTGTGCCATGTGTGTTTGCAGCCTGGATGTTTCACCTGGGTTTGCAACCCCAAGGAGGCAATTGGGGTAAAATCTTTGTTGTTTTGCTTTTTATTTCCTTTCTCAGTCCCTTCACTTTTTCGAGGTAGCTCTTGTCCTGGGGCCGTAGTGCTCCAACACACCCTGTACTCGATTCCTTTTTTCCATCAGCTTCCCTGGAGAGATGGAGGATGAGGATGGACTGTGCTGTTATTTCCAGGGGCTCCCCAGATGCTCTCTGCCAAAATGACCTGGAGGTAGTTTATTGCTGAAGGGGAAAGAGCAGTCACCAGGATTTTAGGAATTCCTCTTCTAGCACGACACGCGTTTATCAAGATCCCAGAGGCTTCTTCCCCAGTGTATATTGATTTTCAGGGCTATATTTGGCTCTGCTTTGTCTTTGGGCAGTGGAGGGAATATCAGGTGAATGTTTTGTGCAGCGATGCCTGAAATACAGCAGCAGCCTCCAGATGCTTCCCTGGAGAATTGCTGATGGTTCATTAAAGAGACCTTTCCTTGCTGCCCAGGGAAGCTGTGGGTTCCCCATCCCTGGAAGTGTCCCAGGCCAGGCTGGATGGGGCTTGGAGCAACCTGAGATAAGGGAAGGTGTCCCTGCCCATGGCAGGGATTGGAATGGGATGAGCTTTAAGGTCCTTTCAAACCCAGACCAGTCCACGATTCTGTGACTAAGTATCTCCTCCTTTAGCTTAACTAATATCTTGTGATCTAAACCACTTAATCATCACTACTTTTCCATCTGTTTCTCATTCAAGGAATTGTGTCATATCAGATGATTCATTCATATTTGATTAGAGATTTCATTATAAGCTGGCCTGAAGTTTTTTATGATCTAATGAAAGGCTGTGGAATCACTGATTTGGAACTGCAGTTGTAATATGCAGCATAAATATACTGCACGTTTTGATTATACTTTTCCTAGGTACTTTTTAAAGCTCTGACAAAAATTCTTGCCGGTGAATTATGTACACTGAATTTAAAAAAAAAATAAAATTGGTGCTATGCAATGATCTTTTCCATTGGAGAGAAGTCCCAAGCTACTGTTGGACATCTCCAAGTTTCACTGAGTGACAAAACAGTGAAATTTAGGTCAAAACTTGCCTTTTATGACCCATTTATAACCCTGCTTGTAGACAATCACACTTAAATGATATTAATGAAGCTCTTGAAGATTCTGAGTCGTCCTGCCTAGGGTGACATATGGGAGGCTTTTTATTTTCACTGGGGACAGTCATCTGCCACCTGTGTGCAAATTGTTCCTCACATTAAATAAATTACTGCACTTTATTTATTTATTTATTTATTTTTTCAAAAAACAGATGAAGTGGTTGCAATAATGTATTTTTAAAAATATTAACAGGGTAGAGTTGGAGGTGTTTTGCCCAGGGAGTGCCAGGACTTCGATGATATGGATCAGGCCAGGTGGGGTTTTGTCCCTCCCTGTCTGAAACCCTCCTCTGGCGAGCAGTGGGGTTTCCTGTTGGTTTTCTGCTGGCACAAAGGGCTGAGATGAGCTCTGGGGCTCTGCAGCAGCTTTGGGAAGGTGTTTGTGACGCAAGGCATGGCCAGCTCCTGTAATCCTGGGAGCTGCTGTGCCTGTCACTTAAACAGGACCTTTCTTAGGGTGCCATTTGGCCTGCCCTGCCTGCCTCAGCCCGGGGTGCAGCACAGGGGTTTTGCTGAGCAGGGTTTTGCTGGTAAAACTCAGCTCAGAGGGTGGCAGGGATTCCCTTCACACAGTGTGCTGCAGCACTCGGGCAGGGTCTCCCCACAGATGTGGCTGGCTGAGCCCTGGGGTCCAGCACCACATGGACTGGGTACCCTCAAACACTCAGAAACCACAGAATCCCAGGAAGGCTTGGGTTGGGAGTGACCTCAAAGCTCATCTCATTCCACCTCTGCCCTGGGCAGGGATTTCCAGGAGCTCCCACTATCGCAGGTTGCCCTGTTCAGCCTGGCCTTGGACACTTCCAGGGATTCAGGGACAGCCACAGCTGCTCTGGGAATTCCATCCCAGCCCCTCCCTGCCCTGACAGGGAAGAATTTCTCCCCAGTATTCCATCTAACCCTGCCCCTCTTTCTGCTTAATGGCTTTATAGTGGGAGCAGGATCTTGGGAGCAGCTCCCAGCTCTGTCCCTGGAACTCAGGCAGACCACGGTGTCCAGGTGGCCACCACTGCAGTGGAATTGCGTGTGTCAGGGCATTTAACCTCACAAATCATGTTTTGGGCTTCAAAGCCCGCTCAGATGCTCCAGAGCGAGCTCCTTGTCTCCCTGTCCTGCCTTTGATGGTCTGTAGGGTCTGGAAAACTGCCAGCTTTTCCTGGTGGGAAACACCAGGCCTGACCTTCGACCAAATGTTGTGCTGGCAAAGTACCACTGGATTATTATCAAAAAAATACCCCTAACCACAGTATCAGACTTTTGGTACCATGTTTGGAGGTATCAAACATTTCTGTAGATGGAAAAAATGAAATTCCTTTCACGTTCCCTGTAAATCCCTGATACAGGGATTTGTATATGCTTATATATGTACATATATGTGTATACATTTGTATTAACCTTGTATAATCCCTGTCCCAGGGGTTTATCATGTCTTGAATTAGTGCTCAACAAAACTCAGATGCCTTTGCCCATGCCTGGCTGTGCTTGTAACAAAGTCTCTAAAGCCTCAGGAGTTCAGAGCTCTTGGGTTAGGAGATAACTCTGTGGAAAAGGCAGAAGGCTGGTACTAAAAAATAAGTAAATGGATTTATAAAGTAAAAAAATCCCTTTTGGGACCTTGAGGACTTTACCTTGGTGACCCCATGCTGGCATGGAGCAATATTTAAAATTTGCAGAGAAGGGAATTGCGGAATTCTCCAGAGTTTCCTTTCTGGGATGGTAGCAGAGGGAGAGGTTTACCTTCTGTACCAGCTCCAGACACGCGATCTGGTCGTGTCCCGGTGCTGAGAAGGTTTGGGAATGACAGGGCAGGGAAGGTACTGGCTGTGTTCACATGGGGATCAGGTGTCCTGGGTGAGGAGCCAGGAAACTTCACCTGGTTCCATGTGCAGCCAAACGTGCAGCAAGGAGCTGTTTCACCTCTGTCACTGCAGCAGGGCACTGGGAGAACCACCACTGCCACTTGGTGTGGAACCACATGCATTAATCCACTCTGAAGGAGATTTCAGTCGTTCCCCCTCCCTGTCCCAAATACTCACTCACAGGTGCCAGCTGGACACTGTCAGTCTCAATATTACAGGGTTCACTCATATCCCAGATCCCCCATATTTGTTGGATAATCTCTGTTTTCTCTTTAGTTTAGGTAGAAATCGTGTTCCTCAGCACAGAGGGAGAGCTTTGGAGTTGTGCTGCTGTTTGCTGTGTTGAAAAAGGCCGTTGCAGCAGAGAAGTAGAAAATGCAGTCACTTGGCAATTTGTCTCTGTACATCACTGAACCCCACCAAGTTCCTGCAGCTTGTAAATACTCATATACTCAGACATTCATGGGCTTTTGCCAAGCAAAAGGGTTTTTTGCACTGTTTCTCCCAGGCTTAGCAGTGTATACTTTTCCTTGTTGTATGTATACTTCTCCTTTGTGTTTTACTTTTATTATTTCTTTATTATTCTATTGAAATCAATTTGGCTTCTTTGCAGAGATTTGGCTACATGTTCTGACAAAGTTACTGGTGCTGGTCAGGATGCTGGTACAGGAACTACACCACAGTTCTGTTCTACAGGAGGAAAATTACTTTTTAAGTGAGTTGCATGAGGTGACAGACGAATGAGAATTACAGGTGATTTAAAAATCACCATCATATTAAGCCAAATTCCAATCCTTTCAAAGCAGCTTTGACAGGGGTTTCAGGTGGATATTAAGTTTTTGTGCAGTTTGGAATGCGCTTTGCTCTTTATCCCACAAAAGAAGTTCTTGTGCAGGATGAGAATTTCAGCTTCTGAGGAGCTGTTACATAACACAGGGCGCTATTTGCACCTTGGAATGAAATATTAACTGCTGGTTTCTACCCAAATGCTGCTTTACACCCAAAATCCTGAGCTGTGCATCTCTGGGTTGGTATGGCAGGTATTGAGGATAGATTTCCTTTCCAACCCAAACCATTCCATGAGTCTTTGCAGCCCATCACTCCAGGTTCTCCTTTACCTGTCAACAGATTTAGACTCCCTGGGCAGAGCAGCCTGAAGGAGTGCAGCATTCTACAGGAAGATGAACTTGTTTGCTCTTTAAGCCACTGCAAACCGGATCTCGGCACAAATGCTAATTTCGAGACGCTGATCTCCACGAGCAGCAGATATTTAGTCTTACACGCGCCAGATGGGTTTGCTGCTGGCATCACTTGTGAGATTATGGTCAAAACAAGGACAAATCCGCTATAAAATTCCAAGACCTGACTGAATAATTTTGTGTTTGCCTTCCCAAGGATCAGCTAGTTGTCACAGTGCTTTATTTTGTGGCTGTCAGTGTGGCTGGTAAAGCTCCTTCAGGCATCTGAGATGGGCTGGCAGTGGGAGGAGAGGCCTTGCAGTGAAGGATCTCTGCCACCTCAGGTTTCATTTACTAATAAGCTTCGTATTTTTTTTTTTTATTTTTTTATTAAAGTCATTGTAGAACATTGCCAAAAATTTTGGGCGTGCAGGAGAACTGGAGAGGGACTTTCTCCAAGGACACTGAGTGACTGAACAAGGGGGAATGGCTTCCTAGGACACTTGAGTGACAGGACAAAAGGGAATGGCTTCCCACCAGGATGGGAAGGGAATGACCACCCCCAAGCTGAGCCCTTTTCCCATTATCCAGGAGTATTCTGTATTTCCACTGGGACAATACAAAACCAAGCTGCTGCTGCTTCCAGCATCTCCCAGTTTGTTTGCGGCATGGAGGATTTCAGAAGCAGCACTTTCCTTGAGCAGAAATCAAGGCAGATGGTAAAACCAAGTGACCTACAAAACATAACAAGATTTCTCACCAGAAATGTACAGTACAAACAAATGTACTGTCACCTAAAAATACCGAGATGGCATTTCTGACAGAGTGATGATCGTACGGGGAAGTCAAAGTTTGGGTAAGGTCAGGAGTGAGTTTTGCATCCTCTTAAAAACACGCTGGTGATCAAACTGACTGTAATGTGCTTCAGCCTCTTGTTTCTTCCTCCTTGGGACTTGGTTTGCTTGGGTTTGTCTGGTTCTGTTGGATCTGTAAATCAGGTTATTATTAAAACTGTCTCTCCTGATGTGTCTGTGGCTAACAGCACTGGTTTGGACAGGTTGTGTTCTTCTCTAACCTGTTCCCAGCTGCCCCCTCCTGTCAGGGACTTGTGCAGAGCCAGAAGGGCCCCCTGAGCCTCCTTTTCTCCAGGCTGAGCCCCTTTCCCAGATCCCTCAGCCTCTCCTGGTGCTCCGGCCCCTTCCCAGCTCCGTTCCCTTCCCTGGACATGCTCCAGCCCCTCGGTGTCCAGCTCTTGCAGCTTCATCCCTCCCTCATTTTTCAGGCATCCCTTCCAGAGCCCGAGCACCTCGTGCAGGGACAGTGAAGTCCTTAGGAAATCTCTGGAGCTTGGGATCCATGGCCAAGAGCTGGTGCTACCTCACGGTCCCTGCCAAAACAGAGCTCTGCAGTTCAAGGCCACTGCCCTGAGCAAAGCAAACTTGAGGCAAATCGGCTGTGAAGTGGAAACATGGGAATGAAAATGGGTGAAATCACAGGAGGATTAGGCTGCAGTGATTTAAGGCAGCTTTATTTCAGGATGGAAACACTGACACAGGATTTGGCGCACTTGGAGTTTGGCTTGTTATCTCCCTCGTTAAGAAGGGTGGTCAGACACAGGCGTGCACAGGAATCCATCTCTTTGCAGACCTTTCTCTATGCAAAAAAATGGTAATAATGGCATTTTGGAAATGCTGTTCTCTGTGCTGGCTCCTTGGGCTGATCAGCTGGGAGAGGAGAGGGGCTTTTGTAGGCATCACGTCCCATGGATTTCTGGAATGCTGGGAGATGCACAGTCTGGGATTCACATAGAAAATACGGATACAGCAACCTGGGCTAGTGCAAAGTGTCCCCTGCCCATGGGACAAGCCCCATCCAGTCTTGGGCACTGCCAGGGATGGGGGTTGAGCCACAGCTGCTCTGGAGTGTTTTCACTCACATCTTTCTGTTCTGTGGATGTTTCAGCCGGTCTGGCTTTCCCTTAAAGAGTGACTTGTTCCTGTAATCTTTTGGAGGAGTGGGCTCCTAAACTTGAAGGATGAACCTGCAGAGCACAGAGCTTCATTAAAGTGAAAATCAAATACAGTTAAAGTGAGATGTGGTTTGCTTGGTGGAGAAGGGATTAGTAGCTGCGCATTGGTATCAAGCAGGAGTTTTACCTAAAGAAGGTTTTGGTAGTGATTATCTGTGTTCTTTGGAGCTTCTTGACAGTGTTTTGGTGAGGAATGTTGGAGCGAGCCTGGATATCCCATTTCCATCATTTCCTGCTAATACCCAGGGTGTGTAGTACTTCAGGGAGACAGCAGACGAGCCATTGCCATTTCTGTTTGCCTCCAGGTACCACTGAATCAGATTCAACCTTCTTAGATTTGCCTTTGAAAGCCTCCCTCTTCAGCTTGCCTCCTGCAGCTGTTCCTCAGCTGCTGCCTGCACGTCCTTTTTATCTCTTTCTTCCAACTTTCCCAGTGCCTTTTGTCCGTGGTGTCCTCCTAAGCCTCGGTTGGCTGAATCCCTGAACCCTCTTCAGCTCCTTCCCTGAGTCTTTTATCTTTTCTCAGTGTTCTGAAAAGAGAGTCACTGTTATTTGGGCACGTATAGGAGCTCCATCCTTATATAGATATTTTATATCTCTTGCCTTTGGGCTTCTCACAGCATCCTGTTTCTTTTTGTGGAAGGATCAGGCTGTAGTTGACTCCTTGACAGGGAAGTTTGGTGCCTGAATGTAGCTGGAGCAGAGTTGTAGCCTCCCACTGAAAGAGGCAGGCACCATTTAATTTGCCAGAGTCCCTAAACCCTGTATTAGGTCCAAGTTTTGCAGCTGAAGTGGCATTTTTAAGCAAGATAATCCATAGTTTCTCAGAATTTCTGAGGGAGGACTTGTTCCCCTCTTGTTGGGGTTGTGGTAGGTGCAGTGTGGGTGTGTTGTGGTTTGGGAAGCTGCTTCCCATGCTCAGCAGGCCACTACCTGGCTCAGAGCTTTTAATGAAGGAAATGGGAGGTTTAAGTCTAGAAGCTTCCAAAATGAAGCTATTCTCTTTGTTCATTCATAGAGTTGTTTATTCCTTAGGAAGGCAGGTTTAAATGAGTTTAAAAACAGTGTTCAGAGAATCACAGAATCCCAGAAGGGTTGGGGTAGGAAGGGACCTTAAAGCTCATCCCATTCCACCCCCTGCCATGGGCACACCTTCCACTGTCTCAGGGTGCTCCAAGCCCCGTCCAGCCTGGCCTTGGACACCTCCAGGGACAGCCACAGCTTCTCTGGGCACCCTGTACCAGGACCTCAACAGCCCTCAGCCACGAATTCCTTCTCACTATTGCATCCAACCCTTCCCTCTGGCAGTGGGAAGCCATTCCTCCTTGTCCTGTCCCTCCATCCCTTGTCCCAAGTCCCTCTCCAGCTCTGGAAGGGACTCAGATGTCTCTCTGGAGTCTTCTCCTCTCCAGGTGAGCACCCCCAGCTCTCCCAGCCTGGCTCCAGAGCAGAGGGGCTCCAGCCTTTGGCACCCTCTGCACTTGTTCCAGCAGCTTCCGATCCTTATGCTGGGGGTTCCAGAGCTGGAGGCAGCTCTGCAGGTGGGTCCTCACCAGAGCAGGGTAGAGATGGAGAATCCCAGTGAGATTCCTTGTGAGAAATATCTAAAACTCTTTACAACCACACCTGGATTTAACCTGTTGTGCTGAAGCTCACCTTCACGCTCATCCCTGCATGGCTCTGGCTCTGTTTGAGGAGCAGTACTTGGCTGCTTCTGCTGAAGGAAAATTGTCGCTCTATTAGGAACGGCGAAAAGAGCGACACAGACTCTCTTGGAGTCCATCAGGAGAATATCTCTCAGTTTATTGCTTCAGGTCTGTTTTATAGACTGATACATGGAAAGTACAGAAAGGAAACTCGTATTGGTTAGCAAACTACTACATCACCATCATTGGTCAGTGGGGCACACCACCCCCCGACCTTCTCCTGCAAAGAAAACAAGGAACAGACAAACAGCACCTGCAAGGCTGTTTTCTGTCTCTGAGGATTGTTTTAATTCCTCCCCATGAATTCTCAGGCCACTTTCTCAGGCAAGACTGAGAAGCTATGTGGCCTGCAGTTTCACATGCTCTCTGTTTCAGAGTTAGCATCCACAGAAAATGCCACAGGCTGGGCAGATTTTCAGCAGAAGCAGCACTGAGTTTTTGTGCCGTGTCTGAAAGGCCACCTGGTGTCAGTGGTTTGGCAGAAATGCTGAGAGGAAGCTCCCTTTGAGGAGAGCCATCCGTGATGTGGGGAGTCCTTGTCATGCACGGGTCACTGCTGCCATGGGGAGTGCAGGGAACATCTGCCCTCATCCTTTAGGATCTGGGTAGCAGGATTCTGGGTTTTAATGGGTTCAGTTCATCTGGTGGGACTTGGGGGCGGGGGGAATGGAAAATGTCTGTTTTTTAAGAGAAATCTTAGCTCAGGTTTGTGTTTTGGTGTGTGCATCCAGGAAGGGCAACCCCTGCCTGTTCTGACAGAATAAAAAGGGGCTTTAATGCCATTCCTCTGTGCTGTCCAGGGGTTTGAATGGGTTGAGGCTACTTGAATTTCTCTAGGAAACTGCCTGTGGTTGACGCTCTCTTAAAAGACTTTCTTTGGGTATTTTAATGTGCATATTTATTGTATTGAATGGAGACAAGTAGCATCCTGGTCCTAACGCAGCTGATAACTGAGTATTTCCATTATTTGGAAGTCAAGCCCTTCCTGAGGGGATACAGGAAGCTGTGGGCTACTTACCCATGGATGGGCTTCCCTTCCACCACAGTCTGGATTTCTACTCAAAACTACAGCCTTTGAGCAATCTATGAGTCTTCAAGAGCTGTGGAATAGCATTCCTGTTACAATTTGCTGTTTAGCTGCTCCTTTTGCTGCTTTATTTCTGTCGTGATGGAGGAGATGGTGTTGCACATTTTGGGGCTTGTTGGACAGCTGGGGGCCTCTTGGCTGGTGACAGAAGTGAGCTCACTCTCCTGCTAGTAATAACCATTTATTTGCTGTTTGAAGTACAGTGGGACAGGTAATTCTTAAGAATTTTGTTTCACCTTCTCTTTTGGCAAAGGGTAGTGACCTTAAGCTGAGGGAGGGCAGGGATGGATGGGATATTGGACAGGAATTGATCCCTGTGAGGGTGGGCAGGCCCTGGCACAGGGTGCCCAGAGCAGCTGTGGCTGCCCCTGGATCCCTGGAAATGTCCAAGGCCTGTTGCTATAGGACACGGAATGATTCACACGGACACGGTTCAATGTATCATAGGAAAAAGAGCTCCTTTTATTTTTGTGACTCCAGTATTTATAAATTCCTGACAATGCCCAGGGATTGGATAGCCAGGTTATCACCTTCCCAAGCACACTGGTGGTGAGAAACATTCATCAAAAGACATTTCTTAGAAAGAATGTATAAACACCTATGTTTATAGTTATTTTCCTGGGAAAGCGGCTAGAATCTATGAAAACAAGATCAGAAGGTTTAATTTTCAGGGTGACAAAGACCAGGTTGGACACTGGGGCTTGGAGCCGCCTGGGACAGTGGAAGGTGTCCCTGCCCATGGCAAGGTGGAATGGGAACCCAAAGCATGCTGTGCCACTGGCTCATCAGCTGGCTTTATTCCTGCCATTGGAGAGCTCACCCCTTGGGAGGCTCCAGGGAAAACTCCAGAGGACCAGTGGGAATGTCCAGGTGTTTGTCTGGCCCCCCTTCACTCGTCTTCCCCATGCTGACCCAACCAGGTGGATTATTTTTTTCCTCATGGGAAGTTTTTCACATGTAATCTCAGGATGAGACTTTCTGGCTCCTGTTCCATCTCTTCCATGTTTAATTCTCTTCTCCAAAATGTCATTTTCCCTTGAAGGAAGCTCAGAGTGAGATTAGAGAGAAGCATATGAGAAATCCACGTGGGTTTGGCTCTACAGAAGTGCAGCTGGGCTTCCTTCAACTGCTTTTTGTCCTGGGGACCTGCAGAGGGGAGAAGTTTCCTGTTCAAGCAACACAGATGGATCAAAGAGGTTCAATAGCTGGGTAATGCCTGGAGCAAAGAGGCAGGTGAAATTACATTCCCAGGAATTGCAGAATCCTGGAATGATTTGGGTTGGAAGGAACTTTAAACATCATTCAGTCCCACCCTCTGCCATGGGAAGGGACATCTTCCACTATCCCAGGTTGCTCCAAGCCCTGCCCAGCCTGGCCTTGGATACTTCCAGAGATCCAGGGGCAGCCACAGCTTCCTGAGCCTTTTAAGAAGAGCTATACATTTATTTTTTGTTTTCTGTTTTATTATTTGTTGTTTATTTAGATGGGATTTTTCAAAATGGAAACTTAAGTGGGTTTTGCTTATCTACTCCATGCAAGGAAGCTGTACAAGGAAAGGTTTCCCACAATTGTGTGAAGTTTGAAATGAGAAATAGTCCAAGCTGACTCCTTTCGTTCCATTATCTTTAATTTCACAAAAAGCTCTGGCTCCATCTGAGACACTCATTTGTTAGAGATGTCACTGATGAATCCAACAAGGAGATAAAGTGGGATAATGGTTGAAAAGGAGGTGGAGAAACTGGAGTGTCTTCCTTTGGAGCTGCTCTGTCATGCTCAGGCTCATCTGTTGGAGACATCTCTGTTGGAGACGCCTGTCATCAAGGATTTGGTGCTGGCCTTGAACTCCATATTCTCATTAAGAAAATACCCCTGAATATCTCTCCATGGGAGTTTATAATTTTCCGGACTCTGATGTCCTGCTCTGAGAGGGGCTGGAACAAGATCCCTTCCAGCCCAACCATTCTGGGATTCCTTGCAAACACTGAAAAATGTTGTTTTCTGTCCATTGTGGGTGTAGCTTGGTGGGTTTTCTTTTTCTTCAAATTAAGAGGCATTTTTTAATGCTTTAAGATGGAGACAGTAGGATGAGTGGTCTGCTCTTCAAGTTTTGGCTTCCTTATCGTCATGAATAAAATTTTCGTGCACCTTACTAATAAATGCTAATGAGGTCTGTTCAGGGGAGGAATTAGGCTCAGGAAAGCTGGATATGTAGAAATCCAGGATCTCTGCGTCCTTATTACGTCTCCAGGTCTCGGTAGTAATCAGGGAGAAGTTTCCTTGCAATGAATGAGTGAGTGACATTTAAAGCTCCATCTGTTGCCTGCGGAGTGGTGCCTCGCGACGCGTTTCCATGGCTGATGGGATGATTAATTTCGGTTCCCATTCACAGAGCAGGAAATACTCCCTGAGCAGGGAGTGACTCCAGCTCTCACCGAGCTGCAGCGTGCCTGGAGCTTGTAGGAAGCCTCGGCTGCTGTTTACTCCTGCCTTGTGCTCCCAGACAGGATCCAGGCTGCCTTTGCAGCCGCCCACCTGGGCTGTCCCAAAATTCCCAGGGACTGCAGGGTGCTGACCTGCCTTTGGCTCCAGCTGGGCTGTGATGCTCAAGCTTGTTGGCTAATTCAGGCCCAAGATAGCGCGATCCTAGTCCTTGGAAATGGGTAACAGAGGTAAGAATTGAGCAAAACAGAAGTGTTTCCTCCTGCTGTCCCACCCAGCAGGGGTTTGGAACCAGATAGTCTTTAAGGCTCCTTCCAACCCGGGCCATTCCATAAATCAGTGATAGTTCTTAAGTTTGGTGTGGATCCACAGAAGAGCAGGACTGTGCCTTCATCCTGCCCCCACATGATGCTCAGGATGTGCTCCAGAGGATGTTGGTGTCCTGGGAGCTGCCCTGCCGTGACCTGCTCCCACCACCTGCCCTTGGACAAGTTAGGGCTTCCTCCAGTCCAGCTTGACACAACCTTGTCTAGAGAATAAAAATTCAGAATTGAGTGAAGCTGGTCGTGTGTTGTTTTCCCCCATCTCCTATTAATTTCTCCTTCTGTGTGGGACATGCACCATGCTGGAGATGGAACCGGCTCCGAGGGCGCTGTGCCATGGCTTCGTTCCGCTTCCCCACAAAATCCACTGCTTTTATCCCGGCACTGCAGTCAGATACTGCAGTAGCTCGGTGCTATTTATAGCTCTGATCTCACCATCTCACAGTGTTTTGGGGAGTTCTGGCAATTTGGGGAGTGGGAGCCCCGCTGGAAAAGGATCCCTGTGTTGGCTGGGTGGCACAGGGGATCCCGGCGCTCCAGCCGCTGCTGGGAGGGGGATGGATTCAATTCACGATAATCCAGTGATGCTCGACTGACACACATCTTCCTGCCAGAATCAACCACCTCAAGTGCTCCCTTGGCTGTGCTCAGAGTCAGCAGTAGCTGCTTGCCTCCCTTTCCAGGCTGATTCTGAAGGCAAACTGGGGTGATGGGTTACAGGAACGGTGTTCCAAGGATTCAGAGCTCCCCAGCATCATGCTCCCCACGTGCCCAAGGCATTCCTGCTGGCAGCAACTTGGTGCTCAAATATCTTTCAAAACACAGGGAATTATTTAAAAATCCAAAACTGTTGGTGGACACTGAGGACAGCCCTGAAGAATAAAGTCAGGGAATAAACAGATGATTTTTTTGCTTTTCCCTGGAGATGAAAGAGCTGGAAACGATGCTGAGAGGGGGAGAGCCATGCACACACTTCTTCAGCATCCCACTGGGTGGTTCAGCGGGATGGGGATGATCCAACGGCAGCAGCCAGGAGTTTGGGAACTGAGCACATCCTCTGGCTTTGTGTTTGCTTTTTGAGGGTGCCCAAAGGCTGACGTGCTGCCCTTGGCAGAGCCTGGCCCGGGGGCATGGCTGGCACAGCAGTAATTAAAAAGCAAACTCATTAGCTGGGAATAAAGCCCCGGCCCAGAAAGGATGGGAGAGGGGGAGAAGCTGAGTCCATGGGTCTGGAGAGGGTCAACCAGAGCAAGAACATCTCATTCCTGGTGGGCAGTTTCTGGGGAGGGCACCAGGCACTGGAGAGTCAATGGAAGAGGCTGGAATGCTCTTTTCTTGGGATTTTGGGAATCTCCCAGGCTTGCTCTGTCATGGGCAGGTGGGGTATGTCCTGCAGTGGGAGCTGCTTTCTTTCCCCAGCCTTAACCAGACTCTCATCCCCAGGGTTTTGCAGCAGATTTGGGGAGGTTGATGGGATTTTTTTCCCTTCTCCAAAGGGAATTGCTGAAGAAAGAGGAGCTGGGAAGGAGCTGTTTGGGACTTTCTCTATGCCAGAGGAAGAGAGAGCTCGGGGGAAGCATTTCCTGCACTTTCTCTTCGAAGGTGATGTTGGATTTCAAATCTGAGAGGCAGTTTTCTGTGCTGCTTAAATTTAAATAAAAAAAAAAAAAATAGAAGATCAAGGAAAAAAGAAAAAAGGAAAAGAAAAAGTAATTTTTGGCAGCAGCATTTGTTACAAAAAAACCTCCAATTTGATGTCTAGTGGAAAGTGTCCCTACCCATGGCAAGGGGCTAGGATGTGATGGTCTTTAAGGTCCCTTCCAACAAAACCCCTCTGTGGTTCTGGGATTCTGTGAATATTTTTTAAATTAGCCTTAAGTAAAACTTACACTGAAACAAGGTTTGAATTTAAGTATTTGTTTGGTGTGCCTCTCATACAAAATATTTGGTTTAACATTTTAGTGTATTTTAGTGTACAGGACTCAAACCAGTATTTCCATCCTTTAAGGACCAACATGAAAATGCTGTATCAGAGAAAGGGAAGAAAATTCAATTGTTACTGTTAGTTTTATTGAAAAGTATATTCACAGCTTTAGTGTCACCTTCCCCTAATCCCTTCCAAAACAACCGGGACTTATGGAGAAGTTATTTTCCGTTTTGGAGTGTGGGAGAATACAAACTCCCTGATAATGCCTTATCTACAGCCTTTATGTGAAATGTTTTTAGTTTTCCAACAGAGCCAGGCTGGGAGAGCTGGGGGTGCTCACCTGGAGAGGAGAAAGCTCCAGGCAGAGCTCAGAGCCCCTTCCAGGGGCATAAAGGAGCTCCAGGAGAGCTGGAGAGGGACTGGGGACAAGGGATGGAGGGACAGGACCCAGGGAATGGCTCCCACTGCCAGAGGGCAGGGATGGATGGGATATTGGGCAGGAATTGTTCCCTGGCACAGGGTAAGGAGGGGTTTGGATAGAATTCCCAGAGCAGCTGTGGCTGTCCCTGGACCTCTGGAAGTGCCCAAGGCCAGGTTGGACATTGGGCTTGGAGCAGCCTGGGGCAGCGGAAGGTGCCCATGGCAGGGGTGGGACTGGATGAGCTTTAAGGCTCCTTCCAAGACAATTCATCCTGTGATTCCATGATTAAATACTTTTTGTGGGATGTGCACTTTGCCTTCAGGTTGGAGATAGTCACTTCATTTCCCTGTGTTTTGGGTTATCCCTCTCAGCGTGCTCCAGACAAGCTGCAAGATGTCAAATTTCCAACATCCATCAGCAGCCAAGGGGGACTGAAGTGCTTCAGGTCTTAATTAATGTGCAGAGTGCAAGCAGGCTGTGATGTACAGCCATGTTTTATTTATTTGGGAAGGGAAACACCAGCAGAGTGGTTCTAGCTTAGTATAAAAATCATCGTAACATGACCATGGACTCAAAATCAGGCTAACTTGACCATGGGGAAAAAATAATTCCCTATATGCCAAGGGTGGAGGAAGTTAAAAAATTAATGTTTTTCTGTTCCTACAGGAAAGAAAAAAAAGCAGAGAGAGACCGTGAGATAGTTTATTATTTATAATCAGGATCTTGTCTCCTCATTCATGGCTTTGGCATTTCTCATGCCAGCTCTGAATGTCGTCTTTGTGCCTCGGCTCGCGTCACAACTCCGATTGTGCTCGTGCGTTCTCAAGGGAGGACCTGGAAAAGCAATTTTTGAGTGTCCCATCAAAGACTCCCTGGAACACAGGAAGGTTTTTGTTGTGGGGCTGTGTCCATTGAGCAGGGAAGGCTGGCTGGGGCTCACAGGGCTCTGTGGGTCAGCAGTTCCTGGCGGGGCAAAGAGGGGCTTTTTTGGAGCCTGAAATAGTTGAGAGTCACGGATGACGCAGAGCCCTGAATGGGAATTGTGGTCCTCATCCCTGCAGCTGTGGGGGGGAAGAGTCCCTTTGGGTGGAAAATGGGGGATTTGTCGAGTTTTCTTAGCACTGTTTTCCAGCAGAGAACAGCAACTTAAAGCTCTTTTTAGGGAGTCAAACGGGAGGAATGGATCTCGAGGCACAATCACAAGTGGCAGGGTGTTCTTTCTGCCTGAAGCTGGGTTGAGTTTTGCATGCTTGGGAGGGTTGGGGGTGTTCAGCCTGGAGAATAGAAGGATCCAGGGAGAGTTCAGAGTCCCTTCCAGGGCCTAAAGTGGCTCCAGGAGAGCTGGAGAGGGACTGGGGACAAGGGATGGAGGGACAGGACAAGGGGAACACATGGAATCACAGAATGGTTTGGGTTGGGAGGGACCTCAAAGCCCATCCAGTGCCACCCCTGCCATGGCAGGGACACCTCCCACCGTCCCAGGCTGTTCCAAACCCCAGTGTTCAACCTGATCTTGGACACTTCCAGGGATCCAGGGGCAGCCACAGCTTCTCTGAGCAGCCTGTGCCAGGGCCTGCCCACCCTCCCAGCCAGGAATTCCTTCAGGAATATCCCATCCATCCCTGCCCTCTGGCACTGGGAGCCATTCCCTGTGTCCTGTCCCTCCATCCCTTGTCCCCAGTCCCTCTCCAGCTCTCCTGGAGCCCCTTTAGGCCCTGGAAGGGGCTCTGAGCTCTCCCCAGAGACCTCGAACACAGCCTTTGGGGCGGGTCAGAGTGTGCTGCTCTCCCCAAAATCCCTGTCTGTGGCTCAGAAATCAATCCATGACAAGGAATCCTCACTCTGGTGCTGTGGGGGGAGAGGGGAGTGGAGAAAAGGCCATGGGAAGGAAAACAATAGGGAAATGGAGGGAAGAGCTTGTGGGTTGAAAAATAGCAACACTTCCAGTAATGTGACCTTTTGCTGAAAATGTTTCCATCAAAAAAAGAAAGTTTCCTCCTCCTTTTCCTTCTCTTCCTCCTCCTCCTCCTCCTCCTCCTCCTCCATGGCCAAGCTGGGTGCAGGGAGGAGTGAACACGCTTCTGGACCTCTGCTCCACAAGAGTATTTGGGAAAAACCCTAGGAAAACTCTCTCCATGGGATGGATAAGATTAATATCCTGACAGAGGATATGGAGGAAAAAAACCCCATTTTCCCAGTTTTGCTGAAGCTCATTGTTTCTGAGGGATTAGCCTTTGTTATCCTGTAACTGATGTTCATTCAAAGCTCTCAGCAGAGTTATTGAGGGATTGCCCTGGAGAGAGAGAGAGACAGCAAATGTTGCAAATACACAGAATACCTGTGAAAGGCAGAACTGTCACTCAGGCAGAATTTAGAAGATTTTTAGTCATTCAGGGGTGACAGTAATTTTCTTTTTTAGGAGGAACAAGCTGAGATCAGTTACTGCAAAGGGGTTGTGGCTTGCCACTTCCAGAGAGCAGGGCTGGAGGCTGGGCAGGCCCTGGCACAGGGTGCCCAGAGCAGCTGTGGCTGCCCCTGGATCCCTGGAAGTGCCCAAGGCCAGGTTGGACACTGGGGCTTGGAGCAACCTGGCACAGTAGAAGCTGTCCCTGCCCCTGGCAGAGGGTGGGACTGGATGGGCTTTGAGGTCCCTCCCAAACCAAACCAGTTTGGGATTTATTATCCAACACATCATGGTTTTCTGCTTGAGTTTCTTAAAGGGAGAGCCTCATATTCCTGACCACGGCAGTCCATCAGTTCATCAAGATTAATTAACAAGTCAAGTTTAATCCTTTCTGTGAAGTCTTGGATTACTCTTTATCCTCCCTATTTCCAGTGGTGCTGGATGAGTGGAATGGAGGTGTGTGTGTGTTTGGTGGTGCTGGATGAGTGGAACAAACGGAGGTGTGTGTGTGTGTTTGGAAGGCACAGATGGGGCACACATGACGCTCTTTGCTTGTGGTAAACACACGGGTTTATAGGAGGTGGTGCCTGGTGGAAAACTTGTTGATCCCCGAATTCCTGTGGTCCTTGGTTACCCCTGAAGGAATGCTGTGAGTTTCATGGTGCTGCCCTTGATTCAGACTGTGGTTCCCCCATCCTTTGCTGGATGAGGACCCCGCTCAGCCCTGCTCTTGTGTTCTCCCCCGCAGTTGACGTGAGCACAGCCCTGCCCTTGCAAGTGGCGCCGAGCTCGGTGCCCATGGACCTGCGGCTGGACCACCAGTTCTCCATGCCGGTGACGGAGCCCACGCTGCGGGAGCAGCAGCTGCAGCAGGAGCTGCTGGCCCTCAAGCAGAAGCAGCAGATCCAGAGGCAGATCCTGATCGCAGAGTTCCAGCGGCAGCACGAGCAGCTTTCCCGGCAGCACGAGGCGCAGCTGCACGAACACATCAAGGTAAGGGCGGCCGGGAAAGAGGGGATTGTGGAATTGTTGAGGTTGGAAAAGCCTCCCAGGATCATCCATTCCAACCATCAACCCAGCAGCACCACCACGGTCTCCAAGCACTGCATCCCACACACCTTCTGAACAGTTCCAGGGGTGGTGGCTCCACCGCTGCCCTGGGGAACCTGTTCCGATGCCTGGCCACCTTTCCAGGAAAGATATTTTCCCTGATCTCCAATCTAAACTTTCCCTGGCATGGCTCAAGGCTGTTTGCTCTTGTCCTATCCCTTGTTCTCCACTCTCCTGTCAGGGACTTGTGCAGAAGGGCCCCTCTGAGCCTCCTTTTCTCCAGGCTGAGCCCCTTTCCCAGCTCCCTCAGCCGCTCCCGGTGCTCCAGCCCCTTCCCCAGCTCTGTTCCCCTCCCTGGACATAAAAAATGCCTCAGTGGAATTGACCCCAGCAGGAGGTTACCTGTTCCTCTGGTCACACATTTTGGGAGTAGGGGCATGGGAATTTCTCATTGGATGCTGGCCATCAGCACGAGCTGCAGACCAAGCATGTGGACCATGGTGGGACTGTGGGAATAGGGAATGCAGGTGCCCGCAGGTGGGTCTGGACACGTTCAGATTTTGCAGAGTTAGGCATCACTCAGGTGCTGTGCCCTGTGTGGGACAGGGAGGAAACACCAGGCAGGGTCAGTGGGCAGTCCAGTTTTGAGGATGGCTGTTGCAGAGTGAAAACATGAGACATTATATAAATATTTCCCAGTGCTGGACTATTGCTATGGCAACGTAAGCTTTCCGAATTGCTAATGGGCTCCTTTTTTCAAAGGGGGATTAGTGCTGCACATGGTAAATAGCCTTAATGTAATATTAAAAAGCAGCCTCGATTCAACCTTATATAACTTTCATTTCAATACAAAATGCATGTCAGAGTGGGCAAGATGGGATTAAAAGTTAATGGGGTGTTATTTACAGACTTCTTAGTACAGAGAGGAGCTGGGCTTTGTGAGAAGTGTCCCTGTTTGAGGCTGGATTAACAGCAAACACCCCTGTGCCTTGGTGAGTCCCCTGTGCCGTCTCCAGGGCAGAGGTGAGAAGGTGCCTGGGTGTGAATATATTTATCCATGGATGCACAGTGTGTGCATCTCTGGGTGTGTGTATGGAATGTTTACGTATCCCCACGTTTCTGTGGTTGCACATTTGCACGCTGGCTGGCACAGGCACTCAGGGTGGGGGAGGGGGAAGAAAGGATCAGGAACTCCTGTGAAAAATATTTCCATTATTCCCTTGTAATTGCCCGTGCTTATTTGTCTATGAAAAATCAGGCAGTCAGATCCCATTTAATGGCCAAGCTCGAAGCACTGGAGATAGGAACATATTTGCTCCCATTTATGTCAAAGCTCTGACTGACTCTGCTCAAAATCTCTGTAAGGAAGAAGCTGAGCTCTAATTTTGGGACACACAGTGCATCAAGCCCATTAGGTAGTGAAGTTCTTCATCTTGCATGTAAGCTTGGCTAAATGAGAGCCTTAAAATAGGGATGATATAATCCTGTACCTAAGGGTGGCCTGCAAGCTGATCTCTGGGTAGTGTGTCAGTAGGACCAGAAGTGCATTAAAAATCAAACAGCACCTTATTGAAATAAGCCCTGTGATGCCTCACAAAGAAAATACCCCCAAAGCCTACCCCAGTGTGTGACTGTGATGCATTTTCTCTGGGAAAACATACTGCTTGTCTCTGTGTGCAGGAGTCAGCCCACATTTAAGTGACTCCTAGAACTGGCAAGTGTGTTAAGTTCAGTGGCTCTGAGTGCAGGGAAGTGATTATTTTGCCCAGAGAATTAAAATATGTAACTTCAAATTTGGACTTGGAGATGCCCAGCTCATGAAGAAAGCAGGCTGGGGATGTTAAAAGCAAATAAAACCCATTTATCTTCTGCAAGTAAAGCACTCAAGCTATCCAGTTTGGTATAGAAACAGTCCTGAGTGAAGACACAGAGCTCTTTTTGGAGAAACTGAGTTTTTGTTTTTGTTTTTTAATCCCATGTGCTCACAGGCATGAACAGCCCATGGCAGGGGTAGGGAATGGGATGAGCTTTAACATCCCTCCCAACCCAAACCATTCTGTGAGTCTGTGATAATGTTAAACCCATGATTGCTTTGGAAACTGTTTCTGTGAAGGGGGAAGAATTTCTGCATTTTACTCTGTTCTGTGTGTGTGCTACTGTCTAGAATTGATTACTTTGGCTTTTTCCTCTACAGCCTGGCACCCACCGTTTTAATCAACTGCAAAGAATTTATTTCATCGAATCCCAGAATGGTTTGGATTGGGAGGGGCCCTAAGGATCATCTAATTCCACGCCCTGCCGTGGGCAGGGACACCTTGCACTGTCCCAGGCTGCTCCAAGCTCCGGTGTCCAGCCTGGCCTTGGGCACTGCCAGGGATCCAGGGGCAGCCACAGCTGCTCTGGCCACCCTGTGCCAGGGCCTGCCCACCCTCCCAGGGAACAATTCCTGCCCAAAATCCCATCCAGCCCTGCCCTCTGGCACTGGGAAGCCATTCCCTGTGTCCTGTCCCTCCATCCCTTGTCCCCAATTCCTCTCCAGCTCTCCTGGAGCCCCTTTAGGCCCTGGAAGGCTCTGATCTCTCCCTGGAGCCTTCTCTTCTTCAGGTGAGCACTCCCAGCTCTCCCAGCTGGTGAAGCTTTCAGTCATCTCCTTTGTTTCCAGTGCTGAGTCCTTTGCTGGTACAGGAGAAGTTGTGGTTTGGGGTTGTTTTATTTCTTTTATTGCCATGGTGTTGGTGGGAACAGAGGAGCTGGTCTGACTGTACAGGAACTAAGAAAGGGTGAACATCGCTCCATCCCAGCCCCCAAACAAAGCAGGAGTGTGAGGAACACTTAAGCGAGTGAAGTTTGGCCTGGAAAATGCTGGCATGATTGTCTGTTTTTCTGTCCCAGTAGATAACTTTTTCCTATTGAGAGCCGAAGTTTTGGCTTTTTCCAGAGCTTGGAATCACTTCCATCAGCTCAGTTTTAATCATCTGACCTAGTGCAGGAGGAGAAGGCAATGACTGCCTGAACATGTGATCCTTTCCCTGGTGTGTCTCAGTCCTTGCTTTTATAGACATTGTGTTTTGGCCTTCACATAGAAGTGCCAGATTCCCCAAGATGGTGCAATTTGGAGAGAGCCAGGAAATGAGTGAAACGATATTTGTGGAAGGGCTCTATAATGGACACAGAGCTTGGCACAGGGGAGGGGTGGGAGGGTAAGGAGAAAACACAGGCATGGAGAGAGAGATAGGAGAAGAGGGGATGGCTTTGAACTGACTGAGAGTAAGTTTAAATTGGATGTTAGGAAGAAATTAGTGATGAGGTACAGGGCTTGGAGCAAACTGCTCTAGTGGGAGATGCCCCTGCCCACAGCAGGGGCTTGGAATGGGATGAGCTTTAAGGTCCCTCCCAACCCAAAGCATTCCGTGGCCATTCTGGGAAAGCCCTGCTACATTTGGGGAAAATAAGCCGTGCCTTTTGAAGGCTTCACACCATATGGAGCAGGGCAGGCTGTTTCTTTCACAGCTCCAGAGCAGCCCTGCAGATTGCCCAGGCCTCACTCCGGAAAGGAGGCTGGAGGCACCGGCGGCTGCTCCTCTCTCCTGTAGCCACTTGCCTTCAGCCAGGCGGATTTTCCACTCCTCTGTGCATTGCCAGATGTGGGACAATATTTATGGCCTTCAAATCTGCCTTCCTGAACAAAACCAAGAATGGAATAAGGGGCCTGGTTCTCGGGTGAGATGGTGGAAAGCCTCTCCGCAGGTCCCGCTGCGAGCTTTGCCTGACCTTTGGTTGTGAAGGAACCGGCAGGGAATTTTTTCCTTTGTGAGTCACTCATTCCCAGCCAAGATCAGCTGGAAGTTACCAAAAGCTTTTCTGTTTGCCCTTCTGGTCAAGGGCTGGATGGAAGAGGAGCAGGATGGGCGCTTTGGCAGGGTCAGAGGCACCTCGGGCGTTCTGAGCTCAGCAGGGAGGGAAGGACATTGTGGGGAATGCGGTTCATCTCCTCTGTCCGAGCTTGGAGAAGGGCTCTTCCCAGCTCTGGCTGTTTTATAGCCACAGCTGGAAACTTCTCGGGGATGCTGACGCATGTCAGTGGCGGGGTAACAGCACAGGGAAGCAGCTGATCCTCTCAGCTCCTCATGGGCCTGAAATCTTCACCTGTGGGTGTGCAATTCCCATTCCCAGTTTTCCCACCATCTGAAAAAGGACTGTGTGCGTCCATAGCACAGGGAGTGCTGGGCTGTGTGTCTAGCATAGACAGGATGGGCAGAGAAGCAGCAGCAGCAGCAGCAGGGAAAGGAGCTTTGTGAGGATGTTTGCTGTCCACTGATCATGAAATTGTTCTTTCCCCTGACAGAATGGATTCCTACATTGCGTGAGGGATAGTAACACATTCAAGGGATCAGCCTCTTATTCAGAGACATGGGGTGAAACTCCTGGGCCATTCCTTTGGTCTCAGAGCATGAAAATCTTTCAGGGAATCTTCCAGATTTTGCTGTGCTGTAAAGAAATGTAATTCTTTCCCAAAGATGTCTAGACTTGATAGTTGTCATGCTGATGCTGAGGGGAAAAACTGCTCCTTGTTTTCATGTGGAGCCACCTGCCCATGGATTGGCAGGTTTGCCTGCAAGATACCCCTGGAGCTGCTCAAGGCCAGGCTGGATGGGGCTGTGGTGGAAGGTGTCCCTGCCCATGGCAGGGGCTGGAGCAGCATCATCTTTAATGTCCCTCCCAATCCAACCCAACCCATCCCAACCCATTCCATGATTCCGTGGTAGCTCACTGGGCCCAAATCACATCATCCTTTAGTGACGCTGCTCTCGACATAGCCCCGACAGTGCCCGGAGCTTCTCTTTGGTGGCCTCTCCGTGTTGATTCCTGCTCAGTAGCGAAAGCTGGGCGTGTTCCAGTTCTGCTGCTGGGGTTGTCATCTGCTGATGCCCTGTGGCACCTTCCCATGTCCCCAGGGATGCTGCTGGCAGCACCGCGGCTCCTGCAGAGCACCTGCTTCCCTTGGGCTCTGGAAGGGCCAGCTTCCATCCCACCCTCTGATATCCCAGCTCCCGTTCCTGGGTCTGTCTGCTCCGTGCTCTCTTCCTGCAGCAGCCAGTGTGGAGGGGCTCCCTCTGCTCGTTTTTGTGCCGCTCTTCCGCAGCGCTCCCGTTCCTCACAACTCTTTCAAGAGGAACTTGAAAAGCCCAGAGATACCAGGTGTCCGCCTCTGTCTGGATTCTGGGATGACAGGATTATTCATCTTAGGAAGCTGCAGCTGGGTACAGTCAGTGGTAAAAGACCAGACTGAACATTTTGTGCCTCGTTACTACTTGAACGCCTTGGAACTCGCGCTATTTCCAGACGACTTCCTGTTCTTTCTCAGTGACCTTGCCTTGCTTTTCTGGCACACCGAGCCCACTCCAAAACTTACACCTTAGATCCTGCAAAACTCAAGTTCTGATGGAGGTAGCTCTGGGGAAAACTTTTGGAAGATCAGAGTGTTTGCTCCCTTTGAAGGGCGTGGGCGGTGACTTTTCCTCAGCCTCCAAGTCAGAATCTTTTGTGAGAGTGGTGAGGACAAACCTGCACACGGAGAGGTGGGTTCTGCCAACAAATCCATGGAGCAGCTTGGACATCTTTTACCCCATCTCTTGGTTGAAGGAATCCTGCATCAGGCTGGGATAATTCAGGCATCTTCCTGCCATTCAAGCACTGCTGGTGGTATCAGGAGTGAAGCTGGAATGCTCATCCAGGGAAATTTGGCTGCTCTGGGCCTTACAGAGCTGGAATACAGTAGAAGAAACATTTCCTTTTTGTTTCTTCTGAGATGGGCCACAGTTGGTTGGCTAGAAGGAGCACAATGGGAACTCCAGATTTTTCTGGAGTAAAATACGTGTGGGTTATTTTTTGGTCAGTTTGGAATTTCAGAATAAAGGCAGCAGAAGGGATGTTTTGGCAGCTCCCACATGCAAATGTTCCACTGCAATTTTATCTTACTTTTGAACTTGGAAAAGTCAAAATTGTAGTAGTCAAAGAGAACACAGAGAATCAGGGCAGGAATAAAAATATACCCCGCTGGATGTTGTTGTTATGGCAGGAATATTGACCCGTTAATGTACACTACTGCTGATCCATTCACATTCAGAAATGTGGAATTCCTGTAATACCCTAAACACCCCAGAACAGTTCACAGAGTATGCTGCTCCAAGGACCGAGGTCTCATCTCTTATTTAGCATCTAGGGCTCCTCATTTACAGGAATTTATGTGGTTCTTTGGTTTGCAGGGATTGATTTAAGTCAAATTTTCTGATTTACTTGTTGCCATCTGTGCTGGGATGGGCACTCCCTGCTCTTGATTCCCTCCCCTTCAACAACCACGTAAAGCCCAGCAGAGGCAGACTCAAAGGAGTTTTCCTCAGCTTTAAAGAGGAAAATTTTAGAAGGAGCTGTATGTGCTGGATACTACAAACAGAGCTTACTGCTTTCTGGAAAGGCTGTTGGATATTCTGCTTCTGGAGGAAGGGAAAAGTTAGGCTGGAGTGAGAGTCAGAGAGCAGAAGGCTCATACAAAAGTTCTGGACCTTTCCCAGTGCTGAACCTTGCAGGTATTCAGGGATCAGAGAGCTTCCAGCCTTTTAGGAGAGGTAATGGCATGGGAAGGAGACTTAGGTACAAAATTCCATATCCATGTGTAAAGCTGCCAGTGTTAAAACATGGGATCTTATCAGCTGGAGCTGATGGGAAGGGAACTTCACCATCATTCCCGGTCCTGGAAATGGTTTAACCTCCTAAACCTGAGCACCAGACGTCCTCAGTAGGATGTGTCTGACCAAGATCAGTCTCCTGCCCAGGGAGCTGCTGGCTGGGAGAGGCTGGGAGAGATCATTTCCCTGTGGAAAATTCCCTGCCCATGGGAATTTCTGGCACGGGACTGGCCAGCTGTCAGCTGCCCGATGGCAGGAAGGGGCCACGTGGGATGTGTGTCCCAGAAAAGAGATGAGAGGTGCTCATTCTCCCAGATCTTTGTGTCTTGGCTGCTGCTGGAAGCCACAATGTTCCCTGCTCCCTGTCTCCCAGCACAGCTGATTTATTCTGCTCCGTACTCCAGGAGGTATCCCAAACATGCCGCCACAGAGCCAAGAGAGTGGATCCTGAAACTGGAGCCACAGCCTGAGACTTCAGTAAACAGGATGGGGGGAACATGAAGCACAGAGTCCAGCCAGTTCTGGGATTGCTGTGAAACAACCCAACAGAGCAGTGCTGCCAGAAACCCATCTTCCAGAAATCCATCTCCATCTCCCAGAAATCCATTTCCATCTTCCAGAAATCCATCTCCATCTCCCAGAAATCCATCTCCCAGAAATCCCAGTGCCTGTGCTCCCACCTGTGGCCAAGGGTTTTACGGGGAGGTGATTTGATATCTATGTTCTTGGCGAGTTTTTCTTCATTCTCAGCTATGACCTGACTTTATTTTTACAGAGCCTGAGCCCAAAGATCATTTTGAATACCTGATTTAAACCCCCAAAACTGTAGAATTTGACTGGGACAGGTGGCAGAAGAGCCTTTCCCTGATATCCCCCCGTGCTGGAGGTCATCTCAGGTGTGGATTGAGATGCAAGTTGGGAGCTGGACACAGCTACTTCGGGTGCCAGGGAATATTTATCAGCCAGAAGTGTTCCAACTGCTGTTCACCCAGGCCTGTGCTTATCTCCACAATTATTTTGCTCTCCCTTCCACTAATTGCAGCTATTCAAAATATCTCCTATAAACACCCAGGAGCCAGTCTGAGCTGGGAGGGGCAGGAAGGATCTCTGTGCTTGGCTTCTTGTTTGGCAGCTGTGGAAGCTTGTTTAGTTGTGGAAGTCTGAATGCAACTGGTCTCCATGAAATCCATCCCAGTTGTCTCTGGGAAATGGGATCTTGGTGTCAGCACTCCACGCTTCCTGGGAGGGCACTGCAGAGATGAAAGAGAACCATTTTAACTGCATTTCCCTTAAAAAGAGGTTTCTCTGTGACAATTTCCCTACTGATAAGGCGTCAGTCCCCCTCCCAGGCAGACAAGCTGGAGCACTGAAGACAATTGAGGAATGTGGTGGCAAAATTCTCTGGATCATTGAGTCCTCATGGTAGGCTGATGGTTGATAAATACCTGGAAATGCTCTGCATTCTCCCTGTTACCTTTATTAATATTAATTTATGCTAAAGGAGCACCAGCAACACTAAATGCAGGTACAGTTGAACATTTGTGCAGTTTTCAGAAATAGTGGGAGCAGTGACATTAAACATATGCAGGAATCCCCATAGTTATGAATATTTACAAATATTGATTTTGGCAAGAGCACCTAATTCAGATGTTCAGAGCTCCCTAATGCAGTGTGTGTGTGTCTGTCACACGGTGCTCCTCAGACTCGGGGCTGAGGTAGTCTCAGATCCAGGGATTTCCCTCACTGAATCACTTTGTAATGAAATTTCAGTGTTTGGGAGATACAGTTGGGGAATAAACCCCCTTCCCCAGCTGTGAGTGGTGAACACACAGGGTCTGAGTGGGCAGTGCCTGTTCAAATTTGCCTTGATTGCTTTAAATGAACCAGAAACTGATGTTTTTCCTGACACCCCAACAATCCCAGCCTGTGCATCCCTGGGAGTGGTGTCCAAAGGCTCCTGGAGCTCTGGCAGCCTTGGGGCTGTGCCCATTCCTTGGGGAGCCTGGGCAGTGCCAGCACCTCTGGGGAAAGAACCTTTCCCTGATCTTCAGCCTGAATTTCTGTTTCCCCATAACATTCCTGGTAAGTGTGGAGAAATAGCCCTGAGAAGATACCCGGATGGGTTTTCTTTTTTTTTTTTTTTTTGTTTTCCCAGGCTACAGCAGACACCAACAGTGATTTCTTTTCGTTTTTCATGGGTACAATCGGAGACGTGGCTTCATTATTTTATTTTTTAAATTTGTTGGGTTTTTTTTCAACTTTGAAACCATTTGAAAAACTATATTAAGAATAGGCTTTGTGGAAACTGGGGTCAAAATGAGCAGAGACAATACATCCCTAATGAAACTTCCCTAAACCATCCAGCGACAAATTGGGCTTTTCATTCCCATTTCACTCCAGATGTCAATGAAAGCACAGCTCCTTCTAAAGCAGCCTAATGTATGTAAACCATCGCAGGAAGCAGAGCCTGCAGAGCCTAGGAGACTGCAGATGGAGAGAAAAGGCTCCTGATTCCATAAAAATAACAAAACCTGTTTTACCATATTGTGCATTAAATATTGTTCATTTGCATACTTTCCATGGCGAGGTTCTCAAAGCCCACCATGTGGTGGACTTGTTGGAAGTTGGGAAAGAGACTCCTTCCCCAAATGGAGACGTGTCAGTAGAAGCTGCTGCTTAATTAGAAAACAAAAATAGCTAGTTTCCTCTATTTTTTTCCTCCTTTTCTAGTTGGTTTTTTTTTTTTTTTTTTTGTCAGTGTGGATTTTTGGTTATTTGCATATAATTCAATAGAATTAGGAGGGGAAGCATAGGTGCACTCACTGCAGAATAACTGGATTTCTGGTGTTTTACAAGAGCCTGCCTGCTTGGAACAGGCAGCAGCAGGGATTCCTCCATGGAGAGTTTCCAGCAGATAGCCAGGCAGATTGTAAATACCTCTTAGATTGTTTTTTTGCATCTTTATATAGAATGGTGGGATTTTATTCATATTTATTGTGTATCTGTGGCTGAAGCATTGGGCGGTGCAAGCGTGTAATGCCACAAATTAATCAGAGGAGCATAGAATATCCAGAGCTGGAAGGGGCTCACAAGGATCATCAAGTCCAACTCCTGGCCCGGCATAGGACACCCCAAAAATCTCAACCAAAGGGATTAAAAGGAAAATATGCTCAAGGTGAAGGAAAAACTTTGGGGCAGGAGCTGGCAGGGTTTGGAGAAGGGTGGATTGAGATGTTTTTGGAGAGAACAGGTTCCCTGTTAACAGCCATGGCTTGGACCGTGCCTGTAGCAGGGGCTTGGAAGGGGTGATCTTTGGGGTCCCTTCCAAGCCAAACCACGGCACAATTCCGTGCTCTCCGCCTCGGGGATGCTGCGGGAGCCGTGGGTGGTATCCGAGCACAGGCCCCCATTAAGCGCAGCCCCAGAGAGCTCGGCGCTTTGAGGCTGGAGGCTGCCAGCTCCCGATCAATCCCTCGGTTTATAAGCTGCCAACGTAAAGAGTGCGGGGTGGGCGCTGTGCTCCAGAGGCTCCAGAGGCTCCGGAGGTTCCGGAGGGCCCTGGCATTCCAGGGGTTTGCGGGAGGCCCAGGAGCGGCCCACGCGCTCGGCCCGGCCCGCACCTTGCTGGCAGGGTGCAAATCAAACTGGGAGGTGGGAAATCGTCCTTTCAGCTCTGCTTTTCCAAGAAAAATCCCTTTTTAGCCCCATGGAGATCCCTTTGCTCCTCTGCAGGCGGCTGGGATGTGTTGTTTGTCACCTGCTCTTCTGCAGCCTCACAGGATACGGGGTTTTTCCTCACGCGTCAGATTGGCACCCTTGGTCCCATGGGAATCCCTTCTGCTCCCAAACAGGGGCTCCATCCTATGGGAATCCCTTCTGCTCCCAAACAGGGGCTCCATCCTATGGGAATCCCTTCTGCTCCCAGACAGGGGGCTCCATCCTATGGGAATCCCTTCTGCTCCCAAACAGGGGGCTCTGGGCTGGGGGATGCACCCCAAATTTCCCAGGAGGTTGGTGGGGACACTGACACCTCCCAGCTGCTGGGATTTGGGGAGCCCAGGGGGAACTTCCACTGGGGCAAGGAGGCTTTTGTGCTTCCAGCCTTGACTGTCCCATCTGATGGAAGGTTTGCAAACAATTACCTGAATTAGACATCGTGCCTCCTGATTGTTCCCATGAATATGGGTGAGTTGAGAGGGCTGGGGACAATCCTTCCTGAAGAAAATGTTGGGGGAATTATTTTTTTTTATCTGTTGCCACAATTCTTTTTATAGTTAATCACAGAGTCTTGGCATGGTTTGAGTTAGATGGGACCTTAAATTCTATCTCGTTCCACTTCCACTATCCCAGGTTGCTCCAAGCCTGGCCTGGAACACTTCTAAGGATGGGGCAGCCACAATTTCTCTGTGCAACAAATAATACCAAGGGTGCCCTAGTGGGGTTTCATTTAAAATTTCAGGTGATGGAGATAAAAGGAGGCCCGTGCTTGTCCTTCTTTCCATGAATGAATCACTGTTGTTGTGACCTCTCTGCAGCCTCTGCTTTGGCTCTGGCAAGGCGGTGGTGTTAATTTGCTCCTTTTCCCTGTTCCCATCTCCGCAGCAGCAGCAGGAGATGCTGGCCATGAAGCATCAGCAGGAGCTGTTGGAGCACCAGAGGAAGTTGGAGCAGCACCGACAGGAGCAGGAGCTGGAGAAGCAGCATCGAGAGCAGAAACTGCAGCAGCTGAAAAACAAAGAGAAAGGGAAAGAGAGTAAGTGGCCAAAGCACCAGTCCTTTGGGTAGTGACAGGCTGATGGGAGCCATGAAGGAGCCTCAGAAAACTGGAGGAACCTCCTTGAGGGCACGGGGAGCTTGTTGGAATTGAGGGGAAGAGAGAAATGCAATTCTCTGCTTTATCTTCATTTCTGTCTCACTAAATGCCATTTTAGCGTTTTTCAAAAGGAAGCGTATCCTCTCTTCCCTTGATTTAACATTTTTTGAAGTATTTTTGGCAGCATTCCTAATGGAGGCAGAATATTAAGCCCATAAAATACACCAGATGCACGCTGCACTCCTTTTCTGTTTCTGCTGCTCTGAATTTCACTCAAATTTTTAAGACATAGCTGAGTTCTCAGCTCCCCCCTTTTTGAAGCATTTCCATTCATGAGGGGATTTTTTTCAGGAGGTTACAGCTTGTGGATGCCTTCCCCACTGTGTGTCATTATGCACTTGAAGAGATCATTGTGGCCTCACAATGTCCCCTATCAGAGACACTCGGGGGCTGCTTGTTTGGGCTTTTTCTGTAAGTGAATGGGGGTGAAATACCTCAAAATACCTCTCCAAGTTGTGCCATCAACTCCTCAGGTCTGGTTTCACCATGGGAAAAGTGGTGGCAGGAAGATGAGATGCTGGCTGGGAACTGGGAATAAGATAAAGCTCCAGGAGGTTTTTCAGTAGGAAAAAAATGTCTGGAAGATGTTGTTTAAGTGCTAGAAAGACCAGAGGTTCAGAATCCCTAAGCATTACTCCTTCCCCCTGCTGCTCCCATCAGCTGTTGATGTTTGATCCATGTTTTGCTGGACCTCTCCTCAGAACCGATACCTGGCCATACTTGTTGAAGTAATCTGAAAAGAAATTAAAGCTCCTAAATCTCTGGAAAATGGGAGCAAAGCATCTTTTGGGTGAAACACAGAGGTGTAGAGGAAAAAAACTCAGAATTTGGGGATGTTAAGTTGAAGATCCTGTTCCCATGGCTACAGTTTTATTTTTAAATTACTTTTTATTTAAGAAGTGCTGTGGTGTAGAATCATTATCACACCTCAGTTCTTAAAGATACTTAAGTTATTTTTCTCACATCGCAAAATTTGGCAAAGAGAAGCTAAAATTGTCCTGATCTGAAATATGAAGAGAGTGTGAGAGGTGGAGCTTGTTCTCCTTCCTTGTTAACACCTCTGCTCTGGAGCCAGGCTGGCAGAGCTGGGGGTGCTCACCTGGAGAAGGCTCCAGGCAGAGCTCAGAGCCCCTTCCAGGGCCTAAAGGGGCTCCAGGAGAGCTGGAGAGGGACTGGGGACAAGGGGTGGAGGGACAGGACCCAGGGAATGGCTCCCAGTGCCAGAGGGCAGGGATGGATGGGATATTGGGCAGGAATTGTTCCCTGGGAGGTGGGGCAGGCCCTGGCACAGGGTGCCCAGAGCAGCTGTGGCTGCCCCTGGATCCCTGGAAATGCCCAAGGCCAGGCTGGACACTGGGGCTTGGAGCAGCCTGGGACAGTGGAAGGTGTCCCTGCCCATGGCAGGGGGTTAGAATTAGATGATCTTTAGGGTCCCTCCCAATCCAAAGCTCACTGAGGTTCTATGATATCTTTCAGCTTCCAGTAAAGGAGGTAAACCTTACACTCAAAAATATTGAACTTCAGGTCTTCTAAGGAACAGATTTATGCCAAAGTGCAGAACACAGCCAGGTTTGAGTGTTCTAAGGATGCTAATGGATTAAGGATGACACATTTTGGAGGGAAAATGCTTTCAAGCATGGATTTGTCACCTCTTCTGCTACTCAGGAATTCATCTCCAGCTCTTTGCTTGACCTTCCCACCAAACCTGGGTTTGTGGAGCTGGTGAGAAATGCAGGGCTCCAAAAAAAAGGGAATTTTCTCACTCCGGAGTTTGAACCATTTTACACCTCCAGGCAGTGCCTTGTGGGAATGCTGCAGCTCCCTGCTCCTGGGGAGAGCCCAGAAACTGTTCTCGAAGCACATCAAATGTCACCTCATCATCGAGCAGGGCGCAGGACACGAGAACATGGTGGGGTCATCTTTTAGTTCTTGTTCCCTGTGGAGCATGCAGCTTCCCTGGCCTTTTCCTTTCCTCCCAGCCCAGATATTTTCCGTTGGAGCTCCTGCCTTACGCCACGGTGTGGATGAACCATCATTTTCCACGTGTCCCCTTGCCAAACCTGGGATGCATTGCTCCGTCAGGAGCCCTGCCTGGGAGTCTGGGCTGTCAACCCGATGATCACTGGGATCCATCATGGCAGGGGAACAGCCTGCTCTCCATTGTGCAGGGAATCATGATTAGGGATTACACAGTTGACATTTTAGCTCTGCAGAATGACTGACTCTCTTTTTAAAATTTATTTATTTTTTTTTAATGTTAGGTTTTCTGTTTGAAGCAAGAGATCCACGCTCTTGTAAATGAAGCGAAATGTTACGTCGCTTGTGGTGTGCACAGAGACTTGGGAACAAAGAGGTCCCTGTTTACAGGAGTTTTCAAGACAAAACCTACACATGAGCCACTGGGCTCATTCCCCTTCTGCTTTTAGATGTGACATTTAACAACTTGAGGGTACACAAGACTCCTTTTCTTAAATAACTTTGGTTCAAAGAGAGCTGGGATACCCCGGACAAGTGCTTTATTCTGAGTGTGCTTCTATGCAAGTGTAACATCCTCTTCTGGAGAAATAAACCAAATTTCATCTGTGTTCTCAAACATAACTTGTGAATCTATGCCAAGCTAAAGGGATAAAAAGGGAGAGCTCCTTACTGGAGGCACTTTGTTCTCTCTTTGAAAGCAAAGTTCTGGTTTTTTGGACTGGAAATGAAAGATTTGATTTGGGATCTATTTTAGAAATTTAAAATTCCTTCAAGTATGTGAATTGATTTAATAACCATTTTTAATGTTTTTTTTTTTCTTTTTTTTTTTTTTTAATTTTTATTGCAGGTGCAGTGGCAAGCACAGAAGTGAAGATGAAGTTGCAGGAATTTGTGTTAAACAAGAAGAAAGCTCTGGCCCACCGGAATCTCAACCACTGCATATCCAGCGACCCTCGCTTCTGGTACGGGTAAGTGGTGCTGGGCTTTCTGCAGGGTTCAGCCAGTGCTGCCTTTGTCCCCAGTTCCCTGAGGGAATAGACCTGATGTGCTTGTGGGATATGCCAGAGCAGTGACAGGAACACTGTGCGTTCCCAAAATGCGTTTTCTAGAGGGTTCCAGTGTGAGTGGTTTCTGTGTCTGTTTTGATGGTCACAGTGATCTGTGTGTAGAGAGAGGTCTTTGTGTCATCTGTAACCCACAATTATTCAAACAAGTTCTACAGCCAGAGATCAGCTTTTATAAGTCCTCCAGCTTTTCACCCAGGATTTGATCCTGCTTGGTGTTATAAAACTTGAACTTTAGTCAAATGAGGAATAGTTTTTTATGTTCAGGAGCTGGAATTTGATGATCCTTGTGGGTCCCTTCCAACTCAGGATATTCTATGATTCAGTGAATTCCTGCAGCTCAGGATAGTTAAGCTTTGCATTTTAAAGCTTTTAAACACTTTACTGCTCTTCTTAATCTCTCAAAGTTGGAAGTTTTGTTTACTTGGCTCTTACTGGAAACATCCAGTGGGTCCAGTCTGCACTTTTAATCACAACTGCCCCAACATCTCCATTTTCAACTGGAAGTATTCAACTGTTGGTCTCCAGTTTCAATTACAGAAATTAACTTGTACTAAAGACAATCAGAAAATTTGATGTGACTTGAAAGATTCCACTGCAGTGGCTTTGTCACTGTCTATATTAAATAAAAAACCAAAGTGCTTTGGATGTTTGCTTTAGTGACCTTAAAATTCATGAAATTTTGAGTTACAAAGGTCATTTAATTTCACCATGAAATTTGTGTTCAAGCTGAGGCACTGACAGTGTTTTAAGTCTTAAGTAATGAACGTGTGTACAGGGAGGATGAGGTCATAGCCAGAAGATGTTTCCAGATTCCAGAAACTGAGCTGCAGTGAAATTTGAAAGCTCTCCCAGCTATGAGCCAGGACAGAAATACTGAAGTGGAATTGGCAGAAGAAGTCAGATGTTATTGAAGGCAAAGTGAGATTGAGCAGCTTTAATACATCTCTGAAAATCTAATCTGAGACTTGGGGATTTCATTAAAGGTGGTTGAAGATCCTGATCCTCCATTTCTTTAAAAGTTGGTTAAAATAACAGTTAATGCAGAGTTGTACAAGGTCAGTTAGAATTCAGGTGCCCAGAGAAGCTGTGGCTGCCCCTGGATCCCTGGAAGTTCCAAGGCCAGGCTGGATGGGGCTTGGAGCAGCCTGGGATAGTGGGAGGTGTCCCTGCCATGGCAGGGGTGGCACTGGGTGGGCTTTAAGGTCCCTTCCCACTCAAACCATCCTGGGATTCTCTGTGATGCAAGGCCAGGGCTGCTGCAGGGTTTTAGCTGCAGGGGTTTCAGGATGTTCCCTCAGCTGATGCTGAGAACTTCCTGAGCACCAGTGTGTGGTTTGGGTTTGTTGTGGCACTTATTCATACAAACACCCCTTCCATGTGATGCTCCAGGGGTGCCAACAGGCAGAGACAACACACAAACCATTGCACAAGGATTTCAGGTTGTGCCATCCCCTCATTTTCCATCTGTTTAGTGGTGGGATGAGGACTGGTGTCCTGGATTTGAACCCAAGATGGACAAAGCCTTGGGGCCTCACAGCTCTTTCTCAGGGCTGAATTGTCCTGCTGAGCCCTTGAGGAAGGCAGATGGCAGCAGCACAGGAATTTTTAAATGCACCTTTCACTTGTTAAGGCAGAAGTTGAGGATTTTTTTCCTTTCCATCCTTTTTAAAATAAAAAATATTTTCCCTTTTTTTGTCAAAAGGAGAATCAACCTTTAAATTCTTGACATATTAGTATTTATTTGTGTGGCATCTCATAGGTTACCAGCTGAGCTCTGGAGACATTCCTGCCCCCACATAGCTGTGCTGTGATGCAGTTGGGTGGTGGTTGGGTTGAGCACACGCGAGGGGAGCTTGCAGGAGATCCACTCCACGCTCCCACTGTGAGCAGGCGAGGCAATTAAGTGGTAACAGATGCTGGGAGAGCCTCTCGAAGCAACACGCCTGCTTTTAAGCACTTCCCTTGGTCTTATTAAGGTTTGTGAATTCCTTTTTTTAAAAAAAAAAAAAAAGGAAGGCGTTGCTTGGAAAAAAAAAAAGTCTCCTAAGGGTACTGAGCACGACTGACGTCAGTGGATGTGACAGGAAAAATGTTCTGCTGGCACAGAACCACAGAGGTATTGGAGCTGGAAAAGACTTCTAGGATGATGTCCCATCCCTGTGTTCAAGGCCAGGTTGGACAAGGCTTGGAGCAACCTGGGATGGTGGAAGGGGGTGGTGAACAAGATGGTCTTTAATGTCCCTTCCAGCCCAGACCACTCTGGGATTTTATGATAGGCAAGAGCAGAGGAGGTTCCTTGGGGCTGCATTGTCAGGCTGTCCCTCCCCTGGATTCTGAACCCAAGAATTTCTGCTCTCCGTGATTCCCCTGGGAAGATGTCAGCAGTGCTTGGGAAACAGCCATGGAAGGGAGTTTTGTGTGATGGTGAGGTGGAGAGGTACAATTTTTCTTTAAATTCCACATTATACATTATACATTGAGTGATCCCAACATCCACAGCTGTGAACACAAAACTTTCCAGCACAGGTACCCATGTCTGAAAATATATGCTGAACATGATTGAAGGACGAAATATCAAAATCATGGAATCATTAAGGTTGGGAAAGACCTCCAAGATCATCACTCCCACCTTTCTGCCTGGTGTTTGAAGGAGCTCAGGGAATAGGGGATGCCTTGAAGAGGGGATGTGCTTTCAGGAATGCCTGCAAGCTCCATGCAGTGTCCAATTTCCTCTTCCAGAGCTCTGACATTCCTAAAGGGGCATGCAGACCAGTGCATGCTGCTGGAAGCAGCGTCAGACCCCAGTCCTGGAGCCAGGGAATGTATTCCTGTTTGCAGAACTCAATATCTGTCATTCAGCAGCCCTGGGGCATATCTAAACAGGCCCTTTGAATTCCTGCACATTTCCTGACAAAGGGATGAAAATAGCTTCAATGTACTCGATTGTGCTGTTTAGGTCATGATACAAGAAAAAGAAAAAGGAGGGGGAAAAAAAAAGTCTGTTGCTCATATAGAGCCAAAAATGTCATTGTGTCACTTGATGGGGCTCAGGGCTCTCGGATCACAGCATCCAGGATTCCTGGGAGTGAAACATCTCTGCGTGCTGCCTTCCCATGGAGTGAGTGGATCCTGGCAAGAAAAGCCACGTCTCTTCCCAGGAGGGAATCAAATATGTTTCAGTTTGGCTCTGTTTTGATTGCAGGTGAAGACTGAAGTGTGTGTGGGGGCACTCAGGGGTGGGGATGTGGGTGTGGGAAACACAGCCCTGCAAGAGCCCCAAAAATCATTTTTCTTTATGTACAGAGAAATTCGGGTAATGAAGAGGGAAGATTGGGAAACCACAGTCATTCATACTTCCATAGAATCCCAGAATAGTTTAGGTTGAAGGGACCCTAAAAGCCACTCCTTTCCACCCCCTGCCACTAGGTCGTCTGTGGGAATAGAAAATGTTGATTTTCAAAAAAAATTTGAAGAGGTTTGTTTTTGGGTTTTTTTTTTGTAATTACATAGAAGTTTCAATGTGTTTTCATGGTATTTCATTAGCCCCTTGTATTTTGAAGGCTTTAACTTGCAGTGGAATTGATGCTCTGGATCTCAGCAAACAGGCAGCTTCTGAGCTGAGCTTGCACTCAAGGGATTGGTACTGCTTGAAAAACAGCATGAATTTGTGCAATTTTCAGCTGGGAATGGCTCCTTTTGGTTCCTTTAAGAACCTTTTGTAGGAAAGTGTTTTCAGCATGGTTTTTAGGCAGTATAAAATTTCAAATATTCACTTTTTTTTTTTTTAATTTTTTTTTGCACAATGCTTGATTTCCATTGTCCCAAGTCCTTTAGTATTTAGAAGAAAAATGGGGTTTAAATTCTATTTATTGAAAGTGAAGTTGTGAGAGCCCAGTGAGTGTCACCTGCATGGCTAAATCAGTCGTTCTGCTGATGGAGCTGCTCTGCTGACTGGAGCCTTCTCCCAGGCTGGTGGAGCTCCTGAGAAACTGCAAAGCTGGGCACAAGTCATTAAGCAGGAAAGATGCAGCCAACAAACTGGTAGGAGGCTGAGAAAACTCATTCATTATTTAATATCCTCAGCAAACAGACTGTAATTTACTTCCAGCAGCCTGCTCAAACAAAGCCATAAATTATCATCTAGGGGAAGTTGAGCTGGAAAGGTGCTGAGTGCTTTGGCCCTGTCTCTGCTGAGCTCCTGGGATAGGAGGACACGCAGGAGGAAAGGCAGGGGGCCACCTGTGTGGCAGGTTCAGTGCTTCAACCCTGGGCTCTGTCTGCTAAGCCTGGGGTTTGTTCTGGGGAGGGAAATGGTTCACTCGTGCTGAAGTTGAGGTCTCACCTGTGCTGAGATTCAGAAACATGATTTAGCAAAACCCAGCCCCGGTTAAGTCTTAGGATTTATACTCGTGGTTAAACACCTGCATGAGCTAAGCCAACGTGGAGTCTTACATTGGAAACTAAGTTGGTTACCTTCCTGTATATTGGATTTTAGGGGGTTTTGTGTAGGAGTGCCCAGGGAGAAAGCCAGAGCCTTTGTTCCCTTTGCCCTGTTCCCCGTTCCCTTTGCCCTGTTCCCCGTTCCCTGAGGTGGCAGGCGCTGTGCTTGTCTCCTCTGCGTGTCACCAGTGTAAAGCTTGTCCCTTCTCCTTCTTTCCTTCTGTGCAGGAAGACTCAGCACAGCTCTCTGGACCAGAGCTCCCCACCCCAAAGCGGCGTCTCCGGCACCTACAACCACCCGGTCCTGGGGATGTACGATTCCAAAGATGACTTCCCACTCAGAAAAACAGGTGGGGCTGCCCTTCCCTCGCCACGCTGCCAGCCGTCCCCGCCATCACACTCTGCCCTGACTGTCCTGAAAAAGAAGGGATGTTGCCAAAAAGCTGGATTCCAGGCCTGATTTGTTTCCCAAGCCCCCTCTCCACATGCTTCCCCTTCACCTGTCACGGTGCTCCCAGTGTTCCAGGGAGCCTGGGGCTGCTCTGGGGTGCGCAAGGAGCGCGGGAGAACGGCAGAGCCGCATGTCAGAGTTTGGGAGATGTTTTCCAAAAACCCAAACCCCAAGCTCATAGAGAGATCCAGCTCAGGTATGCTTTGCTGAGTAAGAAGAGTACTGAGAAAAGGTTCATTTCTTGGGGGGATTTGCATTTTATGTACGAGCTTGTACTTAGTTAAGTAAGAGGTAAATAAGGGGATTTGTGCTGGGGCGAGCGCCGGGGCTTCCTGCGAGGGGTTGGTTCACACCTAGACAGTTCTCTCTCAGTCTGGCTTCTCCCTGCATGGTGGCTGAGCAGGTCAGTTATTCCTCAAGCCTGTATTATGTAAACCAGGTTGTTTGGCTTGGCTGTGCTCCTCAGCTCCTCAGTATCGCATGCCTGAGCCAGCACAGCCTGGGCTTCCAATCCGGCCAGCTCGGGGCTGCTGCCTTCGGGGAACAGCTCAGCTCTGAGAGCCTTGCTCAGGGAGCAATTCTGCCACTGGCCGTGCTGGGAATCGCTTCAGGACGGCAAAAAAAGCTGCTCTGGAAAGATCACACAATCATTAAGGTTGGGAAAGCCCTCTAAGATCATCCAACCTTCAACTGGCACTGCCAAGGCTGCCTCTAACCCATGGCCCCAAGTGCCACATCCACAGGTTTTTTAAACACTTCCAGCACTGGTGACTCCACCACTGCCCTGGACAGCCTGTTCCGATGCCTGATCAGCCTTTCAGTGATGAAATTTTCCCTTTTGGGGAATTTCTCACTAGGAGCCATAGCACCTGCCCTGCTGGATGGATTCCCATCTGCACACATCTGCACAGTTGTCTCTGTTCCCCCTTGGCTTGGTTTTTTGACAAGTAACAAACACTTCAGCTGCACAGGAACCCAGTCAAAAATTTTCCCTGGGAAAGGTGCCCCCGTGGCTTTGGGGATGGGACTTTTGACTGTGCCCTTCCTGGAGGACTCCAAAAGCCGAGCTTAGAAAACTGGATTTGCGGAAAGACAGGGCATCCTCTCCTCTCTGCTCCTGGCTAATGGAAAAGCTTCCAGGCTGCCCTGGGGAATCACAGTGTTTCCATGCAGGGGTGCATCCCTTGGCACCAAGCCTCTTAGGACCTGTGAGCAGCCTGATTCCAAGAGATTTTTAGTTCTTTCCTATGCCTTGTGATGCCAGGTGATCTGTTCCTACCCCGTTAGCATTCCCACAGGAAAAATGGGCTTTGACATGCTCCCAAACCTGCCTGCCTCATCACCTCAGGGCACCTTGTCAGATTGGCTTTGAGCAGCAGTCGCCCTTCCTGCTCCCAGTGTCCTGGAAGGGAATTTCTGCAGGAGAAGGAAGACATCTGCACGTCTCACCCTGTGCCGCTTCCCAAATTGGGATCTCACCAAAGCTCCTGCTGAATGAACTCCTGCTGTCAGACAGGGGGAATTAAGGATGATAAATGGAGCTAATCACATTATTAAAGAGTGGAAGCCACCAAGCTCATTGTTGTTTTCCAGCAGGAGGACGTTCAGCTGATTTTGGTTTTCCAGAACGCTGGCGCTTGTTCTTTTTGGGCACCAGCATTAATCTCCTGGGCACTGGTCTGGGATACAAATGAGTTCACTTTTGTAAGGTCCAGGGGAGAATTTCTTTCTTTTTTTTTCTTTTTTTTTTTTTCATTGTTTTCTTTTATTTTCCTTTCAACACAACAGCACGTCAGGCTCTGGCACAGCAATATCCTGCAGAATTCCCAGTGCCAAGAATGTTAAGTTGCTTGGAGAAGAAAGGCTCCTGAACAGTCTGGTGTAAACAAAAGGCAGGGAAGGCTGGAGCCCATCCTAAATAAAGTTCTTTATTACGGGTGAGCTTTTCAGATTTTTGGCACCAGGCAACGCTCTGGCTTTGTGTTGGTAATTTAAAACCGCCATATCGTGTAGTCCAATTTTATTAAATTTGATTAAATATTTGCAGCTCAAATAACAGAGCCCATCACAATACAGCTCTGATTACCAGGGCTGGAATCCAACCAGCACCGTTGCTGGGGAGAGGGTGGCTTAGGGGGTGGTGGGAAGGCAGATGGAATTATCATTTCTCCCGGTCTGCTGAACTGGGAGCATGTCCTGCAGGTTGAGAAATTTTTGGGAAGAATCAATATTCCCCATCCCTGAAAGTGTTTCAGGCCAGGTTGGACAGGGCTTGGAGCTCCCTGGAATAGAGGAAGGTGTCCCTGCCCATGGCAGGGGGTTGGAACAAGGTGAGCTTTAAGGTCCCTCCCAGCCCAAACCATTCCATGATTCCATCAAATTTGCCATTCTCTGCATTTTAGCAACACTCAGTGTCTTTACTCTTATTTCAAGCACCCTGATAGTCACAGGTTATGGGAGAGGGAGGATGTGCATGAACGATCTCTTCAGAGTGCTTGAAAGCCTTCAGCAGGGGGAACAGTCAGCTCCTGCAACATGTTCCTGATGCCTTCTGTGCCCTGAAATCCAGCTCTCTCTGATTTGTTTTCCTAAATCATGCTCCAGTTTCTTGTTTGTTTGGTTTCAGCGTGAAATTGTTTTCCTGGTGCAGTTACTAATTGCTTGAATCCTGTTCTTAGCCTGGCTGGGGGATTAATTTCACTCTGTTCCCTCTCTCCAAACACTTTGGGGCTTTTTTTTCCCACTGAACTAAGATCGGTTTGGTTGGTGCTGCTCCTGCGTTTGCTGTTAAATACCTGGATTAGCACAAGGATTTTTATTTCTCCTTTTTGGGGAATTTACTTTGTTCTGTGTAGGATTTAGTGTTAGAGTTTTATTGACAGCTTTTGAGATGGGAAATTCCCTAAGTGACCTTCTCTGCTCCTAGATCAAGGTAGGTGTCTCCCAAATTTACTGACATTCGTTATGTGCCACACCAGGATCCTCTAAGGAAAATCTCTGGAAAATCCTTACTGAGTGATTTTAGACTTTGGGTTGGGACAGCCTGTTTTGATAACCCCAAGAGCTGTTTGTCAACACCTTTCTTGGAGCTGCTGAAGTGGGTTTCAGCAGAGCTTTTCAGTTTTGCATTTCCAAGGAATCCTGTCCTCATTTTCCCCCCAGGAACAAGGTTGTTGATGGCATTCCCTGTTTTCTGAAATTCGAGCAGTGGATGGATTAGAACATGCTTTTACTTAGGCAGCTGACACCACCACCATCATGAAGATTTAAAGGGAATTATTTCACTTCTTAACATGCTTTTCCTCTTGGACTTGATGATCTTAGAGGGCTTTTCCAACCTAAATGATTCTGTGACTCCACGATTCTTTTTCCATGCAAAAGAGAGGAGCCTGAGAGAGGAAAGCATCCAGCATCCCATGATGTTGTTGGTATTTCAGAAAACTGGAGTTGTTTGGGTATTATTTGCAGCTAAGCAGATGAAATTGGTGTGAACTTGTTGCATTTAGAAAGAAATAAAAGGGAAAATGAAAGAATTTGTCAACAATTATAATGCTGCATTTGTCGAGGAAAGTGTAATGACCCTCTGAGCTGGTTCTGATCATTGGAGTGTTTGGAGTGGTTTGTTTTAGGACAAAAGGTTGTTTGGAGGAAAATAGACTAGTCAGAAACACTGGTGTAATGTGGGAGTATAATCCAGAGGAAATCTCAGAGCTCTGTGTGGCATGGAGTGTCACTCCAGTTCAAGAGCATCTCTGCCTTCCCACCCACGTTGTCCTTCCAGCCAGCATGGTTGGAAGACTGGCTTCCCACAGACCCACGCACTGAGAGGAGGCCCTGACCGCCAGAGAAATCCCTTCTGGAAATACCCTGTCCTGCTCCAAGTGGAGGACATCAGTCTGTCTGATCCAAAAATAGCACTTAGCTTGGATATTGGGGAAGGTTGCTTCACTGAAACAGTGATCAGGCACTGGAACAGGCTGCCTGGGGCAGTGGTGGAATCACCATCCCTGGAAGTGTTCAAGAAACAGGATGTGGCACTGGGGAGACATGGTTTGTGGTGGTGATGGATTGATGGTTGGACTTGGTCATCTCAGAGGTCTTGTCCAGCCTTAATGATTGTGGAATCATGAGGACACTTCTTGTGAGTGGTGCACCAAAGGAGAAGCCTCTTCCAGGAGGAAACAAACAAAATCTTGTGGTTTAGTGTCACCTTTGGGGGATCACAGTCACTCAGGGAATCCACCCTCCTCCTTGGTCCTCCCATCTCCATCTCTGCTTGTCAGGGGCCTGCACTGTTCACAGAATCCCAGGGCTGGGTCGGAGGGAATCTCAAAGCCCATCCTGTTCCACCCCTGCCATGGGCAGGGACACCTTCCACTGTCCCAGGCTGCTCCAAGCCCCATCCAGCCTGGCCCTGGGCACTTCCAGGGATCCAGGGGCAGCCACAGCTTCCCTGGGCACCCTGTGCCAGGCCCTGCCCACCCTCTCAAGGAGCAAATTCCTTCCCAATATCCCATCTAACCCATTCCCTCCTTCAGTTTAAGCTCCCTCTCCTCATGGAGTTTTCTCATGGATGTTAGAAGGGAGACGAGATAATTCTGTTGGCTTTTGCCTGACTAGTAAAGCTTAGTCTGAAACTTAAAAATATTAACAATAAATGAATAAGATCCCTTTCCAGTCCCCACCTGCCAAAATGAAGATGTTCAAGGACTGGGAGCAGGGGTTTCATGCTGCATTGTTTGCTTTTATTCCACAAATGTGGATGGGCAGTGGGAACAGGGCAAACTCTGCCCAGGACTTGGTGGGATTTTGACTTCCACAGACTTAATGTCCAATTAGTTCAGCAACTTAGGGGCTGCAATTCCAGGAAAAAAAACCAATGGGAATGACATAAATGTTGGAAGAATTGGATTACATGGGTCCTGCTGCACTCAATGACGTATAAGAGGGGTAACTTGTGTTGGAGACTGTGAAAACCAAGGAAGCTTTTGGCTTATGTTCTGGTTATTAATTTACTCAGAGGAAAACAAAATATTCTTTGTATAAATCCTTATTATAGGCCAAATTAAGTATGTCAGTGCTTAAGAAATCCCACTGGCTTTGTGGGAGCTGACTCAGATTTGGGCATGGGCTTCATTTGTTTGCTGGAGGGGAATTTTGATAATTTCACAGCATTTGTTTTAAATATTTCACCTTGAGATGTAGAGGAACAGTAATTTTTAAACTTAGGTTTGGTAGCTTAATCTCCAGTTTTTAAGTTTACTTCAGTTAGCAAAGCTTTGTTTGGGCATACTGCCTGGCAGGGTGAATTTGGGAAGATTTCTAGTGGAATTGGTGTTCTTGAGACAGCATTGAACCTGCATTGACTGTCAGGTATTGATGCTTCTGTGTTGTTTAAATTCCTGTTTTATACTTGTGAAAGACAGCTCTCTTCAGCTTAAAAACATCTTTATTATATCATAGTTTTAAAACATCTGAACAAGCCTAAATTCTTTTAGTATATAATAGGTTTTATGTAAATTCTGTGAGTTTGAGGCTGTGCTGTGCTGCTTGTGCTGAATTTTAATTCATCTACTTTGGGCTCTGGAGCACCCAGTTAAATCCGCGTAGGGATTACGCTCTCTGAGGTCCTGATGCCATGTTAGATTTGGGATTATATCTGAGGGATAAACAACAAAATCAGAGCAGGGTTTTAAATAGACCTTTGGTGTTTTGAAACTCGATTCCCCAGCAGAAGGGGAAAACATAGAGTGATTTTGCCTTAAAATAGTTTAATCTGTCAAATTCCAATACGTTGCTTTGGCAATCACTTACGCTGGAGGTATTTTCTCTTTTAAGGCTGGCATTTTCTGTTTGTTCACCTCTTTGTTATATGGAAAGAGGTCTTTATTGTGGCTTTAAATATAGGGTGTGTTGGGTAATCTGTGACCCCAAATCTTTTGTTTTCCTGCCCATTTTTAAGGTGTTTCAAACCCATTCCTTCTCTGTATCTGAAAGCCACCTAATTAATTTTGTGTTCCCAACAGAAACCGTTCCTCATCTGGACACCAGGAATAAAATTTGGGCTGAAATACAGTTTTTATTGCTGTGTTCTCCTTTGTCAGAGGACAGATCCTTCCAACAGATATGGCATAGGCTTAGATTTCCTTGATTTAAAATGGATGTATCAGCATCCAGATGTGACACTTTCCCCTTCCACAGAATCCCAGAGTGGTTTTGTTGGAAGGGACCTTAAAGATCATCTCCTTCCAGCCATGGGTGTGGCATCCAGGCAGCTATTAATGCTCAGAAATTGGGACAAATTAAAGCTGGGAATGTAAGGATGTGGGATGAGGTATGTACCCAAACACTGCTTTTAAAGTCATGTCAACTTCTGTTTTGAAGAGAACTCGGAGAAGTTGCTGTTTGGAGTCTGAGCTTGTGTTTGAAATGGTCCAGTATTTAATATTGCCCTGGGAGCAGATCTGCATTCAGTCCCCTGCCATTCTATATGCAAATTCTCTCTCTCTAGAATAATTCCCCCTTTGCTAATGCACTTCATTCAGCATTTGAAGCATCATCTTGAGGAAGCACTTTTTTTTTAGTGCTCCCTTTATCTCTTGGTGGCATTTTTCTGTCCAAAACATTCACTAAAAAGCTCTTTCCTTTCTTTTTTTTTCCTTCCTCCCAAAAATTCCATCAAAGCACTGTGTTGATGGCTTAACTTCAAGCATTTGATCTTGAATTCATCAGCCTTCTGATTTTTCAAGCCCTGCAATTAACATTGACAGGCTTGATCTTTGACGTGACCTGGTGGTCAAGGGAAATACAGCTGCAGCCAGACTGGGTTAATTCAAATCAGTTTGTAAACCCTATTTTAATTCTTCTAAAGAAATGTAGATGGCTGGCCCTGAAGTGTGTTTGTTGGTAATGGAGTGAGCACAGGATTTGCTGGTTCAAAGGGATTGAGCAGCGGAGTTGTTGAGGAAGGGAAAGGATGGAGCCAGTTCACTCAGCTGTGTCAGGAGCCCTCAAACCCCACAGCAGGTATTTCACTCAGGGCTCAGATCAAAAAGCTCCCAGAGGAAATCATCTTGCAGGAGGAGTTTTGAATTAAAGCTCCACGACCCTCATGGAGACTCGATAACACGTGCACTGTCACCGGCTGTCCTGGGTGCTGTCCCCAGGGGCACTGGGGCTTCCCAGGAGCTCTGCCTTGGCTTTTTGGGATCTCAGGATTTGGGTTTTGGAGGGAGTCTCTCGAAAGCGTGGTGCACACAAGGCTGTGCTCACAGGAAATGTATCCACACCTGCCCTGGGCAGTCTGGAACTTCCCAGGTGTGCTGTTAGATAGGGTTGAACTGTGGGGCTGTGATGATGGAACCCCAAGTTGCTTCCCAAGCAAACCAACCTCCTCCTCCCTGGCATTGGCTTTCCCTGGCCATGCTCTCATGCCCTTTCCCTTGAATTGACACTGGCTCCAGCTGACACAGGGAGCCAGCAGGGAGACAGTCACTTGGTTTGCTTGTGGGGTTTGATTTTGGTCTTTTCTTTCCCCTGCCCTGCTGTCCCTCCCTCAGCCAGCTCACCCTGGGGTCGGATGGCTATGAGGGTGTGGAGCTGCCTGTTCCAGCAGCACACCAGAGATAACCAACAGCAGCGAATCAGCTGGCTCAGCCATTCCTCTGCTGCTTCCCTGGCTCCCATCAGCTGGGTTTGCTGCTGGGTTGGGAGCACGTTGGGCAGAGGTGGGAAACTGCTAATCCTGGCAGATTAGTAAACTAGACTAATCCTAAATCTGTGTCTTTGTTCAGAGAAGACTTTGCAAGATGATTATTACATTTTTAATTCCAATGCCTGTCATCATTGTTGAATCCAGAGATTGCATGGGCTGGGACCTGTTTGTTATATTAAAAATCTCTGTTCCAAATATTTGTTAGCAAATGATTTAATTTAATTTAGCTTCCTGCGAGTGCTTGAATGCAGCCAATTCAACTCAGCTCAACTCAAATCCACACAACTCAACACAGCTCAACACAACTCAAGACAACATAACTCAACATAACTCAACGCAACTCAGCTCAACTCAACTCCGCACAACTCAACTCAATGCAACTCAACACAACTCAACTGCAGGCTGAGTAAAACACTCCTGACCCTGTTTCCTTTTCCTGGCCAGCCTCTGAACCCAACCTGAAGCTGCGCTCCAGACTAAAGCAGAAGGTGGCAGAGAGGAGGAGCAGCCCCCTCCTGCGCAGGAAGGACGGGCCTGTGGTGACGGCGCTCAAGAAGCGCCCGCTGGATGTCACAGGTACTGCGGGTAAGCGGTAATTCCTCCATTCTTCACCCCTTCTCCTTTCCAAAAATACATTCCTGTCTCCTCCGTGTGCTTCAGCAGTGCTGGAACCAAGCTGAGGGCACTGGAATTGTCCAGCCTGGGGGAGGCTGAGGTCAGGCCTCATCCCCATCCACAGCTCCCATCTCTGCTCCATGTGATCAGGGACACACCCAACATCAGTTAGGATGGAGAACAGGAAAAGGTTCTTGACCCAGGGGTTTTATACATGCAGCTGTGTTAAACTTCTTTCTTGACTACTCAATTGACAGTTTCTTGTTGAAAAGTCCTGTCCTTCCAGGACCAAAGTTTGCAAGTGGGATCAGAGTAAAGAACATGATGAGATTTCCATAAAGTTAATTCCTAGCACCATCTAGGGATGTCTCTGTGTAAGTACCACGCAGTGACAGCTTTGCCAGGATTGTCTCGCTCTGAGGCACACAATCATCACTCCATCAAGTTCAAAGTGAGCTCCCTTTGGACAGCGGGGTGGCTTTTGGAGACCCTGGGGTGCCTCAGCACTCCCCTGTGTCAGAGCCTCTCTGTTTGCAGAGTGGAAGGAAGATTTTAAGAGCTAAAAGTTGTGGAATCATGAAATACCCTTGGAAGTTGGAGAACTTAATTGGAAGGATAATCCAGTCCAATCCTAGGCCTGCACAGGACACCCCAAAAATCCCAGCCTGTGCCTGAGGTGTTTTCCAAACACTGCGTGAGTTCTGGCAGCCTTTCAGACCTGGAAATCCAATTTCCTTCACTCACACAGTGCTATATGGCACATGGCTCCTGGGATAAATCAGCCTCTGCTGGCTGACCATTTTTCCCTACAATGACTTCAGAAATGGCAATGGAAGCTCCCATTTCTCACTGGCATGGACATGGTTCAAGAAGCCAGCCTGGAGCCTGTTAGAAAAGTACCTGAGTTGTTCTGATAAGAGGGGACTTTTAAACGGAAAATAAGTTTTAAAAATAGTCCCATTTTGGAGAACAGAAATTATATTTAATCCCTGAAGAATGCAGCGGGTTCTAATGGGACACCTTCCACTTGACCAGGTTGCTCCAACCTGTCTTTGAGCACTTTCAGGGATCCAGGGTCAACCACAGCTTCTCTGGGCACCCTGTGCCAGGGCCTCCCCACCCTCACAGGGAACAATTCCTTCCTACAATTCCCTTTAAGCCTGCCCTGTGGCAGTAGGAAGCCATTCCTGTCCCTCCAGGCCCTTGTAAAAATTAGCTTTTATTCCTCCTGGAGCGATGAGGAGCCTAATGCAGCCTGTGCCACTGCAGCTGCTGGGAGATTTTCCTGCTGCACAGGCTTGGGGACGAGGAAAGCTCAAAAGGAAAGGTCTGAATGTTATTAACCTTCCCATATAAAAGGAGGAACACTGGCAGCTGTGCCATACAACACAACACAGCATACAACACAAGAGAGACCTTCTGAGAGAGGTCTGATGAAAGGAGGTGTCCTTAGGGTTAGAGGGAAAGAGGGTGAGAGAGGCACTTCCAGAAAAATGAAGCAGGACAACTCTGATGTCCTCCAGTCTGACCTCTTCAAACCTTCCATGCCTTTCATTATCTTTCAAACATATTTCAAGTTATTAATACACTCTAAGAGAAATCCTTATGGGGAGAAGACTTAAATATGCTGCATAGGTACTTGGATAAACCATTTGAAAGTGTTTGTTGGTATTTCAAGAGCCCTGGGAAGATTTAGGGGGAAGAAGGGGAGGAGGAGGTGGAGGGCTGCTTTTGTCCAAAACAAAACTTGAAGGGTTGTTATCTGTCTAAATACCGTCACAGAGATGGTTTCTGATGTTACAAGTTGGTTTTGGATGTGTTTTCCAGACTCTGCATGCAACAGTGCTCCTGGATCTGGTCCCAGCTCTCCGAACAACAGCTCCAACAACATCAGCACTGAGAACGGAATCGCAGGATCAGTCACGAGTATCCAAGCAGAGGTACAGAGCCCTCCTCTCCTCTGGTTTTTAACACCCACCATCTCTGGGAGAGTTTTAGGACTAAGCCACACAAAAGGAAAACCCCGACTTGTGACTTGGAGCAGACTTGGAATTGCCTCTCAGCCTGAGCTGATGGGATGCCTTATCTGTTTATTAAATCTGGTTTGAACCAGCTCACAGGCAGCTTGTGGTAGCTTGCAGTGGTTTTGTAGTGAGGAGAAAGTAAAAATAAAGGGATTCAGCAAGGTCAAATACAAGTATTTTAATGTTTGGGGAATTTATTCCTGTATATAGGGTGGATTTATTGTGTGCAGTGGGCTGGTCTAAATAACCATAACTGGATTACAGGGAATAGATTTAAACTTTTCCTCCACAACTGGGGATCTGAAAGCTTGGTGCCATGTGCTAGTTTATAATCCCATAAACTTTCACCATCACTTGAGGCATCGCTAGATGCCCAGGGCAGGGTGTTGGTCTGGGTGAGGTGGGGTTGGATTGAGCACAGCAGCTCCTGTGTTCAGTAACCCTGGAGCCAAGCTTCTCCAAGGGGTCTGGGCCATGTAAGCTGGCTCCCACTATAAGCCATGCCTGTAGAAAACCAGTGTGGTTGTCTGATGTTACTGGTGCATTTCTTTTTATCCAGCTTCCCATTAGCTCCCCATGAATAGAGTCTGTCTTAACACCAGGGCTCCAAAAACAGGCTGGGGCTTGTTCTCCACAAATATTCCTTTAGAATTGAAAAGGCCTTCTGATGGTGGAAATGTCAATCCTTATTGCTTTCTAGTTTTGTACAGATTTGCACTTTATTTTTATTTCTAATGTGGTGTAACAGTATTTAATATGGAGAACATGCCTCCTTCTCCACTTTCTTCCCTGCCAAACGATCCAGCATTCATTCCAGCCACTCTAGTCCATAGTAAACTGTACAGATTTAGGTAATTAGTGTGAAGATTAAGAGGGTGGGAGGTGGAGGCTTCACTTGCCCCAGGAGAATGAGCATTGAGCTCTGGTTTTGCTGATCCAGGAGCTGTCAGTCTTGTCTGTCCTTAGCAAACTGCAGATTCCCTGCAACTGCAAAGTTGCTGCTCATAGGAAAACTGGTGGATTTGACAGTTTTTTTGTGACATAAGCAGAGCAGGCAGCTTCCCAAGAGTCCTTGTAAGGGATTGGAATCAGTTGGTCTTTAAGTTCCCTTCCAGCCCAAATCACTCCTGCAGGTGAATATGAAGCTGGAGCATCCTCTTCATCCATTTAATTTTTAACTTAATAATTAGAACTGATCATCTGGGACTGGATCACCAACACCTAATCAAATGGACACTGACCACAAGAAAAAGTCTTTCCATCAACAGCTTGTAGTGCAGCAATTTTGTGACTTAGACTGAGGTGTGAGCAGCACAAATGATTTGTAAAAAAAACCTGTCCTGCCCAAGCCTTTCCCTTCCCCAAAGAAAAATAACTCTTCATTTTATTCCAGTATTCATGTCATGTGACCCCAGCTGATCCATTGGCCTGTATTTGGGAAAAATGAAGTGGAGTTTGGTGTCTTTTAAAATCTTCTTCTTCAGCAGGAGTTGTATGACCTGGGAGCTCAAGTCTTGGAGATTCCTTTAATACCAGTGGACCAGGATTTCCCACCTTCCCACCACTAAATGTTTGGAAATATTTGAGTGTTTCTGAAAAGATATTGTGTTTCATTCTTAGCTTCATGCTTTATTTTAAATGACAAGTTTATCTCACTGCTTCTTAGTTTGCTGCATCAGCCCTTGAAGCAGGTGTGCTGGAGGATGGTGCCTAAGTTCATCATTTGAGTGCCTTCAGTGGGGAAAGACTGCAGCCCTGCCTCCTTTAAAACAGACACTTTCTGTTTTGAAATACTGTTTTTAAAGTCTTTTCCCTCTCTGAAAGGCACACAGCATTCGCTGCCATTGCAGTTGGTACAGGGCTGTAAAAGCTCCTTGAGTACAGCTGCAGATTGTGCATTCAGAAGGGGCTGTGTGCAATCCAGGCCCATTTATGCACAGCCCAGAGATGGGAGCTGTGTGTTAAAGTGATGATAATGCTGCGAAATCCCATATGCTGGGAGCATCCAGCCTCTGTGTTCTCCTCTCCTCTGTTTTCTATATCAAATCCCCAGGAGAGGCTTTGAGGCACAACTCCAGAGTATTGATTGTTCAAAGGGAAAATGGATGTAGTTCTGTTTCACTTATGATATCAGTAAAATATTTCATTCCTCTGCTGAAAATAAGTATCTTATTTTCAATGGCACACTGACATTATGTAATTTAAATTAAAGCAAAATTGCCAGGAGTGCTCAGAAATCACTTGGAAGGAGAATTGTGTGGGTACAAATAATCACATGGAGAGTCACTTTAGATTAGAGAGAAAAATGAAGTTTTTTTACAATGAATCTGTTAAAAAATGGTACAGGCTGCCCAGAGAAGCTGCAGCTGCCTCATCCCTGGCAGTGTCCACAGTTAGGCTGGATTTTAGGTTTGGAGCACCCTGGGATAGTGGAAGGTGTCCCTGCCCATGGCAGGGGTGGAACAACCTGGCCTTGAACAATTCCAGGGATGGAACAGCCACGACTTAGATACAGACTGCCCCATAACAGAATATTGAGTTAAACAAAATCCCCTTGTTCACAGCAGCACCTGAGTTTAACAGACTTCTGTAGAAGTCTTCTTGAAGTCTAAATTCTATTTACGTTGGAAAATCACCCACAGGGACCTCAGGGTGATCAGAACACTGGTTTCCTAACAGAAAAATCAGGCACTTTATTGTAATTTTTATAATGGGTTTTCTAGTGTGTATTTCAAACCAGTCTTGTTTAGAAATTAAATGTATTTTTGCTAAAGTGTTCTTGCTTCAAATGCCTGCAAGATAACTGAGAAAATCTTGCATTTCACCCTGAAAATCAGGAAATAGCTCCATAAATGCAACCTTGAGGCTTTTGGATGAGAGTTTGAAGTCTGATTTATGCTAACATATGCTAGTAAATAACATAAATTGTCTGTTATTTGCTAAAGAGAAAAACACCAATTGTAAAGCTTTTTTTTTCCTAAGATAATCTGTTTTACCTTTAAAACGGAAAATGATTGAGAAGGACAAGTACCAAGGGAACAGCATGAAGCTGTTCCAAGGGAGGTTTAGGTTGGATATCAGGGAAAGGTTCCTCCCCCAGAGGGTGTTGGCACTGTCCAGGCTCCCGAGGGAATGGGCATGACCTGAGGCTGCCAGAGCTCCAGGAGAGCTTGGACAGCGCTGCCAGGGATGCCCAGGGTGGGGTGGTTGGGGTGTCTGTGCAGGGCTGGAGACTACATGTCCCCTCCTGCTGCCTTGTCCCGGTGAGTGCCATGTCCTGGCAGGCTCTGGGATCTCAGCTGTTGTCCCTCTTGTTTCCAGACCAGCCTGGCTCACAGGCTCGTGAACCGCGAGGGCTCCGTGACGCAGCTCCCGCTCTACACCTCGCCCTCCCTGCCCAACATCACGCTAGGACTGCCTGCCACCGGCCCCTCCAGCGTGAGTGGGTCGGGATCACCCCCTGGGATGTCAGTGGGGTTGGGATCAGCCCCTGGGATGGCAGCAGGGTTGGGATCAGCCCCTGGGATGGCAGCAGGGTTGGGATCACCCCCTGGGATGGCAGCAGGGTTGGGATCAGCCCCTGGGATGGCAGCAGGGTTGGGATCACCCCCTGGGATGGCAGCAGGGTTGGGATCAGCCCCTGGGATGGCAGCAGGGTTGGGATCACCCCCTGGGATGTCAGTGGCGTTGGGATCACCCCCTGGGATGTCAGTGGGGTGGGGATCAGCCCCTGGGATGTCAATGGGGTTGGGATCAGCCCCTGGGATGTCAGCAGGGTTGGGATCAGCCCCTGGGATGTCTCTTAACCCCCTGTGCCCCGGTGTGTTTGCAGGCAGGACAAGCACAGCAGGACGCGGAGAGGCTCGCAATCCCAGCCTTACAGCAGCGGATCTCCTTATTCCCTGGCACTCACCTCACTCCCTACCTGAGCACTACAACGTTGGAGAGGGATGGGGGAACTGCACACAACCCTCTCCTGCAGCACATGGTCCTACTGGAACAGCCAACTGCACAAACGCCCCTGGTCACAGGTGAGCGCTCCGGGGGCAGTGCTCGGGCACCTGGAAAAGAGAGGAAGCCAGCAGGGATCTGGTGGGTTGTTGTCAAGGCAGCCTCTAGGTCCTGCATCACCTCTACACCCCGCAGGTGGAACATAAAACCTTTGTTTCTTGATTCATTGATTAGCAGTGATTTTTCCAAAATCGCATCTCCCACTTCATTTTGGTGAGACAAAAATAAATGCTGTTATTCCATCAGGACAGCAAAAGTTGGTTGGCAGAAGTTAAAAACTCTATTTGTTGTTCTTACCAGTTGAGATCAAAGTGAGGGCAAAAATGTGTCTCAACGATTCCTGTTTTCCATGGATGATTTCTATTCCATGAAAGTACGAAAGGCACGCACTTAGAAAATGACAGGTTAAAACACTTCCTTTCCATCATTAATATAAATAGCAAAGCCATGGCAAAATCAGCTGCCTCCCAACAGATTGTATTTGTTTGTGTGCATTCCCTTTCCAGGATGTTAATTGCCGTGAGTCACTCCCGGTGCTGGGTTTTCAGAATGAACTACCTGTGGGAAGGCCTGTAGCTATAAATACGCTGGATCCAAAGCAATAATTCCCACTGGGATGTGTTCCTGGTTTCCTGTGTGTGGTGCTGGGACAAAGAATGTTCTGCCTCAGTTACTGACGTGTTGGTTTTCCTTCCCTTCCTTCCATTTCTAATGGAAGTTCTTGGGAGGTGTCAGCCCCTGCAGCATTGCATCTCGTGGCTGGTTGTGCATCCAAACCCCAGGAATATCCAGGCCTGGGATAAGCTTGGGAGCACGTAGATATGGGGAGGCTGATGCAGAGAAGCGTGGTGTTTGTTTCCTTCAGTTTCCTGCACACTGTGTTTGCTTTCCAAGAAAATTCCTTCTACTCCACCTGCTCCGTGTGGTGCTTTCCAAGCGAGTACAATGTGTTGCAACCCAACGCTCAGGAGAAAGAGTCAGGACAGAGAAACAAGGAGAAACACACGTTCCAGAGGCAGCAGCTGAGAGGCAGCGAGCTCACACATGGTCCCCAAGGCCTTGAGTGCACCGTCTGCCAACTGCAGCTAATATTTGGAAACTCCTTGGTAACAAAGAGGAGTTTATTAGGATTCTGCTGGGGAGCCTTGAGCTCTGGAGATAGTCCCCTAACTGCTGCAGGATTATCCAGCTGTGATGGCTCTCTCTGTGCTGGAAGGTAGACATGGCCAGTTTGGGAAGCTAGACTAGAATTCCTTAGCTGTGCCATTCCTCTTGGGAATGGTTACTCCAGGTAGTGTCCTTCATGTTGTGATACATGTCCTGATGTTCCTTCTTCCTGATGGAACATACTCAGGGCTTGGAGCACCCTGGGATAGTGGAAGGTGTCCCTGCCCATGGCAGGGGGTGTGATGAGATCAATTTTAAGGTTCCTCCCAAGCTGAGCCATTCCAGGATTCTGTGAACATGGTGTCTCCTGGAAAGCTTTCCCAGGAGCTCCTTGGCCATTGCCTTGGGAGGAAGGTAGTCTTCCAAAATATCCTGTGCACACTCTGCTGTCTGATTTGAACTTCTGGGAGGAGGAGCTGTGCCCTCAGGGAGCACAGCACATCTTTCCCAATGATCAGTGTATTCATACGCAGACCTGTGCGTGTACACACCGACATCTGCAGAGACATGCATTTATAAAATCAAATACCCTTTCACATGATCCCTTTCAGAAAAGGCAGAGAGTGGGAGAAACTTTGTAAGTCTTCTGGGAAAAGTGGCTCTCACATGAGTCAGCTCCTTCCACATAGGGCAGTTCTGTGAATCGGTGGGAAAGGAGGTCACATCCTGGGACGCAAATGCCAAGGTGTTTCTAATCCTCAGCATCCACTGGCTGCAGACTTCTGGGCAGCTTCTTCCCCTCCTGAACCAAAGCCTGAGGGGAGCAGAGGGCTTCTTGCCCAGGAGTGACTGCAGTCCTAGCCCTGCTGGGGAGGCAGCTGGTTCCTGCAGCTTGAATTGAGTCTGGGATCAGTCCCTAAACCATAGCAAGCTGTGAGGTTTAAACTTCTCCAGACCACTGTGGTCTCATGGAGCGCCGGCGGGGTCAGTAAGGTGTCACCGCTTTCAAGAAATGAGATGTTTCCAGAGGGTCTCTGAGTCACCAAGCAGACACAGAACTCAAACCAAGGAAAGCATTGCTCCGTGCAGTGATGATTAATTTATCTGCTCTCCCTCAAGGCAGCTCCAGCTGTAGGTGGCGAGGTGGCTGGGTTTGACATGGTATCACTGTCACCATCAGCGTTACTCAACAGCCGTTTTCTCCCTTCCTTTCTTCTTCCTTTTGTTTCTCCTCTGCTGTTTTTTCCTCCATATTATCTTCAGACTGGTATCTTTCAGGACTGCCCCTGCACGCACAGCCCCTGGTGGGTGGAGAGAGGGTCTCCCCTTCGATCCACAAGCTGCGGCAGCACCGCCCGCTCGGGCGCACCCAGTCTGCTCCCCTGCCCCAGAACGCCCAGGCCCTCCAGCAGCTGGTGATCCAGCAGCAGCACCAGCAATTCCTGGAGAAACACAAACAGCAATTCCAGCAGCAGCAGCTGCACATCAACAAGGTAAGCATAAAGCTTTCCATGCCTTTTTTCCTCCACAGCAGCTTCAAGCACGTGATTTTGGGGTCTCTAGTGCAGGTTGTGGGCTCTACCTCCAGCATCCCATGGCCTCATCCTCAGACTATATTTGTGAGGGAAGTAACTCAGATTTACTGTAACATTTGCTGAAAGTGTGAGAGACTTAGGGGTGCTTACCTGGAGAAGAGAAAGCTCCAGGGAGAGCTCAGAACCCCTTTCCAGTGGCTAAAGGGGCTCCAGGAGAGACAGGATACAGGGAATGGCTTCCCACTGATTAGGTGGGATATTGAGAAGGAATTCCTCCCTGGGAGGGTGGGCAGGCCCTGGCACAGGGTGCCCAGAGCAGCTGTGGCTGTTCCTGAATTCCTGGAAGTGTCCAAGGCCAGGTTGGACATTGGGGCTTGGAGCAGCCTGGGATAGTGGGAGGTGTCCCTGCCCATGGCAGGGGATGGAACTGCATCATCTCTTAAGATCCCACCCAAACCATTCTGGGATTTGTACTGTTTTGAGGCTTTCTAAGCAGTCCTCCTAAAGAGTTCCAATGGAAGCTTTCCTTAGGACACCAGTAATTCCAGCAGCAGATCAGGGCTCAGGACCAGCCCGTGGCAGGCTGGTTCAGAGTGCTGTTCCATTTCTGAAGAAGGTTTCTCCGAATATTTCCCACCGTTCCAGTCCCGCGAGAAAACAACTCCTGTGAGACAACTACCGAGGGCTGGATCAAAGAGTGAAGGAAGCCACAAACCCCCCCTGCCACACCACACCATCCCCAAACCCTTGTTTATGGGCCAGGGCTGAGGCAGGATGATTACACAAGTCACTGACGTCAATGCTGTCCTCCTGGAGCGCTGCCACCACGGGTGCCAGCCCTGGCCCCGGCTCAGCCCCACACACGGGGGCCTGGGGAGCTGCTGCTCCACAGGGATCCCATTTCCTCACCTCCAAACACTCCTCGGGACCAGGGCCCGGGGTGCGGGGCAGCGAGTTGGGGTTCTTTGTTTGGGGAAGTGTGGGTTTTTTGCGTGAAGGTTTTTAAAGCTTTTCCAAGCTTTTAAAGCCTTGGCTGTGACGTGTCCCCTGAGCTCATTCAGACTTTCTCCTGGACCTCCCAGGAGCTGGAGAGCCACTGGAGCACTCTGAATTCCAGCTTTGTCCATTGCCTGTCCGCAGCAAAATCAGTCAGAGAGGGTTTAATTAAACTGATTTCCCTGTGTTTGATTTATAGGAGTCACGAGTTAAAATCACTTTGGTGCTAGCGCTGCGTGCGTGTGGCAGATTTATCCCGTGGGACAGCATCCAAGTGCTGACATGGGAAAAGACTTTTCCCAGATGTGGGGATATTTTAGGACCCTGGTGTTTGTAAGGAGAGTTAAAGGCAGGACTAAAAATAAAATAAAAGATTATTTAATTATTAACAGGACCAATAGCACCGCCTGTTAATTTTTTTATTTGCGGATTTCCCGTAACTAGTACTCCTGAAATATTTTATATATTTTTATACTCATAAATCAGACTTAATTCCATGTGATTTTTCCAAACTTTGATATTTTGGCCCTAAACGTTCCCTGTTAGGTGTCTGCAGCAGATGAAATTTTTTAGGGAACTGCAGCCAAAACAAGTCTTGCTGTTTCCAGGAAGGCAACTAAGGAAAAATGTGTAGTTTTGCATAAAAATAATAAGAATAATCATGGGAGTAGCTGTGACTGCCCCTGGATCCCTGGAAGTGTCCCAGGCCAGGTTGGACCGGGCTTGGAGCAACCTGTGATAGTGGAAGGTGTCCCTGCTCATGGCAGAATGGGATGAGCTTTAAGATTTCTTCCAACCCAAACCATTCTCTGATTCATATTGAGCTGATATCCCACCACCAGCCTGTGCTCCTATTTCCCACCTTTATTGCATGTTTAATGTTCAAAATGGAAGTGCCAGGGGAGATTTAGGTTGGAAAAGATCAGATAAACTTTTTGCACTGAAGGGATGGCCAGGCTCCGGCACAGGCTGCTCAGGCAGTGGGGGAATCACCATCCCTGGAAGTGTTCAGACAGCCTGTGGATGTGGCACTTGGGGACAGGGTTTGGGGTGGCTTTGGTAGTGCTGGGGAAACAGTTGGACTGGGTCTGAGAGGGCTTTTCCAACCTTAAGGATTCTGTAATATCAGAAGAAATTTTGTTTCAAGCCCCATCCAGCCTTGCAGGTGGGTTGTTCCCTCTCCTCCAGGCACAGAAGCTCCAGAGTCTTCTGGTCCTTCCAGCAGTAGGACTGAGGCTGCCTCAGAGAGTTGTTTTTTCCCTGCAGTCCCATCACTTTGGGTGGGAGGGAAACCAGATCAAGAGATTTCTGTAGGCTTTGGCTGCTGCAGAAGGCTCTGCCAGTTCCCTGCATGGCTGGTGTCCAAGTTGGCCTCTCCCCATCATCCCTTATCATCTCTTGTTTCTCCTTAGTCTATGAAAGTTAAAAATCAAAACCCAAAGGGAATGTGGGAAGAGCCACATCAAGTCAAATGAGTTCAGCCTTTATCATCCTTTTTTTTTCCTGTTTTTTCCTCATTTTCATCAAAGCTGTGTCTCCAGCTGTCCAGAGTTGTTCTGTTTCTTCCTTGAGTTCATCCTTCACCTCCAGAGGGAGGAAAGGGAGGGCTGTGCTGGCTTCTGCACATCATGGCATGGTCAGGGCTGAGCTGACATCCTCCCTTGCTTCCTGGCTCCTCTCTTTCTCTGGTTTTCCTCCTGTGCCACCCCCCCAATGGGGATCAGGGTCCCATCCAGCCCAAACCATTCTCAGATTCCATGCTTTTTCTGCTGGGGACTCCTCATGGATCTCTGATGTGTAAATAGATGTCTTTAACCTGTTGGTAGGACTTTCAGGGTCTTCAGGTCCCAGGAACTTGCCACTGTGGCGAAAGGTGTCCTGGAGAGGATGGTATGGACAGATGGACATGGTGATGCTCAGAGGTTGGATTTGATGGTCTTGGAGGTCTTTTCCAGCACGATTTAATGAGTCTGTGATTCTATTTATCACATCTACTAGACAAATCCAATGCCAGCTGAAATGTCACTAGTGAAAAATGCAGCTTTTTTCCCCTCATGGAACGATCCACAGAAAAATGATGAACTCTTTGGTTTCCCCTGTATTTATGACCCGACTTTGCTATGTGGTGTGTTGTTTTTTTTAAAATTTCTGTTCTTTGTATTTCAAAGCTGTGGAGGAGAACTCCTGCCAGCTGCATGGAGCCTTTTAAAAATGCTTGTGACTAGAGAGCTGTAATTTATTCTGGAGCGAAGTCGTTTTCTGCCCGAGGCTGGAGAGGCTGTGCCTTTACCAGAGGTTTATGGTGGCAGTTTGTGACAGCCAGAGGCCATTGGATATGAAAACAGAGTAGTAACCTTGTGGCAGAGGAAGCCAGAGAGCTAATTAAGGGATGGAGGGGTTATTTATGGTGCTCTGAGCTTACTATTTCAGCTATATTTACAGGCATTCTCAATGCTGCCTTTACAGCCAGCCCCTCGCACTTTTGTTCCCTCCAACGAGCACGTGCTCGTAACACTGCACATATGGAAAGGTTTTTAGGGAGTTTGATTGGGCCTGGGATGCAGATACCCGATGTATTATGTGGAATGTGTAGGTAACAAAGTGTCTTCTCTGCAAAATCTTCCTTTAAGAACAGGGTTGCAGTAGCTGAACTGGTGAGAGACCAGGAGATACCCTTTGCCGACAGAATGTCTGAAATGTCCTTGTCCTCCACCACTTGGTCTTCTCAACCTTCACTGTGGTTGTCATTTAATTCTTACATTTTGAAGGAGTAGGAATAATTTAAAACTTCCAGGGAGTTACACTGCCTCTCATTCTCATTAGGTATGACAATGGCACTGTAAGTTATTTTTTCTAGCAACTACCTTGTGCAGTTCAGAAGTTCAAAAGGCATTAAGTTCAAAAGCTTGAGACCTTCGATCCAAGCAGGGGAAAAAAAAAAAAAAACGAGTAGCAGATGGTTTGTGATGATTTAATTATCTTTAAAACAGATAATACTCATCAAGCCTAAGAGGGCTTAAAGAAAATTGGTGGAAGAACTTTTAGCTTAATGTGGTTTGGTTATTCAGTGTATGTTATAAGGAATGAAACTGGGGGGGCAGGGGGAACCTCACAAAAATCCTTGAGGGGTTTTGATCCCTGAATCTTTGCAGGGACCTCCTGAGGTCACTGAGGGCAATGTCTCTCTTCTAGCAGGCTGCCCAAGGATGTCCAAGGATGGAGGCTCCAGAACCTCTCTGAACAACCTGTTCAAGTGTTTTACCACCCTCACAGGAAAAAAAACATGTTTTATTGTGTTCAGAAGGAATTTTATGGGTTTTAATTTGTGCCCATGGCCTCCTGTCCCATCACCTATGAGTGCAACCCATGAAAGTCCCATGGACTTTAGGATACCTGGGTCTTTTAAGTGTTGCCTAAACCTGGTAATTCCTGCACCAAGGGAAGTTTTCCTTGTTCCAGACTTTTCCTCTGGTGTCAGAGTCCTGGGTTTCCTGAAGGATTGTCTTAAAAAGGCATTAATTCTATCTTATGTGCCACCAGGTGCATTGTTCAGGGCTGGCACCAGAATCTCCTCAGCCTTCCTCTTTTCTTTCTTCATGTCCCTTGCCAAATTCAGCTCCATTCCTGCCCCTCTGCCTTGCTTAGGCTATATGGCAGAGCCTTCCTTCCTGCTTTTGAGGGGGGGAAAAAAAGGCTTAATTCCAGTTTGGAGTCACTGTTCTTCAAAGAGCAAGTTACTGACAAATAGTACCTCCTCCTGCACGTGTTCAATAAGCATGTTTTGATTTAGCTTTATTAGATTTCAAATCAATATTGCTTTCCATACCGATGACCTAATGCTCATTAAACCTTGCCCTGACAATTTTCAAAGTGCAGCAGTTTTTTAATAAGCCTGTGAAACAGGGGCAGCCTGAGTTCTTTGAAAGGGAGGAAATAGATTGGTTTTCCTACACTGGAGTTAAAAACAGGTCACATTTGGGGTTTTTTTAATATCCCAAATAAAAATCATAAGCAGTCCGAGACAGAGAACTGTGCATTTTATCTTGCCAAAGAACTTAGAAAAAGTGTGAGTGAATTACAGTGAAAATTAAATTGTTCCTTTTGGTTTAGGAGCTGCTCTCTGAGACATTTACTGTGTCTGGTTAGGGAGGTCAGGTTAGAGCAATGCTGCTCTTGAGATTTGCTCTCAGCTGCTGCATGTCCTGAGTTTCCTCTTAACCAGCTCCGTAACAGTGCAGATTTTCAAGTAATCATTATTTGAGCCTCACAGATGAAATTCAGGGAGTGATTCAATGTGATATTGAGCAAAAAAGCATCAGAAACTCCACTGGAGGGTTTGTGACCCCCGTATTCTTTCAGAATTTAATTGCCAAACATCCCGAGGGTTGCTCTGCAGGATGGTGAATGGAGTAGCATCTGGAGGCGTGCAGGAACAAGAGGCTCTTGTTCCTTCAGAGGGAAGACGAAGTGGAAAATAAGGGGGTGTCGTTACTTGGGACACGGGATTCCGGAGCCCTTAATGCCAAGGTTGCCCTGACCTTTCCCTGAGGTTGTTCCAGGCCTGGATTGTGAGGCAGAACAGCTCGGAGCTGCTCTTTCCCGCAGGCCTGGAGAGCGGGGCGTGCTTTCCCCGTGGTGGGGTGCCGCTCACCGATGGCTCTGGGCTCCTTTCAGATCATCTCCAAGCCCGCGGAGCCGGCGCGGCAGCACGAGAGCCACCCCGAGGAGACGGAGGAGGAGCTGCGGGAGCACCAGGCCCTGCTGGAGGAGCCCTACGGCGACAGGGCCGCGGGCCAGAAGGAGCCCCCGGCGCTGGCCAGCGTGGTGCAGGTCAAGCAGGAGCCCATCGAGAGCGATGAGGAGGAGGCAGAACCGCAGCAGGAGCTGGAGTCCGGGCAGAGGCAGGCGGAGCAGGAGCTGCTCTTCCGCCAGGTCTGGCTCTTGGGTGGTTGTGAGATGGGGATTTGGGCTTAGAAGTCACCTTGTGCCACTCCCAGGGGAAGCTCTGAGGAGAGGCAGCTGCCCAGGGTTGGCTGGGTGAAGGGACCCGATGTAAAATTAGGTGATTCCTTCCCTGGAGTCACCAGGGAGAGAGTTTGTTTACCAGCTGACAAACCCCAGGGAGAAGAGTCTGGATCACTTGCACAAAACACAGTCACTGTTCTTACTGAGACACCTCCATGGCCATGTCTTTGGGAAGATAAAGTGTATCCTAACATTTCTGAGTGCTAGCCATCAGCAGGAGATTGTATTTTGCTTTAATGATATAAAACCAATTTCTCTCCAGAGAAAGACTGCATGTGAGGGAACAGGGGACAAATGGAGGGTGTTCCTGCTTTGGAATTAGAGATCCTGGAGCCTCCAGTCAGGCTCACTTTTGAGGGAAAGCACCTGGGGCTTGTGGATTGCAGGTGGTAAATCCAATAACAAGGCAGCACAGTGTAATGGAGCTGATCTATGTCCTTCAGGAATGTCATTGGGATGTTGCTCAGGAGCTACATTTGCCCAGGAAAGCTGTGGCCACATCATCCCTGGAAGTGTCCAAGGCTAGATTGGATGGGGCTTGGAGCAACGTGGGATAGGGGAAGGTGTCCCTGCCCATGGCAGGGCTCAGCTTTGAGGCCCAAACCGTCCTGGGATTCTCTAGTTCTGTGTTGCTGATGATGGAGCATTATCACTGATACAATTCCTCTGAAAGTGCAGCCTCTCCACCTTAATCCTGAATCCATGGTCACACCTCAGGAGTCTTTAAAATAGTATCTCCTCTGCAACTGTTTTGTCTCAAAGCAGGAGGGAATAAATAGAGGGAATGGGATGGGACAGCGATTCCTTTCTGACCAGGAGCCTGTCCAGCTGATGGTGTGGCTGCACAGAGAACCAGCCCAGTTTAGAGCTCCCTTTCCAGCCTGGGATCCAGTTGAGTGGGACTCCTTCCATGGCCCAGACTGTTTCACTGTTAAATGCCCCAGTGCCATGGGGTGGGTGCACAGGGGGAGGAAGATGAGGGAGTGGTGGGGGAGGATGGAGCTGCCTCTGCCAGCGACCCTGTCAGTGTGCAGCAGGCTCAGGGCTGGGGCTCCACGTGCTGTGCCTGCCTGACTTGGCCCTAGAAATGTCACTTGTTTGGTTTTTCTTGCTCTGTGTGAAGGAGTCCAAGCCTGAGAGCCTTCAAAAACCCTTTTGGGAAGGCTGTTTCAGCAACTGCCTGTTTCTCTTGCCCACAGCAAGCCTTGCTCCTGGAGCAGCAGCGGATTCACCAGCTGAGGAACTACCAGGCGTCGCTGGAGGCCGCTGGCATGCCCGTGTCCTTCGGGGGACACCGACCCCTGTCCCGGGCACAGTCCTCCCCTGCCTCGGCCACCTTCCCCATGTCCGTGCAGGAGCCACCCACTAAGCCAAGGTTCACAACAGGTGAGCTTTTCTGGGGGCTGGGAGGGCTGTGGTGACTGGGTTGTTTTGCACTGAGCTTTTCTGCAAGGATGTGGAAAAGGGGGATTGGCTTTAGGCTGGGAGTAGATGTTAGATGGGATATTGGGAAGGAAATCCTTCCCTGGGAGGGTGATAAGGTTGCCCAGAAGAGCTGTGGCTGCCTGTGAATCCCTGGAAGTGCCCAAGGCCAGATTGGACAGAGCTTGGAGCAGCCTGGGATGGTGGAAGGTGTCCCTGCCTTGCCCATGAGATGAGCCTTAAGGTCTTTTCCAAGCCAAACCATTCCATGGTGATGACTCTGTGATTATCTTCCCTATGACTTTCTTCTTTTCTTTCACTGCAAATCCATAAGCATGGGCTCTGCATCTCATCCCCATTTGGGTAGTCCATAACATCCTGCCTTCCTCAAGGAGTAGACTGAGTCATCCCTGTTGTCCTGCTTGTCCCTTCCCCAGAGCAAAAATACCTTGGAGACAGCAACAGCAGCACAGCCCTGGAGCTGCGTGTTTCCAGGCAGACAGAGCCAGTCCCAGGCTGTGACAGAGCTGATTTAGAGGCGAGACAGGGAGAGCCAGTGCTCCTGAAGGACAGAGTGCCAAATGCAATGCAGGCTCTGTTTCCTCCACCTTCTCCAGTCCCTCCATAACCTCATGCCATCAGTTATCCACTCTGGGCTCCCTGGCAGCCTCCCCTGCACCTGTCACACAGGTTAGGAAAAACGAGGTGAGCTGGTGATTTCAACTTGTCTTGAGGAGAGACCAAAGAGTGTTTACTTACCTGTGGAGGAAAATGATGAGTGCAATCCTGTGTTTGGTGGAAAGCACAAGTGCAAAATAGGGGTTGATTCCCATCCCTGGAAGTGTTCACAGCCAGGATGGAGCACCCTGGGATAGTGGAAGGTGTCCCTGCCCATGGTGGGGGGTGGGAAAGGGATGGACTTTAAGGTCTCTCCCAACCCAAACCATCCTGGGATTCTGTGATCTTTCCACCAAGATTAAAAACAAAAAACTTAATTGTTCTTCCTGTATCCTGACAGCCAACTTTTCTCCTCCAAAATCCTTCCTGCCTCTTCAGTGCCCTTAGCAGCAGCTGAAAGTCGATTTTCCATGCAACATGTCTAGCCCTGTGCTGGGTGATGAGGACTGATTTTGAAGTCCGCCTTCTTCCCCAAATGTCAGGCTCTTACTTTGTCAATGAACAGTTTGCAACGTGATGTGTTCCCTGGGAAAAGGAAAAGGAAAGGGGAGGGGAAAAAAAAAGATCCACAACGCCCAAATAAGAACAACTCAGGATGTTATTTCCCTTTCACTTCTGCTTTTATTCCATTTTTAACCTACACTTCTTGCATCACTCAGCTCAGTGCTGCGAGTCAGGTTTATTTTCAGGCCCTGGTGGTGTAGTAATAGTGGCATACTCAGTGTTCCTCAGCTCCTGGCTGCAGGCAGGGTGGAAGTGTGTGCTGTCAGCTCTGGAAAAAACCCCAGAATGGCTCAAGTTTTGCAAATCAGCCCTTTAAAGTCCCTATTTGTTGTTAACGCTGAACCCCAGAATTTCAGCAGAACTGCATTTCTAAAGCAGTCAGTTCTGGCCAGATTAAACAATTTTGGCTTTTGCCAAGGGTCCAAGGAAAAGCCCCCTGGCTCAGGGTCAGAGCAGATGAAACTCGAACTTCAAATATGCTTAACCCCAAAACATCGGGCTTCAAAAACAAGGAAATCTGGCCCTGCTTGAAGGAATTATTCATTCCTTCTCTTTCTTCCCTCCTCCTCCTCCTCTGCTGGTATTGAAGCTGCCCAATCAATCACATGGAAGCCTCTGAACATACAATAAATAACATTTCCTACCAGAGGACCTGTGTTTGACTCAGATCTGTGCCTCTGAATTTCATTCAGAATTGCAGGCAGCAGTAAGAGTGCAGATTTGAGAGCTGTGCTGCTTGGAAAACATGCTGTTCCAGTATCAGGATTTATGTTCCTCGGAGGCAGGGATTGAAAATCTAAAAAAGTGGTTTAAAATAAGAGGTGGAATATCACTCTGCTTTTATCCAGTGCTGCACAGAGTGATGAGGTGCAGAATGCTTCAGGTAATTCACCTGTAAAATACCATTTTCACAGCATTTATCCAGGTTAAGATTCTAGGGGCTTGACTTTTCCCTTCCATCTACATTTATGCTGGGTGAATGGAGGAGGTGAAACACAATAAAATCAGGCATTTACTGGCACTAATTAAGGTGCAAAGCTTAAAGGTAAGACCTCTGTACTAGTCCTAAAGCTAGCCCTCGGTCTGGTTTAATTAACCTGCGCTGTCTGCATGGGAGAAACAGGGAAATGGACTTCCATGGGCATGGAAGCAGGAGAAAGGGGAGGAAAGGCATTTCAGCTGCTGAGCATGTGTGTGAGTTAAATTGCCTCATGTTTTGTTGAAGTTGTGCATGGTGGCGTGTCGGAGATTGTGTTTCTGGAGGTGGATACTAAAGCTTAATCACTGGGATTGAGCTGTTCTTTGGAAGGCAGGAAATTAAAGTCTTGGGTGTTTTTCAAAAGCAAGCAGTGCTGAAGGGCATCAGGCTTCTTTTTCCCGAGGAAAATCCATCTAGCTGATAAGTGGCTGCTTTGGAGAATGATCCTAAGGCAGAGGAATGAGGATTGGAATTGGTGTGATGGTTTGGTGAGAGGACTGCAAGAAGCAAACTTCATTGAATGGCCCTAATTAAGCCAACCGTGATCACTCTGGATGTGAACGTGTCCCTTAAGAGATCAGTCCTTGTCCAACAGACAAAGGAATGGTTCATCCCTTTCATGTTTGGGATATTATATAGAAATACAGAAAGCTGATGCTTTCCCTGGACTGAGTTAGCTCCAGACAGCTGGAAGTTCTGGGGCTGATGTGTGTTTTATTTTCCTGTCTCTCTCGGTGACCAACACCTGAGACATCAAAGGTCTGGGGGAAAGAGCCGCATACTGCATTTCTCAAACATGATGTCCATTACTCCACATCAAAGTGAAAGCCGTGCCCTTCCTGGATCCTTCCAGCAATCAGTTTGATGTCCTGAAGCATGACATTTAATTTTCCTTCCTCCCAGAAAGCCGGTCCTTGAACTTGCCCTCTCTAGCTCGAGCAGCCCCCGTGACTTTAATGAATACTCGTGCCTGCCCTGTTCTACACACTTGAATAAGGATCCTCAGGTTAGGCCATTAATTTGCATAGTTCCAATTATCCAGTCTCTGATCTCCTGCAAAAATGGGTCCACAAATTATTCTGATGTTCTGCATTAAAGGGTTTTTTCCTTTCTGATGAAGGCATTTATTCTCTCCTGTGCAGAGCAATATAATTATCTGAACCTCAGATCATATGTTTGTTCTGCCAAGAAAAGCCAGTTGGTTTTGCTTTAGTGCTGACCTTTAAAAGTGATTGTTCTTATGTCTGAAAAGAGTCTTGCTTCCAGCACCACTTCAATTAACTTGTAACAGCCAGTGTAGTTTTGTATTTTGAGCTTAAATTGCGGAGCTTCCCTTTGTGTTTGTGTGTGTGTGTGTGAGTGAGTGTGTGTGTGTCTGCAGCTGAGTGTCCCCAGCCGCAGGAAGGAGCTGGAAACAGCTCCCTTTTCCACTGGGCTGGTTTCTAGGAAAGAGAAACGATGAGTGATTGCAGCACAGAAGAACTTCACTGAGACACTGCTGTTATCAGGAGTCCTTGGGAAAGGAGAAACCATTGATGAACCAAGTTCTGTAAACACCAGGTTTGGGGTGGGATGGATCCCTTGAACGGTTTGTGCTGGAAGGGACCTTGAAGATGATCCAGTTCCATGGGCAGGGACACCTCACAGTATCCCAGGCTGCTCCAAGCCCTGTCCTACCTGAACTTGGACACTTCAGAGGTGGGACAGCCAGGGCTTCACCACCCTCACGGGGAAGAATTTCTTCCATAAATCTGATCTAAATTTCTTTTAGTTTAAGACCTTGCAGTAGTTCAGTTAGACTCAGACTGGGGGGAGAGCTTCTCCTCAGGTGAGTTCCGAGCTTGCCGTGGCCCAGCAGCTCCTGGTGATGTTTGATGCTGGGATTCAAACACGGGAGAACTTGAGAGAGCTTCACAGCACAACCTCCTGTGGGTGAACTTCGGCTGACCCGAGGGCAGCCAATTAATTAGCAGGGCTCTGTTCTCTCCCTGGAACAGGGAACCCTTTTTGGGGTTGTTTTTTCCCTCTGCACTCACCTACAGCAGAGTGAGGAGCTGCCAGACACCTCCCCTGAGGCTGCAGACCTGTGAGGGAGCCAAGATTCCCGGTGGCACACCCAGCCAGTAGGTGGGACTGCAGCTGCAGGCAGACCTGGGAACGTGCAGGGGCACAGCCTGGGCTCCAGCTGCTCTCAGGGTTCCCTTGGAGCTCCCAGACTGTGCTGTGTGTCCGTGCTTGGGCTGGGAACACGGATCCAGCTGCACCCTCCACAGCCTGGGTGTGCTCGCCTGGGATTTCCCTGCTATCCTTGGACATGGGGGGCTGGGACCAGATTCTGCCTCTGCTGCCTTCAGAGGCTTTGGCTTCTCATCAGGACCTTTGCATTCTGTAGAAATTCATGGAATAACTTGGGGTGGAAAGGACCTGAGAAGTTACCTGCTTTTAAATCTCTGCCACGGGCAGGGACACCTTCCCTTGTCCCAGGCTGCTCCAAGCCCCAATGTCCAACCTGGCCTTGGGCACTGCCAGGGATCCAGGGGCAGTCACAGCTGCTCGGGCACCCTGTGCCAGGGCCTGCCCACCCTCCCAGAGAACAATTCCTTCCCAATATCCCATCCATCCCTGCCCTCTGGCACTGGGAGCCATTCCCTGTGTCCTGTCCCTCCCCAGCTCTCCTGGAGCCCTTTTTGGTTCTGGAAGGAGCTCGAAGATCCCCCTGGAACATTCTTTTCTTCCGACTAAACACCCCCAGTAGAGGGGCTCCAGCCCTTGGACCAACCTTCATACAGATACTTCCTGCAAGAAATCTTTTTCTTGGGGAAAAAACCCCAAAACAATGGCTTTTATTCCATTTTCTGAAGCTTCTCGCTGAGGGAAAGATGGATTTAAACATTTAACTTCGTGTCTTTCACTCGAGAGAAACAATTAAAGGTCTTCTGTCACGGGGGAGGACCTGCTGTTTTCTTCTGGCTGGAATATTGACTATGGAATCCCAAACTTCCCATCCAAAATCGTACCCAGGCAACTCTGGAGCATGAGTCAAAGTCTCCTGCGCTGTTCTCATGCCATAAATCCTTGGGAATGCAGGGGGATTTAGCTGCCTGAGCCCCTCATTCGGGTAAACACCTCCCAGTAACGATGCCCAAGTGGGCGCTAATGGCTTTAATTAGCAATTAACCGCGGTGCGAGGACTTCAGCAGAGCTGCTTTGTGAAACGCAGCGCCAGGAGGGGCTCGGGCCTTCTGGGTTCTGATCCCAAGCCCTGGAGGCGTTTTGGCAGCCAGGGGAGAAGCCCCAGATCCCATTCCTGTGCCGGCAGCTCTGTGCTCACACAGGTGTTGCCTCCTCCTGGCATTTAATTTCACATCTTGATTTCCTTCTCATATCCCTTGAGGATTTCCATGGGAAGGGGTGGATGCACGTTTGGGTTTTCAGTTCCCTGTAGCTCCCGATCGAACACAAAATTTTGGCCTAGAACTGTTGACTGCAAAGTGCAAAATATGCTTTTTTTTTTCCCCCCTGTAAAGTGGCAAATTTTTAGTGTTTTTTTTTAACCCGAGAGCAATTTTGTCCCCTGTGCTGCAGGCCTTGTGTACGACACGTTGATGCTGAAGCACCAGTGCACCTGTGGAAACACCAACAGCCACCCCGAGCACGCAGGCAGGATCCAGAGCATCTGGTCCAGGCTCCAGGAGACGGGGCTGCGGGGCAAGTGTGAGGTGAGGGAAACACCAGAAAAGGCCACCTTCTTGTTTCTATGAGTATTATTAATATTATTGCATTATTATTGCTTTATTTTTGCTTTATTGATATTATTAGTAATATTATTGTTATTATTACTATTATTGTTACTATTACCATTTATATATTATAATATAAATAAAATATATAAATACTATGTATAACTTTATATTACTATTATAAAATTATAATCTATATATACTATTTAAACATTAAATATTTATTAGTTGTTATTTAATTGTTATTATATAATTTTATAATATATATTTATAAATATATATTGTACATTATATAATTATATGTATTATGTATTATTTTATAAAAATAAATATTCAATTAAATATTCAATTAAATATTTACAGTATTTATACAATATCGATAAATATATTGATATATATTGTATATATATCAATATACAATTGATATATTATATATTATTTATATAGTTTATTTAATAGTATTATTTATATTATATAAAATAGTATATATAGTATGTATATGTATTATAATATATATTATAATATATATAATATATATTATATATAAAATAGTATTTTATATATTATTTAATAGTATTATATTATTTATATATAGTATATTTATATATTAATATTATTTATATTATTACTATTTTTACTATTATTACTATTATTATGCCAAAAAAAGAGCAAGATGTGGTGCAGCCCTCTCAATTGTTATCCCTCACAATTATTCCAGCAAAAGCAGCAGCTTTTCTGTGTTTTAATAGCTTTTTTTGTACTCTTTGATAAGTGATGGTCAAGCTGTGCTGTAGGAGGAGTGGGGGTAGGAGGATGGCACTGAGCACCATTCCATCACAAGATTAACTTAGATTTATTTGATACATTTTAAGAGCAAGCAAAAGGAGAGCAAAGCTTAGATATTAAACAGAAAGATTGAAGGTTAATAATTAAAGTTAACGAATGGTTATTAGTTACAGCTAACAGCAGTGGTGATAAATGGGGGTATAAGTGTGTGTTCATCGATTCTTTGAGCACCTGAGGGGGCTGAATCCCAGAGCATAAATATTTCTGCAGTGTCAGGATCGGCTGGGAATGTTCCCAAGCCATCAGATAAGACATCCACGTGGTGGCAGCATTGCCATTGCCTAAATTTCCCTGTCCTGCCCTCGTTTATCCCTTTTAAACCCGTCTCTGGCTGCAGATACCCATTTAATCGAATTTTGGGGTGATTTAGGACCAAATAAACCTTTTTGCTAATTGTCTGGCCTCCTCAATGGGTGTTACAGATGTTCTCTAATGTATAAATTCGTCACTGTAAGATCCAAAGCAATATTGTCCTTATTTTCCTGCTGATTTCCTTAAGGAGGATTTATTTTCCTTAATTTCCATGCTTACCTTGGTACTTTTGGCTGCTCTCACGACAGGAGCTGTTGTTGATCTTCACCTGCTCTCCAGCTGTGTTTCCCTCCTGACCACTGGTGACTTTCAGCCCTACCAGACTCTTCTTTTTTTTCCAAAAATGCTAAATTTCTGCCTTCATTCTCCGATGGCTTTCTCCAAGCTCTTCCCTGCCATTTCAGGATGCACTCCCTTATCTCTCTGGTCACTCTTCCTTCATCCCCACCATCTCCTGCCAGCACCTGTCCTAGAGTTTCCTTCTTTATCTTGAATGAATCTGAAGATGACTTTCAATGCCAAGCAAATAAATGTTGCAAGTAAGGGATTAACCCAAAATGTGAAGTTTTCCACCTCAGGACCCATTTTTGTGTTTTGCTATCTGTCTTGATGGCTTGCTAAGGAAACAGAAAAGAGATCCAAGCATTTCACCAGTGATTTCACCACCCTTTTTCTTCCCTTTCCAGTGCATCCGTGGCAGAAAGGCAACGCTGGAAGAGCTGCAGACGGTTCACTCGGAAGCCCACACGCTGCTTTATGGCACAAACCCTCTGAACAGGCAGAAACTGGACAGCAAGAAGCTTCTAGGTATCGTTCCCTGGGGGGAAATCCCTCTTCCTGACCCCTGGGTGAGACGCTGGGGCTCCCTTCATCCTTAGCCCTGTGCAGCTCCAAGAGTAATGTTTCCAGCTCCATGCAGGGACAAGATTTATCTCCCCCTCTTCAGGCAGATCCCTAAACTCTAGACAGCTTAAACCTCCTTTCTTTGATGTCTTCAGAACCTAAAAGGATGTTTTCCTGAGGAGGAGATCTAATTCAGGCAGTTTGTTTCATCCTTGGGCACTCGGTGTGTTAGAGAGTTATCCATGGCTAGGGAAGAAACTGGAACACCTTCCCAAGGGTTTGCAGCCCCCAACCAGCTGCACAGGCATTGACAAACCCCTGTCAGGTTTGTATGGATAGTCACCAGGAGACGTGCAGGGGCCTCTACATTTGTTTAATCTGGAGTGGGATTGTTTATCCCTTTCACTGGAGACCAAATCTTCCTGGAGTAGGGCCATGTCTGTTGTAAAATAAAGACAAAAATATAAAAAAAAATTCTATTTTCCCAGCTGAAATTCGAAGGGATGGGTGTTCAGATAACCAACCCTCCAGAGCAACCAAACAATAGCACCTCTGTGGGGTCACCATCACCTCCCTTTACTTCCTGCCTTTTTGCAGCAGCAGGCTGGAGGGACAATTTGGGAAGTTCTCACATGGGGGTCAGCATTGAAAAAAAAAGACAGCTCTGGAATCTAGACATTGAGAAAGTTTATTTTGGGATTAGCCTGATTTTGGATGATGTAAAAAGAGGTTTAACTCCATGGCCTTCATGATGTGGTCACAGCAAAGGAGCTGGAAAGATTTTGCTTATGTGTCCATGAGCTCTGAGAGAGAGAGGCCATTAGCCAGGGGTTATAGACACAGCACGGTGTTTATAGCTCACTTCCCACCTCTTTAAAGCCAGAGAACCCAAAAGTAGACATGATGATAGTAGATGATAGCTCCATTAGGATGTAAACTTCCAGGAATTTATGATGTCATGTGCTCTGGAGTGGAAAGCTCGGTAAATCTTCCCTAGGAGATCTGAGAAGATTCTCTTGGGATACTTTTCCTCTCCGTCCATGATCTGTCTCACCAGTGCCACTGATGCCTTTGGAGATACAGTTTCTTTGGATAGTATTTTTAGGGAGAACCATTCCTGATGGTTTCTGTAGAGAACCTGTGGGAGAAGCAGCCCTTGCTCTGCCCCTTCTCCTGTAGTTCTGTACCCCCCATGGCTTTAATTGCTCATTTTAAAGTGTTTGGAGAGATCAAGTTTAATTCTATAGAGAAGAGAAATTCTAACACCTGAGGGCTTTCCAGTACAGAACATGTTGTTTGGATACAACTTGCAGACAAGCAGGAGGTCAAGTCCCCAAGGGTCTCCAGTAGAAGGGGATGTCCAGTAGCTCTTAACTGGGCTTTGAGCTGTTTTCCTAAGCCCACTTGGCACCATTTTAGCCCGGAGATGCTGACGTGGCACTGGCTGCCAGCCCACATAAGCCCTTTTCTCTCCTGATGGCTTCCACAGGGCGGGACCTGAGCCAGGATATCAGGGAAAAGCTCTGTGTGGAGAGGGGAACATGCCCGTGAAAAACACCTCCTTCATCCATCCATCCTCTCCCTTTGGGGGTATAAAAGGCTTTTAAATTGACAAACCAGCTTGGTGGGGATCTTTGGAACACGTTAGAGGATGGGTTTAGGGCAGGTTTGAAAGGCTGAGGGCAAAGCTTTGTGTGAGGTTTAGGGATGCAAATGGGAGTTTGTTAGGGCTGAGTGTCTTGGCAGGTGTTGATGACTCCATGTAAACCCTTCACCTTTGATACCTCTTTGAGGAAGAAAAAAGCCTGAGAAACCTCAGCCTGGAAGGGAAAAGGCTTTTCAGGACACAGGGTGTTTCTTGTTAAGCTTCTGCAAATGAAAAGGGGGATGTGCCTTCATGGAATCACAGAATCCCAGAACCGTTTGGGTGGGAAAGGACCTTAAAGCTCATCTCATTCCACCCCCTGCCATGGCAGGGACACCTTCCACTGTCCTGGGCTGCTCCGAGCCTTGTCCAGCCTGGCCTTGGACACTGCCAGGGATCCAGGGGCAGCCACAGCTTCCCTGGGCACCCTGTGCCAGGGCCTCACCACGCTCACAGGGAACAATTCCTTCCCAATATCCCATCTAACCCTGCCCTCTTTTAGTTTAAAGCCATTCCCCCTTGTCCTGTCAAGGATACAAAATACAAACCCATTGGACAGTGGAAATACTTGGAACCTGTTGGACCAGTTGAAACTTAGGCAAATAGGGCTGCTTTTAATTTGTGGGGAGCAACCATAAGTTGTTGTCAAGTAGATAAATATGGAAATAAAGGGTGGATTAGCAGTGAGAGATGGGACAGGAGGTCTGAGGCAGGATCATCTAAGTACTTTCATGTGGATCTAATCAAAGATGGCATCTCACTTTGAGCTCAAACGAGTCCAGATGCATGAACTCTTCTTGCAGTAACAGAATCCCAAATGGTTTGGGTGGGAATGGACCTTGAAGCCCATCCCATCTCACCCTGTGCCGTGGGCAAGCGACACCTTCCACCAAACCAGGTTGCTCAGAGCCCCAGGGAATTTTGAATGGAGGATAATTTGTTCACACACGAGCCCAGAAAGTGATGTTACATTTCCTACAGATCCAAAATTAGCCCTGCAGATGGTTTTCTCCATTTTTCTCAAATTCTCCTTGTTGGTTTTGCTATTTCAGTCAAAACACATGTTTTTTCTTTGCTTGCCACTGGTTTATTTTTCTGTCTTCCTCTTTTATGAAGCCCATGCTCTCCAGAGTCATCTAGTAACTGCAAATGAGTGATAATTGGGGTGTTTTTATGATTTCCTGTCCTCCCTCAGTGGGAAGGGGTTAAAGGGCTCATCCAAGAAGACACGCTGAGTGATTGTTGGTGGCATCTTCCTTGTGTAAACATAGGACAGCACCCAAACCTTGCCTAAAAATGAGTGATTTATAGACAGCTTTTGCAGGAGCCCAAGTGTGCACACTGTGTGTGTGTTGTAACAGGGCTGGCTGAGAATGGGAAGAAAACCCCCAGTGTGTGTTTCTGTGCTCAACAAGATTGCAGAATTGCCACAAAATCGGCCCCAGAATCTGGTGACCTCTGACTTTTTGACTCACAGAGTGCACTTCTTGTCCCCCCACAGGTTCCCTAACGTCGATGTTTGTCAGGCTGCCTTGCGGTGGTGTCGGGGTGAGTAAACTCCCTTTAATGTGTAAATAATGTCCTGTTTGTTCTCTCCCGGTCCCCTCTACCAAAAATTGCTGCTTTGCATTCCATGGGGCGGGTAATTGCAGCCAGATGCTGCCCATGAGCAGCCAGGGGCTGCCTGGGGCACAGGGTGCCTCGGCCTCACGTGCCTTTCTTCAAAAGCAGCGTGAGGATTTCAGAGTTGTTCCGGAGAGCCCAGGAGTGTGTGACACTCAGAGGCATGTTTAGGAGGAAAAACCTCATTTCCCAGGCAAGGATGTTGAATGGTGAAGGAGCTGCTGCGTTTGGAAGCAGCCTTGCATCCCAAAGTGCTTTTTTTTCCTCCGTGGAGAGCAGGACATGCTCATGCTGTGGAGCTGTTCCACCCTCAGTCTCGGGGCTCCAGAGCTGCCTGCTTCCCATGGCAGGTGGGAAACATGGCCGTGAAGTAGGACAGTGTTTGGGAATGTACATATTCATGTGAATGGCAAGTTTGATGCATCACTGCCCTGGAATGAAATGGCATTTGGCATCTTTTATTCTCCAGCTCCAGGATAATCCACATAGATTCTCCAGGAGGTGACTAAAATCCACCTCCATCCCTGATGGAAAAGCTGAGCGTTACTTTTCAGCTGTTTAATTTCCATATAATCACGCTTTTTGCTGTTGTTTATTCCCATAAAACTGAAAAAACCCCAAACCCCAGATACCTTGTTTTGAAGGTTCTCTTGTTTTTCTTTGAAGCCTGAAAGCTTAGAAGTTTCCCTTTCAAGTCAGACTTTCTGCTCCAGAGTTTCTGTGGAGGGTGACAGGACAGAAAATCGTGGAGAACAGGAAGGGGAAAAGAATGAGAAGAGACAATAAAAGGCATTGTGTTTGAAAATTCACAGTGGTAGTTCTGCTGCATAATTGTAGCTCATGAGGTTGAATTTTCAAGGTCTGGATTCTGTTATGGAAATGAAACAAAATTGTTTTCTTCCTGAGTCTTTGCAAAATCGCTGCTTTGAAAATTATCCCGTCAGGAAAAAAAAAAAAAAAAAAGAAAAAAAAAAGAATAATCGTCGTTTATTCGTACCGCCACTCGTGAAGATATTTTATTTTGTATTGTAAATATGCTGCAGTTGCCTAATTCATGGCAAATTTTTGGCCAGAGCTTAAAAGGTTTGGATTTACTCTGCCCTGCAGTCAGGCATGCCATTCAAAGCAAGAAAAAATTATCATTTGCAAATGAAGACTGAATGGTAACAAGCAGAGACAGTGTCTGAGCCCAGCACAGGCCCAGAAGTCTTGCATTAAATCCCAGATCAGGGCAGGAAACGCCTCAGTGCTGCTATTCCTGATATGCTCCCAATAAAGATGGTGCTTGCTGCTTGGTTGTCTCCACAGACCCTTAATGTTGAATATTTGCTGACTTTGGTGCAGTGTTATAGCAATTTTATCAGCAGAGCCTGTGCCAGGGCCTCCGCACCCTCACAGGGAAGAATTCCTTCCTGATAGCCCACCTCATCCTGCCCTCTCACAGTGGGAAGCCGTTCCCCATTGTTTGCCAAAGATTTTTCAGGGGGCAAACATAATGTCATAAAGTCAAAAGGAAAGGGGGGAAAAAAAATCAAAAAAATGAGTAGGATAATGTGGGACAGGATATATAAATCCTCTTTTGGATTTATACCAGAGCAGGATAAAGGTGAACAATGGCTGATGGTTGGAGTTCAGGAGCTGAGGGTGTTGTGTGAAATCATGGGCTGGAAAGCTTAGAAACCAGGTTCTTTTTCTGTAAGCAGTCAAGTGTGGCTCTCTTTCTTTGGGGATGTTGTGTAGATGCAAAGGAGGGATGGGCCTGGAGTGGGGTGCAGGGCAGTTCTGGGGCGGAGACTCCCCTGGAGACCTGTTTTGCCTCAGGATAGAGGATGGAGCTTGGGCAGCCATGAGTTGTCCTCAGCAGCGAGCGAGGCAGACAGGCAAGAGAGTGAATCACAGAATATCCAGAGTTGAAAGCACCCACAGGGATCATTGATCCAACCCCTGGCCCTGCACAGACAGCCCAACAGTCCCACCATGTGCATCCCTGAGGGCGTTGTCCTGGAGCTCCAGGAGTGAGGCAGCAGGAAAACGGTTCAGAACAAATCCCTTCATCTTGTGGCACCTTTCAAATTCTCTCTTTAAATTAAAAACTCAGTCTCAATGACTTGAAATCAAGGAGAGAAAGGGTACATTTGTTCTCAGGTGCTTGGAAACTCCTTTTCCTTGCTGGCTTATCCCAAGAAGCCTTCCCATGGCTGACAAGCCTCCTCCATTCCACAGCCATCTGGCCTAGCAGGGGAGGAAGAAAGGAAGCACAGAAGCACTGAAATCAACAGATGTGAGCTCTGAGTGAAACATCACTCATTTATTCCTGCTGCTCACTTGGGAATTTTGCTCAGCTTTGCTCCTCCGCAGCCCACACCCCTTTTTCAACGCCTGACTTCCACGGCCTTCCCTAATCCAGGATAATTAGAAGAAGGTTTTGGGAGAAAGGAGTTCAAGCTTTGAAAATCTGCAAGACCATCCTAGCACACTTACATCCAGATTCTTCAAAACACTCAAAGGCTTGATTTTAGGATAGCTAGCACATCTGTTTTCTTTCCTGTGTAGAATTTTTACATTCTAAAAATATCTGAAGATCCACATCATTTTTCTGCACCTGTTCTAAAAACTCCAGAGGTGTTTGTGTTGTGGATCTTCTCCAGAGTAGGTGATTCTATTTTTGGGTGCAAAGGCTTTGATTAGAGCGTATCAACAGTTTTAACTGTGTGAGCAAAGTATGTTCTTGCAGAGCAGAGAGCACAGAAAGGACTTTGTGGAATGGAAATGAGGAGGAGCTAATTAGTGAGTTGGAGGAACAGAATGTGAGGATTATTTAATTGAGGGCAGGAGGAGACACGGCGGGGTGTTTTCCTCTGTGAGGGATGAGCAGAATTCCTTCACTTTACAGGGTCTGGAGCTCTGGTAGTGCCTGTGTCTACCTGTCCTTGTGCTTGATTTCTTACCTGTGTAGTTTTTCAGGTAAATGAAGTAGTAGAATAATGAAATCTTTTGTAAGGTGCTCATTTAATTCTGAGGTGGCTGCACATTAGTGGATAGAAGAGTTTACAGTGTGAGTAGGAGGAATTTACAGTGTGAGTAGGAGTGCCTCATTATGGATATTAATAACAAAACCTTGAGTTTTCCTTGAAGGAAATCATTGTAAGGAAATTGTAATTTTTATTATGAGGAAGGAAAAACTCCTTGGTTTTCATTTTGGACATTCTTCCTGGAATGCTCCTGGCAGGAGCCTGGTTTCTGCTGGAGCCTGAATGTGGCAGTGCTTGGCTCTGGCACTGAAGAAGCCTGTCTAATTTATGGGAAAAACTGGCCCCAACAGCTATCTGAGGGTCTGTTGGCCCCTTAGGACACGTGAATTTGGGTATTTGATATTTCCATTCCTCTGGTGCCTCATGGGGAATGCAGAGGGCCCAGGGAAGGAGCCCTGGACTGGCTGTGTCCAGGCAGGAAGGGAAGCTCTTCCCTGCTGGTGTCCTGAAGTATTTTCTTCCAAAGACCAAGAAGAATGGGTTAGGTTTGCTCAAAGATGGGTTAGATATGCCCAGAGATGGGGTGGATACACTTGTGGATGGACAGATCCAGTGACAGCAGACCAAAGATGGACCCTCACAGAGCAGCTGGTCAGTGGGGAGGAGAAGCAGCTTGGGCTTCTTCCATCTCTTTTGGGGCTTTTGGAGAGACCTGGTCAGATCAGTCCCATCTTCTGCATGTGTGCAGTCCTGAGCCAGGATTCCTGGAGCTGTCGTGTGTAACTCCAACTCCATCCCAAACTTACAGGGGTCCAGAGGAGCCCTGAGGCCACAGATAGTCACTGCAGGGCTCTCCCACAATGCAGTGGCATCCCCCAGAGGCCTTTTGGTGTTCTCCAAGTGCTTTCCTAGTTTATTGTGGCTTCCAAAGCATCCTCGGGGTGGATGCTACCAGAAACCATCCATGATCACAGAGCTGGAATCACTTCCAATCAATTCCAATACGGCTTCAGCATGGCTGGGAAGGAGGTGGATCAGTCCTCTGTGGGGCCACTTGTGTCTCCTCACTGATCAGTGAGCCAGGCACAACAAATGATCTCTTTCTTCCCATCTCTGCCATTGTTTCCATAACAGGAAACTCACTCAACTTCCACTCAGGGCAGAGTAGTATGTGAAAAATAGCTGGTGATCCTTCCCGGTGAGGAATGTCCTGTTTATCTGGTGACATGATCTGGAATAACAGCAGCATGGGCATGCCTGCAGGGTGCCTTGCCTTGCCTGTGGCCTCTTTCCATATTTTCAGGGGGGAAATAGGGTGGTTCTGTTGAATATTTAGTGTTGAAACAAATCTGTGTAGTCAGTGTGGGATGCTGAAGGTCTGTTGTTTGTGCAGGTGAGCTCGTGGTTCCTCAGGGAAGATGCTGTGCCTCCTGGGCAGTGGTCTTTTAAATGCCCAACACTAAACGTCCCTCCTTGCTGTGGATTTTTTTTGTTGCTTTAAAGAACCATTTAATTATTTCGTAAGCCTTTCTATTTCATCTGAGATCAGCAGCAATTAAAGAGAAATGCTGATTCCATGATCACGGAGTCCCAGAATCATGGAATGGTTTGGGTTGTAAAGGACCTTAAAGACCATTTTAGTCCATCCCTTGCCATGGGCAGGGACACCTTCCACTATTCCAGGCTGCTTCTGCCTGGCCTTGGACACTTCCAGGGATCCAGGGGCAGCTACAGCTTCTCTGGGCACTCTGTGCCAGGGCCTGCCCACCCTCCCAGGGAAGGATTCCTTCCCAATATCTGAAATAAAGCCCCTCCCTTTCAGTTTAAATCCATTCTCCTTGTCCTTTCACCCCGTGTGAGTGATGTCTTTATAAGACAGGAGTCTCTTGACTGCTGGCTGCCCTCCCTGCTCCTGACCTGGTTCCTGTGTGTCCCCATCAGGTTGACAGTGACACCATTTGGAACGAGGTGCACTCGTCCGGCGCTGCTCGCCTGGCCGTGGGCTGTGTCATCGAGCTGGTGTTCAAAGTGGCCACAGGAGAACTGAAGGTATGAAAACAACCCCCAGCTGTGCTCTGTGCAGGGCTCTGCCAGGGCTCTGCCATGCAGCAGCTCCAGGAACCGTTTTTCCCCCCTCCACAATGAGGGAAAGCACCATCCACTGCTATGACCTTGTGAGGAAACCATCAAGAGCAGCTCCAGAGTTGCCAAGTAGGATTAAGGCTTCTGGCTGCAACCCCTGTGTCCATCCTTGTCCCTCTGACCTTGTCCTTTCCTCGTTTTTTGTGTGCAGAATGGATTTGCTGTTGTCCGGCCCCCGGGCCACCACGCAGAGGAGAGCACACCCATGTGAGTATGGCGTTCACTGACTTCATCCAGGGTTCCTTTGATTGGGGATCCACAGCTGGGAATTCCAAAGGAATTCTGTTAGGTTATCACTATGGAATTGCTGTTCATTGCTAGATGAGATGTGTGCCATTCAAAGCTCCCCACATTCTCTGGAACAGGGGAAGATCCTGCTCAGTGCTTTCAGGGGGATGTTTCCTAGCAAGGATCAGCAGTGGGTTTGGGCAAGTGTGGGACATTCCCTGTGTCCCTAGAGCCTGCTGCTGGAATTCAGCACTTCCAGTGGGAAATGGATCTAGTGGAAGGTGTCCCTACCCATGGAAGAGAGATGAGCTTCAAGGTCCCTCCCAACATGAGCCATTCCATGTTTCCAGGGACGAAAGAAGAGAGCAGAAGGAACTTCTCCCTCCTGAGTTCCATCTGGGTGATGGATGCACTGGCACCAGGGGAAGCTGTAATTAACACCTCTCTTTTCCTCTTGTCTCCCCTCTCCAGGGGTTTCTGCTATTTTAACTCTGTGGCAATTGCAGCCAAGCTGCTCCAGCAAAGGCTCAATGTGAGCAAAATCCTCATTGTGGACTGGGTGAGTAAATGCCCTTTCTGTCCCTATGGGAGGGCAGGTGGAAATTATTCTGGGTGGGTTTCTTCTTGCAACTGTAAGTTGCAAATTGTAAGTTTCTTCTTTCACTGTCAGTCAGTAAAAAACTTCTTGCCTGTTGTCTCCAAACCAAAATTTGGGCGTTTAACTGAATAAAAGTGTTCTAATCAGAGAAGACATTCTTAAAGAGACCACAGTTTTCAAATAAAAGGAGAGGGCTTCTTTGGGATTCTGCTGTGGCAATGTATAGATTTTTATTTTGTAATAGATTTTATGTGGCTGGGAAGGCATTGGAGTTACTGGGTGACTCTATCAGCCAAAGTGACTTTAAGAAGTGACTTTATCAGCCAAAAGTTTTGGTTCTGTTTTAGAACCAATCACCCACGGGTTAAACCCACAAGTTAAAATTCATTTATTTGTCTTTAGGACCTACTGGGTGGATGGTTTTTTTCCTCATGTCCCACCTGTTTTTCATGTCAGGGAGGGGCATTTTGAATACCTGTCTTGTCACAGGCTGTGTCTGCACCACACAGCAGCTCAGTAGGGGAGCTCTCCTGGATTGTGTTGTTTATCCTGGATCCAGCAGAGCGTTATTTGTATCAGTGCTCACCCCACAGATTGACTAAAGATGCAGATGTGGGGCAGCAAATATCCCAGTGTCTCCACCCCCCAGGATTGGTGTGAATCCAGTTCTTCCATCCAGGTAAATGAGTCCTCAGCTGGATAGACATTTGGGGTTGTGTTTATCCCATGTTAAACAAGGAGTGTAATCTCAAACAAGGTGTGCAGAACAGGTTATTCCCATTCCCCATGAACTGCTTCTGCCAGGTTGGAGAAAACAAAGCTCAACAGCAAGGAAAACCCCTCCAAATCCTGAACTGATGCCTTTAATCCATGTTTTTAGTGAAGGATTAACCTCCCTCCTGTGATCCCTGCAGGATGTCCACCACGGGAATGGTACTCAGCAGGCCTTCTACAACGATCCCAACGTCCTTTATATCTCACTACACCGCTATGATGACGGCAACTTCTTCCCAGGCAGCGGTGCTCCGGATGAGGTGAGCACACGGATCCCAAAATCCTGGGACTCAGAGGACCTCCTGCCACCTTGCCAGAGATCCTCTGGGTTTTGTGCTCCCATCCAAGGGCACACCAGGTCCGTGTGGTCCAACAGCCACAGGCACAGTGTCCTGGCCGGAGCTGGCGGGATGGCAGCAAATGAATCACTGCAATTAAGCTCTGCAGCCCTTGTGGGACAACCTGTTCCAGAGGAGCCCTCTGCCAGCTGTCCCAGCATTCCTTGTCCCGTTCAGGATTTCCCCTTCCTCGGCAGAAGTTGTTTCTTAGATGGAGAAGGAACAGATTGTCCATGGCTGCACCACCCACGCTCGGTTTTCCTGGCACAGCCATGGAGCCTGTCCGCCTCCCCTTCTACACCTCCCCTTCTCCTCCTCCCGTTCCCCTGGCCCTTCCCCACCTCCCCTACCTCCCCTTCTTTCTCCTGCCCTGCCCAGGCATTGCTCACCACCACCAAGGCTGCACCTCCACCCCAAATTTGTGGGATTTGAGGGCCAATCATGGATGCTGCTGGAGCAAATCCCCCTTTCCTGGTGCTGTCCTCAGAGCCTGCAGCAGGAGGGCTGAGCTGGAGCTGAGAGCTGAGGTCTGCATGGATACAGCCTTCCTTTCCCTCTGGGCTGGCAGGAAATATGGTCCTTCAGAGCAATTTAGCAAAGGGAAATTTTATGGAATAGAGTGCTCTGAGACTCTCCAAGTGACATTTGAAAACTTCTTTCCCTGTCAATTTTACATTTTCTGCTTGAGAAAATATTAATGTTTCCATTTCAACCTCTAAAGAAACCGAAATGTGACATGATGCTGCTCCTTCGCCCTGTTGTAGTGAATGAACAGCTCCCCTTTGTATCAGGCTTAATTCCTGCTTTTTAGCAATCTGGTTTACAAAAAGATTTTTAGATTTTCATTTTGAGATGTGTCATTTTAGGCCAAATAAAAGAAAGGATAGAAAATAGGTTTGATTTAAGCTAGCGATGGAAAAATAACTCACCGTGGGTAGGTGAACACCCACTCCTGTGTTTTTCTAGCACCAGTATGAGGAATAATGTGCAATAAAAGCCATGCAGTTTTATCCAGCTGTGCAACACATTAATTTTCACTTTTTAATTATTTTCTTCTTTTCATATGTAAAGACCTTCTTGGCACAAAAAAATAATAAAAAAAAGTAAGCTGGGTTAGAGTTAGGTTTATAAATATATAATATAACATATTATATATAAATAAAGATACGAATTTATAAATAACTGATTTATTTTTCAATTTTCCCCTTATTCAGGTCCTTGCAGACAGGGCAGATGGGGACATTTGCAGTACAAGGGAGGAGAGGGATGTATTTACATCTCCCGCCCATGTGTTCCTCAAACAGCCAAAATCCCTTCTCTGTGAATCTTATTTTCCTCCAGCAGAGGGGGAGCTCACTCTGATTAAAATACACTTTTTCCTCCAGTTGCAACTGTTGTGAAATATAAAATATGCTCGTGAATCATGAATTATGGAAAGGTATTACATGCAGCATACTCCTCTACAAAAAAAATCAAGAGGGTGCAGTTGATGATGGGGTGTTTTTTTGGGTGAGCAGCAGTCAAACACCACTGGTCCTCAGCTCCTATAAAGATCTGAGGATCTTTATTTTCCTGTGGAGGAGGAAAATTTTCCTGGAAGGAGGAAACAGAAAAAATTCCTGGAAGGAAGAAAAAAAAGTGGAGGAGCTTTATTTTCCATCTTGTTTCAGAGACCAGGGACCAGTCAACCTCACTACTGAATCCAAATTCAGCTGGGAGAACATGAAAACAGCAAAGATGTGTTGCCAGAATCTGCTAATTAAGAGTCCCGTTTCCCTTTTCCAGGTTGGCACAGGAGCAGGAGTCGGTTTCAATGTTAACATGGCATTTACTGGTGGCCTGGATCCACCCATGGGAGACACGGAATATTTAACTGCCTTCAGGTACTACTGGATTTTCCCTCTCACAAATGGTTTTTTCACCTCTGCTGGGTTTCTTTCTCCTCCTTAATTTTGCCTTTGATAAGCTTTAAAATTTTAATATTATTTATCCAAGAGAGGCCCTTGCACAGGGTCCCCAGAGCAGCTGTGGCTGCCCCTGGATCCCTGGAAGTGTCCAAGGCCTGGTTGGATGAGGTTTGGAACTGCCTGGGACAGTGGAAGATGTCCCTGCCCATGGCAGAGGGTGGGACTGGATGAACTTTAAGTCTCCTTCCCACCTGAAGCAGTCCATGATTTTCCTTAGACACTGTCCTGTCCCACCCCCTGGCTCCCCTGTGCCATGGGTCAGCCTGGCCTCTCCTTTAACAATTTCAAGCGGGTTCCTGTCCTCACACTGGGTTCAGTGCACCTCTGGTGGCCTCAGTTTGGGCAGACCTACACTTGCCAGAATACAGAGTGTGAATTTCTGGAATATCACCCCCGTGGGATGGCATGAAATCTGGGAGTGCTGTTTTCTGCTCCTCCCTGTTACATCCTGTTATCCTCTTCATTCTGCCATCAACAAGCCCTCAGAGAACACACACGGTTTAAAATGACACCAAATCCCTGCTATTGGTGTCACTCCTGGCACTTTGCTCCAGAGTGGAAGCCTGGCTATCCCAGCAGTCCCCAGGATGGATCTCTTTGTTAGCTAGAGTACCTGGGGCTGGGGACATGGGGACAATTAAATATTAATTGAGTTTCCAGGCTCCTGGAAAAGGCTCAGGGCTGCACAGTGAGGCCTTTGCCAGCCATTCCTGGGCTCTGCTTGCCTGGACACTGCAGGTGTTTAGGAACAGCCTCTGGAGCTGGTCTCAGCCCTTATTTTGGGGAGTTTTGGGGGAGCTTAGGGATGCTCCTCCCGGAGCCTGCACACCTTCAGTTTAACCCTAAGTTAAATGAGAAGCTTTCTTTTTTAAATCCTACGCCGAGTTTGGCCATGATAATACATTATCAAGTGACCTTTTTAAATCTTAACCAGCTCCTTTGAAAAACATTTTCCCCCCACCCCCCAAATCTTTCTATTGATTTTAATGTAAAATAACGCTTTGAAGTTCACAATTTATAGTCCCCCGAGAGTTAGAAAGTGAAGGGAATGGGTCATATATCCTATTTTTTCCCCCTTCTTTTCTTGCTTTAGCCCCTTGAGACAATACATGCCTTCAAGGCAGCACCTTGTTATTCCACCCCGTCGAATGCCACGTTGCATTTGCTGGGGATCAAACCGAAGATGAAGAAAAGATAAGAAAATTGGCCATAATGAACTCCAGAAGCAGGAGGCATTTTCACCATGAACTTGGAAACTCGCAGTGGAGAACTGAGCTTTAATTCAAACCAGTCCGAATGCCAAACTGTGAGGCTTTGAAGTCTGGAGAGGAATCAGTGGAAATCCTTTGAGCTAGGCAAAGATACTGATAGACTTTTTCTTTCTTTTTTTTTCTATTTTTTTTTAAGCCTTAACTCTTCACATGCCTGCCTGTTTTTGGGGGAAAAAGGTCCTTTTTCTGTGTAAAAGGAGCAGATACTTTAGCAACGTGCTCCTCGTTTTTTGTTGTTGTATTTCAGGAAGAGCCGGTGTGTGGGTTTGAGAAAGGAAAATAACTGAGATAATTGTCCTTCTATATGAGAGAAATGAGGGAATAAATAAATCCCAGGGAAACCACTCATCCTCACGCTGAAAACCTGTTTCAGTGTGGTTTTGCTCCATCCAAAAAAGAGATGGGAACTCGTATCACTGATTTTCATCCTGTCTCCAAATATCTCCCCAGTCTTGGGGTGCCCAGGCTCTCCTGACCTCTGGATGATCCTTAATGCCACCGAGACATATCAGAAATGAAGTGCTTTTCCCTGCACTTTGTCACTTGTTACCTTCCTAACCTGGGGCTAAAATCACTGCCTGCCTCCACTCCAGGTTGGGGTGCCCCATTCCTCTCGGGGGGAGGGGGTGATCAGGAGGGATTTGGAGATTTTTCTGGGAGCCTGGAGCTCCTGCACCCCGTGCTAGCAGCAGCTGTGCCGGAGTCAGCTCCACATCCCGTGCCTGAACTCGCCCCCCGAGCTTGTGGGCAGTCCCAGATTTCACAGATCAGGCAGAAATGGGGTCAGTTTGATGGGAAAAACGCAGGGCACGTTGTTCCCAAAGCCCTGAACACTTCAGAACATTCCCCGTGTCTCTGCTTTTGCTCTGTAGCTACAGAAACAAACAATTGTAAAATTCAGGGACATTTTTTGGACCAGGATTTGTTGTTCCCTAACATTTTACATGAGCAGAAATCCTGTTTGCCTCTCTCAGTCCTCCTGATCCAGGTACAAACCCGGCTAAGGAACCTGCAGGAGAAATGGGAAGGCTCCGTCTGGTTCCTTATTACATGGGAACAGCAATTAGTGAAATTAAAAATGTTTTATCCACAGGAGTTTCCCTCTGAATTTGCTGCAAGGAAGTTTTCATGATGATTCCAGAAGTTGTGTTGTATCTGAGAATTTTTTCCCCTTATCCCAAGGTATCCTCCACAGCCATAATTCTGCGTACAGCTCGATTCCACGTTTGTTTTCATTTAAAACACCTCAACCAGAAGGAGAACGCCAGGACTTCCCCCTCCTCCTGCTGCTTTCAAAAAGCATTAAACAAGTTCAGGAACCAATTTTGGGGGGATTTGGGTTTTTCCCTCGATCCATAAACCATTTCAGGAGTGAGGAAGACGAGGAGGGGGAAGAGATGATGATGTTTTGCCTGGAATGGTTGTTGCTGTATTTTCAATTTCATACTCTCCCCATGCTGATTTCATCCCCAAATTCCTAATCCCTTTTGACACAGTAAATAACCATGGAGAAGCAAAGACGAGAATTCTTGGGAAGCTGTTTAGCCTGTGGATAACATTTTTAGTTTATGTATATAAAATATATAATGTGTATAAAACCATATATGCATAACATATATAGCAATTACACAAGATATATAGAAAAATATATATCCATAGATATATAAATATATGCATAATATAAATATTGACACTTAACATATATAAATTTATACATAGCACATATAAAAATACATATAAAACATGGATGTAGCCGAGAGTGCGAAAAAGTCTCTAAAAAAGTGTTCAGCCTTCTAAGTTTCACCGATTTACTCACTGCAGTTGAGCATTTAAAGCCCAAAATGATCCTCTGTAAGATTATTTCATCTGCCTGTTGTTTATTAGGCATTTAATTGGGGAATTGGCTAATGCCAGGCTAAAAATTGTTCATTCAGCCTTCTGGAAAATAGATCTAAAATTGCATTTATCTATTTTTTTCCTCTTTCCCAAGCGATTGTAGAACACAATGGGGAGGTTTTGCTGGTTGCAGCCTTCAGTTTGCTCTCGTGTAGAGCTGTTCAGCTCAGCTGTAACCAGGCAAATAAAAGGATTTCATTTATTTTAAGTAAGCACAACAAGCTTCTGAAATTTGGGAAATTTCAGTTTCCCTGTTTTTAAAAAAATTCTACATGGATTGAATGAATATTCAGCGTTAGGAATATTCATTCCTCAGTGAATAACTTTACAGCTACCTCAGCCATTCTTTCAAAGACCCAATTCCAGGCAGAACTGCTTATCTCCTGGGTAATAATTTGAATTTCTGGTGTTTTTTTATAGGCTCATCATCAGGGCAAAGCTCGGGGTTGCTCGCAGTTTAATCCCTGTTTCCTCTGGAGGGTTTGGCTTTACTGGGGTGGATCTGAGCGAAGGGGCTGGTTTTATCTGTGGACAAGGGAAAATGAAAAGCAAAAAGCTGAATGACTTGTGTCCAAAATGTTGTCCACAGATGGAGCCTCGGAAACACACCAGACTTTTTGTCTTTTTTTCTTAAATTAGAAAGGCAAAGTGAGGGAGTGCTGGCTTTGACCCTCCTGGTTTTACATCCATGGAGAGCATCAAATCTGGGGCTGTGGCTTTGGGGCACTGGTGTCGCGCTGGAATTAGGAGAAGGGTTTTCCTCTCCTAGAACTGCCCCTGGCAGGGTTCAGGGTTAGCCCTGGGGGCTGTGTGGCTGTGCTGGAGGGGTCCCTCTGTCACTGTCACCCGCAGTCACCTCCAGCCCAGGGTCACCAGCCACCCCATTCCGCAGGAGCCCGGCAGGGGATGGAATGAGATGGTTTTTAAGGTCCTTCGCAGCTGTTCCCTGCTCCATGAGCTGTGCCATGGCTGAGAATCCCCATGGATCCGGGATCCCACGGGCTGCTCAGTGCTGATGGACCATCCCCACACCTCGGGGGTGCAGGTTTGGGCTGGCTCTGGTGATCCCACACTTCCACTGAGATCCTTGCAGCTCCCATGGCGTCGGAACTCAGGAAAGGGGGGGGAAATAAATCCGATGATTTGAGCGGTTTTCCCTGGGTTAGGCATGAAAGAGCTCAGCAGCACTTCAAAGCTCAGGGAAAATAAACCCTCAGCCACTGCACTTGCTCTGGAATTGCTGCTTCAGACCTCGGTGAGGGAGGGGATTTCTCCTAAGAATTTCCACCAAACTGTACTCTCGTCTTCCTCACAGAATCATCCCCCAGGGACAAAATGGAGAGAGGTAATCACATCACTGAAGGAAAAAACTCAGATTCCTTGTTGGGATTTTGTGCGGATTAAGGGAAGCTGCATCCCTTTTTTCTCACAGAGGTCTCTGTGTCTGCACGCAGAGATTGGCAGCAGTGGCAGGAGGCTCTGGGGGTTGCTGTGGCAAATAGCTGAGGAAAAAAACCTAAAAAAAACTAAAACTAAAGCTGGGAGGTGTGGGGGGTGCCTTTTGTTTTTTTTGGTGCCTGTCCCTGCTCTGTGGTGGCAGTGGAGACTTGTGGATGGGTTTGCTCAGTGCCTGGCAGAGCTTGATGCCCCCCTTAAAAGTAAATTCTGCACAGGGGCACAAGCTCAGCTGGATGTCACAGGCTGCTGACTCTGGCAGATGTTTAATATCCTCGTGGCAAAAACTAGGAGCTTTTATGATCATCCTGATAGCACTTGAGCCATCTCAGCACAGAACAGGCCCCCCATGGCTCTGTTTTTAGGGCATCACACAAAGACTCGACTCAATAAAGTGTGAGGTTCTCGTGTGTGCGAAGATTTACAGGTCCGTGCTTTGGGATGTGGGCAAAATAACTTCAGTTCCTGCTGTAGAATGTTATCCTGGCTGGTGGCTGTTCCTAGGATGGGGAAATGAAAAAATTACAGGTCAGGTTGCTCTAGGGATACATACAGAATTCAGGAGGTGCAGTTGCAATGGGAAAAACATAATTTGGGAAGTGTGTCTTGATGTGGGGAATGGGATGTTTGCAACCTCGTGTAGGTTTTGGGGAGAAATTGTGGAGTTTGGAGAGAGAGAAACCAGAGGGGGAAAAAAGGTCTTTTGGTGAGAAACCACAGGAACGGAGCCCTTGTTTTATTTAAATACAACTTTAATACTCAATAGGATGGGGATGCTGAGCAATTCCATCACGGGGAGCTGGCACTGGGAGAGGTGGATTTGGGTGGGATATTTGCATTCGAAAGTTGTTCTGCCCCGTGGGACACTCACAGTCTTTTGTTGTGGGGAATGAGAACTGCAGCAAGAGGGGGGAAGGAATCACTTTGCAAAGCCTGGAGGAGATGTTCTGAGGGGGACTTGGAGATAATGCCTTGGGGGTGAGGTTTCCTAGGTTGTTTTGCAGCCTGTGCCAGATGCCCTCTTCTTTTACCCTTATTCCCATGTATGCAAATCAGGATATGATCCCAAATGGGAAACACGAGGGGTGACAACTCATTTCCCTTGCTCAAAACATGAGGCGGAGGAAATCCCAGAGAGTGCAAGGAGTTCTTCCAGCCAGACTCTCACTTTGTACGGAAATAAATGGGCTTTGCTGCCATGGAATGAGGGTTTAAACACCCCTGCCCTTGCTCAGGAGCCACCCTGACGTGTGTGCCACGGATATTTTGTGTTGCAGGACAGTAGTGATGCCCATTGCCAACGAGTTTGCCCCAGACGTTGTGCTGGTGTCATCTGGTTTCGATGCTGTGGAAGGGCACCCCACACCCCTCGGAGGATACAATCTGTCAGCAAAATGTAAGTGGGGGTTTTCCTTTTGCTGCTGTCCTAGGGATTAAAGAGCAGTGTTCCCAGATTTTACTTTGTGGGATCTACTTCAGATCTTTCCTTTCAATGGCAAAACTTCCGTCCCTTTTCTTTCCATTTTCATGGCATTTATCTTTTTATAATGCATATTTTGGCCTGGCTGAAGCCTTAATTTATTTCTTTTTCTGAAACATTGCATATTTCAACTTTGAAATATTCAATATGTAATATTGTGTAATTTATTTGTAGTCACATCTCTGCTAAAGTAGAGAGTTATGCTGGCATTAATATAAAATGCCAGAAAAAGGCCATACCAGCTGTAAACACTCTCATTGCTACCACAAGTTCATTTCTTCCTCCAGGACACCTTATTAAAATTTTGAGCTGAGTATTTCTGCTCTCCACCTTTGAATTAATTACAAAGACCCACAAACCTTCCTTTTTTCTTTGGGTCCGAGATGTTTTTGGGAGATGCACTGAAATCCACTCCCCAGGTTATGTGGAGTTTACCTGGCACTGTTTCATTTCAATTAATCCAGAGGACAGTTTTTCTTGCAAGAAGAGTTTTATTATTATTTTTTAAGAGTTTGTTCCAGCCAGGAAAGTTATTCTCTACAGTGAACTTTAATACCTCGTAAAGGGGCTGAACCTATAAACTTTATATATAAAGAATAAAGTGAAATAGGTTTACAAGAGACAAGCTCCTTGAGATATCCAGAACCACTTGGGAAAGGGAAGGTCTTGTTTACCTGCTGGTTGAATTTGCCATGCTCTGCTCCTCTCACAAAACCAGTTATGGGCTGGGCAGTGGATGTTTTCCTCTGCCTGTTAATTTGTTAATTTGTTAATTTGCCGACTCCCAAAGGGGTGGGGTTTGCTCCAACTCAGAAAGCAGGGAGTGGGGAGGGAGGGTAGAAATTCCCTGGCTTTTCCTTTGTTTCGCTTTTCGATATTTTTTTTAATTCTTTCTCCTGGAGGGGGAAGGTTGCTTCGAGGACACGTTTTTTAAATCCTCACTGCTTGGTTCTGTTTTGTTTAAGGGGGCAGAAATGTATTGTGTGTCATCTGATCAAAGTGCCGGGTGCCCTGGAATTTTTATAGCATATTATGGACGGGAAGAGCCGTCTGCTGAGAACGAGATGTCAAACCTAAATCTCTCCGGGGCACTGCGCTGCTGCTATCCCAACCCAAACTGGGCCGGTTCCCCTTCCTCCTCCCTCCCCCAAAGCAACATCCAGCAGAAATCCTCCCCTTTCCCTGCTTCCAAAGGGAATGCCGGCTGCTGGTATAATTTGGGGTGCTGAGGGGTGGCAGGGGGAGGATGGTGATGCTCTCGGCTGGGCTGCTGCTGGTGGGGGGCGGCCGGATCCATCCCAGGGAAGCCAGGGCTGGAACGGCGCGGCGAGCGCTAAAGCCCAACCTGGCTCGTGTTACGCGCCGAGCCCTTTCAAATCCCCGCTGGGTTTTTAATATGATGTAATTCCTCTCCCTGGCTCTTTGATCCTCTGCCAGGAGCCCGATCCCAGCCGCCACCTTTGCCCTTCTCCTGCATTTCCTCTGTTCCCTCCTTGCAGGCTTTGGGTACCTGACGAAGCAGCTGATGGGCCTGGCCGGGGGCCGCGTCGTGCTGGCCCTGGAGGGTGGCCACGACCTCACGGCCATCTGCGATGCCTCGGAGGCTTGTGTGTCAGCCCTGCTGGGAAATGAGGTACAGGCACCCCCAAAACCTCCTCCCCCCGGGGTTTGGGCACTTCATCCTCCCATCTGCCAAGTTTCTGTCACGGTTTTGTGTCCTTGTGACACTTGGTGCTTTAAAGAGTGTTTGTTTTATGCTCAAAAACCACCTGTGCTTTGCAGTCCATGTGATGAGGGAAACAGCTAAGAATGATTTTTTTTTGGGTTTGTTCTTTCTCCAAATAATTTGCTTTGTGCTCTTTGAAAAAAAGAAAGCTCTTTTAATTAATTTCTGAATTCGTTGTGCAATCCTTCCCTTCTCTTTGCTCCCCTCTCTAGTCCTACAGCCTGTGCCTGCTGTGTGGGGCAGCTTGCTTGACATGGTTTGCAGCTGGATTTTTTTCCTTGGAGTTACATTTCCAATTTTCTGCATGTTTCTGTGTAGGAAAAGCCTCAGTTGTGTCAGAGAAATTGGCCAGAAAGATCAGGGTGGGTGATTGCAAGACAAGAGCCAGACAGAGAAGTACACCAAGGTGTTGGGTTCTGGAGAGGTCAGGGTATTTTCCTACAGAGAAAACTGTAGATACTCCATCTTCTCTGCCTTTGTCCCCTCAACTTGTAGTGTCAGTGGGATTAATGAAAAAATGCTATATCTACACATCTTTGAAATCCCTGCAGGGATGGTGACTCCACCACTGCCCTGTGCAGCCTGACTCAGTGCCTGAGCATGCTTCCAGTGCAGGAATTTTCCCTAATATCCAACCTAAACCTCGTCTGGTGCAACCTGAAACCATGTTTGAGGGCTTTTGGGTACGGTTAGTTTGGGCCAAGGTGCAGCACCAGAGGAGCTGAGCAGTGGGTCTGTCTCCAGTGGAAGCTGATTTCTGGGGAGGGTTGTAGTTCAGTGACCATCAGGTGTCTGGGGAGGTGGAGACTGGGGGAGGTGTAGAGCAGTTTGACTTCCAGCCTGTTGGAGAAGTGCTCTGTCTTGGAGCATCCACACTCAGCGTTAAGGGAGAGGCTGGAGTAGCCAGGCCAGGAGAGAAACCAGCTGGGATTCATCAGAAGCACCTGCTTCCAGCATCCCAGCTCCCAGTGTCCAGGGAGCATCCTGCTCCTTGTGCTTGGCCAGGCAGTTCTCCAGGGCTCTGGGCATGGGGAATGGCTCCAGCCTTCACTCAGCCCTCGGGACAGCTGAAAACTCGGGAGGCAGCTGCCACACCAGCATGGAAACGAGGGTTCCAGTGGTAGGGCACTGGCACAGGTTTCATAGAGAAGCTGTGGCTGCCCCTGGATCCCCAGAAGTTTCCAAGACCAGGTTGTATGAGGTTTGGAGCAATCTGGGATATTGGAAGGTGTCCCTGTCCCTGGCAGGGGGTGGGACTGGAAGAGCTCTAAGGTCCCCTGTAAGACAGACCATCCTGGGATTTTGTCAGGTGTTTATTGTAGCACCCATCTGTTTTAAGTGGTCTCCATATGCAGTTCCTCTGGCTTCATCCGCCTTTGGGTGCAGGATGCACTTGGAAAGGGAAGCAGTAGGAATAGCCTGGAGGATGTCGTTCCTCCTGCTCAGTGTGCTCCTAGGATCACAGGAGGCTGACTGCAAACACATGCAGTAAATAAGTGCTTGATCCAAGCCATGGATGTGTTAGGGAGTGTGAGGCTGTGGGGAGAGCTCAGCACTCAGGATACCTTGGATGTTGTGAGCTGCCTGAGTGGTTTCATTGAGCAGAGGGAATATTGATCCTTAAAGGTAAAAAACATTGATTATTTTAATCACAGCTACAAGGACACTTTAACACAGACCTGCTCTCACATGTACTAGGTGGGCTGTGCAGCTAGGGTAATATTCCCTGACTTACCACACATCAGAAAGCAGGAAACACTCATTTTATCCAGGTCTTTCCTCGAACCTTTTGAAGGCAAGAGAGTCAGGGGGAGGGGAACGGCTGCAGCTCTGTGCCGCAGCCCTTTGATGCGGTTTGATCTACAGCGTGTTGGAGGATCCTGCCTGCACACACATGGACAGGCAGCTGTGGCCAGGGCAGGCTGCAGGGAGCTGGCCTGGCTCAGGAGCCGTCCTGGAGTTCCACTGGGACTGGTAGGAAATGAGGGGAACAGTGCCAGTCCCCCCAGTGTCGGCATCCACAGGCCAAGATCAAAACTCCCGCGTTGGGAGAAGCACGGGGCCAGCTCCTTTCCAACTGGCCAGGAAATTAAACCAGAGCTGGGGCTGTGCAGCTGATTACTGCACTGGGGAGGGGGTCAGGGCTGGGAACGGACCTGCTGTGGTGGCAGAACTGTGCAAAGCTCACAGGACTTCAGTGGAAATCAGAAGTGAGTTTGGTGCAGAGAGAGACTTGGACACAGTCTGAGAGAGTTTGGGCTGTTCAGCCTGGAGAAGGCTCCAGGGAGAGGTCTTCCTGTTCCTAAAATGGCTCCAAGAGAGCTGGATAGGAACTTTGGACAATGTTCTGATGGGACAGGAAATGAGGGAATGGTTTTAATCCATTTTAACCACAGAGGGCAGGGTTAGATGGGATGTTGGGAAGGAATCCTTCCCTGTGAGGGTGGCAGGCCCTGGCACAGGTTGCCCAGAGAAGCTGTGGCTGCCCCTGGATCCCTGGAAGTGTCCAAGGCCAGGTTGGACACCAGGGTTTGGAGCAGCCTGGGATAGTGGAAGGTGTCCCAGCCTGTGGCAGGGAGTAGGAATGAGATGAGTTTTAAAATCCCTCTACCCCCCAGCATTCCATGATTCCGAGGTCTGCTGGTGGCAGTCCAGACACCGTTCCTCTCCCATTACCCTGCAGAGCTGCTCAGTCCATCGTGGGCATCACCAGCCTCTGCCCTTCAAACAAGGAAGTGATGACAACCAGGTGCCTCATGCCCCGAGGTTTTTTGCTCCTTTTGGCTGAGGCTGTTTGTGAGTGTTATTTCAGGAGGAGGAGTGTGCTCTGGAATCAAGAATGTGCTTTGTCTCAGTGTCAACCAAGGGGCCTTGGAAAGCTCTTGCTCAGAGACTTGTCCAGGAATTGCTTTTGCCTTCACTTTATGTCATACAGAAACCAGTTTGGAGCAGAACTATTTTTAGAGTGGAGAATTAATAAAAAGTGCAGTCCATAATTACTGAATCTGGAATGCAGCCTCCCGTGAAGTACCTATGGAATGGCTACCACGTGCTTATAAGAGCAGTCTTGGCTGCAGCTTCTCTTGGCTTTGAGCAGAAGTTAAACTTTGCCATAGATACTTTAAACTATTAAACTCTAACTGCTCCTTCCTGGGGAACATCCCTGGTTGGGCTTTGAGTGATGTTTTCAGCACAGTTAACAGCAGTGGACATCTCTTGTTTTGCACAGCTCCACCTTGGAGGTTTGGGATGGATTAATTCATTAGTGGAGAACCTGGAAGGGCAGAGGTGTCTTCTCTTCTTGGGTTTTTCTAAAGGAAGCAGAACAAATGCTAAAACATTCCTCCAGCAGTGCTGTCAGGCCTTTCCCTGGGATGGCACAGGCATGTTCCCACTGCAGAGCTGACTAATGGGAGGTGTCCCTGCCCATGGCAAGGGATGGAATGGGAGGAGCTTTAATGTCCCTTCCCACCAAAACCATTCTGGGATTCAATGGTAACATTCCTTTGGTGTTCCTCTCTCTCTGTCTCTCCAGCTTGACCCTCTTCCGGAGAAGGTTTTCCAGCAGAGAGCAAACGCTAATGCGGTGCATTCCATGGAGAAAGTCATTGAGATCCACAGTGAGTGCAGCCCCACCGACCCAGCTGGTTCCCTGGGGGACACCCCTTGGGCTTCTCCATTATTCTGCCAGCTCCATGCTGCAATTTCCCAGTTTCCTGGCAGTCACTGATCCCTGGACTGGGTTTTTGTGCAGCCACAAAGGGTGTTACTGTGGATGGAGCCATACCCAGCAAGGCTTCAGCCCTTTAGGGGGAATTGCAGAACCAGAGCATGGGTTAGGTTGGAAAAGACCTTCATGATGATCCAGTCCAGCTGTTAACCCAGCAATAATTGAAAGCCATAAAATCTCTGTAACGGGCAGACTGTCCTGCCAGTAGAGGATGCTCAAAAGCAATTAAGTATCTCTGAATAACACGAGTCTTGTTAGGTGTTGTGGCACCTATTAATTAGGCACAGATAGGCATGAAAGTGAAGCAGGCTCTCAGGCACAGGCTGGGATTCTTGGGATGTCCTGTGCAGGGCCAGGAATTGGACTCGATGATCCCTCTAGGTCCCTTCCAAGGACAGTCTGTGAGTTTTGCTGGCAGTTGTTGATATTTTAGGTTTATTTAGCCAAGAAGTTTAAAATCATTGTGTTGAATCTTGCCTGGAGAAACTCTTGGAAGTTCTTTCCTCTGGAGCCTTCCCTGCGCTCTTCCCAATGCAAAAAGGTCAACTGCTGACATAAAAAATACATTGGAGGATGAAGCTTTGACTTGGTGATCTTGGAGGTCTTTTCCAACTTTAATGGCTCTAAATACCCCTTGGACTTCTTTAGTCTTCGGGGATCTGCCTGCTGAAAGCATGTGGCAGTGAGCAGCTGGATCCAGACCTGAACTGCATCCTTCCCTCTCCTGCATTTTTTGGTAGGGAGACATTTCCAAGCACATTTTTCCTTAAGTCTAGAAGTTTCTGAGGGATTTGAAGTAGAAAAGGAATTACTATTTGAGGACCTAAGGCCCTTAAAGTGAGAGAGTGTATCAGATGAGTGCTCCCAGGGCAGTTCCAAGCTGGTGGCCGGATTTGGGAAAGCAGAAGCTGGAATGGTGCCCTGATGGCTTTGTTGTCACCTCTCCCCCAGGCAAATACTGGCATTCCCTCCAGCGTTTCGCCTCCACGGTGGGATATTCCCTGGTGGAGGCGCAGAAGTGTGAGAATGAGGAGGCGGAGACGGTGACAGCCATGGCATCACTGTCAGTGGGCGTGAAGCCGGCGGAGAAGAGGTCAGTGATCTCCCATCCCATTTCAAGGTCTGTCCAGGCAGGAGGAACAGCCTTTCAGGTTAATCCTCTCCTTTCAGCCGCTGCTGCCGCGTTCCCCACATCTGCTGTCCCCCGTGGGTTCCCAAATGACCTCCTGGGCTGCAGGGGAGCAGCAGAACCATGAGCTCTATGTGTGCACCCTGTGCCTGAGTGTTCTGCTCTGAGCATGGTTTTGGACCATGAAAAGGGATTTATTTTGCTGGGGAAAATGTTAATGTTGCCCAAGTGAGATTGTCCAAAAGCCCTTCCTGATGGCGAGTTCAATTCCAGGTGATCCCTGCTGGCTGGGTGGGAAGGTGATGGGAACATAAGGAGTGAGACTTGGCACCACGAATTGCCCAACTATGTCACACACAACCCTCTTTTCTCTCTCTCCTCCCTCTCCCACCCTGCCTGGCTGTGGATCCCTCAGACCTGAGGACGAACCCATGGAAGAGGAGCCTCCACTGTAGCACCCACCTTCAAGCTGGAGTTCTCCTGTCTGTTCGTCTTCGTCTTGAAGCTCTGCCAAGAAGCTTTCTCTTGTTACTCCTGCGTCCTGTCACGGTTATTTCCCGAACACGGAAGGACAGCCAGGTGTAAAGCAAAGCAAGCGACACAAAAATACAAATCTCTCCACATCTTTGAGTCTCTTTTTGCCGCAAAAGAACCGCTGGTGAAGAGCAGCAAAGGACTGACACGTTGGGCACTCTTCCTCTGGTCCTCACCGGGAGCGGAAAGAGGAATGATGCCTGGAAGTCTTTGGCAGAGTTGCCAAACAAAAAATAAACAAAAACAAAACATGAGAATAATAAAGAAGTCAAAGATTCAACAACACAAATCAAACAAACCTTAACATAAAACTGGTGCTTACAAAGTTGATTACCCACAACTGAGCAATCTCCGCTTGAACCACTCAACCCATTGTGTACTTTCATTTCTTGGATATTTGGAAATGGCTCTTGCCTGCCTGTGAGTCAACGACAGCTCTTGTCGGAACGGGAACGTTGGGAGATGATGGTGAATTTTTAATGGGGAGGGACAGGGAACGAGGGACTCATCTGACACCTAAAGAAAAGGGAAGCAGAAGGGGGGGAACGGTAGCCCAGATGGAGTCGGCTTTATTGTCTCCAAAGCCATCTGAAGATGAGTTTGTGCCTTTTTTTTTAATTGATGGATTTGGTGCAGCTGGATTTTTCTGAAGTTTGAGGAACAATGCCTTAAGTAAAAATTAATTAAAAAAAAAAAACACAAAAAAAACAAAACAAAACCACAAAGAACACAGCAGTTCCTGAATATTTTTCCTCTGGTTGGGAAAGCCAAGGACTGCCATCAGGAAGGAAGACTTTTTGGCTTGTGCTGGCATGATGGTGGGAAGCAGGCATCAGCTGAACAGAGTGTCTCCAAAAACTGTCGACAAGTTTGGATTTGTTTTGTTTTCTTTCATTGCTGTTTCAGAGATAAAAAAAAGGAAAAAAGAAAAAAAAAAAAAAAAAAAAGGAAAAAAATTAAGGTAGTTGCCAAAAAAGTGGCAAATACTGTTGGGTCTTTGAAATTCAACCATTTTTAACAACCAATTTTCAGATGTTTTCTCTCTCTTCTACATTATCTAGTAATTGAACTTATCAATTTGGTTGTCGAAGCATGTATTAGACACAAATGCAGGTTTTAAGACTGGAATGCTTTTTATTAAAAGCAACTAGCATGAGATATTGCTTAAATTGTTAGGTATAAATATATATATGTGTATAATGTATATTCCAAATGTATTCCAAGCTTAGAAACCGGATTCCTATGAATTATTGAGAAAAATATTTATGATGCATTTATAGAAAAAAGAAAAAAAATATATGTAATAAATGCATACTCTAACAGTAGCCATTGGAAGCTCCCTAGGGACAGATTTGGGAATTGGAACGCCAAAGGTGCTTTTGGAGAAGGATCCAGGTTGAAACTTGAGGACTTTTCAGGTGACAGGTTGGGAAGTTTTTCAGAAAGCCAACACTTTAGCCACTGGGCAACTACCCTAAACATTTGTATTTTAATTTAAGGTTTTTAGTTGTGATCCTTTTCTAACAAAAATGAGAAAAAAAAAGAGTTTTTTATAGCAAAGACGCTGAATTTGCTGTTAATTTTTATATGGATATTTCCTGAAACCCTCCGGAAGCCTTGTTTGTGTGACTCTGACATTTCTTTTCCATTTGGCAGGTTTCCTTTCCAAACGGCAATAGCATCTAAACCTTTCTTCCTCCTCCTTCTTTTCTTGCTTGTAATACATGAATTTTCCTTTTTTTTTTTAATTTTTTTAAAATTTATTTATTTTCTGTATTGTTTTCTCTCCTTTTCCTCAACTCTTTTGTACAGTGAGCAGCTTTCTGCAGGTGTAAGGAACTGTGGGCAGACCGACAGAGTTTGTTTTTTTCTGGGAAAGGGTGCTTTTTACCGAGGAGGAGGAGGAGGATGAGGGACTGCAATGGGCTCTTTTGTTCTACCGATTCTACCGACTGTACATTTCCTCAGCTCTCTTGTAGTAGCTATGTAAAGAAAATAAGGAATTTTCTTACCTGGTAGCGTTCAGTGGGCGATGCCTTTGTCTGGCCCACGGCTCCTGGCGCTGCCTGCCCTTGGGAAGGCTCCTTGGACACTCCGGGACCGTTGGCGTTTTCTCTCCACCGGACACGCCCGCCAACTCCCCACCTCCTCTCTCCTTCTTTTTCTCCCCTCTTCTTCTTCTTCTGCTTCTTCTTCTTCCTGGTGCTGGGAGGGGTTTTGGAGGAATTTTTTTTTTCACCCCCTGCCCCGAGGAGGTCACTGCCTCCCGGGAATGCCAGGTGGGAGAGGCTGCGAGCCCTTCCATGGAGAGCGGGAGCATCTTCGCGGAGACGGCGCTCCCCGCATGCCTTCTTCCAGCAGTGTAAGACAGCATATCCATCTTCCCAGCACAGCTTCTCCTTAACCACCCTTCCTTCTTTTATCCTGTTCCCACGGTGACTGGTGGGGTTGTTTCCAGTAACTTCTCTTCTTTCCAGTTCTTGAAGCAGCCGCTTTCGTTCTGTTCAGGACTCGCTTGTGGGAGGAATTGGGAGCGTGACCCCACACTGGAGGCTTTTCCTTCCTTCCTCGATTTCTAGCGCTGTTTCAAAACCAGACACTACAGTATTTGAGTTGTGCAAACCCAAGTACATCCTAAAACCCCAAAAAGCCCCGGTGGCAAGGCCCAACCTCGGCATATCCTAAAAATCCCCCCTTATGGGAGCATCGCATACCTGGGGATGTTGTGGTTTGGGGTTTTCTTCCATCCAACCACTCTGCTGCTGTGATCTCAGATCCATCCGGCTGCCGAATTTGGTGACTGACCTGGGGTTTTGCTCCCTGTGCCGTGGGTGGTGCCCGTGTTTACAGCTCCCTTTGTGTTGTCAGGTCTCCCCTGGAAGGTTTTTGACATTTCTCCTCCTGGTCGTAGCAAAGCTTTTTCCTTCCTTTTTGCGTTCCTGGGAGCCGCTGGCCAACTGTTCTGAGCTGGTTCCTTTGGAAAATCCAGAGGAGCTTGTTGGGATGTCTCCCCTTCCCCTTCCCCTTCCCCTTCCCCTTCCACTTCCCCTTCCCCTTCCCCTTCCCCTTATCCTCCCCTCCCCTCAGCTTTTTGCCAAGACAGGGAGATTTTTCCCGAGACAACAGAGCGTCTCATCCAAGCTCCTGGCAACATGGATTTGTTTCACAGCATCCCCCTTTCCCCTGGGAACACTCTTCCCTGGGCTATGACCTTCCCTGGGGATGCTCTTCCCTGGGGATGCTTTTCCCTGGGGATGATTTCCAGGGCTGGTGCAGGCATGGAGAGAGGGGAGGGAGCCCTCGTTTTGAGGCTCTCCAGGGGGATTTTTACCTTTTTGAGCCATTAAGCTTCATTTCAGATGACTTTGCCACGGGGCTGCCATGCCAGCGGGGTGGGAGCCCGGGATGCTCCCACATCCCAGCACGTGCTGCCCAGGGCATCCTTTGTACCTGCTTGGGAAGAAAAGGAACATCTTTCAATCCTCTTTACAGTGAAGTGAGGCCCAGTTTGCAGTACACACGTAACCATTGGGGGTTTTTTTTGTTGGTGTTTTTTTTTTTGTTCTTTTGTTGTTTTGTTTTGGGTTTTTTTTACCTTCGATACAAAACATTCCTTTTTTTTATTAGTCACGGTCATGTATTCATTCCATTATTCCTTTTGTAAACTTTTTTGGGCCCACATTCTTTTAAGGGCATTGATATATATATAAATATATATATAAATATATATGAATATATTTTTTTAAGTTTCCTACACCTTGAGGTTGCATGGTCTGTAAGGTTGGCATGTCTTTATATTGTATACAGATTTTGCACGCCAAACTTGGCAGCTTTGAAAATGATAACGAGAAAAAAACCTACAAAAACAAACAAAAAAAAAAAAAAAAAGAGGTGGTTTGGGGTTTCTTCGGGTTGGTTTTTGTTTTGTTTTGTTTTGTTTTTCTATTGGTTTGGGTTTTTTTTTCCTCTCGTGGCATTTGCGGAGACTAAAGGTTGGGATGTTGTTGTCACACACACTCACTCACCCACACAGATACACACCAAGGAAGGAGAGTGGGAATTTTTTTTTTTTCTTTGTTTTTGGAGTCTTACTGAACTTAATAAGAAGAAATTGTGCTTTTTATTGTTAAAAAGAGTAAATAAATAAAAAACAAAAAGGACTACTTAAACATTTCTCATTTTAAGAAGAAAAGAAAAAAAACTAAGACGTTTATCTAGCACTTGTGACTTACCAATAATAAGAGTTTATTGTATTTATGTGGAAACAGTGTTTTTAGGGAAACTACGCCGAACACACCAAGTAAACTGCCTGTGTCATTATTATTATTATTGTTATTGTTATTATTTTCCTTTGGGTTGGTGTTTTTGCTTTGGTTTCTCAAAGGCTGGGTGGGGAGGTTGGATGCAACCCTTGTGTCAACACACGGAGTCGTTCATTCCGAGGAGCTGGACGGATGGATGGATGGATGGATGGATGGATGAGGAGGACTTTAAAGAGTTAACTCTTCAGCACAGCTGCGTTAACTTTTTTAAGAAATTACTTTTACATGATGTATTATTGCTCGGTTTCACTTTAAGCAGTCGTGTACTGTGCAACACTGTGGTTTAAAAACGAGACTTTACAGCGAAAGGCAAAACGTGTTTCTTCATTGTCATGAAGTTGGGCTCGTTCTCAGCTCATCTTCACTTTGTCTTTGATATTGATGATGAAAAAAAAAAAGTATCCTATTGAAAGAAAATAAATTAACACTTTTTCTGTGCTCCATAGTGGAGGCGCTATTTTCCAATTTATGAGGATGACAAACTTATATATATAATATATATATAAAAGTGGGGGTGGGGAGGGGGGAAGGGGTTGAAACATTATTCACCCGAGAGCTTATTACAGATATGTAGTATCAAAAAGTTGTAACTATATTATATTCTACTTTATACCTATACATGCTCAGTATGACGTCACCATTGGTAGCAGCTACCGGTTTATGCTGTAATTTAGACACAATTTCACTCTTCTTGTACGGACCCTACTTTCAGTGATGGTAGCATTCTTTGTGCTCGATTTTCCAATGGTCCTTTCTTTTAAATTGGTGGAGTTGGAATATTTTTCTCATTCTTGTTTTTTCTTTCTTTCTTTCTATTTTAATTTTATTTTATTTTTCTCTTTGTTTTCTTTTTCTTTTTTTTTTTTTTTTTTTTTACTGGCCAATGGTGTCTTTCTCTGACAGTACCGACTTCAATTTCAACTTTATTAGGAGTCCAGTATTTTGTACCACATTATGACAACTTGTTATTCTTGTGGTGTAAATAAAAGAAAAAAGTTAATTATAGTACCACCCGGGTTTCTGCTGCTGATCTTCTTTCCATTGCTGGGATGGGATGGCTCATTTGCTGGGTTCTTGGTGTGTCCTGGGAGGGGGTCTTGGTGCCAGAGTGGTTTTTTGGACAAAATATACCCATGTCTACATTGGGGGATTCATGGAAAAGTTCCTGGAGTTTCCCAGTTTCCATGTGGCTCCCAGGTGCATGTTGACAAGTGCCTGCAAAAAACCAGTTCAGTTTCTAGGTGAAGCAGCTCCACCTTTATACTTTTCACAGCCTTTTTCATGTGTGTTTTCCCCTTAATTTGCTTTCTGCTTGTCTCTGGAGCCCCGTGAGCCACCCAAAATCCATCTGCTCCATGTGTGTCACCTGGAATTGTCCTTTGGTCACAGGGGAGGAGGCCACGCTTCAGGTCTGGGCTCCTTCCAGTGCCTCCCCAGGAGCAACAGCAGCAGCAGCTTGGTGTCCCAGGGAAAACTCACTCAGCAGTGAGGCATCCCCTGCTTCTCCAGCATGATTCATGGGAATCATGGAATGGTTTGGGTTGGAAGGATCTGGGAGTTGCCCCCTCCTGCCACAGGCTGGGACACTTTCTACCATCCCAGGTTGTTCCAAGCCCCAGTGTCCAACCTGGCCTTGGGCACTTCCAGGGATCCAGGGGCAGCCCCAGCTGCTCTGGGAATTCCATCCCAGCCCCTGCCCACCCTGCCAGGGAACAATTCCTGCCCAATATCCCATCCATCCCTGCCCTCTGGCAGTGGGAAGCCATTCCCTGTGTCCTGTCCCTCCATCCCTTGTCCCCAGTTCCTCCCCAGTTCTCCTGGAGCCCCTTCAGGTCCTGGAAGGGGCTCTGAGCTCACCCTGAAGTATTTGTGTGCAGATTGTGGTGGTTGATTTAGGACCATGATCTGGGGGTTCCAGCCTGGCACCAGCAGCTCCCAGGAGCTGGGGTTGCTGATTTCTGGTAGTGAAATCCCACTGCTGGGTGATCCAGCTGAGGCCTTGTTTTGAATAGTGGGGGCTGTTTGAGACACAATCCCAGTCCCTGTGCCAGGCATCATCTCACCTGGCATGCTCTGAGCTCACCATGGGCACAGGGACATAAACCTGAGGGGAGGGTTGAGCTCCATGCTGTAATTCTTTTAATTTCACTCATTTTCTTAATTTTTTTAAGAAGGAAGAGGCAGTTTTTCCCTCTGGGCAGCAAGTCAAGGCTTTGTGCTTTAGGTGAACGCCTGTGGCAGCAGGAGCACTGCAAGGGGAGGAAAAGGGTCCAATATTAAATGTACAACCTGAGCACACGGGGGGCAGGAGTGCAGTCTGTGCCAGCAAAACATCCTGGATTTATGATGGGATTTGGATCTGTGTGCAGTAGAAACTTTCTCCTCGGGTTGGGTTGATCTCTTAGGGAGTTCTCTGAAGCTCATCCAGGGACCTGGAAAGTCATTTTTTGTCCCTGCCTGGATGTGATGTGTTGGTGTAACCTGCAAAGTTGCCCTCAGATAGAGAAAATGCTTGGAAAAATAGTGTGTGGGGTGAAATTCCAGGGGAAGTCAAAGGGACTGTGAGTTCCTGGCAGGGAAAGGCCAGGAGATGTTCCACGGTTTCCCTGGAGGAAAACCCTGTGATCATTGATGGAAAGGTGCAATAACAGGGTCACATCCAGGAATTTAGGACCTTTTCTGTCTGGGAATGGGAGAAAAGGCTGAAGTTTGGGCAAGGCAGGAGAAAGCTCATGGCAAGAGGGACATGGAGGGGCTGAACCTCTGGAAGTGCCTGAAAAACCAGGGCTCCTCATCAGGGCTGTTCACAGAGCAACAGAGAATATGTCTTAAGAATTGTGGTAAAAAACCCAGGCTGTGCCTTTTTTTCCCCACAGCACAAGCTGGCAAAGCCAGTTCCTGCTGAGGATGGAGAGTCCATTCCCATTCCAGGGCTCTGCTAATGGAAGGCTTCAGCAGGAACAGAGCAAATCCCAACCTAATGAGAGGCTCTGAGGAAAACAACTCTTGGCTGGGGGACACAGAGAGGGGCTAGGTGTCTTGTGGATGCCCAGGAGGGAAAAGCAGACCTCTGCCCATGTTTACAGCAAATTAAATAATTCAGTAGCAGAAGGAAATGTTTGGGGTTGAAAGAAAACCACCCTGAAATCTCCCTGCTGCACAGCACAAGTGGGGAAAACATTTCCTGTGTAGATTGGATTGCACAGCCAGAGCACCAGTGTGCACTGGCCACAGACAGGTGCCTTTCACTGATTTATCACGGGCCCTTTTGAGTCTTTTTCACCTATTTTTTTTTATTAATTCATTCCCCTGTTCCATGAGGGGGGAAGGTTTGAAATCACAGATTCACAGGAAGGGACTTCAAAGACCATCTTGTTCCAGCCCCCTGCCATGGCCAGGGACTCCTTCTTCAAATTCAATGCAATTAAAGGAAGAAAAGAAAAAGTTTGGGGTTTTTTTTACTGTATTTAGAAGGATGAGGGTGCAGACAGAACTGTGCATTTGTGCTATATCTAGGCACAATTAGCCAATGGTCACCAGCTTCAGAGCGCCTGCAGGAACAAGAAACCTGTTTCCCATTAAATCAGGAAGGGAACGGGGAGCAATTCCTGGGCTTTAAAGGCAATTAAATACCCAGAGACCCTGAACAAGCTTTCAAAATTTCACTCTTCAATTACATGGGTGAGTCTGAAAGGCGGGGGGAGGAATATGAAAACCAAAAATCCGTCCTTCCCCGCTAGCAGAGAGCAATTCCTGCAGTCCCCGTCCCCAATCCCCGTGGATAATGCAGCCAGGGCAGGCTGAGCAGCCGCCTTTGAGCCGCCTGGGCTCAGCCGGTGCTGGGAATTCCTGGAGCCCATTTATCCAGGAGGAGGTCCCGGCGCTGCTGAGGGTCCCCAGCCCAGCCCTGGCGGGGCTGCTCCCAAATCCTTCTGTGCAGCGCTCCAGAGGGAGGAAAACCGGGACCAAAAGGGAGGAAATCCGGCTTTGGGAAAGGTGGAAAGAAATCTGGAAGGGAGGGAAGTTGAAGCGGAGACGGAAGGGAAAAACCTCGCTGGGAGCATCCCGAGCCCATCCTGAACCCCAAGCCAAGGGAAGAGGGGCTGCACGCCCCCACCCCAGCTGTTTTTAGGGAATGTCTGCAGGCCGGGACAGCCAGGTGCCCAACCTCACCTCCGGGGGATGCAGCTTGGGAGGAGGAGGAGGAAGGTGCGGAGTATTTGTACAGCCAAAGCAGAGAGTGGCTTCCCGCAGCTGTGGCTGGAAGCTGCTCGGGGCTGCCTGGCTCCCTCCGGGCTGATGGTACTGGGATGGTGCCTGGGATGCTTTCCCTCCTTCTAGGGGACAGGGGATGCTTAACCTGTGGCTGGTGAAGTGGCTCCCTGTTGGGGATAACAAACTGCCTGAGCCAGGTTTATCTGCTGGGCTTCAGCAGGGCCCTGTGCTGTGCCAGGTCCTGGGAGCGCTGAAAGCGAGCCTGGAATTGAGTTATACCGGGCAGGCTGCAGGCTAATTCCTCTTTCATCTAAAGCCTTCTCATATTTGACCTCTCTCCCCTCTATCTGTGACGGGAAATTCGATTTGCACTGTTATTCCAAAACAATCCCTCTCAGTTCCCTTTGTGAGGCGAGAAAGGCAGGACTGAGGGCTTGGGTACGCAGGGCTGCTTCCCAACTCTGCAGGGGGATGGAGGGAAGAGGAATCCAAGTAGGGCTGGGAAGTGCCTGCAGATTCCATCAGGGCTCCTCCAACGCGCATCTCGGACCTGCTCTGGGAGGCAGCTGGATCATGCCCTGCTTCCCAAGGATCCTGGCTCACCATGCCCGTGCTGCTGGGCTGCTCAGCCAGTCCTTCCTGGTGCAGAGCCATGCTGGAATTGTGTCTGGAGGCAGGGAAGTGACACAAAAACACAGAACTTGGTGGCTCCCTACCTCCCCTCAGATAGAGAACACAGTGCCTCAGATTTACAGTGGAATTACTTTGGTTGGAAAAGCCCTGTCAGAGCACAGAGTCCAACCATTCCTCCAGCACTGCCAATCCCACCACTGAGCTGTGTCCCCAGTGCCACATCCTTCTGGCTTTTAAATCCCTCCAGAGATGGGGACTCCACCCCTGCCCTGGGCAGCCGTGCCAGGGCCTGGCCTCCCTTTCAGGGGAGAAATTTCCCCTAATATCCAAGATAAGCCTTCCCTGAAGGACTGAAGGGAATCCCATTCTGGGATTCTCTGGTCCTCCTGAGCAGAGCTGAACCCTGTGGACGGCCTGCAGAAGGATTAAAGGTATTTCTGGAGACTTCCAGGTGAGCTTTTGCTCTTCCCCCTTGTCCTACTGTGGGAGAGGTTTCTTCTCCCCCGCCTTGCCCCACCTGAAAGAGGTTTTGCCTGTGTCATCCTCAGCTTTGGGGAGTTGAAGATTCACAGCAGAGCAACTTCCAAAATGAGGAAATGAGAACTCACAGCAAAAATGCTCTAAAAAATGGATTGGCTGACAGTGCTCAGGAGCAGCTCTCAAAGCAACATCTTTCTACAGAAACTTAAAAAGAATCTCCCAGTTTTGCTTTGGGTTGGGTGGATGGCTTTTTTCCTTCCCTTCCCCCCCATCTTTGGCACAATTAAATCCCTGAACTCAAAGGAACACGTTGTATTTTGGCTGGTTGCTGGAAAAGTCAAGTGGAATGGGAAAAGACTCCCCAGCTGCCACCAAATCCATCTGTTGGCTGAGCAGCATCACACTTGTCCTGCTGGGTGGCTGGGAAGAGCCAATTTGAGGCTCGAGTGCTTTCCCAACTTTTAGCTGGAATTTCTTCTTTTCCAGACAACTTGGATTTCACTTGGAACCTGTCTGGCAGCATTTGGCTTTCTGCCTGCTTGGAGCCAGGACCTGTGGAGATTAATGACATGGAAAATGAGGAATGCTGGCTGTAAAACTCTGAAATTGTGGGAAAAAGGCAGCTTAGAGAGGCAGCCTCTGGTGAGAGGGCGTGTGGCTGCTTCAGGGGTGGGGTTTGGGAAGGCAAAGGTTCCCGCAGGATTATTTTCCCCATCCCTGGAAGTATTCCAGGGCAGGTTGGATGGGGCTTGGAGCTGGGATGGAAGTGGAAGGTGGAATGAGATGAGATTTAAGGTCCCTTCCAACCCAAACCCAAACCGGGATTCTGAGATCTGAAAAATAAATTATCTCATGAAGGGGCGGGGGTGCAACGAATCCTTCCCTTCCCCTCCTGATGGAAATGGGAGAATGCCCTGGGTGAAGGGCACCTCCCTCCAGCAGACAGCTCTGGTTAATTCCGAGCAGGGGAGAGGAGACCCGGGAGGATTACATCCACAATTTTCCATGAGCTCTGTTCCTACGAACTACACGGAGCCCCCCTGGACCTCTGGGACACCCCTTTCAAGTGTGCACAGGCTTCAGCTCCTCCTAGATCCTGACTGCATTCCATGCAGAAGGGGAATTCTCTGTTATGGAATGGGATGACCCATGGAAAAGATCCAGCTAATCCCAAATAAGTGGGGATGGCACGTTCCTCAGTGATCTGTGCCTGCAATTGGCATCCTAAAGCCCTCAGGCAGCAGAGGCAGTGCCAGCAACCTCTGACTCCTGCCAGAACTCTGGCTAAACAGGAGGAGAGAACTCTTCCAGCCACCACCGTGCCAGGAGCTTTCATTCATTACAAAATTTGCCTAGAAACATTTCACTCATTACAAAATTCACCTAGACACACATTTGAGTCTTTGCTGTCCTGAAAGAAGGGGTTTGGTGACCTCTTGCTGGAGCAGAGCAGCTTGGCTATGGCCAGGGAAGGAGGATTTGAGGTGGGTGCAGCAGAGCTGGAGGGGCTCAGCGGGCAGGGATTTGGGATTTGGGATGCTGGGGCATGTTGTCCCCCTCTGACCCTGTGAAGGTCTGGGAGGAGGGACAGGGCTCTTTGAAGTCCCAGCCACCCACCTTCCCTTTCCAGTCCTCTATACCCAGGCTGAGCTTGATTAAATCAGCATTTCCTGGCTGGAAATGGGGTGAGGATAGGCTCAGTGCTCCTGTGGCACCCACGGAAGGCAGCACCATGCAGCATCCCCAGCCTGGAGGGGATCGATGTGGGCTCTGGCCCTTGGGTTGTTTCCTTTAATCCAAACTCAGGACAACAGTACAAAACCTGGTGGGCAGGGAAGATGAGGATGAGTGAGTCTTTAGGTGGGGAAAAGTGGAAATCACCTGGAAAGAAGAAAAATCTATATGTGTATAGATATGTATTTTTATATGCATAAATATATATATATATGTATAAAATCTGACCCAGCCCTGAACTTTTCTGTCAGGGAAGTGAAATTCATGAGGAAACACAACCTGGCCTGCAATTCCTCATTATATTGGTGGGACCCACGTTAGTGGGGCCAGTAAATCTGCCAGATGGCAACAGGGGATTAGGCGGGAAGGTGGGACCCTCAGGAGGGTGCTGTGCCTGCCCTCTCCCAGCCCCTGAGCACCCCACCTTCCTCGTTAAGGAATATTAATCACCCCAAAATGCTCCCAGAGGTTTGTTTATAATAAAACCTTTACAGTGCTCAGAGGTTTGAGGTTGTTTTTTCCTTTCCCTGTTGCATGGGGAGGGTTGGGAGGGATGGCAGCTCCAAGCAGCCGTGGCTGCCCCTGGATCCCGGGAAGCATTCAAGGACAGGCTGGATGGGGCTTGGACCAGCCTGGGCTGGCAGATGAGATGTTCAAAAATTTGATCTTTTGCTGCCCTTATCGAGCAAGGTGAATAGGGAATGGGCTCAGGAGCAATCTGGGTGGAAAGGATAAGGAAAGCAGCAGACAGACACAATCCCCAAAACCTTCTCTGCTTAAGTAACCAGCCCCAGGCTGCCAGACTGGGCTCAGTCCCAGCTGGGTGTTGGTTGTCCCCATGCTCTGCAGAACTCGTTTCACATCAAGAAAGAGCCTTTTCCCCCAGCAGAGTTAAAGAAAAGATTAGAAAATAAAACCCCAAAACCCCTAAAAATCCAAGTGACTGGCAGAGAACGCAGCTAGCTCCTTCTTCCCCAGGTCTGTTTGTTATCCTTGGTCACCGAGGTCATCCTGGAAGAACCACGGTGTGGTTCTCCATCCCCAGCCTTCCTCCCGTTTTCCCTCAACTTCCATTTCCTCCTCTCCCTCCCTGCACGAGCCCTGAAGGAAGAAGGATGAGCTACGAGAGACGAAGGATGAAGGATGGGCTGTTCAATGGAGGGGAGGAGGGGCGAAAAAAAGCAGAGTTTTCCCCTGGGGGAAGCGGGATTCCTTGTGAGCGTTTCCAGGATCCACGCTGGCAGCAGGCAGGGGCTGTGCCAAGGGATGATATCACACCACGGGGCTGATGGACTCCAGAGCTGCTCGGACAGATCCGCCAGAGATAAAAGGGAGAGCTGTCTGCTCGGGACAGAGCCCGTCACCTCCGGAAGATAAACGGAGCCGTTTCCATTTGGGAAGGGGGAGGAGGTAAGAAATGAAATGTTGCAATGACCTAAGGGGGATCACAGAATCCCAGAGTGGTTTGGGTTGGAAGGGACCTTGGAGCTCATCCAGTTCCATCCCCTGCAGGGGCACCTCCCATGATCCCAGGATGCTCCAAGCCCCATTCAGCCTTGAATGGATGCATGGATGGATGGACATGAGCAAGATATTGACCTGTTCCCTAGTGGACAAAAAAAAGGCTTCTGGAAGAAGTCCCCACATTTCCCATTTCCATAAAAATACCAAATGGATGGAATAACTCTGCCTCCCAACCACATTTCTGCAAAGGGAACTGTTAAATTTAGCTTATACCTTTATATTATAGATCTTTAATAACAGCCTTATTGTGGGCTGGGGACACAGGGCAGTAAAATGTAAAATGTGGGGTTTTCCCAGGAGCAAAATGAGAAATATTCCTGGTGCCCCAGGCCTGGCACTAAATTCCCTGTACATAATGTACATCTCCACCATCCCCAGCATTTCCTGGTGACTTGTGCTTAGGCTGGCTCGGACACACTGAGACACACATGAAATTATTTGGAGAGCAGAAATAAAAAGCACCTCAGGGCTTCCAGACCAAAGGGGAAAAAAAAAAAAAAAGTTCAGCCTTTTCTCTGTGCTTCCTCCACATGGAAATTTGCTCTCATCAGCACAAGCCTTTTATTCAGGGTTCATTTGAACCCTTTTATGGATTTACTTCTATGACGCCAACAGGACAAAGGAGCCCGAGCTCTGCCTGGGGGAGTACATTGGGCAAACCCTCGCTTGGTGAATCCCATGGTCAGAGGAGTTCTTGGGTGACCCTCTGGCTTTATGTCCCCTCTGATGAGGGACCATGGAGACCTGGGGCCCTGGAGAAGCCAAGGTTGACCACGGTGAAGTCTGTGGTGCCTGTGCCATTGGATATTGCTGCGAAAAGGTGAGCTAAGGGATGGAAAAGCTAGAGATGGCCTCCCACAGCTCCTGATGAAGGACGGGTTCCTTTCCCTGCTGGGGGAAAGACCCATCCTCTGCTGGGCCTGTGGTGCTTTCCTTTTGCCTGGAAGGGACCTGGACAACAATTGTCACGTTCCCACGTGGCTCTTCTGCGCTGAAGGTGGCTCCAGCATCCTGCTGGTGCCGTGGAGTCATGGGGAAAACCTTCTCACATGGGAACTGTGAATTTTGGGTGTGGTGGACACCCGGGGCTAGGGAACTTCCCAACCCACCAGCATCGTGCTTTCCAGGAGGACACAACCATCTCCTCAGCTCATTACCTTCCACTCCCCTCTAGTGGTTAAGGAGCCAGGGAGGCAGAGAAGAGCTCGGTGGTGCAGGGAAGTGACTTTCTGTTCATCATTGGTGCCATCTGATGGGTTCCTGCTTAGGGCCAGAGAGGCATGAACCTGTGTGACACATCCCAGGCTTAGCCAGGGTGGTGGAGATGAGGTTCTCACCCTGCACCTTACCTTCTTAAGAAAAAATAAAAATAGAAACAAATTAAAAAAAAAGAAGTACTTCTTTTCCTTAAAGAGAGAAACTAAAAAAAAAAAAAAGTAACTACAGTTGGCTGCAGGGCATTAATCCTGTTGTCCCCATCTCCCCCAGCTCTGTCTCGAGCCCATGAGATTCTGGGGTGTTGGTTCTGTTCACAGGCTGAGCCACCTGCAACACGTGGCCAAGAGCCTGGAGAAGAAAGATATTGTAAATCTGATGCTCTGGCCTCAGTTCCTGGTGCTGTCAGCTACCCAAGAGAGTTAAAGATGAGAGGAGGAGAATGGAGTTGAGATGGGATAATAAATATCCAGCAAGGACCCCCCTCAGTTTCCTGTTGCCATCCCAAGAGGTTCTCTTGGAGCTGGCACTGATTCTTGCTAAGCAAACATCTCTGTGCTTGTGTCTCCTCCCTGCTGAGCCTTCCCTGAGCAGAGGGGAGGGAGCAGGGCACCTGAGGCTTGACACGAGGGCTCTGACTTTGTTTTCACCTCCATCATCCAGCAGACCTGGATTTGAGGCACCCCGGAGCCGGGGGGCTTCATCCAAGAGCCAGACTGTGGTGCCAGCCCTTCAGCTGGTTCAGGTGCTGGTGGAGGGACACAGAGTGATCCCTCAGCTCCTGCCCCAGTGTTTCACCAGCTGACACTGTTTTGGTGCATTCCCAAGGGCATCTCTGCTGGGATGGCAGATCCCTGCCTCCAGGGATGGGATAACAGCACAAGGAGATTCTGGGACAAGCCCAGCCTTGGAGAGGCACCCACAGCTGTCACCCCCATCCTGCCAATCCTCCTTGGGGACATCTCCTCTGCCAGGCCTCCTAGAGACCACCCCATCCAAGGCTGCTTCACTGCCACCACACTGTGCCCAACCTTTCTCCCAGTGCAGGTCCCGGGACTTTTGTGTTTGCTTGAGAATTGAGATTCCTTTCTTTTTCTTTTTTTTTTTTTCCCTTTTCCCCCCTTTGGAAGTTGGGAAGTTTCCAGCATGAGTCACTGCCTGCCTCTGCTCTGTAATTAGTGTGCTGGGAGTTGTGAGGATGACTTTGGGGTAGTCTCCTAGAATTAATCAAAAGTATCTTCCATGTTTCAGTGCAGGAAAACCATCATCCGGCCAAATCCCTCCTGACTGGCACTGGACTATCCCAGTCCTGTCTCCCTCTGCTCTTTCTTCCTCTTTGTTTTTTTGTTCTTGGTCTTTTTAATCCTTCCCTCTTAGCAGCATTTCCCACAAATAACTTGTAACCTCTTTTCCTCTTAAATTTGTCAGAGCCCTTCTCGGGGAGCTTTGTTTGTTTTGTGCCTGCAGCCCTTTTCCTGCTGTCCATCAATGTGTCACTGTGGTCACACATTGGGAACCTTGGGCTTCATTTTCTTTGGTTCACAGGCTTTTGCCATCTTAAATAACAGGATGGTTTCACCATTTGACAGTCGGAACAAACACCAGTGACCCACCCCGCTGCTGCTTTCAACTCCCCATTAAAGCCACCCTGATTTTAATTGCTTTCAGGATTAAGCAAACTTTTTAGGGATCGAAAAAAACCCCAAACAGACAAACAAATTTGAGCATTTTTCCCCTCTCTGTTGGTCACCTCACTATGCAAGAGCTGTGTGGGTGGAAGAGCTCTGCTTGCTTTGCTGATGGGAGCTCTGTGCATCGAGTCCCAAATGGTTTGGGTTGGAAGGGACCTTAAAGCTCAGCTCAGGCAGGCAGGGACACGTTTCAGTAGTCCAGGTTGCTCCAAGCCCTGTCCAGCCTGGTCTTGAACATTTCCAAGGATGGGGCAGGAGAGAGAGAGAATGAGACAGATCTGATGGGGGAGGTTCACTAAATAAATTTGTTTGGCCCTTGTCTCACTGAGCTAAAAGCTTTAGGTTTAATTCCCATGAAATCCAGCATCGCCTTTCCTCTGGGATCTGCATTTGAGGGCAGTGCTGCTGAGATAAAAGGCACACTGCAGAAAAGGCTGGATTTTTGGGATTTAGCAGTGCAGGTAGGAATGCTGAAAGCTGGGATTGGGCTGGTTGCCACCCAGTGATGATGATGAAATGTGTCTTTCCTGGAACTGGAGTACAGATCCCCGTGTCTTTTGATACCAGTGCTATCTTGAATTCCTCCTGGACGACTGGCAAGTTCTTAAAGACAAACTTGTGAGTCAAATTTTGCACTGCCTCTTCATTTATCCATCTCTGTTTTCAGTTCTCAAGGTATACTTAGATATGCAAGTCTTGAGTATTACAGCAGCAAGGCTCCAAAAACTCGAAATAATGATTTGGGGAGAAAAATTAAATTATGGAAATTTCTGGCAAACCAAAAATGAAAAAAAAAAAAAAAAAAAGAGAGAGAGAAGGAAAGAAAGGATGCATTGTCATTATTTGCAAAGAGGTATTTCAGTCAGCCTGAAATTAAATATTTTACTTGAACAGTGGTTTATATTGTAAAATTTCTTTTTAAATCAGGGTTTTCATTTAGAGGCACTTCAAATATGCCTTCTTATTTTTTATTCCCCATTTTGCTGCTGTTAAACACTCCATGAAATTTCTGCAATTTGTTGTGACTTTAAAATCACACTTTCAGGAAAGCATCACCCACCTCTACTTCCCCCAGGCTTTTTGCATCTTCCCGAATCCCCAGGCAGCATTCCCCAGATAATAAGCTGCTCCCTGCAATCCAGGAGCTGCACACCTGCAAGCCAAATTTCACCTGCAGGTGGGTAAAACATCGGAGTCAAGGAGTTAATGAAGATGATTTTTGGCACCAGTTTGGGCAAGCACTTCTGTCCAGCACAGGACTGTAACACGTGCTCAGACACAAGCATGCACCTAAATCCTATTTGGCACGTGCTGGAAGCGCTTTGCTGAGTCGAGGCCTTGAGTTTTAACCTCCTGAAAAATCTTGGCAAGCCATGAAATGTGCTTAAAGACCAGAAATGAAAACACGTCGCTGGCAGTAACCTCTGGGTTCTGAGGGATGTTCCTTTTATAGGTCAAAGACAGATGGGAAAAATTCATACATTTCCCAAATAATAATGGGAACCATTTAATCTGGAACAGCACTGTGGGGCTGGGTTTTGGATGCAGGATTTTGGATGCAGGTGCTGCTAAACCTGGCTGGGATGGGGTGCCAGCTTGCTGAGAATGGATGTGCCCTGATGGATCACCTGAGATCCAGGGGATCCCACCTGCACCTGCAGGTGCTCCAACCCTATGACAGCCAGCAGAGAGCCACTGAGGGCTCGTGGTTGAGCCCTGACCACCTGGTGCACCCCTTGTGCCTCTTGCAGAGCCAAGATCCAGAGCCATCCTGGCAGAGCCAGCAGTACTTGGAGGGGAAATCACTCTGCCAAGTGCTCTGCAAAGACCTTGGCAGTGGGAATTTGGGGGTGCCAAAAACGTGGAAGGGGTTGGGACAGACCTGGAGTGTGTATGGGAGGGAGGGAGGTTGGGCAGTGCCTGGACAGGGCCCTCAGGGAATATCCCTGCCCTTCCTGAGGGACCGAGCTCATCCCCACATCCAGGTGTCCAAAGGAGTTGGGGCAGGCTGCTGTCCATCACAGCCTGGGAACCCACTGGAGTTCAGTGCTCCACTCTGCAGGATAATGGGAACATCTCAGCTGGCAGGGCTTGGCTTGGGATTTTGGCCATCCAAAGGAAACCCCAAAGGGCTCCCGATCTGTTCTCCCTGCTGCTTGTCGTTTGTCCCCGCTTCAGCTCCAGGCTGTAACAGGCAGTGGAAGAGTGACATGAAGGAGCCTGATTACACATCCACTGTGACCCCAGAGCGGCGGGGCCCCTGGACCCTTTATTTTTATCCTGGGCCGGCATTGCTCCTCAGTTTTGTAGGAGAGTTGGAGGTTGGGGACTCTGTGACTTCCAGGGCAGGGTGCAAGCCCAGAGTGCGGAACCCACCCTCTGCCAGCAGCCAAAATCCACAGCCTGATTCTCCTCCAGGTCCAAAAGTGTGTTTCTGTTGGCCAGCCAGACAGTCCCGGGATCCTGGAGGGGATGGCACACACAGGTTGTGTTCCAGCCCAGTTTCCAGCAGGAAAGCAGAGTAAGGTACAGTGGTTTCAGCTTCTGGGCCTTTGGCAGGAATCTAAATCCCAACCACTGCTGCTTTCCTTAGGGAAAACTCCCTCTGGGAATCTGCTGTGGCACCAGGAGATGTCATGGGGTAGCAACACTGCAGGTGGTGCACCCTTTTGCTGTTTTATTTATTCACCTGCTGGAGGAAGTGGCACTTAAACCATTCGTGTCTCTAGGAGAGAACCTGTTTTGGATCTGGGTTTGGACAATTTGTCCTTTTCCCAGCGTTCTGCCTCCCACCTCTCCTCCTCCTCCTCCTCATTGCAGATGTATCCACACGATGGCACCAGCCCCCAGGCACTGTCCTTCACGCTGAGCTGGGGTGGGGAGCTGGGGATTACCCAGTGAGGGGGGAAAGTTTCCTTGACAGCAATCCAAGAGGGCTGGAAAAGCAGCGACAAAGCAACAGTTTGTTCCCTGGCCAAGGTGATGCAGGAAGATCACAGAATGGTTTGGGGTTGGTTTGGAAAAGACCTTAAAGCCCATCTCATTCCACCCCTTGCCATGAGCAGGGGGACACTTTCCACTGTCTCAGGGTTGCTTCAAGCCCTCTTCCAACCTGAACTTGAACATGAACCTCACAGCTCAGAAACCACCCACTGACTGGATTTGAGCAGCCAAATCTCTTAACCTGTTCTGAGGCTATCTAAATCACCAAATTCTCTCCCCATGCCAGCTGAGCTCTGAAACTTCCCTGGAAAGAGGAGGGCAGAGCCCTGAGAACCACAGCTGGAAAAGTTCTGAAAGGGATTTCAGGATCGATAAAACAATGTTAGGGCTGAGCTTTTTGGAAGTCTCAGAGATGTTCACGAAACAGAGGGGTCCAAGACAAGGAGAAACACAGATGATGCTTTGCACTTTGTCTCATGCAGTTTGGGTTGCTCTTTTCTAGGGCACAAGTGAGTGCAGGCAGCCAGCCTGGAAGCCAGGTGCATCTCCTGCTTTTTTCCCTTCTTTTCCCTCCAAAGCAAAGCAAGCACATGTGTTTCAGACATTGGGTTTTGGTTTTGCACTTCCCAGCCCCTGGCACATCAAACAGGGCCCTGATCCCATGGGAACACAGGTGGCAGAACCATTAAAACCAGGCAGTGGGACAAAGAGACAACTGTGGGTTTTCCCATCTCTGCCACCTTTATTTTTCCATGACTGGTAAGCTGTGGCATGGGGCAGGATCCTGGCCTAACTTCCCAAAAATCTTGGGACTCAGGGTAAGAAGGATCTGGTTTGGGGGAATGAAATGCCCCTCTTGTTAAAGAGAAAGTGAAGTGGGGAGAAGTCATCCTGGTGGTACTGGATGAAGGCGGAGGAGGAGAAGGTTTTGTTTAGAAGTGAAATCTTTGGCTCCGAGGCTGACCTTTGGCTCTCTGCGACCCCACCACGGATGAAGGGGAAAGGGTCTGGTTGTATAAACATGTCACAATGTGAGGCTCAGGGGCTGAGATCTGGTCACAGGGCTGTGCCAGAGGCAGCTGTTCCCAGCCCATGCCGAGGCTGGAGGTGCCCATCCTGCCCCTGACAGGGCTGGAGGTGTGTCCTCATAGCTACCTCTCAGACCTGAGATTTTTGTCTTCATGTTCTGCTCATCCCAGACACTTGTGAAGTGAAAACCCTGCAGATCTGGTGGACATCTTGAGGAATGTTGAGGTGTTTTCCCAGAGAAGCTGTGGCTACCCCTGGATCTCTGGAAGTGTTGGACACTGGGGCTCGGAGCAGCCTGGGATAGTGGGAGGTGTCCCTGCCCCTGGCAGGGGTGGAATGCGATGGGCTTTAAGGTCCCTTCCCACTTAATGTGTGCTGTGATTCTCTGAATAGCAGCAAAGAGCAGCTTCTAATAACACAAAATCCCTTCTCCCCAACACTGTGCTCCTGCTGTGTTTGCAACAAAAATGTTGTCCTTTTTTGATTTAATTCTATTATAATGTAGTGCTAACAAACGTGGGCTTAGCAAGGCACTGCTGGAGTCCCAGTGCAGAGCAGCAGAGCTGAGCAGGAATGAAATGATCACCTGGAGTCCTTTAAATACCATTTATCTGGATAAATAACCCTGAGGTCATTTATCAGACCCTGAGGTCTGCATGTATGGTCTGGAATAGACAGGTCTTTGCCTTCCTTCCTGTCTATACTTCATGATAATCCTCTTCTTCTTTTGCACTCCTCTCTTCCTTCACACTTGTGCTTCCTTTTTACTTTTTTTCCTTTTTTTTTGTGGTGTGACTCCAGGAGGGACCTAATCTCACCTCAGCCCTTACATGAGGAGGTTGGGCCTCAAGATCTGGTGGATATTAATTTTTCTGCTGGCTTTTACTTGGTCCAAGTTGCCCAGGCAGCTCTGTTTCCCCAGAACAGGATGTTCTGTGGTGGCAACTGGCAAATGAAGCACAAGCCCAAACTGTGTCAGGAGGGAATTGGAACCAACTGTTCCAATGTCCTCAGAGGTGATGGTGGCACACAGGAAGCTTGGATGTTGCTGATGGTGATGACGATGTCTGCAGGGAGAGTGGCCCAGGCAATAACCCATGGGAACATGTTCATGCTCCAGCCAGCTCCTCTGACTTCCTATATCCCAGGAAAAAAAAAAGTAAAAGGAGAAAAAAAAAATTCAACTGACAGAATCCCAGATGAGGAGCTTGGGAGGCACCAGGACACCACCTTGGATGGATCTAAAGGGCAGCCAAGGTTGGCCTGGGTGTGGCTCACCCTAGGGCCCCACAGGGGGACTCTGCCAGCTTTGGCACATGATTTGGTGTCCCTGTGCCTGGCCCTGCATCCCCAGAACTGTCTGAGGCCAGGTTGGACGGGGCTTGGAGCAGCCTGGGACAGTGGAAGGTGTCCCTGCCTGTGGCAGGGGGTGGGATGAGGTGACCTCTAAGGTCACTTCCAACCCAAACTGTTCCGTGATTTCTTGGTGAGAAGAGCTGTAGCCATGGAGGTCTCTGCCCAGCATTTTGGGTCCATCAGCCCACCAGGACTGCCCTGCCTGATGCTTGGATGGACATTTCCTACCATGAGCTGCTGTCCCATGCGTCACCAGGCCATGCCAGCTGGTCCCTCGCCCAGCTCCTGCTGAGCTCCCACCCAGTCACTAATTTGGGAAAGCAAGCCACGGTCTGGCAGGGCCCCTCTTGAACGAGGGTTTCTGCAATAAGGGATGTTAGGAAACTCCATTATGGATCTCCCAGCCATGTGAGAAGCAGGAATGGTGTTTTGGTTTTTTTCAACCAAGTGCCCTGACAGCTCGAGACGTGATGAACTGCAAGTGACCCACGCGGCCCATTGTCTCTAGGAGCTGGTGAAAAAGCCACAGCGACCAGGCAGGGATGTCACACCCGGCTGGAAAACAATGGTGGAAGTGGAGGCATGAAGCCGGGAATGGGAACAGTCCCCTTCCGGAGCGTGGAGCGGGAAGAGCGCTCCTGTGACAATGAGGGAAACCTGGAGCGAATCATGCACATCCCCAGCCTCAAACTGCTTTTGCATGGGAGCAAAATTCCCAGCCCTCAACTGGAAGCATGTGCTCAGGCCATGTCCATCATCCAGGCTGGAGCAGGGAAGAGGGAGGAGAACCCTTCTGTAAGTGTTGGCCAGGGGAAATATGACTTATCTTGGAGAAATGAATCATGTTTCAGGGAATGCTCCCTGCAGAAATATTTTTCTCACAGCCTTTGTTCGGGGTTTTGGCAGATCTGGAGTTTGCTCTATCCCTCCCACCCACTGCTCCCGGGGCTGGAGTAGGAAATAAGGAATAAAGGCAGAGGGGACGTGGAAGGCCAAATCCGTCACCACTCTCGCTCTGCACTGCAGCTGGACGTGGAGCTTAGAGGAGAATTTCAAAGGAGATGCCCGGGTAAAGCCCAGCAGAGCTGAGGGCTTGGCTGCTCTTGCAAAGGTACCTGTGCTGGAATTCTGTCAGCTTGGAATTCTGACACTTGGACAAATCCCTGTCAGGTGCTGGGGCTTGTTGGACATCAGCCTGCAGTTCCCCCTCTCTCTCCTGAAAACCAGCATTTTGGGAGGGAGAAAGGGCAGTGTCTCCTGTTCCTATGTGTGGTTGGGCCTAGAAAGTGAAAAGAGAATGAGAGAAAAAGCCGTGTTTTGACATACAAATCAATCCTGAGCTCCTCAGTGTCCTTCTCCAAAGGCTTTGACAAGAATCCTGTCTGCCCTCCCACCATTCACAGACATTGCTCTGCATCACAGCTTGGGAGAGGAGGGTGGGAGGAAAAAAACTCCGTCTTGGTTCTGGAGAATTTCAAGGATTTTTCTTCCCAGTGGTAGGGAATGTTTCCTGGGAAGGCAATTTCATTCCTGGGCCTGGTAGGCTCCCTGATCATTTTAAAATAGACCCCTGGGGGGAATAAGGCCTTTAAAAGCTCCATTTGCTCCCAGTCATTTTACACAGTAACCCAAGCTGAAGTGAAGGATCTTTATTTAAATATGAATTAAGCCCCAACCTTACCCTTTACTGCGTTATTTTCCTTTGAGGTTTACTTTGATATTATTTCAAAGTCTTGAAGCTAACAAAACGCTGGCCCATATTTAAAGTGACAGGAGAGTTCTGGGAAAAGATTTAGGAGGCAACTAAAGTCTTTCAGTGCAGGGCTCCGAAACAGGACAGGAAATCATAAAAGGGCTGAGTGCACTTTACCGCGCTCCAAACAAATCCTGAGACTACAAAGGCGAGGGAAATGGCACTGAGACCCCAAAGAGCATCAAAGATGCAGCTGAAAAACCTGGAATTATTCCATTAAAACATGGGCAAAATGCTGGCAGTAATGGAGCCATCGAGCCATGGAATGGCTTGGGTTGGAAGGGTTGTTGAAGATCACATCCCATGGGCAGGGATGCCTCCCACTATCCCAGGTTGCTCCAAGCCCCCAGTGTCCAGCCTGGTTTTGGACACTTCCAGTTTCTCTGCCAGGGCTTCAGTTTGTGGTGTTTGCTTCTTTTTGTGGTTTAGATGAGCAGCTTTTGCCCAGTTTTGGTGCTGCAAGTAGGAGAAAGGTTTAAAGGTGAGACATAAATGTGTGATTTTTAGTGTAAAGCAAAGGGACCATATCTGAGTGACAAAGATGGGCTGTGCCTCCCACTGGGACTGACCTCTCCTTTTGCTTTCCATCATTTCCCAGCCATCCATCTGCTGCTGGAGCAGGTTTTGTCTGCCTGAAGCATCAGAGAATCCTTTAGGCTGGACAAGTCCTCTAAGAGCGGAGTCCAACCATTCCCCCAGCACTGCCAAGGCCCCCACGAATTCCTGTTCTCCAATGCCACATCCAAGCTGATTTCAAATCCCTCTGGGACTGGTGAGTTACTTTCGCATCACTTCTGATTTCAGTTTTTTACCTTTATGCCTAGCCCTGACCCAGGTCCCTTTGTCCCTGCACTTCCCAGCAGCAGGAAACAGAGGATTTATCCTTGTCCTGAGCGTGCAGCTGCACGTGGGTCCTCCCCTGGCTCCCAAGCTCCCTCCTCTCCCAGGTTTGTGTGGGATGCAGGTTCCCCCAGCCAAGATCTCAGTGCTGAGGTGACACTGACCTCTCTTTGCTGTCACCCTGCGAGGGGGGGGCTGCATTTGTCATCCCAGTAACGTGGTGCCTGGGTGGTCCCAGCCAAACCAGCACTTCCAAATTTACAAGGATCCCTGGGAAAATTTGTCATTCCCCTCATCCCTCCCAAGCACTCTCTGGTTGTGTGGAAAAGGGGTGGCTTTGGGGGTAGTGAGGGAGAACAGACATCCCAAGGGGCGGGACTTGGGGGTTGGATTTGTTTGGGGTTTTTCTATAGTTATTATTTTTTCATGCAGATTTTGGCTGAAAATGCAAAAAACTTATTTTCACCCCCTTTTAAAAACAGAGGGGTTGAAGGTGCTAAGCTGAACTGGAATTGAGTAAAAAATTATTTTTTAAAAAAAGCAACCCCGAATCAGTGCATTTTACATCCTTACCTCAGTGCTTGGCTTCCTTCCAGAGAATATTTCGCTTTGTGGTTTGCTGGAATAGTTTGTACTGGTTTGGGGAGGATTTTTTGTAGCCTTTCATGTGCAGAGAGACCAAGCAATCCAGGACCAGTATTTAGCCAGGCTCCATGTGGGCATGTGTGCTGCCACAGAGGAGGAATCCCATTGTTGGGACCCATCTGATCCTGCTGCTTTTAGGGATTTCTTGCTTTCATTCTCTTCTGCACAAGCCACCCTGTCCCTGCCCTTGGTGACATCCCTTAATATCTCACAGGGCATTGTGGCATCACAGGTAGGATTGGGAAGGACAATTTTGATCCCCTTCGGAATTAGGGGTGATAAATGCCATTTTAAAAGACTCCTGTGTGTGGAAAAGAAAATATAAATATATCCATGTGCTGCCCATGAGGACACAGCTGCAGTTTGGGGTCTCGGTTTCCCGACTGCCCAGCTCAGGCCAGATGAACTCCAAGCACACAGAAAGCCTTTTCCAGCAGCTGATGGAATTGTCTGGCTCCCCGTTCATGGGGTGAGGTGTGTCTGCTGTTAAAAATCTGTCACCCAGAGAGTTCACAGCTCCCAAACATTTTCAGAGCATTTTATGGCCTTGGTTCTCTCCTCAGGACCTGAATGCACCCATCCGAACCCCACAGCACAGCTCTGTCCTGACCATTTGAACAGTTACTCCCTGTTCTACTAAAAACAAATGTTGTACCCTAATTCCAGGCTCCAAATTTACCTCTCCAAGGTCGTACACCCACAGGAGCCTCGGCTAAGCCCCAGAATTCATGGAAGAGGTTCCAGAGGTGCTTGTGAGCATTGATTTTTTGTTTAGAGTTTTAGGCAGAGGTCAAAGGCTTTGATCTACCATGGCAGCTCTTTAAATCCATGGTGTTGGAGCATGGGGGGAGCAGCCCTGACCCTCTGCAGCAGTGGGAAAGGCACATGGCACAGATCCTTGGGAAAATCCAACCATGTCCTCCTGCTCCTGAGCACAGCAGAGCAGCACCACAAGCTCCCTGACAAGCCCTCGGAAAAGCTGGATTTCGGTGCCCATGCTTGGAAAAATGTCACTTCTTGTGGTGAAATCACAAGCTGGAACACCGTTAGAGGTTCCCAAAATTGCAGTAACTGATGCAAAAAGCCCCACGCATTCCTTGGATGGGGGGAAAGTGATTCCGTGTGCTGCCTCGCCTGACAGCTGTTAAATTCACCTTCTTAAATGGTGCTTTTGGCTCTGCTGGTGCCCAGAGCCCAGACTGAGATGTCATTGACTTCTGAGTAAGCGCTTCTAATGGATGTGATGGATTTTCCTCCACGCAACCGAGGCTTGTTTTAAAATAAACACTTGACATTGGGGCTCGGCACCCGTAAGGGAATTAATGCATCTGATGCACACACAGAGACGTGCGCGATTTGGGGATTAAAATGTTTTCTCCCGAAGCTGCTTTGGATGGAACGATGTGGTTTATTTTATTTAATGGCCCCACAGACACTACAGCAGGGAGTTTTTTGGTTTTGTTTTGTTTTTTCCTTCTTCCCCTAGTTGATGGGGAGACAAAGGTCATTTGAGATAATTTAGCCCCATGTTTCCAGATCCTGGTCTGGTGGAAGGCGTTGGGTTCTAAGGTCCATTGCAAGCCAAATCATCCTGCAGACATCAGCCCGGACAAAGTGATGCTCACACCCTCTGCACCCCATCACCCCACTCCCCGTGGAAGGGTTTTTAGCCAAATTTCAAAACATTGTGGGGTGCAAGGAAGAGTCTCAGTCTCTGCTGGAGTCAAGAACATAAATCCCAAACCCCGGTAGCTGCATGACATCTTTATTTTTACTGGCAAGAGAAGCAGTATACACAGCGACATTGCAGTCTCTTAGCTCGTTAAAAATATCTCAATAAATAAAACAAATAAGCAACATATACACTGGAACAGAAAATGAAAACAAAACAAAAAAATATATAAAAATTAAAAAAAAAATAAAAAAAGGGGGAAGGGGATGAGCGGTAGCAAATCATGGAGCAATAAGGGAGAGATGGCAGAGTGTGGAGGGCAGTCTGTAATCCAGGCTGTACTTGAAACAAATCATGGAGGGAGCTAGGGGCATGGTGGGATTTTTTCCTTCCTTTCCTTTTTTTTGCTGAGAGCCTTGGTCCAGTTTTGCTGTATAAGAAATGGGGTTTTGAATTATAAAAAAAATAAAATAAAAAAAAAGAATGCAGTTAAGGGGAAGTAAAAGCCAAACCCAAAGATGCCTCATAAACGTGTTCCTGAATTAAGATAGTTTCCAGAAAAAAAATAAAAATAAAAAATAAAATAAAAAATTTGCGATAAAACACCAAACGCACAGACAGACAGACAAAAAATCCCAACAACAATGAACAACCAGGAATGTTGCTTCTCCTTCTCTCTTTGGTCAGTCGTTTTGGGGAGAGATGTTGCAAAGTCTCAGCCCCTTCTCTTCGGTGCTGTTTTTCTGTTCAGTCTAAAATGCTCCGCAAGAGTTCAGAGCGAGGGAGGTCAAGAGGGGTCTTTTGGACCAGATTTCTTGAGGTTTTTAAGGTTTCAGAAGCTACAAACTTGGATATATCCCAATTCCACTTCAGTCGCAGACACTGGACAGTCTGGAGAAGGAAAAACCAAAAAGAAAAGAGAAAAAAAATAAATACACCAAATGCAGGATGTCTTTGTGAGATAGGTTGTGTGGGAAGGGCTTTTCCCCTACAAATCCAGGTTATGGTTCATTGCCATGTGTTGAATCCTGACCCTGGTTCCAGCAGTGTGGATTTAATCCAGGCACTGGGCAAGATCCAGTGTGCCAGGAGCAAGTGGAAGCACAATTCCTTAGACTTTTGGATAGACAGCCTAAATTTGGAGTCTGGTAATGTCACAGCCTGGTTTGCACTGGAGTTTAAAATGGTGAATCCATAGGCAGGAGCAATGTCTCCCTCAAAACTGAATCCTGGAATGGTTTGTGTTGGAAAGGACCTTAAAGCTCATCCCACTCCACCCCCTGCCATGGGCAGGGACACCTTCCACTATCCCAGGCTGCTCCAACCTGGCATGGAACACTTCCAGGAAAAGGGTGAACTTTGTGGGACAAGCTCCATGACCCAGCACAGCCCACAGGATGCCCCGTCCTGCTCGGGGCAGGGATGACTTTGCGGGCAAGGTGCTGTTCCTGCCCTCAGTAAAGCCACCTCAGCTCAGATATCAAAAAGCAGATATAATTATTTCCTCCCACTGAGGAAAGCTTCCATTTAGCTGATTTCCTTTCCTTTCCCTCTCCAAGTTATTAATTATCTAATTACAACCACATTCTGCAGACCAGCTCAGGGACTTGTCAGGCTGCCCAGGACCACTTAGGAAAGCTCCACCTCTCCCGGTGGTTTGGGGATGCCCACGTCTGACAGATGACAGGCTGACCCTTTCCCCATCCAGGGAGGGCTCCAGGAAAGGAAAATAAAATCCATGTGGAACAGGAAGATACCACGGAGAAAATTGCTGATTTTTTTCTTTTTTTGAAATTTTTTTTCCAGCCAGCAGAAGAAAGGGGTGGAGGATGGTCACAGGAGGTTTTGCTGTGCCCTGCTCTTCTCTGAATGTGGCTGACATGAAAAGGAGGTAAAATCCAAATAAAAAGCTGGTCTAGTTCCAGGGACTTTTTAAAAATCCCACCCAAGAGTGGAGAGCTCAGCACAAAGCTGCTCCCAGGGCAGAGCTGATGTCTTTAACCCTGGCTGAGACCCCCTGCTCTGGCTGCTGCTGCCCTGAGGCCTCTCCTTCCCACTGGTTTTCTCTGGTTTCCAGCTCCAGCTGGAGAACTGGGAATTTCACAGCAGTTCCATGCTAACAGGCTGATTTTCTTCCCTCTTATGGTGATGGCCTACCCTGTGGTAGGATGGTGGATTTTCCAGAGCTCTGGGATGGCCCTGCCACACTCCATCTCATGCTAGCTCCATGGAACTGGAGTGGCTTTTTTGAGGTACCTTTCGATCCAAACTGTGCTGTGATTCTGTGAAATTACACTCTGGAATCAGGCTCCAAGTCTGGTTTGTGATCCTGTCAGTTCAGGTATTGCAGGGGGAAGAAAGGGCTGAGGAAGAGGGAGAATGCCCCTAAAACCTCTGTGGGCCATCCAAGCTGGCCTTGCACACTTCCAGGGGTGGGAACTGCTTTCTCCTGGGATTTCTCGGGGATTCCCAAGCGTTTCTTTGGCCTTAGCACAGAACACAGCTGTGATGCACGGCCACCGTGCAGACCCAGCGCAGCTTCAGGCCTCGCTGATCCATTTTTCCCTGCTTTAAAAGCATTTCCCAGCCCCACCAGGAGTGTTCCCTGTGGATATCACAGGAGCAGAGAGCTGCTGGCCTGATGGAAAGTGGCAGCAAGAGCACGGCCCTGGTTGCAGGAAATTTTGCAACAAGTCCCCCAGGCTTTTGCTTATATAGGATTGGGGTGGGTTTGGTTACAAAAGGACTGAAATAATTTCAATGACATGGCTGAGAGTGCAAATGAAATGTGAAATGCAGGAAAACTGTTGGAGTTTGATTTTTTTTTTTTTTTGTTTTGTTTTGTTTTGTTTTGGCAGGTTTTGCTGTTTTGTTTTGTTTTGTTTTTTAAATGGTAGCTTTTCCACCTTTTTTTTAAATTTGAGGGTGTAGAAAAAAGCCCTGTCCCCAGGGCCTTCTTTATTTTCTCACCCTGCATCCCAGGCACATTTTAGGGTGAATGGAGAAGGAGAAATACCATATGGAGTTCTGCTTCTTGGAGGTAAGGCCTGAACAAGATGGGACAGAGCAAACACGTCAAGGTGAGGAAAACGTGGCATTCACAGAATGCCAGAATGATTTGGGTTGGGAGGGATCATTAAGTTCATCCTGTTCCACTCCTGCCATGGGCAGGGACACCTTCCACTATCCCAGCTTGCTTCAAGCCCCATCCTTAAATGCTTCCAGAGATCCAGGGGCAGCCACAGCTTCTCTGGGCACCCTGTGCCAGGGCCTCCCCACCCTCAGAGTGAGGAATTTTCTTCCTCACTGAATCTCTCCTCTTTTTAATGTAAAAAACTATTCTGGAATAGTTCTGCCAGTAGCTTTAAGCAATGCTGGATTACAGCACAAAAGGCGATGCTCCTACTTTAGAAAATCACAAAAATCCCTTTCCTGAGCTCAGGCACCATCATTCCCAGGTGTTTTGGGAATAACTCCTAAAAATCCCTGTGGCATGGATCAAACAAAATATCCACGGTCAGCTTTGGGCACTTTTCCTCCAGGTATTCTGTGGGGTGCCATCTGCTCAAAAACCTCCCAAAACTTTTGAGCTCAACATTTTCCATGCCCAATGGTGATTCCTTCTTCTTGCTATTGTTTTTGTTTTCTGGGCAAATAAAAAAGCCCAGCTGTTTCAGGGTATGGTGAGAGTGGGAAACAGCCAGTGCTCCAAAATTGCTGATGGCATCCCCATGACTGGGAGGATCACTGCTGAAGGGATGTTCCCAAATTATTTCATGGAGTTCTCAGCTGTCCCTGCAGCCAAAATTGATGGTAGCCACTTCACAGAGTGGTTTGGGCTGGAAGGGACCTTAAAGCTCATCCCATTCCATGGGCAGGGACACCTTCCATCAGACCAGGTCGCTCAGAGCCTCGTCCAATCTGGCCTTGTTTAAATATAAATCACTCAAATTTGTTTAAATTTAAGCTTGTTTAATTTAAATATAAACCTGTTTCAGTTCATGCTTGTCCTTGTTTAAATGTAAAACCTTTTTGTGATTTGGATGGTACAAAAAGCAAAAAAAAAACCAAAAAACCCTCACACCTTAAAACAGCAGAATCCCCTGGATTTTTTGGGGGTGTTACCAGGAAAGGATAAACCCCGCAGAAATCCCTTGATTTCCATGAGCCAGGAAAGGAGGGAGCCCTGGAAAAGACAGCAAGACCGGGCTGCAAGGCTCCAGAGGTGAGGAAGCAGCAGAGAAGGGAATTCAGATAATTGTGTCCGTGTGAATGGGCGGAGAGAGGGCCAAAATCAGATCTCATGCTGTGGGTAGGGACAGACTGAAACCAGATCCCCTGGCTCGGGCTGTGCTGCCTCTGCTGCTAGGAACCCTTATCAACCCTCTGCTCTTAAAGTCTCCCAGATGAAGGGAAAGCCACAATTATGTGCATCTTACAGCTGGGAAACCATTTCAAAACACATCCCTGGCAGAGGTTCATTCCTGAGCCACAGGGGCCCCCTCGGACCCTTCCCCAGCCTCCCTCTGAGTCAGCCCTGCCTCTCCAGAGCTTGGGGGATTTATCTGCCCGTGGCTGGTTGGAGGTGAAACGTCCTCCCCGTGTCCTGCAGTGTGTTATCAGGAGCAGTTTGATGGGTATGTGGCATGAGGAAATGGAGACTGAAGCCTTTTCTCCTCTCCCTGAGGCTGTTTCTCCCCCTCCAGAGCCTCTCGTGCATCACTGAGGAAGGCCCATGGTTTCCTGACACCTCGCTCTCTGGACAAAACAGAGGATCCTAAAGAGATGATGCCAAGGAGAGAGCCCTGCCTGGATCTGCTCCCAGCTATTGGAGCAGAATGGAGCATGGCCTCGAGGCAGGGGACAGGACACAAAGCTCCAGCTGTGTCATATATTGTCAGAAATGACTCTGTAATTTTGCTTTAAATATTTTTTTTCCCCTTACACAGCTGCAGAAAGGGTTATTGGTGCCCATAGAATCCCAGAATGGTTTGGGTGGGAAGGGACCTTAAAGCCCATCTCACTGCACCCCCTGCCATGGGCAGTGACAGTTTCCACTATTCCAGGTTGCTCCAAACCCCATCCAACCCAGCTTTGAACGGAAACAACCCCTCAAGAAGAGGGGGGTGCTCGCCAAGGAGAGGAATTCAGTGGCTTCTACCTGGGGGCTTGACAACTTCCCATGGGAAAACCTGTCTTTTGGGGTCCAAAACACCTAGAAAGAGCCAATTATTCAACATTTCAGGTTGTAGCCCAGCTAAAATTGGTCTTGTGGGGCTGTGCTCACCACAGGGAGGAGAAGGGAACGCTGAAAAGTGAAGCATTTTGCTGCTGGGATGCTCAGAGTTGCTCTGGTAGGTTCTGCCTCCCTGCAGCAAAATTTGGGCAGTCAGGAATGTTTGCCCCAAGGTGCTGTGTCCCTCCTTCTCTGGAAAATTAAAACAAATATAAAAACAGCTTTAAACCAACATTAAAAAGAAAATAATAAAAAAGTTCTGGTGGGAGCTGGAGGAGGAGGAGGAAGGTTTGTGGGAGCCCCTTGTTGAAACCTTGGCAGCACATCACTGGAATGGCAGCTCGGAATTGCTGAGGGCTGGAAGCCACTAATGAGCAGTCGGAGCAGGGAAAAGCAGCGCCCGGTGTTCAGGAGTTGGGGAGAACCATGGGAGCTGCACGTCCTGTGGGTGGCTCCGAGGAACCAGCACAGAGGGATGCCAGCAGCTTCTCCTGAGCCAGGGACTGGGGGTAAAGAGGGGCAGGAGGTGGCCCCCACCAGCTCTCCTGGCTAGCAGAGCTCGTCATCGCTTTCTTTGGCTCAAATCCACTCCCACACACAAGCCACAGGACAAAGGTGTGGAATAAAGTGGGGAAAAGGCAGGGAATGAGGTGTCCTCCTAGTGCAGCTCCAGGGAAATACCCAGGGCTGGGGAAGAGAGCCTGCACAGACACAGATATATCCCAAAAAAGCAGCTCTGAGGCTCTTACCAAGGGAGAGAGCAGCCACATCCCACCTTCCTCTGCCTCCTGAGTCCCATATCCCACGGCCTTCTCGGACCCAGAGGGGCTCCAGCTGCCAGAGCACTCATAATTCTGGGCAGGCACTGCCTGAAATGCACACCCCAAATGGAGTCAAAGCAGTGGGAACAGTTGGAAATCAGGGAAGGAGGGTGGGGTTGTCACAGGTGGTCCAGGGGGAATTCGATTTAATTTAATTTAGGACAAAGCTGGCAGTCACTGGGTCATGGTCTCTGGTGCCTGTCAGCCTCTTCAGGGATAACCACAACTGAGGGCTGTGAGAACACCCTTCTGCCTCCACCCCATTTTAGGGGAGCAGATACCATTGGCCAAAGGGAAACCTTTCCTCCTTCTCCTTGGCGCTCCTGCCAAAATAATACAAATTCTAGGAAAGACACCTTCTCTAAAAATAAACATATACATCTGTGGCTTTCTTCTTTTTCCAAGGGAACTCTGTGGGTCTCAGCTGTCGCTCAGCCAGCAACTCCTCTGCTCTTCACAGTTTTCCTGTGTGCAGCTGCAGTTCCCAAACCTCAGCAGCAGCAGCATCCCTGTGGGATGCTCGCTCTGGGATTTTCCTACCCCATGGATGAGACTTTTGCTACCTGTTTCTCCAATTTACCTGTTCCTGCATAGATTAAATACTTTGGGAGTGAGTCTGGCCGTACCTGTGGCTGAGCACAAGTAGGAGCAGCCTCAGTTTTTTCATCAGCACAGCACAAAAGCTCTGTAGTAACCTCTACTCCGAGGAGTAAGGCAGGGGAAGGATGACAACCATCCACTATGACTGACTCAGCTGCGTGAATTCACGCCAGTGGAATTAATAACAACAAACCGTCCCTGTTTTAAAAGCATCGAGGGTTTAAACACCTTCTTTCAAATAAAATTAAAATGGAAAAACAAACAAAAAAAATTTGGGCCACCCACTAAAAAGCAGAGACATAAAATCCACGGAATTCTGCGGGCTCCTGGGAACAATCCACAGGACAGGTATGACTGCCCCAGGAACTCGGGGTGCTTTTTCATGTCCTTGACAAATAGCAGCTGAGACACCTGCGGGCCAGATGTGCACAGCTGTACGTGTGCTGCTGCCCATCAGTCCTCGGCTCCCACCCCGCTCCAGATGCTGGCCCTCACAAACACAGCTTGGAAGGCTGGGCTGGAGCAAGGGAACTGCGAGCCCAGGCATTTCCCTCTTCCCAGGAGTCTCCTCCGCACGAAAAGCCGAGCCCTCAGAGTCCCCCTGGCCTGCAGGATGCAAATTCGGGGCAGAGACCCTCAGGGGAAATTTGGGGAGAGACATTGGCTTCCCATAGCCAATATAGTGAATTTTTAATGCCCCTACATGAGTGATGTGGTGGGGGAGGCACCACCCCCTCTGTGTTCCAGACCCAAAAACCTGTCAGCACCCACCTTGGAACCCCTGTATCCTGGTGTTTATCACAGTTTTGCCGTCTCTCCACGGGCACATGTGTGAAGGATTTGAGTTTTTCCTGCAGGAAGTATGGCACTTGTGCCTACAACTCTGGGGAGCAAAATCTTGCCTGTCCTAAGTTAGTCTTGGAGATGACTGCTGCAAAAAGATCCTTTTCCTTGGCATCTGATGTAGGAATGAAGCTGTGTTTGCTCCTCAAAACTGCCAAAGAGATGCTGGGGCAGCTTCCCTGAAGCATGGATGGATCTAATCCTGGTTTTGCACTTATGGATCCTCACAGAGCACCACACAAAGCCCCCAGTGGGAAGAAGCCAGGAAGATTCCCCATCTCCCTGCTCGCTCTGCTCAATGCCCAGGTTTTGGATCCCCATCCCAGGTGACATTCCCAGATGTCTGCAGGAGAAAGGATGCTACTCTGGCGTCTTCCCCCCTGTATAAGGCACACCCTACAGGTCCCTGAATTCCTCAATCCCAATTTCCTGGCCCCATCCTCAATGTTTCCCACTTGGCAGGTGCTATTCCTTGTTCCTCGATACCCACCTCAATACTCTGAGCAATGGAGGTGATTCAGCCCCAGGACTTTGGGAAGGGATTGTGCCCGGCCAGGTCCCCATCTGGGATTAATCAGCACAGCTTCCTTCAAGTCAAGGGGCCAAATTCTCACTTGGAATAAACTGGCTTAACCCTTCTGCAGTCAATAAAGGCCCTCTGATCTTTTTTTTCATGGCAAGAATCACTCAACTTCTTAAAATACCTGGGATTAGAGGATGTTGCCCCCATGAGGGGGAGTTATATTTTATATGACAAACAATCCTGCCAGGGGAGGAAGGAGTTCTTGGCATGGAGTGAGCCACTCTGGATTTTGTGGGGCTGGGGTCATTGGGATTGGCAGTTTTGGCACCCTGGGAATGGTGACAGTGACTTGGAATTTGAATCGGTGTGATAGAGCTGACTTGCCCTGCATTCCTTATCTCCTCCTGCCCCGGGGCTCTTTCTCTCCTTTTTCCTTGGCCTGGCAGCTACATCAGCTTGACACAAAATCCACCTCTCTCCTCGGCCCCACATTTCTTCCAGCCTTTAATGTGAGTACTACACAGTACAGTTGTTTTCCTAAACTTTACGGCTGCTGCCTTCCACACAGATGGTGCTGCCCATGCTTAGAAATCACAGAACACCCTGTTTAAACCACGTTTAAAACCCTTAAACCAGGCTTCTTAAACCAATCCCTCTGGACTTCAGCCTCAGCTCTTTAAGGTACTGAGCCTGTTCCCTGCCTTGGTGTTTATAATCAGCTCTACCCCTCTCTTTCCTCTTCCTCCTCTCCTCTCTTTGCCAGCTGCTTCCCAAGGCTGCCTCTGCTTCCTTGGGGTGTCCTGTGCAGGGCCAGGGGTTGGACTTGATGCAGGCAACAGCAGAGTGCCTGTGAATCTCCCTAAGGGCTGGTCAGGGTGGGGATATTTTATCTTTATTTCTCTGGCTTTGGATGCTGCCATCCCCCTCCAGCAGCGTGGTCAGCTCATCCCCCCAGTCCCTGTCCAGGCTCTGACTATCCATGAATCATTTTTCCGAGACTCCCAGGAGCAGCATCACTGCCTTGGACCCAGTGTGGGGCTGGCCAGCTGCTTTATGGGCTTCCCTGAAATGGCTCTGTGGGTCATGCTGGGCAGGCAAACCACGGGGAGCTGGACAGGGAGCCAGATCTTACTCACGAGATCCTTCATTTCCAGCCTGGATAGCGCCGGGAGCTTCCCAACCCTCTGCTCTGCTCCAAAAGCCTCCACTCCAGTAAATGAACACCCTGAGTGCTTTAATTCCCAAAGCAATAACTGACTAATGATTTCTAAAATCTTGTTTTATTCTGCTTGCTGTCTGTGCCGCTGCTCCGTTTTCCTTTCCTATCAATAAATTATCCCCCTCAGAGCTCCCATGTCACCTTTTCATCGCACTTCTGGATTTTATGGCTTCACGAGAGGTAAAACAAAGTTATCACTCCCTCACTGCTGTTTCTCAAAGGGGAACAAACAGCCTCTCCAGCAAGTTCGAATTTTCAGAGGAAGAAGCGTGCAGAGATGCAATCTCTCTGCTCCAAGAGCAAACAAGTCGGCTGGTCTGTGTTCAGCGGAGGATGTAATCACATGTGGAATATTTAAATTTAGCACATGCTCTGCTGACTCAGAGCAGCCCAGCCAGCGACTCCCAGGAACATGATTTGCGAGCAGCACGCACTCAGCAGCCTCGGGAGAAGAAAAAAAATAAAATAAAAAATAAAAAAAAGCCCCAGAAAATCGGTTTCCACGGTCTTTTCCAGCCTGTCATGCTGCAAAAGGGCAGACGTGTGTTTTCCTGTCTGCAGTTGTCAGGTTTTTGGGGTTTGGGTGATTAAACGAACGGGTTAAGCGTTCGCTTTCGGGCGGGCGAGTGCGGCTGACTCAGCTCAGCAGCAGCTGGCTGGTCTTGTTTAGGTTTGCCAGCTGCAAAAGCTGGACTTGTTTGAACCTCGGCGAGTGACCCCTGCGAGGTTCCCGCTGGGATAAAAACCTGTGGCACTGATGCAATCCCCGCTCTGGGGGGAGCGGGAGGAGCTCTCCGCAGCATCTGCTCCCAACAAAGGATTTTGGCAGCGCTGTTCCTCTCTGGGTACCACAACGGGCAGAGCTGAGCCGAGCTGGAGCTCCTGGGAGCCAGCAGCTTGATCAGGAGTCACCCATGGGCTGCTCTGCTCAGGTTTGCAGCTCAGGAAACCTCGAAATGGTTTGGGTTGGGAGGAACCTTTAAAGGTCATCCAATCCAACACCTTCCTCTAGACTGGGTTGTGCGAGCCCCATCCAAGCTGGCCTCGGGTGTTTCCAGGGCTGAAGGGAACTTCTGGTTGGTGCTGAGCAGCTTTTTCTGCTCTGTACAGCTGAGTTTTACACGTGCAGTACAAGATGTTTAAATGTTTTTGTGCTCCCCAGGTTAAACCAGCATGTGGTGTGTGTTGAAGGGAGGGAGGCTGGGTGTTACCTTTGGTGACTGGAGTAGAAGTTTAGAGGCTCACGAGGGAGTCAGGTTGAATGCAGGGAGAAAACAGGGAAGCTTGGATCTGTCTGTGGCTAGAGAAATGTGTTCGTGCTTCTGCACACAGCATACAGATCATCAGTGATGCCAGATTCAATTAAATATCTGGGTGTGGAGGATGTCTGGGATGACTTAATTTAAGAACTTTTCACTCCTCTGTGTGCTTTTTACCCAATAAAAATTATTTGGTTTTCTTTTGAACTTTCTAGTTGCCCTTCTTACACAGGCACAGATGGGCCTCATGGTACCATAAAATCACAGAATGATTTGGGCTGAAAGGGACCTTAAACCTCATCTTGTTCTACCCCCTGCATTGGGCAGGGACACTGCTATCCCAGGCTGCTCCAAGCCCCATCCAGCCTGGCCTTGGACACTTCCAGGGATGGGGAAGATCTGTATCTGTATGTGCACTGCACATTTCACCTCTAACACAGCACTTCCCCATCAGCAAATATTGCTGTGAAAGTACCCACAGAAATTCAGATTAAAAGCTCCCTAAAAGCAGCAGTGATTGAAATCAACACCAATAAATGAGATGATTTTCCCTGAAGCTGGCAGAAGAAATGCTGGGCCACTCTCCCCTCCTGGAAGTGCACGGATGCACCCGACAGGAAACTTAACCTGACATCCCACACGTTTTGGCTGAACAAAGTGATCTCTGCCCTCTTCGTACTTATTTATATTTTCAGTTGACTGCATAATCTGGCCCTCTAGAAAGTCCCTTCAGGAGGTCACGCAGCTGAAATAATAGCTAATGAATTTGTAAAAAAATTATTTCAGACTTATTAAATGCTTGCTTCCTTCCCTTCCAAGTGTTCCATGCTGCTCCCAAGCCAGGTAGGGCTGGCATAAGGAGCCTGGCAGAACTGTGCCAGCTCCAGACACTGCAGGAGAACTGCTGGCATTACCTTTCCTTCCAGAGATATCCTCATTCTGCTCCCACCTCCTCACTTGGCTGTTCCACCTCTGCTTTTGGGATGGCCCTAAGGCCAGGGGATGAGGCTCTTGGACTTCTCCAGTGTTGCACCATCCAAATGATTTCCATCTCCACTCCATTAGTTTGGGTTGGAAGGGACCTTAAAGATCTTTGAGTGTGAAAAGACCCGAGTCCATTCCTTCCTGGTTACACAAGCCAGGCTCTGACTGCGGGAATTGGTGATTTGGATCTGCTCTGATCCAAAGGATCTGCTCCCCTTTCCCATGGACTGCAAGATCCTAATGTGTGCATGGGCTCGGGACATGGGGCTTAGTTTTTGGGGACTCACTACCAGCCCCCTTGATGAGATTCAGCCAAGTCATTTTGTTGGCTGAGCAAAGAATGCCTGTGGGATTTTCCTTCCTGGGAAGAGGAGCTGAGGCCTAGTCCAGGGACCATGGAGACAGCCCAGGACATGTGGGAACAGCTCTGAACCAACTTGTGCCTTCACTTGGACTTGAGCTGTGTGTTCCAAACTTGGCAATGCTGCTTCATCCTGACTTGTGCTGCTTTTGTGTGTTAGGGATTTTAGTTTTTCCAAGAGACCCATAAAGTAACTAAATGATAAAGGCCGCTGGATATGAGTTTAGGCTGGAATTCCCAAAAGGATCAAAAACAGTTGGTGTCTTTCAAAAACCTCCCAGCTCTGGAGGGGCACTAAATCTCTTTGGCTTCAGTCTGCTCATCATCAACCTGATCAGATTATTAATTTAATTAATTGGTTAATGTAGTACTTTTAATAGGGGAAATTTCCAGCCTCTGTGTTTTAGCTGGAAAAGCTTGAGCACATAATCTTCTAGTTCTAAACTAGCAAAAATGAGCTTAAAATACATCTTCTGGAATCCTGTCTCAGTTCATGTCTGATTAGGGCTGGAAATTGCCTTGGAATGGGGAGGAACTGGAGGAAAATTACTCCAAGAGGTATTTGGGCCTGAATTATCCATCAGCACTACTCAGGCAGTTTTTCCTGCCCTGAGTTTTACATCTGTGTGCTGACCAGAACAGTGATTTTTATTTTTATTTAAAGCATCCCCATCCCTACAAAAACCTCTGGTGGTTTGAGAACCATGGCTCTGCTGATTTAAATCAAGCCTAAATATTTAAGGCGAGCCTGATTTATGCTGGAACTGCTTGCTCATCAGCTTTCCCTTTAATCAGTGGAGTCGTTGGGACTCTCCAGCCCCCCTTGGTCACTTTGCAGGATCCTGCTGGAACCGGAGGCCTCAGGATGGCTCCGGCCCAAGTGACCTCCTCAGGATCCTGGTGCAGAATTCTCCTGGTGGTACCCTGAGATCAGCAGATGCTGGCCTTTCTCTCAACTCCCACTCAGTGCCTCAAATCCCAGGGAAAGCTCTCCTTCCGCTGCTACACCCTCTGCTTTGAAGACAAAAGATGATTCAACAAGATATTTGAAGGGGGGAGGTGGGGTGGATTGGATGGTTCAGCTGCCTTCCAAAACTCACAGGGCTTTCCAAAGCTGGAATCAGGACGCTTCCAAAGCTGGAATCAAGACATTCCCATGCACAGCCAGCCCTCTCCAGAGCTGCCCTGGCACTGAGGCATGGCAAGACCTGTAGCAAAGTTAATTCTTCCATTTGCAATTCTTCTCCCAGCCCTTCCCCTGTTAGGCTGAGGTGTCCTTTGCTTCCCAAAAGCCCTCCAAAATACCAGCCTGTGGATAAATTATTTGGGATCGTGATGGATGTGATGAGCCTGTGCAACTCCAAGGAGAGCCTGGGTGCACCAACTGGGTGCCTGTGGAACCAGAGTCATGCTATTGGTATTTTATTTTATTCATGGCACAGCCTCTCTCTGCTTGTTTGGGAAGTTATTCCCCGCCTTTGCTGCCTGGAGCAGATCCCAGAGAGCAGCACAGACTGCTCTCTTCATTATCTGCCCCACTGATACCTCTTTTTTATTCTTCTCCTCCCTCCTTAGGTCACTTGCTTTGGGTCACTTTATTCTCAGTACTGACCCCACCACAGGGTTTTCCAGCTTTGTTGCTTCTGTGACCCAGGAGGGATGTTTTGCTCTCATTTATTAGTTTTTCTGGCCAGAATACAAGAGGTTAAACACTTAGGAGAAGCTTATTCTGTATTTACAGCCGAGGTAGGTTTCTAAATCAACAGTAGGTCGTGCATTGGAGTGACTCACAGAGCTGCTTAACCTTTTTCCTTCCGTTTTTGTCCCTCTCCAAATCTGAGGCACAGCAACATCTGCAATTCAGATCTTTGAAATAAGAAGCTGTGAAAGGAATAGAAAGGGCTGAATGTAAACGCTGGCAAGGTCCTGCCTTCTGGGGAGGTGGCAAGGTGGGCACTGAAAGCATTAGTATTTGTTTTTTGGTGGGGAAACTGAGGCACCCACCATCCACCAGCCATAATTGCAGGGCAAGGTGGTTTTAGAGCATGATGGAGATGAGCCCAGGGTGGGCTGTGGGTGCAAGGATAGCAAAACCTACCACTGCTACCCCATCAAATGGTCACAAGAGAGTCGTCTCCTCTCCAATAGCCCAGAGGCTCTGGTGGGAAACATCCCCACCAAGGGGAAGAGCCCCAGCATCCCGTGGCACTTTTGCTGCCTGCCAAAACCAGTGGGAGACAGGCTGGAGCTGACCAGAGCAGATGGGAACAAGCTGGGGGCTCCTTCCTCACCCATCACCTCCTCAATTTGCTGCACTTCAAACCCCCTTTTTTCAGTGCAGAGTGACAGACCTCCCCCCACCTTTCTTCCTCAGCAGCAAAGGAGGTCCAAGACATTTCCACCCCCAAACCCCTGCATTTCCCCTACCCAGCAGCATTTGGACACTCTTTCCTAAGGAATCCGTGGAATCTTTCTGATTTTGGGGTCTGTCCCTCTCCTCTCTCTGCCCCAGTATCTCCAGGATGCTCCTGCCAGATCTCCTGTGCAGTTTTCAGGGGTCTGTGCTGAGGTGCTGCAGGAGCCCCATGGACACAGCATCTCTCTGGGCTCCAGCTGCTTCTCACGCACCCCAACCTTTGGATTTGGATTTGGGTTAATCACATACTTAGAGAAACACAGCAGAGAAATGAACTGCTTTTTTTTTTTAAAAAAGAGGTTTTCTATCAGAAAGGCAGCTGTGACTGCAGGGTGGAAGCACCTCTGGTGCCACACTCTGACCTTAAATTAAATAACCTAGGAGTCTGCTCTCCTGATGATCACTGATGTGGGACGTACCCAGCACAAAATTTGGTCCCTCCATTTCTTGGGCAGTGAGACAGCTCCTGGCTGCTCCCAGATATTCCATGTGCTCCCCGTTAGACACACAGGAGATGTTCCCCTGGGACGCAGCCCCAACCCCACCTGATTCTTTATTTCATGCAGTTTACCCTGCCCTCTAGTGCCGGCAGGTGCTGAGTCAGCAGCTCCTGTAGTTTTCCACCTTTTCCGTCTCCCAGCCTGGGAATCTGCTGCTGCTGGGGTTGCCAGGGTGGGGAGAGATGAAGAGATCTGGCCAGAAGTGTTTGTGCACAGCCCATGGGATGTGGGGAACGGGTGCAGCTTTGGAGAGGGTGTGGCTGCTCGGAAGGACCTTTCGGAGATGCTTGCAAGGAAAATGAGCTTTGTGAGGGAAATGGGAATACACATGGCAGGCTGTGCCAAGGGAGGCTTTGGAGGCCAGGAGGTTGTTTCAGTGAAGAGCTTAAAATGAAATCTTCAAGCCTGGGACATGCTTGGAAAAGCAGGGCATAGGGTAACACCTGGAGATAGATTTCTTGCTTTTTTCTTGGAGGACAAGGGGCATAATCTTCTGTTTAAGAAGGCATCTGAGAGCTTTTTGTCACCCTCTCTGCTGGGAGGGGAGGCTCTCCCAGCCACAGCCTGGGGTCCGCAGGCATGTCAGTGCTCCCCAAATCTCCTCCAAGCCCATCACATCCCCCCCCCCCCCCCTTCTGCTGGCACCCTCCTGCTATTTTGAAGAGATCAGAAGACCAAAGCTATAGAATTCTGGAGTGCAGGACCACCCTCTGGAGCCGGCTGCCGGGCTGGGTGTCCCTCCAGCCCGCCGCAGCTTTTGCACAATTTCCTGGGTTATTTCAAGCTGTCGGGAAGGTCCAGCCACGCATGGGAGGGGCAGACAGGGGCTTGGTACGCAGCAAAAATGGAAAAACAGCCTTGGATAAGTCTCCTCCTCCCCTGTCCCCTCGTCTTGTATCCAAAATTGGGGAAAGGAGGAACACCAGAACAACACCCCAGGCCTGTGAGGTGACCCCTGGTTTTGCTATGCTGAAGGCAGTGGAGCTGTTAGGGTGGGTTTGTTTCTTTAAGGTGTCTCCCAGAGGCAGAATCAGCCAAATGCAATGTGGCAGCTCTGGTAACTCCTCTTGGCTTTCAGCACAGCCCTCGCTGATCACACAACTTGCTAGTGAAGAAGGTACAGCTGTCCAGGCCTTGGCAGGCATCCCCACCCTCCGCTCCCTGCCAAATCCTCGCTGGCTTTTTCATAAAAATTCTTAAGTTTCCTAAGAGAATGGAAATGGAGCAGCCTCATCTGCCTCCCAGCCCCATCCAATGCCTCCTGGACCTGCTGGAGTGAAGCCTGGTGTCCCTGCATCCCTCCGTGGTGCTGGGATGTTGGCAGCCAGGGAGAGGGAGAGCCCAAATTGCAGGGCTCCTGTCCTGCTCTGAGGGGCTGGGCTGGGGACAAGGTTTAAGGGCTGGGATCCCAGCAGTGCCTGCACAGGGCTGGAGCTGTGATTGGGAGTGGTTTGGCATTCCTGGCTTGGGCATTCCCAGCTGATGTGGGAGAAGGGAACCAGCTGGAAGAGGGGGTAAAGGCAAGCTCACCACTGGGGCCAGCAACTCTCCTGAGTTCTTCCCTGGTTGTGTCTCATTATCCCTGCTTGTACCTCAGGGTGCAAGTACCCAAGTGCTCCAAGTACCCAGCTCCCAAACTGTCCCAGCAGCCAGAACCCCTGAAAAGTTTTAGGCATTAATTCCTGGCCCAGGCTCCCTGTGACAGCTCCAGAAAACCTTAATCTCCTCCTCTCCCTCTTTCAGAAACGACCCAAACCTCCCTGGTTTTGGAATGTTTTAGCCCTGTGTGCAATTTTAAGGATGTGCCTGAGCTACAGAGAAGCTGCAAGGCAGCCTGAGCAGTGCAGTGGATGAGTAATTCAAGGCAGGGGGAAGGGGTGGGGGGAGCCTATGGATTTCCTCTCCAGAAGGAGCTTTTGGATCTTCAAAGAACACAAATGTGGCTGTAGCTGTCTGAGAGAGAGGCTGTGCAGTAGCACTTCAGCGAAAGATTAAGGAAAAACAGCACTGAGGGACAAAAATACATTTCACAGCTGGTGAAATGATGGCATTAGGAAATAGCTCTGAACGTGCTCTAAACGGGAGGTTTCTTTTCTGGAGGAGCAGGGATGAGTGGGCAGATCTAAGAATTATCCTTGGGACTTGTGCACGTACCTTGAACATTGTAGTGGGCATGGAAAACTCTCTAAATGCAGCTGAAAGTGAGCCAGTGATGCATGTATGAGAACAATAAGCTAGTATGAAAAAGGGGGACATAGATTTGCAGTCTGCAAATGTATCTAAGGCCAGGTGTTTTTCTCTCTGATGCTGACATGATTATCCTGGAAAATCACATGATTCCTTGAACTGACTCTGACATTATTAGCCTGAAAAATCTTAAAATTCCATGCATATGCACAGCTAAGGAATAGCTACAATTTTCAAAGCCATGTCTGTTTCCCTCAGCAGCTTTAAAATATTTACCTTTTTCCGCTCATTGAGAGTGAAAGTACTGTCTGGTTTACAAAACAACAGCGCTCAGGAGGAAAACTTCCGGATCGACTCAGTCCTACTGAAAATCGGCGTGTTCTGAGCTCCCAATTCCGTACCCTCAGCCCTCTGGGCACATGGCATTGCCCTGAGGGTGCCTGGAACTGTATTTCTGGTGTGACAGGGTCTTTTTCAGGTGCTATCCACTACCAAATTCCCTGGCATGAACAACGAAAGCAGTGGTGAGTTATTCCTTTGCGCGCGTTATAACAGGAAATATTCATCATTGTTTGATTTTAAAGTTTCCAAGGGAATTACTGGAAAGGGATCTCTGATCTCCCCTGTTCATGAGCAGGAATTTAATTTGATTTAAACAGTTCAAAAACCTGAACCTCTCCTCAGTCCCAAAACCCAAGTGCAAACTCATCTCATCACAATGGAGTTGAGAATGCGGCTGCTCCGCCACTCTCCAGCTCGCTTCCAACAGCAAAATTTCAGCCCCATCTGGTACAAAACAGATTATTTAGTGCTGGCAATCCCAGAGATCTCCTAAACAGCCCCTTTCGTGGCTGGGGATGGAAAAGCCCTTGTAAAATGTCAGGTCATTCTGTGCACAAACCCCCACAGAGCTGGAAGGGAGATTTGGCGATCGCGGAGCCGCGTCTGGAGCGTCACGCTCGCAATTGCTGCAGCAAAAAGGGCTTGGTGCTATCAGAAATTTCCTGGGCTCATCAGGCAAAATAATTAAGCAAAATAAATTAAAATATGCAGGATAGCCATCTTATCCAATGTGCAAAATTACAAGGTAACGTGCTGTGTGCAAAGTGATTTTTAAAAAACCCAGTGTTATCTCATCCGGCCTGTTTTTACCATGTGGTTTTATGCCCTGGTTTCTCACTGGGAAATTTCCATGGGGGTGATTCCCTGGTATTCCCAGAGGCGCTGCCATGGGTGAAAATGCTCTGCTTCCATGCAGAGGCTCAGTTCCTGCCACCCATCCCATGCTCTGGAGCCCACTGATGGGTGAGCTCACCTCTGTGTGTTTGGGGAAGGAAAGATTCAAACTCACAAGAATTGGCACAAAAGTTCCTGTGGGGTGGATTTCAGGGGGGTTGTGGTGTGGAGGTGGTGCTGGTCATCCTGGTGGGATGCAGATGAGAAGGACAAGGAAGCAGGTGTTCAGCTGGGACAAACTGAAAACCCATTTTCCCCATCCAAACCCCTTTGATTAACGGGTCCTTAATAAGTTTCATCGCATCTCTGTCCCGGCCATATTCAGGGTGGGCTTTTTGTGCTGCAGGGCAGTTCCTGACAGCATCTGTGGGTGATGGCTGGCACAGGGGTTTCTGGTGGACCCAGGCAGTTTTTTTTGCAGATGGATTAAACAAGAAACTCCTTTCTTGTCCTTAACCAAACAAGGTTTATCCTCAGTTACCAATGCCAAGTTGTTTTCTGGGAAGCATCTCCCCGTTTGCCTTCCTCCTGAGTCCACAATTTTATTTGTTTTATTCCTCACATTTCTGAGCTTCCCCTTCCCAGACAGCAATTCTGCTTAAGGAGCCATTTCACATGGAGAAATTTCACCATGATGTGTGTAAAATTTGCCATGAGGGTCAGCCTGAAATGTGCATTTTTGTGTCTCTGGCAGGTTAATTTTTTAGAAGAGCTTGGTTTTGGGGACAATGGTGTGGATGCCTTGGGGAATCCCTCCAGCCATCCAAAATACTGGTTTTCCTATGAAAGCTTCTCACTGGCTCCATCCCACCCTACTGAATTTTCCAAGCTGGATGAACTAATTATTTTTAATAGGAAGCTCAGCTGTGATTCCCCCATTTCAGCAAAGTAATTTGGTTTATTTACATTTAAGCACAAACATATGATTTTTAAAGGAGGCCTGAACAGCTAAAACTGAGGGCATAATCAGATAAATGACTGCATGAGGATTTTTGGTGGCTGAACTTACCCAAAACCCAACTGATGCATTTTAAAGCATGTGTTTGGCAGGTCTAATATCTCTTAAGGAAATGCTTTTTGGGGGTGGCAGCTAACAAAGCAAAACTATCTTTTTAGGAATTCAATTAAATCTAGGCCTGGCTTACTGGACCTCTTCCAGTAAATATATATAAAGCTGAACCCGTAGACATCTGTCTCTTCTCTCACCTCCACCTCCTCCTTTTTTCTGTTCTCCAAGATGTGGTTGAAAGGTGGAGAGGAGACGGGAGGAAGAGGAGGGACTGTCGCCCACCGTAGAGTGCAGAGCACAAGGATTATTTTCTGTTTTGGTGTCTGACCACTTTTGTGATCTAGGGGAGAGCGGATCTGCCTCCATCCCATCCCTTGCCGAAACACAGGTGTAAAAAAATTAAAAAAATAAATTAAGAATCTCAAGGCACATAATTATAGCAAAGAAAGGTTGGATCCAGGGGGACCCCAGCCCATGGGCACTTCCAGACACCCCGTGGCCACAGGTTTGGGAATGAAGTATCCATGCTGCCTTTCCTGTGCTCCTTTCAGAGTATTAGATCCACACACCTTTTCCACCCAAAGGGCTCAGGCCACGGGGAGAAGTCAGGGAACAAAACTGGAGAATTCAGGGATCTAATGGCCACTTTGAGCCCTCTGATATCAGCAGGACTCAGGAGTGGTTGCTTATTTGGGAGCTGTCTTTTTATGGGAATGGTAACCAAACCTCCCTGTCCCGTTTGCACCCTCCTCCTGCAAGGAACCTGTCTCCAAATTCTTGATGCTGCTTCCTTTCAAGTGATAAAGACTTTTTTTTTTCCCCTCCCCATTCCCAAGGGAAAACCTCCTTCCTTACTGCTAAATACTGAAAACCTGGCTCTGGGTGGCAGATCACAAATAAAATTTCAAGTGGGATCCTCCATTTTACCCCCAATTCCCCCCTCTAAGGCAGGAGGAGAAGCACATCCCGAAGAGCTCCCGGAGCCCTGATTCCCATGTCTTTGCTGCATCGCTGGCAGGAGAAGGACAAGGATTTGGGGCTGGGGGGACTGGCTGGGCCTGGTATGGAAGTGGTTAAAGGGATGGGACTGAGGGCAAGGGCTGCCTTGCCGTGATTTATGGGCTGGCTGAGTTAATTTGCTCTTTGTGTGTGATTAGTTGCTGTTGCTGAGTGGTCATCTTCCACAACTACAAATCTAATTAATGCCGGGGTGCCAAGTGTTGGTTTGGTGTTTTGTTGTTTGTGTTTGGTTTTTTTGTTGTTGTTTTGTTTTTATTTTTATTTTTATTTTTAAATCCCTGGCAAATATTTCTACTGTTTTAATACTTGAGAACTGATCATTAATTAGTATGAGTCTGCTAATAGCCAGCTGCATGGTTTCTTGCTTCTCCTCACTTCCAAATTTGCCTGGAGAAGGGACTCGGGAGCTGTGGTGACTCTCCAAGCAGCGAACCAAGGTGTCTGCTGGGATCAGCAGCTTGCAAGGAGCAATCTGCCTTTTTTCCCCCCCACTTCCCAATTTTCTGCAAAACCTGGGAAGAGGGGTAAAACGGCTCCCCAAAATATCTGCTTTCCCCAGCCAGCTGTAATTCCCTGGCGGCACTTCCAGCTTGCTCTGCGTTTCGGGGTTCTGGTGCCGTCCCTTTCCATTGTCCATGGCCTCATCAAACCTTTCCCGCAGCTCTCCAGCTAAGACATAAATTCTGGAGGTTTTGAGTTCGGAGATTTCAAAGTCGCGCTGAAGCACATGGAAATGATTCCCAGGGCTACGGCTATAAAAATAACTATATTGCCGGGGGAAAGGGTGACATGAAATGTCCCCAGAAGAGATCTCGGCGGTGGTTACAGGATCTGTCCCGACTCTGTAAGAGCCCGCTGTGATCTCCCCGTCTCATTGATCACCGCTACCTATAACCGCAGGAAAAATGCCCCCCCAAAAAAGCAATGTAGGAAGGAATCGTGAGGGGAGGCCGCTCAGAAGAAGCGTTTCAATCTCCCCCTTTGTTTTAATGACGATGCTTTGAAAATTAGGGCTGCTCTGCAGAGCTGAGCGGTGTGAGGATGACTAATTTGGAGACAAATTAGGTCTACTTAGCCGGCATGTCTGCCTCGATTGTTCCCTTAATGACCCTTCTACGCACATCTCTCCCGATAGGACTTTTACCGCAGCTCTGCCTCCAGCAGATTAAGTAATAACATGTTTTTACCACTTTTCTAAGCGCTCCTTCGGACCCCATCCAGCATTTTCCCTCTGCCATGCGTGTCTCCAGCCCTTTCTGATGGGTAATTCATTTATTTGCGTCTAGCCCCTGGCAGATTTGTCTCTTTGCACGTCTCCTTCTCCGGAGCATTTCCCTTGCACCTTCTTTTTCAAAGATCCCTGAGCCTGAGAGGTTTTTGGCCGACTTGCAGCGTGTTTGGTGTCTGCTGGGTAACAGATTTATCCTTTCCCAAGGAAAGACGTGAACGTAAACAGAGGATCCAAAATGCATTTTGCTGGGCTTTTTAAACGCACTGAGATGAAACCCCCACTCCTCCCCTCCGCTACAAGGCTATTAATGTAAATACCAAACTTTACAATCCTTCCTGTCAAGGAAACTTATTTACATTTTTTGAAGGATGCGTATAAAAAAACCCGGGGCTTTTGGGACAAAAAAAGGGCTTCGTTCCAGTGTCACTACAGCCCCAGTTAACTATGCTGCTCTCTATACACTATAGAATTAGGTTTTGTTCCCAGGGCCAGCAGAGATAACATCTGTTTGCTTCTTTAAGGAGAAAATGAAATAGGATGCTGGTGTTCTATACTGGAAACAGCCCTGCAAGTCTGAAGGGGTGATGGCATGAGGGCTGTGGATTGAACTCATGCCTTAAACATGGTTTCTCCAGCACCAAAAGGTGGGAAAAGGGGCTCCCAGAGCCAGTTCCAGCTCAGGGGATGTGAAGGGCTTGTTCCCAGTGAGTGGGAAGGAGCAGCAGGCTGCTCATACTGGTGTGGGGCTCAGGACTGTGCTGTCCTTTGCACTTTGCTGCCGGTCCTGCCATCCCAGCTGGACAGGCTTGTTCCCTGCTAAAAGGAATATCAGCAAACATACTGTCATGGTTTTGGTTTTTTTTTCCCCCCCCCGATTTGTTCTTTTCAGTTCAGAGCCAGTTTAGAACATTTTGAAGACAAAAGGAAAAAGTGGCTGCAAGGGGAGAGGTGCAGGTGCCGGCAGTGAGGATGGGGAGATTTTGGGGGGAGGAAGGCTCAGCTGAAACATCCCACTGCAGTCCTAGAGGTGCAGAAGCTGTGTCTGTTTCTCCTGCAACTCCCGGAGCCAGTCAGTTGTCTGGAATTCCATGGAGCAGAACAGGAAAAGCTCTCGTGGCCAGGGAAGCTAGCAGCAGTGACCTGCTGGTGCTCACAGGGGCCAGGTGGCATTTTCCCAGTTCCCAAGGCTCTGATTTTCTAATCAAACAGCTCCTCTGATTTCTGTTTTGCTTGCAGCCAGAGGGGAGCGAGCATCCCTCCGAGAAGAAAACCTTTCCTCGCTTCTCTCTCCCCAAAACCTTGGGAAAGGGGAGGATGGCAGCTCAGCCTGAGCAGCGGTCGCCTCACATTTGCAGTTCCTAGGAAAGGAACTCCCTAGGAAAGGCAGGAGCTGATCCCAAACCCACAGGGCAACTTCTTACGGACTTTTTGTCCATTGAGGCAGCACAGGCTGCTCCCCTCTCACCCGTAAAAAGTCCTACCACCCGACTAAACTCGCCTGTTTTCAAGGGGTTCTTGAGGACCTAGTTGTAGTTTTATTTTTTATTTTCTGGCAGCCGTAATTTCTGTCGCCATAAACGATAGAATTTGACACCGCACCGCACCAGGCCATTTGTCAACAACCTTTTCAACAGTCCAACCACACGTGTGTTCCTGCACAACACAGGCACAGGGAGAGGGGGAAAGTTTGGGATCTTCTTCTGCAAGAACCACCTCAGAGCACTGAGTTGGAGGTTGGGTTATGGCTAAGGAGCCGAATTCCGATTTATTCCAAATCAAACCAAAATGTGCCGGGGTTTGGTTCTGCATGGTGATTTTTCCATTATATCCTCACCTTTTTGGGGTATAGGGACAATCTGAGCACCTACCTATAAAGTCTGCATCATCAGAGCAACGTTATTAATAATTTAAGCAACATGGAGTACAAAACATGGTTTAAAAAAGGCAGGTTTTTCCCCATGTGCTAGGAGTGGTTGTATATTAGATAGCAGATTTCCAACCATCCTTGGCTAATGGCAACACATCATTTGGGAAACAACAGAATCAATGCATTGTTCCAGCCCAGCACTTTCCTATTCAGCCAATCTAAACTGCTGAAGAAATATGTGTTGGGGACATTTTACATCTGGTTTTGACAAGAAGCCTGGGTTTTTGTGTGGGTTTTTTTTTTTTTAATCTGTTTGCTGCAGTTTTTTAACCCAGATTAGCATGGGAAAAGGCTCTCTGTTTTATAAACGGAGGGTTTAGCTTTTGAAAAACTCACTCAGTCTTGGATTTTTGCAGTTGAAATCAGGGCACTATATGCAAAATATAAGAATGCCAGTGATTGCCATAAACCCCACAACGACAGTGTTACTTATTTAAATAAAGCTAAACAACAGGCAGCTCGTGCTAGAGGTAGAATGGGTAGAATAACTAATTTTGAGACTTTTTTTCATGCTTTGGGGAATCACTAGAAGAGCTTAATTCCAGCACCAAAGTGCAAATTCCAAACCATTTCAGTATGCAAGTGAAACATTTACATCTAAAATGGTTTTACATCTGCTTCACACCACTAGTAAGCCATGCTTTCACATTTTTCAGCTCTTTGAACTGAGGCAGTGCAGTTGCATCAAGTTTTTGCCTGGTTCTGTATTTTATTTATTCAAACGGGCCATTCACTGCTGGCCGAACAAAGATGGATTTGCCTCTTTAAACAAGCCCAGCCAATGGGCTGGGATAAACTTTCCTCTTCAACTCTGCACATGATGAAATTATTTCATTTTCACATCACAAGGGTGGCGGGGAAAAATGTCCTTTCAGAGTGTTTGCTTGGTGGAATGGGCTCGTGGGCTCTGTTTTATGTACGGAGCCCCAGAGAGTGCCCAGCCAGACCCAAACTCCGGCTGACACAACGCAGAGCCGCTCTGCTTAATTAGCTGGAGATGAGGGTGTTATTAAAAGGCTTTTCCCCCCCTCCTTTCTGACTGTTTATTCCTCCCTCCCCAAGGCAGCTGAAGAGGAAGTAGTTTTCTGCTAATGGAAAGCGACAAGGAAGGGTTTGGTGAGGAGAGTAAATAAGAAACTGCACCTAACGCCAGCCGCTGCTCTACCGTCACTTTGGGGAAGGGAAACTGGACAAACCCAAAAATTTAGCAGAGTTTCTCCCATGTCTGTTTGCTTTTTGCTGTGTGAGGGGGAAGGGACACAGCCCAGGACTGCAGCCGACATCTGCTGCTCATTTCTTTTAAGAGAAGAACAACCTGGGGCGAACCCATCGCTGAGCCCCGTGTGCGTCCTGCCGACCCCCTGGCCTCCCAGCTGGGAGGGGATGTGGCCACCACGGGGCTCAGCACTGGGGTTTTTGGGGTGCAGACACCCACGGAGCGGGGCAACAGCTGTTTTGGATCCCCTTGTCAGCCTGTTGTGGCCATCACCTTTTCCTCTCTGAGCCCTGCTCCGAAGCAGCGCTTTCTGGCAAATCTCACACGGTGACGGCTTTCCCCTCTGTCCCTCATCATCCAGCTCTCAACACCAGCCCCCTCTTACTCCCCATTCCCACAGAGCAAAAGCATGCTGATTATTATTTTTCACCCCCCCCCCCAAAAAAAAAAAAAAAAATTTGGGCATATCTCATTTTTGCCCTCCTGGAAGCTCCATTTATTTGAATTTCCTCCAGCATTGGGAGAGCGGGAGGAACTGGATGTGTCTACTCTGCCCTCCAGGTCAGCGACCCCAAACCCATCAGCACCCCCAGCATTCCACAAAGGGCAAAGGGAAGGAAGCAGACCCAGGAGAAGTCATCCAGGAGAAGAGAAACGGGTACCTACCCCTTGGGCTGGCCCGGCCCGGGCGGTCGCTAGTGGGAGGCCGACATGGACCACGCTCCCTCCATCCTCCACACGGAGAAGGCATAACTGAGCCTCTCATGAGCCACGTAACTGCAGCTTGTCATCTTACTGTCCATCTCGTCGCTCTGTAGCACCTGGTAGAGGAAGTCTATGTACCGTGCCGCCAGCTTGAGCGTCTGGATTTTACTCAGTTTGTCAGAGGGCAGCGTGGGGATGATTTTCCTCAGGGCAGCAAAAGCTTCGTTGAGCGACTGAGTCCTCTGCCTCTCTCTGACGTTGGCCAGGATCCTCTGACTCTGCAGTTCTTCGTAAGATTGGGAGCTGGGACTGGACTTCTTCCCCCTCTTCCCTGGGTTGGGGCTGCCATCTTCACTGGACTTCTTACTGTATCTTCTCTTCCTGCCAAATCTCTTTGGCTGCCTTTCCAGCTCCTCTTCACTGGTCCCCAAGCTATCCACAGGGGAAACAGGAGAACTGGAGCTTTCTTCCATGCTTTCTGCAAGAAGGGGAGGGGAAGAGCCTTTCCCCCCCTCCTTATGTTATGTGAGTGTGTGTGTGTCTTAAATGTGCTTTAAATTCCTGAGACAGATCCTTTGGAAAAACAGGAGGACTCTTTTTTTCTTTTTTTTTCCTTTTTTTTTTTTTTTTTTGCTGACCAAACGTTTTCCAGGTTGCTTGAAGGGCTCTTATTTCAAGGACCGAGGTTGTGTAAAAAAACTGAGGTCTTGGAGAGAGGAAGTTATTCTAACTTTTTGGAAACTTTAGCTGAGCTCAGTTGCTAAATAGTTGTCAGAAGTGAGGGAGGTGCGGGGCTCCCTCCTGATTGGCCGGCCAGGTCGGTGGGAGGAAGGCTTTTCCCCTGCTAAACTTTCACAGTTTTATGTTACACTTAACTAAAATCTTGGGAATGCACCTCGAATCGAAGATAGCTGGCGAACGCCACCCCCCACCCCTGGGGATGCTGGATTTGCAGCACCCCTCCAGGTTAACCCCCGCACCCACCCTGGGGTTTTTGGGGTGCTGCCCAGGGTCCCGTTCCCAGCAGAGGTTCCGTGCCCAGGTCGGGGTGCAGAGGGAGCCCTCCAAGCACGAGAGTGTGCCCCGTTCTCATGGAATGGGGCCCTGTTCTCCAGCCCCCCGTGCTGGGGGTCCTGCAAACCCCCTGTCCTGCAGGGATGGGGTGGGGATCTGCCTCCCCATCCCACAGGGTCACCTTGGAGCGGCAGAACTTCCCTGGGGCACGCTAAGCCGTGGAAATGGTGGAGATCTGGGGGCAAAGGGGATAAACCCTGACTTGTGGGGGACATGCCTTTGGGTTTCTTTCCTCCTGGACAGACCCAAAATATCGATCATCCAGAAAGCAGCTAATAGTTCGTGGCAAAACCCCTGGAGAGGCAACACTGAGATTTTCTCCCCATTTTCCCCTCTTCCATTAAAAGCTAAACAGTACATTTTAGGGAATCAGCAGCCAAGGTAGGTAGGAGGACATTTTTTCCTCCTTCAGAATATCCTGCTGCTGAATTTGTGGAATCCCAGAACACAAAAACTGCGATAGCAGGATTTTTGATCTATCCAACAGAAGACAACAGGTCTCTTTTTTCCTCTCCATCACACCGTAAGGGGAAATGTGGGAAAACTCTGCTGGCTTCTGTGGAGCTAAGGCAGAGAAAAATCAGATTTGAACCTCTGATTTCAGTCACAGTCCAAATTGCAGGAACAGACGCATTCCTGAGCGGCAAAGATCATGTTTTGAAAATGGATCAGGGAAATAAAATAAAATAAAATAAAATAAAATAAAATAAAATAAAATAAAATAAAATAAAATAAAATAAAATAAAATAAAATAAAATAAAATAAAATAAAATAAAATAAAATAAAATAAAATAAAATAAAATAAAATAAAACAGTAAGAATAGTAAGAATAGTAAGAATAGTAAGAATAATAATAAATAAGACAAGAGAAACTCATAAAACATTGATGTTGTATCAGAAGAATTGGTTTGGAATGCATTTCTTTGCGAAGTTTTCCAGTAGGTATCAACACTCATTAACAGAAAAAATAATGTCTGGTTTGATTGGGAAGTGTTCCTTGGTAGGAGAAGGAATTTTTGGCTTGCCTGGGGCTGGCTGCACCGCTGGTAGGTAATGTTTATAGTGGAAAGCTTTCCCCAGGCAGCCCCCGGGGAGAGCCTGTGTTTGCTTTCCAAAGGAAAGGTTTTCAGGTGCAGCACAGAAGTCGGAAAGCGAGGCCGTTCTGCAAATAGATTTTTAATCTGATTTAAGACCCCGGTAAGCTGGGCAGGGCGGGTGCTGCTCCTGTTCGTACCCCAAATCCCAGTTTCCAGAGGGTTTGGGGCTGGATCTGAGGGTTGATCCAGCATCCAAAACCTGGAGTTCCAGGAGTACAAGTGGGCTGGGATGGTGCCTACCACGGACCTCAAAGCTGATGTCACCCCTTGAGAGGGGTATTTGGTTTGTCCTGTGGTTATTTAGGAGCCTCCTGAGTGCTCGGGATCCTTCCCAAGTATTGAGGGAAGCCATCACTGAAGGCTGGAGGGGCACCACTCCTGGTTTTCCCAGCAAACAGGTTCTCGGCTCACAGCACTGCGGGTGTGCAGGGATTTCAGAGGCGTCGTGGGTTAGCAGGGATTCATGGAGCACAGGAGAGCAGGGGGATGCAGGGATTCATGGAGCACGGGAGAGCAGTGGGATGCAGGAATCCATGGAGCACAGGAGAGCAGGGGGATGCAGGGATCCATGGAGCACAGGAGAGCAGGGGGATGCAGGGATTCATGGAGCACAGGAGAGCAGGGGGATGCAGGGATTCATGGAGCACGGGAGAGCAGGGGGATGCAGGGATCCATGGAGCACAGGAGAGCAGGGGGATGCAGGGATCCATGGAGCACGGGAGAGCAAGGAGATGCAGGGCTGAGCTCCTGGGGTGCCCTGACCAAAAGGGCTGCAGGTGCCCACAAAACGCTGCTCAGGGAGGGAGCAGGGATGTTTTGGGCTGCGTTTGAGAGCACCAGAAGCAAGGGAAGATGATCCCAGCTGGTGAGGAGGGTGAGTGGAGCTGCTGGTTGTACCTCTCCTCTCCTCTCCTCTCCTCTCCTCTCCTCTCCTCTCCTCTCCTCTCCTCTCCTCTCCTCTCCTCTCCTCTCCTCTCCTCTCCTCTCCTCTCCTCTCCTCTCCTCTCCTCTCCTCTCCTCTCCTCTCCTCTCCTCTCCTCTCCTCTCCTCTCCTCTCCTCTCCTCTCCTCTCCTCTCCTCTCCTCTCCTCTCCTCTCCTCTCCTCTCCTCTCCTCTCCTCTCCTCTCCTCTCCTCTCCTCTCCTCTCCTCTCCTCTCCTCTCCTCTCCTCTCCTCTCCTCTCCTCTCCTCTCCTCTCCTCTCCTCTCCTCTCCTCTCCTCTCCTCTCCTCTCCTCTCCTCTCCTCTCCTCTCCTCTCCTCTCCTCTCCTCTCCTCTCCTCTCCTCTCCTCTCCTCTCCTCTCCTCTCCTCTCCTCTCCTCTCCTCTCCTCTCCTCTCCTCTCCTCTCCTCTCCTCTCCTCTCCTCTCCTCTCCTCTCCTCTCCTCTCCTCTCCTCTCCTCTCCTCTCCTCTCCTCTCCTCTCCTCTCCTCTCCTCTCTTCCTGCCCTGCCAACATTTATTTTCCAGCTTTTTATGGCCCAGCCATGACCACCGAAAGCAGGGCTTGACCTCCCAGTGTGTGAGGTGTTTCCACGGGCTGGGATTTGATCCTACCAGTGACAGAGGAGTTCTGGGGGTGGACTGTGTGGATGGATGTCAACACGTCCTGCTCTCAGCTGGCACAGGGAATTTGGGATAATCCCATGCAAGCACAGCCACAGCTCCTGGGCATTTCACTGGAGCTGTGCTGGGAAAAAGCTGTGGCCACGTGGCGTGATCCTGGTCCAGCTGCTGCTCCTGGCACTCCGGGATGTGCTTCTCTGGGCTGCACGGCGGCAGCAGCAGAGCAGCCCCGCGCTCCTCTGGGTTAAACAGCTAATATTAAGTAAATAAATTAAATAAAAACCTGCCTCGCTTTAGCAAACGAGACCGAAGGAGTGTTTGCAGGATCGAGGCAGGATTTCTCCCTAAGGGAATTGCTGCTGTGCATAACCTCTAAACGTGCAAAGCCTTTTAGTATCAGGCAGGCTTCATTAGGGGAAATTTATGGTGGGATTTGGCTGTGGGGTAATTATGGAGTCTCTGAGCCCAGCTCCAGCGAGCATTGCTCTGGAGCTGCCGCTTGTGTGTGTGCGGACCCTCCACTGCTGCAGTGCTTGGTGCCAGGACTGGTGGTGACAATCCTGCAAATATCTGCCCTGGAGCAGACCAAAGGCAGGGGACCAGCCTCGGCTGAAATGTGATCCAGCTCTCCTGGAGGAAAGGGGAGTTTGGGGAGGTTTGTGGGGGAAGCAGCGTGAAGGTGCCGCTGGCAAAGTGGGCTGGGCTGGGCTGGATCCATCCTTCCTGCCACCACGGCAGGGTGGGAGAGAGGTTAGGGAGTAAAAACTACTCCTGCCACATGAAAGAATAGTTTTGGAAGAACTGTAATGCCCTGTTTGAATGTGACACTCACTGTCAGGCTCCCAGATTATTTTGTTATCAGGCAATAATGAATATGGATTGAGATTTGGGGTCAGTGCTTGTTCTCTGTAGGAAGCCTGTGGTCCAGTTGTCCCCTTGGCAGGATTTGACCAGAAAATCACCCTCTGGCCTCTCTGTGCTGAAAAGGAGAAAGTTCGGATTTTAGCCTCCTGCCACCCCTGCCTCTGCTTGTCGTGGGAAGTAGGAAAAGATTGGATGCCCTGACAGTGCAGGTAATAACCTTTCAGGGCACCCAGCCTGCTCTCCCAACCCCGTTCTGCTGGGGGAGCTGCCAGGGACGCCAATTTTTGGAGAAAAAACTGGGGAAAACCAGACGCCGTTGTGCTCTTTTGCCCTCCTCCTTCTCCTGCTATAGAGGAGAGCATCCCTTCTCCTTCCAGAAACATCCCGCTGCAGAATTGCACCCAGCATCGAACCATTGCACCCAGCATCGAACCACCTCTACTGCAGCCAGATCTGGTTAAGCTGATTCGGGTTTCCCCCTCCTTTTTTAAAGGGGATAATTCCTCAGTGCTTGTGCAGCACTCACCGGGAGCGACCCGGTGTGGGCACCTTACCCGTGCTGCCTTGGCAGCCCCAGCCGGGATTGTCCCTGCTCCTTCTGGTGCCTGGGCTTTGTTCTCTCATCCCTCGTGTCCCCCAGAGCACTTCCCCTGCGGTGACAAGTTCCTAATCAAAAGCAAAGGAGCAGATAAGGGGCGGGAGGTGCGGGGCTTTAGGGATGAGACGCTCGGAGCGGAGCACGGTTCCAAAGTAATCGGATACGCTCCGGCCGGAGTTTTGTGCAGGAATGTACATCTGTTTCTGAACTGTTACCAGCTGATGTGCCCGCTCTTCCCTTCTGCTTCCTCCCCTTCCAAAACCCCGGAGCAGCGGGACCAGCGCAGGAGAGGCTGAGCCGGGGCAGCGATTCCCACTCTGGGATGATCCTGGCAATAAAAGCGGCAAGGTGTGCTTTGGTTCTCCCTGTAAGGACAGAGGCGGTGGCAGCTCTGTCCCTGCTCCATGACCTGGATCCCTCAGCTTGGTGCTTGAGGACCTGGAAACAGGGATCTTTTTAGGCAAGGCTTGCAGGAGGCTGACAGAAAAAAAGACGAGGGAAGGACTTTGAGATTTTCCCAGAGGATGTCCCTTTTTCCCAGGAAATGTCCACAGGCTCTTTGTCCATCTCCTTTATGAAGGTGGCTGCTACATACAAGCTTTGACCAAGCAAGGTGTGAATTTTCAAGGTCATCATGGAGAGGAGAAGGCTCCAGGGAGAGCTCAGAGCTCCTTCCAGGGCCTAAAGGGTCTCCAGGAGAGCTGGAGAGGGACTGGGGACAAGGGTCAGAAAGGATGGGACAAGGGGGAATGGCTTCCCACTGCCATGGGAAGGGCAAGATGGGATATTGGGGAGAAATCCTACCCTGTGAAGGTGGTGAGCCCCAGAGAAGCTGTGGCTGCCCCACTGGAGCATGTCTTGGAGAGGAGAGGTGCTTCTGAGCCCTTCTAACTCCTGTAGGACACAGGCAGCTGTTTAAAGTTATGGATATATTAAAATCAGGCCTGAATTTCTCCCCCTCTGGAATAAGAAGGGAGATCTTCAGTGTCTTCTACAGGTTTTTGGGATCTCAAGCACAAAGCTGTTGGGGGCCCATCCCCATCTGCACTACTGTCAGTAGGACAAGGAGAATCTGCCCAGACGTAGTTCTGCCTCAAACATGGGGTGCAATGTTTCAGATCTGATCATGGATTTCTGGCAAGGTGAGAAATCCATGTAATTTCCCGTGCTGGCAGCACTGGGATGGCAGCACGCATCTTGCCACGGAAAGAAACCCAAAGGCAGCGGCATCGCCGTTGTGGATTCTATTTTTAACGACAGCACAGAAAGAACGGGTGTTCTGGAGAGTAAAAAGTGGTGGCTATCACGATTCCAAAAATAGCATTTCTATTTTAGATCATTTGCCTGAGGCCACTGCTAATTGCAGATCAGAGTGGAATGGCTCCCTGGGAATCCACAGGCAAGAAATTTTTTCATCCATTCTTTCCCTCTTTTTGGAAGGTGGAATATTAATTGTGGCTGCAGCAGTAGCAACTGTAGCTTAAAAACCTGGGCTAGGAAAATGAAAATATTTTTTCATGAACTGGAAAATCAAAGCATGGAAAACATTTCATTCTCCTCACCTTTTCCTCCCCCATTTCCGGCCTTGTTAAATTGGGAAAGAAGGGTTTCCCACTAATATAAAGGTGAATCCAAATCCAGCCTGGGTGTTCCAACAGCACTCAGGAATGGCTGGAAGGGTCAAGCTTCTCTTTATGTTTTTGGTTTTCTCATTGCAACACCAGCTTCAAGAGGTTGTTGCACCTTTCAGTACACCAGATTGCTCCAAGCCTGCTGTTTGTATTCCTGCCTCCCAGTATTTTTGAGGATTAACCAGAATCTTGGTGATTCTGATCATGGATTAATTTGAATCCTGATGATTCAAGAGGTGAACCAACCTTACAGTTAACAGCATTGTGAGGTGAAAAGACAGGAACAGGGTACTAGGAAAAACAAAGGAAAGCCCTGGAGTAATTAAGCTGCTGTTGTAATAAATGTCTCTCCTCATGGGTTCAGGGAAGAACGTCTCTTAAACCAAAGTTTTAACTGCTGTGGATGGAATTTAACCACCAAGGTGCATCATTTGGCAAGTCAGATGCTGGGCAGAGGGAAGCCAAAACAATGAGCTTGACATGGTAACTGTGGGGCTGGGTGCCTCTGCTGGAGCCCACTGGGATTCTGGGAATTGCCACGATTTGGAAAAGTCGCAGTTCTGAATGCCAGGGAAAAACTAGGGAAAATTTTTTAGGGGTTCTCAAGAGAGAAAAAAGGAATTTTCCAGGAGAAGATGATGGAGCCAGTTAAAATCAGGCCTTTGCAGGTTCTTTGGCCAGCTCTGAACTTCACCTTGGCTTTTGGATACCTAAGCTACTCACAGTTTGCAAAGCCTGGAGCTCAGGCAACCTCTGTCCTCATTTCTCATCCCAGAGCACTGCAATTCCCCTGAAATTTCTGCTTTCCTTGCAGTGAGAAGTCCTGCCTTTGGAGCGTTCCTATTCCCAGCAGCCTGGCTGTGGGGTCACAGAGATGAGACCTGGCTTTCCTGTACCAGAAGAGAAGAGTTCTGCTGGTTTGGAAATTGGGTTCATCCTCCCCGAATATTCACCTGCTTAAACCAGGGAGCAACACTTTCTGCCTCAGGGTTTGGGTCTTCTGGGTGTTGCTCTCCTGGATTTAAGTGGCCTGGAAGAGGGATGGGACAATGCCCTGGGTAACTGGTGAACTTCTCTCCAAGGGGAAAAGGAAAAACCAGACAGTTACTGAGGGAAAAAAAAGTTCATTTTCTAAATAAAGCAACCTTTTTTGAAATGTGCCAGCATTCCTAGGAAAATAAGATTTATTTTGGAAAACCAGGCACCCTGAGTCCTTCACCTCCATATGTTGCAGTTTAGGTTTCTGCTGCAGCGATGGGCTGGGGCCTTCTGATCAAATTTCTTGGCTACCAGCTGATTCGGTTTCACTTTGGTATTTAATTTGATGCTGAAAGGTTGAAATCTTCCATTTAAGGAAGAAAAAAAATAATAATTACTGAGTAACTACACTTACAACATCAGAAGGGAGAGCCAAACCTACTCAGCTGAGAGGAAATTATTTTTCTTAGACTGATTAAAACTTTTGTTTTTTTCTTTGTCTTTACCAACACCTGTTTAACTCAGGCACCTGAATAAACTTTGAGGAGAAAAGATAGTTTTGTTAAAGGCTCAACTGGACCCCCAAAAGCTCGAGTTCCACTTCTGAGACCCTCAACAAATCCAGGGGAAACCAGGCTTGACATTCCTAGTGAGATCTGGGGAGGAAAAAGCAGGAAAGGCCCATTATTTCTTTCAAAAACAATTAGGTGGAAAAGCCCCAAGCCAAGCAAACAAGTCCTCCAAACTCAAGGCTGGTTGAATTTAAAAGAAGACACCATAAAAATTTATAAAATGAGTGTAACTTGGTTTAGGCTGTTGCTCCAGAAATATTGAGTGGACCAGTGGTTTTCTCAGGAGCAGCAACCCTGCTTGTTGGGATGCTGTTAGCCACAGCACAAAGTCTCCTGGATGAAGTTGGGGCTGTAGACACACGGCCTGTGGACACCCAAACTGCTGTGGAGGAACGTGTGCGCGGTAGCCCAGACGCTGGAAATGAAACGATCAGGGAAACAGCTGCACCCCTCAGAGGCACAGGAAGAGCATTCCTGCAGAACATCTGTGGATTTGCATGTGTCGGGTCAAGGAAGATGTTTGGATGAGGCAGCAGGTATGAACCTCCCAGGCCTGCTGCACCCAGAGTCCAGGGCATCCTCCACCCTTCCCATGGCATCCCTGGTGTGCTTGGATGGGCAAGGGTGGCCTGCCCGCTATTATTATCAAATTCCAGAATTATTTGGACTGGAGGTGTCTTGAAGGTCACATCCCACACCTTCCACTATCCCAGGTTGCTCCAAGTCCTGCCCAACCTGGCCTTGGGCACTTCCAGGGATCCAGAGGCAGCCACAGCTGCTCTGGGCACCCTGTGCCAGGGCCTGCCCATCCTCATAGGTTACAATTCCTTCCCAATATCCCATCTAACCCTGCCCTCTGGCAGTGGGAAGACATTCCCCCTGTCCTGTCACTCCAAGCCCTTGTCCAAATTTCCTCTCCAGTTTCCTTACTGGCCTCCTTTAGGTATCCTGTTCCTCAGCAGGATTGGCCAGTGGGAAGCAGTGCTCCAGCAGAATCCCTGGGCTCTGATTCCTGTCTCAGTGGCTCATACCCTGCCTGCAGCATCTCCCAGGAGGGGTGGCCTTGAGGAACATTCCTTTGGCTGAAGGTGTGAGGTGCATTCTGGTGCTGGATGCATCCTCACAGTGGGACAGGTTTTGGTCCTGTCCAACACCATACGTGGGGTCAGCTTCAAATGTATAAATCATTGCATGGAATTGAGGAGGTGATGCACAAGCTCAAACCTTCTCCAGGAGGTGGGCAGCAGCCGAAGCCTATAGATATGGCCTAGCTTCTGTGTTCTCCAATCCTGGAATTCAGCAGCACTCCCTGGTAGCTCTCTCTGCCAAGGAGGATGAGCAGCCCAAGCTGTGGTGGATTGCAAAGCATTGAGGTTTTGTGTCTTTTATCTCAAAACGTCTTTTGAAGGAGGAGAGCTGTAAAATATACCTGTCCTCGGCCTGAACCTCCCCCAGCTTTTTCATTATCAGTTAAGCTTTGCGATTTGTTGGGGTCTTTTGGGGTTTTTTTTTGGGTTTTTTTTCTGGCATCAATAAGGCGGTGAGGTTTCATTTCCTCCTCCTTGGCGCTTTTGGCAAAGCTTGAGTTTGCTGTCGGTTCCACTCTAGGCCCTGTCAGGTGACTCGGAGTCTGATCCACAACTTGCACAGTCAGCAGAAAACTTTATGTTGTTCTCAGCAGGCTTTGCAGCGACCTTTAATAATTCCCTCCTTCCAAGGGGGCTGGAGCGGGGATCCAGTAGGCATTTGTCGTGTCCCGCTCTCCTCAAGGGCCAATAATTCCATGCAATATTTTCATAGGCCTTTGATCCATCACTGTTGCTCGATGGTGCTTTGAAGCCTTAATAGCGCCCCATATCCCGCACTTATTAAATTCAAATTCTCCAGTCGCATTTCCCTGGAAGATACATAAAAATAACACATGGAGGAAATGGAGCTGGAAGATCCTCTGTATGAGCTGGCTTACATCTCCTGTGTGGGGAAGACACCGAGAGCGTTGCCTTTGCACTCGTGACAGAGCCATCTGCGCAATTTTGACAGAGTGGGGAATATCTGAAAAAGCAATAATAGGCTTGGGGAGCTGCAAGCCGGCTTCAAAGCCTGATTTTCAGGATGCTGCTGGGCAGCCTTTCATATAGAGGGAATTAGCACTGGAGGCACCTCACTGCACAGGATGCCCTGGGCTCTGGAAATGGATGTGTCTGGTGAGCTTTAATGAAGCTCCTCTGGAGCTCTTTCTGGCAGATATTTTGGGATTGGGATAAAGGTGCCATCGAGGGGTCTGGAATCAAGTTGGACCCAATGATCTTGAGGCCTTTTCCAACCTAAGTTATTCTGTCTTGTTGGAGAGGGAAGGGTAAAGCAGTGGGATGAGCCATTTGCTTGAGGATAGTACAGAATGAAGAGGGAGATGCAACAGATTTTGGGTGGAAACTCAGATCCAAGCAGGAGGACAGATTATCCATTAACTGCTGGAAGAACTGGGAGGAAAAACCAGGTGTGTCTCAAGGATCCTCAGTTTACAAGATCCCTTTACCTTCCTGCTCGAGAGTGACAGCCTGGGAACTGCACAAGTCCACAGTAAATCAGGGAAACACTTGTCCCTCTTAATTTTTTGGGGTCTCACCAGGAGACAGGGGGGACATTTCTGATAAATTCCAGCTGAACCACCCGATTTCTGTGCAAAGTCCTTCGTGAGGACCAAGCAACTCGCAAGCCACCTCCTCAGAGCTCACCTCCATAAAAACATGTTTTCCCCGGAAAACTCTTCTCCCTGCCTGAGCAAGGAAAGCAGCCTGAGGAGAACAGAGAGAACTTGGCTGCACCAAAAATAAAAAGGGTGATGAGCAGCACTGGATGGGGTGTGACGCTCCCACCAGCTCCGGTGTATCCTGGGCTGGCATCGCCTTGGGAACTGCGAGGTTTGGGTGGCTCATAAAGATCCAGGGTCTCCTGCTGATTGCCACGCAGGCACAGACAGTGCTTCCCAAACCTTTGGCTTGGTTGGTGGGACAAATACCTTCTGGCTTACGAGGCAAAGCCCAAATTAACAGCCAGAAACATCAGCGTCTCACGGCATGTTGTGCAACCAGAGCTCTGATATTTTGTAATTAGTGTTGCTCCCTGTTGGTTTTCTTTTTTTCTTTTCTTAAAGTGGGATCTAATTTTTTCACCAGGAGCACATGGGGAAAAACTGATTCAGAAAGCAGATAATAAAAAATAATAATTATTAAAAAAAAATAAAAACAAAAATTGGTTGCAGATAGTTCACCTTGTTTTCAAGGAAGTTGAGAACTTCCTAAAGGAAGTTTTCACAAGCGGGGAAATTTCTCTTTGGTGAAAAGCAGAAGTTTGATGCAGCAGGGTTGCTGAAAGTGTTACAAAAGATCAGCCTTCAGCATGGCCTTGCTGACTTGAGAATTTTGAAAGCCCCAAAGTGTGACTGCTCTACTTGGTGCAAAAACTTCTGGGGATGAGGACTGAGGAGGTTTGGTGGTGCCTTGGCAAACAGAAACATAACATGCAGTTGAGATGTGTAGGCTGCTGAAGGAGATGGCTTTCACGTGCTGTCTTGTGTCACGTGAACCTGCTGGTGGAAAAATGGGCTTCTAAGTGACAATTTTGGGTCAGTCCACCAGATGTGCTCAGAGTGTGGGTGCTGAACCCTGACACCCCCAGACCTTGAGCACCTCTCAGTGTCGGCACCTTCGTTCCGCTGTGCGACAGACTGTGAGTGTGGAGGAACTGAGATGGGATGGGGTTTTCTCAGTTCCAGTGTGTGTGTTCCCAGCATTGTTCCCAGCTCCATTCCCAGGAGTGTTGCTCCCTGTGGGGAATGGGGACCACCAGCTCCCAGTGAGCACCGCAGGAGCGAGGCAAGGCTGGTGCAGAGCGATTCGCAAGCAAACATCTGCCGGGCACTGAGCACAGATAAATCCCAAAATCAGAGTGGAGCAGACATATGATGAAATCCTTCCAGGCAGAGGGGAGGGGGAGGGGGCCAGCAATCCAACGTGTCCCAATATTTTCATTATAAAACACAACGTATCAGTAACACGCACACGTGAAGCTGTGGAAATGCCGGCCCTGTCGCCGCGCCATATGTTTTAAATATCATCGAGTCAGCTGGTTTTGGGGTATATCTGATATTCTGGCTGTTGTCACCAGGACTGGACCAACCAATTCGTATGGAATATGAATTGGCCTTGAGCTCGGTCTAATCGCTGACCCAAGGAGGGTTTTGCAAAAGGCATTTCTAACCTGAAGAACGATAGGCTCAGTCTTGCGCTGGGGGAGGAGGGCGGGCGGACTCTTGACCTAGATACAAATCTCTGGGGTTAAAATTCAAGAGGCTGTTGGATAGCAAGGACCAAAACATGTCACTGATAAGATTTGTTCTCTCTCTGTCTCTCTTTTTTTTTCCTTTTTTAAAAATGTTTTTGCTGGAAAACACACCTCGCACAAAAATCCTGATCGTTGTTTCTTGCAAGTCGCAGTTTTTAATATTTTCCCTTCAGTGTTTCTCACCACGAGGAAGTAATGAAATGTAGATAAAAATGTCTATATTTTTAATTTGGAAATTAATGTGAAGCTCCCAGTTTCTTTCAGGTCCCCCACATTCTTTTCAGGGAACAATTAAATATGGAAGAAATCTTACTTTTAGTATTTTTTTTGTCTTCTTAAAAAGAGGGAACCCTATCCAGATCTTCATCTTGAAATATTCACATGAAAGTCTCCCAGTTTTAGGAGAAAGGCAGAGAAATATTTCTGGGGGAAAATTCTTTCATTCCCTTACTCTGTTCCCTTTTACTTTTTCTTTGGGGGGGTCTCCCTGACAGCAAAAAGGGGATAAAGCAGAGAAAACCGGGGAGTGGAAAAAATAAATATATTTTAATTATATTATCAAGCAATTCCTGGTTCTCTCCCTTTTTTACTTTTTGAAGAAAGGAAGGATGAATGATCTTGGGAGGGGGGTAGTGCATGACAGATCCTTTTCCCTCTTACCCCCACTTTTGGCAAGGAAATGGAGTTCATGGCAAGTTGCAGAGGAAAGCACTGTTCTAGGGGAATTTTTGGGCTGGGAAAATTCAGCTCCTTTGTCTGGGCAGCCCTGGTGTCTCTTTGCAAGACGTGGGCTGGGACCCGAACATCTCGCAGGGCTCCTTCCTGTTCCCACGTCCGTGCCAGGACTCGGGCTCGGCGGGAGGATTTGGGAAAACGCGTCCTGGGAAGATGGGAGCCGGGGGGGATGGAGCTCCCTCTCGCAGAGCCGGCCTGGATCTGCAGCTCCAGTGCTCCCAGGCTGATCTTGCTGCTGGGCTTGGCAGATTTGTGTGCAAGGTGCTATTTTTACAGACACTTTGCTGACTACAAAGAGAGTTTGGGCTCACCCTGCGAATCCTGGACATTAAACACATGCTCTTCCCCCCAGGGAAGTCTGTTTGCTCGCAGCTTTGTTTTGCTTTGGTGCCATTGGGATGTGCAGAATTCGCTCCTGGGTGCAGTCTGACACAGATGTGAAGATTCACTATTTCCCTGAGCCTTTCCTTCTTTCCCTATCAGCTTCTGTTCAGGGAAACCTATGCAAGGGAGTGGAAGGAGTGGATTTGTGTGACTGTAGCTCAGCCTGCAAAAATTGCATTGCCAGTGACGCAGAACAAAAAGGGAGGAAAAAAATCACCCCTCACCCTGTTTTTTAACCCTCTGTATCATTCAGTTGTGGTCATTTGGTGCAGAGGCAGAATCTGTGGACCCTTCTTTGTACAGCTGAGGGAATCTTGGATAGACCAAACCATACTGATCTGGTGAAAATTCAGGCTTGGCCTCCTGGGAGCCATTAGAGCTCTTCACTGATTTAATCCAGAAGTTTAATGCCAGAAGGGACTGTTTGATCTCTTGGACCTGGAGCACTTTGGTGAGACAATTCACTGAGGTGTTTGCCTAAAATTTGTCACACCCTACCTCTTCCTTTTTATCTTTATCTACATCCCTCCCCCCCGCCCCCCAAATGTTATTTTTCCTTTCAATCCTCTAAGCAAGGTCCCTAGCAAAGAACAGCATTCCTGCCATGATGGACACGTCTCACCCAGCCCCATCCTGAGCCGCCCAGCCCGTGACAGCTTTTCAGTCCACTTATCCAATGTGACAAGAGCAATGCCGGCTCCTTCCCTGCAGTGACTCATAAGGACAAGTTATTAAGATATTAATTCCCAGGATGGGGGCCAAGAGGGTTCAGACACCGCCTGCACTGCTGTTGCTGTCTCCATCCTTCTCCGGGATGTGTTTACAGATCAGCTGGAAATTTCCTAAATAAGTTGATTCTATCCATCAACAAATTCCCTTCGGATAATGCACATTTTGTGGCAGTTTCCAGTGTTCTGCCTACAGGAGGATATAAAAACTCCTTTTGTTATAATATAGCCTCCTTGGCAGCTTGTAACTCAGTGGGAAAGGCTCTGGATTCCTGGAGGAGCGCACTGTGTCAGCGATTTTGGGGATTTCAGGCAGAGGGAGGCCTCACTGGGGAAAAAAAGCAAAACCCGAGCAAAACTGTGCTCTCCTTTTGAGATGAATGGGTAAAAATTAAGTTGAAGATAAAAAGAGTCTGAGTAAAGGGTGTGAAAAGATGTTCTTATCTTGGCAAATCCAGTGGGATTTTGCAGGAAACGGGAGCACTGGGTGTGTGTCGGTCAGGTTTCATCCCAGAATGAAAGTTCGAGGGAGCAAAGGCTTCCATGCACACTTTTCCCAGGGATTTTGTCACCTGAGCAAGGTGGTGACAGCAGTTCCTCCATCCCAGCATGGGTGCATCCCAAAGGGAGATGCCGAGGAGCATCCAGATCTTGGGGTGTGAGGGTGCTGGAGACTTCTGTGGTCTCCAGCGGTGTCCCCAGACAAGACTTCTTCCAAGAGTTTCCAATCCTTCTTTTTCCCAAGTAACATTTGCGCTTCCAACACAGGTTTTGGGTTTTTTTGTCTGAATGCAGCTGATCCAACCCAGCAGAACATTCAAATAGGGATAAGTTTCCTGGTGAAGTCAATTCCCCTCATCCAATTAATCATTTTTGCATTATCGAAAGTGTTTTTCTGGAAGGGGTGTCTTTTTTTTTCCTTAAATATTCAAGTTCATCTGGAAAAATGCCTCCAAAAGTGTGCAGACAAGGTAAAAATTTTTAAAATTTAAAACCTTTCCTTGCAAATTTATAATTTTCACTGAAAATCTAAGCCTCATCAGTTATGGGCTTGGGGAAGAAAACTTAGACTGGGGGCAGTTTTGTGGCTTTCTCTTTTTCTTTCTTTCTTTCTCTTTTTTTTTTTTTTTTAACATTTTTTGTTTTCTTTTCCTTTTCCTTTTTCTCTTTCTCCTTTCTCTTTCTCTTTCTTCTTTCTCTTTCTCTCTTTATTTTTTTAATTTTTAATTTTTAAATCCACACAGTTCTCTGCTTTCTTCTCTCTGCCCACCTCCATAAAAACCCAGAGAGTTCATGTAACCATCAATAAATTGCACTGTATCCTTTTCTTACTGATTTTTCACAGGAATGGCTTAAATTTTGGTACCTCAAGGGAAAAAATAAATTAAAATACAATGACACAATGATTTCTTCATCTTCCTTTTTTCACCCTTTGCTGATCTGCACACAAAAAAATATCATTTCAGACCAATGCCAGAGGTGTTGTGAGCATCCAACAAAGAAAATATTGCCAAAATCAGGAAACTTTCATAAAAATTGAATCTGGCAATGTTTGTTTTTTTAATGTCTTGTTTTTCTGGAACCTGCGGCTTGTGGGATGGGTGAAGCTTGGATGCCCTCAGATATGCAGTAGCTCTTCCCTGTGATGTTTTTACATGTGGAAGGGACAGGTGATCCCTACTCTGAATATCAAGTTGACAAGGAACTTGAAATAGCATTAAAAGGTGGGAGAAAACCCTGGGAGATGAATTTAGGATGGACCTTTCCAGCCCCCTGCTCAGGGAAGCGCTGCAAAAAGCTGAACTCCTTGGGAAAGTCCTCGTACAAGTGCTTGTTGTTTTTTAGCTGCCATATTAAAAACGAAAGAGAAAGATCCTCCAAAATATTTCTTTTTCATAAAGGGCCTCCTGTCAACAACAAAAAAAGATAAATCAAAGGAATATTTCAGGCAGCTGCTTTTAATTAGCTCACGTGGCTGGCTGGTGGAAGAATTAAATTAGAGTTGGCTGATTTTCTTACGGACCAGCAAAGGTGAGAGGCAGAGCGGGGCCTGACCAGAGTGGGGAGCCTCCCTTGGACTCCCTGTACCTCCCAGCTGGTCCCACTGGTAATCTGGCATCTGTCTCTCCATTGGTCAGCCCCATACCTTGAGCTGGGTTTGTTCTACATGAATTTACTTCCAGCCTTGGTGCTCTGGGCTGCCTGGCAGAGGGGCTTTAGAGCCCCACCGTGAGCGCTTTTTTGGGAGATAATTACCCAAGTTCAAAGCCCCCTCAGCCTATCGTGTCCTGCTATTCATGCGAGCTGTTTCATAACGCTGTTTTGAACCCTGTTGGTGGCATAATTAAGATTTAATTAAATGCAGGAATAGAAACATGTTGTTCATTTGGCCATCTGTGAGTCAATGACTGCGGTGGTTTTCGGAGTTTCTACGCTACATGCTGTTAGTGAGTGTTTCATATTATTTTCCATCTCCCCAACCATACGTGCACGTTTGCGGAGCCACCGAAGAGCCAGAGCAGATATTATGATGTTATTATAGTCTTGTGTGGGTGATCATCTCTTTCTGCTGCTCTCTGCTATTGATCCTGATCCTCAAATCAGGCCTCAAGTGTAGCTGGAGCTGCTGGGGCTGTGGAGATGGGGATGCCAAAGGAAAGATGGCTCCAAAGATATCCAAAGATAAAAGGGAAAAGGAGATGAGTTTTGTTGATGAAATGTTATAATAATAATAATAATAATAATAATAATAATAATAATAATAATAATAATAATAATAATAATAACAATAATAGTATTTTTCTTGGTGTCATCTAGAGCACCTGGCACAAAAGCAGCCTAGGACAGACCTGGCATTTTATCTTTTACCTACATCTTTACCTGGCAATAATCAAGTACCCAAAGTGCCCATCAGGACCACAGAGTGGCTCCTCCTCCAATCAAAGCCCAGGAAACTTTGAGTTGATGTGCCTAAATTGTGCATTTTTCAGCTTGACAAAAACTCTTTGTGAATTGGTGTTGAATATAAGTTACATCTAAATGAAAAGGGTGGGGTTTCCCCTAATTAAAATTGGTTTATTTCTGAAACTTTAGACGGGAAATATTTTGATTTCAACAAGATATTATGAGGCTAAATTTGGTTAAATGTTGTGTTTTTAAATAGTGTAAAATTCACCGCGAGCCAAAACTGAAACATTTTGTCTCAGATACAATGAAATGTCGTGTTTGATCAGAACACTGCTTTCCCTACTGTTTGCTGGACTAAGGGATGAAAGAAAAAGAAGTTTAACTCAAACAATATTGATGCTTTCTTGGATTTTTCTTGGGGAGGAAAAAAGAGGAGGGGGTCAACCATTCAGCCCCAAAAAAAGTGCTTTGCAAAGCTAGTGCTGAAGCACCTAGGAAAGCATGGAAGAGTTTTGCCTTTGTTCATGGTGATTCCCTGTTTTACACTGCCAAATTAAAATACATTATTTTTTGTCACAATGCTGCTTCAAAAATCAGAATTTTGATACAATTATTTCCTTTTTCTGCATTTTGTTTGTTTGCTTGTTTGTTTTCACTCATTTTTTGGGGGGGTTTCTGCTTTGGGACACACATGAGGGTGACTGGTCAGGTTAGCAACAGTAATAGGATACTTCCAAAAATTTGAAAAAATGTTGGGGAAAGTGAACATTCTATGGAATTTGGAGAAAAATGAGTAGGAAAAATCCCTGATGATTTATTTCAACTTCAACAGGAGTGGATCCATGTTTTTTCTTAACAGAGAAGTTTGAGTTGAAGTTTTATGGTGATGTTCTTCCTAACGATGCTCCACGAGCACACGACTGCAACACGACTGTGACATCTCCTCTGGCTCTTAATTTATCTCAGTTCCACAAATTTCCAGAGCTCCAGGAGTCATTGTTAGTTTCCATCTTCCTCCACCTTATTCTGGCCTTTTCCTAAATGGGAGTTGGAGAGGGATCCCAGCGTTCCAAAGAGACATTTTGGTCCCCGCCATCACTGAGTGGTGAAAACTGCCTGGTGATCCCAACTTCCAAACCAACCCTACCCTCCTCCTGCTCCAATGTGTCCCAACCATCTCTGGCTCTGCTGCTGTTCTTTGTGCCTTTATCACCATCCAGGACACACCATGGATGGCCTGTGGCTTCCAGGGCATCAGCGGATTTTGGGAAAACATGATGGAGTGTTCCAGGGAGCTGCGGGAAGGGACTGAGAGAAGGCTCTAAGGCAGCATAGAATTGGTTTCATTCTTATAGATAATTTCATCCCAATTTTAATGGTGTTTGGAAGTCCCTGCTGGGCTTGGTCCCACTCTGTGGCAAGCCCTGAGATTTGGCAGGTGTTGAGACAGCAGGAGTTTCAAAATGTTTTGCAATCTGTCTCTGCTCCCGTTGAAATCTCTGCCTTGGAAAAATCCCACTTTTGTTTCAACTGGTTGCCCTAAAAATTGAGCGGAAAGGGCTCATTTTGCCCCCATTGAGCAGCCCTGGCCGATGGGACGATGATGGGACATTGCTCATCTCCAACCTTGATTTCCAGTGGCCGGGAATTTGGCTCGGCACTGGAGCTGAATGGAGCCACCGGCTCCGTGCTGAGACGGGGATGGACAGGATCCAAGGGGCTCCGACCTTCCCAGCCCGACAGGCCTTTCCTCTGCTCCAAAGCGCCCCAGGAATGAGCAGAACTCTGGGAAATGCAGAAGAAGCCCATAAACACCTGAAATCCTTTTCAAAGGGCACAGAGAGAAATTTATTGCTCAGTGAGAGCTGTAATTTATTCCAAGTGCTCAGCCTATGATTTGAATATTCTTTGACTTTGGAATATCTTTTCCTTTAAAAAAAAACCCCAAACAAACAAAAGAAGATATTTCTTGTCCTCAAAGTGGAGCTGAGCTACGTTCTTGCCATCCCTTTAACTCATCCCTGACTCGTTGTGCTCACAACCGAAACCACACATCCAGCACGTGTGGCTGATAAACAGAATTCCCTCTGGGAGAACTTGCCTCTGGCCAGATGTGGTTCAAGTCACCTTTCCGTCTCCAATGTGTATAGTCAAGGAATGATGAGAGGCAGAAACAGGACCTGTGTTACTCAGATTTTCACCCTCCTCAGTTCTTAGAAATGGCCATTTTTAAAGATTTCTGTTTTTCCCAGCTAAACTAAACTTTCTGTGTAAAAGGATGTTTGCTTAGGTTTTTCCCCTGTGTTTGGAATCCAAAATTAGGACTGTAAAATCAGAAAAACACCATTGCTTCTGAGCAAAAGTTGTCTCAGTTTTAATGAAAAATTTTTAGTGTGGCATAAAATCAGCATTTGGCTTCTAAAAATCCTGATAGTGTGGAGGAAAACTTTGCATTAATATTGGGATGGGTACATTTAATTTCATTTTTTAGAGTCAGGATTATAAATTGAATTAGACTTTAAAGTAGAATTCTAATTAGGCTTAGAATTCTAATTAGACTTAAAATTATGATTAGACTTGGGCATAGAGTTATAATTATACTTGGACTTAGAATTCTAATTAGACTTAGAATTCTGATTAGACTTGGATTTAGAATTATAATTGTACTTGGCCCTAGAATTGGAATTCTAATTAGACTTAAAATTCTGATTAGGCTTGGACATATATTTATACTTGGATTGCAATTCTGATTAGACTTGGACATAGAATTGTAATTAGACTTGGGCATAGAATTATGATTAGACTTGGACTTAAGATTGTAATTAGATTTAGAATTCTGATTAGACGTGGATGTAGAATTATAATTATAATTGGACTTACAATTGTGATTAGACTTGGACTTAAAATTCTAATTAGACCTGGACTTAGAATTAACATTCTGACCAGCCACTAGAATAGGAGAGCTGACGGACATTTCCCTTGCACAAGCTGCAGTTTTGAAGCAATTTTGAAGTTGTAACTTCATCTCTGACCTAGTGGAGGGAAGTGTTTGAGTCTGGCTTTATTTAGGGTCCCACTTAATCCCTCTCAGAGTGTGGAGGGTGTAAAGACCCCATGAGCTCTGGTTCAGAGACCTCGCTGAGGTTTTCCTCTCTCTGTACTGAAATTCCCTGAGCTGGGGGAGCTGCTCAGAGGGAATAAATCCGTGCATTATCAAATAATTCCTGGGAACTGGACTTAGCTGCAGCAATAACGCTTTCCAGGCTTGTGTCTCAGCTGCCCCCTACCCACAGGCCATCTTCTGAACCTGCTTTGCCTCCTGCATTGCTTCGAAAATGCAGGATTTGGGGAGGAATATTCCCTTTCCGATGTTTTTCTCCTCCCTAAGTGAAAATGACAGTGCTTATTGGCAGATGGCTGAAGAAGGCTGTGGTGTTTTCTCTGCTTTTTCCCCCTCAGGTGTTTTTTTGGCACAGATATGATGCGATTTAGCACAAATAAATAAATGAACAAATGAAAAAATAGGCAGAAACGTTGGAAACCCTGCCGGTGTGGTTGTCAGAGGGACCCCCCTCCCGGCTGCATCTCCGCTCCACTCCGTTTCCGCGACGCTCTCCCATTTTCCTTCGGACTCTGGCACTCCACCTTCCAGGAGACTGGCACAAAAAGTGTCTTTATTCCAAGGCAAGGCCGCTGGGTCAGGTACCTCACATCCTGGATCAATAAAGATGCTGGCAAGGCTGGCTTCCCCTTCCCCGGCATCGCTGCGAGCCGGGTCTGGTGTCAGAGCTCTGCGGAAGATCCCGAGGGCTGCTCTGCGCTGGAGGTAGGAGAGCAGGGAGGGAGCCTTGGCTGTTTGCTGTCTGTGCAAAGATGTGCGCTACGTGCTCACATCCCAGCAGGTTTGGAGCTCCTGTGTTTATCCAGGCTTTCTCCTGTGGATGGGAAACTTGGAGATGGCAGAGAGCCATGGGGTAAAGCCTCGTGCCTCTATCTCTGCTGATAAGAGCGTTTTGGTTTAGAACTGAGCACGGTTTAAAACTGAGCTTTCCAGGTGGAATAAAGGGTTATTTAGCCCTGTGTGTTATGATAAAGCTCATTTTCAGAATATTCTGTCCCATGTCCAAGCATGCAAAAGTCAGACCCAGATCTGGGTGTTTTCTGGGATCAAAGAGGGTCCAGGCATGGTCATCACAAAAATTTAGGGGCTGAACATTTGTGAGCAACGATTCCTGTGCCTGAAACCTGGTTTTATACCTAACATCTAATTTGGGATAAATTGTCAGAGCAGCAGGTGTGTTACTCCAAGCCTATCTTTAATTCGATGCGCAGTTAAACATTTCAAAGTGCTCAGATGTCTTGCAGGGAAAGACGTCATGAAAGAGGAAAGTGGTTGCATCGGATATGAAATATGAATAAAAGGGTTTTTTATTTTGTCTCTGTCTTTAGGGAAGCAGAGGAACGAGAGGTCTCCTCCAAGACAAGTATTTCTATGTTAAAAATAATTTGCCACGCACACGTAAAATGATGCTCTGCAGCAGCAGAACAAAACAAAATTCCTCTGCGAGCTTCCCAGTAGAATATATATTTTTTTAATTTAATGGAGTTAATCCTTGTTTGTTTACCTTCTTGATTATATTAACCAGCAAGGTAGTGATTAAAGGCAGGAGTGTAGCTCATGCTAATTATATTTAAAGGCCCTGAACCTGTTTCTTTTTAGTCAGAGATGATTACAATAAACACACCTGCACTATTTTACAAGCAGGCTTGGCCCTGGCTTGGGGTGCCAGGAAAGGCCAGGATTTAACCCTGCTTTGGGGTGCCTTCGTACAAAGCAGGGGTTTTTTTTCCAAGGGATTTGGGAACTGTGGTGTGGAGGGACTGGAAGAAGCAGCTGGGCAGGTCTTGATTGAAAATAAAAATGGATTAAACACTAATTAAATTCAGTGTATCCTTCAGCAGATAAAGCAGAGGTGAAATGGGCTCCTGTGTGAATGTTCATGGGTGTGTTGGTCAACACCAAGCGGCTCTGCAGGACCTGTTCTGGTCTTAGCCTAAACCAGTACAAAACATTGCCCCTCCTGGTTTATACAGGAGCTGGCTGCCTCAATCGTGGAACACAGAAATATTCTCATAAAAAGTAAATTTCCCCTTTAGAGGGCTGGGTTTGGGTTGATATGTGGGGGTTTCAAACAAAAATAAGACTCGTAGAAGTTAATTCACCGCGGCAGAGTGGTTTGGGGAGATAACATCTTCTATTCCTGCTGTTTAATTAAACCCAGATTTTTATTTGCTATACCTTTTAATTAAAGAGGAATAAGATATTTGCCCTCCTAAGGCATCTGGTTGATTTTATGAAATGTGGGGTTTGGGGTTTTTTTGTTGTTTTACTTTCTAGTTTGAAAACTAAATGCTCCAGCACATTTTTATTGAAGGGAGGTTAGGCAGCTTTTCCTCAGCTCTGGAGGCTGGGAGACAGCCACAACCATGAAATTCCCCTCCGGATTCGAGCTGATCTGCTCACAAAGCAAGGAAGAATTAAAAAAAAGCCCTCCCTGCAGCTGTGAACTTGAGCTAGGAATAAGTAGCAAGGTAACAGATATCACAAAGCAAAAGAAGTGGAAAAAAAAATTCAAGTAAGGCAAAAAAAACCCCACTTCCCTTGCTATTTATTCAGGGGCTTAAATTTATTTAAGCAGTGAGACTATTTTAAAAAGTACTTATTTTGCATCCATATGGTAGTGAGGAATTAAAACAAATTCCCTGAATGCTTTTTTTAATGTGTTTTTTTAAACTGCTTTTTACTGCTTGGAAAAGATCAGTATTTATATTATCATGAATTTGATCTCACTATTTGTGCTAAACACCTTTAGAAAAGAAGCTGCTCGGCTCTTCCATGTTTAATTTTATGAAATCTCTCAAAAGTTAAGGGCAGCACAGTTCAACCTCAAAATAAAATCAGATCTCTTCCTATTTCCCTTGACTGTTCCATGTTATTTTTGTAGGGCACAATTCCTCCTCCACATTATTTAAGATACCTTGAAAGTCGATAATTTCTGATTTTTAAGATTTTTTAAAAATATATATCAGCAAAACTTCCAAGGCTTTTCCAGCTTCTTCCACGGAATTAATTTTGCAGTTTTATGGGATTGCAGAGTTATTATTGATTTTTAACACTATGAATTCACTGGGAAGGTACCAACCATGTATTACTTTCATTTTGCAGGAGCGGTCGAGTTCCAGCCCTGGCTCGGAGCCGTGTGTTTTCCCGATGTTTTACCCCAAGGAGAAGGGTTTGGCTGTGGAAGAGCAGCACTGGGAATGCTTCACAAAGATGTAAGAGCCAGGAGAAAAATATAAAGTGGAAAAAGGAAAATCGAGTTATTGAAAGAGCGCTTTTTTTTTTTTCCTGGTTTTTGTTTGGCTTGGGGATTTTTCACCCCCTGGAAGCAGATCCATCACTCTGCTGGGGCAGTGTAATGTTTCTGAGCCTGAAATTCCTGTCACGATGCGGCAGAAATCCTACCCCGAATTGTCAGAAGGAGAGTTGGATAGTGTCTGTGAGAAACATACTGATAATATGGAATTACTTTCCTGGAAAAGGTGGACTTGGGAGCGCAGCACATATTCCAACAGCAGAAAGGAAAACTGATAAGCTGCTCCCTGTAAGGTGTTGATCCATCCCAACACAGGAGTTTATCCTCTATGCTAATTGCACCCTCATGTCTGCTCTGCCTAATCTAAGTATAAACCAGGCTTATATATAAATATGTGCTTTGTAGCTTCCCTGGCCTGATAAAGCGGAATCAAATGCTGCAAGTCTGCCTGTTGGGTGTGCAAAAATCAGTGCATGGGCTTCTTCCAGCTGGGAAATGCTGCCTCGTCTTGCTGCATCACACAAAATGCTTGAGTACGGTGGTGACTCGGGGTGGGATGGTGCACACCTCGTCAGGAGGGGGAAATTATGGAATGGTGGGGAATAAAGGCAGTACCAGAAGTGTCTGTGATGTTTCAAACAGCACCAGGAGAGAGGCGCTTGCTGCAGAGGGTCTGTGAGCCAAAAACCTTGGGAACCGTGGGCCCGAATTCCAGGTACCTGAACCACAGGAGAGTTGGATGCTTGTTGAAAAGCAGGTCTGGGATTAACTCCCTGGCTGGGCCTGGTGCTGTAGCCTACAATAATGGCAGTTCCAGTTCATATAAGTTTATTGTCCCCCAGAGAGCTGCGGCACTGCGGGCTGGGGAAACCTCTCCCGCACACTCCGGCGGGGGATTGGGAACGTGCTCCCTTCTGAGCAGCTCTGTGGGCACTTAGCAAAATGTCCTCTCTGCGATTCCCAGCTGGATCCATCAGCTGGGGAACGGGGTTCTCAAAAGCCTCATCTGTGAGCGGGATTTGTTTCTGGAAGGGCAGACAGAGGGAAACTCGCCGGGCACTGGAGAGGCTGCAAGGAAAGGCCCACCAGGCTGATGTCACCTCATGGCTGGTAACAATTCCTCACCTCTGCATGGAAGGTTTTATTATTCCCTCTTTTCCTATGCCACATTTCCAGGAGACAGGGATGCTGATGTGAGCGCACCCCAAACAGCCAAAACCTGGGCTCGCCCTTCCCATTGCTCCTTTTCCATCCCATGTGCAGCAGTGTCTGGCAGGAATGGCCTGGGCTAAAATTTTCCATGCTCGGTGTCTGCCTCAGCCTGATTATTTTTGGAAAGGGCTTTTGGAGGAGATGGCTTAGCCATCCCTGGGACTGGGATCAGAGAAAGAGGCATCTCGCCATGGCTCCAGCACTTCCAAGATGAGAGCAGAGGGAATGCTGTGCTTCCTGAGGGTGTCCAGGATCAGTGGATGCTCTGCCTGGAGGCTCTTTGTGCCACCTCATGGCATCTTGGCTCCCTCAGGGAAGTACTTCCTTGGAATTTCAGAGCATTCAGGCACTGCAGAGGAGGGTGTTGTAAGGGTAAATTATATTTCAGGCTCTTTCTCTATGCAAGGTGTGTGCAAACAGGACATGGAAAGATGCATAAAAACAGCTTCAGAAGGATAAACAATGAGGATTTGGGCTGAAGAGGCATAAAACATGATCTGAGTGCAGGGATAGATAGCTGTACATAGCCTCTATATGCAGTTTTGCAGCAGATGTTTCCGTTCATTCCGTTCCCTGAGGTGATGATCTGCTTTCCCGGGGCTGAGCTGGAGCAGAGATGCTGGCTGGAGTCATCCTCTGCTTTTGGAACGGCGAGATTTTAATCCTGGACCACGAGAGGGCACTGCCTGCAGCTGGATTCCCCTCAGTTCAAACACAGGCTTGGACAGCGAATCCAAAACATTATCTGCTTTTATTCCCGTCCCCCTCTCCCCCTCTCCTGGCAAGGAATTCTTTCTGAGATTGGAATCGCTTTGGTGCTGGAGTTTCCCTGTTCAGATGCATTTGGGCTTCAGCAAACAGACTGGGTGGGAGTCATCTAAAATTAGCCATGGTGGTGGAAATTACACTTTGTTCCCACAAAAGGAGCTGATGTGGCTTGGAAGTTCTTCCCAAGATCAGGACTTGCTGGTGACCCCCACAGCAACATCCTGGGTGCCTCCACATGGATTTATTGAGGGGGTGCAGTTGGGAACAGCTGGGTTGTCGTAAGGGGACTCCCACAAGACATTTAGGATGCTGAGCCAGCTTGGGAAAGCCACCCCAGTGCCTGTTTGCCTCTTTTGCCACCTGTGCAAAGGGAGTGTCCTGCTTTTGTAGCTTTGACCCCAGGGATGGCCAGATCTGCTCAAGGAACAAAGTTCATTGCTTCCTCCCAGTATCTGACCCAGGAGCAAACATCTTCTGCCACGGAACCCGTGGTGCCACAGGACAGCAACCCTCAGCTGTGAGCTCCTCCTGCTGATCCCCTGGGCAAGCTTCCTGGGTGATATCCCGTGCCCAGGGAGAGCATGGCCACAGCTCAGGAAATCCTGCCCCAAATGGCCATTACTGGGTTTGAAGGTGAATGAAGGTTGTGATGAAGTCCCTGCCATCCCACCTAAGGACACACCATGGTGGTAGCACTCTCCAGGCAAGGGATTTTGGGCATGAGATGTACAGAGAAACTTCATTCTTTTCCACAATAGGAAGGAAATGAAGGAAAGCGCTTGGGAGCACCTTTGTTACTGCAGTTTTCCCAACTATTCCCATCCCTTCCCTTCCCTGGCAGGGTGGGCAGGCCCTGGCACAGTGTGCCCAGAGAAGCTGGGGCTGCCCCTGGATCCCTGGAAGTGTCCAAGGCCAAGTGGGACACTGGGGTTTGGAGCAGCCTGGGATAGAGGAAGGTGTCTCTGCCCATGGCAGGGGCTGGAATGGGATGGGCTTGAACCCTCTGCCATGGGCAGCGACACCTTCCACTATCCCAGATGTCTCAGAAATGAAAACTTGCTGTTGTGGGTCTGTGGCCAAAAAATAAAAAATAAAAAATTAGAAAACCAAATTGTCCCTGAAACTACCAACACCTTCTCAAAAGAACAGCTGACAGTGGGGATGTGATTCCTTTTGTTCCAGGGTTTCCAGGCTGATGGAGAACCACAGAGTATTGTTCCAGAAAGGCTCAGCAGTTTACTTTTGGAAGAAGGAAGGTGTAACAAATAATTCTCACTTTTCTTGGCAAGGAGAGCGGCGGGCTGGAAGCAGGGCTATGTTTGGAATGAGCAATTCTCCTGCTGCTCTCAGGCCCCTCAGCTGCTCCTCAGAGGCTGGAAGATGAGGGTACCACTCCTCAGCACCTCCTGGCACCCTTCCATGGGAGGTCTGGCTGTGGGATTGCTGCTGAGAGGATCCTGCTGCTTTGTGAGATGACAAGATGACACGATGCTGTGCACGTGTACCTCAGCAGGGCTGGGGGAGACCAGGAAGGTGGAACCTGACCCTCAAAAAAAGTTGGTCATTGGGATTCCCTGTTTGGGAATGTGCTGATGGACTGAGGAGCCTTGGATAGGTCTCCATAAAGTCATCTTAAAGTCTTGATCTGTACAAGGGTGTATGGGCTGCTGTACAATCAGGCTGTGTGTGTACACCACAGGATTTGCTTAATTTATTCCTGGAATAAAATCGCAGGGTTCAGGGTATGAGATGAAGGAACAGAAAAATGAGGGTAACTATCAGTTCCCTGTCAGAGAACTTCACTGTGCTGCCAGTCAGGCCTGTTGGCAGGAGAGCTGTGACCCAAGGAATGAGCCAGAACTGGGAGGAGAGAGGACGGGAGGATGTGGAACATATCCACAAAATCCACATTCAGCAGTTCCCCTGGATTGGCACGGAGTAGAAATGTCCTGCAGAGAAATCATTTCCCCCTCACCTTTCTGCCTTGCAGTCTGCATCCAGGAGCTGAAGTTCAATCAGAAAACGGCAGGGTTGTTCAAGAACAAATGCGTGTCCAGCCCTGGAGCTGTTCAGGAATGGCTTTCCTGGAAAAAATCCCTGAAGGTCCAATTTGCTTTTGCTCAGTTTAGCAGGAAGGGAGTCATAGCTTGGCTTCCCTCAGCCAGAGAGAGCTGATGCCCTCTTGATTTGCTTTGATTTGCATGAAGTTAATGGGACCATCGGAGACTGACCTGATTCTGTGATATGTTCATCATTTCAGCAGCCAGTTGCATCCAAATGATAGAACAATACATCACCTGAAAATTTTGCACCAAAAATTTCTGCTCCAGGGAAGCTGTGACACTTTGATGACATGGAGGGCCAGCATTTCCAGAGTAAAGAAGTAAGTAAGAGTAGAAAACTGCAATGTCAGGTGTGTTTGGGTTTTGTTTTTTTTAACATTTTCACCTTTTCAGGTGCCATTTCCTGTAAAAATTCATCCAATTGTCTTAAGTGGGTGAGAAAGCAAAGAGCCAAAACTTGAGAATGAAGGTTTTATTCTAAATTGACTGAAATCCATTGTTGAACCCAAGATGAAATGACCCTTTTCATTTTGACAGAGAAATTGAAAAGCTAAAAGGGTTCTTCACAGTTTCCTCCTCAAAGGCTCCTCTTCACTTTCCCCAGAACCATCAACCAGAGCAAAAGCTCAGTTCCTGATGTGCTTTTGCTTTGTAGAGATGGGAGCTGTGAGATGAACTAATGAACATGATAAATAATAAATGCATTTTATTTTCTTTCCTGCTACAAAATGCCATGATAAAGAACCTTAAGGTGGAATGGTTTCAGATTGAGGGTGGGCAGGCCCTGGCACAGGGTGTCCAGAGCAGCTGAGGCTGCCCCTGGATCCCTGGAAGTGTCCAAGGCCAGGCTGGACACTGGGGCTTGGAGAAGCCTGAGATAGTGGAAGGTGTCCCTGCCCATGGCAGGGGTTGGGACTGAGATGAGCTTTAAGGTCCCTTCCACCCGAACCTTTCTGAGATTCTGTGAAGACATGAGAAATTTTGGATATCTACAGAGCCATGTCTCACCTCCTGGACTTTCATGGTCTCTGAATCCCTGGTGACTTTCACAACCATCACCCTGGATATCTTAAGCCAAGCACTAGATTTTTACAGGTGTTGCTTAGGGTTTGTTTTTTTTTTTTTCTTATGATCAAATTTCTCATGTGCTGGAAATGGGATTTGGACATAATCCTCATCCAGTGGAAGAGAAAATGTTGGGGCTGTGTTTGTGCTGGCACTGGCTTTTAATGTTTGCTGTTTTTAAGCAAGTGCAGGTCTATCAGCAGTGAGAAAGAGAAGTAGAAGGCCCTAAAGAGCGATGAAACAACAGAGAAAGGGGCTGGGTGCTGGAGATGTGGTGGGAAAGTGCTCTGGGACAATGAGTGAGGTTGTTGGCGTCGGGTTCTCGCTTGCAGCGCTGGGAATTGAGCAGCTGGTGCCCAGCACTCCAGGCCTCAGGCTTTGCTGCCTTTAAAGGCCTTTCCTTAATCCCACTTTACCCAGGATAGGCGGGCTGTCAGATCTGCACAAGGGAGAGAGAGGAAAACATGTTCATTTCAACATTTAAATTTAGCTTTAATAACTCAACTATGCAACCTCTCCAGAAGAGGATCCTCATTCAGTTGGATCTTTCCAAGTGGAGCTCTTCAGGACAGGAAATATAGCAAAAGGGGGATACCAACAAGAAATATTTGTGTTGTTTAAAATCTGTTAAAAGCTGGCCACTAAAATGTAATTTTTCCCTGTAGTCAAGGGAGTTATAATCAGTGTTATATCAAGAGTCATTTTCCCAGTCATCCAGATAATGGAAATTAATAGGAAAGGAGAAAAAACTTAATTAACTTTTCCTTTCAAGTAAACTGATTGCTTTTCCTCTGCCGGCTCTGTCCCTCTGGCGCTTCCCTGTAACATGAATGAGGAATATTTCTATTCACTGTCTTTCCTCTTTCCTTACTTGTGCTGTACTTTTTGATGGCCCCTTTCCAAGTTCCAAAGGAACATATACAGTAAAGGAATGGAGTTGGAAAGGGGACTAATTAACTTAAAATGCAAAGTACCAAGAACAACTAACCCCCCACACCCCCCCCACTCCTCCCTGCTCTAAGCAGCACAAAACCTGTTGCCTTCTGAAATTGAGGCCCTGTGTTGGGCAGTTTGGGAAATTTCCCATCTTCACCACACAGTGGCCTGATGAAAAATACATTCTGGAGAAAGAAAGGCCTAAATTAATTTCAGCTAAATCAGGCATTAAGTACAAACCAAACAGAAAACTGAATAACAGCCCTTCACTTCAAAATAGAAATAATTATATAAGATTATAAATTGCAAATAGACATTTACTTCCCCATATTTTGAAAATAGCTTGAAATTTGAACATGTCTTGTGTGTCCTGGTTCATGTGTTGGACTGTAACCTCTGAGAAGCTCTGGGTTACTGGAACATCTGTATTTTAAGAAATTAAATGCTGTTTTGTGTCCAAACCCAGGTGTTTTTCTCAGCCAAGTAGAAGCTAAAGAAAACTTCTAAACAAGACATAGAAAATCTTTAAGGACTCCATCAAAAATTAACAATTTCGCACAAAATTTTTAAAGAAGTCTAAAAATATATTCTGAGAATAATATTTTGTAAAAGGAACCATTCCCATAGCAAGTTGCTTTTGGTGGGGGGGTTGTTTATTCCATTTTTTAAAGAAAACGATCCTCCTTAAAAGAAAGTTAGAGGGCGAATTATGAATTTCTGCTGCCACTTGGTTTAGATTTCCTCTTTTTGAAGGTTGTTTCCATGCTGTTTCAGAACTATTTGGGTGCAACAAGTGGCTGTCCAAAAGCAACTTGCCAAGGATTGCTCTGCCCCCCTCAAGGGCCACCCATCCCTCGCTCACCACTTGTATTCCAGGCGGCTTGCTGGGGGCTCTGGAAGCCGCTCCTCAGGCACTGCTCCACGTAGGCTTTGGGGTCGCAGCCGGACAGGAGGATGTCCCTGAGCAGGGCGATGTAGGCGATGGCCAGGCGCAGCGTGTCGATCTTGGAGAGGCGTTTCTCGTAGGGGAAGGTGGGCACGTGGCCGCGCAGCGCGTCGAAGGCCGAGTTGATGCTGAGCATCCTCCTCCGCTCACGGAGGTTGGCGGCGCGGCGCTGCCGGGGCCGCCCGGGGGGGTCTGGCTGGACGGGGCACCTGTCCAGCTCAGCACCCCCTGGGCCCGGCTGGGAGGGCTCTGCCAGACACTCCAGGAGGAAGTTCTCCAGCTGTGTATCGGGATCTGCCGGCTCCCAGAGGAGAAATTCTGGGGTGGGGTCTCCCTGCTCGAAGTTGTAGCAGAGTTCCTCCATGCCCTGGCCCACCAAGCTCAGGGAATACGTCTTCAGGTTAAACTGGCTTGTCAAGAAAATGGGGTTCAAATTTCATTAACAGCCCCCACCCCAACAAATGTGGGCAGGGAGTTTTCTGTGTGTCCTTGGGGAAGATTGTGGAAAATTTTTCCACGGTTGCAAACCCAAGTGGGACTCAGGATTTAAATACTTCATGTCTTCTCAGCAGGAAATACTTCATGGCTCCTCTTCTCCTCTCAAAACTAATTAGTACACATGCTTCCCTTTTTATTAGCTGTCCACTACAAAACAATATGAGTGAATCGAAGACAGAATGAGATTTCTATTGACTTTCTCCTGGAAAATCCATTGAAACAGTTATTGAGCTCTTCCTCCAGTCCAGTCTCTCCACCTGCTGCTTAGAGGAGGTTCACAGAGGGATTTTGTTTGGTGAGGAGTAGTTGGAGGAAGGAACAAAACAGTCCTTTATCTTTTTTGGTGAAGTGTTAATAGCCCCACAAAATGGGGACAAACAAAATGTTATTATACTGCTGTCACAAACACATGGTCCTGTGACAGCACGAGCCAGTGGCATCTTCTGCTCCTCTGGAGAGGGAAGGTGTGGGATGCACTGCTGTGCAAAACCGGGGCACAGTGGTACCTCGTAAAGGGAACCGACATCACCTCCTTTGGTTGCTGCATTTCCCATTGATGTTTGAATCACGTTTGCTCCATGGGCATTCAATGCTCTGTCTCACACCAGAGCTGTGAAACCACGCTGGGTGCAGTCCTGGAGTGGTGGAGCAGATGGGTCATACCTCTGGAAGAGCTGGAAACTGGGAGAGCAGCAGGTAGCCAGCATCACAGGGATGGGGGAAGGTGTTAAGCACCACCAGAGCTTTAGGGCAGGTATGTCATGTGTGTGCTTCGTTCTCTTTTATTTCCACAATGCTTACACCAAGGTCTAAATTAATTCACAAATAGTTTAAGCTGTATTTTTATGGACTGAGTGAATGGAAAGGAATCATGTTTAAAGTCAGAGCAAGCACAAGTTCTTTCCCTGAAACATGTCATAAAGAACTTTCATAAAGGCACTTAATCGTGCACTTGACTTGGCACACAGACTCCCGTCCTGCTGCTGTGTGGTGAAGTCTCAAGAGACACCTGTGAAGTTTGTGAGCCACAGGCAGATTCCTGATGGGATGAAGCTCAACAGCGTCAGGTAAAGAGCCAGAGAGCAGAAAACGACCTGCATTGTCTGTGGATCCTGAAGGATTCTCAGGCTCTCCATCTAACAGTGTCTTAGGGTGCAGTCCTGACAGCTTTACCCTGGGAAAAGAGGAATTGATTTTAGGATAAGGCACAGGCTGTTAAGCTCTGTTCTTAGCAACCTGGCATTTCCCCTCTTTGCAATTCTACCTGTCCCGGGAAGCTGCGGGAAATGTCCTTGCAGAGTAGTTGTGAGAAGGTGATGGTCTAGGAAACATTAGGGCTGCCTTTGTTCTCCTTGTGCAAATTAAAAGGGAAATCAATTAACTATAGATCTGAGTAAGAAAGGAAAATGCCAAGTGTGACAATTCCAGAATCGTTAAGGCTGGACAATAGAGGACAAAGGGCTGTTAAGAAATTCGAGTTTGTCTTGCTTCCTCTGGTCAGCTCAGGGCATGAATTTTGTGCTGGTTTTGTACAAAGAAGATAATTTGTTCTGACGCCAACGTGGCAAAGAACAAAATTTTGGTGTAGTGAAAGTTCACGGTGACAGACACTGAATCCCAACAAGGAACAGGGAAGGAGGGGATGGATGCAGGAATGGCCATAGTCAGAGATGCCAGAGCTGAGGCTTGAGCTCAGAGTGATCAGTGTGGAGTCCACGCTGCAATGGTTTCTTTGAGGTCACAGACTCATTAAGGCTGGAAAAGACCTTTAAATTCATCAAGTCCAGCCGAGACTCCAGCTGAATTTCCTGGTGTTCTGTCCAAGCAAAGCTCCCAAAAGAAACCACTCACTCCAAGTTCTCTTCCAGACACTTCTCCAGCTCCCCGGTCACTGTGGAGTTGAGCACCTGGCGGTACTCATTTGGCACAAGCAGAAGACGTCTGAAAATACCAAACTGGGAAGAGAACAGCTCCTGGAAAGTGCTCTGGGGGAGACAGCTGTCCACTGGGAACAAAGGGCAGAGAGCAGGGGGCTCAGCAGGTAACTCGGTGAGTTTTATGTGCTGGGTTCCCCTCTCTAAGCAGACACTTCTCCGGCACTCCACGTTCCCTCCTGGATCCATCACTGCTAACAGCGATGCCTGGGGATGTGTCTGGCTCCACAGATGCAGAGCAGATGTTCCAGCAAGCCTCTTCTTAGCATGTTCAAGGGGAATTTGGCTCTCTTGGAGAGACTCTGGACAAAGCAGGAGGGGGAAGGGGAAGGGGAAGGGGAAGAAAGGGAAAATAAGAAAAGGTTTCCCCTTGGAAAGCCAGCTATGAAAGAGGTTGGGTCTCCGGAGAGCAGATGAGGTTCCCATCCCTCACCACAACTCCAGACCTGCTGTGCTCCCAGGGTTTCTGCAGCTCTGCTCATCAGAGAAGGAGGGAATGTGCAGATAATTGGGATAATTTTTCACCTGTCTGGAAGTTGTTGGTTAAGAAATGTCCCAAAGGGATTGAGGGAGCAGGGGTACCACCCTGAGCAGGGGTGCTATTGCTTATGATGTGTTGTTATAGTTTCAAGAGGTGCTCAACAGCTGTTTTCTCCCAAAGCCCTTCAGCTCCAGCAGGATCCAGAAATAACATTTGACTGCTGGTCATTTTTAATCAATAGGGTCTGATGAAAGCAAATTCTTGAGTCAGGAACTCAGCCTTGGATTTACATCTGTGATAGGCAATGGAGCCGTCATTGTTTGGGTTTGGATTTTCCAACTCTGGATATCCACATCTGCTTTTAAAAACTTCCCTATTCATGCTGGGAATGCCTTATTCAGCCTTGTCCCCCTTCCTCTGCCATCTACACAAATCCAGCCACAGCAAACTCTATGAGTTCATGGGGTTTTGGGTAAAAACCTGCTTTCAGGGAATATTTCCACTGCAGGTTTTTTATTCCTCTCCAGTGCCTTAGAAGCTGGAAGCTGTTACCCTGTACCTGGATCTTGAAGATCAATGGGTCACCTGAGGTTATTTTGGAAGAACATTTTTCTCTCCCCTTCTTGTGCCATTTGCCTTATTTCAGACTCAGCTTGGGGAACCTTCCCAATGATAAAAACAGTAATTATTATAATTATTATTAATATTTTCTGCTTTTTTTTTTTTTTTTCCCTGGGAATTCAGCTTGAATACATTTCCATCATCTTTAATTGCTTAATAAAGGGAGTCAGCCCTTTGCCTGGACAAAGAACAGATGGAGAAAGGGCCAGATGCTTCACTTTCAAGTGAGATGACTCCAGAGCACAAGTCCATCATGTCATAGCTGCTAATCCAACGTTACACTGTGCAGCTCATCCTCAGAGATGGGAATTGGGGCCCAGATGAGCAGGGAAGAGCAGGTGAAAGATGCCAAAAAATTCTGGGGAAGGCTTCATCCAGGTGGGGCTGTGCAGCTTGTGGTGGTGTGGCTCCCTCCACACGAGTGAGTGGAGGCACTGCCAAAATGCAGCTACAGAGAGATCTCCAGGGTCTGGCTCCAGCTCCCTGGAGTCCCAGCCAGAGGGTGGACACCAAGCTCCTGGAGCTCCTCTGGAGCCACCAGCCAGGCCTGGGATGCCTGAATCTCTGGGCACATGGTTTGAGAAGAGCTGGGGGCAAGAAAAGTGCAAGTATTATCATTTAGCAATGGAATGTGCCGCTTTTTAACCTGAAACTATTGTGAATGTGAGGACATAATGAGAAGCAGAGCAAGGATTTCCAGGGCAAGAGGATTTCAAAGGGTGAGTGGCTATTCCTGGGATGCTGCAGTAATTGTGAAGTGAAGCTTTGCAGGATATTGATTTACGTGACAGGTAAAGGTAACAGGACCTTTATTATTGGCTGGGTAGAAACCTCAGATGTCAGAGGTTGTGGAGGAAGACACTGGCGAGTGGTTGTTAATATAACTTTGATTTATTTCGAATTTAGTATAAACGAGTCAAGGTAGTCTCTGCTTTAAATGCCTTTGGTGTTTAAAAGTGAACACAGTCCCTTTAACCTTTTTGCAGAGTTACAGAAAATTAATCCCAGTCTCCAGGAGAAGGAAGGTATTTTCTCTCATAAAAACACTCACTGGTGGTTTCCTCTTTCTCCAGAGCATTTTACGTGTCGGGGATGACCTCTGGGCTCCCTCTGCCAGGTGACTCCTTACCCAAGTCACTGCTTGGGACTGCTTGTGTAAGGGAATGGTCATTTTTGGGAGATGCCAGCCTGTGCTTTGATCTCAAGGGGCGTGGAAGTGCTCATGGAGCTCCTGAAGGAAAGTGACGTTCCTTGTGGAAAGGCCTTGGGAAAGCTGCTTGCCCAGAGAAGCTGTGGCTGCCCCGTCCCTGGAAATGTCCAAGGCCAGGTTGGATGGGGCTTGGAGCAACCTGGGATAGTGGGAGGTGTCCCTGCCCATGGAAGGGGGGTGGAATGAGATGACATTTCAGATGCCTTCCAACCCAAACCATTCCATAATTCTATAATGCTTGAACCATCTGAAACATGCCCCCAGCAAGTTAACATCATGATGGGATTGCAGATAATTCCCATGAATCACCCCATGTCCATATCCAAGGAGAAGTATCTCTAGGGAGAGGAAAGGTTGTTGTTCATGTCATTCATGTAACATCTAATGCTGTTCTTAGTGGTTTTATTTGGATATTTCTGGTTGGTGACTTTAGGTACCTCGCTCACAGAAGGTTTGGGTTGCCCCTGTAGAAAATGTGTGTTTTCTGCAAGATGCTTGTACATTTTTTATTGAGATGGGTTACCTCCCTAGAGCCCTTTCCTTAGGTACAAGAAATCCTGAATATCTGTGGGTTTTGTTATCATTACTTAATGGAAAAAAAAAATTGCTGAGAAGAAAACCCCAACCCACTGTCTCCCATACCTCTTCCAGGGCTTTTTTCCTTAGTGTTCCTGCTTTCCCCATGAAGGGAGATGATGAGGAGACACAGTTGGGAACAGCCAAAAGGATGAGACAGAGAAGAGACCGGTGCTTGTGCCTTCCCAGCTCGCAGCCCTGCCAGAAATCTTGTGATCTTTCCCATTAATGTGCCACTTTTGTGGGGTTTTGGAGCCTGAGTGTCCTGCTGTGCACCCAGGGAGCAGAGCCTGAAGCCCAGGCTGTGGCTGGCCTGGGACCCATTCCTCAGCTCCCCCCATCCCTGCTGGCTGCACCTGCAATTCCCTGGGAATTGTAAATCCCACAGGTGGCACCTCATAAACCTGCCTGGAGACCCCGGCTCTGCAAACAGAGTCCCCCGGGCAGCTTTACAGAGTGATGCCTGCTTGACTGGCAGCTGCTGCCGCTTTATGGGGAGCCAGCACATGTTCCCACTAAAATCCGGGAATGACGGCTTGGGAAAAGCTCCCTGCCTTGCGTGAGAGGCCTCAGCCCCACTCTCCATCTGGAAGGTGGCTCTTCCTTGGCTTTTTCCAGCCACCTTGGATGTGCCTTGGATGCGATTCAGCGCCTCGGTTGGCTCTGTGGATGCGGGGGCAGGACGGAGCACACCCCAAACCTGTTTCTCATGGAGAGCTGTCACACCAGGTTATGGTGATGCTGAGCTGGGCACAGAGGAAAGGGTTGGGTTGCTTTGGGAGGTTTTTTTTTTTTGTTTTGCAGAAAAGCCTTTTCAAAATTAAGAGGCAAAAAATTCAGAAATCTGGGAACGAGGTTGGGTGCCAGCCGTGATGACAAACTAGTCTGGAAAAGAAAATCCCATCCCAAACCTGGACAAAGAAAGGAGCAGATGGGGACAACTGGGGGCTCCTGCTGTAACCTATGGAAAATGCAAAGATTAAGTCTTAAAGCAATTTTGGAACCACTTGGATGGGCTATTTATTGAGTATAGTTGCTGAGGACATCACTCTGGAGTTGAATCCCATGACAGCATGCCCTGCCTGGGAAGTTTGGGATGACCCACATCATGGGATGCTCAGGGATGATGATCCCACCCTATTTTTCAGTGTTTCCTCCTTTTTCCAGCTGGCTGGTCACTGCTGGATCAAAGATGAGCCAGTGCTCTGACAGAAAAGTGACAGCTGTGAGGGGGAAACCAGAGTCTTGGGGACAACCACCAAAGGATCTGGAGATGTGGGCAGGCACTTTTTTCCTGTCTTTATTCAGCAAGACCCCAGGTAAGTTTATTTACTCAGGTTTTGGGCATGGGAGTGTCTACAAATGCCTGATTCTTTCTCCACCCCTGTGCATGTGCATCCTTTGCTGCCTGGTGTTATCCAGGCTGCATCCTCAAGCCATGTGGAAAAAACACTAACATTTAAAAGAGGGTCAGGGAATTTTAAAGGTTGAAAAGCCCTCCGAGATAACCAAGTCCAACCTTTGACTGAACACGCCATGTCCACTAAACCACATTGCAAAGTGACACGTTTCTCTGTTTTCTGAACACCTCTGTGGGTGATGACCCCACCACTGTCCTGGGCAGCCTGTTCCAATGCTTGGCCACTCTTTCAGTGAAGAAATTTTTCCTCTTGTTCAACCCGAACCTCCCCCACCATAACTCGAGGGCATTTTCCCTTGTCCTATTGATATATTCCTGGGAAAAGGGGCCAGCTTCACCTCTCCACGATCAATAGTTGCAACCACAACACGAAGCAACCACAGCTCCAGAAATCCACACATTGTTTGGTGGAAGCTGAAGGAGTATGCCAGGGAAATTAGCAGCAGATTCCTGTGCTCTTTCCATGAGCATCCAGTGTTGGGAGAGTGTGGAATTCCTGATCAGGCACACTATGGCTGCTCCTGTGGAATTCAGGGACAAGTATCTTTTAATGCTGAGCAGAACTGGTCAATTAGGTGATGAGGTTAGTTTGAAAACATTTCTTCTCTTTTCCATCTGAGTGCATTTGGAGAAGGCTGCTTGTCTTTAGGGTTGTGTATTCTGATTTTTCCACCAAAAAAGAAAAAAAAAAAAGAAAAAAAAAAAAAAAAGAAACCTGAACTTCATGCAGTCCCCTGCTTCAAAACTTGGCACTCAAAGAGAACTATCAAAAGCTATTAGTCTGGCACTGACATTTGAGTCAGTCTTCAAGGAATTTGCAATTTCTAGAGGTAGTGAGGGAGGATTATATTGGAAATCTCTGGAGAAACCCATGTGCTCTGGGGAGTTCTGGGTGAGTTGTGCTGTGAGCAGCTTTTGGAAAGTGGAGCTGCAAGTTCCACAAGCCACTGACAGGAGGAATAACAGAGCATGGGGAGATGTTGTGCAACACTTCCAGACCTCAAAGGCTCAGCAGCTCATGGCATTCCTGGGCAAAGCTTGGCTCTGTTTCATTCCTTATTTTTGCTGGAGAGGTGCCCTGAATGTGGCTGTGGCATTGCTGGTGAGTGGGTCACGAACTGGTGTCACTGGCCCAGAGGGGCCATGGGTCATCCTATCTTATGGAAAACCCCTGAAATGGAGATCAGTATTTTATGCATTGAAAATCTCATTTCCAGATGGGGAAACTGAGGCACCACCAGCATGTGGAGGAAGGATTAATTCTCACCAGTCTCACCCCAGCTCCAGAGCTGAGCTCTTGGTAAGTGCCCAGGAGGTCCTGGCTGCTTTGTGTCTTGGTGCAGCACTCTCTGTGTGTTATATCCATCTAGGAAAATGCTGTTTGTTTAAAAGGGTGAGCCCCTCTTTAAGGCATGATTTGTGTTTTTGAGTGTAGGTCAAATAGCAGACACTTCTGATTAATGCAACGTCGAGAGATGGCAAAAAAAAAAAAAAAAAATCACATGCCTTGGTGGGAAAAAGTATAAAGGACAAACATCCAGTGCTGTTCAGCATTTTGGGAGGTGGGGAAATGAGCAGGAAAGATCATACCTAAACAGAAAGCCAAAGCCAGTGCTTGTAATTGCCAAGACATCAGCCAAAAGGAAAACACAACTGTGATGGCAGTAAAATCATGTATGAATCATGATGGGCCAAGAACAAGTTTGCTTTCTTTTCCCCCCTCATTGAGCAGATGATGATTAAAAGATAAATCATGCCTGGAGTCAAATCAAGTGATTGGATTAAAGTTTAGTTGAGTATTTAGAGACTGTTTGGGACACAATGGAAAGCTAATTGAAAACTTACATTTGTGAGACCCTTGAACTCTCCAGCTCTTAATAAAATACTACTGCAAAGTACACAAGGGTTCCCTTTGGGAGAGATTCCTCTCCACAAGTGCTTTTGCTCCTCAGGTATGTGGAGAAATGGAATTCATTTTCTCGACAAATTCACCAAAGAAAGGCATGTTCGTGATCGTAACTCAGCTATTGCTCATGGTGCAGTAACTTAATCTGTTCAGCTCACTGAAAAGCAGTGAAGCAAGACAAAGGAAAGTCACTTCTTGAAAGAAAAAAAATGAGGATTTAAACACTTCATTCTTCTAACTAGTCTTTGTTCTTCTGAGCAGCTGGTATTCCAGAGTGACTGACTGCCTGCACTTGGCTGAAATTATTCTGGAGACTTAAAAATGATGTAAAAATTCCTTCTAGATGTGCCATAGTGGGACATGTCATGCTTTATTCGGGCTAATAATGTAACTGCATTCTGGAATCACCCTCAGATCTTAAGGAACATACCCATCCTCCAAAGCATTGTCCTTTCTGGTGGAAATACCAGTGAAACCCACAAATGGAGAGAATAAACTCCCCTATGTCCTCACACACATGAACAGGCAGAAATGGAAAACCTGGCTCTTCATGTGACCTCTGTGTGACCAAGCACGAGCCTTCCTTGGGAATCCTGAAGGGAAGCTGCAGAAACTCTGTGGCCAGGTTCATTTTCCCACTTTGCACTGTGACTTTCATGGACCAAAAACGGGTGATGAATGGGAGCATGTCAGAACTACCTCCTCCACATGTGCAAGGTTTTATACTTCTCTAACTACTTTGACCTTTGGAACAGTTGTTTGGGTTTTATGGTTTTGGTTTTTTGGGTTTTTTTCCTGCACTAGGATGTGATTCTGCAGAGACCACAGGTGGTAGAGAAGGTTTGGGGGGCAGAATGGGAAGATAATATTTTGCTGATTTTAGCTGATGAATATAGGAAGCCTCCAAGAATGCTTTCCTATTCTTACTAATAGAAGACTTTAAAAGTGTTTTTTTGTCTTGTTTCGGCTGGTGTCTTTAGCTCCACAGTCTGCTCCCATGTTCTGGCTTCCTCTTTGCCTTTTACTCAGCTGAGGGGCTTAGTACGGCTCCCTATAATTTTTCACCCTGTAACTTTTTCGCGCTTTAACTTCTTCACACATGCCCAAGACCACGTGGCATTCCCTTTCCTCAGGTCATGTAGTCACAGCCTCACCTTTAGGCAAGCACAGGTATCTCTGAAGTCCACAGCCTCATGCATATCTGATGGAGACAGCTGAGGCAGGTGATGATAGGGAATGTGGAGTTAATATTTTGGGGAAATTCAAGTTACCAACTCGCTTCGGCAGAGCTTTCACTGAGTGTATCCTGTCTCACATGCATCAAACAATGAAAATCTTTAATTGGTCATAAATCTATGTCACGACAGACCTTCTGTTTGTGCTAATCAATGTCCATTATTTGCATCAGAACAAGCAGCTCCCCCACTGGGCAGCGGTGCTGTGCGATGTGCCCAGAAAAGCAAGCCCAGCTTTTGCTTCTTCTTAACAGCTGTGCTTTGTTCTTCACTAGAAAGCTTTACTGTGTCTTGAAGTGATTAATGTGTTCTGGGAGGACTGGGTAAGCAGCCATCAGTCACAAGTTATGGGACACTCCTTGGTGGATTGGAGGGAGATGGATAGGGAAGATTAATCTGTTTTTTCTCTCCATTGTTGCCAATTCCAAGAGCTTTCACCCCAGAGCTGAAGCACGTGGGATGGACGCAGCCCTGGAGGTGACACTGTGTCTTGCTCAAGGTCTGTTGCCTGTGTGTGAGTTCTCTGTGTGGAGCTGCCAGGAACAGGCTGGAGTGAGGAACATTTTGAAGCTGCAGAAAGCTGCTTTGGGGCTGATGGTGCTCATGGAGAATTGGGAAGAAGGGAGAAGGCTTGGTGCCTAAAGGGGGCTCTGAGAAGCATGAAGAGGCATTTCTTAGTGATAGAACAAGAGAAAATGGCTTCAAACTGCCAGAGGGCAGGGTTAGATGGGATATTAGGAAGGAATTCTTCCCTGTGAGGGTGGAGAGGCCCTGGCACAGGGTGCCCAGAGAAGCTGTGGCTGAACTGACTGAGGTCATGATGCAGAGCATTGCCTTGCATGGGAAAATTGCCTTGAATTTCCTCCTGGCCATGGGGAAATGAGGAACTGAGAAGGCTTTTGATCTGGTCCTGGTCAAAAAGAAAACTTGCCTGCTTTCTATCACATTCTGAGCTTGGAGAGCACCTCTGGAATAACAAGTTGAGCACAGCCTGAGACCATAAAATCCTAGAACACTTTGTGTTGGAAGAGATCTTAAAGACCTTGTTCCAACATCCTGCCATGGGCAGGGACACCTTCCACTGTCCCAGGCTGCTCTGAGCCCCATCCAACCTGGCCTTGGACACTTCCAGGGATCCAGGGGCAGCCACAGCTTCTCTTGGCACCCTGTGCCAGGGCCTCACCACACTCTGAGTATGCATCCACTCTGTGTAAGAGCCATAACTAGGAGTAGATTTGAAGTCACACATTTCAGGCTGTGCTATCTCATAGTGTGGCATTTTTATGAAATAACTTGTCAATCTCCTTTCACTACAGCCACTGGATTTGATGAGCTGGGCTGTCTGAGTGCTTTGACTCAGGCCACAGCCTGTATTGGGCCTCATAAAAAAGGTATGCATGATTTCAGGCTCTCCTCCCCTCCTGGATAAGCCATCTCCTCCACTCTAATGAAAGTAAAAATAATTATAACAATAGGAGATGTGCATTATCCTGAGGGCCTGTGCACTGCATCCCCCCTGAGAGCTTTTCTGTCAACTGCTCTTAATATTCCTGTGCTCTTTGCAACTCTTACGGTTAGGAAACCTCCATGAGGGGGAAACATGCAAAAAACACGACCCAGAACTGAACAAATCACGTTGGGTGGAGTCTGGGGACACAGAGCCCTGGATGGATGCTCGTAGGACGGCACGAACATCTTCCTCCTGCCTTGGAGAACAACTGGGTTCGATTACGCATTGCGCAAACTCGATCTGGTTTGGTTTTCTCCTCGGAAGGCGAGGGCAGATGTTGTGTTCTGAGGCTGCTGTGGGGTTCCAGCCCCTGGGCTGCATTTCAGGACTGAATCTCCCACTTTGTGATGCTCCTTTTGGGGGTGGGCAAGCAGCTGGAAAAGGGATTGGGAGCTGTTAGATGTCTTTGCTACCCACTGAACACCCTGTGCTTTGTGCCTATGGCAGTAAAGGAAATTTGGAGCCAAGGGACACCAAAACCCAAAGCAAGAGCTCGAAGAGTTGTCTTTTCTGAGCTCTGGGAGACCTCCATGGAGTGTTACATGGTACTAATATGTGTGTCCTTTGGGGAAAAAAAGGAATCTCCTGGCTGTGAGAGCCCAGAGTTTGTGCTGTGGTCATGGAAGTCCTTTGAGAAAGCCAAGCACGTGTGCTGGCCTTCTCCTCAAAGCAAATATTCTTTGTGAAAGCTAATAATTTTAGCAGGGATTCCTTTCTTCCTCTTGAGGAGAGTTAAATGAAGTTATGGGTCAGTGAGAGGGCATCTGTACAGCATAGAGGAAGAATTTCCAAGCCTTGAGTGTAGTCCCTTCACTTGGACAAGGCCTGGTCGGTCAAATGGGCTTTCCAAAACATTTTCTTTATTAAAGATTTTATTGGTGCTTTTGCTGGTTTGCAGAGGCTGTTAAGCCCCTCTGAACTGGTTGGACGCAATGGATGGAACTGACAGGAAGCTGAGGAAGTTTTAACCATTTCCATCTGCAAAGCAGAACTTCCCTATAGTTTCTACCATATTTCTCCAAGTTTATGGATACAAATACTGTGTCATTTCCAGGAATGAGTGATGTTCCTCCTTCCAGCTGGTAAAAGGGCATTCCCATCTAGGCTTGGAAATGCCAACACAGATCCAGTATGCCAAGGTCCTTCTGCATTCAGATTCTCAGGCTCACCCCAAATCCTTTTTGTTCTGAAGGAGGGGATTGAAAGCTCTCTGAGCGAATTCACTGATAATGTTCAGACCTCCAGCATGCAGGAATGGGGCAGCCAATAGCTCTCTTTGGGACTGTAACATCCTCACTCAGAAACCACTTTAAATCAGAATTGAAGCTCAATGAGGACTGTGCATTCACCAGTGAAATTAATAACTGGCTGTTGAGTTTGTAGTTCCCTTGAAAAGGCATTGGGTAAAAAAACCTGACTCGTGATGGGAGAACAGGGGCCAGAAACTGAAACTAATCTTAATGAAAAAGGGTATCCAACAAGCCGCAGGGCTGTAAAATCTGCCTGATCAAATCTCCACTGGACCATACTTCCTCGCATCCCGATTTTGAAAGCCCAATTTCCTGCGAGATTGCATGATTATTATTTTTTAATCTAAAATGTATGGCCGCAAGGAGAAAAAAAAAAAAAAAAAGGCAGTTTAAAATAAATAAATCTGGCGACGCAAATGAGATCACGGAGCGGTTTGCTGGAAATGCCGAACATTGTGTTGCCCAGAACTTGGCATTTATGGAAGTGACCAGTGGGGAGGAAATGGAATTGTTCTCATGGCCAGTGTCAACTTGGATCATCAAGCCATGCCGCAGATTTGGCATGCCTGATGGAAAAGAGAGGCTTTCCAGGCCAGTACAATCCCGCTTCAGAGCGTCAGTTGTTGCGTAGGTTGGGGTCGGCGAGGATTGACAACAGGGAGGGACAGCATTCTATGAGTCTGGTGCTTTCTTGTCCCAGATTAATGATCTTCCAATCCGGTTTTCAGGCACACAGACTCAGTCACACGTAAATAAAAAACAGAGGGAAGCTTTTAAGAGACTCAGACGCTTGGTATTCCAAGCAACAGCGAGAGCAATGCCTTGCGAAGACGCCCTGTTGAGTGAGAACACAGCGGGCCCTTTGCGCCTCACCTTTTCCCTGGAATTCCTCTCTGAATGGATTCCAAGCTCTTATTCCTATTGGGCTGTTGGTCCTGGTTTCAAAATGAAATTGAGTCTTGCCTTAGTAGGGTTCTTCAAAAGACTAGTGCTGCTAGCAGGTGGTACAGCCTCCTGAAGGTCTGATTGGGTCCCTGGGGAGGTCTCTCTGGAGGGAGATGAAATCTAAGGCAGCAGCTCTTCCTTAACTTTCCTGGTGTGTAGAGGTCCCTATGGCTGGGGAGGATGGGCCCAGGTTCCTGAAGGTCTCAGGAGTTGTGGTCCAGGAGGACACAGCTGTGCCAGAGGTGCAGGAGGCTGAAGCTTGTGGTGGTGGGTCAGCATAGGACAGGAGTTGCAGCTAAGCAGTGCCCAATGGCTCTCCAGGCAATTCTCAAATGGAATTCCAGGCAGAAAACCAGGCAAAGAAGGCAAAGCTATTGTCATGTGACCCCTCTTGTGTTTGATATTTCACGAGCCTCTGGTGGAGCAGCCCCACCTGGTCTGGTCAGGCTGTGCCAGCACTATGGGCCAAGACTCAATAAAGTTGTTGTTTCCAATTAACAAAAAAAAAAAAAACCCTCACACGAGAGCTGGAGGAATGGCAAAGCCACAGCTTGGCAGGGGATCGGCTTGAGCACCACTCCTCTGCAGGAACGACATTAAAGCCCCATCTTTTTCCCACTGAAATTGGTGGCAAAGCTCCCAGTGACCTCAGTGGGAGCAGGATCAGCCCCCCATTCATGGTTGGGGTGGTTCCACCAGGGCCTCACTCTTGTTTTGGGGTCTGTGGCTGCTCCAGCAAGGCAATGCTGGTGAGTGTGGGTCAGGACAGGAGTTGCGTCTAATCAGTGCCCTGTGGCTCTCCATGTATTTATCAAATGGAATTTCAGGCAGAAAACAAAAGGATTGAAAGGTTGAAAAACAAGGAAGGAATGTGCACTTGGCAGCTCTGCTAACCAGATGTTTGTTTCTTTTTCCTTGTTCTCAACAATGACTAAAAAACTCGTGAACAATCTCAGGCCCAGCGCAAGGTCAGCCCGAAAAGTAGGTAAGAGGTGTCGCAACAAGGCAGAACAGACAGCTGGGGATGGAAAATGTTAATTTGTCCCAGGATCTGGGCCTGTGGCTCAGAAAGCACAGGCCCGGCCTCCAGAAGGTCTGGGCACATGTGGTGCTCTCCCTTCCTAGCGCAGGCCCCGGCGGGCGCGCAAGGCTCTCCTGGAAGTCCGCGGTATTCCCTCCACGCTGGCGTGTGTGAACTGCTTCCAAGGGCAGCTGAGCGAGAGCTGCAGCCAGAGCAGAAAGCAGCCAGGGCTGGAGTGGATATATGTAAATATACGTATCCATTTCCTGGGAAGTGCCTGAGTAGCACAGCAGCAAGTTGTAGTTTGAGTGATTTTGTGGGAGAAAACAGCACTTGCAGAGTCAGTTTTGCTGTATAACAGTTTTCACTGCATTGCAAGAACTGTCTTCCTGAAGAATCCCTGAGTTTTTTGACAAAATCAGTCCAAAAAGGGAAAATTACCAAGTGTGAATCGGCAGCACAATACTGTGAGGTTGCAGAGCTATGAATTGACTCTCTAGCCTCTCTGCTCTATTACCCCTGACAAGGTGCACTTCTTCAGTAGCATCTCCTGAAGGCTGTTCCCAGGACTGACATTTTTCCCCTGCTTCACAGAAAAAAACATAATTCATCAGTCTGTAGGTGAAGCAGATACATTAAAAAAAAAAAAAAAAAAAAAAAGAAGGAAAAAGAAAATCTTATTAATTTTTATTAGCAAGGAAACTGAGCCAGAGAGGTAGAAGTGACTCATTTGTAACTTGCTTGTCCATTAATGATGGGATTAGGAGCTGAGCTCTTGTTATCTGACCAGCTGGCTCTTTTTCAGATCACATCTGCCCAGCAGTGACTCTACAGCCAAACAGCAAGTCTGGCCAGGAGGCAGAGCTTTACTGAACCAATGTTCAGGAGATTGGGATTGCCTGACCTTTAATTTAAATCACCATCACAAAAAAATTCGTGTTTTAACAACTGTTTTTTTTCAGGTACCACCATTTTCAAGGGAAAAAAAAAAAAAAAAAAAAAAAAAAAAAAAAAAAAAGGTGTATTTAAGTTGTACAGAAACACTTCCTTGGGCTGTGTGTGACAGTTAATCAGGATTTTGGATTTCCAGCTGGGTCAGAATCAGTGTTGGGGCCAGCAGCTGCTCCTCAGTACTCAACAAACTTGTCCAGCTCAAAGCTTGTGAGCATGATGTGGATTAATCTGTGAGTAAAAAACAGACTGCACTGCCCAAGGAGGACAATCCTGGGCAAAATCAAGCTGCAACCTCCAGAAAAAAATGCTGTGAGAGTGGTTCCAGAGTGTCAGGAGGCTGCATAAGGGCAGTGAGGATGCTCCTCTCATCTACTTTTCCTATTTCACCAGCAATTGAATGGCCTCACAATGTCAGCCTTGATGCATGGCCAAGCTGATTCCTCCCCATCCTATAGCTCTGGACACGTGGAGCAGCAGGAATGCTCCTCAGGCCACCCCCTGGGCTCAGGGATACCATGCTCAGGGAAGAGCAGCTCTTGTCTGGACCACCAATATGTAGAGAGAGAGCAGGAAAGGAGGTTCTTTATAGAAGAACTCCTGTGCAAGAGTCCAAGCTCATTTTTATCCACAATCCAGCTGGGATGTGACTGATCTGCTCTGACGAACCCAAGCCTGCCCGTCCTTTTTGATGACATGGAGCTGTGTCAGAGGAGGGTTAGATTGGATCTCAGGGAATGGTTCTTCCCCTAGAGAGTGCTGGGGCACTTCCCAGGCTTCCCAAGGAGCTCCAGGAGCATTTGGATACCACTCCCAGGGATGCACAGGGAGGGATTGTTGGGGTGTCTGTGCAGGGCCAGGGGTTGGACTGGGATGGTCTTTATGGGTCCCTTCCAGCTCAGAATATTCCATGATTCCTGTGGCTGAAGCAGCATTTCCTCTGCCTGCCGGAACTCCTTAATGCCCTTGGGCAAGGCAGACCATCAGTGCAAAGAGTCTCTCCCTCACAATTAGATCCCTTTTCTGTCGAAGCTGGATGGTGTCATCTGCAGGAAAGGTTTGGGAGGAACACTGGCCAATCCTCCCTCCTCCTTCTGCTCCCCAGACCTCTGGCTCTCTTCAGAACCACACTGAAAAGAAATCTTTGTTTGTTTATGGAGTTTCTGGGAGCCTCAGGTTTGTTTTCCTCCATCCTCCCTCCTGCCAACGCTGAAAGTGCCAGAACATAAAAGAGAGTAATTTCTCTTGGAGTCACTGGCCATGGTTGGAAGGAGCAGTGCCAGGAATCTCAGGAGAAATCTGCTCCTGATCTTCCCAGCACAGCCTTGCAGAGTGGAGGGATGGAGAAGAGCTAAGGAAAGCATCTGAACTGCTGGATGCCAGCAGAGCCTGCACTCCAGCTGGGAATGTGTCGTTCCCTGCAATAAGTGCAGTGGCATGCAGAGACAAGGCCAGAGAGAGGTGGTGGCCACCTCCCTGCAGCTTTTCTGTGCCCAAAAGCCTCGATTCACTGTGTATTTAGTGCAGATGATAAAGCAAAACCTCCAGATCACATTTTAGAACACTTTAGTGCCACCGGGGGCCTCAGGGGTGGTCTTACCCAAGCCCCCTCTGCCTCCCACCTGACTCAAAAGCTGCTTTGAAAACAAAGCCTAACTCCTGCTTCAACCTGAGAAATGGGAGTGACCCAGGGAAGTTTGATTCTGCCTTCAAGGGCTTCCAGGGTGGAATCAAGCCCCATTGTTCCCAAAAGGATGTTGGTGGGAGCCAGTGAGGTGTCCAAAGAAAGGGCACTGGGCCCTGCCTGAGCTGATGTGCTGAGGTGCCCAAGTTCCCATCAGAGAGGTGTAATGCAGGGAAAAAACAAATTTTCCTGCAGCCCAATGTAGAGGGTAGCAGAAGGCCTTAGGTTTTTGAGGCTTCTGGGTGGGACCAGCTGGAATTTGATGTCTGATATGCCAAAAAGCAGAAATCTGCTCTTTCTTTGGTGTGGGTGTTACTCTGGGGTGTGGAATGACATCCTGCAGATGGAGGAGCTTCAGACTCTGGTATCAAGGTCATCTGTGGGCACAGGAGATCCTGCATGGATAACAATCTGCTTCAGGCCAAGGACTTAAAGGCCAAGGATCTCCCACAGGAGATGGGATTTTTCAGTATGTCCTTTTTGTGTCCAAGAAGGACAGCTGAGGACACTGCCTAACCTGGTGACAACACAGAAGAGCAAAGTCTTCCTGTGCCCACCACTTGTGCTTTCTTGCTGAAGGCAGCCAGGAGTTGAGTGAATCCCTAACTGTGTGTGAAGCTTTCCTTGATCTGTTGCTGTTATCTTATTCCATGGCTTTCCTTGGCTGCAATCCCAGCAGGATCCTTCTGAAGAGGCCTTTGCGTGAGCTGGGAGAGGAGCACCTTCCTTAAGGGTGGGTGTTTGGGGGCATCTTGTCTCTTACTCCCTCACAGCATTCAGATCTGCCAGTTTTGGATTCCTGCCTGACCTTTTCCCTCTGCTCTCCAGCCCTCCTGCTTCCTGCAGCTCCAGAGACTTACTTTTAAGCCATCATTCAGAAGTCTCAGAAATTCCTGGGTCAAGGCCTAGAGCCCCTTCTTTTCTACACCAGTACACAAATAACTGGGCTGTCCCCTTGCAAGCTCCCAACCCCATGGAAAAAATAGGGTGAAAAGTTCAGGAAACCATGATCCATTTCACAGCAGACTTGCAAAGCACAAATATTAATACCAATAAAACAAGGAGGGGGTGGTGGAATTCAGTTGCCAGTGGCTGACAAACCTTCAAATCCTTGAACTGGGAGCAAGGCTTTTAATCCACACACAATAAACTGTCCCACTTCCAGCAGCAGGAGCAAACTGCCTTTTTTAAGGTGGATTATCACCAAAAAAACCCACCTCAAAAAACCCCTGCCATTGTGGAGCTTTCCTGTAAACCATCAGCCTGGATATATTTTATGATGTGATTTATAGAGAGTTTGTTTCTTAAGACTCAAAGCAACATTGCTATAAAAGTATAAAAGATGCATGTTTTGGTGGAGGATGAATGCCACTGCCTTATTTTCCTTCGTGGGAAATCTGCTGGGTGGGTTAACACCACTTGGAAAGATGAATTCTTCATGTGTGGGCATCCACTGGCAGCCTCAGAGGAGATTATTGTGTCATCATCTTTCTGGTCAGCAGCAGCCCCACAGCTGCTCCTCAAGTTCAGAGATTAATTAATGAGTTGGAAAGCAAGGGGAATGTGCTTCCTTGTGCTGCCATCACCAGCTTGGCTGATTCCTCCCTCTGCAGGCATTTTCTCGTCGCTCATGCAGCACAATTTGAGTGTTGCTGTTGCCTGTTTAAATCATGGAATAGATTAGATAATCCCTAGGCCTTTTCCACCTCTAGCACTTGTGGTTCTGCTTAAAGAGCTGTCAAGTCCTGGATTTAAAAGGGAAGAACAAGCCAAGGCTTTTGAGGTTCTGCTGGGAGGATTACAGCTTGTAACACATTCCAAAGCCTTCCAAAAGCGCCTGCAATTTCAGGTTTCCGGACAGAAAGTGTTATTCAGCTTTCTGCAGATCTTCACTGTAGTTCATCACACAATCCAAGTTTTCCTTCTTCATGAAGATACCACTAGCCTGAGACTGCCTTTGGTGGGAACATACCCTCCCTTTCATCGTTTTTGACCGAAGATGTTTGCCTGTTGCTGGAGCAAACCAAATTTCCTCACAATAAAAAAGAACAACCAACCCTGCATCTGCCAATTCACTTTTAAATGTAGCTCTTGGAATTTATAGGAAATGAAAAGGTCCCAGGGAAGTGAATTGTTGTCTTGTAACCTTGCCAAATGTACATTAAAAAAACCCAACCCCTGATATGTCTTTGGCCTCCTTGCTTTTATTGTGATCTATCAGCTGCATACAACCATTGTATCTCCGATGGTGAGCATGAGGAGTTTTTGAAGGATGTTAAGGAGCTTTCCACCTCCAAATCATTGCTCTGACCTTGGCTGGCTGCTGCTTTTCGTAGTGAGTCCTCACAGTGGAGGAGCATTTCTGGGAATGCTGAGAAATGACCTTGTTGGTAAGAGTTGCAACCCAATGCAACCCAACAGGGCTGCAGCTGTGCAGCCAGAAAATCTGAGCTCTTCCCTGGAGAGCTTCTCCCAGTGGAAATACTGGGGGGATCATGGGACACATCCATTGGCCTCCAAGAGATGGCCTATTTTGGTCTCCGGGGCCCAGAGCCTGGTGGCTGTGGGAACGGTGGCTGCCCTGTCATAGGTGAGTCAGCAAGCCCTATGGTCAAATCCTTCTCCCTAAGGAAAACCTGGAAAAAATTGGTGGTGAGCCTCAGACTCTGCATTTGTGTGGGTTTGGGAGAAGGTTTTTTAATCTGGCATCTGGATATGAGGCTGTAAATGCTCCAGAGGCTGTGGGCAAGGCGTGTGGACCTGGGGAAGGGAGAGATTGTTTGGTTTGTGTTAGTCACGTGCCATGTTAATTAGCACAGGCCATATTAATGACAGTATTTACATTATATTCTGCTATCATTGCTCCTCAGTGCTGCTGGGGGAGTTTGTTTGCCTGTCACTGTAACCACATGCAGCTCAATTCCGATGGGACAGTATTCCCAGGAAGAGTCTGTAGTGAATTCCAAGCCTGTTTATGCAGTGATGTTTCTATGCCAGTCATCAAAGCCCATCTGATTGGGTCTGCTTGTAAATCAGTGACTCCTTAGCATAAAAGGAAGTGGATTTGGGAGGCACCAATTCACAAACCTTGTGGTGGATATGAGGTGTTCATTCACCATTCCCTTCTCCGTCACTCAGCTGGATTAAAATTCCAATTCTCAAAAAGCAGACCTGGATTTCCTGCTCTTAGTAAGCAGCTGGCTTCCTGGTTTTGTGCAAAACCCAGATTTTCTTTCTAAAACTTCAAGTTTTGAAATGGGGTGCATATCTGAGCTAATTCTGCACATACACCTGCATTTTATGAATCAGATCCTCTCTGAAGCTGGGGCCTTCTTTCAAGTCACAAAAGATCATAAGATGAGGAAATGTAGAGCTTCTGAGCTTTGGATGGGAGTCAAACTGTATCCTTGACACTCAGAAGAAATCTGTTCCATAAATTGAAAGTTAAATTACAAGGATCTCAACACTTGGGGATGATAAAGACATCAGTTTACCTCTTTTTGTGCTGAAACTGTGGCAGCATAAAACTTCCTATGTCAATTTTCCTTGCTTATATTTTGATTTTTTTTTTCATGGACATTAAGGAAAGATGGAGTTTTGCTGCTTAGTTGAAAAAAATTTGGATTTTTCCTTCATAGTTTTCCTTTCAGCAATCCACAGGCATCACAGGGGTGGAGGAAAAATAATTGGCCTATAACTTTGCCCAGCTCAGGGAAAACACAAAATTAGCATTGCTGCAAATTGCTCCTGGATTAAATTGGTGAGTTGAAAAGTGGAGAAGCCAAAGACCCCTGGAAATCGGAAAATTTCCCTCTTTGCCTTGGGATGTTTATGATCTGAAGGCATCAGTTGTATCTCTGGGCCTTGTTTCCCTAAGGGAACATCTCTCGGGATCTTTTCCACTGGAGAGTGTGGGAGACATCAAAGCCAAGCGGGATAAACTGGCATGGGAGCACGAGGGAAAAGGTGAAGGCTGTGGGAAACAATGCCTGCAGGCTCTGTGCTCCACATCAAATGCAGGCTCTCCCCAGCCTTAAAAACAGAGCCCCATAAAACTCTGGGTGAGCTCCTTAATTAAGGGTATAAAATTCCTTGTCCCCAAGCGTGCTCCCCATTGTTCCCCCAGCGTCTCACCTGGACAGAGCCCGGGAGAGCAGGAGCACAGAGGCAGCTGGAAGCCTTCCAGGATTAGGGAACTGCTCCAGCCTTGCCCAGGTGCAAAGGTGAACATTCTGAGGAGGGAAGTGCCCAAATCTCACATAAAATCATGGCAAATTGGGCAGTTCTTTGCCTTAGGCTTCAACGTTTTGGAGCGTGGGGAGAAAAGGAGGGTGCAGATGTCAGGCATGGAGAGACGGAGTTTTGGCCATCTCGCTGGTGCAGTTCAGAGGGCCCAGCTCCTTCCTTTCAAGCCCTCTAAACTCCCTCCTGTGGGATTTTCATTCCATGTGTAAGATCCCAAGTGGTTCAATCAACAAGGATCAGGCATGAGGGGAGCAGCAGACACAGAGCCCCTTGGAACAGAGACTTTCCAAGGTCAAGGGGCTGGGAAAAAATCAGTCCCAAAGGACTGAAAATACTGATCCACTCAGCTCTCCATTTGCACCCCAAGGTGTGGGGAGATGCCAGCCCTGACCCACCCCATGGCAGGGAATAAACCATTCCCTAAACTTGCCTCACTCCCTTGTGCTAAACACACCACATGCCAGCTGAAATGTCCCTTGTTCTCAGTGAATGCTGTCCTGGTTCGCAAGACAGGTGTCTGCTAGGGAGGGCGGGAACCTCCCTTGGAATGAAAATGTAGACCCCCTCCCTCCCAGTTATTGTAATTTTGAAATCAAGGGGCTCTCAGGCAGAGATCTGGGGATAGGAATAACAGTTCTTTACTAGTGTGTATAACAAGGCACACAAACAACAATAACTACAGTGTTACCAACAAACAGAACCAGGGGCCCCGTGACAGCCTTCTCGGCTGAGATGAGACGGGATGGAGGAGAGGCTTTGTTTTCACAAACCCCTTGGGCGGGCAGTCCCGGTGCTCCTGCAGGGCTCTGAGGAACACTCGGCTGGAACAGCAGGGATGAGCTGAGATCCTGAGCTGGTGGATGAGGTGGAACAGCAGGGATGAGCTGAGATCCTGGGCTGGTGGATGAGGTGGATCAGCAGCTCCGTGGCGGTGCCTGGCACTGCCACATGTCCCAGCATGAAGAGGGAGAAGAAGAAGAAGGAGAAGAAGAAGCAGCAGCTCCGTCTGGATGATGGTGAATTCCCTTCTCCAAGCTGAAACAGCTCTGGGAGAGTCTCACTCTCCAGCCCAAGAAACCAGCCAGCTCCCAGCTGCTCCTGCCCTCCCTCCTGGGCCCAGCTGAACTCCCTGTGCTTCTCAAGCACCCACCAAGCACCAGCAGTCAGGTTTTCCCAACCACTAATGGGTAAAATTCCCTAGGTGAGAGGGAACAAAAGGAAGGACATCTAACCACCAACAGCTACCAAAACAACCATGGGCAGCTGAAACATTTTACTTCTAATAGAATCAGAGTAATTTACTGCAGATTCTGCATGGGAAATGGGAATTTTGCTCCTATGGGATGGGTCTGGGCCTGCCCCAGGCCTCAACTCTGGGAGCCAGGGGCAGAGTAGGAAGGAGCTCTTTCAAAGCACATAAAAATGGTCATCTGGAGAGGGCAGCCACCAAGGAGCTGCATGTTTTGGAGTTGTTTTTTAAATAATGGGTAGATGTGGGGTTTTTTCATTAGCTGCAGGCTGTCGGAGCTGTTGAGCTGAGTGTTGTTGAGGGACGAGGGATGGCCCTGCCTTGAGGCAGATGGGACGACACTTGAAGGATGATGTAGGGAGACAGTGGTTGAGTAGCAGCTTGAGGCTGTGGCACAAGCTCAGGGCTTGTTCCCAGGCTGCCTCATCACAAACCCCCTCGGACCTGTGCCTTTCCACCTTGGCTGGAGGGAGGGGCAGAGCTGCCAACACCTCTCAGTCCTTCCCTGAAGGCAGGATTTTGTCCATTCAGAGACCTTGGGTGTCGGAGTCTGAGATAGAGAGTGTGTGCCCTTGTTTCTAATAGTTCTAAGATTCAAGGGAACACTGAATTTCATATAATATGAAATTCATGAGCATGTTTTCATGGTGATACATGAGAACAAATGTTAAAGTTAGATAAGAAAAGTGTAAATGTGTAGATTAGAAAGTTTCTTAAATCACTGGGTGAAAAAGTAGTTTAGAGAACAGGAGACAAGATGGAGGATTTAGGGTGTTGTCTCTTGTCCTTCTTCTTTCTTCTTCATGTTCTTCTCCTAGGGGTTTTTGGGTAGTAGTAGGTGATTGGGTAGAAGATGCTGCAGTGCAGCACACAGGTGTTGGGTCATTGGATCACTAAGAAAAATAATTTAGTTTGCATCTGTTAATTGGGTAAATAGACATATAAAAGATCTTGAAGAAGATCTTTGTTAGCCATTTTACCCCTTTTCTATCATAGTGCACATAACTCCTTGTACCTTGTAATACTGATAAGAAAAAATAAACAACTGAGACCGAACAAGAGAAAACCAGCCTCCCTCTCATCAATCTTCAGTTCAAAGGGAAAAAGAACCCAAATCCAAAAGTCCTTAAAGAGACACTTGGGCTCTGAGGAATTCCTCCTCATCCCATCAGTGAATGCAGCATTTGTCAAATGCCTCCAAACCCTGCCATTTTCCACTCTGCAGTGCTCAGAGGGGTTTGGAGAGCCTGTGGAAACAGCTCCATACCGGCATCCTTCTGCCCTTTAAAAATGCTTTGTGCTTGAGGAACAGTGGATTTGCAGGTGTGGATGGTCCTGTGTGGGAATGGACCACAACAAAAAGCCCGGACACAGCATTCTGCTTCTTCTCGGGAGCAGCAGCTGTGTCCTGCAGAGCTTGAGGGATGCCACTGGAGGAGGCCACAGGTGGAGTCTGTGCAGCGCTGGCAATGAGAACTTTGAGCACACTGGGGCTTTCCCTGATTAAATCCTGCTCCCCCACCACCCCAAAGGAAGCTTGGGAAACTGTTTAACTTTTTGTGGGGGAAGTCAAGCATTGGAACGCGAGGAAATGCCAGATTTATAGTTGCCACTGTAATCTCACACATGTGCTTTGATGCAGCCCCTGGTAACCTGACTCCCAGTGCTTTTCCTAGAAGCCTGCACTGGTAGCTGAGTTTTGACTGCCCACAGAAGTTTGTATCAGGCATTTCCAGACTTGGAATGCCTCATTCTCCCACCTAGGCAGCTCCCTGGCACAGGTGATGGGAGTGCTCAGGGCTGTGCAAGCTTGGAGTGCACAGGCGTGACTTTGAGGGTGCTGCACCCAACAGCTGACTGGGATTGTCTCTGCTCCCAGGAAACCACAGTATTCCAGCTTTTTTCCTGCAGGGGTTTTATTTTTTCAGGCAGTTTTGAAGCATGGTGACATCTGAAACCAAGGTTGAGTTCTGAGCATCCTGTGTAGGAAGCCCCAGAAGTTCATCCCCGCTGATTCCCCCCTGTGTTTGTTACAGCATGAGAGAAAGCAATACATTCTTTCTCAGACAATGGGCTTCATATCTTGTTGTTCCATGGCTCGGTTTAGGAATTAATATTAGAGATATTCCCAGGGCCCAGCACCAGCACAGTGTGGGCAGGTTTTGGTGGAGCTAGGAAAGTGCAGCCTGCATGGGAAGGCGTGGAAGGTTGGGAAATCAAAGAACTGACTGGGAAATTCCTTGGTTTCTGGGATAAGAGTGAGCCCTGTCCATGTCTCCCTGTTCTGGGCTGATGCAGACAAAGGTGAAGGTCATTAATATAAAAAAAAACACAACAAAAACAACTAATGGAGCTGCTTAGTACAAATACATTGGATGATATTTTGGATGGGGTACCAGGAATGTGTGGGATCACTCCAGGCTTCCAGGCCTGATCTGAACTACCTTCATAGCTGCAGAAATTCAGGGTTACTAACATCACCTTAAGGTATGATCCCAAGGAGCTGAGCAGATTCATATCCTTTGGAAGGAGAAATGACACATCTACTCAGAGGTGGGATGTGTCTCAGCAGCTCAAGGAGCTGGGCACAGACGTGACTTGGACTCATCGGAAATTGCTCAGGGAGCCGTCAAAACTCAGCTCCAGTGCCTTCGGAAACTGGTCATTTGAAGAAAATTTGTCAGCAGATCACTTGGAACTGAATTGACCCTGTGTGGTGGCCGATCTGAAGGCTGAATAATTGTGTGCTTGACCTAATCTTGCAAAATTCCTCACACTCATGACTAATAGAAACTCCCTGTTTGAAGGAAACATCTGCATGTCACAGATCTCAAAGGTTTGGAGGTTCCTGGCTAAGACCAGCCCTGAAAAACAATTTTCACAGTCTTTCTCAGTGATTTACAGTGTTCAGTGTTACTGTGCTGCCTTTTGAGCTATCTGCTGGGGCCCAGTTCAGGACATATCAGAGAATTCCTGTTGATCTCTGCCTGGGATTTAAAATTGGTGCCCTGGCCTAATTCCTTCATATAATACCAGCAGTGACAGCTCTCAACTAAAGGTGTAATAAAAGGGAGAGGGTGCAGGAAGACAGATGAAAACCAGACTTCCTTTGGAAAAGCAAGTGTTGACTTGCTCACAATCCATAAATACCTCTTTGGGGAGAAAATTTTGGATGTGAGAGCATTTTATGCAGGAGGTGAAGACACAGGGATGTATCAGCTCAGGAGAAGATTGTCAGAAGGCCACGATTCCACAGCAGAGAAGATCATTGCCATTCTCACCATTCCCATGCTGCTCCCAGACTGCACTGAAACCACTTTGAATGTGGGGAGAAATAAACTTGATTTTCCAGTCTCATCTTAGTTCACTTTAGGACTGGATGGGCTCTCCATGGGCAGAGAAAAGAGGAGGGCATGTGTCATTCCAAGGGAAAAGGAACCTCTCAGCTATGGATTTGGAAGCAATTCCAGGGAGAAGCCAGGAGGAGAAATGCAAACAGAAATGCAATTACAGGAGGAGAAAAGGCAAAATTTGGAATGCACCAGATGTGGCTCCTTGCCAGACAGAGGGCGGGAAGGAGCTGTGAGGGTTAAAGCACGGCCACAAACATCCACTGCAATATTTCCATTTCACATGTCCATGGCTGCTTTGTCCACTGAGCTGCAGGTCCATTTGCCTCCTAAATAAGAGGCTGACAGAGGGAATTTTTGACTGAAAAAAGGAGATAGCTGAAGGCCTTGCACACTGGAATCTTTGAGATCTTGGAGATGGAGAAGAATGCAGTGGGCAGTGGGTAAAAGCACAGAAACAGAGAGTAAGTGCTCCATCAAAACACTCCAGCTGTTTGCCCAAACCCATGGGCAGGAGTGGGGAAATGTGGGAATGAAAACCCTGGTCACAGAGCCAGGGCACCCCTTCCCAACACCAAAATCCCACACGTTCTGCTGCTAATTATTTCTTCCATTCCCATAGGAAGAAGGACAAGCTAAACCAAATTGGCATTCCGGGACATTGGGAACCACTGGAACAAACTGGGATCAGGAAATACAAGGACAAGCTGGGGTTCAAAGGGTAGGAATGCAGGTTCCCAACTAAAGGGGTGATTATGTGAGCACTTAAGAAGGGATTAGAATTGTAGGTGATAATGGTAAGCAGCTGGAAAAGGAGGCTGTAAAGAGGCAGAAATAAAATAAAAGACAGGTGGGAAAAAAGAACAGATGAGAGAGGTGGGGTGAGAATCCTGTCCCAATTAAAAATATGAATACAAGTGCTCTGAGGCACCTCATTTCAAAGGACCATCATACAGATGTGGGAAATGAGGCGGCCTGTGAGGTGCTCTGACTCCAACCAAAACCCTGGCTACTCCCACATCTACCTGGGCTCTGATTTGGGTGGGAGCCCATGTTCCCTGGAGAAGGGAACTTCTGAAGGGGTACCTTTGTGGTAAGTGCTGCCTTTGGAGTCTTGCTGAAATGCCTCTGCTGTTCCATAGGGCTGTGTTTGGGTGGACAACTGTTCTTGATGCTTCCAGCATTTCCTTCACAGTCCATGCTGCCTTCTTAGCCAGCTGCTGGGGCTTAGACGGAAAAAAGCTTCCCAGATTTTGCCCAAAGCGCTGAGCCTGGAGCTGGTTTTCATCTTTGCTGCAGCCTTGGAGATGGGATTGAACCAGGGGGTTTTACAGCTCTTCCAGTCCTGGTTCCTTGAGCCCGTCACTGTCCTCAGATGTATGTTAGACACACAAAACCTCAGTCTCAGTCCTGTGGGTGACCTGGGGACCCACTGCAAAAGGAAAAGCCAATTCTGGCCAGTGTCATGTGCCTTGGCCACAGATAAGGTTCAGGGAATTTACTTTCACCTCCACTGAAAAACCCACGTAGACACAATGAAAAACAAGAGCTCTGATACTGCCAGTTCTGATCCTTCAGAACTTTTATCCTTGTATTTCCTTCTCCCTGCTTCAGAAACCTTTTGGAGCTAAAAGGTAACAGCACATGGCAGAAAGAGTAAAGAACAAACCCAGTTTAATGTAAATTTTGCTTTTCAGGATAAGAAGCTACCCCAAGCTCTTCATACTGATGCACAGCCTGATCTCTTTGCTGTATCTCTTTTTTAATTCCCCTTGCTAGAACCACCAGATTAATGGAAAATCAATGTGTGTTTAGGCCACGGAGGAGGCAAGGATGTATCCTGCACTTCCAATCCCAGTCTGGCAGGTTTCAGCCCTCTGACACCTATCAGGAGCCCAGTGAAGATGAGGAAGCACTTTTGTAGTAGAAACAACCTGGTCTCATGGAAGGAGGCTGGAATGAGATGGGCTTTAATGTCCCTTCCAACCCAAAACATTCTGTGATCCTATCAGTCTACAATAACATATCTTTCAAGGCCAGAGGATCAAAAGAATCCTGAAGTTATTTCTCATTCTCCACCAAAAAAAAAAAAAAAAAAAAATCCTAAAATGTTCTCCTGAATTAAGCTGAAACATCGTTTTTGTAACCAGCCTTTTTGTCACTATGACTGCTTGTGACAGAGTAGGGAATTGTGGAATAAATATCTGGTTTACAGTTTGAAAGAGAGTGATGTGAACAGGGGGAGTGGGTTTGAAGTTGGAGAGACAGGCTGGGGAGGTGTTGGGGAGGGTGCGGCCAGATCGACCCATTTCTGTCATGTAAATAAAGGAATATCAGCTCCAACCAGGGACAATGGTTCAGTGATGCTGGTTTGGGGTTTGGGAGGTCACCACTCACTTTTTGGCTCTTCCAGACCCTTGTCAGTGTGAATTTGGGCTCCAAAACATGACGATTCAGCCAAAGACACCGCTCACACAATTAAATTTGAACCAATGCAGGGGGTCACCCACAGCTCACCAGAGGAGTCTGTTCTGCTGGGTCACCTCAACTCCTTTAAAAGAAACAAAAAAGCTACAAACCTGTAAGAGAAAATAAAAACACAGCGGGGATGGTAAATTTCCAGGCCTGCAGTCACTTGTGACTTTTAAAATTGTTCTAACTGCTTTGCTTCCCCTTAAAATATTTCAGGCAGCTCTGGAAAGTGGTGGCTGAAAGGGTCCAGTGAGACAGCCTGGGTGTGATCTGCTGTTGTGCTTTTCCAGCTTGGATATAAGAAGGTGTTGGACATTTTAAGAGGTGCATCTGCCTGCCTCCAGCTCCCTGCAGGAAACCAGGACCGGGAGCCAAGCTGGTTTTCCTCCAGCTTTTTGCCATGAGTGGTATAGGCTCACTGACCTGCCATCGGCTGCATCTGTCCAGGTGTTTTACTGAAATCAGTGCTCTTTCCCCAGTTTTAGGCTCAGACTAACCCTTAAATCCAGCAGGTGCATTTGGGTTGTACCAGCTGATGCTTCACCAGGTTTTGTACACTCCTTTCCCCACTGATTGTATCCAGAATGTGGATTTTGCTTCTTGGTGGATCTGAAACGAAGTGGAGAGCAGCAGGGAAGTAAATCTATTTTGGTTTTATGTGGGCATCGCCTCAGATCTGTGTCTGGCGGTTCATCTGCCATTTGTTAAATATCAGGGGCAGTGTTTCTGCTGGGTTTAGCTTGCACTGTCCATGTCCATGTCATTCATCCATCCTCAGGGATGCAGTGATGCAACATCTGTGCCTTCCAGGAACTGCCTCCCCCACCAGCTCCCCAGCTGCTTTTGAGGGCTTTTTAACCATTTAAAAAAAAAAAATTAAAAAAAAGGAAAAATATTGCAGCCACTTATCCTCTGGTTTTCTTGCAGTTCTTCCAGCTGCCCAGTGGCCACCACCCTGTGCAAGGATGGTCACTCTCAGGAGGGAAATTCCAGGGGAGAGTTACAGTGACCAGGGACTTTGTGCAAAAAGCAGGAAAACAACGCCGGAAGGGTGATCAGGAGCACAGCAGGACTGTAAGAGATGGAGACAGGGGTGAAGGGTCAGGCTGGAAGAGCCACAAAACTTCTCCCCCATTTCTCTCAGGCTTCATCCAGTTGGCTCCTTGGCAACTCTCACCTTGCAGCCCCAGCTCTGCCAGTGCCTTCCAACAGCAAAGAAACTGTCAGCAGAGGCTCAGGCATGTTAAGTGACTAAAACCAGGCACATCTGCATTTTCTTGCAGTTGAAATGAGGGGTGGGGGCACTTTGAGAGGGCCCTGAGCTGTGAGAGCTCAGGAAGGGTGGGTCCATGGATGTGGCATGTATTCCCAAGGCCCTGAGGTGGAGAGCAGCTCAAGGGCTGCAGTTTGGTCCCTTGGCTGGGTTTTTAAGAGCGTGGCTCTCAGTGTGTGTGTGTGTGTGAGCACTGGGGGAGGACACCTGGATCCTCCACTCAGGAATTCATGGGTGCAAACAGCTGGAGAAGCTGTTGGGTGGATCCTGGCTCCAGGGATGTGGCTGAGGGAGCAGATGGCATTTAGGTGTCTGCTGGCTCGATTGTTTCACTTCCTGGCCTCCTCTCCACATCCCCCCAGCCTGGGAGACGTGGGAAGCACGTTGCTGTGGGTTTTTAAAGGACTTGGCAGTGGGAGAAATGTCAGCGGAAAGATAAAGCCAGAAGTACCTTTTCTTGTGGTGTGAGCTGAAGATTATTGTAGGTTTAGGGTTCTTGGATGAGGATTTCGCAAGGGAATCTGTTTTGTAACTCTTTTTTTATATTATTGTTTCCTCTGAAGACAACATGGTTAGCTGGCTCATTACAGCACTTACCAAGAATTTGTCCTAGGACAGGACTGATTAATTAATGAGGCTGTCAGCATGTTGGTCTCCCACCACAGTTCTCTTTCATGGCCTCCCTTGGGAAAAAGGCATCTGCCCAGGAGAAAATGTTTATGGTGATGAGCAGGCTGCAATCTCCTTTTCCTCAGATGCTGCACTGATTTTAGGGATGAAAAGATGTTTACAAGGGCTTTAACCTAAAACCTTTTGGAAGTGGTTGCAGTTTGGGACACCTGTGTATGTCAGCAGCAAATATAATTTTGGTTCACTGTTGTTCTGACCTGAGAGAGGATCCAGGGAAGTGCCTGGAGAAAATATTTGAGAAAAATGTAGAGGCTGTTCAGGTTGTCCTGAGCAGGGCCAGGAGTTGGACTTGATGATGATGGAAATATTTTGTCTCGTATCTTGAACTTCTTTGTGACTTCAAAGTGTTTTTTCTTGGTGTCTGGACAGCTCCCAACAATGAGGATCCTCATCAGAGCTGGGCTTCCCCTGTTCATTCCTTACTTTTTTGTGCAACCTGGAGTGTCCTGCTTTTCCTCAGCTGTGCTGAGGAGTGGGTGCAGCCTGCTATGCCTGTGACTCATGGCCCTACTTACATCTGAAGCCATGGGATACTTTTGGGATACTTCCCATTTTGGGATGCTGTGCCAGAGTGCCCTGGATGTCCTGTGGCTGTGTGCAGATGTTGCATCCAAGTCTGGATGTGTTTAGGAGCCTGACACTGTTGGGAAGCAGCTGTCCCTGTGATGGGACCAGGGGAAGATTGAAAATCTGCAATGAAAGGTTAAAAGTATAACAGTAGCTGTACCTGGTCTGAACCTTGTGGAGGGGAAAGAGGACATTTCAGAATCTCCTTGCACTGACTGGGGAGCTCTGCAGTGATAACCTTGCTGCTCTTCTCCAAATTTTCTCCTTGAAACAGGTCCTTGGTGGGATATCAGGGAAGTGGGATGAGCATGACTGCTGCTGATTCCTGGGGGTTTTTACCTGCTGGGTTTTCATGGCCATCGTTGTCTCTTTGCCACCTTTCCCCCATCTGTTTTAGAATCATGAAATTTAGGTTGGAGAAACCCTCGAGGATCATCAAGTCCAAATGATCTCCCAGCACTGCCAAGGCCACCACCAGTTGTGTCACTAAGTGCCACATCCACATGGCTTTTAAATACCCCTGGGGTTGGTGACTCCACCACTTTCTGTGAAGAAACCTTTCCAAAAATCCAGTCTTTCCACCCCGTTACTTTTTTCATGTCATGCTCTCCCACCCAACTCTTCTCTTCCCTCTTGCCACATGTGACTTGCATTAGCCCTAATGGGAACTTTCCATGCAAATCTCCCACTCAGCTAGCAGGGATGGCTCCTGCTTGACAAGATAATCTCACCCATGTGGAGAGATTTTCGATTAGGGTGGCTTTATAGCTCAGTAAAATTTTAACTTGTTACTGTAAAGTTAAAAAAAAATATTAAAAATTAATACCTTATTTGTGGACAGCAGGTCCAGCACGTGGAAATGGGAACTGTTGGATAGACCTGGGACAGGAGGATCCTGTGGATGACAGTCAGAAAGGCACAGCATTATTCCTGCCTTTTTTTCAGGAGCTGAAAAGATCCAAGTATCTGTGTGTGGCAAATGTCTTCCATCTAGGAGTGTTTGCAGCAGACTTCCTGCACCTCCTGCTTCCTGCAGTTGCATAATCAGAGGATCACAAAATCATGGAATGGTTTGGGTTGGAAGGGACCTTCAAGCTCCTCCAGATTGACCCCCTGCCATGGGCAGGGAGACCTCCCACTATCCCAGGGGACGTCTGACCTGGCCTTGGGCACTCCAGGGATCCAAGGGCAGCCCCAGCTGCTCTGGGCACCCTGTGCCAGGGCCTGCCCACCCTCCCAGCTAACAACTCTTTCCCAATATCCCATCTATCTCTGCCCTCTGGCAGTGGGAAGCCATTCCCTGTGTCCTGTCACTCCAGGCCCTTGTAACCATTTCCTTTCTGATGCTCCACTCAATACTCAGAATGGGCTGGTACACTCAGGATTGAAAGCAAGATGCAGAATGAGATGTAAATATTGGTGAGATGTTCTCCAGGATGCCAAAAAAGGAAGTGTTTCATACTGCACAGAAGGCCACAGTTCCTGTCTTCTGTGGATTTTTTGTTCTTAAACACTTTGGGACTTTGAGATGGCCTGGAAGTGACCATGGAAACAGAAACCATGTTGGGAACAGCTCTAAGAATAATAAGTTAACGTGTCCCACTGCATGTGTTCACCTTTATTACTTCTTTATTATTCTTTATTATTCTTTATTACTTCTTCAAATCTGGCATTTTCTTCTTTTTCTTTCAATTTGAGGGATGCAGGCGTAGAGTTTTAGGCTGGAATTGAGTGGAATTCATGTGTCTGGACCCAAAATGTTGCTGTCAAGCCTGTGGGAGAAGGGGGAGAGGGGGTGTTGCCACTACAGTGTACATCCCATGTGAAAAACCTGGCAAAGTCCTGGCAAAGGGATGTTCCCAGATGTGCTGCAGAGGCTTTGCCCATAGTAGGATGTGCACATTTCCTTTCCTCCAACTTTGTTCCAGAGAGGAGAATTTCTCCCACGATGATTTGGCCATGCTGCCAAAAAATCAAAGCATTGCATGATGAGAGAGAGAGATGCTCATTTAAAAAAAACACAAAAAACAAACAAAACAACAACAACAAAACCCAAAATTATTCCTTTAAAATGTGAAATAAATATAAAAGGGAAGAAAGCAGAGCCAGCTGCATGAAAATCCCCATAAATTGTGGAGATTTCAGCGCCGGGATGGAGTCACACAGTCAGGAAAGCTGAGGTTCCTTGAGGAATGACTCAAAGAGGTTGTTCCACCCCTGTCCCAGCAACATGACAGCCTGGTTAAAACCCATCTGACCCGCCCAGGATCAGCCCTCATCCCACATCTCTGCTGCCCATGGCACACAGGGCTGGGGATAAAGCTGGATGTGATCATTCAGGAGAGAGAGCGCAGGGGTTGGGTTGGATATTAGGAAAGATCTCTTCACTGAAGGGCTCTTCAAGCACTGGAACAAGTTCCCAGCAAATTGACAGAGCCACAATCCCTGGAAGTGTCCAAGGCCAGGTTGGACAGGGCTTGGAGCAGCCTGGAATAGGAGAAAGTGTCCCTGCCATGGCAGGGGCTTGGGCTACATGATCTCTAAGGTCCCATCCAGCCCAAACCATTCTGGGACTCAATGTCCATCCCAGCTAAGATTTTAGGATGTTTTTTCCCCCAGAGAGTGTTTGAGCACACTAAAGGCTCCCCAGGGAAGTGGTCACAGCCTGGAAGAGCTCAAGGAGCACCTGGACAATGCTCTCAGTGATACGGTTTTGTTTTAGGCAGTCCTGTGAGGAGCAAGGGCTCCATGGTCCTGCTGGGTCTCTTCCAACATGAGATATTCTGTGACTGTGATTAAAAATTAATCCTCCTCCTAAATGTGAACATTTTATCCTGGCTTCTGTATCTATCACAGGAAGGAATGCTGTGAGGTTGAGCTCATTCCTGATGTGCTGATGCATGGAATTGTAAGTGCTCTTGCAGGCTTGTTGCAAGACCTCCCTTGTCTAGACCAATCTATGCTTTATCTACATATTGGATGGTACAGCTGGTCCCTTTTTCATTTTTTTTCACTTTTTTCCACCTTTTTTACTTCTTTCACTGCCTCTTCAGCCCCCCCAGGGCTGCAGACTTTGCTGCTGGTGTTGCTCTTGAAATGCTGTGACTTTGGTCCCTAAGCCCTCATGTTTTGAATCACTGTTGCTCTGGGGGAGAGGGAGTTGCTTTCCATGCCCTGGATGCTATAGAGGAAAATCACCAATTGTCTGATGATTATTATAATTCTATAATTTTTTTTTCTGCCCTTAGAACACGGAGAGTAGTGAATGTGCTAAACCTCACACCAGCAGAAACCTGAGGAGACAGGACATCTATTTATAAAAATAAAGACAGAAATTGCCTCCAGCAATTGTTAGAAATCAAAAACACAGCCCCAAAATGATCACCTTCAGTCTGAACATGTGCTCACAGCACAGGGAGGGCTGGACTGACACACAGGCACTGCATGAAAATCCCAGCCCCACAGAGATCAGAAAGGGTAATTCAGCAAAATAATAGAAGTTTGGGCAAAATTCCTCCGTTGTTGCCTGGTGTTTTCCCAAATTGTTTGGGGGAGAGGAGAGGAGGGTGGTGAATGAAAGGCAAGCGTCCACCTGCATCTTCCTGGGGAGCTGCTGGGTTCTTGTCCTGGTTTGCAAGACAGGTTTCTGCTAGGGAGGGCAGGAACCTCCCTTGGAATGAAAATGTAAACCCCCTCCCTCCGAATTACTATAATTTTGAAATCAAGGGGCTCTCAGGCAGAGATTTGAGGATAGGAATAACAGTTCTTTACTAGTATAACCAGGTAAACAAACAACAATAACTACAGCATTAACAAGAAAACAGAACCAGGGGCCCCGTGACAGCTTTCTCGGCTGAGATGGGATGGAGGAGAGGCTTTGTTTTCACAAACCCCCTCGGGTGGGCAGTCCCGGTGCTCCTGCAGGGCTCCGAGGAACACTCGGCTGGAACAGCAGGGATGAGCTGAGATCCTGGGCTGGTGGCTGAGGTGGAACAGCAGGGATGAGCTGAGATCCTGGGCTGGTGGATGAGGTGGAACAGCAGGGATGAGCTGAGATCCTGGGCTGGTGGATGAGGTGGAACAGCAGGGATGAGCTGAGATCCTGGGCTGGTGGGAGTGTGAGGCCCACGAAGGAAGAAGGAAGAAGGAGGAAGGAGGAAGGAGGAAGGAAGAAGGAAGAAGGAAGAAGGAAGAAGGAAGAAGGAAGAAGGAAGAAGGAAGAAGGAAGAAGGAAGAAGGAAGAAGGAAGAAGGAAGAAGGAAGAAGGAAGAAGGAAGAAGGAAGAAGGAAGAAGGAAGAAGGAGAAGCAGCAGCTTCACCTGGGTGATGGAGAATTCCTTTCTCCAAGCCGCAACAGCTCCAAGAGAGTGTCTCGCTCTCCAGCCCAAGAAACCAGCCAGCCCCCAGCTGCTGCCTTCCCCTGCCCCCCTTCCCCCCTGGGCCCAGCTAAACTGCCTGGGTTTCTCAAGAACCAAAAAAGCACCATCAATCAGGTTTCCTTGCCACTAATGGGTAAAAAATTCCCTAGTCAAGGGGGAACAAAAGGAAGGACACCCAACCCCCATCAGTCCTGTTCTGGATCCCACCTTGTTTGGAGGGATCACTAAAGGAAGGTAGGTCAGATTTAGATATTGGGAAGGAATTGTTCCCTGTGAGGGTGGTGAGGCCCAGAGAAGCTGTGGCTGCCCCTGGAAGTGTCCAAGGCAAGGTTGGATGGAGCTTGGAGCAACCTGGGGCAGTGGAAGGTGTCTCTGCCCATGGCAGGGGGTAGAATAAATTGATCTTTAGAGTCTCTTCCAACCCATTCTGGCAGGGGTTTGAGCAGTCACTTGTTGAGTTTAAAGGTGGGAGGGTGCTGGCCACATGTTCTCTGCTCTGCTCCCCTGAATCCAGCTTGTGCTCAAACACAAGCAGAATAATTTCATCTGGCTATGATCCTGAGACTCCATTCAGATCAATTAAGCTTTTAAAAAACACAGCCCTCGTGGCCAGTTCTGTTTGTTGTTGATGGAAGATTATGTATGGAAATTAGGGAGCAAATTCAGCCTGAACAAATATCCCTTTTCTTGTGCCTCAACGAAGCTTTTTGATGTCTTTTCAAAAGGAGAGGAAGGGCAACACCTGCTGAACGTGGCAGCAGGACAAAAGGGGTGGCAGAAGAAACAGAAGGAAGGCTCAGGAGGCTGTGTCTGGTTCAGACAGCTCCAGCCACAGCCCCGTGGGCTGGGGCGCAGGAGCCCTGTCTGGTCCATAAAGCTGTCAGGTGCAGGAGGATCACAGCAGCCTCTGCCTCCTCGTTTACATAAAGATGAAAGGGGGAAAACGCGCCCATGAATATCAAAAGAGCAGATGATTGCAGCCAGTGGCCAGCACAGGCTGTGCTTTCTGTGCTTTGCAAAGCAAGCCAGGGGACAATTAAGGTCTAATGGCAATTAGACCCCTAAGAGTAATAAAATAAGCCGGATTTATTCTCTGTTAGAAACCACAGCCCGATGATTTTAGACCTCACCCAGGAAACAGCTCCTTTTCTTTTCTTTTCTTTTCTTTTCTTTTCTTTTCTTTTCTTTTCTTTTCTTTTCTTTTCTTTTCTTTTCTTTTCTTTTCTTTTCTTTTCTTTTCTTTTCTTTTCTTTTCTTTTCTTTTCTTTTCTTTTCTTTTCTTTTCTTTTCTTTTCTTTTCTTTTCTTTTCTTTTCTTTTCTTTTCTTTTCTTTTCTTTTCTTTTCTTTTTTCTTTTCTTTTCTTTTCTTTTCTTTTCTTTTCTCCCTTCTCTTCCCTTCTCTTCCCTTCTCTTCCCTTCTCTTCCCTTCTTCTCTTCCCTTCTCTTCCCTTCTCTTTTTTCTTTCTCCTTTCCTTTCCTTTTTCCTTCCCGTTCCTTTCCCTTTCCCTTTCCCCTTCCCCTTTTTCCTTTACTTTCACTCTTATTTGATTGTTATTTCCCCAAGCTTAGCAGGGATTTTCTGTTTTCTCAATGAAAAATGGACATCTCTGCTCTTCAATACCCCCCCCCCCAAAAAATCCAACAGAAGGAAAAAGGGAATTGGAAACTGACATTTCTGGGAAAACTATCTCAGGGCAGGAGCAGGAAGTAAAAATGTTTTTTACTGAATGTTGTTAATGAGATTTTTTTACCCTCTACCTTCAAGCATTGACCCTGTGGTCTCCCTCCTGACAAGCACTGTAAATACATCCTTGACCCTTCCACTTCTTGATCCTCTTTTCCTCTGTGTCAGGATCACTCCAGATCTCTCCAGCAGCCTCCTCAAGCCACGTTACCCCCTGAAATGTAGGACTTTAGGATGGAAAAGCCCTCCAAAATCATCGAGTCCAGCCATTCCCCCACCACTGAACCACATCCCCGAGCGCCTCATTCCAGGAATGGTGATTCCACCAGGTCCCTGGGCAGCCTTGTCCAATGCTTGCCATGCTTTGGTCCAGGAAGGGCCAAGAAGAGGATGGATCTGGCTGCAGAGAGGGCAGGCAAAAGCCCCACAGACCAAGCCCCAAGCACCTTAAAAACCACCTCGACTTTCCCGTTTGGAAGTTCCGACTTTTTTTTTTTTTTTTTTTTTTTAATTTTTTATTTTGGATTCTCTTTCCTTTTTTTTTTTCATTTCAGCATTTCAAGTGTAAGATTTAGTGCTAAACTGACGGGCTTAACTTGTAAAGCAACTGGCGAATCTTGAAAGAATTGTGGTTTTCCCCTTCCCCGAGGATGCTGCGAGTGCCACAGCTTTTCACTTCAGTGATAGATGGCACTGGCGGGCGAGCGCTTCGATATCCGAGTGCTAAAGCAGGGTCTGGTTCCTATCAAGAGTACATTTTGTCACGCAGAAATTGAAACAGCATGAACGCCACACACAGAAATGGCAAGGAGAATTGGAGGTAAAATTCATTTTGCCTGGGAAGGACGGTGGTTTCTGCTGTCTCAGTTCACAGGAGAGCTGGGGGATGCTCATTTCCTGGGGATTGCCCACTCCTACATTTTACCTTTGATTCTGGAGCAGTGAAATTGCAATGAAATCAGGAAAAAAAAATCAACAAAACCCCCAAAACAGCAACACCCCCTCCCCCTGGCAAGCTGAACTGAAGGAGTTGGCTTGATTGAGAGGGGATTATCAGGGTCAGGGACTCACCTCAGCTTCTCAAGTGTTTCTGGAGTCCTAGAATTAAGAATAAATGTCATTATTTGGGCACTGGACTTCTGTATTTTATTATTTCCTTGAATAAATGCATGTTAAGGATGCAAACAGTGTATGTTCCATGCACAAATGTCCAAGGGGTTTGGACCCACCTGAAGTCCCAGTGAAACCAGATTCTGGGATGAATTTTTTTTTGCCAGGGAAACTCTTGCTTTTCTCTGTGTATTAAAAGAAACAGGCAAACCTCAGGGGAGAGTTGACTTTTTGGGGATGTCTTGTGCCAAAACTGCAGTGAAGCTTCTTTGAGATCTCCCCAGAAATGAACTGCCCAGGGAAGTGGTGGAGTCCCCATCCCTGGTGGGGGATCCAAAGGTATTTGGATGCAAAGCTGGCTAGGAATTGCTGTTCACCAAGGAACAGCACCTGATTTGATGAAATATTAGTGTTAAGGATCTTAAGTTGTGCTGGTAAGGACAAAATTGGCCAGGATCACCTGTTTGTTCACCTTCTCCTAATTAACAAGGGATGCTTCAAGCTGTGTCACCTGTCCAAGCTCTTTGAACACCTCCTTCTTTTCTTCTCAGAAAAGTCATCTTAAACACTTTTGGGTTTCATAGATTTAATTTCCCAGTCGTCTCATGGCTGCTCTGGGTCTGAGGATTTCCTGCCTTTGGTTTGGAAGCAACTGTTGCTACGGGGCATCCAGAAGGGCAGTGGGATGATTCCAGGCAAAGGGATTCCAGGCAGAGTCAGCCTATGCTACGCTTGTGACGGAACTAAAAAAAAAAAATAAAATCAAAAGTAAATAAAAAATGAAAGGCCAGGAGCTGCAGTGCTGATTTTTGAGAAAAATATATTTAATTTCTTTTCCTGCCGTGCACTTCCTAAACAAACTTGAGCCATTTTCTGGGCATCTGCCACGATCCCCTCACCTTGGAGTGGTGGTCAGAGGGCAAAGAGGGCTGAAGGGGTTAAAACCTAAGTACCATGCAGAGCTTCTGCAACTCCAGTTGATCTTGGGGGAGCCAATGGGATTTTGATGCATTTTGGGGGACACAAAGGGAATTTTTTCCAGACCTCAGCCAGTGCCTAGAGCTGGATAACACCAGGCATTTCATCGGCCTTGCAGGATCGCAGCTCGCCTGTGAACGCTGGCCAAGTGAAAAAGGGCCAATAATGCCTTTTTTTCTTTCTTTATTTTTTTGATTGGCTTAAGTCAGTATTTTTAGCATTTCTATTTAAACCTAAGCTCAGAAATCAGAGCAGGTAATCACCAATTTCAGCATTGAGTAAATTATTGCAGCCCTGCTATAAACCCGCAGGGATTTGGGGAACAAAGTCATGAGGAATTCCATGCCAGAGCCGGAACAAGGAGCCCTGGGCTTGACTCTGAGGAAGGAACAAGCTGGGCACTGCTTTAAAAAACCAGCAACTAGCATGGAACAAATTAAAAAGGGAAGCAACAAACTCCTCTGGGATTCCATAATCGCTTAAACATTCCTCTGGGACATCTGAGGCTGGGAGGGAAAGGGAATGGGGGGGGGGGTGTGTGTAAAAAAGTGTTTTCTAACTTAGGAGGAATGTTAGCAATAAAAAGGGACCCGTACGGGTGTGCCACAGCCCGGATTAGTCACGGAGCAGATGTGCAGCCTCTTGTTCTTCTCCCCCCTTGTTTTCTCTCCTGCTTCCTTCCTCCCTGCTCCTTCCTCTTCCTCGCTTCCACAGCAGTTCCACCTGTGGGATGGAAGGAGCAGGGAAGGAGCTGCAGAGCTGGGAGTGTTTGGTGTCTTAGGTCAGGGAAGGGGACAATTGCCCTAAAAAATCAGTTTGGAGGTGGGAGGGAATAATCTAAAAATGTGTGAGTTTTGGTTTGCTTTCTGCCTCACAACAGGGTACAAATACTGAATTTTGGGGGTTTTGCCTCTTTCTCATGCCCATAGGTTTCACAGCATCATCTCTTTGAACTCCTTGGAGGAGCCACCAGGTGATGCCAAGTGACTCTGGGGTCAAGAGGAATTATCTAGATTGGCCTAGACCAATTTTTATCTGATTATTTAGAATGAAAGTTGCTTTCTCTCTCCCTGAGGAGTCAGGTCATCTGCTGGAAGGCCTCAAAAATTCTGATGGAAGCCAAGGAACCCAAACCCCTCTTGTCTGTGAGCTTTTAATGTCCCCTTGGCTTGCACCCCTCTGTGTGTGTGTGTGTCAAGAATGCCAAGTTTGGGTTTATTAAAGGAAGGAAAAGGGAAGAAATAAAAAACTCCAAGTGCCCAGAGCCCGAGTGTGACATAAAGAGCCTCGAGGCAACTTTCATCATGTTTTTAATGTGGTTTCCTTCATCTCCCTGGCCTGTTTGCTGCAGCAGATTGGATTTAGATGATGTTTTTACCAGATCAACATGACGATGCTCCCCCCACCCCCATCAGCTCCATGACCCCCTGGCTGCACCTAAGAATAACAAAAACACCCAATTTATTCTTTAAATGCACAGTTCTGAGGCACAATGTCATTTTGTCCTTATACTAATTACAAAAAAATGAAAGCATTTGGCCTCATTACTCATCTCTGGAGGGACTGGACATAGTTTGATCCCAAAGAAGTCCCAAGTCTTCAGAAGCATAAAATCCCAATCTCAGCCTCAGAATCTCCATGTCCATCCGAAAAGGAAAAATAGGAAAAGCCTCCTCATGCTTAAACAGTGCTGATAATTTCCAGGTCAGGTTTTTTGCCTAAAAAATTAAACACAGCAGAGAAATCTTGCCCAGCATTCCCTTGCTCCTGTGCCTGCTGCATGTGCTCCATGCATCCCAGATCCCTGTGTGCATCCCAGATCCCTGTGTGCATCCCAGAGTGCATCCCAGATCCTTGTGAGTATCCCAGATCCCTGTGTGCATCCCAGATCCCTGTGTGTATCCCAGATCCCTGTGAGTATCCCAGAGTGCATCCCAGATCCCTGTGTGCATCCCAGATCCCTGTGAGTATCCCAGATCCCTGTGTGCATCCCAGATCCCTGTGAGTATCCCAGATCCTTGTGAGTATCCCAGATCCCTGTGAGTATCCCAGATCCCTCTGTGTATCCCAGAGTGCATCCCAGATCCCTGTGTGTATCCCAGATCCCTGTGAGTATCCCAGATCCCTGTGAGTATCCCAGATCCCTGTGTGCATCCCAGAGTGCATCCCAGATCCCTGTGTGCATCCCAGATCCCTGTGAGTATCCCAGATCCCTGTGAGTATCCCAGATCCCTGTGTGCATCCCAGATCCCTGTGAGTATCCCAGATCCCTGTGTGCATCCCAGATCCCTGCAGCACTCCCAAGCTCTCCCTGCAGAGTTGGCTGTGAGCACACAGATTATTCTTCCTTTTCCCCCCATTAAAGGGCAGTGACTCATTTGCAAGCTGTTCCCGCTGAATCCCATTTTTCTCTTGGATGGGAGGGAGAGTAGGAGCAGTAGCTGGAACCTTGCTCATAGCCTGTGCTTAACTCTGGGCTGGCTTAAATCTCTTCAGACGTTTATAATGTGTGGACCAGCAGGTTCTGAACCCCTCCTGTGGAACAGGAATGCCTGGGGCTTCTCCTTCAGGAAACACAGGCAGCTGTGAAGGAGTTTTGGAGTGTTACCTGGATTTTGCAGAAGGCAGAAGAGTTCCAGCTAAGGGGAAACAGCCTGAAAGCAGAACCAGGGGAGCACTGGGAAGAAAATCACACCTTGGGAGAGTCAAGTGAGACAAGGGCAGACCCTTTGCCATGAAATCCTGGCAGTGATCCCAGGATGTCAAGTGGAAGGGAGCCGCGCTGGCCAGGCCTGCAGCAGAGCTTGCCCATGGCAAGGGATCCCTCAGGTCATCTCCAGAGGCTGATGAATGCCAAATCCAAGATTTCATTCCCAATGGGCTCTCCACAAACGGATGTAGCTGAGGTGAAGCAAAGCTCTGCTGCTGCAGAAATTGAAGGGAACCTCTTTCCACAGGGATTTCTTTTCAAGGCCACATCAATGTGGAAATGGGTGGATCTGGCCAGACTGTAAGACATGGGCAGAAACTTTTGGCAGGTCATTCTCAAAGGTTTGAGTGTCCTCAACTTGGTAATAAAGCCTCAGAGGAGATGAGGAAACATTCAGGAGGTGCATAGGAGTGACCCTTCCCAGTCCAGACGTGCAAAACCCCCTGTGGTTTTGAACTGACAGACCATTGCTCAAATGTGAGTGTGGAAGGCAGGAATTTGGGGTACTGAGGTCTGGTCTGGGCAGTTCTGCTCAGTGCTGGACTGTTGTGGCTTTGGGAGATCTCCAGGACGGGTGTTTGCCCTGCTTGGAGCTCAGCTGTGCTTTGTGAAGGTGACTTGGCTGAAGCTGAGAACAAATGACCTCACCCAAGCAAGAATTTCATCCAAAGTCTGATCACCCCGGCTTGCCCTAGAGCCCCAAAGCTTTCCCTCCATCCTTTTTAAGGTGAGGAGAGCTGGGTAAGCTGGTGAGTAGAGATGATTTCATTGTTTTATAGGTGGGAATTGGTAGATTTGGTGTCACACATTTCTGTTTTTCCCAAGGACATCTGAGCAAGCAGCTGACTTTCTACCTCATCTGTTGTACCTGGTGATCTGTTGTTCACCTCACCTGGTTTTCTCCTTCCAGTTGCCACCTCAGCTCGCCCTCTGCAGCTACCAGGTGAGAAAATTGTGCTTACAGGAAAACTCCAGCTCTCTTTGATTAGGAGGAAATCTTTGCTTCTTACCCATGAAAACAAAAGACAGAGGGGTGCCGAAGACCCCAAAGAAATGTCTGGAACTCCAGCAACTGTGTCAGTAGAAGGTTTTAATCCAAGAGCTGGAGCCTCTCTGCTCTGGAGCCAGGCTGGGAGAACTGGGGGTGCTCACCTGGAGAGGAGAAGGCTCCAGCAAGAGCTCAGAGCCCTTTGCAGGGCTTAAAGGGGCTCCAGGAGAGCTGGAGAGGGAATTGAGACAAAGGATGGAGGGGCAGGACACAGGGAATGATTTTAAACTGATAGAGGGCAGGGATGGATGGGATACTGGGAAGGAATTGTTCCCTGTGAGGGTGGGCAGGCCCTGGCACAGGGTGCCCAGAGCAGCTGGGGCTGCCCCTGGATCCCTGGAAGTGTCCAAAGCCAGGTTGGATGGGGCTTGGAGCAGCCTGGGACAGTGGAAGGTGCCCCTGCCCATGGCAGATGAACTCTAAGTTCCTCTCCAACCCAAACCACTTTTATTCCATTCTATTTCAAGGCAATACCAGGAGGCAAAGGAGGTGAGCACAGCCCCAGTGATGAACACGGTGCCGGACACTGGGAGCCCGCCCGCTGCCGAGACAAAAGCCTTGGAGTTTCCAGGTGTGTTCGTCCCCGTGCAGAGACGATCACCTGCAATAAATACAGCAGCTTTTTTTAAGCAGAGAGCAGGTTATGATGGATGAGGCGTCAGCTGTCGCTGCGGCCACGGCCCAAGTGTTGGAAATGCCATTATGGAAGTGCTCGTAAAAGCTCGGTGGGGCTGGAAAACTCTGCCTTGCTGTTGCTGTGCCTTCTTTTTGCACACTGGACCTGCTCCAATGTAAAACATATAAAGAAATGCTTCGATGAGTTAGTGGGAAAGCAGGTTTTTTGTATACACAGAGATCTTCATGCAGCAGAGCTGGATGTGTGGAATCCCTGTTTACTCACAGGAGCTGAAGCAGTGGATAAACCATAAACTTACGGTTTCTTAACTTCTCCAGGTGCAGAGTTGAGGCAGAAACAGCCCTGCAAATGCTGCTGTGAGGCAGAGGAGCCAGTGGAATGGGAAAAGCCCTGTGCCCTGTTCCTTGGAGAAGGTTTTAGCTCCACTCTGCTCTCCCGGAGCTGTGAGTGTGCAGTCCCTGGGTCTCCTCCTGAGAGCTCCTGGTTCCGTGCTCGGCACATTGTCCATTCCAGGAGAGTTATTCACAGCTCTCCTGTCTGACTGAACAAGCAGGGACTCATCTCCCAGTCCTTACCTTGCATACCTCTACCCAAAAAATCCAAAAATCCCACTTCTGCCAGCAGCTTTTGTTGGCAAGCCAGGGAGAACGCAACGATCCTTTGTGACCATCGGCACACCTTGGCTCTGGAGCTTCTGTTTTGAGTTTTGGAGGAATCTCAGTGCTACCCCAGCCCTGCCAGCCAGGACAGTGCCCATCACATTAATAGCCACAGCTTTGTGGCTGCACTCCTGGGAAGAACACAGCAAGCAGTGTGCCCTAGTGTATTTCCCAGGATGCTTTAATCTGTGCTTCTGGAGACAAATGACGCCTGAAATTGCATATTATTAGCCCAGATTTCTGAGGTTTTTGGTTTGTTCCTCTCTAAGTGCAGGTCTAACATCTTCCCTTTCAAACTGGCTGCCTCCTGTAAACCAGCAAGTGCCTTTTTGCCTCACTGGCCTTCCAAACGTGCAATTCAAATGCCTGACTAAGGCCCTCATGGCTGAGCTCTGGCCCAGTTCAAACGTGGAGCAGTGTCTATAAAATTTTTTATATCATCTCCAGTAATATTAGAATCATATTCCCCTGACCATCCTTAGGAAAACAGCTCTTGACACACTACTGGGATGAAAGGAGGGGAACACATGGTATCAGTAAAAACGGAGTTAACAGAGCATTCCAAGCAATAACATTACACTACACGGTGTAGCAACAAGCCAAGAAGTAATAATTATTGGGAGTAAGTGGAATCCAGAGGTGCCCCCGGTGCTGCACTGTGCTCCTTTCAGTACAAGACCCTCAGGCACTCAGTCCATAATAGCCAGTCCCACTGTCAATTAAAAAAAAAAAAAAAAAAGGTCAATGTGGCCTGATTTAAAGTCTCCCCTTTCCCCAGGGATTTCTGCCAGTGGGTTTGGAGGTTGAATCCAGAAAGGCTGGTGCTTTCTTCCAGTGGCAGATCCCTGTGGCCAGCTGAGATCCTCATCCTGGCTCTGCTGGGCACCCCCGAGTTCCTGTTCCTGGCTTCCCCCAGCAGGACCAGCCCCTGGAGCCGGAGATGCCCCTCAGGAAAGGATGCTGCTCCTGGAGGAGGCTCAGGAGGGTATTCCCTGAAGATGTTACCCGGGACTTGAGGTGGCAACCAGAAATGTTTGAGCTTCTCTCATAAAATCAAAGAACACCCTGAGGTGGAAGGGACCCACAAGGACCACGGAGACCAACTCTTCCCCTGAGAATTCCATTCTGTGCCCCTCTCCTGACACACAGCAGGAAGCAGGTGCTGCCCCTCTCCCATCGCCACCTTCCCAGTTCCCCCAGTTCCTCCCCTGCCCTTTGGCCCAGCCTCAAGTGGTCACCTCTGGCCCATCTCCATGGACAGCAGCTGCCCAGGCCCCTCCCTGAGCCCCCAGTGCTGGGACAGAGAGCCCTGTCCTGACACAACAGAGGGAATCAGGTGATTCCCCCTTTCCTGATCCTTTTATCCTGCTCCCTGGCCCACTCCTCCCTTCCCCACAAGCCACAGTTTCCAGAGGGGATCATCCTCCTGTGCTGGCCCATTCTCCAGGAGGAGAAACGGGGGGCTTGTGCACCACCCTTGCTCTCCAGGTCCAGGGAATGCCTCAAAAACCTCCTCCTCTTCCTGAGCCATGTTGGATAACAGAGCTTGCTACTCCCCTCTCACCTGCCCACATCCATCCTGCCTCTAATTTCCCCCTTTTGAAGCCTCGATGGGGCTTTTATCCCACTTGGCAAAGACCAGAGGGGTGGGGTGGTGGGTGCCTGGGTGGAGGCAGAAATGTGGGGTCGGGATTTGCAGGGCACAACAAACCCACTTGGCAACTCCTCCATCACACCCCCCTTCCTGATCTGGAGCCATGAAAAACAACTTCCTGTCAATAAACAGGAACAAAAGCTTGGAAGCGTCTTCAAAGTGATGAGTTATGTCGAAAATATGTTTCGGGGCAAACTGGGGGGAAGTGGTTGTTCCTGATGCTTCGGCGTTGGAGGGGAGCTCACGAATGCCCAGGTCTGCCACGGGTAAAAAACAACAAAACGCACGGAGGGAGAGGAAGAGGAGGGGAGGAAGGCCTAAGAGGGGAAAGAAACTGAAGAAACAGCTCCAAAATCTGGGGAGTGGGATGAATTTTGAAAGTCAGGTGTGAGGTGGGTTTGGTTTTGGGACAGGGTCTTCTCCCTGCACCTGGCCCTCGGAAGGAGGGAGGGAAGGAGGGAGGGAAGGAGGGAGGGGAAGGAGGGAGGGAAGGAGGGAGGGAAGGAGAGGGGAAGGGGGGAAGGGGGGAAGGGAGGGAGGGAGGGAGGGAGGGAGGGAGGGAGGAGGGAGGGAGGGAGGGAGGAAGGAAGGAAGGAAGGAAGGAAGGAAGGAAGGAAGGAAGGAAGGAAGGAAGGAAGGAAGGAAGGAAGGAAGGAAGGAAGGAAGGAAGGAAGGAAGGAAGGAAGGAAGGAAGGAAGGAAGGAAGGAAGGAAGGAAGGAAGGAAGGAAGGAAGGAAGGAAGGAAGGAAGGAAGGAAGGAAGGAAGGAAGGAAGGAAGGAAGGAAGGAAGGAAGGAAGGAAGGAAGGAAGGAAGGAAGGAAGGAAGGAAGGAAGGAAGGAAGGAAGGAAGGAAGGAAGGAAGGAAGGAAGGAAGGAAGGAAGGAAGGAAGGAAGGAAGGAAGGATTCATGCTACAGGGTTTCCCCAAGTGAAAGCACGTGCTGGAACCTCAGCTAGACGTGCTACTTGTTATTTAAATGAGAAATTCCATGATTAGTGGCAAAAAATAAAAAGAAGCCACGCTGGAAGTGAAAGAAAACCCCTCCCTCCCCTCTCCAGAGTGTGATGGGCTCATCAAAGGGATGTGGTGTTTTTACAAACAGATATTACTTGACAGGCTGGATGTTCCTTAATCTGTTTGCTTGAGGGAACTAAAGAGAAACATCGAAACAACAAAACAAAAAAAGCAACCAAATAAAAATGACAGGTTTTTTCACTTAAGGAGTCCTTGTCTCCCCACCTGTGATTCATTTGTCAGCAGTTAAACATCATTACAACATTAACAGCCAATCTCAGAGCAGAAGAGCTGAGCTTTGTACAGCCATAAACTACAGGACATCAAACTGCACTTTATGGAGTCAGGGCAGCTCAGGAGTGACCCCTTCTAAACTTTTACAGTTCTCTGCATTCTTCTGATTATGGTAAAGATTTATTTGAACTTTGATATATATATGTATTAAAAAAAAAAAAAAAAAAAAAAAAAAAAAGGGAAAGAACGAAAGGAAGGAAGGAGTGTTTTATTAAAAACATTTTGTCCAGGTTCTTTAGGAGAAGGAACAACAGCAAGAGGTTTGAGGTTTTCAGCTGGTGGATTTGATTCACCTCCCGAAGTGGTCACGGCTGGATTTACTTGGGTTCCTGTTCAGAAATAAACACGTAGGCTTGCATTACATCCCCTTGGCACTCTGTGCTCCCTGAGTGTGTCTGACATCCCGTTGCACAACCCCCTGGCAAGCTGGAGCACCACGGAAAGGCCCCGGCAGGGCTCTTTCCCTTTTTCCAGGGGAGGAAGGACGCCTCGGTGGCTGAGTGCTGACTGACTCCCTCTCTCACCTCCTCCTCCTTGCTTGCCTTTCCCTGTAGCTCCCTTTGGTGCTGCTGGTGAAGGAGTTTAGCAATTCTCTCAGAAAACAGATCCTGAAAATATGATTTAACCTCTCAGCTCGCTGCAGAGAACACGGGGCCGACGACTGCCCACTGCTCTGCAGCCACAGCGAGGATGGGAAAGGCATTAAGGGGGTGCTGCCAGCTGAACTGGGCAGTCAGGAAAGAGGAAAACACCTCAGGTTTTCCTTCTCTTTTCCAGGATCCCCTTTATGGTGCTGTCACACCTGGCTCCGTGCAGACATCTGCACTTCAGCACTCAGCCTGTGGACCTGTGGAGCAGGGAAAATGTCCCAGGGCTGTGGGAGCCCTGCTTCACCTTTTTGGAACATCACCTGCTAGGCAGCACTATTCCATAAAAATGGAGGTGTTCCCTGGCTGTAAACAACGGGATTTTACACACTCACTCAAAGAAACACCCCTCTAATGGACGTCTGCACATACAAAGGGTTTTGCAGAAGTACAAGACATGATGGGATGGGATGGGATGGGATGGGATGGGATGGGATGGGATGGGATGGGATGGGTTGGCTCAGTAGCTGCTCTAATCCTGGTTTATGCATGGTAAGGTCTCAGCCTCATGATGTTCAAGGGTGTCCATCCATCACGTTGCTCCTGATGCTGGTTTTCTTGGAAAACATCCTCTGAGCAAGGAGCTTGATTTAGGGACAGATACAAGAGCCATAAATCCCAGGAAGCCCCCAGATTAGAGCAATGGGCTTTTTGGAGGTTGTACACAGTGGAGAAGTGCTGATGAGACAGATTTTTCCAAGGAAACTTGCCACTTCACAGAGTTGCTGTTTCCCATGGGGAAGAAATGTGCTGAAAACTTGAAGTGTTCTTTTTATGTCTTTTTTTCTTCTCTCTATTTTATTTTGAAGGGTTGAGAGGGAGACAAACCTGAAATGAAACACTTCATTTTTGGTCAGTTTGACTTGATTGGGGGAATATTTCATTTTTTGATTGGATTGGTTTCAAATCAATTCAGAATATGGCTCAGCTTTCCTCAGGGAAAGTTCAGCTCCATCTCTTCTCCTTTATTGTGGAGCTGCTCTTGGGAGGACCTCGATGCCCAGGAGGCAAAGAGCAATTTTTGTGCTGGACAAGTCCGTGGGAATGGTGTTGATCCAAGGGCATGGCTGCACATTCCAAAGAACAGGGAGGTTGAAAGCAGCCCTGATAATCCATAATTCCTCTCCAGAGCTCCATGAAGGAGAATGAGAAAGAGAGAAACTCTCTGGAGATCCTTGTCCCAAGCCTCTCCCTGCTGCCAGCCTTCAGCAAAGCACACAGGGTAATTAATTTAACATAATGACCTGAAAATAAGAATTTTGCAATTGTTTCAACTCCTGTTCAGATTTCCAGCCTTTCAAATAATCTTCATGTCACATCAGTTCAAACATATCTATAGAAAATATTCTTTTTTTTACTTGACAATTGTCCTGGAGCCTCATTTTGGAATTTCATCTTGTCAGAGCTTTCCTTCCCTCCAGTTAAAGTCTGTGGCCGAGATAGGAAGACAAAGAAAAGCTGGAATGAGCCATCAGTTACTGATGTTTTGGTGCTGAAGAGCTCAGTGATCACTGCTTGGGTTTGTTTTTTTTTTTCCTGTTTGTTGGCCAGCTCCCTCCAAATTTCTGTAGTTGCTTTCTCTAAAATGGTTCTGTTTTCCTCAGTAAAATTTAAAGCACAAATCAAACGGGGCAGGTTTGTCTTGTTTTTCTGTTCACATTTCTTAGAAAAAAACCCTCAACTTGGGTGTTTTGAAATGGAATTACCTTATCCTAAAAGTGCTGAAACCCAATCTATTATCAAAAGCACCATTCTCCTGGGGTTTTGGGAGGGTTTTTTTTGCAGTCCAAATGCTACAAATGATGCTGGCTAAAGCAAAATAAAACTCGTAGCTCATCTCCAGAACAAAATAGGGAGTCATGAGGTTTTATTGGGACAGACTGGGGAACGTGGCCCTGTTTTGTCCAGGATCCCTGGCCACTTCTGCAGCTCCTGCAAGGTTTAGTGCAATTGCAGAGTGGAAAAGGTGATTTTCCTGCAGGAGGATCCCTGATATTCTCCTCCCTGTGTGCATTCACAGAGCTTCTGTGCTGCTGGGTGTGGGTGTCAGAGAGGGAACTGGAGATGCGAATCTCCCCTGGATGTTTTACTCCATGAATTTGCTGGGAGAAATGCAGGAATTGCTGTCCCACAGCAGGTAAGAGATGTCCTGTCCAAGCTCATGGACTTTGCAGTAAACCCCTGCAAAAGGCACAGCACACCTGGTTTCAGCATTTGCTCTTCCCTGAACCTTGGCAAATGCTCCTGCAAACCTGCTCCAGGCGCCGAGTAGCCTCTGTGAGGGAAGATTTATTGCTCTGGACCCAAACCAGGCAGCATTTCATCATTTTGGAGCCCCACACTCCAGGCTGGGTGAGCTGTGAGGTTCTGATGTTTGACCTATGGTCTGGAAGGGACCTCCAGGAGCCATCTGCTCTGCCCTCCCCACTCCAGGTCTCAGGTATGGTTTCTCCAGAGGTTACTCCTCAGGATGGAGTCTCCCTTCTTCCTTCTGAGACTCCTTGATGGGCCTTTCCTCTCTTCCTTTAATGTTCTTACCAGTCATGCAAAAAAGAAGTCCTAAAATCCGGAGGTTTTTGAGTGTTTACTGTAAGCTGGATGGGAGCCCTGATTACTCTGATGCATTGAAAAGACCAGAGGAAACAAGGAATAACAGGATCCGTTGCCATAACAGAGGGTGATCCAACATCTTCAGACCTAAAAATAGTTTATCCCTCTTAACTTGTCCCTGGGGAGGGAGGGAGGGAAGGGAAGGAGGGAGGGAGGGAGGGAGGGAGGGAGGGAGGGAGGGAGGGAGGGAGGGAGGGAGGGAGGGAGGGAGGGAGGGAGGGAAGGAGGGAAGGAGGGAAGGAGGGAAGGAGGGAAGGAGGGAAGGAGGGAAGGAGGGAAGGAAGGAAGGAAGGAAGGAAGGAAGGAAGGAAGGAAGGAAGGAAGGAAGGAAGGAAGGAAGGAAGGAAGGAAGGAAGGAAGGAAGGAAGGAAGGAAGGAAGGAAGGAAGGAAGGAAGGAAGGAAGGAAGGAAGGAAGGAAGGAAGGAAGGAAGGAAGGAAGGAAGGAAGGAAGGAAGGAAGGAAGGAAGGAAGGAAGGAAGGAAGGAAGGAAGGAAGGAAGGAAGGAATTCATGCTACAGGGAGCAGAGGTTTCCTTTGAGTGCCAGCTGGAGCAGGAAGCACACCTGTCAGTTCCAGGAGCTGAAATGAGGAGTGGAAGAACAGGTTTGCAGTTGAATATCTGGGATGAGGTTTGTCAAGACCCAGCTCCACCCTTGACTTTGCCCCATGCTCCTCACATGGCACTGGACTGATCCTTTCTGTTCCTGGTTCCTTCTGGGTTCTAGTTCCTGGTTCTTCTTCCTTTAAATGTTCAAGGGAAAAGACTATACCCAAAATTTTCTTCCAAAGCGTGGTGTTATTCGAATCTTGCTGGTCTTGGAAGCAAAAGTCCAGGGAAATGCTTTTGAAGACCTCTGACCTCCCAGTCTGTCTGGCCTCATGCCCTGTGCAACAGTCACCATGAGCCTTTCTCCATTCCTGGGAAACAGTTGGGATTTCTCTCCTGGAATTCCCCAGTAGAACTGAGGACTGATCCCAAGCTGTCGTGCCGTGTCCCCGCTCTACAGACAGAACTTGGTTTTTTTCCTTTTTTTTTGCCCCTCTGACAAAACACACCAAGTTGTGGAGCAAGGGGAGACCTTGATGGATGAAAGGCCTCCCCAAAATCCCAGTTTTGGAAATGGGCTGTCAACTTCCTGAGGGTTTGCCATGCCAGAGGTCCTATAAGAAATCCCAGGAATTGGCTGCCAAGGTCTGCATGGCTTCCACTTCTCCCCTGGGCAGCAGGATGATAATTGTCCTCTCCTAATGATGTCTGCAGGCTGTGGAGCTCACGAGGGGCTGCTCTGGAAGAAACCACAACTCCATCTCTGCTTTAACATGGAACTCAGGAGATTTGTGTGTTTTAAATAACCCAAACCAGAGCACACAGAGCAGGGCTGGGGTCTCTGCCCACTTCTTTTGGATAAATCTGCTAAAGATCTCATCAATTCCTATTCCTGAAGTTCATACCACAGCACAGCCAACCCATGGAAAGTAAAATTTATCTGGAGAGTAAAAAGGGCCTCTGGATCTGCAGCTGCTATAAACTCTCAGGAGACTTTTTTTTTCTTTTTTTTTTCTTTTTTTTTTTTTTTTTTAACAATAAGTGGGAAGGTCTCATTAATTTTGCCTTCCAGTTTCTGAGCTTTTGGGGTATTCCAGCATCTGCCTCTGTGAAGATTAGAAACTCTGTTTCTGTGAAGGCTGGGATCCTTTCCCAGCAATAAAAGACAGAGGTTATTTTTAGTGGAGGGCTGAACTTAGCGGGGTCACGAGAAAATGGGAGAGAGATGGGAAATATTGGTTAAAATGTTGTTATGGGAAACCCCTGAGAGATGAACCTGCACTTATTCCCTAGGTCTGCCTGTCCCTGGTCTCCACAGATTTCAGTGCCATGGATTTGGTGTTGGTGTGGAGCTGGGGGAGATTACCTTGTCCTTGGACTTGTCCACTGTGAGAAAGGATCATCAGAAAGGTCAAGGAATCGCCAACCACTGCTGCTCTGTCCCCTTCCTCTCCTTGTAAAGGACTCCTAGACTTCTCCAAACTGCTTCCAAGAGGAAGCTGATGGGTGCTAAATAGATTTATGGAAGAACACTCCAAACACTCTGATATTTATGTTTCTGCTCATCTGCCATGTTTTCAGCATTTTAAACAGGAGCAGTCCTATTACAAAGCTGAGAATTCTGCTTTTTCCTTGGGAAGAAAGCTTTGATTTCACTGTTTTGCATTTAAATCCCTATGGAATTCTCGCTCTGTCAAGTTAAGGGGGGAGGAGGATAAATTTCAAATGGCAGGGCTGGAGATCAAGCAGGGGAACTCCTGGTTCCCTTTGCTTGAGGAGGACCCTGAAGGCCGTTCCTGGAGCACTCTCCACAGCAGACCCTTGGGCACATGCCAGTGCTGATTGTCACACCCTGAAGGGCCAGGAGGTCACCTGGGCATAGACTGCTGAGACTGGGAGATCCACACCCCTCTTCCAGCGGCTCAAGGCTGACACACTGACACTGGAAGAGCCACTCAGGTGGGCCCACAGGCACTGGCAGAGGTCACAGTACATCCACAACATCCCAGGGCTTGGCTCTGAGGTGAGAGCTTGCGAAAAACCACAAGCTTTGCCAAGGCAGCAGCTGCCTTCATTCTCGCTCTGTTTATTGAGCTCTCTTCCCAGGCACCTCCTCTTGACAGCTGCAACAATGGGAGTCTGCCTTTGGATCACTGTTAGCACTGAGGGTATCCCAGCATGGGTGGGAACTGGGATGGTTTGAGTTTCCTTTGATGAAAATTAAGGCGATGCTGCTGGATAACATCGATCTGTAGTGTGCTCAGGTGTAAATCTCCTGGAACACCTCCACTGGAACTGGGTATTCCAGGCAGGCACTTCTGGGCTGGAATATAACCCTGGGAAGCAGAGGGATGTCTAATTAGGGTGTTCATAAACCACTCCATCACTGCCCCAGTGGTTTGAGTCTGTTGGTTGTGGCTTCTCTCGTTGGAGCTTTGTGGTGTGGAACAATCCCCACATCCCTCCAGGAGCGGTGGGAACACGGCTGGGAGAGCCTGGCTGACCCCTCTGCCCTTGCTGGGAACCCCACGGGGCTGCTGCAAAACCAGCTGGTCAGCGGAAATCTCTGCCACCACAACACAGACAAACCACATCCATGTCTGTCCACGGCTCTTTCCAGAACTCTTGCATTCCACTTGCAAATAAAAAAAATACCATTTAGGTTGTTCAGTAACACCCAAAACCCCTCAATGTACCAGTGAGTGGGAGTGAGTCCTCCAGGAGCAGAATGGACATTGGGAATGCTCCATGGCAGAAGCAACGACTCCCATTTCAAGGGGCTTTTTCCACTTACCTTCAAAGCCGAGCTTGGGTCCAATTGCATCCCATGCTGTGGCATGGAATAATGTCTGCTTGGGAAAGCCTGGCGAAAGTTGGCTGAAGAAAAGAAAAATATCTTTCAGATATTTTATAATCCAAAAAACATGGTCTCCAATGAGCTTTTTCCAAGCACATTAGTGCTACAGCCATTAATAATCATAGAGCTCAAAGAAGGAAAAAAAAAAGTCAGCTGGAAGAGAGTTGAAAGGGAAACCTATTAAAATAAAAAAAGCAATTTCCCAAAAATATATACAGCTTCATTTCCAAATTTTTTTTCCTGGGTTTTTTTGGGTTTTCTTTTTTTTTCTTTCTTTTTTTTTTTTTTTTTGAGTTATTTTTCGCTGTAACTAAAACTTTCAGTGACCTAATAGTGCTTTTAAAAGACAGCTGCAGGGAATAAAATGAGGCTGTTCTGTTCCTCCTGCATTGTTCCTAACAGCGGGACCCATTCCTCCTTGTCCTGATTGAATGCTTCCCAGAGTGTCTAGACATGTCACCACCACTGCTGAGGAGCCAGGAGATACCAGCGCTCATCCCAGGAGCTGGGAAGGCCCCTTATCTGTCCTCCTCCCCATGGAGAGTCTTTCCAAACCCAAGACTTGGGTCAATACCCAAAAATACCTAAAAATATCTTCTGCCTTGTTCATTTTTAGGTTGCACCAGGATCATATTTTCCATGTTTTTGGCAGCGGGAAGCTTAGGTTTCTGCAGGAAAACACAACTTCCTGAGCAGGGGTTTAGAGGACAGCGCCCAGCTCCCCATGCCTGGTGAGCACAGAGCAGAAGGTCACAGGATGAGCTGTCCCATCCTTCTCCAGCCTCTCCTGCAGCCTGGGACAGCTTTCCCGCCTTCCAGGGAGGCTCTGGATGCAGGTACCTGGCCTGATGCTCCAGATGTTCCCAACATTTATCTCTGAGATGTTTCACCCTAGTTTCCGCTACTTTGTCTGACTCTCACTTCACAGCCGCTCCTCGGTGTGGCAATTCCTTGACCTTGGAATGTCTCTGGCCGGGATGAAGTGCTGGTCCAGTCCCTGCCAGAAGTTGTTAGCACATCCACCCCACAGCTCATAGCTCATCTCCAGTCACGCCCTTGGATCCCAGAAATCCCGTGTGCTAAGGACGGGAACGCTCTTGCCGGCAATCCTGAGAGCACTTGAAGCAATGGGAGTGCTTCCCAAATAAAAAATAGCAGGGATAATAATAGCCCTTATCCCTGCATCCCCCCTCTGAAGCACCAGGACTTGGCCACAGCCTGTCATCTGTCAATTACAATCTATTTCTGTCCTGTGAAGAAGGATCTGGCTGGTATCCCTGGGATTGGGCTGCTGGCGTGACTCATTCACAGCTGATTGCCCAGTGGCTTCAGCCAGGTGCTCCTGGGACTTGGTGTCCTCAGCTGCTTTCCATAAGGAATTGATGCCTGAGGGGCAGGAGGGAGAAAAGGAAGGGTGGTGAGGAGCCCATCCCTCAGAGTTCTCTGCCCAAAAATCATCCTGTGTGAGGGCTCAGAGGTATTCCAGAGGTAAGGATAGGAAAGACAGGGATGAAAATCCTCAATGTGGGTTTCTGTTGTGTTGAGGAAAAGATGGAGTCACAAAAACCTCAGGGACCCATCTCAAAACTCCTCAAGATTCCCTGAGGGATTTCTTGTGGATCCAATCTCAAGGATCCACAAGATTCCTCCAGGGTTTTCTTGTGGACCCAGGAGCCAGAGGAAGGATGAGATGGAGGAACCATATCCATGGCAGGGTCTGGATGATGGGGTTGGCTCTAAAGTTTCAGGATTCACTATGGGAAGGCACAGACAAGGCTCAAAGCTGTTCCCTTCCTCAGGAAGCATAGGACTGAGTACTAGGGCCTTTTTCAGCCCTCAGGATGACCCCTGAGGAATGTCCAGGAGCAAAAACCAGTGTCCATGAGGCCACTCTATGTCCATGTTCACCAGATCCACCTTCCAGAGGTGTCACCAACATCCATGGGCTCATCTCCAGTGCAGAAATGCTGGCTCCTGCTGCCTGTGGTCATCTGGGCCGAGAAAAACAGATCCATGAGTGTAAAATGGGAGGGAAAGCTCCCTTTAACTTGTGAGGGGTGAGAGGAACTCTGGGTGAGACCTCCAGCCCAGGACCCTTCCTCAGGGGGATCAAAGGCGTGAGGAGGGATGTTCTCCCCTGTCAAGCACGATGGCAGTGGGATCCCAGTCCCACGAAACAAGCTGTGTTTTCCAGCACAGCCTGGAGCAGAGGGCTTGGAAATGCAGCTCAGGGGGGACTGGCTCCAGCAGCATCTCCAAACCGGCAGTATTTTCCAAATTCTGTGGTAATTCCCAGCTCATGGACAGCCATCAGCAGGGCTTGGCAAGAAATGAATCCTGGATAACCCTTCCAGCTGTTATCCCGTGGGTGGTGGGAGCAGAGAGGTACCACCACTGCACAGGAGATGGAATATGGGGAAACCTTCCCTGGCACCTCCTCAGACCCAAACTTTCATTTTTTTTTTACCACACAAAATAGATGCTGCAGGTGACAAACACCACCTGAGCAAGGAGGGGAGGGGGATGGAGGGGAAGCACGATCCCAAAAACCATGGTGCTGGTGGTGTTGGTGTACAAGAGGCAAAGCTGAACTGAGACCACGGTGCAGAGCTCCGGGCAGGCGGAGGGAATTGAAATGTGGTCCTAATTACTTGCTAACTATCCTACATTTCACAAGTCACTTTAATGGCCCAAATGGATTCCTTTCAAGCTCGGAGCTGGTTCTCTCGAAAGGGGACGTGGTGCCAGAAGCCCTCTCTGAGAGGAATCTCGTTATCTGAAATGACATTAATACATCCTGTTATTCCCTCTCGCCAGATCGTGTGCCGGGAAGGGACCCTGCTGTTAAAATGTCAGCATTCAGGCAACATCTCGGCACAGTAGCTGGTGCTGAGGGGTCAGGCAGGCAGCCCTGGGAGTAATCCCTATTGCTCTGGGCAAATCCAGACCATTCCCTGGAGCTGGATGCTCTACCCATCTGCTCTGTGCTCCCAGGTGAGCTGGAGAAGGGATGGGTGACACTGGATGCAGGTTTTGTCCAGGGCTTTTTTTTTCCTCCATTGTAATTCCTCTGTACCCAGCAAAGCCCTGCTCCATGGATAATTACAGCTCTCACAGGAGATCATTGCTGCTTCTCCATAGCTTCTGGACACCTCGCAGTAATTGGAAACAAGCTATGGAAGGCTCAATAAGAGGCGGCTGCTGAAACTCACCACATGCCTTTAAAAAGCAGAATATTTTCCTTCCCCTTCCCCTTGAGTTTTATTGGATTTTAAGTGGGGAGCTGTTAAATCGTGTGAATGTTTTCCCAACTTCACCTGCCTAATGAGTGTCTCTGCTCTGATCTTGTGGCTTGGCTGCTGAGGAAATAAATTGGAAAAGGGAAACATCAGCTTCGGGTTTTCCTAATTGTGGGGGGGAAAAAAACCACAACAAAACTAAACAAACATCTTGTTTACTATGCACAGAACTGGTGTATGGGGAAGCAGTTAAAGGTGTGATAGTCTCTACTGCTCAGTTACATCTCTGCTCTGCAGAAAAATTTGGGATTTGGGGTTTTTTTCCAAGCAGGACACCACATTTTTTACCCCCTGTCATTGCCCTAGTTTCTCACAAGCAAACTCACACCTGGTGTCACCCTGGGGCTGCAGCACGGAAGGATTTGGCCCCATGGAAGGCTCCAGGCCAGATGCTGCTGTTCCAATTCCATAACTGGGAGAATGAGCCTGGTTGGATAGCTCATTCCATAAAGCCGAGGGCTCTGTTCTCTGCTCTGATGTACCTGACACACTGTCACTGCAAGATGACCTCATATCCCCCTCCCCACTCCCCTCTCCTGCTTTTCCACTCCATCTCCTCGGCCTGGCTTGGCTGGTGTCTCCCAGTGCTGCTTGTCCATGAGCTGGATGAGCTCATGGATGTCAGGAATGAGCTGTGCTGACACCCCTGCCTGGGTAGCGCAGCCCAGCACGTGCTGAATCCGTTCCTTCCCCGAGCAGCAACTTTTAACACACCACATTAAAGGCTTTACACTGAATTTCCAAGCCTAAAAGGCGACATGGAAGGAGATGCACCAACTCTTTTTCCACCACAGAACTGTCTGGGTGGGAAGCAACCTTTAAAGTTCATGAGGCCACGAGCAGGGACACCTTCAATTAGATTTTTTTAATGCCTATTTTCCTTGCCTGTAAGTGGGATATATCAGCATATTTTCAGTCCCAACCTGCCTGAACACAGGGAGGTTTAAAGCAGGGCATGTGTCGCTGTTTGGAGCACGCTGCTCCACGCAGTGCCTTGGCCAGGCTCCTTTCCATCCCCAGCTCACTGTAATGATTACCCAAGAGAAATCTGGGATATGCTGGGATCCAGCTGACAGGGAACTTGCCTGGGGCCTGCTGAGGGAGTTTGTTGTTTCTTTCGGGTCTCCTCATCCGTTCCTGAGCTCTGGTTGCCAACACTCAGCAGAGGGATGGAGGCAGCTCTTGGCTAGGGAATAATGCCTTCATCTGGGAGTGGAAACCCACTTAATTCTATAAAGAGTTACCCTGGCTCTTCTCAGGGACAAAGGTTTATATTAAATGACAGTCCATCCTGCACTGGATGTCCATCTCCATTACACCCTACAGCTGTGCCAAAATGCTTCCCTCTTCCCAAATCCCATGGCAGCAGCTTTTCCAACCCCCACGGAGCAGCAGCATTTATTGCAGCCAAGGAGAAGCATCACGTATCCAACACTTCTCCTTTCAGCCCTCATGCTTCCCAGGGAGCTCCTGTTCCACCCTGGGCATGAGATGTCTCTTCCACCACCTTCCAGAGCTTCCAGCCAAGGCTGCCTCCCATGCTCATGAGCTTCATCAAGGAATTGTTGGAATCAGAGAACTCTCCCGGTGGCCAAATTTGAACTCCCAAGGGGAAAACTCAATAAAACCACGTGTTCCTCACCAGATGTGCTGACAAAATGCATGATGATATTGAATCAAATCTCCCCCTCAGGGCTCTGCCTAGAGGAGGGATTGTTTCTGGGGAGAAACACCAGTTCAAGGACATCCCAATGAAACAAAATGGATTCTTGACCAGCTCGCAGCCAAAGTCAGGTGGACGAGTTTGAGTGAGATTTCTCTGCACAAGATGAGGTTCAGTTTTCTGAGAATCTACTCTCAAGATTCCAGACCAAGGAGAGGAAAGCTCTGGGATTCATTTGCCAGAGATTTCTTGCAAAACTCCTGAGGAACTTGATGTGCAGCAAACCACATGTCCCCTGCAGAACTCATGCGTGTGAGCGGTTCCCAAGCCAAATTCAATTGAGATGTTCTCCAAAAACCCAACCAAAGTGATGGAAAAGGTACTACAAGATGCAGCTCAACAGGGTGTTCAACTTCCAGGCTAATTGTTGCTGCCCAAGCCCAGGGGCTTTTTGCTGAGGGTTCATAGATGCTAATCTGTGAAAAAGTTTAATGTCAGGTTTGTGGATTTATGGGAGGCAGTGATAGAAATGATTGCTGGGCCTCAGAGAAGACTGAGCAGGAGCCTTCCAGCCTCTGATGCTATTTTTGGCAACAAAGAAGTAAACAACAGCAAAAAAAAAAATCACATTCTGATGTGGTGTCAATATCAAGTTGAATTAAAATTTTTGACCCAAACCACCAGCTGGAATCTGCAAGGAGGGGAAAAAAAGCCTCTTTCAGATCAATTCTGTTGCTTCATTTAATTTTTTTAAACATCATCTCCAGTAAAAATAAAATTATCTCACATTCTAAAGACACCAGGAATAATTATTTCTGAAATTAAAAATGGAACATCTCAGCAATTTTGAAGCAGCAAATGCCAGGTGCATAGAGACCCTCTCTAAAAGTCTTCCATGGAAAACAGTTTAGTTTTCAGCAAATCTGTTAAGAACAAGCAGGCAGTACTTCCTGGAGGAGAAAAAAAATCTGTATTTCTTTAATATTTCTCAATCCACTACCTGTTTTCCTGCTACTCTGGTGTGAAGCCCCAGCTCCATCAGCTGTTTGTCAGCCTCCAAGGGGTTGAGAGGTGTTGGAGAGGATGTTCTGCTGAGGAGGACAAAGCTTAACCCCTTTTTGGGACCAGTCCTCAGCTGGAAACTCCGGTCTCCTGCTTCCCAGGTTTTTGCACTTTGCCTAATTTAGGTGCTTTTCCCACCACAGCCGTTGGAAGGCTGATTGATCACTGAGAAGTGTTACATTTTTTTTAAAGCTTGATCAGATGCATCCCTGGTTTCTCTGGCATCATCCTGGCTGGCCACAGGTGTCCAGTTCATGCTGTCTCACTGGGGGCGGAGCAGGGCAGGCCAGGAGCATCCTCCAGTACAACCAGATGTTCAAAGCCTGCTGATTAGCATTTTTAACAGCAATCTCTCCATCTCAGTCTCTCTCTCCTTCTCCTCTCCACCCCACTCATTCAGTTAAAATAATTCTGGAAACCTGGATCAATTATTCCCAGATTTCAAGTGCTGGCATTGCTCCTTGTGCAGCTGTGAGCACAGAATTGAATCTCTTCACTTTTTGGGTTAAAGTGGTTGTTATGTTCTGTGTTTCAGCTTTATGCCTGGCCTCAAGCTCTGAACCTGCAGTGCCCCCATTTCCAAGAGCATCCTGCTCCATCCTTGTGCTTGGCTCATCCGCTGCAATGGGCTGAGCCAAAGCTCTGGGACACAACACCCTCAAAGTTCAATACCCAAACCTTCCAAATTTGTGGAGTTATTATCCCCCTCTGGTTTCAAGCTATTGGAGTTGAGTGGGAAATTCCGTTCAGAGCAAAAATTGTTTCCTGAGAGTGAAAAAGCCACGGTTGCCCAGGCTGAGGATCAAACTCTCACATTTTTGTGCAAAATGGGAGTCCAAAAAGCTGAACTATCTGGACACCCATGGGAGACCTCAGCCCTGATCCACTATCCCCCTCCAGGAAGGGATCTTATCCTGGATTTACCTGACCTGGATAAAGGTCCTCAAATAGCCAAGGGCTCACCTGGGAAAGGCCCCTTTGGAATTGAATCAAAGTGAGGTGCTGAAGGATTTTCCAGTGTTGGCTCAAGGAAGGAAACACCCAAGTACCCCTTCCATGCTCACAAGTGTTTTCCCAGGCTGAGACACCACAGGAAAACACAAGTTGTGGGTTTGCCTTTTCTTTTCAACTAATAATTAATCACCTTCCCAGGCATTCAAGTCTCCAGCTTGGCTGGAGGGAGAGAACAAGATCTTTTTGGCAGGAGGTGTAAAGCAGCAGAGCCCTGCGTGAAAATGAAGTGCTGAAAATTTGGCACTGAAAATAAAGTACTTTAGGGAGAGAAGTCCCTGTTTTCCTGAGCTGCTTCACTGCCATGGGATGCTGTACTGTGCCACAGAGTGAGCCTTGGACAAGCCAAGATCAGGGAATCACGGAATGGTTTGGGTTGGAAAGGACCTTATAGCCCATTCCACCCTGCTGCCATGTCCAGGGACACCTTCCACTATCCCAGGTGGCTCCAAGGGCCAATGTCCAACCTGGCCTGGAACTCTTCCAGATGTCTTGGTAGCTCCTGCCAGAGGCTGGTGGAGAGGAACCAGCACACCCTGAAAGGATGCATGGCTCCAGCAGAGGTAGCTGGTGTGGGATTTTGGGTTGGGATTTGGAAGCTGCTCCTAGTTCTGGCTGGTGTGGTTGGAGGCTTTGCAACCCCATTGGGTGCCTGATGCAGGTCAAGGGATGGATGCTCCTCCCTTGGTGCCTCTGGTAGAGCTGGTGAGCAGCCCCTTCAGGCTTTGAAGCCTAAAATTTGGGAAAGAAGAGACAATTCTCTTACTCCTCACTTTCCTGGGAGGTGTCCCATGGCAGGGGGGTTGGAATGAGATGATTTTTAAGGTCCCTTCCAACCTCTGTTTTTTTGCCAGATGGGTTTGAGTATGGACATGGTTTCCCATCATGGGTGAGGGGGATTCCTTCAGCTACTTCTTTTTTTTTATTATAACTGTTTTTAGATTGGTCCCAAATTGCCAGGTTGATTGATTAATTGCTGGTGGGATGGGAAGGAAAAAAAAAAGCAAAAAAAGAAAAAGGAATCCTGCAAATTTGAGTGGATTTGGGGAGGGAAGGGAGGAAAGGGGATCCATGCAGGGAATTTGCCTGGCAAATAATAATGGGTTTTTTTAATGGTAGGTGCTGGAGCTGTGAGAGCTTGAGGGAAAAACAGGGAAAATTGGATTCACAGCCAAGTCAGCCACAACACGAGACTGGAGTGAGCTGTGGGGTAGAATCAAAGAAAAACCCCAAAGTTTCAGGTGGAAGGAGAGATGTCTAAAGAAAAGATGGGTAGAAAGACTGGAAATTAGAGAAAAGAAGAAGTTTAGACATTGTGAGTGAGACCTTGGAGAGGATCATGGGAGCTCGCAGGCTTGGCTGCAGGAAGGAAAAGGTCAGCAGGTGGCAGTGGGTGTTACAGATTATAAATATATATATAATATATATATACACATATACACACACAGATTTGCCCTGACTGTGACACATCCACACTCCCACCCAACCAACACACTTGGGAAGCAGTTTTTAAGAGAAACACCAACAAGGATCCTTCCCCCAAGTCATGGAACACATTTAATCCTCAAGTCTGCAGCCAAAATAAACAAAACTCCTTAAAAGCAATGAGAAAATAGTGAGGATGGAGTTACCAAATTTTTCTTCATTAGCCTTTCCCTCCTTTTCTTGGTTTTCACAAAAAAAAAAAAAAAAAAAAAAAAAAAAAAAAAAAAAAAATTGGGTAACTGGCCTTTCTTAGAAATAACTTCTCCAGATGGAGGTGGATGTGCTGTGCAAGGGTGGCATAAAGAGTCAGTCCAAAGCATGGAGCTGGAAAAAGAGAGGTTTTTTCCTTGTCCAGTGCTCAGCTGGAATCAATCAGCATTGATGCTGCCATGCAGATGATTGGAGAAGGGGCTGTTCATGGCCAAGCCTTGATCCAAGAGTGGCCTGGGATGGTGGGTCTGGGACAATTCCCTGATACAGCCAGCTCTGGATGCCCAAGCCATGATTTTGGCATTATAGCAAGGGCTGGATCTGTTCAGGCTGGATCCCAACACCCTGGAAACTCAGTCCAGGTCAGGGACAGCTGACACCTTTCGGACATGAGGTCCCTGAAGCAGAAGGGCTGGTTTAGTCCTAGGAAAAAAACAAACCTAGAAAAATCCCATTGTGAATCCCCGTAAAAGGCGCCTTAAAACCCGAGTCAACAAACACACACAAGTCCTGATGGAAATGCATCCCTGTCGGACAGGTCTGGATCCCATAACTACAAAGGTGTTTTATTTCCTGGAATTCTGACATCAAAGAGGGGATTTTCAAGACAAATAGCTGCTATTTTCATTCCTCTGGAGAAATCATATGATGTGATTGACAATTAAGATCAGAAAAAGGTTTGATGGGCAAAAGATCAGGAAATAAATCTCGCCACACCACCAAATCCAAGGCTGTTATCAAAAGCTATTCTCCCTGCTCAGCACTACAAGGATCACAGGAATGTGGGACCTAATTTAGGGGTATTTTTTTAGTAACACTTACAGAGGATTGGGGGAATTTGGCTTAGTTTTACCTGCTCCAAAGCTCCCTGAGTGCTTGAGTGAAGGAGCAGATATTGAGCCAGATTCCCAAATGATGGCACAGCAAAGACATGGGATTGAAGGATACCCTCTGGACACTTTAACTCTTTGGGGCCAAGAGTTTTTTCCACATATCAGCAGCACCTTCCATCTAGATTCCTCAGTGGATGGAAGAGTTGCTGCACCGGGGATAAAAAGGACAATTTACAACTTCATTGGCAAGTGGCACTGACAAATAGTTTTGGGAAATGTGGTTGAGAGCTGTGACTGCTCAGCGATGGCAGGAATGAGGCAGAGGGGGTGATACCCAGCACAGCCATCCCAAAAATCCAGGAGGGTTAGCAGGCCTAGGACTCTACATCTGAGCCTTGTCTCCACCATTCTCTGGCCACCAGGGAGCTTGGGCTGGATTTGACATCGATTGACCTTTTTCCTCCAAAGAGAGAATGTTTTATTTCCTGAGATCATTGCATTTTTGTGTCACAACCACACAGGTCAGGCTTCTCTGGTAACAGGCAAAGGCATCTGGTTTGATTTCTCCGGGAAAGCCTGATGGTGAGCAGGAGGACAACCCCCTTTGGGATGTGGGGTTGGTTCTCCCCCAGGGGAACCCATGGATGCTGCTGAGTCCAGAGGCGTGGAGAAGAGTCCATCCATGGGGACATGGAGTGAAAGGGTCCCAGAATGGTTGGGGTTGGAGGAGACCCTAAAGCTCATCCAGTTCCACCCCTGCCACAGGCAGGGACACCTTCCACTATCCCAGGCTGCTCCAAGCCCCTCCTGCCTGGCTTTGGACACTTCCAGGGATCCAGGGGCAGCCGCAGCTGCTCTGGGCACCCTGTGCCAGGGCCTGCCCACCCTCACAGGGACGGATTCCTTCCCAACATCCCATCTACCCCTGCCCTCTGGCACTGGGAGCCATTCCCTTCATCCCCAGTCCCTCTCCAGCTCTCCTGGAGCCCCTGGAAGAGGCTCTGAGCTCTCCCTGGAGCCTTCCCTTTTCCAGGTGAGCACCCCCAGCTCTCCCAGCCTGGCTCCAGGGCAGAGATGCTTCTGTCAGAGGGAATTCAGGTACAACAATCAGGAAGGAGCTGACAAATCCTTCCTCCCTCCTGCAGTATCCTTCCTTCCCTTTCTGGGATCAGGACAGAGTTGGATATAAAACTGATTTCAAGAGGGCTCTGCCACCAACAGAACAAGTAGATGACTTCCATTTTTCCCAATTTTTTTTTTTACATTATTCTCTCCCCCCCACCCCGAGAAAGCTGCCCAAAGACAGCATCGTTATTTCCCCATTGTTCCAACCCGAATCCAGGAAAGCACCTTAAGCACACGCTTAACTCCTGGAATGTGAGTAATTCCCTCTCCTCTTTGGCAAAGCACTTTAAGCGCACGCTTAACTTGAAATTGGTTCTTGAGCACTGCTGAAACGTAAGCTGGTGTTTGAGTGCTCTGCTGGATGGCAGCCAGGGCCCTCAGCACCTCCAAAGGCTCAGCTCCTCCCAGGGAGATGCCAGGATCCAGGAAAACTGTTAACTTTCAGGATTTGCTGAAGTTTCAGGTGTAACGTGGTATAAAGCCTTAACCTGTGAAACCTGAAGTGAACAAAGTGGACAAATTCCAGCCAGAGCTGGTAAAACAACGAAAAAAAGTTCCCTCATTTTTCCACCTTTTCTTTCTCTCTTTTTGTTAATATTTCACTTTTTAGAAACTTCAGCAGCTCTCTGTGTGAGATTAAAGTGGTCAAGGTTATTCAAAAAGCCGAAGTGTTTCTAGATCTTGAAGTTTCCGGATTTTTACCCACCCAAAGGAAAATTACCGCTTCCACAAGTTTTCTTATTAGGTCAACAGGCAGAGAAAACGGATTTGTGAACGTTTTTAAAGAAGTGATGGATGTGCTTGTGCATACACAGTTTCACACACATAAATATATACATAAATGCACATATATTCCTTTTCTCATAAATCCCAGACACTCTTTGAATCAGAGATGCAACTTTTCAAGGTTTGGAAAGGGATAAAGAGCTGCAGAGAGCACTTCAAGACATGGCCCTGCTTTTGAGGCTTCCCGACTGTCCTGCATAAGGGCATGCACAGAATACCCCAAATTTTCAGCTGCATTTCAAGCTCTGGTGGTTTGTGAAGCATCCAACAAGTTCCTGGCTGAGATCTGGACATCGCCCATCTGAGGACACACATCAATTGATATTTTAATTTGGGGGGGGGGGGGGGGGGTGGGTGGTGAAATTACACATTTTGAAGGGAAAGAAAAAAAATTAAAAATATTTTCTTTTTAAAAAAAGAAAAAACTAAAAAGGGAGCAACAGAGATTTTTGGGTCTGGTTCTCTTTAAAATATGGCAGCTGTTTGAAAGCTGCCTGCAAATTCAAAATGTTCAGAGCTGGTGTTGGGAGCTCCAACCTGGTGTTAACAGGAAGGGAGGAATGGATCTCACCACCACAGATGTTGCTGCGAGGGCTGAGGGGGAGCTCGGAGCTCTTGCATGGATGTAACACACTTGTAAATGATGTTCAGGGTCTTTTCCAGGCTTTTATCCATGCAGGATAGCTGCCTGCCATCGCCAGGGTGGGATGAAAGGATTCCTCCATGGCCAGCAGCAGACCTGAGGTGCTGGTGATGATGGGAAGAGGGTCGGCTCCTCCATAAGTTTGGGCTGTACTTTAATCCCAGTTTTTCTCCCTCCAAATCAAAACAAACACAATGAATTCAGGTGATAAAAAACTTCTGGTTTAATTAATTCTGGCTCGCTTTGGATCGAGCCAGGCTGCTTTTAAAACGAAAAATAATGGCAATGAATGGATATTAACGACAAAATAAAACGATTGAAAGTTGCCCAAGTGAAACCTTTTCGTTTTTAACATGTCAGAGCGTGGTGTTTTGACACCTAAGAAAATTCAAGCAGATATTTTTCTCCTTAAAATGCACTGTCTTGCCAAGCCCTTAATTCAGCATGTGATCCTGCCCTCCCCAAAATGCATTTTTTGTGGGGGGAAGGGAAGGGAAGGGAAGGGAAGGGAAGGGAAGGGAAGGGAAGGGAAGGGAAGGGAAGGGAAGGGAAGGGAAGGGAAGGGAAGGGAAGGGAAGGGAAGGGAAGGGAAGGGAAGGGAAGGGAAGGGAAGGGAAGGGAAGGGAAGGGAAGGGAAGGGAAGGGAAGGGAAGGGAAGGGAAGGGAAGGGAAGGGAAGGGAAGGGAAGGGAAGGGAAGGGAAGGAAGGGAAGGGAAGGGAAGGGAAGGGAAGGGAAGGGAAGGGAAGGGAAGGGAAGGGAAGGGAAGGGAAGGGAAGGGAAGGGAAGGGAAGGGAAGGGAATGCTGTCAGTCCTTGTGCACCTCACAGCTCTTCTCTTTTGAGACTTGCTTTGCATGAGAGAGGAAAATGGAAATGGAAATGGCAAAAGAATCTGAGCTATCAAATTTTTTATTATATTTTTTCAAGGATGTTTTTTGGTTTTTTGAAGATTAGTGAAAAAGAAAGGGTGGGGTTTTGTGCAAACCCAGAAGATCAGCAGGTCACATCCTGTTCTCACACAAATTCCTTGAGTTTCCAGGAATGTGCCAGATCCCTGTTGGATGATAACCCTTCCTTCTTGTGAGGAATATTCAGCTGGGGGCAGCTTCTCCAGAGAATTAAAATGTGTCCCTTGGGCTGTGTCTCCAGCATGATCCATCTCCCTCTGCATCACATCCAGGCCACAGAAGTTTTGCCAAGGATTTTACATCCAATGAAAAGTTGGTTTGAGAGTTTTTTTGTTTTTGTTTTTGGTTTGGTTTTTTTTTTTTCCCCAATAAAAATACTCAGTTCTGGATACTTCAGAGCATTTTGAAAAAGTTTTGCAAAATTTTCCCTAAGCAACTCAGCTGAAAAATGTTTCTTAAAAGTCTGAGGGTGTAGATTTCTCCTGATCCATGCTCTGAAATAAAACATTGTGGGTTTTCCACACAAAACCACCTTTGCTGTTTTAATCCTTACTTTGCTTTGCTTTGGGTTTGGAGCACGATTTCCACTTACTCAGAGCTGCAAGGCAATGCTTCTCTCCTGAGTTTATCCAAAATAGTTCCCTCTCCCTAGAATTGCTATCATTTTGTTGTCTTGATGGGAAAAAAATAAAAATCAATTTGATCTGACTTGAATTCATGACTTTTGGGATTGTTAATGGATCAGGGATCATTAATTTGGAGGAATCTGCCGAGATGCAGTGCAGGGACAGGGCATGGGAGAGAAGAAGAAAACATCTGCTGAGCACTCCTATTGCTTAAAAAAAAAGGGAGCAACTTCCCTGGAAGAGTTCTTGTCCTGGATGATGCTTGGAGAATTGAGGAGGAGCTGGTTTGTCTTAAACTCACTGAAATCTGCACCTCACTGAAAAAAAAAAAAAAAAAAAATCTCATGGAAATGCATTAAAACAGGGTCTGAGGGCTCAGAAAAGAAACTTCTAAATGAACTATTAATGATAATAGTGAAATACCACACTTTTTTCATCTCAGGAAGTAATTCTGAATGTTTTCAGAGTAGTTTTCATCCCTAAACAAGGTCATGGCTGCTCAGGCTCTAGCTTTATTTTTTGGGTATTATTGTACTGTTGATTAAAATCATGTAAAATGAAGAGGGAAAAAACAACCAATGCAGAAAACCCTTTACATTTCTTCTGGACCTGTCAAATCCTCCCATTCAGATCCCTCTTGTATTTCCACTACAGGAAAAGCACTGATTTATAAACCAAATTCCTACATTCTCAGGAATCTTGGATATATTTTTAAAATTTTAATTAGGCTGAAATAAATTAACATTTAAAGAACTAACACCCAGAGTGTGATTTACAGATTTAAATCAAGGTTAGGACTTCATAGCCATGACCATGGCACAGAGCAGAGCTGGGATTTTCTCCAGAAAACATGGACTTCCTCGGAGTAATTTCCACACATCTCTACTCCCCTGAGATTTATGTTGGATATTAGGAAAGGTTTCTTCCTGAAAGGTTGGTCAGGCACTGGCACAGGCTGTCACCATGAAGTCACCATGCCTGGACGTGTCCAAAAAATGTGTGGATGTGGCACTGGCAGACATGGGCTAGTGGTGGCCTTGGCAGTGCTGGGTTAAGGGTTGGACTTGATGACCTTGGAGATCTTTTCCAACTTCAATAATTCCACATCTCTGTGTCCCCCTCCTTGTCCTTCTCCTCCTTGTCCTTCTCCTCGTTGTCCTTGTCCTTGTCCTTGTCTTTGTCCTCCTCCTCCTCCTCCTCCTCCTTCTTCTTCTTCTTCTTCTTCTTCTTCTTCTTCTTCTTCTTCTTCTTCTTCTTCTTCTTCTTCTTCTTCTTCTTCTTCTTTTTCTTCTTCTTCTTCTTCTTCTTCTTTTTTCTTCTTCTTCTTCTTCTTCTTCTTCTTTTTCTTCTTCTTCTTCTTCTTCTTCTTCTTCTTCTTCTTCTTCTTCTTCTCCTTCTCCTTCTCCTTCTCCTTCTCCTTCTCCTTCTCCTTCTTCTCCTTCTCCTTCTCCTTCTTCTCCTTCTCCTTCTTCTCCTTCTTCTCTGAAGTATCCAAGGAGAAAAGAAGAAGAAGAAAAAGGCAAAGAGGAGGAAGAGGAAGAAAAAGAAGAAGAAGAAGAAGAAGGGGAAGAAGGACAAGGACAAGGACAAGGACAAGGACAAGGACAAGGACAAGGACAAGGACAAGGACAAGGACAAGGACAAGGACAAGGACAAGGACAAGGACAAGGACAAGGACAAGGACAAGGACAAGGACGAGAAGATCCTCACTTTGAAGGATAATGTGCGTTGTCTGAATCAGCCATATTTTAAAGGCTTTATTTCATTCTAGGAATTAAGGACTACAGGCTCTGTAAATCATTCTTTGATTTGTAACACTTTATATGGTTATTTATAGTATCAGTGTCAGGTTTTGGGGTAATTCTTTTTTCCTGGTATATTCCCAGCTCTTCTCCTGGGCAGCCATTTCCCCTTCCTGGCTCATATTGAATGAACATTTTTTATAATGCTTCTTTCATCTGATTTTTAAAAATGCTTTGATCAAAACCTCCCTTCTGAGAACTGAATGTGGTTTGAATCACCAAACCCTGGCTCTTGCTAATAAAAGGAAAGAACTGACTTATAATGACTTTGTTGGTGTTTATGTGATCCAAAAAGGAATCACTGGGAATATACCTGCAAGTACCAGAGGCATCTCAGTGCTTATTTTGTGTGAATTCTTTTTCCACGCTTTATTTTTTCCCCCACTTTTTGGTTTTTTTTTTAGAATTTTTATGGAATCATCTGAGAAGCTTTGCTTCATTTTATTCTCAAAGAATACAAATTTATCTGACTCCTGCTTTCTTTTCTCTGGGGATATCCTGTGTGAAATGAAGATTTTTCACAGCGAATCTGTGCAGGAAAATCTGTTTCATGAACACTCAGGTTTTGAAACAGCTCCAGGTAACACACAATGATGCTAATGAGCATTTCCATCTTTCAGCCCAGGAATACCCTTTTTTCTCACACCAAACCTTACATGGAAAAGATGGCAGGCCCTTCAGGCCACGCTTGGGTGGTGGGATCATCCCAGGATGCCCCAATTCCTGAAGGAAAGGACAAGCCAAGGAAGGTGTGTGTGCAATGTGAACCCAGCCACCCTCAGGAGCTCCCTGCCCCTCTCCAATGCACTCAGCCCCAGGCACATCAACAGCAGGGCTGGAAACTGGGATCCAGAGCGCTGCAAGGCTCAGGACAATCTGCTTTGTGTTCTCCCAGGCTGGGGAAGTGCACAGTCAGCTGCTCTTCATTAAAAGCACCATTTTGGCTTGGTACAGGTAGTGTGTTTTCACTCAGTAGCTCTGGCATTCAAATCTTACCTTGCGAAATAAGAATTTCGGGGGAGAAAATGTCAGCTGTCCGTTTGTGGATGTCCAGTCTTTGGGAACACAGCAGAGCTGTATCCAGGCTGGACGAGAGCTTCCCTGTGTCTGGGAATTTCACCTGCAACCTGGATTAGTTTGCTTCAAACCCTTCATGCCTCAGCCAAAGCTGAGTGTGGTCAGATGTGTCCCTGACCTCGGACACCATGGAAAACTCTTACCTTCAAATCCTCATCTCATGTCGTGCCCATCCCTTTTCTGCACTTCTCCAGGTGTCTGCCTTTCCCAGAGCCACCCTTCATCCCTCCTCTACACTCCCATCCCAGACCCTGGCAAAGCAACCTCTCTTGGAGTAGCCATGAGGGAAAAACTGATTTTCTGGTTTTTTTTCCCCTCCTCAGACACCATCTACTCCATCAAGCTCCGCAGCCTCCCAGCCCCTTGGTCCTGCCCTTGAACAATGCTGCAATTAACTGAGTGTGGGAATGACGATGTGGCTCATTTGAGGTTTTCTTTCCACTCAGACCAGAGTTAATCTCCCCTGTGACTTCCAACATTTCTCCTCCTGATGAATTGTTTATTTTCTGATTCTGGATGGTTTCTAAGAATAGCACTTTGGGTTCTGCACAAATTTGTTCTTGTGCTTTGATTCATTGCACTTAAGGATGCTGTTGTCATCCTCCCAAGTGTTGGCATGCAGTATTTGACAATCTTCAGTGGAGCAAATTCCTGGAATATAAGAACAAGGCCTCGCGTTTTGATTGAATTTTCTTTTTTTCCTTTCTCTGCAGATGCAGAAATGGATGTTTATTTTTCATTAGCATTGCTGCAGGATTTTTTGAAGGCGCGTTCCCTTCGTTTTTCGGGCCGACTCTTTTTCTGGCGTTGGGTTCGCCGAGACTCCCAGCTTTTGTTCTCCGTGGATGTTATTCCGGCGCTCCCGTTGGAAACACGGCCGCGGCCTGGCTGTGTCATGTGTTTCCCACAGCGGGATGAGGTGGTGGAGCTGGGATAACTGGCTTGGGATGAGGCAGCAGACAACAACTCAAGGGCTGCAGTGGCTGCCTTGAAGGCAATTGTCTTCTCCTCCATGTGTGGAGTGAGGTCAACCCAAACATTCCAGCCGGTACCACCTGATGTGGATGTTTTCTTCATTATCTTGGGGTTTGGCCATTTTTAAGGCAAGTTCTCCTCATCTTTCCCCCCACCAGGAAGCTCTCAGGCTCTGGGGTAACGTCAGGTTCCTGCAAGTGCCTGAGATCTTCCTGGTGGCCTGGAGCTCCCAGCCAGCCCCCACCCACGCTCGTGGTGCCTTTGAACTGCTTCTAAATAGCTCACGCTCCATGTGCAACCTCAGATCCCAGCACAGCGGACAGACTCTGGTGTCACCCCAGCCATCCATCACTGCTCAGGCCCTTATGAAATCCAGAAGAGATCCTGACATGCGATTTTCCCGCTCCGTTATGGGGGGCTGGGAGATTTTTGTATTTTTTTTCTCCGTAGGAAAGCAGGCGAGCAAGCGAACTGGCAGAGCTCCTGCCACAAGGAATGAATTTGCACACACACTTTGATCCCTTTTATGATTTTTTTATTTGTGTTAGCCACATCCTCTTTGCTGCACCACTCAGCAAAAGATGCTTTAAATTAGATGGGGCTTGGAAAATGCTCTCCCTCTGGCTGCCTCCCCCCTTGCCTCGCCTGCCCCCGAGGCCTCGGATTGGTCTGGTAGCCAGAGCCTTGCCTAACATGAAGCTGGCACCAGCCAAAAGGCGGATAAATAAACGTCCAGGAATCTTGTTTGTCATATTTAATCCATCACATTTCCCAAACAGCCAGCTCCAAAAATGCTGCAGCAGTGTTTACATCATCCTGATTTAAGGCTACATCCGTGCATGTAAATGCCCTTGCTGGATGCAGCTCCAGTTTCACACGAAGGCAACCCCAACCAGAGCAAAAAAAGTAATAAGCCCCCTTTTGCATTTCTTCCTTCTCCCAATCCAACCACCCAGCATTTGCACACTCATTTTTATTATTTTTTTTCCCTTCTTTTTCTCAAGTTTTCTGGTGAGCATTGCCGGGTTCTGTGATTTCCTGAAGAATGAGCAAGTGGAATTCACTTGGAGACTGCGAGGAGAGGGTTGATCCGTGTGCCAGGGAAAGCAGCACAGTGCAGGCAGCCTGGGAGGATTTGGCATCACCACCGTCCATGGCAGGGGCACCGGGGCTGGGAGCATCAACCTCCCAAGTGGGGAGAACCACGGGAAACCACCTCAGGCCACTGCAGATGGGAGATCCTCACTGGAAAGGGTGAAGGCAAGAGGGAAAAAGGTGTTTTAGCACCAGATCAAGGGGCAGGAGATGGCCACTGACCCCACAGGAAGGCAATCCACCCAGGCAAGGGATCATTTCAGCACCTGGACTGGTGGAAGGTCTTCCTGCCCATGGCAGCAGGGTTGGAATGAAAAGAGTGTCTTTAAGGAGCCTTTGAACCCAAAACATTCTGGGATTTGCTTATTCTGTGGTGGTGAAGCTCAGAAAGGACAACAGAGGGACAAACACGCCACATGCCATTCCACCAGACACCTCCCATAAGTTCCAGCTCTTCAACAGACTGAACAGCTAAGAAAAAATAAATTAGAAAAATAAAATAAAATAAAAGGACACTTTACCTGTTTGGGATCAGGCAGCACAGTTTGTCTCTTCAAAAATAAAGTTTTCTGTTTATTTTATGAGCTTTTCCTGCTAAAAGGAAGACAATCAAAACTGTCGTTTTCCATTCTCACCTTCTCCTCCACCACCTTTTTTTTGTCCCATGGCCAGAATCACTCATCACACAGGATGCAATTCATCCACTGAAAATCACATTTTGCTGTGGGAAATGTCACCCTGGGCTGCCTCCAGTGCTGCCCAGAGGTTGAATTTCTAAAAGGCTTGGAGACAGACAGTGTAGAAATAAAAACCTTTGAAAAACAGGGCTCTGATTTGGATGTTCCCTTGGATTTGGGGATGGCTTTTGAACCCTTGTCATTGAAAATCTCCAGCCCCAAAGGAAACTGCACCTGTCTCATCCAGCCAAGCAGTACAGACATTCCCCAGGTGGCTCCTTGCACCCCTTGGAATAAAAATAAGGCTGTCAGGTGATGCATCACAGAAAAATCAGTGTTTCACCTGTCAGAAAATACCCACCCCTTTATTTATAAGTGCTCTTAGCACCCCTAACTCTGAAATAAGGGCCTTGCAGCAGATGAAGACAGACACCGCTCTCTCAAGCAACAGCAATCCACACAAATTTATAGAGAGGTTTTTCATCCCTGTAAAAAAAAATAAGAGCCTGTAAACCCACTTTTCCCCTTCCTCCTTCACCTCCTGCCTACTCCGAAGCAGGAGCTGCTTCTGGCCTCCAGATGTCAAAAACCCACGAGCTCTACCCCTCTTTTGCTATTTTTGCCTCGCTCTTTGATCTTTAGCAACAGCTGCCCTGGGAAGATGGGGGGAGGCACGCAGGGTTTGAGGGGCTGGTTTGGGGGTTTGGGGTTTGGCGCTCCTGTGCCCCCTTTGAGGCTTCACCCCCCACACTTCCCTTTGCCTTCCAGAGGGAAATCCACCTACAAAACCCAGCAGGGAGGAAGGTGAGGGGATGGCAGGGCTGGGAGGACAGGAAGAGGGCAGGGTGGTGGGCAGGGGAGGATGTGGGTGGGCATGGCTGGGAAGAAGGGGGGCAGGGGGGCACCTGGCTGGGGGCTCAGCACTGAGGGCTCAGTGGGGATGGGTCCTGTGTGGGGTTCAGGAAGGAGTTTGATCCCTTATTTTGGGCCAAAATGGGATGTAGGTTTTGTTGGCAACCTCGTCTTGAGCCATGGAGGAGCTGGAGATGCAGATGGCAGCAGCCCTTACTGCCTGCCCTAATTAAGCTCACCTGCTCCAGTGACCTCCAGGCATCCCTAAAAAACATGGAATTCCCTTCCAAAGGCAGCTGAGTCATGCCCAGAGCACTGTCTCTAATTCACTGCCGGATCAATGGGCTGCATCACCCCATGCTGTCTTAGCCCCACTAGCAGTTTGCAACCCACCCTCCCTCCCATAAAAATGAACAAATAAATCTTTTCTGTGCCATAACACACCAGAAAAATGAAATGATACTGCCAGTGGGACTCATCCCTAGAGCAAAGGAAGCAGTCTTACAGCTGGAGAGTCGATGTCCAGTTGGAGAGTTGTGAATATCTTCTTGTTGCTTCTCTGCCAAAATTTTATTGTTGTGGTGGGTAATATCAGGGTGCTCTCGCAGCACAGCTCAGCTAGCCTCACTCAGCAGCTGCAGGCTGCCAAAATACTGCCCAAAGGATCGTGTGGCTCGATGCTTTTATTGCCAAAAAAAATCCTCAAAACAAAACGCCAAAATGCACCCAAGAAACTGAAGGAAAAATGGATGGGTTTTAAAAATCTGTGGGGACAGGAGGTGGAAATTAATGTCTGTGACCAAAACAACACAAACACCATCAGGTGTTTGCACAGGTTCTGCATCCCGCTTGGGGTGAATGTCCAGGAATGCCTGGACATGGCACTCAGGGCTCTGGGCCGGTGACCAGGTTGGGATCGGTTTTGGGTTGTGCTCAATGTCCTTGGACAGCTTTTCCAACCTCGGTGGTACTGGGAATTTATAAAATGGGTGCCTTGGGATCACGCTCGCAATGGACACCCCAGTGCAGTGGCCCCTGGCTTCAAGGGATGGTTTACAAGGAAAACCACTTGAGTTTGCTGATTTTCCCTTCCCTCTGCTCCCCAGAACCCACCTGGCTCCTCATAATCCCCCAGCCCTTCCTCTGCTCCTCCCGTCCCGCTCCCAGCCTCCGCCACCTCCTTGCTCACTGTGGCACCGCCCGGGGTGACAACAGCAGAGTTCGGACACTCACAGAGACCCCTCAGCCACCTCCTTATCCCTCACCTTCACCTGGAGAGCAAAGTGCCAAACTTTGGGAATGCTGTCAGCCACCGCCTACCTTCTCCTGGGCGTTTTGGAGCCTAAAAACCTGAGCGCAGCGTCAACAACGCGCAAACAGGTGTTTCCTCTCTATGTACACGTAAACAAATGTGTATCCCCGGCGTGGCACTGAACCTGCTGGCTGCTTTCTGTTTAAAAGCTTCACTTCTACCCCGAGGCGCTCGCAAAAACAAGGCCATGATGCACATTACAGACAGAAATCCCCTCTCCTGCAGCTGCAGCGCCTCTGTCCCTTGCAAACGGATCAAAACTCGCTGCCTCCAAACGAATTCCTGCATCCCCACGAGCTGCATAGTTGTGGCTGTTTAGTATTCCCAATTTAGGCATTGGCAGAAACAAAGAGTGAGTGAGTCTAAGAACACATATGCTGAGAAAGGCAGTGAAGGGTATCCCACCCTTCATTTAAATGGGAGAACTAAAATATCCCGTGTGTGTGTGTGTGTGGAGACACACAGGCACATATGTCATGGTACTTAGGCAAACATGAGATCCACAGACCACTGAGCATTTGCTTCTCCTGTGCCCCATTTGGAAAAGTGCTAATGCCTTCTGGGAAACGTGAAGAAAACGTAAATATTTGGTTCCAAAGCAACGCGGTTCGTCCCTGTGCTTTTCTGACATCTCTGCAGCAAAACGGTGAGGAAAAAACACCGAATGCTTCTGCTGCCTCCGTGTCCAAGCCTGTTCTGTCCCTTTGGAGCAGGTTCCTTCCACATAGGACTTCTTATGCTTTACAAATCACAAAGTCACAGACTGGTTTAGGGACCTTAAAGCTCATCCCATTCCACCCCTGCCATGGGCAGGGACACCTTCCACTGTCCCAGGTTGCTCCAAGCCCCAGTGTCCAGCCTGGCCTTGGACACTGAGATCCAAGGATCCAGGGGCAGCCGCAGCTTCTCTGGGCACCTTGGGCCAGGGCCTGCCCACCCTCCCAGAGAAAAAAAAATTCCTGATGTCTCACCTAAATTTCCCCTCTTGCACTTGGAATTTCCCCTGTTTTGGTCTGAATCATCGATTTCTCAATCAAATTGCCAGTTCTTACTGCCTTGGAGTAAAATTACCTCTGCCCAAGCTAATTTCCAGAGAAGGGGCTTCTAGATGCAAGAATTGGCCTCAAATCCCCTCTTTTCCTGGCTGATACTCTGACCATGAGTGGTGGGATGGTTCCTCTTCCAGAATCAGCCAGTTCAGGACTGGTGTCCACCCTCTTGAGGAGCACCAAGGACACCAGAGGGACAGCCAGGTCAGTGACCCCACACTGTAAATGACTCAGCAGGTGAGGAGAGATGCTCTGAGCCCTCATCTTCAGGGAGAAGCTGATGGGGAGCTCTCTCCATGAGGAGACAGAGCTCTGGAGAGGAATTTCATCAAAAACATCACGTCAGCCCAAACAAAAACCCTAAAATTTTGCCATGCAAATGCAAATGGAGATGATGATATCAGACCAGCTGCAAAACACTTCATCAATGTGCATAAATTTTATTAATTAACAGGTTCCTACAACACTGCCTTTTATGGGACCCTCGGATATATTTTCATTTGCCACGAACAAAAAGCTCTTGCCCCCAAAATGTTGTTGTTCCCTCAGTGGCTGTCTCCAAGTGCTGAGGATGTAAAAGGAGATATCTCAGCAAGGGCAGCAGGAGGGCATCAATTTCTCCTGGGTTATTATTTTTCCCTTGCTTTTCATGGAAAACTGGCTCCAGCTGGTGGCTCTTGTGACCTGAGGATCTGATGTGTCACACAGAGGTTTTAAACCAAATGATAAGCCATGGGCAGCAGGCTTGGGAGAAGTGGGAAATGCAGGCATGAATTTTTGTTGTGAGGGAAGATGTGAGGCTGAAATGCAGGATTCTTGCTACTGATGGATGAGATGAAAGCCTCCAGTGGGAAAGGATTGCTGACCACCCCCTGCAGCCCCTGGGCTCTGTCCCAGCTGCCTCTGCTCAAGGTGTTTGCACAGGGCCATGGCAGATGAGGCGCAGATGATGAAAAAAAGAGACTCCATGTAAAAATTCACCTCAAACATGCTTTTTCCCAGAGATTTCTCTTCCTTCTAGGTGGAGGTGACACCCAGTGGTTGCTTGCCACAGCCTTTGGAGCCAGCATGGACAGGGAATGGTGGCTTCTCTGGGAGAACCAGCAATCCCTCGGGATGAGCAACCTCTGAGGCCATGGAGGGTGAAAACGCACGTGGGAATATTTGCTCTGAATTTATGGACACCGATAAAAGTGCTGGGGGAGGAAAGACAATCAGGGCAAACTGAGAAGTGTTCCAGCATTCGCATTCCTCCACCTTCCACCCCAGAGGCAGGGAGACGCTCTCCCTCATGTTCTGCCAGGAAAAGAGATGGCTGTAAAACTGCTGAGATCATTTGCAGCTCCTCCACACCCCCCACTTCCAATCTGCAAACCTCATCCCTGCTCCCCTCTCAGAGACTAGGAAACGGTTTGGGTTAAATTAGCGTGGAAGCTGGAAAGCCTGGGATTGGAATCATTTCCCCGCTGGCCTTCCAGGGGCTCTGACGGGAAAAGCCCCCAGGCACAACCGGAGAACAAGATCTCCTGCCAGGTCTTCTCCTGCTTACACCTCCCCATGCTCCACCTCTGGGATCTGCTTTTGCACTTAGGTGGTGGGGCAGCGGGGGGAGAAGGTTGTTTTTCTTCCCTTCATCTTTTGCAAGTGGACTTCCAGATCCCACAAAAATAAATAAAATAATTATAAAAAAAATTTGCTCAGGCAAACGCAGGAGCTGGAAGGCATCACTTGGCAGGTGGAGGTGTCGCTTCTCCCATCACTGCTTCAATTTTTTATTGCCAAAGTAACCCCCTCCTGATGGGAATGGTGAAATGCTGAATGGAAGATGGAGAGGGACTTTGGACAAGGGCATGGAGTGACAGGACACAGGGAATGGCTTCCCAGTGCCAGAGGGCAGGGATGGATGGGATATTGGGAAGGAATCGTTCCCTGTGAGGGTGGGGAGGCCCTGGTTGCCCAGAGAAGCTGTGGCTGCACCTGGATCCCTGGAAGTGCCCAAGGCCAGGTTGGACATTGGGGCTTGGAGCAGCCTGGGACAGTGGAAGATGTCCCTGCCCATGGCTGAGCTTTAATTCTCTCTTCCAACCCAAAGCATTCCGTGATTTTGTGATTTTATGTACTCCTGGCATCCAGGATTCTTATCTGAACGACAGTGGCACAACCCATCCTGCATGTTTAGGGATTGAATATGCTCCAAACAGGCTTGGGAACCGCAGAGGAACCAAAGCTTGTTGAGTAGGTGCAGTTATGCTTCAAAAGGCAGCTAAAGGTTTCCCAAAATCACGTGTGAGGATCCATTCCTGTGTGGATGGGGACTTTGCTCCAGGAAAATGCCCTTTTCCCCACCTTTCAGGACTACCTTGTTCCCTGGAGCTGACACAGGAGCCTGCAGCAGAGGTGGGTGTAGGACCCAGACTCCAGCAGCACCAGCTCTGCCTGTTAATCCCCAAACCAGCCTTCCCTCCCAGTGAATAGGAGGCAATTCCAGCACTCTGGCAAAGCTGCTTGGAGAGAGGTGACGGAGCCCTAAGGCTACTCCTAAATCTGTCACACAGCATGTGCTCCTTCCCTCAGCACTTACATATTGATATTGTTGGGGGAGAAAAAAAAAAAAAATCCCCAAAAAAAAGCAGGCCTGGCTGTCCCTGTGGATCCCAGAGGAAATGGTTTTATGCGACTCTGGTGGATGCAGAAAATAACTTCCACTTAACGGCAGGCGCTGGCTCAGCGTTTGCTGGCCCAAGACAGATCAAACACTTCAGAGCAATTCCCAAGTTATTGGTCCTCCAGCTCAGGGCTTTCCAGCCAAATCTTTATCCTCTGCTCCTAAAAGCTGGTTCTACTTTAATATTCGGGAATAATATCCCTTAAAACACGCATTTATGAATGAGCAATACTTTCCTCACCTCCCCAAAAACCCGGCACCTCACCTCCCCAAAAACCCGGCATCTCCTGCAAAAAAGGTGCTGAGTGGCAGTGTCCAGATCCCTCAAGTGCTTTGGGAATCAGATCCAGCCTTTCCCTGCAAGCTGGGCATGGGGAAAATCACCCAGCCCTGAAGTTTGGTTAATGAGCATCTGTACAATGCTTTTAGTCATTGTGTGAGGACATTTTCAATCCTCATGACCCCTCATTATCCAGCCAGCCCGTAGGGATGGGACTTGGTCCCCCAGCACAACCAGGCTTTTGAATGGACATTGCAATTTCTGAGTGCAGCTTGGGTGGACTCTGCATTTTTGAAAAATGAAACGGCACCCGAGCTGGATGAACCTCGGTGGCCAAAACCTTCGCGCTTTGGGAAAGAGCATATGCAGCTCAGGGAAAGAAAAACAGCACAAGGTAAATGGAAAACTCTCACCCAGGGCTTTGCTAATCGGCACCAGCTGGTGCTCTGCTAATATTTTGATAAAGTCCTGCTCTCTCTCCAGAACAGAAACTTTACAGAGAATTTTCCCCCCCTCCCCCACCCCTTCCCTGCCCCTTCCTTCTGTTGGAATTCTGGCACGGTGTAAAGGGGAACACGTGCAGCAGACAAATGCTGGATGAAAGGAGGGAAAAAGACAGGAGGATAAGGAATCCCTCAGCTCCATCAGCACATCAAAACCTGGATTGTACCCCCACTGTCCTCTCCTCCCTCCATCCCCATCCCAGGCTCCCACAGCCTCCCTGCCTCAGCACTAAAGGGGAGCAGAGCACACACAATCCTTGACCAAAAGGTGGAGGATTCTTCTTAAAAATCTGGGGAACCAATTCATTCCATGTTCCACGCTAGATTGCCCTTCCCAGCCAATGCCTAGAGAAGCTCTGGGAAAGCTGCTGGGCTTGCTCATCCCAGAATCCAAGGGAGGGAGATTCCAGGTGTCAGACCCAAGGGGGAGTTCAGGAATATGTCAGTTTTATGCTGAATGAATGTGTGAGAAAAGGATGGGGGAAAGAAAAGGAATTATGTCAATGACAACAGATTTGATCTGGTGACCTTTGAGGCCTTTTCCAGCCTGAAGAATCCCATGATTCCAATGTCCTTCCCAGGGAGCATGGGGGCTTTATTTTATTTAACCTGCTGTTGGATAATAAGACAGATGTGCAGACTGTGTCATACTTTAGATGGATCTAAACTAGAAACAAATGTATAATTGGGATGAATGAATGTGTGGAGTGTACTCTGATCCATTCCCATCCAATATCTGATGAAGGCAAGAAAGAGCCCCTGACTCTTCCTTGTTTAAAAAATAAAAAACCAAAACATTTTATCATTTGAGGGAGCTGCTTTTTAGATGGAAAATAGGAGTACCCACACAAAGGAGGGATTCTCTGAACACAACAACTTCCTGTAGGGAAGCTGAGAAAATATATCTGGAAATGGGCAAAATGCAGGAAAACACAGGAATATACAAGAAAATGCAGGAGAATACAGGAAAATACAGGAAAAGTGGTGGCTCTGCCTCCTAGTTTTGTCCCCAGGGGGATGGGGAAAAGAAAAGCCTCTTGGGGAATCCTGGGTGTCTGGGGGAAAGACACCTTTGGAAGCTCCAAGCAGTAATTCCAAGGTTAAAGAGAGATCAGACTCACCTGGGGAAAGAAGAGGGAGAAAACGAAGGTGGGGTGAAGCAGAGCAGCAGAGGCTGCTCAGGTGAAGATCAGAGGAGAAAGGCAGGCTCAGGGAGGCACCTCTGGAACCAGGGATGTCTCTGGTTGCCCTGACCTTCCCTGCACAGGTGTCCCTCTGTTTGGACAGCTGTCCCTGCCCCCAGCTGCTCCGAGGGGTCGGTGCCGGTGGCTGGGAAGCTCCCGGGGCTCTCCAGGGCAGCCCTGGAGCCCGTGTGTGGTCAGGGTGCTGCCTTCCTTCCCTCCCAGAGCCAGGGATTATACAGAGAACAGCTGGGGAACTCGAAATGCTCCAGAAGGAAGAGAAATGGGAGCTGGGAATTCGGCCCTGCGGCTGCCTGGGGCACCAGCATCAGTCAATAGGGTTTATATTAATTTTTAAAGCAGTTATTATTGGTGTATCTGTACTTAATGTCTGTCCCAAAAGTCTTCATGCTTTCTAAAGCTGAAAAGGCAGCCAGAGCAGCCCAGATGCCCCCAGCTCAGTCCAGGGCAGAAAGAGCAGGAGAGAAAAACCATCATTCCATGGGAGTGAAGGGTTTGTCCCCCCTTTGTCACCTCTGGCAGGCAGGGCTGGGGCTGCCATCTCAGGACAAACATCTCACACTGGCTGCTCCTCTTCCTGAAGGCCAGAGTCACCTTCTGATCCTCTTAAGCCCAGAAAGCAGCTCAGCTCATGAGGCCACAATGTCACCCTCAGCCCAAGACTCCTCTCGCCCTTTTAGTTTCCCTCCTCAGCACCTGCCCTCAAATCTTCACTTGTTGGGATTGGCATCTCTTTTGTACTATTTTTGGAGGAGTTCAGAACATGTTTCTGACTTTGGCCATCTTTTTCCTATAATTATTAATAATATTTTTTCTTCCAGACACTGGCCTCATTCCCACGCTGGCTGCAAGGTTTCAATCCTCGTTTAATTCAGCCTTCCTCTCTTTCCAGGAGCACCTTCTCACAACACTGTTAATGAGGTAAATCCATGGAAAATAAAAACTTGGGTAACCAGGGGTTGGGGCTTATGGAAAGCACCATGAAACACATCCCTGGGTATGTTTTGTCCCATAAATGCTTCCTCTCCCTCTTCCATGGGGCCTGGTAGGACTTCTGTGTGCCTGATGGGACACAGGGAGATACCCTAACACCTCAGAAGGCTTAAAATGCAATTTTTCTCCCTCAAAAGTTGGGATCTGTCAGGCTCCTGCAGTGGGATATCCATGTTTGAACACAAGGGATCTCTTGACTGGATCACACCTCCCACATCTGGGACCAGCCAAGGGCTCACCTTCAGAGCCCCAGGAACCAAGAGAGGTCCTGAGGCTCCAGCAAGGAAACAAGAGGAGACCTCATTTGACACAGGCAGATCCCCAGCACCTTAGAAGGATTAAAATACAATTTTTACTCCCTGAAAAGCTGGGATCTGGCAGCCTCTAGAGTGGGATATCCATGCTATAGCAGAAAGAAATATATCCTGAATCCATTTGGGGCCAGACAAGGGTTCCCTTTTGGAGTCCCAGGAACCAAGGGAAGACCTGAGGTCCCAGTAAGGAAAAATAAAGGAAGGGACAAGGGAAAGAAACAGGAAAGAGAGTCTGGAAGAAACAGTAAGTATTCCTGAACCTGACGAATATTCCTTCTCCTCTGTGGTACTGGCGCTCTGTCTCCTCTCCTTCAACCCTGAGGCTGTGCCACATACCCAACCCACACCCTGCCTCCCTTTCTCCCAAACCTCCACCTTTTCTCCTGCCTCTGTGTGTGTGTCCTTACACAAAATTAGCAAGCAGCGTCTTGAGGAAAACCCTAAAACCATTTTAAAGTGATTGATGGGAAAGTAAGATCCTTGCCAAAGGAGCATGAGCCAAGTGATGTTATTCCCAACAGGCTTCCCAGGGGCAGGGGAGTGCTTTCAGCTGTGAAGTAACACAGCCTGTGTTGGGACCCCCTCCCACCTTCCCTGGATTGAGCAGCACGATGATATCTGAAGGCACCACTGGGTTTTCCAATAATGAAACAAAGAAAACCTTCATTTTGGGCACCTGGGATCTGACACAAGGCAGGCTCCTGCCTCCATATAAAGGCAGAGCAGTGAAACTTTATTTCTTTGAATTTGAGATTTCTGCCTGCTCTGCCAGGAGTTTTCCTTGCCCTCCACAGGCTTGCACTGCACAGCAAATGCTGTTACACAGGATGGCAATTAAAAAATCCAAAGGGATTTATCCCACCCAGTGAAAACCAGATGAAATTCAGGGTTTTTTCCCATTTGAGCTTGAAATGAAGCAAATTTTGCATTCTCTTGGAGGTGAAACTGAAGTACAAAGAGAAACCTGGGGGGCAAGGAGAAGGAAACCAGGTAAGCAGGGTGGGTTTTCTTCCTGAACTCACCTGACCCCAAACCACATAAACCAAACACTGAACTTGGAGCTGAGCTTCAATGTGGGTCCAACCACATGCAATTAGCTCAATTAAAGGAATATTTCTAAGGCCCTGTTAGGTCCTGCCAGCATTTTAAGTGGGAGCAAACTTGCTTTGCCAGCAGATGTTGCCACTTTTGCAGCGGGGCTGGAGTTTGGGGCTGTGTTCTCAGAAAAGTTGCGTGCTCAGGCCGTGAGGAAAGGCAGGGAAAAGGTTCCCTGTCAAGATGAAATACATTAAAAGAAGCTCACATGCTCCCTGATCGTGCTGTGCCAGGCATCAGGGAATGTGACCAGCTGAAATTGCCTCCCAAAAAATAGAAGCAAGGAGCTGGTGGGACTGCTGGAACCCGGGATTATTGAAAAAGAAAACAAAACCTGGAAACGTTCGCCAAACAAAACCAGATTTTGGTGATTATTTTGTAATTATTCATGGTTAGAGGGACAGGAAAAAAAAATTCAGGATTTAAATGGGCTTATTTGTTTGTTTGTTTGAGTCCAAATGCTAATGGTGATGGTTAATGGGAATAAAAAAAAAAAAAAAAAGGGAAGAAATGTGTATAATTGGCATACAGTGCATTAGTTCCCAAGTCAACCAGCAAAACCGGTCTTATCACTGTGAGCCCAGTGTGGATTTTATTCCTAAATCTGTCTTTCAAATCCTGGGTGCTGTCCAGGAATTACTCTAATAAAGAAAAAATTTTAAAGATATCCTGGAGGTTTAGGAAATACATTACATAGTTACATTAGTACACTATACTCCATCAATGATGCTGGCATGGAAAACGAGGGGAAAAAGCCCATTTCTTTCTCATTTTTTGTAAGTAAATAGATCTAAGAATGATTCTGGGCTGCTCTGAAATGGCTCTGTGCCCCTTGGAAGTTCTGCCTTCAATTTAAAAGTGATCTCAGGAGTCCAAGGGTGCTGGTGAGCAACAGAACTGGTGGCTTCACAAGCCCAAGGCAGGATGTGAGGACTTCAAGGTTCCCCTCACACTCCCTGGCATCCTTGTCTGCTGTCTGTGAACATCCAAGGAAAATTATTCTGCAGACTCCTCAGCTGGGCAAAGATGCTGCTGCCCTGCAGGACAAACCAGCAGGACTGCACACACCAAACACAGAATCCCAGAGTGCTTTGGGCTGGAAGGGAGCTTAAAGCCCATCCCACTCCACCCCCTGCCATTCCAGGGACACCTTCCCTTGTCCCAGGCTGCTCCAAGCCCCAATGTCCAACCTGGCCTTGGGCACTTCCAGGGGTCCAGGGGCAGCCCCAGCTGCTCTGGGCACCCTGTGCCAGGGCCTGCCCACCCTCACAGGAAAGGATTTCTTCCCAAAATCCCATCTGGCCATTTCCCCTTGTCCTGCCACTCCAGGCCCTTGTCCGAAGCCCCCTTCCATGGCCAACAACCAAACAACCAGCTCAGACAATTGTCCTGACGGCTTGGGAGGTGACAGGTCTTCCCAGTGTCCATCAGTGATTTAGGAACACACATTCCCCTGACACCTCTAGCATTTATGGGCCTCTGAAAGTACCTAAGCAGGAATGCAAAAGCCCAAACTCTCTCTGCTCCTCAGGGCATGGCCTTGCACTGACTCAGACCAAGACCTCACAAGGTCCCAGATGTGATGTCCCAGACATCCTGAAGGGTGGCACAGCCATTCCTGCCCTCTCTTGGCTCCTGGAAGAGCAGCCACTGCCTGAGGCTGTTCCTGTTTCCTGTTGGGAGCAGCCCTAACCATGAACAAACACCATGGGTGGGCACTGAAACATCCAAGCTGAGACATTTTGGGTTCCTTCCTAAAGACAGGAGTGCTGTGCACGGAGCTGCTCTGGGTTACTCCAGACAGATGTGCCAGAGGTCCCAGCTCCCTCTGGAGCAGCACTGGGAGACTTGGCAGCCCAGCTCACCAGCCCTAAAGTGGCAACATCTTTGAGCAATTCACTGCAGTCCAGGATGTCTGAAGCATTTTTTCCATCCAGAGACCTCATCCTGGCCCCAGCGGATGAAACACGTGGAGAGGGCTGTGCCCTGCTCCTGCGGCGTGGCACGAGGGAGAACTGGGAGTGCAGCCACGGGCCAGAAAGGAGGGACAGTTTCCTGTGAGGAAGGACAAACAGGTATGTTTTCTGGAGACACAGCTAAGAAATCCTCTTTCCAGAGGAAGGATGGAAAAGGACAGATTAGGGGGAAATGCTGAAGGAGCCTCCTGGGATGGCAGGTGCTGACCACAGGAGCAGCAGCCTCCTCTTTTGTCCCTGCCCAGGAGACAGGCCTTGCCTGGTGCACCAGGGATGCTCTGTCCTTCCAGAGGGATCCACACCCACCTGGTGATCCTGGCTGGTGGGAAAGATCCCGTCCAGGCCCATTTGGACAGGGGCACTTTAACAAACCCCACCTTGCAGTTGCCAACAGGCACTGGCATTAACTGGATTTATAGCCAAGCTTTATCTGTTGCCTGCAATTCTAATTTGTGGCTCATAGGCCATAAAATTCCAAGTTTTCCAGGCAGGGGAAAAAAAAACAACCAAAAAAAGTGACAATTGACTGTTACTGCTGCCTCTTTTTTTTTTAATTTTTTTTTTTTTCCACTGGAGCTGTTCCTTATGCAGTTGTAACCAAATGGTAACAGAATAGACTCTAATGGCCAGCACTGTTTATTCCAAAACAGTATGGATTTTCCATTTGTGATTCAAAAAACTGTAGGGTGTCGCTTTCCCTGCTTGGCACGAAGCAAGGTCAAGCTTTGGGGCTGCAGAAAGGTTCCTAAGGAAAACTGTCCCTGCCTGAAGGAGAATCCCTGAGAATTAAACTGCCTTTCACTGTGGGCCAGTGATGGATTTTTTAAAAGCATCTCCAGTCTAAGCTGCAAACCAGCCATTGGTTTCCCAAAGCGAGTATTTATTAGACCCCGCACAATCCAGTGCTTTTTATTCCCACTTAAAAATCCATTTTTCTTGGTCAAGCTTCCATTTACACTGGAAATGGGATTTTGAAACAAGTTTCATCAATAGCACCCAGCTCACCACATGCCAGGGATGCTTCCTCTGTCATTCCCATATGGAATGACAGAGCCATGCTGACCTCCACTTGCTTCCAGCCTGCAATCTGGGGGCTACAGAGCAAAGTACCTCTCCCTCCTGATCCAGGAGAAAATTTGGCAGCATTATAGAACTCCAAAAACAGTTGGAAAGCTGCAGAAACTCAAAGGAAGGTGGATGGTGGGAAACGCAGCAGCTCAGAAAAATGGGGGTTGTCAGGTGTGGGATTTTCCACATTCCCCATGAATTCTGAAAGCCTGGAAAATGCTGGCATGTTTACCTTGCAGAGGAGGAGGGGAAGGAAAGGATCCAGGCTCTGGTGCATTATTCAGTGCAGGTAAAACCAGGAATTTGGGCTTGGATTTCCAGGAAGGTGTGGAGAAACAAAAGCTCGGGAGAAAAGAGCCAGGTCAGATCAGATCCTGCCCCAGCAACTCGGGAAAGACCCCAGGCAAAGGACAACCTCAGCAGGAGCAAGGGAGATTTGGGGAAGCTTTTGTGTGAGGAGCACCAAGAACTGGAATAAAATGCATGAGAAGAGGGTGGGGCTCCTGGGAAGGAGGCTCAGTGCACATCCCTGGGAATAGGTTAGACCAGGAGCAGGGCGAGCGTGCGGGAGAGCGCTGGGCTGGGCTGGGCAGAAGAGCAGAGTCCAGCCCAGGCACAGCTCAAGGGACCACAAAGCATTTTGGCGAGCAGAGCCTCCCTGGGAGCCAAAGGGCAGAGCAGGGAAGCTTCCTTGCAGGCCAATTACCTCGGCAGGAATCGAAAAGATATTCCCATTGCCTGCGAAGCTGCGCGCCAAGTCTGGTGTTTGTTTGTGTCTGTGTTTATTTCTCAGAGCGTTTCTTTCCCTGCACCCCAGGGAACTGGCTGGATGCAAGCTCTGGCCTTCTCATGGAATAAGAATTAACTCCTGGATCTTGGCAGCACCGGCAAGAGACCGGCTCCTGCTGAATTGCAGCCTGACGCAAGTCCCATGAGCCACAACATACCCAAAAATCGAGCTCTGCCTGTCCCTCATCTGCCTGGAGACCCAAAAAGCCCAGGGCCCCTCTGTCCCCTGGCTCCGTGTTCCAGCGTGGGGCTCTCAGTGCTGCTTGGGCACCTGCTGTGTCCAGGACACTCAGAACTTGTAGTGCCCACAATCCACAGCTCCTTGTCAACTTTGCAGGTGAACAGAGGGGCAAAAATCAAGAGTGAAAGGTGCAGCACTGCCTCAGACAGCAAAATAAAGTTTTCCTGAGTCCAGTTTCTCACTGGGCTTTGGAAGTCCTGAACCAATTAAAATCTTCTGGTACAAACTGGTTTTGCTTCTCCAGCGGGCGATGTCACCTTGCACGAAGAGAGGCTCTGACCCGTCCTTAAAGCAGCTGCTTCTGCTGTGAGGAGAGGGTGAGTAAGAGCTGAAACACGTGGGGACTTCAGCATTTGGGGCCATTTGGTGAAAAATCCTCTCTCCCTGTCCCCAGTGGGGCTAAACCAACGTCAGTGCTCGGCAGCTGCAGGGAAATGAATCGCCGGGTTGGACTTCCCGCACGCCGGCGGTGAATCACAGACGTGGCGCTCATCCACAGCAACCAGCTTGGACTCGGAGAGTCTGGGCAAAGAGATGTGACAGGAAAACTCTGAATTCAAGGAGAAAATGGGCCTGGCTGCACCCAGGCTTGGATGTTCCCATGGGATTCGAGCCATGTCAAGCTGGAGAGCTCATTGCTCCATCCCCCATGTGGCTGCTGGATGCAGAGGAGGCCAAGAGGCAGCTCCAGACACTGGGAAGGCAAAACGCTGATGCACTGTTGGAGTCACCTGCACCAGGACATTGGGAATCCCATCAGGAGGAGGGAGCTGTGTGCCTGAGTCCCTGAGCAGCACCCTGGGCTGTGGAACCAGCTCCATCTGGGAGCCCACACCTCATTTTAAAGGGAAGTGGTCTCAGGAAGCACACGAGATACATCCGATTTGTAATCTAATCCTCGAGTGGCATGGGAACTGTTTACCATGGAAACCTATCTGCAGGAGGACATCCATGCCAGATGCCTTGATTTAATCAGCCCATGTAATATCCTCAGTTATGTCCAAACACCTGACCCCTGCAAACCAGATCGGGCACTTCAAAGCCAGGTGAAGCATTTTTCATGCCAGAGAAAAGAACCTGGAATCTCCAGACCTGGAAGGGACCCACCAAGGATCACCAAGTCCAGCTCCTGGCCCTGCATAGGACAGCCCAACAATCCCACCCTGTGCATCCCTGTGATGCCTTGAGAAGACTGACCCGGAACAGAGGCTGGACAGAGTTAAGAATAAAGTAGGTATTTATTGAAAGGCCTTAAAGGACACACCTTGGGCAGTGCAAGAGCCTGGCCAGGGCTACACCCAAGAGGGACCCAAAATGGTCACAAAATGGATGACTGGTCATGAGGTCTCACATTTTTATCAGTTTTGGTCCATCTGCATATCAGAGTTAATTGTCTAATTACAGCTTCAGGTTATAAAGTCCCATCCTTCTTGTTTTCTCTCTTCAGTCCACCCTTGTTTATGCTTTTGGGCATGAAACTTGTAATGATTGTCCTTGGTTTCAAGCTAGAAAATGTTTTGTCTTTCTGCTCTGTGAAGAGAGCTCACTAACACTTAACATGAAGCTGAAAACTACATACCTAGGTAGCACAGACTATGAAAAATATGAAAGCTGAAACTTAAGGCATCACCTGGGAGCGTTGTCCAAATGCTCCCAGAGCTCTGGCAGCCTCAGGGCTGTGCTCATTCCCTGGGAAACCTGGGCAGTGCCCCAGCATCCTCTGGGGGAAGAGTTTTTCCTTTAGCTGGATGGACACCATAGTTGGGAACCAAAGTGAAAGCCCAGCCAAGGCTTCCCAGTGAATTCTGTGCTGGTTCAGAGTGGACATGATGTATTTTCACCATGACTCAGCGGCATTTTGAATGCTCTCTTGTGGGAAGCAAGCACAAACCTGCAGCTGTTCACAGCAGCACAAAGCTCAGAGTTACAGAAGTCTGAATGCACAAATAATCTCTAATTCTCCTGTTTGTCTTTGGATAGCACAGAAATATGGGATTTTTGTTTACCTGCACCTTTTGGCCTCTCTTGATGCACAGACACATCCACAGAGGGAAGAGGAAGAAGGTTCCCAGCAATGGGAACAGTAAAACTTCCTGGCCTTGTTTGCGTTGGCACAACAGCTTCTGCTGACATCTCTGCATCCTTCACGGTCCACGATGCATGAAATATCCCGGGTTATCACTGAGCTGAAAGTTTATGGATCCAGCCCAAAATTCACTGAACACCCAGCAAGAACAACTCCCAGCAAGAGGAACCAGACACTGTCTCAGGCTGCTGGGTTGAAAATAGCTCTCAGTTGTCAGATCTCATAGCCGGCCCCCGGCTCCCTTTGCGTGATGGCCCAAGGCAAGGGGTGGGGCGAGATGGGCTGAAGGTCCCTTCCAGCCTAAGACCCTCTGGGACTCCATAATACTTCAGCCTGGAGAAAGTTTGCACTAATGGAGGTTGGTAATTAAAGGACCTGATACTAAATGGAACTTAGGACAAGTGGGGATTTCTGCTTGCCTAATGGTATTTATAGGATTTATTGGTTGCTTTGATGAAGATAAAGCCGGGAACACCTTCAGACAACAGTCTTACAATCTATTTATTATAAAGCCAAATTCCTTTCCAGCTCATAAGATGGACCTGGAGGTGAATGTCCAGGTGCCAGGGGCACCTTCCACTGTCCTGGGCTGCTCCTAGTACTGTCCAGCCTGGCCTTGAACATTTCCAGGGATCCAGGGGCAGCCACAACTTCTCTGAGCAACCTCAGGGCCTCCCCAGCCTCAGAGGGAACAATATTCCTTCCCAATATTCCATCTATCCCTGCCATCTGGCAGCAGGAAGCCATTCCCCCCTGTCCTGGCACTCCAGGCTCCTGTAAACACTCCTTGTGTAAAGATGAAATCAAAAGGATAAAATTCCCAGAAGCTGTTCTCACACTGATATAAAATGCTCAGTAGCTGAAATTATTTCCCCCCCACCCAAAAAAAAGAATTTTTTTTTTAAAAACCTGCATTTTGTGGGAAATGAAACAAGGGGTGAACCCATTAATACATTCCAACTGCAAAAAAAAGTAGGCTCAGAAGGACCCACCAAACAATCCAGCCCACACCCTGTGCCTCCTAAATCTCCTGTGCCTCCAGCGGGTACCACAGGCTCACAATGCTGTGAGTGACACCACAACATGGGGCTAACAGCACTCAGTGCTCTTAAAGCTGTTTCTTAATTTAACTTCCAATTTATGGAGGCATTTTACCGTCCTTCAACTCTCATTTTCTCTGAGGAAACCCAGGCTCCGCTTTGCGAAACCTTAAAATAAATGGATGTCGCCAAATTATTAAAATTAAAGGCAAGTGCAGGGTTGGCCAAGCAGATCATGGCTGGCGCCCAGCTTCCCAAATTCCCGGAGCAGCTTTCAGCTGATTGTGGAAAGGCGCCATCAGCAGGAATGCCGTGTCTGCAAGCATCACCTCGCCCTGGTATGTTTGGAAAGCTCATGGAGAGCGTGTGCCACGGGGAGGGGAGTGTGCACGGCTCGTCCATCACCCTGATGCCTTGGGGGGCCTGCCTGGAGCCATAAATCATCAGCACTGTCCTGCTCCATCCTACCCATCCTGCCTTCATTTATCTCTCCATGCTAGAGCAAGGAGCGCTTTGGGTTGGAAAAGATCTTAAAACCCATCCTGTTCCACGCCTTGCCATGAGCAGGGACACCTTCCAGGAGGCTGCTCCAAGTCCTGTCCAGCCTGGCTTGTGTCAGTTTGGAGTTTTCAGACCCTTTTTAGGAGCCAGACCATGGTGGCACACGTGGACTCCTCGGGCTGGCTGAGTTTCTGCTGGAAAGCTCCAGCGTGCCTCTCACAAACACCAGATGCTCCACGCCGGGGAAACAAAGAGCACTTTCCTGTAAACAACAGCACTGTGCAGCCCTCTCCCAAGCACGAACAATGGGAACCAACAAAACAAGTGAAAAGAGGTGGAAAACAGAACAGAATGCACGTGTGTTGGGGCGGGGGCGGGGAGGGGGGGGAAGTGCTGGATGCAGAGGGAAGAATGGGAAAAGTGCTGGATGCAGGTGGGAGAATGGGAAAAGTGCTGGATGCAGGTGGGAGAAGGAGCTCCATGGGGGCTGCAGCCTCCTGTCATTGTGCAGGGCTGGGGGGGGAGCACAGGGCTTGGGCAGCCACTGCCCTCTCCATGAAATCCCAGAAAGTTTGGGTGGAAAGGGACCTTAAAGCCCATTCCATCCCCTGCCATGAGCAGGGACAACTTCCACTGTCCCAGGCTGCTCCAAGGCCTGGCCTTGGACACTTCCAGGCATCCAGGGGCAGTCAGAACTTTTTCCTTCTTTTTCTTCCACAGCCCTTTTTCTTTCTTTTTCCTCACAGTTGCAGGGGTCACAAAGAGCTCCTTTGGGAAGGAGCTGGAGGAGCTGATGGGGAACAACAACAACAACAACAGAAAGTTAAATAACTTGGGGCTTCCCCAGCAGTGCCTGGGGAGTGGGAACAACAGATCCTAGAAGAAATATTTTGAGTCAGTTCTCATAGCCCAGAGTGAATATTTGGGCACCACACAGTGCAAGAAGAAACCTTTTCCTTGCTGCTGCAGATCTTAGAATCAGATTAACAAGCATGAGTAATAAGGACCATGTTGCAATGCTGTTATATAAAGCAGGGACAGGCTCTCAGGTGAGTCTGTCACACAGGAAATTCAGTGAGAGGGGGCCAGAAATCCCAGCTTGCCTCTCCTGGAGGGGACAGGTAAATAACATGCAACTCCTTTAAATAATTCCACATTTATTGTCCCCAAACTGGCAGCTTGGACACACACAGATCTCTCCTGTTTGAGGATAAATCTCCAGTTCCAAGCTGCAGCACAGGGATGTTGTCACTGACTTGTGGGTACCAATTCGGGGTGGCCCGGGGGGAGATGCATGGAGAGGCAGGGGGGAGATGCCCCAAATTAGAAGAATATCAAGGCTGGAAGTGTTAAGATTTAAGATCAGGGCTTGTTCAGTTTTGTTTTTCACCTTCATAATTCCAAACCATTTGATAATTTTCTTCCAATTTTGGAAGAAAAACTCTGGTTTTGCCTTCAGAGGAAACGCCGGTGCCAGATCAGACAAATATCTCCCGAGTGAAAAAAGCAAGAATCCTAAAAAAGGAACTGTGCCCTCACCTGGAGGAAGCTGCAGGGACTAAATCCTCAGGTACACCTGCTAATCCTCAGGAAAAACAGAGCAACCAGCAGAAACTCTTGCTGCTCAAGCTTGTAGGAGTTTTCCAGTGAAAATGCCACAAAATAAAAAAGTTATTTTCTAAGTTACAAGAAACAAAATATTTTGAGGAATTACATCTACTTGCATGCCAAGACAAACTGAGGACCTGCATTTCCAGAGTTACCAAGGGAGCAGGAGCAGGTGAGAGGTTTAAAGAGCCCTCTTCAGCCCGGTGTGAGGATAGAAAGAATTCAGGATGCCCTGAAAACCGCCCAGGAGGGGCAAGGCAGGAGGTGGCATCGGTGCTGTCCCTGGAACGCCCACACAGGGACCACGGTTCTCCGGCCCCCTCCAGTGGCTACAGGACAGGGAGAGGATCCAGGATTTCCCAAATCCAGAGCCATCCATCCGATGGCCACTCCTGGAAATGGCATTTTGTCCCCTCTGTTGTGTCCTGCCACGGTTTTCTTCACTGGAAGAGGAAGGGCTAAAATGGTACTATAACTCAAGGGCTGGTTTGGGACAAAAAAGGGCTTTAAAAAATAAAAAACAAAACCAAAAAAACCTCCAAAACCAACTGAAAAATACACCAGATGCCTTTCCCCCACCTTTTGCAAAATGAGCAGGAAATGATATTTGGATCCCAGCTACCAGCATTCTATGCCCTGGAAATCCTCCCCTAGCAACAAAGACAAGAAAGCCAATGTGAAAAGACAGCTTTGGAGCAGCTCAGTTGATTCCAGATCTGGATTGATTCTTCAAGCATTTTCCAAATCTTCTTATCCTGCCCCATTCAAGCTTCCAGCAAGGCCACGCACACTTTATATATTCTGCACAAATATAATGGGCATATTTCAATGGATGGCATGTACACTGCAGAAATGTTTAATTTCCCACCCACATCTTCACAAAACTCAATTTTTACTCACACTATCTGAGCACACCCCATGGACAACATGGGGAAAACCACCTTTACAAAAGGGAATGCTTTCCTCCCCACACAGGAGGGAATGGTGAAGTCCAAGCTAAGGCAAAAGGAAATGCTGTTTACATAGTGTGAAAGGACAGAAATGCAGGAATTACTGAGATTTCATACTGGAAGAACATATTGTTTTCTGGGTTTAAAAGGACAGGGAAAGGCAGAGGATGTAGGGTTTGCCCCTATAGGACAGGACAATGAAGTCTATGAATATCCTGAATCTATTCCAAGATTATTATCTCTCTACGGTGAAAATTCCAAATTCTCTGTGTATTAAATTAGCTCAGCAAAGCTGAGCTGTTTAAGTAGCCACAGCAACCAATCTCCACAGGGACTTCATTCCAACAGAATCCTGTGCTTAATTTTATGTGAGTTGTCCCCGAGCTGGACTCACTCTGGGCCCTCAAGCCAAAGGCTTGGCCTTTTCCAGAGGCAAAGTCCCTCAGTGAAGACAGAAGTTGGATGGATGATCCAGGGACTCCAAAGCTTTGATTCTGCACATCTCCAAGGCATTGATGAACCTCAGGCTGGTTTGCTGCTGGGCTGGGAGAACCATCTTTTGATCTGGAGAGATCCATGCTCAGGGGAATCCTTTGGATGGGATTAACTCTAATTGACATTGTAACAGGCTCAGCTATAATTAAAGACTGGACTTAGATCAAGGACTGAGTTGAGTTCATTCTCTCTGTTTCTTTGAGCCACCCTCTGACATTCCCACTGAGGCACGTCACTGCAGCTCAGTCCAGGTGGAACCACCATCCAGAGGGTGGCTGATCACAGGAACAGGGAATGAACACAGCCCCGAGGCTGCCCAAAGAAGCCTTTGGACAACACTCTCAGGGATGCACAGGGTGGGATTGTTGGGGTGTCTGTGCAGTGCCAGGAGCTGGACTGGATGATCCTTGTGGGTCCCTTCCAGCTCTCCCCATACCCATCCTACCATACTCACCCCAACTGGGGGTCCCATTTACAAACAAATCAAAAATCCTCAGGGAAAAGCCAACCCCAAAAGCTGCTCCTGTGGCATTTTCTCAAGACAGCCCATCTCATTTTCTGCCTCCCTGTACTGGAGCTCAGGAGCACGGTGAGCTCCTGCAAACCATTATGGATCCCCCAGCAAGGTGCCAAGAGGCTTTACAACCTGTTTGCATCTCCCAGGCATGTTCACACCTCTATAAAGCCAGTGCACAACTCACTGCCAGCGCCGGGAAAACCAAAACCAGCTGCAAGCCTGGGAAGGGAACAGTGCAGAGCTGCCCCTCCTCACCTGCCCACAGCTCCACATCCACTGCATCCCACCTGGAGAAGGTCTGGAAATATCCTCTGCTTTGGTTTGGTTTTGCTTTTCTTTATGCCTCTGGGAAAAGAAGATTTTGGAACCAGTGTTGAGGCCTATGGGGTAAATCCACAGGGTCCAGGGATAGGGCTTGGGGCAACCTGGGATAGTGGAAAGTGTCCCTGCCCATGGTAGAGGCTTGGACCTAGGTGAGCTTTAAGGTCCCTTCCAACCCAAACCAGGCTGGGATTCTCTAACCTTTAAGGTCCCATCTGCAAAATCACCTTTGCCAGCTGGATGAGCATGGCAAGAAGAGAAAAAAGAAAAATCATCCAGAAAAACCCAAAACTTCTAACACAGTGATTTTACTTGAATCAGTAAAGTTAAAGCAATTATCACCTGAGATTTTTCCCGAGATCCTGAGGCACCATCATCTCTCTCCTCCTAAAGTTGCTGTTTTGACAACGATTCCTCTGCACCGGCCACGTCACTGGCTGACCCTGAGATCCCAACAAAAGGCTGCTGACTCCCTGCAGAATGACTCTCCTGGGAGTTTGTGGCATGAAGAGGCACTGGAAATCAAAGGAGCCCAGGCTGCTGGATGCAACACTGTGATTAGAAGCACAAAATCTCCCAACTCCTCAAAAAAAAAAAAACAACAAAATCCTTTTTTCTCCCTTTTCCACAAACGAAACAGACCTGTTTCATGGATCTGGGTGGGTTTTCTCTGGTATTATCATGGGGAATGGAGTAAAATGTAGGTAGGAACTTCTGGTTTTATGTGCTGTGATAGGAAAAGAAGTAAAGATGGGGCACTTTCCCCACACAGAAATGCCACAGAGACCCCAGGTGTGTGTGTGTGACACAGATCAGTAACAGAGGTTACACATTTGCCAACAGCTACAGGATATATTGTATTTGCTCCAGCAACACCCACACACGTTTAGCAGCCTCTCCCCAGGGAGATAAAACACACGGGATCACTGCACCCTAAATCTGGCAGGGAAAAAAAACATCCACAGGAGCAGGGAATTATGTGCACTCCATGATGGGGAAAGGGCAGGATTGGCACCTGGCTCCGTCAGGGCACTCTTTTACCAAGTCAAAATGTCCCCAAAAGCAGCCAGTTTTCCTTTAACTGTGTTCGTGGAGTAAAAATTGTTTCATGGGGTCTGGGATTGGAAGGCTGTGGATCAGATCCAGGCGGGATTTGCCAAGGACTCTCCGCACAGCTATGCGGCACAGAGACAGGAGGCTCCGGGTGCGGCCTGCAAGGAAAAACACAGGGAGGAGTTACTGGGGAAAGAGCTCTTCCAGCACAGGGACAAGAGGATGGCGGTGCCCACGTTGATTCAGGAACTGGACCTCCAAGGCATTGCTCCATTATCCCATATGGTCCACCTGAGGAGTCCCACGTGCCTCCTCAACCCAGGCCTAATGGAACTCCAGCTTATGTGAGCCTCCCTTGCAGAAGCCCAGGCAGGCTTGAAAACCAGGCCCACGCAAAGCTGAGTAACCTGGGGAAGTTGTATCCCACAGCCTGAATCCCTTTGAAATTTCTCTGGAGTTCAAAAGGGAAACAAACCCCTCTTCTACCCCTGCTGGGTTCACCAGGTAGGTTTCTCCACCTTTTTCCACCTTCACCCAAGCTTCCCCCTGCCCCTTTTTACCAGCCTTTGTGGCTTTCCTTCCCAAGCAGTCTGTCCAGATGAAATTCCCTCTTGGCTCCAGAGCCCAGGGTCACACAGGAACAGCTGGGACACACCTGTGTGGCTCTGGAGAACTGGGTGCCACTGGTGATCCACAGCTCCAAAGCCCAGCTCAGATAGGACCCCTAAGCCTTGCCTACATGGATGGGCAATGGAAAAGAGCTGGGAGAGATGAAAAAGGTGGAGTAACAGACAGAAGTTGGGCTGCTGAGGGACTCAAGAGGGGAGAGCACCATGTGAAGGTACAGAATGCAACAGGGGAAAAGCAGGGAGTGGAGAAGTCATTAATGCTTTGTTTGTCAGCTTGTGGGACCCCGTTAGCTAATGGCTGAAGGCCCTTCAAGTGAGGACAGCAACACCCACCCCACCACCTCCAGCAGCACCTTCACTTCCAAACAGCCCCTCCACACAGCTCTCCCACATCCACAGCGCCGCTCCAGGGACCCAAACCCACCCAAATCCACTCACCCCTCGCTTCTTTGAACACCTCCAGCGCCTCGGCATTCACCTTGACCCTCCCCGTGGCCTCCACTCCCAGGGCCTCCACCTTGACGAGGTTGAGATCCGCTCCAAAGTCAACGAGGAGGCGGACGAAGGCCGGCTCGCAGCCGTGCCGCAGGACGGCGTCCAGCACGCAGACGGGCGAGCCCCGTGAGAAGCCCTTCACGTTGATGGGCCCGCAGCAGTTAAAATCCGGGTCGGCTCCCGCCTGGAGCAGCAGGCGGAAGCAGGGCAGGTTGTGGTAGGCAGCGCTGATGTACAGGGGACACACCACCAGCGTGGTCAGCGGCCGCAGCGCCTGCCCGGGCCCGCGGGACGCCGGCTGGTGGTTCACGTCCACGTCCGCCCCGTACCTGCTCCAGGAAGAGGGAGGGTTGGCAAGGGGAAGGGATGGGGCTGAAGGACACTGTGCAGAGCGAGAACATCTGGAACCCGCCCTGCCCTACCCTCAGGTGGGCCTGGCAGCACTTCTGAGTGGGGACAGTGAGGCCAGCACAGCCTGACCTCCCAGAAGCAAAAATGTTTCCCTGCCCACGATAGCCTGGGATTTGGAGAGAGGAAGACCAGCAACATCCTTGCCCTCTTAAGGATTGGGTTTGCGTGGCCACGTTTTGGTAGTGGATGAGGGAAAACAGATCGAGCTTGAGAAGGAGGGAGGGGTGGGGGAAGGTGTTTTTCAAGATTTCTTCCACTTCTCATTACTCTGCTCTAATTTTATTAGGAATAAATTAAACTGACACTCCCAAGCTGAGTCTGCTTTGGTGATGGTATTTGGTGAGTGCTCTCTACCCTTCCTTATCTCTCCCATTCCTTATCTCGACCCAGGAACCTTAGCTGTATTTTCTCTCCTCTCATGTCTTGGCACCAGAGGCGGCTCAGCCCTGAGCCAGCACCACGTAATGCTGGACGCTAACGAGCTGCCTGGGGAGCAGGGACGTTTCCAGATGACTCCACTGAAGAGGGATGCTGAAATAACTTCCCTACCAGGATAAAATGGGCCAAAAAAGCAACACAAGCACTCGATCCCAAACAGCAGGGAAGTGGAAACAGGAATCTGCACTCTACAGTGAAACATCTGTGACAAACCCCCGATCCCAAAGGAACTGGAGGGGCTGGAATCTGCTGGGGATTCCCCCAGGCAGTGGGGACAGTAATTCCATGTTCCTCCCACGCAGCTTGGATGGGAAGAAAGAGGAAGACAACACAGTCCCTAAGGAGTAGCTGGTTTTCAATTGCAAAGCCCTGTCTGTTCTACCCACAGAGGGAGAAAAGGTTCCTTCACCCACCTGTCCCCCTCCCCAGATTGCAAAGTGAGCACTCAGAAAAGGGTTTTTCCTAGACAGCATTACATTCCTTTCATAAAGGAGTTCATAAAAGTAAGGAAAATACCTGGGCACAAATCCTACCTCAAAGCAGGCACAGTTCTCACTGAAACCAGCGGGGACCGCTCCCTATCCGGCAAATATTTAACCAAATCCTTCAGTTCCGAGCATGGGAAGACTCTCATTTAAAGTAAGCACACCCAGAACAAGGGCTGAGAGACTCTTCTAGGAGCTGCAAATGGCACAAAGCGTACTTTCCCCCTTAAAATCAGATTACACAAGCGTTTGGACAGGGTTATTCACGCTGCTGTGGAGCTTCCACAGGGCTCCTGAGCACATGCAGCAGATCTTCCTCCAATTACCACCAAAATTCTCGGTGGAAGTCCTCAATTCAAAGCAACCCCCCAAATTGTACTTTTAGCAGGGTCAGGCATGCACCTGAGGGATGGGGGTGATCTGGAAGCTCTCTTTTTCCCAGTTTTAGCGTGGCAGAAGCATCCTCTCACCCTTGCTACCCTCAGTTCCACTGCAGGTAGCAGTGGATCCCACCACAGCATGATCCCAAATTATAAGGAACGTTATTCATACCCTGGCATTAGAACCCTAAATATTTCTGGCAGCCTCCCAGCAAAATGGATCCCCATTCCACAGCCACGTGTGGGTTTATTATTCATGGATGGGATTTTACCTCTTGCTTGGTTCAGCCCTTGCAGGAATGCTCAGGGATCCCAATGGTGCTACCACAGGATTTTCAAACCAGGTGATGTTTAGACACCTGCAGCAAAACCTGACTGGGTTCAGGTTCTCTCAAAATATTCCCTCCTGTCTCAGGAGAAGTGTCATCCTCGTCACACTCCCCCTGCCCAACCCTGTAGATCCAATGCTTTAAAAATCTCTGTAACATAAAGATTGCATTTTTCACTAAGCAACTCTGCACAGATCTGTGAAATCCCTACTCTGAGATATTTGAAATTTTGGGCAATCTGACAATTTGGTATTAGCTTAGCAGCCTTGGGAGAGACATTGCCTAATAAGAAGAGATTGGACAAACTCCAGTTAATTTTTAATCCTGAAAGTTGTCCAAAATTTTGCTTTTAATATTGCTGGTGAGCTATCCCAAGGAGCAGACACATAAATCAAGGCATCAGCTCTCCCCGTGCTGCTGAAATACCATTTGCTACATTTCACCCTGCCTGGGTGGAGTGAGCGGGGGAGATTTTTGGGAATGCAGCAAGTTGAACCCTGTATCAACAAGCCTGTGCTGATGGGAGCATCCTCCTCTCAGCTTGCTGGGAAAGGAGCAAGGAGGGGGCATTATCTCCCCTTCTTCCTCAAAGCCACACTTGCATGGAAATTCGAAAAAGGAAGAAGATCCCCAAGGATTTTGAATCTTTTCCTATTCAAACCCTTTTGTCGTTTTCTAACATTTGAGGTCATCAAAGGGATTCCTTCAATTTTCTTCTCTTGCTATTTCTCCCTAGAGCCTACATCTTCCCATACTGATCCCTTGTTATTTGGCATCCACTGCCCACACAGCTGTCCAGCACAATCCCTTGGACAGAGATCTTCCAATTTAAAAAAAAGGAATAATCAGGGCATGCCACAGAAGGAGCAACTCAAATCCCCACAGCCTCCTGCAACACCTTGAGCCCTGCTGGTGCTGCCAAGGGAGTCTCCTGAGGGAAAACCCAGCACCCAGGGAGGTTTTTTTGGGGGAATCCACCTCCCTCCTAACTCCAGTCAGGGGCACAGTGGAAGTAGAGGGAATTTCAAGGTTTGGATCTGACTGGATGTCAGGCTCAGAACCAGAGACTCCTCTCTTGGGCTTGGACTGGAACAGGTGGGAACAGAGCCGGTGCCAAAGCCAAGTGACAGGAAATCCAAGGATGTCCCTTTGGGCGCCTCTCCACCCTCTCCTCTCCAGCTCCAGAGGTGTGGAGGCTTCACCTGGGTGAGGAGGGAAGGGATGCCAAGGGAGCAGGAGAAGGGAGAGGCAGCCCTGAGCCCAGCCCCGAGCTCTGACCTGATGAGCTCCCGCAGGATGTCGGCGCGCCCCACCCGCGCCGCGTGGTACACCGGGGTGCTGCGGTGGTGCCGGCTGCCATTGGGATCAGCACCGGCCTCCAGCAGGATCTTGGCACACTCCAGGTGCCCGTTGACCACGGCCACGTAGAGGGCTGTCTGTCCCTTGACGTCCACCAGGTCGATCTCGGCCCCTTTGCGCAGTAGGAAGTCGACACAGGGGCCGTGGCCGGCGGTGGCCGCGATGCGCAGCGGGGTGCAGGGCAGCCACCCGCAGCACCACACCGACTTCTCGTTGATCCGGCTGCATTGGGGGGAGCACGCAGTTAGGGAAGCCCCCATTCACTCCAGGAGGGTGTTCCCTGGAAGCTCAGGCACTGCCCGGGCTCCCCAGGGAATGGGCACAGCCCCAAAGCTGCCACAGCCCAAGGAGGGTTTGGCCAGCGCTCTCAGGGTGGGATTGTTGGGGGGTCTGTGCAGGGCCTCAATGATCCCTGTGGGTCTCTTCCACTCAAGATATGATCCTCTGATTTCTGGCACTTTTAGCAGCCCCCAAAAAGCTCCTGTCAATCACCTGACAGACGCTGCCTGGACAGATGAAGCAGAGCAGTGCTTCAGTTGTGCCAGGGGCTGCACACCTGTAACAAACCCTGCCTCAAAAATCACCTATAAAAAAATCTCAAAACGACTTGTTTGTTGTTTTGTCCCTTCTAAAAGGAGATGTCCCAAACTGGTAGCCCAGAGAAGCTGTGCCTGCTCCATCCCTGGAAATGCCCAAGTCCAACTAGGCCAGGGCTTGGACCAGTGGAAGGTGTCCCTGCCTGTGGCAGGGGTGGAACGGGATAAGCTTTGAGGTCCACATCTACCTCCAAATTCAAAGACATCACTTCTCTGCTCACTCCATCACCTGTGGAATGGAGTTGTAGGCCCCACCCCCCTCTCCCTGTCAAACTCTTGCGCTTTTTTCCTCCAAAAAACCCTCAGCCTAAGAGTCCCAAGAGCCCCAGCTGCCCAGGTAGCAGAAAGAAGGGCTGGTTCATTCTCATTTTTTGCTGAAATAACACCTTTTTTCTTTTTTTTTTGAGGCTGGGAAACTTTTAGCACTCTAAGCAGATTTCTCCATGATGCAGGAAAATTAATTAACTATCCCCGCAGTCACAGGGTTAGCACTGGGCAGATTTTGTAACATGGGGTGTTTCAGGTTTATAGTTGATTGTAATCCCTTTTGTATGTTTTCCCCATTATCCCTAGGCTCCTGTTTTCCTGCTATCACATTCCTGTGCTGATCTGAAAAGAGCTCATGCACAGCTGCCACAGCCCCATGAGCTGCTGTGGGATTTGCCTCCTGGGAAACCAGGGGAATGATCTGGGGGAAATCCTGACACCTCTCCCATAAAAACCCCCCATCCCTGGAATTCTCCAAGGCCAGGTTGGACACTGGGGCTTGGAGCACCCCGGGTTAGTGGAAGGTGTCCCTGCCTGTGGCAGGGGGTGGAATGGGATTAGCTTTAAGGTCCCTTCTAACCCAAAGAGTTATGAGATGAGGGTCACCAAAAGGCGCATGCTGTGGGGACAGCGAGAGCATTCTAGGAAACGCCTCTCCCCAAAAACAGCGTGTGGGATGGGAGTCCCCAGGAGGCACAGGCTGTGTGAACAGTAGGAAAAACACCCTGACATCTCTCACAAGAAAAAAGGCCTGAGAGGGAGTCCCCAAAAGGCGCAGCTGTGAGGACGGTGAGTGAAGTATCCTCCCCGACAGCTTCCCCACAAAACCCCCATCCCTGCAAGTGTCCCAGGCCAGGCTGGACGGGGCTTGGAGCACCCTGGGATAGTGGAAAGGGTCCCTGCCCGTGCAGGGCTGGCACTGGATGCTGTTTGAGGTCGCTGCCAGCGCGGTGGGTGGGATGCGGGAGGGATGCGGGAGGGATGCGGGGCAGGCTGTGCGCTGCGGGGGGAGCAGGCAGGTGGCGGGGCCGTGTGGCCAGGGCTGCATGCCCACCTCTGAAAGCTCTCGTCCTGCAGCAGGCTGCGCAGGGTGGGCAGGTCGCCTACGAAAGCCGCGTCGTGCAGCCGGGTGTCCTCGCAGTGCTCCAGAGGGTGGTCGCAGAACTGCTCCCGCAGCCATTCCTTCAGGTTGCGACCTGCGCTGGAGACAGGCACACAGCGGCATGAGAAAGGGCTGGCAAACAGGGAGGGGGGGCCACAGCACCGTCCCCCCAGCCCCGGGGACCCCCCTGCCCACGGTACCTGCCCGGGGCGGGCGGGTCCCTGCCCTCCGCCATCGCGCCCCGCCGGCCCCGCTCGCCCTCGCTCCCTCCCTCGGTCCCTCCTTCCCGGCCTCCCTTTTCCCGGCCTGATTGGCCCCGCTTGGCTTCCTGCTCCCGTTAAGGTGGATTCTCTCCGCCGGCCCGGCCGCTTGTTTTCTTCAGGGAATTGCGGCTCCTTCCTCCCGCTGCGGGCAGCGGCGGAGCTGCGGCAGGGATCGGACAGTTCCCCGCAGCTTTTATGGGCTCCTGTTCTCCCCGCTTCTCGTCCTTTTCCCCATCCTATCTCGTTCTTCCCGCAGCGCAGCTTCCGGGATCCTCACTTGGAAGGGATCCACGGGCATCATCCATCCACCCTGCACAGACACCCCAACAATCCCACCCTGGGCATCCCTGGGAGCCCCTGGAGCTCTGGCAGTCTCGGGGCTGTGCCCATTCCCTGGGGAGCCTGGACAGTGCCAGCACCCTCTGGGGGAAGAACCTTTCCCTGATCTCCAGCCTGAGCCTGCCCTGACACAGATCCAGCCGCTCCCTTGGATGCTGTTCCTGGCCAGAGAGCAGAGATTGGAGCTGTCCCTTGGGAGGAAGATGCAGGCCATGCTGAGTTCTCTTCCCTCTCTCTCCTCCTCCTCCTCTTCTGCATGCTGAACAAGCCGAGTGCCCTCAGCTGTCCATCATCACTTCACCATCTTCATTCTCTCTGTTCCCTTCACCATCTTTGTGACCTTTCTTTGAACACTCTCCAATAGTTTTGTGTACTTATTATTGCTCTCCAAGCATTTAAAACACACCATCGGCTTCTGAGTGCACATTTTTGAGTCCCCAGTGGCAGCAGGGAATGCTGGTCATCCATCCATCCATCCATCCATCCATCCATCCATCCATCCATCCATCCAACCATCCATCCATTCATCCATCCATCCATTAATCCATCATCCATCCATCCATCATCCATCCATCCATCCATCATCCATCCATCCATCATCCATCCATCATCCATCCATCCATCCATCCATCCATCCATCCATCCATCCATCATCCATCATCCATCATCCATCATCCATCCATCCATCATCCATCCATCTGTCATCCATCCATCATCCATCCATCATCCATCCATCCATCCTTCCTCCCTCCCTCTGCTCTGCGGCACAATATCCCTCCCCAGGCACCAGGCTCTGGCTGCAGGCTGTTGTAATTTGGGTTTGAGGAACATGCAGGAGAGAGGCACAATCTGCAAATCAAACCCATTGCCTTTGCCTGCTGGATGATCAGAGGGGATGGGATTGATGGGAATTTCAGATTCACTAGCACTGCCACCTTCTCTTATGCCCTTATGCCACTAGATGAGGTACACCCAGGGCCAGGAATTCATCGCTTGTTTTCCAATCCAAATTTACAGCTTCATCCAGAGGCTCTGTGTGACCCATTCCATGTCCACTCCCAGGCAGGGAAGCAGCCAGACACCCAGTTCCCTGCTGCATCCCTTACACATTTAACGGGAACACCTTTCATGAGCTCCTCCAGACTCAGTGGAGTGATGGGGACTCATCTGGAGGAAAAAACATGTTGGTCCATGGGCTTTATTTTAATTTGGAGCTGGTTCTTCTCTCTCACTGCAGGGAAAGTGTGGACAGGCAAGAAAGGGGAGCAGAGGATGCAGCACTGTTTATTTGCTATATATCCATGTGGGCAAAGCAGAGCCCGAGAGGGGAATTAAGCAGTGGATAAATAGGACAGACAAAGCTGGAGTTGCTCATGGTTCAAAGTTCCTTCAGTTCTTGCTGCAATGAAGGCCGAAAGTTCTCACATATCATATCCCACCAGATTTCCCAGCAGTTTGTCTCCTGAACCAGGCTTTTATTCTCCTTTTTTTTTTCACTTTTCCTTAAATGCACGTGAAAAGCAGCACATCCCAAATTGTCCTGATGACTTCTTGTGCAGTGGTGGGGAGAGGGAGTGAGTGTGCAGACAGCCTCCAGCTCTGGGAATCCATAGGTGTTTCAGAGAAATCCCATGGGGAAATGCACTAAACTCTGCCAATTTCTATCACTCTAAGTGGCTGCAGTGGGGAAGTGGAATTTTGCAAACAGTTCACCATTTGGTGAAGACCTGGGAAACACTTTTTCCAGGTCTGGAGAAATTGTTTTGTCCAGCATATCCTGACTGCTCCTGCCAGATGTACCAAGCTGAGGGCACAGGCTGCTGCCAATCCACACAGAAACTGGAGCCTCCAGGGGGAGGCTTCCAGGGTCTCAAAATAGCCACTTATCCAACACAGTTGGATTAGCTGTCTCACCCTGCTCTCCAGCTCCTAAGCCTGAAGCCATGAAAAAAAAAAACAAAAACGCTAAAATTCACTAAATGAATAAAGCAAATAAAGCTCCTCCTGCTGCTCCAGAGGATCCCTCAACCACCACCTCCACATTCACTACCATTTCCCACTGCCCTTCCTGAGCAGACACATCCTCCCACTCCCCATCCTCTCCCAGACATGCTCCTCATGCTCCAAAGAAGTTCAGCCGTCCTGATACTGGAAAGGAGCCCTAGAAAGGAATCACCCATCCACTGGGCTCCCTCCCTCCCTCCCTCCCTCCCTCCCTCCCTCCCTCCCTCCCTCCCTCCCTCCCTCCCTCCCTCCCTCCCTCCCTCCCTCCCTCCCTCCCTCCCTCCCTCCCTCCCTCCCTCCCTCCCTCCCTCCCTCCCTCCCTCCCTCCCTCCCCTGAACGTGGCCAAGAGGGTGCAGGAGTGAACTCCTGTTAATCCATGGCTTTTACCCCCTGGAATGAATCCAGTGGTTGCATGTAGTGCCAGACTGAGAAGAAAATGCACCTCCCTCCCTCTCTTTCTTGGATAAACATGGGATAATCTTGGGAGCCTTGCCTGAGAAGGACAATGATTTATACCTGATGCTAAAACCAGTGGTTAGTCCCACCACCACCTCCAACGCCTTTTTCCAGGGGCACCTTTCAAATCCACCCAGGTTCCTCCCAGGTCTTCCAAGCAGCAGGAAAAAAGCTGCATTATGAAAAGCTTTGCAGTTGTAACTGCATCGATGCAGGGTCAGAGTGAAGGAAAAGAAAGAAAGAAAAAAAAAGAAAAAAAAAGTGTAATTCATGCTTAGCTCAGTCCATAAAACTTCTCCCTGCCTGGATCTAAGCCATCGGCTTGGATTTGTAGTGAACTCTCAAGTGAAGTTGCCCTAGTGATAAATGCATCTGTGGGGAAAGAGGTGGGGGAGGGAAATCCCTCATCCCTCTGTTTTTAGCACAGCCCGACGTTTTCCTGGGGAATTGGTGGAGTTCCTCAAGTGGACATGAAGGCGTGAATTAACAACAGAAAACAGGAATGAAAGATGGGAGGAGAACTGAATTCCAGCATCCAGGATGTCATTAGGACTGGGAAGCAGAAAGATGATAACAGAAAGGTTGCTTGGAGTCCAGGAAGTTAATTCTGCTGCAAACGAGCCTAGGAACCTCTGTCCTGAGGGAAAACAGGCAGCACTGATGCATCAGCCAGCTGAATTTTAACCTTCCATCAGCTGTCCAGCACTTTTCTCCTTCAACCCTGACCGGGAGAAAACGGAGGGCGTGGAGTGGAGATTATACTGCAACACCACAGAAAGGCAGGGACTAGAAAATCCCACCCATCATCATCATCCATCATCATCATCATGATGAGACAGAGCTGAACAGTAATCCCGCTGATCCCAAAGAAACTGGGATAATCCATCCTGGCAGTGAGGGGAAAGGGACAAAAACTGAGCAGAGAACCACCAGGATTAACAGGATTAAGGAAAAATGGCCCAAAAAAAGAGAGTATTCCCTACTGGTTGTGCCCAGAGGGGTGTGGGTCACACCACTTCTGATTGCTGGAATTTTGTTTGGGATTTTCAGCCCTGCCCAGAGGGTGCCTGTTGGGAAGGAAACAGAGCAGGGCTTGTCCTACACATCCCTTTCATTTCTCCCAATTAAATTACGGGATTCCCTGCTTTTCTCTCATTCTTTTCCTATAATTTATTTCTGTTAAGGGCATGGAAGGCTCTGGAAATCCTTGTGCACTGTGCTGCAGGAACCCCTCAGGAGCGTGAAGAACCCAAATCCATCAGCCTGGGGTCTTCGTGTCTCCATCAGGATCCAGCCACAGGTTCCCGGCTCATGGATCAAGCACAGTTGCAGATATTTTTTTCTGCAGGGCCATCATCATCATCAAAAAGTTTGAGGCAGGGAAGGAAGACACCAATGCAGTTTTTATCACCATTTTCCAGGGGAAACAGCTATCCTTTGATGGCAGATGTGGGAATATCACAGGAGAAGCAGGCGCCTCCTTTGCCTCAGTCCACAAAGGAAACACCTCCTTACCGACAGGTTAGAAAATACCAGAAAATCTGCTGAGGACAAGTTTCCATCCACAGCAAAGGGCTGCCCAGGAATGAGTCACTCAGGAACATTTCAGCCCAACTCCCACCAGGGGATTTGCAGACAAAAGGGATCTATTTATATTTTTAGCTGGGTTTTTTTTTCCCTCTTCAAAAAATATTCAGATTTTTTTTGGAAAATAAAACTGGAAAGGGTTTCTTTCCCATCCCCCCTCAGTGTTTTTGCCACTTGAACAACTTCTTTCAGCACTCGTGTGGAATTGTCAGAAGAAATAGCTCAAGGAAAAGCAAGAGTAGGGGGTGAAAAAAGAGCTGGGGAGGAGAAAAGCTCATTTCCAACATGCGCAGGAGTTGGAGCTTTGTGGTCCTTGTGGGTCCTTTCCAGCTCAGTGATCCTGTGATTCCACATCCCTCCCTCTTCCCCTGAGTGTGGCCATTGTCCACGTCATCCCAAACCAGCGTTTCTGACACACAGAGAGGTCAAACACTGAGTGCTTCATAGAAATCACTGAATGGTTTGGGTTGGAAGGGACCTTCAAAAATCATCCAGTCCAACCCATCAAACACTGAATATTTAATAAAATTAGACAACAATTTGGGCTGGAAGGGACCTTTAAAGATCGCCCAGTCCAATCCATGAAGGCATTTCGGGCAGTCCAGATCCATGCCCAGGGTTGCAGCTCCCAGTGCCTTGGGAGTGAGGTTTTAAATGAGGTCTGCTGCAAAATTTGGTGTGATCAGCACTGAGTAACTCTGTCAGAAACCTGCATTAGTGACAAAAGGCTCATCAAGAACCCCACAGCAGCATCTACACCTCCACATTCCCTCAGAGGAGGTGGCTTGGGAGCTGCATCCAGCTAGGAACAGGCATCAGGAGCTCCACAGACATCTATGGAGAGAGCACAAAAGTGACAAATTCTGTCAAAAAGGAGAAAATACAGCAAGCAGGGGACTGTGCAAAAATAGGAGACATAAACAGTTGAATTAAGCTGGCTCTCCAAGCAGCTCCAGCCTTACAAGTGCTTGACTTTCCCACCTTAACACCGTGCTCTCAGCACACTTTTCCCTTTCCCCCCAAAATGCCCTGAAAACACAGCTGCCCACCCGCCTGCTCCGCAGCTAGAGAATCCCAGTGCCAAGTGAGTGCAAGCACTCAGGGCTGCCCCAGGCACAAGGGTCTCTTTATGGAGCAGCTCCCCAGGCACACGGGACCTAGAGCAGCCCCGGCGAACCAGCAGAGAAAAATAAACATCCTTCTCTTGGAAGTGCCTCGCACAATTTCATTAAGGCTGCGGCGGATGTGTATTTATTGAATGGAGCCCTCAGAGAAACAAAAAGGGGGGGAAAGAAGTCCCTGGGCTGCTCTGCTGAGGAGGGGATTTAATGAAACCTGACAAAACAAGAACCACCTCCACCCTACTCAAAGCCCGGTGCTAAAAAAAGAACCCCCAAAGTCATTTTTTAGCCACGATTTCCGCGAGCACGCCGCAGGCTCCAAACCCTTCCCTGAGGAAGGAAAGAAAGGTGTCTTTGGGAAGGAGGGGCGCAGGAATTCCAAGCAGGGTTCCAGGCAGCAGCATTCCTGCTTTCCAGCAGGCCCTGGATGCTGGCCCACCTCCAAGGTGGGGTGTGAACACAAAACATTCCCACCGTTGTTTGCTCCGCTCCCATCCCGGCCTGGCTGCCACACGCCAATTAAGAAATTGAAATGAACCCTCAGCTCCACACGTTCCCTCCCAGGGAAGGGGATTTCTCTTTCAAGGTATTCCAGGCCACTTTTCTCTGCTTATGTTGTCTCTTTTTCTTAACTGGAAGTGGCTCCAGGGACGTTACTTAAAATGTTTCAGTTACCAAAACTCAGCTTCCAGTCTTGTTGCTCGGAGAGCTGATGTGTCTGCCCCCGGATCCCTGGAAGTGTTCAAAGCCAGCTTGGACAGGGCTTGGAGCAGCCTGGGATAGTGGAAGGTGCCCCTGACCATGGAATGAGGTGAGCTTTAAGGTCCTTCCAACCCAAATTCCATTATTCTGTGGAAAAATAACTCTGATGATCCTTTTCACAGCATCTCTCCCACTGGTGATGCAACATTTCTTTTATCAAATGACCCTGAGTTCCTGTTTCTCCGCTCAAAAAGAGATCATGCAGCGGAGGTGCATTAGAAATGTCACCCTGCTGTGCTTGAGAGACACAGAAAATACAGCCAGTCATGCCTGAAGGACATAAAAATATTTTACTTGTGATCAGGACAGTAATACAGCATAAAAACTTTAAGTGCTGCTAGAAAGGTGTGATTTTAGCTTTCAGAATCACAGAATGCTTTATTTCTGCACTCAAAAAGGCTTGCAAAGGGGGGTGAGTAGTTTTACTACACGTGGCTGGGCTGGGGCAGAGGAGCAGAGATAATTATTATGTCTAATTAGGAATCCATACAAACCTATAAAGGTTTTGCTCCTCAAGGAATGAAAGTTAAGCTCTAATACAATGCAGTTCACTCTTACTTTGTTTGTTTAATTAAAAGCTAAACCTAAAGAAAGTGGCAAAAAACAAACAAAAAAATAAAAAAAACAACAAAACAATACAAAAGAAACCAACCCCAGTCACCATAAAGATTCTGGTTAATGCCAGAATCCAAGGGTATGGAATCTGATTCCCATTGCCTTCATCAGCTCAAGATTTGACAAATCAGATATTATTTCGATTTTTCAGGGCCTTATAATGGCACAGACAAGCCAAAAGCTGGCCACTCCAGCCTCAGCCTCATTAGCAGCCATTTTCATAGCCATAAACCAAGAGAACAATGCCTCATTTTCTAATTAATGCAGATTGTCACTAATAGATCCCAACAAAGCTGCCTTTCATTCCTTTCCTCGCTGGTGCATTTGGTGAAGCACTTAAAGGGGGCCAGCCCAGTGCATGCACAGAACTGTTTTAATTACATCCTGTGAATTTATTTTTCCAGGGAGAAATATTTCTCAGGGAAAACGTCTATAAAAGTAACTTTAGAAGCAAAGTAATTTTGTGTGTGTTTCCTATAGGAAATCTGTTTAGTTTAAGTCCCAGGTTCTAACACTCTTTCATGCAGCAGCATGACCTGGAGAATGCTGCTGACAGCCACAGTAAAATCCTGGTATCTCCTCCTGAAATGAAATTCCTGATGGATTTGGGAGCTGTATCTTGATGGGACCCTCCCTTTAATTGGAATTCCCTCACAGTGGGGGTCACAGACACCCCTCCCCCCCAAAAGGGGCACCTCACCTTCAGGGCTGCTCCAGGTGTGGGTGTTGTGAGTTACTTTTACTGTCATTTCTTTAACCAAGGGCTTGGTTGGAGTCTCCCAGCTCCAAGGAGAAAAACTTTATGTATTTTCCAGTCATCCCAGTTCCCAGGAAATGTATCCTCCAGGATACAATTGCTCAGGTTTCAGTGTTTATTTCTTTCCCTTAGGAAGCGACAAAGCTGGAAAAAATAGCCCGCTGCCCCTTTGTCACCCTTAAATTCCTCCTTCCTGGGTTCTGCTCTTGTTCCACCTTCCAACTTCATCCTGATCCCCTGGGAGCTGCATCAGGAGCAGCTTCCCTTCCCTGAGGAAAAGAGCCTGGCTTCCAAAGGGAGGCAAAAACAGCTTTTCCTCTAGATAACAAGGAACTGGACACTCCAGAGTGTCCAGTGTGTGCCCTGGCTGGTGAGGGAACATGTGTGACCAGGCTGTAGGACTGGAAAATCAGCTTGGCTTCATGCATGGAATCATGGAATTGCTTGGGTTGGAAAGGCCCTCTAAGGCCACCAAGTTCAGCCATTTCCCAGCACCACTAATCACGTCTCCAAGTGCCACACCTACACGGCCTTAAAGTCCATGAATAAAAGCCCATTTCAGGCATAAGACAAAAAAAACTTAAAGAAAATCCAGGGAATTCAGCAATTCCATCTGCAGAGCAGGGAGGATCAGCTTTGCCAGCTACAAAACCCTGTCCTGGTTCCTTCCTCATTGTGGTGACGGAATGTTTCCACTTCTCACTCCAGACAGTGCATTAGTGGTACCACAAATGAGTCTGCAAGGACCAGTTTTAATTCAGGCTTCCAGTGCCACAAAACTGTGCTGCCACATTTCCAAATCTGCCAAACACAAGTGGGAAATGTGAGGGAAGTGCCAATAATGCAGGAGAAATGCAGAATCATAGAGGGATTTGGGTGGGAAGGGTTCATCCAGTTCCACTGTGGCCAAGAGCAGGAACACCTGCCACTATCCAAGGCTGCTCCGAGCCTTGTCTAACATAGCCTTGGACATTTCCAGTGATCCACAGATTCCCTGAGCACCCTGTGCCAGAGCCTCAACACCCTCGCAGGAGAGAATTCCTTCTCTATACCTGAAATAAACCCATGCCCTTTCAGTTTAAAGCCATTCCCCTTGAAGAAGTTATGGCTACAGGAAGGATCAACTCAGCTGAATAACTCCTAAAACTCTGGGAGAGTGGAAGGTGCTGTGATGAACAGAGGGAACACAGAACAGCAAGGCTGGCACTTCCTAAACATTTTCCAGTTGGACTGGTCTGAAGGAAAAAGCCAATCTTGGGGCCCACGTCTCCAGATGGGTGAGAAGTGCAAGGCTGGAACATCCCATCCTTCTGCAGGAGATTCACACCAACCCCACAGGAGACACCTCAGGTTTGTGCTTTTAACCAGCTCCTCCTGCAGACAGTGAGACCATTTAGTGCCTAATGTGAGGAGAAATCATGGAAATCCTTGGGATACGCAGCAGGCTGTGGCTCTCCCCCTTAGCTGAGGCCTTCTTTGAAGGCTTCCATGCACCAAAGGGTTCAAACAACATTTTTCCCATGGCTGATACTTCCCTGCTGGGTCTCCTGGCAAGGCAAGGACACACAGCTGCTCTGTGGCAGGGGCATTGGAGGGGTCCAGGTTTTATGTCCCATCTCCCAGGCTCGTCCCTGGGCAAGAACCACCCCATGAAAGTGCAGGGATTTAGGCCATTTCCTCCTTCCTTCTCTCCAGGGGTTTTAATTAGCATTGCCACTGCACTCCTTAATTTGACCACGCTCCTGGCTTCCAGTTTAAGCCCCTTGCTCATTTCCCCCACCCCGTTCTGATCCCTTTAAGACCCAGCTGTAAAACACCGCAGACCTTGTGTCGTAACACTTCATAATCACACTTACACTGGAGTAACCTGACAGAAATCAGCTCCTTCCCGGTGATCCAGGGGGATTGGGAGCAGCATCTCATTCCTTACTGAGCTCCAGCAGGGCTGCTGGATGCTTCCCACTGCAGGTTTTCCTGGCAGGGCTCTGTGGCAACCACCGGGATGAGCCGAGGCACATTATGGAGGGTCCTGCATTTCTGTGGACAGGGGTAAGACAGAAGGGGAAAAACAAGATTCCTTTTGTGTCGTGAACACCGAGGAAAGTGATCTGTGTGTGAAGGGAAGCAGGAGAATGATCTGTGTGTGATGATAAAAGTCTGACAGGGCAGAAAATGGAGTCACGAGTCCTTTGGAGCACAATCACATGTGGGCATGTTCATCCACCAAAAACGGCCTTTCACTCACAGGTCATGAAATCTCAGAATGGTTTGGGTTAGCAGGGATCATAAAGCCAGGGACACCTTCCCCTGTCCCGGGCTGCTCCAAGCCCCAGTGTCCAACCTGGCCTTGGGCACTTCCAGGGATCCAGGAGCAGCCCCAGCTGCTCTGGGCACCCTGTGCCAGGGCCTGCCAACCTTGCCAGGGAAAGATTCCTTCCCAAAATCCAACCTAAACCTCATCTCTTCCAGTTTAAAGCCATTCCCCCTTGTCCTCTCACCAATCCTTCCCTTCCTCCACCCTGCAACGTGCTGCAGCCCTGTCCTTACACATTTTTCCTCCTGGCTGCACTTTTCAGGCCCTGATCCAACCCTCTGAGGAGCTTCCCATCGACTCGAGCAGGTCTTGGAATCAGGTGCCTCAAGTGAAGCCTGTCCCAGCCAGACCCCACCACGGGGCTGTCGTTTGGGAGCCTCAGTTTTAAGCCCAGGCTTGGCTCCCTCACTGACCTCTCCACAAACCTCTCCTCGCTTTCCTTGGCTTCTCCCGCGGCTCCGCAGCCGCCTGTGGGTTCGGTGGTGGCTCAGGTTACTCGCTGATGGCCTGTTCTCCTGCCTCTGCCTTTCAGGAAGGGTTCACTCCAGGATTTATAGCAGGTTCTTGGTAGCACCCTCTGTACTTCAATCTGCGAAACCATTTTGGTTTAACCACCTGTTTTCACACGCTCATAATTTCACAAAGCATCCACCTTTTTGGGATAAAATTTTCCATGCTTCAGCTCTTGCCCGAGGTGCTAGTTTGTTGGATTGTTGTTTTTTTTGTTTTGTTTTGTTTTGCTTTTTACTTTAAATATAATTCCAAAAGAAAATGTAAGTTTGATCCAAATCCATTCCACATTTTTGCGCTTGGCCCCAGGCAAGAAACTTTCCCTATTAAAAAAAATCTAAAAAAAATAAAGAAAAAAATAAATAATTCTGACCTCACTTCTTGTTGTGGAACTCAAAGGAAAGAAATTCTGCTCGGGAGCTGCTACAAACACTGTAGGAAAAAGACGAGCCCAGCCATGGTCTGAAAACCCTGATCCACCCCAAAGACTCGAAAATGAGGTGCTTCTCCTTGCCTTGCTGTCAGGCCGTGGGTGGTACAGAGCCTGTGGCTCCTCTGGCACAGCCATGGCCAGGCTCTGCCCCAGCCTCTCCTGGAGCCAGTGGGAGATTTTCCATAAAAACAGATTTTTTTTTAATCATGCTGGCAAGTCCATCATTAATTATGGGTGGGCTCAGAGTGCCCCGAGGTCAGGAGCAGCTTGCCAGTGACATCGGCCACTGGGCAGGTTCAAGGGGTTGCAGGGGTCTGGGGGAAAAGCTGGCAGAGGTTGTAAAATATATCCCAGGTTTTCCTTGGATTTTTCACACCCTGCTCTTCAGGGCACTTTGGGAAATGGAACACAAAAAAATAATAGTGGACTGCGAGATCAAGCAGTGAAAGCAATCAGGAAGTTTTTTAAAAGTTTTCCATTGCCCCAGAAATAATGTCTCAGTTTCCCTGAGCTGTTGGTGTTCTCCCTGGTGCTGACAAACACATCTCTTGTCCTCTTTGAGCCTATCCTCATTCCTGCCCCCAACAGCATTTTCCTCCTCCTGCCCTGGAGACTTGTTCCACTAATTGCCTCCATGGATTAATTCCCGGTGGCACAAGTCTTCACTCTGAGCTCCAGTTTGGAAATCCATAACCTGGAAGTGTCCAAGACCACGCTGGACAGGGCTTGGAAGCAGCCTGGGACAGTGGAAGGTATCCCTGCCCATGGCAGAGGTGGGACTGGATGAGCTTTAAGGTCCCTTCCAACCCCAGCCAGTCTGGGATTCTTGGAGTGCAGAGACACGGCTCAGCCCAGGCTGGATATTTTTCCCAATATCCAATCAAAAGGAGTGGGAGCTGACCACATTTAAACACGTCCACATTGATTAATCCCTGCTGGAAGCACTGGGAGCACTGTGAAGGTCACCTAGGACGGGTCCACACTTTACTATTTGATTTAACAAAGGGCAGTTTGCACTTGCACAAAATAAGGACACATTTCCTGGCCAGGTGTTGGGAATGAGCTGGAAGCTAAACCCAGTGGGCATCAGACACTTCACACAAATCCCTGGCAAATTTCAGGGTTAATTGGGCACCAAAACCTGCCCTTGATAACCCAACACTTCCCAAAAAGTGCAACAGAACCTCCTGCCCACCAGCTCCTTTCCTGCAGGCCCTGCATAGCCACCACTCCATGGATTTGGGAAGGGCTTCCTGCCTTCTGGAGCAGCTCCAAGCACACTTTTCTCCCCTGGGGAGCCATCCCACAGTGGCTCCCCACAAAGCCCAGCCTGGTGCTGAGGGCAGCAGTGGAAGCTCCCACACATTCCCCACCTCTGGAAGCAGCTGGATGCCTTGGGGTGGTCCCGTGCTCCTGGAGCTCTGGGCAGTCACACACAGAGAGCAAACACAGCCCCTGACACCTGAGAAAGTGACATTTGAACAAAATCCCACCTTCTCAGCGCGTTCCCACACGGCTCCCGGTGGCTCCACCAGCAGGTTTGGAGCCAGCACAATGGAACAGTATTTGGGTGTGAGAGACCTGGGGCTCCCACCTTGCTCCAAAGACAAGGATCCCATTAATGGGAGCTCCCAGTTCCCAGCCCAGGGGGATTAAACATAAAACCAGCCCTTTCTTGACACTTCACTGGAATGCCGGGAGCTCGGGAGCACTGAAACTGGAGGAGAACACCTTCCCTTCCTGCCAGGTTACCTGAGCAGCACAAAGCTATGGTGGGTGGCCTGGAATTCCTCCTGGCTGCAGGGCTGGTCCCCTGCAGGAATGCTGAGACCATCTCTTGCTCTCCTCCCCTCATCCTGTGCGTGGGGACAGGCGCGGTTTTCACACTGAAAACCCGACACTGTTGGAAACTCTCCACTGGCTCTTCTGCTCAGCAGCTTCCCCCATCCAGGCTGCTCAGGATCATGGTTGGATGGGTTTTGGAGCAACCTGGTCCAGTGGAAGGTGTCCCTGCCCATAGCACAGGATTAACTTTAAGGTCCTTCCCAACCTGAACTATTCTGGGATTCTGTGCTCACTTTAAATCCAGGTCTCTTGAAGCACCCTCCAGAACTGATGTCCCTTTGCTCTCCTGTCAGGACATTGGTGTTTGGACTCAAACTTGGGACTTTTATTCAGCTGCCTCCCTGCCAGGAGCAACAAGAAGCAGGAGAAAAGCTCTTAGTGAGACCAGAATAGATAAACCTTCCTGTGCATGGAGCTGCACATCCCACCAAGGGCCCTGCATCTTTATCCAACCTAAATAATTCCGCCCCTCCTTGCAGGCTTCTCCTCCACAGGGAAGAAAACCCCACACCAGAGCAGGGAGATGCACAAAGGAACCTCTGTCCCTGTGGGAAGCTTGTGCTGGAGCAGTTCCTGGCAAGACATGTGGCCCCATGGAGAGAGGAGCCCACACTGTTCAGTTCCTGAAGGACTGACCCCATGGATAGAGGGACCCACACTGTTCAGTTCCTGAAGGACTGACCCCATGGACAGAGGGACCCACACTGTTCAGTTCCTGAAGGACTGACCCCATGGATAGAGGGACCCACACTGGAGCAGTTCCTGAAGGACTGACCCCATGGATAGAGGGACCCACACTGGTCAGTTCCTGAAGGGCTGACCCCATGGAAAGGGACTCACACTGGAGCAGGGAAGAGAGGAAGAGGAGCAGCAGCAGCACAGCCCATGAGTGATGAGTTGACCACAGTTCCCATTCCCTGTCCCTCTGTGCCATTGGAGGGGAAGAGAGAGTGAAGCTGAGGCTGGGAAGAAGGGAAGGGTGTGCAGAAAGTATTTTTAAGATTCAGGTTTATTTCTTGCCCTACTCTGATGGGACTGATAATAAATAAATCCAGTTTCCCTAAGTGGAGTCTGTTTTGCCCATGACAGTGATTGGTGAGTGGTGTCTCCCAGCCCTTATCCCAGGCCCTGGGCCTTTCCTTGCATTTTTTTCCCGGTCTGGTTGAGGAGGGGAATGATCAAGCAGCTTTGGCAGGCACCTGGAATTCTGGGCAGCCAGGGTTAACCCACCACGATGGTCAGGGGAGTAACTCAGGTATTGTGGAGAGGAGCATCTCTTGCTCTTTCTCTGCCCAAGGCCACCTCTCCAGTTAAAACAAAATAAAGTAAAATAAAATCAAACAGCATTGTGCAAACAATTAGGGGCTGTTTGTCTGCCTTCAGCAGGATGTGAGGAGACAAAGCTGCTGGCACAGGGTGCCCAGAGAAGCTGTGGCTGTCCATGGATCCATGGATCTCTGGAAGTGTTCCAGGCCAGGCTGGATGGGACTTGGAGCAACCTGGGATAGTGAAAGGTGTCTCTGCCCATGGCAGGAGGTTGAATGGGATGATCTTTAAGGTCCCTTCCAGCCCAGATCCCTCTGGGACTCCATGAAATTCCAGGTCTCTGTGTTCTGGCCATCAGTGCCACTCGTGATCATTACCGTCCCCTCCTGAGCTCCAGCCCCTGATGCTGACCCAGGCCCCACCTCAGGCTCACTCCAGTTTCCAGCCCTGTAATGTGCACTGGAAGTTCTGCTGAGATTATTTGAATTGGACAGGAAAACTTCCTTTCTCCCTCCCAGCATTAACGTGAGAGCAGCTTGGAACCTCCAGCCTGGAGCAACTGCTGCTTATCCAAACAGCTTCTCCTTCCCAGACGTGGATCCCCAGCTCCTCCCAAGCTCAGACGACACTTGGGCTCCAGCAGCAGCAGATGCTGTTCCAAAAAGCAGAGAAAATCTGAAAACACAGGAGAAATGAAGCACCTCTTGCCACCGAGCTAATCCTAGGGAACACTGCTGGCACGGAAGCAATCCCTGTGGCTGGGCTGCCAGCCCAGGAATGAGGAGACATGGGCAGCTCCCGCCCCACCTCCCATCCCCTTCCTTCTGGACCTTCTCCGTCTCCTATTTGCTATCAGAGCTCTCTGCTGGACCTTGAGGTTTGTTCAGGAGGGTGGGATAGAGTTGGGATGCTGGAGTTTTGTCCTGGATGCAAGAAAACTTTTTCAGTTCAGTGTAAGAAAAGGGACCCACCCTTCTTCAGAGAGGGGACAGGTCCTGTTATGTCCTGGCCATGCAGGATCTGCTGTCCTTCCCAGAGAAAGGAAATTCCTTCTGTGTCTGTATTTGGGCTGGATCTGCTACTTCAGGTACTTTAATAGTTTCTCCTTTTCCTTCTCTGCCTGATGCTGCACAGGGCAGAGTAAGTCCATTGCCATCTGCCTGATGCTCCTCACCAGCCAAAAAATGCCCAAAAGGGGAAAGAAAACAGCTGGAAGGGCAAAGCCCACCTTTCACATTGCCCCCAGACCTGAACATACCCAGCCAGGAGCCTCAGGGACCCAGCCAGCACCTGAGCACGTGAGCAACCTCCAAAAACCAGCCAAACCCACCCGCTCCCTGCCCATTCCTGGGCACACAACAAAGCCAAGCCTGTGGGAGCCAGCAGGGTATAAAACAAGGCCGACCCCAGCAACCTCTGCCTCACAAGTCATAAATCTGGGGCTGGGGGGGCAGAATTCCTCTCCCTTTTCTCCTGGGAAACGTTTCCCTCCTGTGGCCCTCGGCCGCCATCGGCTCGTGGATTTGGGTAGGAGGGGGTGGGAGCTAATCCCTCTTTCATCACATTAAATTAAACCATAAACCATACCTCTTAATTCCTTTTAATTAAATTTCTCCCTGGAAAACGGAAATGTTATTTTGCTGTGTTTTTTCAGAAAACAGGGCAGGGAAGAGACGGGCCTTGGTGTAGCAGGGAGTTTTCCAGGGACTTGTGGGGGGTCCCTGGGACTCTCCAAGAGCTGAAGGGGACTCCATGGCTGGCAGATCCCAAATCCATCCCTTGTGCTAGACTGGCTCACCTCCACAAGGGTAAATCTGGGAGGAGGAAAGAGCACAAATTCATCTGAGGCAGAGTCCAGCCGTTTTAGGTAAGTAAAGTCTTAGTGCCAACCCATCCCTTTGGATTCTCCTGCTGGAGAAGAAGAATCCAAATCCCAAAAATCCTTGAAACACTTCTACACAAGCCACAGTCCTGCCTTTCTCTCCTACAGCATCAGTCTGTGGTGGTTGCTTCCCCAGTGGATGGATCCAAGCTGTTTTGGGGGAAGAAAAATTTTTAAAAAATCACTGGAATATTTTGTATTTTAAGCAAAACTGTTGGAGTAAGACCAGCAAGAGCAGGCACCAGGCTCAAGAGAGTGAGAAACCCAGACTGGGTTCGGGGACATCATGGCTGAGTTGAGATGGGATGTTCCACACACATGGGACATTCCTGATTTTAAGGCCAAAACAGCAATGCAGGTGAGGATAACGGGACGGGAGCAGAGGCAGAGCTCTTTTCCCAGGTCAGCAGACAGCCTGGAGCCACAGCCTGGGAAAACACAAAAGTCCTCAGCATTCACCTCAGAGGTCAAAGCTTCCACAACACCTCCACACCACTCCACACATCTTCCTTCCACAGCCACACATTTCCCAGCAGGACCATGTCCCAGCAGGGCCACAGCGAGAGGGAGCTCTGTCCCCACTGCAGGGCACCAGGGGAGTGGGAATTTGAGGATAAGAGTGTTCAGAGCTGCAAAGGCCCCATAAGCATCACTGATCATCATTCAGCTCCTGGCCCTGCACAGACACCCCAACGCTCCCACTCTGGGAATCCCTGTCCAAGCTCTCCTGGAGCTCTGGCAGCCTTGGGGCTGTGCCCATTCCCTGGGGAGCCTGGGCAGTGCCAGCACCCTCTGGGGGAAGAACCTTTCCCTAAATCCAGCCTGAGCCTGCCCTGACACAGCTCCAGCCATTCCCTCAGGTCCTGGTGCTCAAGAAATCAGGTGGAGATAGAAGAAGTTCAGGTGACCAGGGGAGCTGGACTGGGGACACCGGGCACTGGTGTCTCTGGTGAGGTCCCAGGTGAGCAGAGGGTCCCTCACAACCCCAGCTGGACCCTCTCGTACCTAAATTCCATCCAAATCCCCTGGCACACACCTCAGCCCTCCAGCCTTCCCTTCCCTTGCACTCCTGAACACAAAACAAAACTTCTGCCATTCCCACCCTGGGGAACAGCCCCCACCACCCAGAGCACTCATGGATGTCTGAGTTCCAGTGGAGACCTCCGAGCTCACCCTGCTGTCCCCTTCCTTCCAGCCTCCTCTGTCCCCGAGTCCTCCTGGCCTGGGGAGGTCCTGTCACCCCTCGTGTCCCTCCCTGCCAAGCCACCATTTCCAGCTGAGGAACATTCCCGGCCCGAAGGCAGAGGGGCTGGCAGAGGAATGTCAGGAACGCCGTGAAACACAAATCCTGCTTCCCAGAACTGTCAGGCTCCCTTAGCACCGCCGGGGCTGACAATGAGAAGGGCTTTCAATCCCAAACCACCGCTCCGGCAAAGTTTCCTTTGCTAATGAACCACCCGCAGGCTGAAACACAACTCCGGGTCCTGGCTGTGTACACACATCCCGATCCCCTCCTCCAGGCACAGCTGCTCCCTTTGCTTTTCTGGTGCCGTGTCCCCAGCCTGCCTCAGCTCCGGGGCTTTGTTCCATCCCTGGAAAACAGAACAAACCCAGGGAGTTAAAATGCTGTTAAGCCTTAATACCGACCAGTTCTTGCTTGAAGTGATATTTGGTCAGCAAGCACAAGAAAATGGGTATATAAAGATGCAAAAAAAGTCATCCCTGAGCTCTCCCAGCCCTCCAAGCCCAAACTCCCCACCCCAAGAAGGGACAGGCTCTTCTAACACCAGGACAGATGGACACAAGGGTCACGTCACCAGGCAAAGACCACTCAGAGCCCGCCCAGCAGGGACAGGATGAGGGCAGACCGAAGGGAACGTCATGGAGCAGCTGAGGGAAAGGAAAAATCATGCTTGAAATCCTGTTTAACCCAGAAATCCCTCCATTCTCTCTCTGGAGAACACCTGCTGGCACTCCTACCCTGCTTTCCTGCCAGTGCCAGGCTCCAGCAGCACCACATTGGATTTTGTGCATGCAGAGGGGGTGTGGGAGGGGAACAAAGGGTGACAAAGGCTGGGGGACAGGTGACAAATCTCTCTGTGCCCTTTAGGGGTGGCTTGGAGCAGCGGGAAGCTCATGGGGGCAAACACCACCTAAGCAGGAGTCCGAGCAATCCTACCAAACCTTGCATTGTACAATCCAAGTATTTAAAGGGAAAAGGCTTTCACCCACAGCTGTGGGCTCTCGGGGTGCTGCTGGACATCCTGAACCCCTTTTCCTTCATGTGCTGAGACCCAGGATGCAGTTCAGGTATTGGAAAAGGGCCATGCAAACACAAAGAGCTCAGTGTCGCAGGCTGTTGTTACAAGAGACCAAAATATTTCTCCTCTTCCTTCCCAAGTCCCCAAATGCTTCTCCACCCCCTCCAAAACCCCACACAGCAAAGCCTCCCACCCTTCCAAATGTCTGTACTTAACGCCCTGAACACTCACGTTATGATGATGTTTTGGTAGATTTTTAGGTCCAGACACCAGATAAAGAAACCACAAAGAAAAAATATAAAAAAAACCAACCAAAAAAACAAACCCAAAAAAACTAGATACACCAATCAAGGAAGGAAAAACAAGGCCACTAACATTTCACCCATGACCCAAACAACATCATAAAATCCTTGGCAACAGCCTTGCAGGGGACTAAAGCCTCTGCACCCAGCACAGAGTCATACAGTTGTGTCTGCACTAACACTCTTTGCAGATTTAGGAATCACTAAGGCTGGACTCTCATGGGCAGAACACTCCAAGGGTCATTAGGAAAACACTCCAGACATCTGCAGTTCACTAAAGAAAAATCAGTGGAATTATTCCCATAGAAAAAGCTACAAGGACACACATTGGGGAGGAAACAGGTACTTAAATTAATCCTTTCCAAATGAACATATGCAATAAAAATGGAATTAACACCTGCGCAGATAAAACACTTCAGCTCCCTTATGTGGTGATGCTTGAATTGCATTTTCACTTGGTCCTAATCAGATTCCTGATAGCCCTGAACAGGATTCAGGAACCTTCTGACCTGCAGGAGTTTGGAACATTTAAGAGGGAAAACGAGTTCTTTTTATCAGGACAGTGTGCTCAGAGGGAATTTCAGGGGAGATAAGAAGGAGATGAAGGGAGAAGTGGCCAGGGAGGGACAGGGAAGTGAGAACCAGCAGCTCACATTTAAACAAACAAGTTATTTTAATAGCTCTGCAACTTGAGCATTCAAATGAATGTAATTTAACCCTGCATAACATCAATATCTAAAAATCAATGCAACAATGGGGTTTTTATATCATCTTTAGGGCTCTGGTCCCTAAACATTTTATATCTGAACAAGGCATATCTGCTATCTGGGTTTTGGTTTTTTGGTAGCAATGTCAGTCAGTGAGTCCCAAGGCTCTTCCATTTCTTTTCCCTCTTCTTCACCTTCTTGAAGACAAGCTAAGAATCATTCTTTGGATTTTCTCTTCATTCCTTAAAATATTTGCTTTTACAGCACAGATCTTGTCTTGCTGGTCTTTAATCAGCTGCTCCAGTTCAGCCAGGTCAGCTTTTAGTGGTTCCACAGCGCTGTCTGTGATGCTGGAAGAGACACAAAGAAGCAGGATGTTGTTGGAAACTTTCAAGCTGCTTCAGGTTATTTCATCCTCCAAGAAAGTACATTTCAATACCTGAAAGTCTGCAAAGTATTTAATGGAATCACATAATCCCAGGATGGTTTGGGTTGGGAAGGACCTTAAAGCCCATCCAGTTGCACCCCCTGCCCTGGGCAGGGACACCCAGGGTGCTCCAAGCCCTGTCCAGCCTGGCCTTTAAGTTGTTCCCACCCTTCCTGAAAGAAAGTTTGGAACAAGAAGCAGAAAGACAAAGCTAATAATATGGATAGAGGTAAATATTGTTGACGAGATCACCTACAATTCAACAGTAAAAATCTCTTCTTGGCTCATCTGGTTTTTCTGCTAAACTCTGGAACAAGAGCCACAGAAGCTGTGGCTGCCCCTGGATCCCTGGAAGTGCCCAAGGCCAGGTTGGAGCAGCCTGGGATAGTGGGAGGTGTCCCTGCCATGGCAGGGGTGACACTGGATGAGCTTTAAGGTCCCTTCCAATCCAAGCTATGCCATGATTCCATGATACAGAGAAGGAGCCATCAGGAGCTGCTGACAAGGACAGGCAATGCGACACTAACAGGAAATTTCATAAATCCTACATTAATGAACACAGGTTGCATCTTAAGGGAATGAGGAAATGGTTTTCAAACAAATGTGTCCCCTTCCATAATGTTGCTCATCTTCAGGACACTGGACAGCCAGAGGAAATGCCAGTCTGCAGGAACCTGCTGCCACTCTGAATTACCCAGTCACTCAAGGGCTCACCAGCTAAAGTCCAGATCTCCAAATCATTTGGTTTTCCCCTCCTTTCCACCACATAAATCACCAAAGGCATCGCTAGGAATTGCACGGGTATTCCCTCACTGGGACCCTGCAAGTGTCTGTCACAGAAGCAAAGCAAACAGGGATGAGCTTCCCAATGCCAGGATATGTAGGAAGCATTGTTTTCTTCACGGCTGCTGCTCTGTAATCCTCTCCTGAAGGACTGGAAGTGCCTCACTGCACTGATGTGGGGCTCACATTTGGCATGTTGCCATGCACCAGGAGAGGGCTCAGCTAAAAATCCCTCCATGCTGCTTCTGCACATGGATTCAGGGAGCAGCAAATTTCTCTGGGCTTAGTATGGCTCCAAAAACATGGATCCCGAACATGGGATCTCTACCCCATGTTTAAGATCACAGCACACACAGCTGGAAGGGATGTTCTATTTTCAAGGAGAGTAAAGACACAGAGGTGAGACAAGGAAGGCCAAAGAAGCTGTCTCAACTACTGCCATTCACACCAGAACACACTGAATCCATGGCACAAAGAGCAGGCTGGGGGTTAGGAATCCAGCCCTGCTCTGGGTTCAGTATAAGCTTTAAGGGCCCCTAAAATCTGCCTCAAGAGAGAACCCCAGCTGCCCCTGGCCCCACTCACCTCTGCTCCCTCTGCAAAGCCTCCGCGTGCTCCCTGTTCTCCTGGCGCCACTTGTGCAGCTCGTTCCTCATGGCATCCATGTCCTCCTGGATGTAATCCACGATCCTGCCCAGCCTAAAGGCATTCTGGCACACAGTCTGAATGGACACCTGGAACTTCTCGATTTCTTTGGCTACCAAGTCTCTCTCCCTCTTCCTGGATGCTTCCGAGACAATTGGCTTCTCCTAACAAAAGGGACGAACAGGGAAAGCATCAGAATTAGGGAAAACTGTTGCTGCAGGCTGAATGATGGATGTTTGGAGACTGCAAACTGGGAAGTAGCTGGAGAAGTGTTTATGACAGTCTCAAATGGAAGAGAAGCTTCGTGGAATCACAGAATAGTTTGGGTTGGGAGGGACCTCAGAGCTCATCCCATGCCACCCCCTGTCCCACCTTCCACTGTCCCAGGTTGCTCCAAGCCCCAGTTGTCCAACCCGGCCTTGGACACTTCCAGGGATCCAGGGGCAGCCACAGCTTCTCTGGGCAAGCTTTGAAAGTAGCAGCAAGTTCTGCTGCTGTGTGGGAGCTCCAGGGCACAGCCTCCTCTTTGTGCCAACCCATCCCAAAGTCCTCTGCATCAGCCCTTTCGAGATGCTTCTCTCCCTCCACTCTCCATATCTGGATTTCCAGCTCCTAATGCTGCTCCTAACAACAGCACTTTGGAGCTGAAACAGCCCGTGGTTATCCCCTGCTACACTCCTGTTCACGGCTGGAAAACCACACAGCCTGCAGGTGTGGCCTCCATAAACTTCACTACTCCAAAGGAATTTGGGCTTGTGCTACTTCCCTCATGTGCAGCCAGCAGAGTCTCTGGTGCAGCTCCTGAGGCCTCTCAGCTCACTGCAAGTCAAACTCAGGGTTTGCTCCAGTGGCAAAGCCAGCAGGAGCAAAAGGATGCTGGAAAAAGAGCAAAGTGATGCCACACTGCTAATACACTGGAATGATCTTACTCCGGCAAAGCCATTAAGGAAAAGCCCACTGGGATTTTCTCCCCCACACAGAAAAAACAACCTTGTTTTTCTTTCTTTCCAACATTCCTGCAGGTCAAATCCTCAAACCCAGACACACAGAGCTTGAAGTAGAGTTTATTTAAAGTCATTCTGGTTGTTTATTACATGCCAGACAACTGGGAAGGCCTTTCCCTGCCACCCCAACAGAGGGTGAGCCAATTCCTAGACACAATTCTTGCTAAAGACGGAGGTGGCAGTGCTGGGACAGGGAATCCATCCTGCTGTCCCCTCCTGCCCTCCTCCCAGCTGCCTGGCTTCCTGTGTGAGCCAGGGGCTGTTTGCTCAGCTGGCTTCTTGGAGGCTGCAGGGCCTCCTGCCAAGCACATTTCAGCAGCCCTGGGCTGGCTGGAGGACTCGGGGACACGGAGAGATGTGTTTGAGGAAAATGCTTTGCCCAAGATCCGAAGGCTGAGCCTCGCTCGGGGCTGCTGCCCGTGCTGTGCCACACACGTGGCGCAGGAAAACGCTGGATTTCTGACTTTACTGGGGGTTTATGTCTGAGTGGTTTAATTAGAGCTGGCAAATTAACTGGGCTGGGCTGGCAAATGCTGCTGACCCCGTCCCTTTGCTGTCCAAGTCACTTGAGGAGCGCTGGCTGAGCTGTTAAAAACAACACGGCCTCGAATTGGCTCCCGTTTGGAGGAGCAGGTGTTTCCACAGCACACCACACAGAACCACAGCACCCAGAGCTCTCCTGGAGCCATCCCTGCCTTTGTTGGCCTTTAGGATGGAAGAGCTGCAATCTCACAGCGTTTCAAGCCCTTCTCTCTCTATCCTGACCCTTTTCCTACTCCTTTTCCTACTCTCTGCTCATCAAAGCCAGAGGAAAGGCTCAATCCACAGCACTGGATTTTCCACATGAGACTGGGAAGTCCAGTCCATCAGCAGAGTTGTATCAGACCCAACAGCTTCCCAGGAAAAAAATCCCATTCCCTTGTTTTTCCTTGGCTAAGTGCTCCAAGCCCTCACCCCTCTCCTCCCCACCATCCATTATCCAAAGGCTCAGCCAAGAAATAAGGAATTTATTTCAAATCCAGCTCTCTCAGAAGGGAGAAGACTCAGCCAGGCCATTATCTGGGGGTTGGTGTGTGAAAACCTGCTTCACTTCTACTTTCCAAATGCCAAGTTTTGGAATGTTTCCCAAGGCATTCTGCTGGAAAAGCTGGCAGCCTGTGGCTTGGATAAGTGCAGTTTTCATGGGATAAAAACTGGCCCAGAGAGGGGAATGGGGCCACATCCAGCTGGGATTGGTCACCAGTGGGGTTCCCCAGGGCTTGGAGACCTTTTCCAACTAAAATGGTTCTGTGATTCTATTTCTCATTCTTGTAATGATACCTAGACAGACCAAGCAGCCACACTTCCCTCCACAGGGAAGCATAGGATCAAAATAAAATAGAAATAAAAAAATAAAATAGAAATGAAAACCCCACAATTCAGTAAAGAAGCGAGACAGAATTGTATGCTTTAGATACAGAACATATCTATATATGGATCTACAAACACACAGGTCTGTAAACACAGGTCCAGCTCACAATCTGAAATATTCCAGGCTAAAATACACAGCTGCTTGAAAAGCTCAAGCAAAATAAAAAAAAAAAAAATTGGAATATTTTTGATGAATCAGTTCCTTAAAGTGTATTAGTAAATACTGAAAATTAATTCCAGTGTCCCTGTAATTCCAGCATGTTCTTTGTGGAGTTGAATACTTTAAAAGTGAGGTTAAAAGGAGAAAATATTATCCCATCCAAAGTCAGTCCTGGAATTACTGGATTGTCATGGCTGGAGGAGACCTTTAGGATCATCAAGGCCAACTGGTATTGCAAGAACTGAAACATAACACCACTAAAAATCTATTAAATGCTATTTGAAATAAAAATCTAGCAAATAGTATTTATACAGGTTCATCAACAGGCTTGTTTAAAAATAAAAACAGAAAAAGAAAATTAAAAATTAGTGTCTTTGAAACACTCATATGATGTTGAAGTGGTGTAAGAGCTCACAAGTTTCAAGAAAAATCCAAGAAAAAATTCCTCCCAAGAAAGAGTTCCCAACCTGAAGGCCCAGGAGCTCAACGGGCTCGTTGTGTCCCTCATCCCACAAGTCAGAAATCACCGTCCATTCTTCCTTTGTCTCATTAACACCTGTGCTACCAGGATCCCAGAACCTGGGAAGGAAGAACTTTGGGTGGGAAGGAACCTCAAAGCCCATCCAGTTCCTCAAAGCCATGCCATGGGCAGGGACACCTTCCACTATCCCAGGATGCTCCAAGCCTCGTCCAAGCTGTCCTCAGACATTCCAGGGACAGGACAGCCACGATTCCACATCCTGCAAGGCTCAGCATTATCACCGTGACACTCTCGAGCTTTGCCAACTCACACTGATTTTAAAGAATTCAAGTGGAGAGAAATCCATTAGAGCCTGTTCCCAGCTCCAGAGTTGCAGCTATGGGTTAAAATCTTGGGAATGATGGCAGATGGTTCCCTACAGCCGGCAACGTGGGCGGTACAAGCCCCGAGTGCCACCTCTGCTCGCTCTGCACAAACGCGTAACAGGAGATTTTCAGCCGGGAGAAAAATGCCAGAATCCGAATTGTTCCAGGCTTTTTCATTAGGCCCTACACCTCAACCAACTCCCCTTTCACAGCAGCCCCAGAATCAATAAATTATCCCTGTATAAAAGGCTGGATCACTTCTGTAGGCCCAACACGTTTCCTTTCCTCCATGTTTTTCATAAGGCACCAAGATAAATGTTTACTTTGGATTCCTGGGAAAAAAAGGCTGCTTTTCCCATTACCTCAATGTGAGCAGAACACAATGTGGGCTTGGGTGCAGGGACCTGAGAAATCTGAAAGCAGGAATTTTCTCTTTTAATCAAGAAGGGGGAAATTATCAACAAGGCTCCAGAAACCACTAGAATTTCAAGAAATAGCATTTGCTTACTTTTAGACCTTCCCCTTTGTTTCTCTTTTTTTTTTTTTTTAATTAACAGTTTTTTAAATAGGAGTCAAATTAGTACAAGCATCCATCAAGCATTTTAATAGTTTCTGCAGCCCCTTTTAACTCTATTATTATGTCCCACTAGGAAAACAGACCCAAGTAATCACAATTTTATTGAGCTCCACCATTTCCCCCCACCTCTTTCTACAAGAGAGGGCACAAACTTCATTTTGGACAAGTAACTGGGATATATCCAGTGCAAAACCAACAAGGTGGGGCCTTTTTTTTTTATTGTATAAAATATATTTTTTGATCATAAATGGTGTTTTCTTTTCCTGGTTTTTACAGAGTCTGTGTTTTAAGTAGATTGTAACTATCCACCAGGGATCCCCATAAGAAACTCTTTCACAGAACCAGGGGGGAAACAGTAAATGTTAAAGCATTTCAAATGAACAGGATGCTTTTTCTGCTGATGCCAGGTATGGGGTTCAGGCACAGGCCAAGGAGTTGGAGACACAATGTTCTTTATCACTACATTTCCCAGACTCAGTCTGACCTGCTCCTGAGCTGGAAGGATCCACAAGAAAATAAAAGAATGGCTCTTTCTTCCTCTTTTTTTTTCTATTTTTTGGAGGGTGGTGGTTTTCCCTTCAGTTCATATTTAATCCTTCCAAAAAAAAAAGAGCTGGAATGTTCACCTGTTGATGAACACCCACACCAGCCCACACACCCACCTTGCCTTCCTGGGGAGAAGTCAGTTCCCAAAATCTCCTGCATTTGGGGCAGTATTCAGCATACAAAGCAAAATCATGGAATTATGGAATGGTCTGACTTGGGAGGGACCTTAAAGCCCATCCAGTCCCACCCCTGCCATTCCAGTGACACCTCTCACTATCCCAGACTGCTCCAAGCCCCAATGTCCCACCTGGCCTTGGACACTTCCAGGGATCCAGGGGCAGCCACAGCTTCTCTGGGCACCCTGTGCCAGGGCCTGCCCACCCTCCCAGGGAAGGATTTCTCTCCAATATCCCATCCATCCCTGCCCTCTGGCACTGGGAGCCATTCCCTGTGTCCTGTCTCTCCATCCCTTGTTCCTCTCCAGCTCTCCTGGAGCTCCTTTAGGCTCTGGAAGGGGCTCTGAGGTCTCCCCTGGAGCCTTCTCCTCTCCAGGTGAGCACCCCCAGCTCTCCCAGCCTGGCTCCAGAGCAGAGGGGCTCCAGCCCTGTGAATTCTGAGTCAGAGCAGACAAGCCAGATTATTCCAGCTGTAATCAGTGACAGCAGAGCACATTAATTCACCCACGATGCCACACTGGTGCCAATTGTGTCCAGCCTTCCCTTCCTCCTCACACTCCCTGTGTGCAGAACCTCTTCCTCTCAAAAGAGCAGCCTTTCCTGGTGAAAAAGGACTTGGAATAAACCTGCTCCTTGTGTTAAACAACTTCCCTCCCCCCAGGCTGTGCCCCAGCACCTTGAAAGATGTGACAGGCCCTGTGCTGTGTCCTTTACACACTGCACCCCTCCTGGGGGGCAACCACAGCTGTCTCACCACTTTTACACATCCTTTGTGTCCACAGATCCATCTGCTGGCTCACTTGGATTTATACTGCACCCACAGGACAGAAATTCTGTGGTTTGGGGCACAAAGGAGCTCTGACACCAGGATTATCCCAAGAGTGGCCAGAGCCTTGTTCCTGTGTTCACAGCTTCTAGCACGACTGCTTGGGGGCCACATTTTTGTTCCCTGCGAGCTGGGAGCAGTGTGAGGAGCCTGGAGCATACACTCCCTCCCCACCTGAGCTCCTGTGCTGCTCAGCTGCTGGATTAAAAATCCTGCTTTTGAGGAGCTCTGGGCCTGCAGCCGCGATTTCCCGCTGAGTTAGCGTCACATCAGCATCAGCAGAGATGTCACACAGGTGAAAACCCTTCCATAGGTAACTCCTCCATTTCCCTGTCAGCATTCCTGAGGACACAGCAAGCTGGCAGGATGCTGTGGTGGGAATGATGAGCCTCCTCCAAACACCTAAATGATGGGATTTCTGACTCCAGCTGCTTAACACAGCACATTAATTGCATGGACTGGAGGGCACACCCAGAGCTCTAATGTAAAAACGTGATTTTTTAATGTCAAAATCAATGACCTGCAGCTCTTCAAACAAACAGAATCAGCACTGATTAGATCTGTCCTAAGCTCTAAGTGCATAATGTACCACACTGCTAATTCAAGTTAATATTGCCCAGGTGCTGAGCTATTCAATCCCACTTGTTCCTCCCAGAAGCCTCCAAGCCGCTGCTTTTCTGAAGCCCTTTTGGATAGTGCAAAGATGGGAATTCTGTTCTCCCCACTTGCTTCAGCTATTTAATAACCTGCCTACGTTTTTCCACACGTCAAATAAATGAAGTGGAATACAAAATGGAACATCTGTTTCTTTCTCTGGTTAACATTAGAGGCTTAGATTCTAAACAAATACATTTAGGAAGTTTTTTTAGGAATTTGTTAGGCTGAACACAGCTAATCAAGGCAGCAAAAATCTTGTGTATTTCCAGAGTGACCTCTTTGTTTGACCTCAAAATTGTGTATATTATTTTAAGTTTCTGCACATGCGAAACCTAGATGATGAAAGTCCCAGTTTTCCTTCCTTCTCCCTTCTTTTCCTTTATTAAAACTCCTCAAAAAGCAAATGCATGTTTGGGAAACACAGCACAGAAAGGGTTTTGGAGGAATGTTTTTAACATAAATAAATGTTCCCCAGCCATCAGCAGCTGGAAGGTGTGAAACATCCCTGAGAGGGCACCAGTGTTACATTTGGATTAAGTATTAATCCACCAACTTCACCTCATTTCTGGTTGATTAATCCCCAATAAATCAGGTATACCCACTGATCATTTTTTTTTGCTGAATACTGGAGCTAATAATGTATTAAACAAAAGTTGCAGCACTCAGCCTGCTATTTTCTTCCCTCTTCATTTTCCCAACTGGCAGCAGATCAAGGCTTTAAAGACTAATGAATAGAAGTGAGAAAATATTTCATTTCATTTGGATGTATTGAATTGTTTAATAAAATGAGGGAGGATGAACATTCTAGAGACAGATAGAAGGAAGATGCAATTTCCCAAAGCCAGTTTTCTTTCAAGTATTCACTGGATTTTTGGATACCTTACTGCAAAAATATGGCAGTACCCTTAATTTCACTCTGTGATGCACAACACAGTTTGGAATACAGTTGTACCCCAATGCAGAAGACATTTCTCCTGGGGAGTTTGATGGAAAACAGATTAAATAAACAGAGAAATATCCCCAGAGGCAAGGCCACATTGGAAATTTGGGTTTTTTTTACTTTTACTGTCACAGCAACTCCATTCTCTAAAATCATTTCCCAGGATTCAATCGTGTCTCCAACTCTTATTTTCTGAACTGTCAAGTGCCTGTCACACACTCCAAGCATTTTTAATCATCTTTTCCATTCAATTCTGCTGTCAGGAAAACTACACTTCCCTCTGGATCACAATTTCAGGAAAATGACACTCCTCTCTGGATCACAATTTCAGAAGAACCACATTTCTCTGTGGATCACAATTTCAGGAGAACCACACTTCTCTCTGGATCACAATTTCAGGAAAATGACACTCGTGTCTGGATCACAATTTCAGAACTAGACTCCTCTCTGGATCACAATTCCAGGAGAACCACATTTCTCTGTGGATCATAATTTCAGGAGAACCAGACTCCCTCTCTGGTTCCCAAGCACTTCCACACCATAATCTGAAAAGCAGGAGCAGCAAAGGAACCTCCTGCAGTAGCAGCCAGCTGCTTGGACAGGCGATCCCATGGTATTCCAGGAGCTTGGGCAGGTTTCCACGTGATGGACTAGGAAGTCAGCAGGTTTTTTTCCAGAATGAGTTGTCTATTCTCGGCACTGCTAACGCAGAGCAGGGCTTCCAGAGTGCAAAAGAAGCCAAACAAGCACTGAATGAATGTTTCAGGGGCTGAAAACCAGGATAGGACTCAATGGTGATTGTAGAGGGTCACAATTGGCCATTTAAAAATAGTGAAGGGGTCAAAAAGGGACTGGTTTAGTTTGTTACTCACAGTCAGGAAAAAAAGCCAACCTGAAAATTCAGCACAGACACCAGAGGAAGTTTCCTGAGCTTGAAATCCATGTGACTGTGTGAATCCTCCCCCTCCATCCTGTCCCATGCCCAGTGCTGGACAGGACACACCACCAAACAGGGCAGCCCACAGTGAGGGAGTGCTGAGCAACAGCATTAATGAATTCCTAATGCTGCTCCTAAACTGAGCCTGGGGACTGATGATCCAACAGCACCATCTAGTTAGAAACCCGGGAACAGGGACAGCAGCATGGCTTGGGCTCAAGTGCCAGCTCAGGAATGAGCTTTGGAGCTGCTGCAGAAACAGCAGATTCAACCTAGAACCCTTCGTTGTCTCCAAACAATTCTCAAAAGGCAGAATTTCGTCAAGCAGGCAAATTTTCCCGCTGGATAAACTCATGCCAAACAGCCAGAGGTGTTCCAGTGAGCACAGAGACCACAAGAAGTGCATTTCTAACAAATGGATGCAATTCAGCAGTTGGATAAAGCTAAAACCACTCCCAACAGATCATGGGCAGCAATCTAAAGGTGCTTCTTCTTTTTAGAAGGATTTGCTTTCTTCAGGTACAGAATCATCCCAGAGGAATTTGGGCTGGGAGGGACCTTCAAGCTCATCCAGTGCCACCCCCTGCCATGGGCAGGGACACCTCCCACTGTCCCAGGCTGCTCCAAGCCCCATCCACTCTGGCCTGGGACACTGCCAGGGATCCAGGGGCAGCCAGAGCTTCTCTGGGCACCCTGTGCCAGGGCCTGCCCACCCTCACAGGGAGGAATTTCTTCCCCAAATCCCACCTAACCCTACCTGGGCTCATCAACCCCAGCCCTTGAAATACACAAAAGGAACTGTCTCCTAGGCCTGGATCTCAGCCAATCCCAAACTCCAGAAAGGAGGATACTCCCCCAAGAGTCACATCTGCCACCCCAACGTGCTGGAAAAGAAAGGAAAAGCCAAAAGAGGCAGACAGGAGTCTGCTTCAGAAGTCTTCAAGAATCACCACTGATTTCACAGAGCTCTGGGAACAGCTGGTCTCAAACACCACAGACCATTCCTGAAAAGAATTGTAGGAAATGTAGGAAAACCCTACAATACTGAATTAAGATTAAACTAAATGTGATTGGAAGATATAAGAACTCATGAAATGCATTCACCTCCCCAAAACATCACATACTTGTCTAATTTAATGAAACTTTTTTCACTTCAATGTCTCAGTGCCTCTCCCCAGCACATCAGAATGGATTTAGGAATTTTCCATGGGGCCAAGGGATCACAAGGGTCCATCTCAGCCTTGGCTGCCTCTCAAAGCAGGAGCTCTGCAAGGCAGACAAAGCTAGAGCTCTCCACTGTAAGAGGAAGACACTCTAATATGGGGGGTACAAGCTTTTGCTTCTGGTTTGTGAGCACTGCTAGATCCTTCCCACACACTTTCTAAGTGATCAAAATAGCAAAAAACCCCTGCAAAACCCAGCAAAACCAAAACCCACCCTCCCTTTCTCAACTGTGGGAAAAAAATCACATGAGCAAAACAAGACACGACAGATCATAATTGGAATAAAACACATTCAAAGCAAAGAAAAAGGTCACAATTGCAACATTTGATCTCCCAGTTCTTTGAAGGCCATTGCCACCTCACCCTGTCTGTGGTCTGGGATGATTTCTGTGATGCCTCATAATCCTTCTTTGTTTCTAGGATTCTTGTCACCAGCCCACCTGTTGAAAAACCAGATTTTTCTAAGCATTGGTGGACACTAAACAGTTTTAAACATTCAGTCAATAAAACAAAACCCATCTGGTTTGTTTTTTCAATGCAGACAACTTTTAGAGCAACATAATCAGCATTTTATTTTGTATTTTAAACACTGACACACAAGGTATTTGTTATTTGACCTTTTTTCTCCCAAACTTTTCTAGAACTTGTCTTTAAATCCAGCCTCGTATCTCAGAGCTGACAAGCTGTACCTGACACTTGAGGAAACTTTAATTCATGAGCTTTATGCAGAATTTTAAATCCTGCTGACGTTGAGGATGCATAGAAAATGTGTCCTTAACACAGTTGTCAATCCAGCTGCACAGGAAAACAAGCCTGGGTAAATAAGTTGGTTTTCCTGCAAACGTTGCAAACCCCTTCCCTCAGGAGGGATTTTACTGCTCTGTTCAGCATTTTAAGTGTTCAGCATTTGGTTTAAACCCAGGGGTTGATTCTAGATCTCTATAAATATAGATAAAAGCAAACGTACCATGCTTTTGATCCTCACCCAGCTCCACTTCTGGCTCCTACACATGCAGGAAGAGAGCTTTAGTTGCAAAAAAGTTGGCATTGCTGCAATATGGAACTACTCAAAAATATTCAGCTGGGGGATAGCTCAACAAGGCAGGAAATTGTGGAATGGTTTGGGTGGACCTTCAAGCTCATCCCATTCCACCCCTGCCATGGGCAGGGGCACCTTCCACTGTCCCAGGCTGCTCCAAGCCCCCATCCAGCCTGGCCTGGGACACTTCCAGGGATCCAGGGACAGCCACAGCTTTCCTGGGCAACCTGAGGCCTCCCCACCCTCTCAGGGAACAATTCCTTTCCCATATCCCATCCATCCCTGCCCTCTGGCACTGGGAGCCATTCCCTGTGTCCTGTCCCTCCATCCCTTGTCCCCAGTCCCTCTCCAGCTCTCCTGGAGCCCCTTTAGGCCCTTGAAGGGGCTCTGAGCCCTGCCTGGAGCCTTCTCTTCTCCAGGCTGGACATTCCAAACAAAATAGGGAAAAAGGTTCAGTAAGCTGCACCAGCAGCAGACCTTTGGCATCTCTGGCAGGGGCACTGCTGTCTCCACCACAAACTGCTCATCCTCCTCATCAGAATCCTGCTGCTCCCTGATCACGTTTGGGGCCGTTTTGGCACTGCTGCTCCTGCCAGGGACACAAGGGGAATGAATGGAAATACTGAGATCTATCCAGAATAAACTAAACTCAACTAAAAGCCATCAAAAGATCACAGAACCCCAGAATCACTGAGGCTGGAAAAGTTCTCCAAGTCCAACCTGTGAGCAATCCCCAGCCAGAGCACTGAGTGACACGTCCAGGCCTTCCTTGGACACTCCAGGGATGGGAATTCCACATGTCCCCACCATGAGGTGACCACCCCAAACTGGTGAAGCCAGAGGAGCTGGGAAGGGTGTGCTCCAAGGAGCATCCACTCTGCATTTCCCTCATCCCTCACCTTTCTGGGATGAAGAGCTCAGTGCTCTCCTGATGTTTCACTCGTGGAGGTGCTGGCCTTGCGCTGCCAGGACGGGGAATCCGCCTGGAATAATAGTGGGAATGGGGAAAAAATCAATTTCACATTTCACACATTTCACATTTCATTTCACACAGCAACACAAGCCTTTGCTGAGCCAAAAAAAAATTAAAAAAAAATAAAATTCAAACATTCAAATTAAAAAGCAAGTTCACCTTATCCATAACACCCATCCTTAGGGAATGCACAGAGGGAATGCAATATTCTCCTCAAAAATGTTGCTAACATCCCATGGAAACAGTTTATAGACTAAGAACATAATAAAGGATGGAAATACACCTTTGGGCAGGCTGAGGTGCGACATCAGGAGGTGCTTCCCCATTTCCAGGCTTTTCAGGAGCCATGTTCTCCTCTTCTCTTTCTATTAAACAAAACAACATAAAATTGGGGCTTAGCTGGGCTAGGAAAACCTCGGGTTTTTATGACAGTGTTTGGAATCTTAGCACTGCACTGAAATAAACAGTTAAAATTCTTCATAAGTTTCTTAATATTGCAAAAATCCCCCCTCTGTGAAAATGACGTCATCTCACTCAATGCTTTTGTTTCCCTTCCCCTACTGGGATTCTTGGTTGAGGTGGTGGCTACTCCTTGAGTAAAGCCTACTCAAAGCATCTAAACACAGTCCAATTATGTTTGAAGATTCCATAATACATCAGAAAAAGGACAAAAAGTATTAGAGAAGGGCTTGATTTATTAAAAAGCACTTTTTTGTGTTTAAAGTTTTCAGCTATGTATTATGCTGCTCTTTTGTCACTGGAATGTTACTGAGTCTCTGGCAAATTAATCTGTAAATGACAAATACATTGATTTTTCAGAAAAGTTCTATTTATTCTGCAATCTGATCAAGTCAGGCATGAAGCACACAACAGGAATTACATCCAGAACCTGGGAACTACTCCCAGGGCCAGGAAAATTGGGATACAGAGCCTCATTGCTCTGCAACAAAATATAACTGAAGCAGACAGAAATAGTGCTCTAAAAGATCCAGGAAAATCAGTTTATTTCAGCTAATAAACAATGTTTTATAATCCTGGGCTCATGGAATGGCTTGGATTTGGGAACTTAAAGGTCCTGAACCTAAAAATGAAGGGTTTACAGTGCCTTGGTGAATAAAGCTGAAAATCAAGATCAGTCAATAAAATAAAGGTTGAGCTCGATGATATAGGTTGGACTTGATGATTCTGGAGATCTTTTCCAACTTTCATTATTCTTCTGATTCAGAATATTTGGTTCTTACACCAGCAGGGGATCCAATCCAAATCAATAATGAACCTGGGGGTACTCCTCTTACATCCACCCCAATGATAACATGAATTCATTTTCCATCCCAGACGCATCCCAAATGACAAGCCAGCTCCAAGAGATGCAAGGGAATTTGCAGGGAAGTTCTGCCAGCTGGGGAAGGTCACACAAATGTCTTGGCCATCCATCCATATTTCATTAGGCTGCCACAGCCAGAGGCCCTGGAGGCCAAAAGGTGGGCTGGGAACACCTCCCACATCCACGGGATCCATTCTGCCAAGCAGCTTGAGCATGTGGATCTGGAGGGAACAAAAATGCAGCTTTTTGCTGCAATTCCAGCTCCTCCTCCTGCATTTTGCTTCCATGGCTCCATGGGTGTTGTAGCTGGATACAAATCCATGTCTTGGGAGCTATATCCAGCTTGGGGCGGGGGGGAAATGGAGGAGTAAGAATGCAGGGATGGTGGAATTTTCCTCTGGAACCCTGTAAAATGCAAACACCAAGACTCCCAAAGAGCTGCACAAAAAGGCAACGTGCAAAGATTCACTTCTTACAGAGAACAAGCCACCAAGGGATTCAGGTGCAGCATCTGCCTCTTGGAAAAGGATAGCGAAGAAGAATAGGAAAAAGAAATTAGAATTCCTTTATCAGGGGAAGGGCGTTTTTCAAGGCAGAATATGAATCAGATGTGATTAAAATGTGTGGCAGCCATTGGATTAAGTGTCAATCACCCTCCTTACATCATTGTGCAGCTTGGTTTGACCCAAATGCTCCAGCTGGGCTTTCCATGGCACTTTCCCTACCTTTCTGTTTTTCTGCAAGGCCTGGTTCATTTCTCTCCTGCAGCTCAGCAGCACCATCCTCTGAAATGCAATCTGCCACACTCCTCGTGTCCACAGCTCCTGTAACAAACCAGTTTATGGCCAAATGAAACCCAAGAGCCAATAAAAATTCAAAATAAAAAGCCAAACTAAATACCTGCTAGGATTTATTTAAGGGCTACCCTGGTTTAATAAACCCTCTTCAGTGTCAATAAATCACATTCAAGGTGCACAAAGACTTTTCAAATGAGTGCTGACTGAACTCCTGAAATATTCAGCATAAACCTCTATAATTTATCTGCCCACAGAGAAGAGATATTCCCTCCTGATGTACACTGATTTATTTCCAATTAATAGAAGATAAAATAAAAAGCTCTGATCATAATCACCAGTGTGCAACATGCATCAGCACAGCTCCAGAAAGTTTTCCTGCCCTCTGGATTACTCACCTATGGCAGCCCCACTGTGTCAAAAAAAAAGGGGTAATGCCCCAAAATATTCCTGGCTCTGGTAAACTAAAATTTAAGTGCTGCATCAGGGAAGGAGAAATATTTTAAAATATTCACCCTAAAGTCATTCCATGCATTAAACTTACCAGGAAAACTAGATTCTGGTTTTAAAGGGATAATCCCATAAATGGTGTGTGTCTGGTCACTGCAGTTTAGTGCCATATAAAACAAATCACACTGAAATCTTGGGAAATAAAAGAAGTTCTAGGATAAGCTAAGGATCACTGAGTAGTAAAATAAGGCTGAAGTTTTAATGGAATCCAGACAGGGATTTTTCAGCTGCCAAATTATTCAGACTTCACAGCACAAGAGATGTGACATCAAAATTTCTATTTTCTGGCACCAACTTGAATGAGGCTCCTAAATTAACACACATTCAGATCCCAAGTGCCAGCGTTTTTCCACGGTATTCAAGGTGCCCAAACAGGGCTATTCATTATCCTGCAAGCAGGACTGCTATAACTCCAGTATTTTGCCTCAGACACATGAAAACCTAAAACAGAAATCCAAAAACCACATGGGTGCTTGGGAAGATACCCAGCAACACACCATCTCTCTATATAGATTAATAATAATGAGACTGGAAAATTAAGTGCATGAAGATCTTCATTAGTCTAAACAGCACCAATTTTTAACCAGTACTGCCTGGTTTTAACAGGCATCAACTCACAGGTGTCACTGAATCTTCTGAACAGAGACATTAACGTGATTTGTGTACAATGACTTCTTCTTTAGGATTAAAATACCAGGGGCACAAAGCACTGAAAGGGAATTAGGCTCAATCACTGAAATAAGAGGAGGGGGAAAGGCACTGAAATACAGACAGAAATTGCAGTTCCACTGCTGCTGTCTGAGCTCTGGGTACCAGCCACATTTATTCTTTATCCAGGAGTTTCTCCAGGCTCTTCTTCCTGGCTTCCTACACAAAGGGATGGCAGTGCTAAGCTAAGATTCCTTTCTTCCTGATGTGCAATATTTGGGATATCCTGAAGACAATCCATGTTCCAGGCAGTGTGTAAATACAATATTTAAAGGCTGAACTACAAAAGTTGGTGACATAATTCCAAGGAAGCACCTCCACAGAGAAGTAATATATTTGGAAAGCCTGGCCCAACTGCCTATTAAACCAAATTAAAGCCATTTCAAGGCTCAAACCTTCACTTTGCTCTGCTGTAAACATTCAACAAATGTTAAATGTCAGAAATAGTTGCAGACAAGTCTAAAGGCTCATTTAGAGAGTAATTTAGACAGTAATTACACAGAAAATACCAAAAGCAGGCTGAATTTGTATCTGCAACTGTGCACGGAGAATGAGAGCAAACAGAACCGAGTCTCACTTCCTATATCCCAAATCCAGGCAGCAAAATTGCCTCTTGGATTCACAAATGCAGGCTGGGAGTACAAACCAAACCCTGACAATCATAAACGAGGATATTTAAGTATTTCTGCTATTCCAACTCAATAACCCTCCAGCATATTTGACAGAAATAACAATATCCTCCCTGTGGTTACCTTCTCCTCCGGGCTTGGAGCGATACCTTGATCCTTTTGCTGAAGGCTGCTTTGATATTCTTTCAGGAGTCTCATTCTGGAAAACAAAACAAAACAAAACAAAACACAACAAAAAAAAATAAAAGCCCACAAATTTATATAACAGTAGATTTAAATATTATATCATTATATCTAAAATTTACTTCCTTGTGTTGCTTTTCTTAGTATTATACAGATATCAAATATTGACTTAATAATTGATCCACACATTTATGTTGAGTTTGTTTCCCTCACAACCTGTGGATATTTTTTCCTGGGTGAATAGCAGATATTTTCTTTCACGTGAACTTATTTGATGGAAAAACAACTTCCAAACTAAGAGTATCCAACCCCATGGAATAAAAAGGTTACAATAAGGAGGAAGATTCCTACAATCTCTCAAACCTCTGTGTTTCAGCTGCATCAGACACACAGCTCCTCTTCAACCTGATGCAAAACCTTTTAGACTTCAGTCCAAAACAGAAGCAAGGATTGAAAAAATTGCACTACCAAGCTTGTACAGTCCATTATTTAAATGGCAACTTCCCTGGATAAAAATCCTGCCTATTACCCAAAATCCTGAGACATGCTTAGCACCTCCCGGGATCTTCCTCCTTATGTGCTTTTCTTTTTTTGCAGTTTTCATCCAAGACTTTTTGTCAGCCCTGTTGATCATGATAAAGGTTGGAAAAGACCTCCAATGTTTCTACTGATAACCTGAGAACCACAAATTCTGCCATTTTTATGCCATCAAAGAATTGTTTGAGTAGAAGGGACCTTAAAGCTCATCCCCTTCCACCCCCTGCCCAGAGCAGGGACACCTTCCGCCAGAAGGAAGTGGTTTTCCTCTTTAGGAAATTCTGGCATGTTCTAAGGAAAACCAGGCAGAATTCCAACCTTCAAGTGATGCATCTTAATTTTAATTCTTCATAATAACCTCCGCAAGCCCGACACCACGGAAGGAGGGAAAAGAAAGCTCCAACCCCGTCAGAAGCACATCTGGCACACTCCAGCCCCAGCAGCTCTCTGGGTGAGGTCATTATTAGCACAGGTGGGGAGGGAGCTGGCAAGAGGGGCTGAGGCTGCTGCAAGAGGGGATTTGGTCATTTATTTATATGGCTACAAACAGGATTTTTGTGGAGCCACATGTGCAGCCTGGTGCAGCAGGTGCAGGGTGAAAGCTGACGTTTACCCGCTATGGCAGCACACAGAAACAGAAAGCCCACGATATTTATGACTGGGGGGCTTTCCAAAGGGAGATAAAAGAGGTTATTCCCCTTCAAGGCTTTGAAAAGCAGCCGCTGGAGCCATTAAAGGGAAATCTTACACTTCATCTCACACCATCCTGGAAAAAACACATTACAGTGGAATCCTTGATGGATGCATGCACGCTTCCCAGGCCTGAGTAATTATGTTTCCACGTGGAGACGATCCAGAGCCTTCTGCAAACCATCCAGGCTGCTGCTCTGTCCTCATTATTAACCTTTAAAGAGGCCAAATCTCACTTCAAGACAGAAGAAAACATTTGCTAGTGTTTCAGAGCTCATTATAAAATAAGCCACTGTGATTTCCCCCTCTAATTCATCAGCTCTACTGATGGTTCTCTAATAATAAATACGAATTAAGTCTGTGAACAGCAGTTTTATTCCATCAACCCTCCACAGTACTTTTCTCCTAATTAAATCCACAGTGCCAGGAGGTATTTTTCCATCTCTGCAATATAAAGTGTGCAGGTACAATTTTATATAAATAAAACAACATACAAGGAAAGATCTCCACTTGCTAAGGCCAACTTGAGTGCTGTGCTGATAAGACTTATTAGGAAAACATCGACCAATTATCTTTTCCTCACCTAAAGTCTTGCAAGATGATGTTTTATTGGTATTAGATTCTGCAAATTAAAACTTCTCAAACACAAAGAGATGAGGAAAATCTCTGTTTTTAAAGCAAGTTTAAATGATGGATTTCTGATGTAGTGACACCAAAGAGAGAGGCACATTCCCAGCTCCAGAACAGAAATATTTGAACCACTTCCTGCAGATTTCCATGGAATGGTTCTCTCTGCTGACTTTTTTTTTTAATTCCACAGTTTCATTACATAACCAAAATAACTTCCAAGATGAACAGAAGTTCATTAGGCAGGACTTAGAGGCTGCTTTAAGTGACCACTTCCAGAGCAATAGAGTTTGCAGGGCAAAAATCAAACCCATTCTGCAAGTGGTCAGAAGTGACAGGATATTACAGAAAGCTTTAGCCAAGAGTTCCAGCTGCCATGGGAAACATGGAAGAGACTTTTCCAAGGTGTTTGGCCTCGGGGGGAAATTATTTACCTGTTCTGTGGCCACAACCAGCACCAGATGCTCTGTGACCTCCTCCACCTCTTGTCAAGTCTAAATAATAATGATCTTCATCATTTAGAATGTCCAAAAGGCCATTTTAAATCTGATTTTTATCTTGAGATGGACTGAGAGTGAACAGAACACGACTCAACCCTGATCCTAAACTGCGGGATGCAAGAGCCAGCCTTGAGGCAGCTTCTGATTGCCATGTGGTAGCCAAATGTCTCTTAATTCCTACTTATCCCTGCTTTCTTCTAGCTCCAGAAAATTATGGATACCCATGTGATGACTACTGCACACTGGGTAACACAAAGAGTTTCTTTGGCAACAGAAAAATACATTTAAATTACAAAAAAAAGTCAGCCTTAAGCAGATTTGAAAGCTGGTGTCGATAATTAGCAGCAAGAAAAACTGAGATTTGCATGAATAGAGAAAATCTCATTAAGCAAAGCCAGGGACTAAACTTGAAGTGACAGCTTTGCTGTACTTGTAGAATATTTAAAAAAAAAAAATCTAAATTGATCTGTTCTCTAAACTAAATGCTGTAAAAAGTTAAAATAGGTTAACCCTGAGGAGAAAAAAACAGTGGCTGACTTGTTGGGTACTGCCTCGAACTGTTTCACTTCTATTGCAGTGAATATATATATATATGTATCCAGTAACTATCAATAGAAAAAATACATAGAAAAAGCTAAAGAGAGTTGCTTTAGTTAATTCTGCAGCAGAGACCACAAAATATGATTCAATGTCCTTCATGTGCACAGAAAGTTGTTTGCTTGCTTTTGAATACATTTGTTTCCCTGCCACGTGACTCAAGTGGAGCCACAGGGGTTAAACCAGGGTAAATCCCTGGAAATAAAGGCTGGCAAACTTCTGTGAGGACCAGAAGATCAACCCTAGTCCAGCAGACGTAATTCCCAATGATTTCCTGCTGGAATTCCCTCTAAATCACTTTTTGCAGCTATCTCAGCTCCCAAAATTCACTGGGCACATTTTCATGTCACCTCTCCCTTCCATAGCTTTAAGATTATGACATTTGCCACACTCTGCTCTAAAGTTTGTGTTTTCATCACCTCAGAAACAAGCAGCCTTTGCTGTTACACAAGCAGGCAGAGGCAGGAATGCCATCTGGATTTCAGGTAATAATTCCAAAACCTTGGAATCCCTCCCAAAAGCACTTAGGAGGGGAAATGAAAATTTACTGCCCCGCTGCATTATTCTGGTGCCCAAGAGCACGACGAGAGTTTGGGATGAGGCTCAGAATTTCCATTAGGGACCCAATTTGCAGGAAGTTTGACTTGGCCATGAATATTTGCTGGAGGCTAAAAATAAAAACCTCTTTTATAAGCTCTCCCTCCCATTGCCAATAACTTAAAGAGTCAAGGAAGAGCCATAGATTTGTCATCTCATGGGGAAGACAAGACAATGTCAGTGGGTACAGAGACTCCTGCTAGACTTGGGATCCTGCCTTGTTTCTCCTCAGCCTGTGTAGGTTCATTGACTGAAGTCTCCCTCTTTAAACATTTGGCCATGTGGCTCCATAATTCCCCAAACTGCCTCAGGTCATCAGGAAGCAGCAGATGGAGGCACAATGGTGTCACAAGCAGCAGCTTCTGTGCAGGGGCACTGAGCTGCTCTTCCAGCTGCAAAGCATGGACCCTGAAACAACACTGGACTCAGTTTCTTTCCAAAACAGTAACTTGTGCTAAAATTCAAAAATAAATACAAAAACCCTATCAGCTTTCCAGGAAAGATTCTGAGGACAAAGAAAACTCACAGCAAGGGGTTGGAAGAGATGAGCTCTAAGCTTTCTCCCAACCCAAACCAGTCTGCGATCCTAAGTGTCCAAAACATCAATACACAGAAATAAAATCTGCAAAATTAAATAAATGGAGTAGACTTTTTTTTTCCTTGGTCCAAGGTCAGAGAAATTTTTAATAAATAAACAACCAAAAATCCAGGGAAACATCTATCTCATGTATTTCCCAGCCCTAAAACTTGACATTTCCCTACATTTCAACCCTCCATTGTTTTCAAGCGGATTCCCAAATCAAAATGCAACACTCTGAATATTCCTACCTCCTCCACTACTAACCTCAGTGTCTGGCTGGCACTTGCTGTCTTTAGTTGGCTTCTGTGGTTTTCTAAGCATGGATTCCTCTGAATCTGAGGGCTGGAAAGAAATGAACTGGTTTAGATCCAAGAGAAGCATTTGGGTGTCCATCAATCTTGAATTTCTACCAACAGAATAGAATGACCGAATGGGAAATATTTAGAGGAAGAGGAAATAGAAGAATAACAAAATGGAACGCAATGAAGAGGTGGCTCTCAAGGCAGTTTAAGACTTAAAATCCTTGAATCCCAGACTTGGGACCCAGGTTTGGGTTGGAACAGACCTTCAACACCATCCACTTCCAACTCTGAGAAGGCCCTCCAGCACCTGAGGAGAGCCAGCAAGAAAGATGGAGGGGGAATTGAATAAGGGCCTGGAGCAGGACAGGACACAGGGAATGGCTTCCCACTGCCAGAGGGCAGGGATGGATGGGATATTGGGAAGGAATTCCTCCCTGGGAGGTGGGGCAGGCCCTGGCACAGGGTGCCCAGGGAAGCTGTGGCTGCCCCTGGATCCCTGGAAGTGTCCAAGGCCAGGTTGGACACTGGGGCTTGGAGCAGCCTGGGACAGTGAAAGGTGTCTCTGCCCATGGCAGGGGATTGGAATGAGGTCCCTTCCTCTTGAATGAGCAGGAATGCAAACATGGAAGGCCACTGGAACACAGTCCCAACCACAGCATGGGGCAAGTTCTTCCCCAAAATAACATTCCACTTACCTTTTTCTCTGCTTTCTCCTTTCCATGTTCCCTGAAATGCTCCCCATTTTTTCCTCTGTCCCGATCTCTTCCTCTCCCTCTCTCTTTGTCTTTCTCTCCTTCTCTGGTCTTATCTTTGTCTCCTTCTCTGTCCCTGGCCTTGTCTTTGTCTCTTCCTTTCAGCCTGTCCTTTTCCCTTCCTCCTTCATGTCTTGTCTCTCTTCCCTGTCCTTTATCATGCCCGAGGTCATCTCCTCGCTCCGGGTCTCCTTTTCCTTTGTTTTTTTCTGTTTCTCTTCCTTGCTTGGTCGTTTTGCTTTTGCTTCTCTCCCGCTCTTGTTTTTCTGCTTCTTTCAAGGTGTCTCTTTCAGGGTCTTTGTGCCTCTCTTCATTATTCTTCTGCTTATCCCTCTCCTTTTCTCTTTCTCTGCTGTCTTTCAAATCTCCTTTGGGTTTTCTGTCTCTGCTGGAGCTTCTCTCTTTAATTTCAGTGTCTCTCCTGCTCTAAAAAGAAAGCAAACACTAAAAATTAATTCCAACACATGGCAACTCAACCCCACAGTGACTCTACAAACACAAAAATGCTAAAAAAACCCCAAACAAATAAATCATGGTACCCCTGTAACCCCCCAAAAATGCAAATGATACCTCTTTATCCCTATGGCTTTTTTGTTCTTCTGCTTTGGGCTCTCTGCTTTCTTTATCTCGAGGTTTAGAGGGTGGAGGTTTCCCTTTAATATCAGCTTTTTCCCCAGCCAAGACCCTTTTTACAGCTGCATCACTGGACAGCTGCAAGGAACAGAAAAACACCACTGAAATGAACAAACTGCTTCATTAAATAATTAATGCACTAATTATTATTTTAAGAATGTAACAATTCAGTGTAAAAACATAATAATTTCATGAAAGAATGCAATAATTCTGTGTAACAACAGCCCCTGCAGTTGTTTTCAACCAGTTATCAAATTTCCCCATTATTGAATTTCCATAATTAAAAAAAACAAAGTGGAAAAATTACTTTCATTCCACGATTAATAGATTTGACTGAAAGGAGATAAAGTCAAAGGTGAGAAACTGAGGGTATAATTGGTGTGTCTGTACCCTAAAATTTTAAAGATTCTGAGGCTTCATTTTGTGCTTCAAATCCAATAAGTGTTATTAAAAGACAAACAAATAAAGTGAACATTAAAATCCTTAATATTCAGAATGCATTTGTGTGGGAAGTTGGCTCAAACTCTTGCTAAAGATCATGAACTCTCTCTCTGCTGTTATTGCTATTACAGGGTCTCTACTGTGCAATTAATGACAGCAGAGGAGTAATTAAGGCACAGAATCATTTGGGTTGGACAAGACCTCCAAGGCCATCAAGTCCAGCCTGTGACTGATCCCCACCTTGTCCCCAGCCCACAGCCCTGAGTGCCACATCCAGGTGTTCCTTGGACACTTCCAGGGATGGGCACTGCAAACCTCCCTGGGCAGCCCCTGCCAAGGCCTGAGCTCCCTTTCCACAGGGAAAATTCCTGCTGCTGTCCACCCTGAGCACCCCCTGGCCCAGCCTGAGGCCATTCCCTCTCCACCTGTCCCTGTTTGCTGTGTGCATATAATCTGAATAACTCTGTCCCACCTTATTTAAGCAACACCTCCCAATTGCCTGAAGGAATTCATTGGTTTTCTCGGGCTCGTGTCCAGCCACAACCCGTGCAGGTTTCACTGACAGTGGCTCTCCTGTCACCATCACAACTGCATCGATGGCCTTTTGAAGGAAGTTGATTTTGGAATCCTTATCCTGGTGAAACAGCAATGAAGAGATATTTTTACCTCCTCAATTATCATATTTGTTTTAGTTCCCCAATTACACCCTAAAAATAATCTTCCCCAACTGCCCTTCAATAGAGATGATGTCTTCCAGTGATTACATAAAATCAGAAGTAAAAAAAAATAAAAGACCAGATAAACGAAGTAAAGCCAATTAAAATTTTATAGAAGTCCTCACAAATAAGGAACTTTGATGATTTCAGTCCTCCTTACAGCTCTTTCCTCTTGATTACTCAGATAAAAATTATTCTCCTGATCTTCTACAACTCCAAGAGAGATCACAGTAAGGAAGCAGCCAAGTCTTCCTCCCGACCAGTTTTGGGAAGAGGAACTTAAGGTTGAGACGTTTTCCCCTACACTCCAGGATTTTGATCTCCTCTGCCTGATCTCTGGAAAACCCCACAGACTCATGGGCTGTGAAAGAAACTTATGAAAGAAATTCTCAGAAAGACAGCAGCATGCAGATGCAACAAAGATGTGATCAGGAACTGCTAAGAAATTTGCTTTTTGAGTCAACAAGGACACTATCAAAAAAAAACCAAAACAAACAACAATTTGATTATAAATGACTTAATTTTAGTTATCCTGACAGGGGTAGGAGCAGTCACAGAAATAAACACATGCATTAATCAGCAACTAAAACATGCAAGAACTGGCTGGAGGGATGAGAAGTCAGGCTTCCAGAGCTCACACTTCAGTTGCTACGTTAAACAAACACCACGGGATCAGCTGCCTAAGTGGCAACACACAAACACTGCTTTGCTTGCCAGGAATCAGCAACCAAAGCTCCCAAATCAGGTTGGAATTGGAGAACTCAGCATCAGCTCAGCCAAAAATCAGGGGAAAGCAGCAAACAGAGAGTAAAGTAACCCTTGGATGTAAGAAAAGGAGTTTTCAGTAATAACATTAACCTCCTCTTTCAGCCATCAGCCAGTTTTATACTGCAGTAAAGCTACTGTGGAATGCAAATCCTAGACAGGTTAGTCCTGGGATATTAAAAAACGATATGTAAGGTATGTATTTATATATCACCTGTATATGTATTTATACACACACAAATATATAAAGCAATAAGTTTAGGGCCATAGATTCTCTTGAGAGACCACAAGATTATTTAAAACCTATCTGTGCACAAATCCATAGGTGTTCACCCCATGGAATGCATAATATAACCCACAGGCAGGAGCTTTTACAACTTCTTCACAAAAATAACATCACGTTCTTGGTGCTGAATGCAGAAAAGAGAAAAAAAACCTTGTGGCAAGTTGCAAAGAACACTCGGAGCTAAATAAATAAGGAAGTCCCATGCCCACCTTGACATTATCTGACTTCAACTCAAAATCCGTGTAAAGTCCTTTCAGAAAGCCTGTTACTCTGATCACCTAAAGAACAGAAGAAATGGGGTAAGTTAGGAACATTTAAAGCCTCTGCTCAACAAATCTTGTGTGGCACAGGTTTCATTGACAGTGGCTCTCCTGTCACCATCACAACTGCATCAATGGCCTTCTGAAGGAAGTTGATTTTGGAATCCTTATCCTGATAAAACATCAATTAAGAGATATTTTTACCTCCTCAATTATCATATTTGTTTCAGTTTCCCAATTATACCCTAAAAATAACCTGCCCCAACTGCCCTTCAATAGAGATGATGTCTTCCAGTGATTACATAAAATCAGAAGGATTTTTTTACTAAAATAAATAATAAAAGACCAGATAAATGAAGTAAAGTCAATTGTGTGTGTGGCAGGAAATGCTTTCTTCATGGAAAGGGTGCTCAGGCCTTGGAGTGGAGTCCCCATCCCCGGAGGTGCCCAAAGAACATCTGGACGTGGCACTCAGTGCTCTGGGCTGGTGACAAGGTGATGGGCACAGCTTGGACTCAGTGATCTCGGGGGGCTTTTCCAACCTCAGTGACTCTCTGATTCTGCGATGTTCCACTGTCCCAGGCTGCTCCAAGCCCCAGGCTCCAGCCTGGCCTTGGGCACTGCCAGGGATCCAGGGGCAGCCCCAGCTGCTCTGGGCACCCTGTGCCAGGGCCTGCCCACCCTCACAGGGAACAATTCCTTCCCAATATCCCAATAACCCTGCCTCTGTCAGTCTCACTCCATTCTCCTACCACTACACGCGCCTTTCCCACCCCAAACCCCAGAAATGCCCCAACTCCCCCGTGATTTACACAGCACACCGGGGATCCCCCGCGCTGCCACCCAGCCCGGGGGGACCCCACCTCGGAGATCAGGTCGTGCAGGTAGCGGAAGGGCGGCTTGCTCAGCAGCGCGTCGGTGAGCGGCGGCTTGCGGATCACCTGCCCCAGAGTCTCCCGCGTTTGCCGCGACACCGCCTCGTTCATCGCGGTGGGAGCGGGACCGGGACCGAGACCGGACCGGGACCGAGACCGGACCGGGACCGAGACCGGGCCGGGCGCGGACTCGAACCGGGATCACACCGGGACCCGCCCGGCCCCGGCCCGGCGCTCCCGGCGTGCCCCGCGCGGCGCGTGCGCGCGGCCCGTTGCTAAGGGGCACCGCGGCCATAGCAACGGGCCCGCCCCGCTCCGCCCTCAGGGGATAAAAATGCGGGAAACAGCCCCAAAACCCCCAGAAACAGCCCCAAAACCCTTTGGAAGAGCCCCAGAATCCCAAGAAACAGCCTCGAAACCCCCCAAAACAGCCCCAAACCCCTGGAAACAGCTCCAAAGCCCCCAGAAACACTAAGAAAACGCCCTGGAAATAGCCCCAAAACCTACGGAAAGAGCTCCTCACCTCTGGAAATAGCCCCAAACCCCAGGAAACAGTCCCCAAATCCCCTGTAAACAGCTTCAAAACTCTTGGAAGTGCCCCAAAATCCCCAGAAACGGCCCCAAAACCCTTGGGAAGGGCCCCAAAATCCCCCAAAACAGCCCCAAAACCCTGGAAACAGCCCCCAAAACCCCACGAAACAACCCCAAAAACCCCAGAAACAGCCCAAAACCCCTGGAAACAGCCCCAAAACTCTTTGGAAGAGCCCCAAAATCCCCAGGAACAGCCCCAAGTGTCCTGGAAACAGCCCCAAAACCCTGGAAAGAGCTGCAAAACCCCCAGAAACAGCCCCAAAAGCCTGGAAACAGTGCCAAAACAATAGGAAACAGCCCAAAAAACCCTGGAAACAGCTCCACCTCCCCCGGAAACAGCCCCAAAACCCTAGAAATAGCCTCAAAACCTGGAAACAGCCCCAAAATCTGGAAAAAGCCTCAAAACTGCCCCACCTGCCCCTGAACACAACAGGCAGCGGATAAAATGTGCTGGGGAGAAATGGTGCGTGTCAGTGGGAGGTGAATCACACGGGGAAAAGTTTTCTTTTTATTATTTTTGCTTTATCACTAAACGGTGACTCTGTGGAAAACAGGGACCACATGGAGCACACCCAGAGGAGAGCAGGGAGATGCTCCAAGGCTCTGGAGCCAGGCTGGGAGAGCTGGGGGTGCTCACATGGAGAGAAGGCTCTAGCGAAACCTTCCAGAGCCTAAACGGCATCCAGGAGAGCTGGAGAGGGACTGGGGACATGGGACAGAGGAACAGGACACAGGGAATGGCTCCCAGTGCCAGAGGGCAGGGATGGATGGGATATTGGGAAGGTGGGCAGGCCCTGGCACAGGGTGCCCAGAGCAGCTGGGGCTGCCCCTGGATCCCTGGAAGTGTCCAAGGCCAGGCTGGACATTGGGGCTTGGAGAAGCCTGGGACAGTGGAAGGTGTCCCTGTGCATGGCAGGGGGTGGCACTGGTTCACCTGTTCCATTCCAACCCACACCTTTCTTTTAAAGAATCAGATTTGGGAATAAAGAGAGGCATTACAAAGCAAATCACTCTAGCTGTGGTGCAGGTATTGAAATTTTTCCAGCAAAAGGGAAGCAGACACTTCCATGCCAAATGGGTAATTTCAGCTGGGGTCCTGCCAGCAGGTGCTCGAGGGAAGGGAATTTTATATCCCCCCCAGGCCACTGCTGCTGAGGTTCCCAGACAGGCTGTGATTCCAGGATCTGGTGATCCTGGGAAGGACAGGAGGTGTTGACACCTTCCACATCTGAGGGCAACAGAAGAAGCTTCAGAGGAAGCAAGAACAACTGGGAAGAAGCTGCTCTGGCAGAGTGGGATGTTTATTTTGGGTTTATCTTTTTCCACTGACTCTCTACAATGGATCTGAGATGCCTGAGGAGGAATCTTGGGGGGGAAGTTTAAACTTGGCCTCATTTGCCCATTTTCCTGCAGAGGCACCCCAAGGAAGCACAGCTCCATTTAACTCAAGAGCCAAAAGCCAGGGGTCATGACTTGACCACCCTCACAGGGAAGGATTTCTTCCCCATATCCCACTTAACCCTGCTAATCCTCTTGGAAATGCCATGAACTCTGCATCCTGCTTGTCTGGAAGGATGCTGAGAGAAATGTAGGAATCTTTCAGCTCAGCTCTGGGAATTTCCTGGGAGAAATACCTGGTTTCTGGAAAGCCCCAGTCTTCAGGTCTAGAATCCCAGAAAGGTCTGAGCAAGATGGGATGAGCAGATGACCAAAAAGAAAAAAAAAAAAGAAACAAACAGAACCCTAAAAAGAATTAATTTCCCAGAAAGTGGATTAATAGTCTCTAGAAGCTAACTGCTAATTTCAGTCAAAACCAGTTGCTCAAAATAACCAGTCCAAACAATGCATTAAAATTGGGATTAAAAAAAAAAAATTCCAAGGCTTTTTCTAAGTCTCCAGCGTGGCTTTAATTTGTGTCCTGATGGAGGAACCTTCCCTGCCATCCTCACTCCTTCCTCCACAGGGATTGGAAACATGGGACAAACAAAGCTACTCCTACACTCAGCCCTGAGCTAGGACCAAGCCAGGAGCCTCAGGAAAAGACAACAGACACAAGGAATGGGGAATCCTCCCCCAGAGATGGGAATGTTGGTTCAGGAACATTAGAAAATTTAAGCTAATTAATACTCAATGTCAGAAACCATTCTGCACCATTCCCAAGCAGTGAGACATGCAGAGACAACCCAAGTAGGCAGATAAAAATGATATTTTATTTTGTGAAGAACACTTGAAAAAGAAAGATGAAAGCTCTTCCAGGCTTTGCAAATAATCATCAGAACCCATGGAGTCACAAAGACTCAGTTTCCAAAAGGTGTTTCCTCTCCCCAGCCTTGTTTTCCATGAACTCTCTCACTGTGGAATGGCCCACGAGAGTTTAAAGAAAAAAAACCAAAAAGCATTTTGAGCCAACATTAGAAATGATCAAAGATTGGTTCAGTGCAGGCGCTGCTACATTACACTTGAACAAAAGGCACAAAATTCCCACTTGGAATTTGCATTTCAGTTTCTCCAAACTTGGTGTTCTCAAGCAGAGACCAGAGTTATTCGAGAGGGGAAGGTTGAGCTCACTCCAGCAAGAACCAGAGGAACTAAAGTGACAGTAAATAAATCCAATGGGCTGGAACCATGTGGGAACATAAACCTTTGGAATCAGCACCTCTGATCCCTACTGTAAACCCAGGCTCCCAAGAACACCTGATACGGAAAGAAGGTGACACAAATTAAGATGGAACAACATCCACTGCCCTCCCTCAGGCAGAAAATGTATCCATGAAACCGGGATTTCAGGATTCAAGTGAGTGAGGACATTAAACAGCCCCTGCTGCAGAGCATCAGCCCCAGAAAAGCACAGGAGCACCTGCTGAACTCTAAAGATATGCAGAGAAATAAATAATAATTGTGTGTTTCACGGTGCTTTTCACTTCTTTTTTTTGCTGCAGTGTCAGTTTTTATTTTTATGCTGTCTGAAATACCAGAATAGTGTTAACCTATAAAAGGTACATGAAAAAATCTCATGTTAGCCAAAATTTGAGGAATCTGCTCAACTGGCAGCTCCTGCTACAAAATCTACACAAATCTACAGCAAATAGGTAAAATATTTACTGCAGCCCCCAAAAGCAAGCTTCTGTTTTGTCCTGTCATGAGCACAGATTTAATAAAGGATAATCAGGCTCACTTTGGAGTTCATACTTCAGAGCCTTTGACCTGGAGCCCAGCTCAGTGAGCTGCTCAAAGTCAGCTCAGGACACCAAGAGAAACAGGTTCTCCAATGTAACAGGGTATCAGAACAGCTGGAAAGATGAGAAATGAGGGAAATTCCTCTGAAGAGGAGCTCTGAAAATAAACACAAGCCTTTTTCCTGAGTACAGTAAAACCCACTGAAGAATAAACAACAGATCTGTCCATTTGTTCCAACCATTTTGTCTGTTCATGAAGTCTAGGGTCAAAAAAAAACACCCTAGAAAGTGAAAAGTGAAGTTTCTGGGCAACAAAACAAGCCCCAGAAACTTCAAAATCTAAGATTTTGTCCCTGTTATTCCATACCACAGCAGGTCTCTCCAGGTTTTACATCCTGACAGATCCTGGACTTGCTCTTTTTGAGCCAATTTCTTACACTTTGCTCAGAGATTTTTATATTCCCTTCATTCTTATGGCTGACTCCAGCTCCTACAGACTTAGGTTCAGAGATAAAGAGGGAAAAGCAAATTCTGATATCAGCAGCAACTTCAGTGACCAGAGATGGGAAAAAATTCTAAAAAGAGATGATTATGACTGCATTAAATCTCAGTAGTGATGGTGCAAGAGGTCACATCTGACCCAACAAAGTGTTTGGGGTGGTTACAAAAGAGTCACTGAGGGGTTATACGATATATCAATCCTTTTCCTCCTCCATAAAGTGCATTTACTCAGCCTGAGAGTAAGTACCACACTGAGAAAGGGACCTTAAAGCACTTCCCCAAGAGAGAGCAGAAGAAAATCGAAGTTATCCTGAGTCCTACAGCCAGTTTGTGCCTCAGGGATCCTTGGGGAAAGCCCCTCTTGCTGCTGGAACTAAGGCCCTGCAGGCCAGGTTAGTACAGGGTGGTGTGGGCAGAGCAGCTCCTGGTGCTATCTGAAAACCCCCACATTGATGGAAAGAGCCACTTCTGGTTTGCGGGGCTTCGTGGGGAGCTTCTCCTCGGGGAAAAAGGGATCCTGGACACGCTCCTGCCGGCTGGAAAACAGAAATGACACGGTTAATGTTTAGTGCTGGGCCTTAGCAGGGTGAGCCTGGCCTGGACTCTGAGCTCCAATGAGCTGTGAAAACAGCCTGTGCAAGGCCAGGCCAGCCAAGGGTTCATTTTCACCTCCACCATGCATCCCAGGAAGAAAAACCACCAGGGAGAGGAACATTGAGAGCCAGGAGCTTGAATTATCCAAGTGCTCCCTGCAGGATTACTGGAACTGTGTGCTCTGACAGCACCCAGCTACCACTGGCCTCAAAAATTATCCAATTAGCCCGAATCATAGAATGGTTTGGATTTCAAAGGACCTTATGGGCCACCCACTGCCACCCCCTGCCATGGGCAGGGATGCCTTCCACTGTCCCAGTTGCTCCAAACTCTTTCTAACCTGGTCTTGGACACTTCCAAGGACAGGGCAGCCACAGATCCTCTGAGAAGCCACAAACATTTTGAATATTTCAGAAGAAAAATGAAACTAAGAGCTCACTACCTTTTCCTCTTTTCCAGAGCCAGCTGCCTTTGCTTCTCTTTCCCAAGGTCATCCCTGATGGTGCTGAAGTCCTTGGTGTCATCAAGGAGAAGGTTCTGTTATGAAAAAAGGTTTGGAGAGATTAGGTTGGAGATTTGGACTGGAGAGATCCAAGTCAGAAGGTCAAACTACCTCCCAGCTGTTCCTTGACTGACATATTAAATTTCCAGATTGTTCCTTTTGACTAGTTTTGCACTGATTCATTTCAAGTTAATTAGAATTGCAATGGTTTGAGTTAGAAGGGAACTTAAAGATGATCCAGTCCCACCCCTGCAATGGGCAGGGACATCTTCCACTATTCCAGGTTGCTCCAAGCTCCATCCAATCTTGCCAGGAACACTTCCAGGGATGGATTTCTTCCAATAGGCTAAAACAGCAGGAGAGAACATGACATTTTTCTCCTACTGCTCTAAAACCCAGCTGGAATGTTCCTTCCTTCTAAGCCTGACTTCTAGCTCAGAGTTCAATGTTGAATAATTCCTTTTCACACCTTAAAATAGAACTGTCATAGTTCAGTAACCTATAATAACTAAAAGGTTTGTATCTATATTGTGATTTTTAAAGGGCACTTCCTTGGATTTTACTCAGAATTCGAAAAAAAAACAAGTCAAAAAATGAAGGCAAGAAAAAAGACCCAGGAGAAAAAGGAAAAGCAGCAGCAGCAAGAAATTTCCTATCAACACAATGCAAGGTCCAAACCCACATCCCAGTACTCTCAGAAATGCAGAAGGATGAGAGAAAACCAGGAAGAAATGAAGACACTGCAAAGGGGACATTGCCTGAACCCAATCCTCATGCAACAATTAAATCCAGGGAAATTTACCTTCACCCCAATGATGTCTCCATCCTTCAGGTGATAAGGTGCTGACTGCAAACTCTCCTGCTTTTTCCTCTTTTTCCTCTTGGATATTTGCTGTGTCTGAATAAAATCAAAAGCAGAAGAGTTTGGAATTCTCCTTAAATTCAATCCCTAACAACTGCAACCCATGCAACACATGCTCCTCTCCAACAACTGTTGGATTCTGTCATTCCAGATCTTACCCAGCTAGATATTGGCAGCCACTCAAATCTCTCAGGGAAGTATTTGGCTATTTCAATTTTATCTACAGGGAGGCAATAGTGAGAAGCCACTCTTTGCCTCAGAGCCCAGGTCGTGCATTCCTTGGAGATATCCCACACCAAATCCCGGGAGTCGGAGTAGTCCCTCTCTCCTGGTATTCCCATCTGGACTCGTAGCAGCAGCTCGTGGGGACTGGGCAGTAGGATGAGAGAATGGAAATTCTTGTGAACTATGCTTTCAGAATTCCCAGCCTTCCCCCCTCTCCTCCCTCACTTTGTGGAAAACAATAAACAACCTCCAAGGCTTTCCCACATCCTGAGAGCCCTGAAGTCAAATGCTGCTCATTTAAGGCTTCCCTCAAATGCAGAGCTGTAAGAAACAAAGGAAATAAAGATCTTGAGCTCCTACCCCAAATTCTCTTCTTCTTGCAAGGGTTCTATGCAGATTTCCACTCTGGCCCCCAGCCTGTAGTCACTGAAAAGAGAACAGAGATTGTCTACGTGGCTCTGGAGCCGGGCTGGGAGAGCTGGGGGTGCTCACCTGCAGGAGAGAAGGCTCCAGGGAGAGCTCAGCGCCCCTTCTGGGGCCTAAAGGGGCTCCAGGAGAGCTGGAGGGGGACTGGGGACAAGGGATGGAGGGACAGCAAAAGGGGGAATGGTTTCCCACTGCCAGAGGGCAGGGATGGATGGGATATCGGGAAGGAATTCCTCCCTGTGAGGGTGGGCAGGCCCTGGCACAGGGTGCCCAGAGCAGCTGTGGCTGCCCCTGGATCCCTGGAAATGTCCAAGGCCAGGTGGGACATTGGGGTTTGGAGCAGCCTGGGACAGTGGGAGGTGTTCCTGCCCGTGGCAGGGGGGTGGTCTTTAAGATCCTTGCTGATCTTTAAGAACCTTTCCACCCCAGACTGAGCTGATGAACCCCCCCCCACCCCAATCCATCCCACATCCAGCCTGCTGCACATTCCCCAGGAAACCCACCTGAGTCTCCGCTTGTTGTCCCGGAGGAGCTTCCCAGGGCGTCTGCTGTCCACTGTCCAAGCTCTGAGGAACGAGGGCAGGGGCACAACCTGCTCCTGGCAGCAGGGTAAGCTCAGAGCCTGAAAAACAGAAATACTTCATCAATAATTTTAGCATCCAGTCTCCCTGGAAAAACAGAACACCACTGGATTAACTCTCAAAAAAGAGGGCAAGGTATTGAGATTTATTCCACACCAGCTGTTGCTTGTGGCTATAAGCAAAATATTCACTTCTCAACCTCAAAGGGAGTTTGATTTCCCTCCCTCTCAACAATTCTCAACTCAACTTCGATTTCCAAAGTACCCAATTTCTTTTTTTAACCAAATTCTGAACAACTGGGAGGGAATGAGGCTGTTGCAATCATTGTCCCAGTCTCTGGCCAAGTGCTGAGCTCCTCTAAGCCCTTCCCAAGGACACAGCACTTCCCATGCTCAGCCAATTTCTCCTCATTCAAGATGCAAACAATTCTCCATAGCAGTAGCCCGGCAGAGCCCAAAACTGAAGTTATACAAAAAAAAAAAAAAAAATCAGTGTTGGTATGGAGCAGAATCAGGAGAATCAGGTGAGATCCTTCCCCATGCAGTCCAAGTAGAACAATCAACTACTTAAACCACACAAAGCCTTTCTGTAGGATGAAGTGGAGGACATTTTTGTGGGTTTAGGGTGGGTTTTGGGTTTAGTTTTTTCTTTTGGGGTGTTTTGCTTGGTTTGGTTTTTAGTTTATTAAAATCATACAAAGGTATTTTAATTTCTGGCCAAACAAAATGAGCCAGACCGCCCTGGCTGACAAACCTGTGCACCCCAAAGCAATTCTTTATTCATCAGATTCCACATACAGAAATTAAATTTGAAAAAAAGCAGAAAACTAATACAGGAACAATGTGGAAATGACAAAGTGGATTTTTAGGAGGTGCTTGTTATGTGTGTACTTCCCATGGAGAGATTTTACACTGAAATGAAGACAAAAAGCTGCAAGGTAGAGTTTCAGCTGAAGTGCAACGAGGCTCCCGCAGGCCAGGACACGTGACAGGAGGATGGGGACAGCAGGGACACTAAGGAAGTGTCTGAGCTACGTGCTCCAGCTGCCTCTTGGTACTTACCAGTGACCATGGCATAAATGCCATGGCACAACAGACTGGAGACAGGGGAAAAGGAAATAAAAAACAGCTGTTAATGGAGCTCAAGTCATCACAGCGCTGCTGCACAGTCCAACACAGGAGAACATCTAACCTGCATCTTCAGGTCTTCCAGAGACGCCTCTCCTGCTATCTCTATCCTGCCAGCATAACAGAGATCCAGGCCTGGGTGAGCAGGTTCTGGTGGAGCTTTGAAACGGGGGAGAGGGAAGAGGAAGAAACAAATAACAGAAGAGTCAACATGATTTGTATAGTCCTGAGAGACAGCAGTCACTTCACGGTCACATTTCACTTAGAGAAGGAGTCTGGAGTCCACTTAGAATATCTAGGAATCCCAGACTGGTTTGACTTGGAAAGGACCTTAAAGGTCACCTCATTCCAACCCCCTGCCATGGCCATATCCAGCACACAAAATACATCCCAGTAATTTCCCACAGTTCCTATACAGCTCCAATCCTGCAAATTTCAGGACTAGAAGCAGTTATTCCCATTTATAAATAGTGTTATTTACTGGTTAAACCAACTGCAAGCAGAGCTGAATTTCTCTTAGCTCCACTACTGAAACCAACATGGGAAAAAGTGAAAACTGAGAAAAGGTTTGAGGCAGAAGGAGAAAAATGCAAAGAAAACTTCTACAAAGAGAGGGGTCCTGCCCTGCAGCACAGCTCAGCACCAGAGGAATATTACTTTTAATAAAAAATGAAAAATCAATTTGTTCCCCATTTTCCAATTCTCTTATTTCCACTTCATCTTCTTCTCCCTTCTCAACCCTCACTTGATTTTGCTGCCCTGGCTTGTTTTGAATTTGGATTTGACCTTTAGGAGAACAAACATGTTAAAACACTGCATTTCAGGTCTTTGATACTATGCAAATTTTACCCATCCCTCCTTTTACAGCTTCCCAAAAAGCAACACAGCCTGAAAGGAATTAAATGTGCCTTCAGGAGTCTGGCATTTGAGGCCAATCACATCTGTGCTCATGAAGGAGATGCTTTACAATGCTGCCACTGCTTTCAGTAAGAGACTGACGAATAAAGAGCCCCTGCTACAAGATTTAGTGGGGTTTTGAGCAAATCCAGATGAGGAACATCCCCACAACAGGATTATCCAGCATTTACATCCAAAACTGCATCTGTCTCCTGAGTGGTCCTTTCACCACAACCTTGATGCAAGTCATGCAGCCCCTCCTAGGTTTCAGGAGGGTTTTAAGGCTTTGGATTAAAATTTGGGTTTGACTCAAAGAGCAAGCACAGACTATTCCTTTCAAAGCCTGGCCAAGCTCACCTGCTGCAGCAGACACCTGCAAAGCCTCCATCTTCCAGGTGATCCCATTCACCTGGTCTTGTGCTTTTTCTCCATGTTTCTTACGGCTTGAAGGCTTCAGCCACCAGATGGGGATTTTCAGGAAACCCTGGAATAGAAAATACCAGGTGGCTCAAGTGTTGTGTGCAGACAAGGAGAAATTTCACCTTTAGCACAGGAAGAGAGAGAAGATTTGTTTAAAACCAAGTTTTTGGACCAGGCTGCCCAGGGAAGTGGAGGAGTCAAGACTCCTGGAAGTGTCCAAAGAATGAGAGGATGTGAATGAGCTGGGGATGTGATTTCACGGGGAACATAGTGATGGTGCAAAAATAACAATGCTACAATTCTGCAAGGGACTCAGGGTCAAGTAGGACAGGGCTTGGGGCAACCTGGAACAGGTGGAGGTGTCCCTGACATGGCAGGGTGGCCCTGGATGGGCTTTAAGGTCCCTCCAAACCCAAAGCACTCTGAAATTCCAAGTCTGCAGACACTGCCCAATCTCCTTTTACCTTTCCTGGAAGCTTCCCTTCAGTTATAACCAAAGTGTCTCCTCTGCAAACGTTGAGTTCCTTCAGGGTGGCATTCTGCAGGAAGAGAAAGCACAGGATCCCTGTCAGCCCACACCTGCCTTTGTCCCCAGGGAACAAAGAACCAATGGATTAAAACAGGCTCCTCTTACTTCCTGACTTAATGCTTCCCCTGCTTCGTAGCACCAGTCAAGCCTTCTCAAATGCCAGTTGTCACCTACCAAAACCCAAAAAGACACACACAGAAAACTAAGTAGTCAATAATGGCACTGTGGGAAAATATTACAAAACTCTTAACAAGCGTCAAGGGTCCTTTTTCTTTTGTTCTTTATTTTTATTTGCCTTTTAAACACGACTCTGACAAAATGAATTATCACTTTCATCTTCCCCAGACCTTCTGCTGTATGAAAATAATATTTTTATTCTATTATATTTTATTTTGAAAATAATCTTTTATTTTCCTCACCTATCTAATTATTTCCCCTGGTTTCAGAAGAGAATTCCCATGTGTCAAATTATTATTTGACTCTATGACAAGCTCCTTAGAATAAAAAACCATATTATAAAGACTTCACATTTAAAATTCTTTCCCCTCCTCACATTACAATGGCATACAGATCATTGAAACACACAAGGTTTAGGGTAGGAAGAGCTGTCTTAAAAATATTAAAAATTCATTTAAAAATATGTAAATAGCACAACTAACCTGATAATCCAGATTTCTCTAACATTAAATTGAGACACTGAAAAAATAAACACAGAGGAGAGTGGTGTCAATGCTGAAGATGGGAAATAAATCTTTCAGCAAATCTATGTTAGAATTTTCTGACATGAAGAGTGACTGACTGCTGGTCAATTCTTAAAACAATATAATTGGATAGACAAGATGTATTTGGGCTATATATTAAACCCTTCACAGATGAGATGGCTTTCAGGCAAAAAATTCACCATATCAGCTGAGCCAGTTTTCTCAAACTGGTAAAAAATTAAATGTGTGATGTCAGTTTGTTCCTTGACTTGAATAAATTCTGCCCTGGAGTTTGCAGATATAAGTTTTTTAAAAGTTAAAGCTGCAAATTCAACATGGGACCGGTAGCACCAGAGTTTCCTTCACTCTGTGCGTGGCTCTTCCGAACTCCGCAGCCTCCGGTTCTGTGCAAGGAATGTTGTCCAGGAGCTTGGGAGCAGCCAGCCTTACCTCTCTGACAGAGGCAGTCTCCTCCACAACTATCTCCATCTCCGGGCTGCAGCTTTGGTCACTCCCAACCACGAAGTACAGGAAGAGCTGAAAACCCAAACGCTAACTATCAGAATAAATATGGAAGTGTAAGAACAATTCCTGTGGCAAGAATGTCATCAAACAGCACTACAACAGCACAAAAAGCCAAGATAGTTGAGTTATGGCCATCAGCAGATCCTCATTAGCCACCCCTGGTCTCCAGAAATGCACAACTACTCCTTCCCCTGCACATCAAGGCCAGGTTGGACACTGGGGCTTGGAGCATCCTGGGCTAGTAGAAGGCATCCCTGCCCATGTCAGGAGGTGGAATTGGATGAATTTTAAGGCCCCTTCCAAGCCAAACCATTCTGGGATTCTGGGATATTTACAGCTTGCACATTCCAAGAGCAATATCCCCCTTTTTTTTCCCTTCACTTTCTTTAGGAAAGTCCCTGCACCAGGCTCCTCCCCTCCTACACTGCTGTACCTGAGTGGAAGTTGGAGCTTTCCCACGGCACAGCCCAAGCAAGCTTCCCATCTTCAGTTCTGCTTCCTTGACTGTGTAATCCTCAGGCACTTCAGGAAGGACAAATAAAAACATCAGTTTTATTATCCTCAGAGCAAGCTAAAAACCTTCAGTACCCTCTGGAGAGCTTAACTTGCTCAGCCCTGACAGCAGATCTGTGAGTGTCCTATGAGGAGAACAAAGGCATGGAGATCTCCCAGAGTCCATCAGAAGCACAGGTGGATTAGGGATGTGAGCAGTAAAACCAAGCTGGACATTTCAGTTTAACCCCTACATCTGTATTGGTACTTTTAAATGACTTAAAACTGGGGGAAAACAAACCCCACAGAACTGGTTCAGTTAAGCCTGGGAAACAGTGGAGTTACGTGTGGGTACTTCTGCCAGGAAAGGACAAACAGAGGCTCAAAATCTCCCCAGTGAATTTCTTACAGAACAGTTATGCAATAAATCAATTTACCTGGAGACAGAAGTTTCCCATTGCCACTTACAGGTCTAAGACAGCTCTCGGTTGCTGCAGCAAAAAGGGCAGGAAAGAGAGAAGTATTAAGTAATTCAAACAGGAATAAAATAGGAATTTGGCTCAGAATTTCAGACAAGTAACACCTTTAAGATTGATTACATGAGGTTTATCTTAGAGGCCTCTCTCTGTGACATCAAAAATATTACTGGAGAGAGACTCCTCGAGGTCTCCATCAACAGCCTCAGCTTTTATTCTTTCACTAAAAGGAGAATTATAGCACTAAACCTGCTCAAAAGCCAGCAAATTGTAACATTAGCAGATTGACAAAGCAGCTGAACACCTACCCAGCTCCTCCTCCAGCTGAAGCTCCCGGATCGCTTTCATTTTGATATCTGACATCACCTAAAAGACAGGGACATTAAAAGGGATATGAACAGCCTGGAATGCCACCAACAGCTCTGCTTGTTCAAGTGCCAGTGCACAAAGATAATCCTTCCCCATCTCTTTTAGCCTTGGCTACTGACGCCACCTCAAACTTCCATTTACCAATGGAAGAAAGAGAAAACTGTTTGACACTAAAACACTGCACTGCACTTTGCACTGCCTGCAAATATTCCAGGGATTGTAACGCTGAGCTCAACACTAATTTCTGCAGGGAAAAGCCTCATCTCCGAGGCTAAATCAAATGAGCTGGGCCAAGTGCAGTGGCCAAGCTGTTCAGGAAAGCAGAGTCCTTACTGTGTCAATAGTGGCAGTGATTTTAACATGTTTCTCCTCCTCTTCCTCCCCACAGAAGTTTTTCACTTGGAGCCAGCTGATGTCATAGGTGAAAGCAGTCAAATTCCCACTTGCCACGTTGACAAAGCTGTGGGAACCAGCAGTGCAAAGACAGTCAGAGATGGGAAAACCAAACCTTGGCAGGGCTACATCACTCACCAGCACAGCTCCCAAATAAATGGATGATGCCAGAGCTGATCATAGTGATGGCATCCCACAGAGCAGAGGCCTCAGGGAGCACAGAGTGTCATGAGACCCCAGATTTGCCCTTGGCAGCTTTGGATTCACTAAGCATGAGTTGCCCCCACCAGGATTTTCCCCCCCTTACAAGTGTAAATCAAAACGTTGTGACTGGTGCTACGTTTTGAGGGCAAGAAAAATCTAACAGCTGAAAAATAGCTGGTCTGAAAAACTTAAGATGAAAATACTTGTATTTATAAGCTCAAAGTGATAACTAGTTGCAAGAATATATGCTGTAAGTATCATTCGAACTAAAAGGTTTTGCCAAAATTGCTTTTTGTTGTTGTTGTTGTTGTTTAATCATAGTCATAATCAAAAATCTTACCTCTGGTCATGGCTGTCTAAGATCAGCACAGAGCACCCATCCCTGAGCCCAACGCTTCGGACTGTTTCCTTCATGTCTTCCTCATGGAAAACTTCCCAGTTCTTGGCTTCTCTGTCTGCTCCTGAGCCATTTTTGAGTATGATACCCCCTGCTGGAGCCAAGGCCGAGTGCAGCTGCCCCAGGCTGGTGCTGCAGGAGACGACGAGCTGGGTCTCGCTGAAATGCTGCCCCTTGCCACCCTCGTTGTGCTCGGCCAAGCGAAGCACGTTGAGCACCACGGGCTCGTGCTCAGGGCCTGTCAGCACCTTTGTGCCTCCAACCTGAGGGAAAGGAGGAAGGAATGCCAGCTTTGTGTGATCCAGGAAATACAGGAGAGACCGGGCAGCGAGAAGATTGAGACTCTCCCTTCACAAGCAAAACACCTCAGACCAAATTTGTACTGAGCAAACAACTGGAGGAATCATAGGTGTTGGGAAGAGATGGCAAAATGTTATCCACAGAAGCTGTGGCTGGATCCCTGGAAGTGTCCAAGGCCAGGCTGGACAGGCCTTGGAGCAATCTGGGACAGTGGAAGGTTCTACCCCCACAGCAGGGGTAGAATGAGATCCTTAAGTCCCTTCCCAAACCATTCCATGGTAACAGCAGCTGGGAACACTTGGCAAAATCTAGAACACAGGAATTTAGCCCAAATGTTACTGAATATTGGGACTTTACATTTTACAATCTTGGTCTTTCTGATATTCAACCCTAGTTCTTTGCTGAAGAAAATTTAATGGCACAAAAGCTGCAATAAAAAAAACTACACCAAAAATAAAGCCAAGACAAACCTGACTCTGTTACTACATGTTTGGGTGGTTTTGTTTGGTTTGGGGTCTTTTTTTTTTGTGAGAAAGCCAAAATAAAATGAATACTTTTACAATAAAAATAATTCCAAAGTAGCATTTTATTCCACTACAGAGAGAATAAAATGCTGTGCTTGACAACCACTTCCAGGTTAAGCAGAAGCCTTAAAGGAAGATGGAGAACTACAAAAGCAGCACAGGATTTCCAGGAGACCTTGCACAGTCTTATCTCTTCAGAACTGACAGGGAAGGAAGTGCTTGGTTCCTTTACCTCTTTCCCATTCCAGATGAAGATGTCTGCTCCATCAGCCAGCCCAATCCCATCCAGGGTCAGCTCATCTCCTAAAAATTAGGAGCAAATCATCAAGTTCTTGCTCCTCACAAACCACACAAACAGGGTCAGCAAGTTTTTAAAAGTCACTACACTTAAAGAACTGTACAAGCAGGGGGAGGAATATTTAGAACAGCTCTCAGTGTCTCTCTATTTTGATGTCAACATCACAGAGAGTTGTGTTATGTTCTTGATTTTCTCAAGCTGACCACAGAGAACATAAAATTTAAAGTTCCTGAGTAAGTTTTTAACGACTGACACTTAGAATAGCCTAACAAAGCAAAGCTGGAGACAAAAATGACAGTTTGAAAAACTGATGTACCCTTAATAAATTAATGAACTCTATGTGAGCACTTCCTTTACAAAATTCCTACTTCAGCTGAAGTCTAACCTACATTTTCCTTTGATGTCACCCTGGCTCCTCTCTTCTATCCTCTCCTCCACCTATTAGGCCAATCCTATGAAAGCAAGTATCCACAACCAAATCAAGGGCAAGACACAGACTGATACATTCTCATCAGCAAATGTTCTTAACCTGCTTAAGATATGCAGTCTTACTGCATTTCACAACAAAGATTTCACAGCAAAGTCTCAAAATCATTCATTCCACTAATAAGAGCGAAATAAATAATTTAAATAACTTATAACATGAGTATGAGCCGGAAGAGTGTTCAGAAATACACATCTCCAGGACGGTTTATAGATGAAATCTTTGATGTCTGCAGGAATTAAAGTACAGCAATAGCATGGAAGCTTGGCATGCAGTCCTCTTACCATCAAGCACCTGGTACAGGTGTAATCCTGCTGGTAAAGGCTTGGCCATGCTGAGAACCATGTCACCTTCCCAAGACTCCAACATCTAATTGGGAAAAAATAACCAGAAAAATTATGTAAAATGACAGTGAGCAGAAACTCACAGCACTCACAATAATTACCATCTGCTGAACGGCCTGACTCCCAAGCTCACTTGCTGACATTTAACTGGTGACTCTTTGAAAAGACAAAGACAACTCTGACACAAAATGAAATAGTTGAGAATAAGCCTAGAGCTCTGCAAGTGTCAATCCATGGCCACGCACATTCTGCCCAAATATAGTTAATTAGCTCATGTGAACTTCGAAGTCTCCATAGTTAAAATTCCACCAATTTCATGGCTTCAAGAACAGACCCCACACCACTCTTTCCTCCTGTGTAAACCCATATGAAGTTTTTAGCCTCCTAAGCTCCATCTGCTGTTGAAAATTTCTCCTTGACACAAAGATTGCAGCATAAATATATTTGCAAAGGTTGCAGTGGCTCAAGTAAAAATGATGTTTGAATTCATCTGATAAGAGCAGGTACCTGGAACACTGCCTGCCGAAGCTCTCCCAGTGTTTTCCTTCTGTCAATGGTCAAATCCACCACACTCTCTTTCCAAGAAAGTGAAGGATGCAAAGCCCCGTTGTGGAATTTGTAGCAGGAGCTCAGGTGGAGATGTAAATCAATGCCATTGTTTGCTGACTCACATTCAGCTCTTTGGGAGAACAGCACAACAAATTGGTGAATTTAACACCAAACAGGTGTTTCTGTGTAGCTGTCCTGGAACTGATCCCCCCCAGGGCTACATTCCTCTCCTTTATACCTGCCCCTAGTTCTAGCAGCAAACATTTAAAACAATAAAGGAGTGGAATTCACTCAGAAACACAATCCCAAGATAGTTTTGGTTGGGAGGGACCTTAAAGCTCATCCAGCTCCACACCCCTGCCATGGGCAGGGACACCTTCCCCCACCCCAGGTTGCTCCAAGACCTGTCCAACCTGGCCTTGGACACTTCCAGGGATCCAGGGGCAGCCACAATCTTGTGTGAAATATCCCATCAACTGCCACTCTAGTGTCTCTATTTTGATATCTTAACTGTGATTCAGGTGTATCAGCACTTGTGTGTCCAACCCGAATACCACAAGCTCTTCACTTTTCTGGCAGAGAATAGCACTTATCTGTAAATTCACCATAAACCAAGCCCTTCCCCCTTCTCCCAGTGCAAAACTCCCTGTGTGAACACAGTTAAGATAATGCATTCCACTCTCTTTCCAGAATTGCAGTGATTTTCAGCAGAAAATGGTACAATTTGAAACTGTAAGTATGTTTCCCTTGAAATTCCGTAGGCTGCCTGCTAACAGGGAAGGCAGGGAACCAGCAGAATATGGATATAGAAATTATATTCCTCAATTAACCTCTATGACATTGAACTATTTGGGTTCTGACTCTGCTCAAGGAATTTCTTTCCTTTTGGATCCCTTGGGAGTCCTGCAGGTAAGAGCTGTCTGAGTACAGTGACACCAACACACCTCTTTTTTTGCAGCTCTGTATTAGCAACATTCATTTCATTCAGCAGGTGCTCAGGAATTTGGTACCTTGGATTTCCTCGTGCTGCAACAAAAATAATACAGGCTTAAAATGTGGTTTGGCAAACAAGAAAAGTGATCAAGAGGAGACATTACAGTAATCACTGAAAGCTCAACTGCAAGATGATATAAAGAACAGACAAATGCTTTTACTCCCTCCAATCAACCTTTCCTTAAGGGAACATAACACATAAATACCATTAACAATAACTTGTATTTGTTCCAGCTGCTGCTCTGCCATTATTTGTGGAGCATGCTAAAAACAAATTAGTCAGCTACAGCCAATTACTCAGTCACCACCTCCTCGTATCTTCATTTAATTCTTTTTTCTAATGATCACTATAAGGAAAGCTGGAGAAAATAAAGCTTGGAAAGGACAAAGAAGCCCCCTAGAAAAAGAGGTCAAAACAGGAAGCCCCCTCAGAATCTACACAGGAGTTTTTGTACCTTCAGGGGGCCTTTTCAGCTGAGCTTTCCTGTAGAACAGCATGTAGGCACTTTCTTTACCCTGGAATTGCTTCTCAATATCCTTCTCCTTGATGGGCTGGACTTTGGAATCGTTCAGATCAAACCAGTGGCACCCAGCAGAAGCAGCCCTTGGCCTTGGGGGGTTCTTCTCACAGTTCCACTGGACATCATTTTTCTGGGAAGGGCTCTGGAGATTTTGTCCATGAGAATCCAGCCTGAACTTGTGTGCTTCCTTCAGGCCAACCTTACTTCCATCAGGACTCAGCTGGAATATCTGAGGATGATTCTGCAAATACTGAAAGGGAAGCAAGGACAGGATGAAGACACCAAGTGTTAAATGCAGCAGCCTGCAGGAAGCTGCTCCACCTGATTCTCCTCAAAGTAAAACACAAACCCCATTAATTCAACCCTCATTTTATGGTGCTTCCTAATGTTTACCTCTGTAAAAGCCTCACATCCACACTTCATGCCTACATTTAAATATTTCTTGTGGAAACTGCAGGGAGGTCCCTTCAAAAAACAAGCTAACATCAGTTTTCCACCTACCTACAACACAAATGCTGAAGCCTTTTCCTTAAGACATCATAAAATACAGCAACCAATTGGAAAATTGGTTTTACTGGAAAAAAAAATACTAAAAGTCTCAGGCAAACAATTCCTTGCTAATCTTATGTTCACCAGCCTTCTAATTCACATTACAAACCTCTCTTGCACATGCTAATCCAAGGGTCCATATTCTCAATTATCATCCTCCTGGCTATTCAATAAGAAAATGAATGATTATTAAAGTTATCTAAAACCAAAACTAGCAAACCTGTGATTACCTTTCGTAATGCTCCATATTGTTTTCTGTATTTCTTATTCCAGGACACCCCTTTCTTCTCCAGTAATTTCTGCCCTAATTGATCTACAGGAATTTGTTTAGCTTCTTCCTGCAGAGAAACGAAAATCTAAGGTAACATAAGCTACAGAAGTCAAGGGGTCAACACAAAGAAGCTAATTTTGAAGTGTTTTAATCATTCCTGGTTTTTAATAAGCTGCTGTAGCATCATCTGGAGCTGTGTCAGAGGGGGTTTAGGTTGGACATCAGAGGAAGGTTATTCTTTCAGAGTGTGGTGGAACACTGCCCAGGCTCTCCAGGGAATGAGCACATTCCCAAGGATGCCAGAGCTCCAGGACAGCATTCTCAGGAATGCACAGGTGGGATTGTTGGGGGGTCCATGCAGGGCCAGGAGCTGAATCCATGATCCTTGTGGGTCCCTTCCAACTCTGCATATTCTGATTCCTTTTGCAACAGCTTTGGTGAGCAGCTTTAGGAATGCTCCAAAAGGACCTTTCTCCATATGAGGAGTCACTGTTAATATTGAAGCCAAGTTTTAAATGCTTCTGAACTTTAAAAGTTCAGAAGAGCTCTGGACACTTAAGCCTGCTCACTCTCCCAAACACCAATCCCTTGCAGGTTCCCTAGCTCCAAAACCAAAGCAACGAACTCCTTACATACCATACCTCTGATAAAATCCTTTTCAAGACTGCCAGTGGGTTTTCTGTTTCTTTGGCATTCTCAGTGTCTCTTAAAGCCCTCTCTTCAATCAGCCCATCCTCTTCCTCCTGGGTAAGAAAGACACTCACAAATATTGTGGTTCCACACACAATTAGAGGGTTAGATTATTCTGTGTTGACATCATCATGCACAATTTCAGAGTGTAAAGGACATTCTGATAAACTGCCCATCTCAATGAGGCCAATCACACAAAGCCTCATCAAAATATTAATTAAGTCTGGATGCAGATTCATCCAGTAGCTCTAAATGCTTTTCTGAAAAGTACAACCTCAAAAGCAAGGAAGAAAAATGTTTAGGACTTACTTGGAGTTGCCAGTTTCCTAATTCATCCACATCTCTGATATAAACATGATAGTGTCCTCCATAGCAGCCACCTTTGTGTATAATAACAGAGAAGAGCTCATACATGTACTCTGAATCATCCATTTCAGTCTTTAAAAAGAAAAACAATAATTGTAACAACAACCGAGGTCAGTCTCTCACATAAGGCCAGCTTTATACCTTCAGCATCACTTCAGACATTTCTCAGTGTGTTTGCATGAGACTAAAACAGCTTTTGAGGGCTGGGGATAGGCTGATAAACCATAAAACCTCAGAACAGTTTGGGTTGGAGGGACCTTAAAATTCATCTGGGTTCTTGCCAAGGGAAGGGACAACTTCCACTAGTCCTGTCCAAGCTGGCCTTGGACACTTCCAGGGATGGGGCAGCCACCACTTCCCTGTGCAATCTGTGTTTATTCAACAAGTAGGATTCTGAATCATTCTAGAAATTCAAAATATTTTCAATTTCAATGCTTGTCCACAACCAAGCTTATTTTGTTTTAAAGAGGAGAGAGAGAGAAGCAACAACACCTGGAAACGCTAAAACTGGGGAGGGGAAGAAAATGCCTCCTCAAATGCAAACACTGAGAAATTTCCAAGCTTGCACTGCAACACTTCAAGAAGTAAAATGTCTGTTCCATAACAGTGCCTCTGTTATGTTGTAGAAGGACCAAAATTTGTCACTGAGCAATGGCATAACTCAGTTTATAACCAGAAACGTATTTATGAATGCAAACACAACGAAAAATTGAATAACTACAGGCACCTAAAGCACATATAGCTCAATTTATACATGATGCTATCAGAGAATAACCACACAAAAATAAATTTCCATTTCCAGATAATCTTCCTGTCAAGGAAAGGTTTGATAACTTTTGGGTAATTATTTTACCCTTCCCCCTTGTAGCTACAAGATAGCTCAGTTCAAAAGTGAAGGACACCACAGAGTTATTCAAATACCTGACAAAATGCAAAATAAGAGATAACCTTGAGCTGTGGGTTCTCTGCTGAGCATACAGAAACTTTTAACAAACATTACCAGTGCCCACCTGCTCACAGAAAGGCCTCAGGTTGATCTGGATGGGGAATGTGTAGCAACTCGTTTCCTTATACCTCTCACACTTCTCAAAGTCAAAGTTGAACCTCAGGAGGGAAATGGTGAGGAAGGGAGGCAGCTTGCGTAGTTTAGCAGACTGGGAAGGGATTTAAAAAACACTTTAAGCACGGACTTAGAACAAAATTGTGTTTCCACCCTGCTGTGGTCAAATCCTTTTCCACCAAAGCTTTGTTACCACCAGAGAGACAAGAACAGTGCCCTCATTTTTGAAATGTCTTCCCTGATTCTCCTGATTTCTTCCAAATACACAACCTAAAAGCCACCCAGATCTTCTCTCCTTGTTGAGCCCCACATCCTCCTTGATTGGTGATCACCAGTCCCATACTTGATCCTGCCACAGCAAATTAAGGACATTGGTGAAACCCAGTCGGTAATGACAACTCCCTAGTCCACGGGCTCTATACAGGCAGTCACAGAACAACCAAGAGCTAAAGTGTCCCTCATTTCCACAGGGGTGCACCCTCCATACAGGAAAGTCAGGAAAATCCATTTGAATGACTCCAGATTAATCCAGATCCGACCACTTGATAAGTGAGCACATCAAGAACCCTCCTGAGAAATAAAACTAACCACCTTCTACCACCTGTGACAGCAGGTGTGGGTTCCATGGCCACATTTCCGAGTCTTTCCAACATCTCCATCCTCCCCTCCATTGGCAGAGGCATAACAGGAACACACACAAGGTTTAAAAAATCCCCTGAATTAGGAATTCCATTTGCATCCACAGTCTGGCAACCCTCATCTCTGTGATTCCCTAGCAAAATTCAGAGTTCCCATTCTCCTCCTGCATAGATGAGCACTTGTGAGAGGCAGACAACTTATCCTGTACTGCCTTGAACCCAGTCCAGTTAAACCCCAGCTAGCTCTTGCAATAAGACATGTGAGGCACTGCTGAGTGTTCCTGAGCTCCCAGGTCACTGATTAACCTGGCATGACCTCAGCTTCCATTTGGACTACTCCCTCAATATCCAGAAGGCTGCCAGGTTTGGATTTCACCAATCCTGCAGGAGGCCAAGGGGCTGTGACCAGGGCAGAGTGCACCAGCAGCCTGAGTCTGCCTCCCTCCACAAAAACAGAGCAACAGATCCCATTCCCTGCACAGAGCAACAGCTGCTCATTATTCTTCTCTCTCATTTGGGTTCTCCAGAAGTGAGCATACATGATTTCTCTCATTGCATATTTTTACTTTATGCTTTAACTCATCTTTTAGCCAATCCCCCCAAATGCCCAGAACAAGGTGTAGCAGAGGTGTTGAATGAGTCAACACTCTCCAAATTACACCAGACTCAGTGTTAGGGACAAAAAAACTGCAACAACATGTGGGAAATGAGCCACAGGAGCTTTCCTTGACATCCCTGCTGAAGTTTCATAGAATCCCTGAACGGTTTGGGGGTTGGAAGGGACCTTAAAACCCATCCAGTGCCACCCCCTGCCATGGGCAGGGGATGTTCCACTATGCCAGGATGCTCCATGCCCAGCCTTAGATACTCCCAGGGGTGGAGCAGCCACAGCTGCTCTGGGCACCCCGTGGCAGGGCCTCCCCACCCTCACAAGAAAGAATTTTTTCCAAATATCACATCTAGCCCTACATCATCCCACCCCAAAGTGTTACCTTTGAAGCTTCAACCAGTTTATCACAGGCCCCACATCGATACAAGTTGTCATTCTCAAAGTATTCTTCTTCCACATACATGTTCCACAGGGCCTCCTCCAAGCCAGCCACACCTTTCACTGCTACCGTGAGGTCCAAGAAATCTTCCTGTGCAGAAAGGACAAGAAGAAATAAGGTTCTGAGGGGTCTAAGTTTGTGGTGATTACAAAGATACCCATCCTACTCATCACACTGATGGGCAAAAAACCCTTGTACAGTCACAGAAATTGATTTTTAAAAACTGTTTAAGTTACAAAGAGCATAACAGACTGTAAAGATATATTTTGCTATTACCTCACTGCACTCTGTGCTAACTACGTCTACCAAAGGCAGGAGTTGTGAACTCAGAAGATGCAAACCATTTGGGTTTTTCACCTCCCATGTAGAAAATGCAGCCAAAGACAAAGTCCAACACTCACCACCTGCATTCAACAAGGCACTCAACAGGGATGACATTATTTTTGGACTTTAAAAATAAGAACATTTAAAGCCAATAGCCCAAAGAGAACCCCCCAGTGGAAGATCCCTGGCTTTACCTGTCTCTCACTGACGTTCTTGCACTCCTTACACACAATCTGGTTGACAACAATGCCATGGTACAGGCGGTTGATGAGGTCATGGCCTGACGTCCCCACAAGGGAAGTCTCCAAAGCACTGAAGAGGATCCTGTTCAATTCCTGCACATCATGCTGCCTCATCTCCTGCAAGAGGAAAACCAAACAGGAAGGACTGCAACACTGCTGTGCTTGTCTTATGGCTTAAAAATAAGATTTCAAGTGCCCCAGTGTCTCAATGGCTACTCATACATTTACTCCTTGAGTAGTAAAGTACTACCTTCATTATTATTATTTCTAATTTAGCTATGCTACAACCCACCTAAGACACTTTCACTTGGGTAGAATCATAGAATTCCAGAGTGGTTTGGGTTGGAAGGACATTAAAGATCATTTTGTTCCACCCCCTGCCATGGGCAGAGACACCTTCCACTATCCCAGGCTGCTCCAAGCCCCAATGTCCAGCCTGGCCTGGGACACTTCCAGGGATCCAGCAGCAGCCCCAGCTTCTCTGGGCACCCTGTGCCAGGGCCTGTCCACCTTCACAGGGAAGAATTCCTTCCCAATATTCCATTTAAATTTCCTGCCCTCTCTCAATTTGAAGCCACTCCCTAGATTTAGATTAATCTCTGACTGACACAGTTCAACTTGAGTAAGAATCCAAGTAACTGAGGATAAGAAGCCTTTTGGAAAAACACTCCTGGAAAAACAAAGGAAAAGCTACTGGAATTGTATCTAAGAGAGCAATCATCTTTTGTTCCTCCCTGTAAACAACTGCCATGGACTCCACGTGGAGATCCAACAAAACACACCAAGACCTGACCCAATTCAACATCATCTTCACAGCGTGAAGGATTTTAAGATATTTCCTAAATGTCAGCCATCCAGAACCCATCTCTATCCAGGGAGAAGAGTGTGGGGATGGGGACTGGCACCTCGTGGCTGCTCCAGCCGAAGCTCTCAGTGAGGTCTGTGGTAGATGCAGCCTGCTGGTCCAGGAGCAGGAGCTGAGCAAATAAGCGCTGCAGCTGCAGTGGGATTATCCGAACCTGGGAACAACAGCAAGGGAACACAGCCAGCACGTCAGGCACAGCCTTCAAAACAGTCATTTCAACAAAACCAGAAGCAATTTAGTACAAAGTTGGTGATAAACTACCCCTGACTATTTCATAACACACACTGCTCAGCTCACACAAAGCAATCACACTTTCTTCCCAAAAATCGACAGTGCCTCACCTTACACAGTCAAGGAGAATGGTTTGGGGTGGGAGGGACCTTAAAGCCCATCCCATCCTACCCCTGCCATGGGCAGGGACACCTTCCACTATCCCAGATTGCTCCGAGCCCCAGTGTCCAACCTGGCCTTGGACACTTCCAGGGATCCAGGGGCAGCCCCAGCTGCTCTGGCCACCCTGTGCCAGGGCCTGCCCACCCTCCCAGGAAAGAATTTCCTCCCAGTATCCCATCCATCCCTGCCCCCTGGCAGCCATTCCAGTGGGAGCCATTCCCTGTGTTCTGTCCCTCCATCCCTTGTCCCCAGTTCCTCCCCAGCTCTCCTGAAGGGCTTGTTGGTGTGGTGGAATGAGGTGGGGGGGAGAACATCTCAGCAGAAAGAGACTCCATATCTGATTTCTGAAGCAAAACCTTATAGCAATGAAAGCTTAGAATGGTGTGAAAAATCCAGTATCAGCCAGACCAAACTGCCTCTCTGTGTCAAATTCAGGTTTTTACTCATTTTCATCGGTTTCACATGAACCATATTCCTCCAAATCAACATCAGACAATGGCAAATAAGAAAATTCCCAACACCTTTGCATCTGGTTTCTTGCTGTCATCCAGAGTCCCAAGTTCTTCAGGTCCCAGGGAGAACAAAGCCTCTGCAATTGGTAAAAAAAATATTATTTAAAAAGACAACATCCCCTCTTTAAAAAGTTAATGTATTTTAATGTCAAACACTATGACTTTATTCTGCAATAATTTATGTAAAATTAAGTGTGTCCCAAAATCACCTGAGCTCACCATGTTTCTTAAATAAATAACCAGAAGTGCAACTCTTATCGAAATATCAATCCAAACAACATTTTAAGAAGGTTTTGAGCACCTCACCTCTAAATTCAGGTGTGAAAAGCAGAGTCTGCAGAAGGGAATTGAGGTAGCAGGTCCCACCCTGGTTTTTGATTCCACTGAGGTTGGTGAAATCCCTGGGAGCTGGAGGCTCAGACTCTCTGGGCTTTGATTTCTTCCCTTTCCCACAATGATTGTTGGAAATAAAGGAAAAGTCCTCTTCAAATAAGTCCCCAAACATTGTGAAGGCAGAAGAGTCCTTTAAAAAGACAAAATAAGCATTTACTATTAAAAAATGCAGTTGGACCCACCCACCTCAAATCCTCCCAGATAAACCTGGAAGCCCTGACTGAAAAATTTGTTTATAGTTTTTTTTCCACCTTATTCTGGTCATTCTAACAATTAATCCATGTCAAAGTGTAAATTAATGTAATAAAAAAAATCACTTCCGTTACCACAGATCTGAGCAGACTCCTCACCAGAATGAAACCCACCACAATTCCATTTTGCACAAAGCTGTTTATTCCCACAAGTGAACTATCCCCTACCTTGGAATATCCTCATCCACCTCCTCCAAACCCCTGGAACTTTTTCATCTAAGAGATTAAAGCAGAAAGATTTTAAAGTTTTACTTTCCCCATGAACATAAATAGGAAATAAATCACTTTGCATCAGCTTTTCCCCCTGTGAATGCAGCTTTTGACTGCCTTAAAATCTCTGTAGAGGCCCGTCCTCCCAAGCTGCTGGATGGAATTCCTGGGCTTGGCACTCATTCCCAGCTGCCTCCCAGTCCTTGTTCCTGTCTCCAGTCAGGCCTGTTGCACTTCAGCATTTAGATTCTTCTCCTCCCTGAATGCCCAGCAGCTCCTGGGTGGATGGTTTGTCCCAAAAAAGGGCCATATCCAGGAGACACCACCCACCCAGCACTCCAGAGAGTGCCAAATCCTCCCTCGCTCCTTATTTCTGGATCCTGGGAGCACTGTTGCTGGCAGCCTCCCTCCCTCCCTGAAAATCCACACAGGAATAGTAATTGGAAGGGATTCTGGATGGCCCAGTGCTTTCAGAGCACAGGGCCTCAAACTGGAATAAATCCGTGGCAGGAGAAACTAAAATCCTGAAATAAATCCGTGGCAGGAGATCCCAAAACCTCTCTTATAAATCCACGACAGGAGATCCCAAAATTCTCTAACATTTCCATGACAGGAGATCCACAAATCCCTCTACTAAACCCATGAGATTCCCAAACCCCTCTAATAAATCCATGACAGGAAATCCCCCAAACCCTTTAAGACAACAACGACAAACGATCCCAAACCCCTGTAATAAATCTGTGACAGGAGATCCTAAATCCCCCTAATAAAACCATGGCAGGAGATGCCAAAACTCTCTAATAAAGCCCTAAGATTCCCAAAGCCCTCTAATAAACCCATGCCCGGAGTCCCTAAAACCCTCTAATGAACCCATGCCAAAAGATCCCAAAACCCTCAAAAAAAACCCAAAGCAGAAGATCCCAAACCCCTCTAATAAATCTGTGACAGGAGATCCCAAATTCCCCTAATAAAACCATGTCAGGAGTTCCCAAAACCCTTTAATAATCCCATGCCAGGAGTTCCTAGATCCATGCAGGAGATCCCAAACCCCTCTAATAAATCAATGAGAACAGATCCCAAAGCCCTCCAAAAAACCCATGGCAGGAGATCCCAAACCCCCCGAATAAACCCACGGCGGGACATTCCCAAGCCCCTCTAACAAAGCCGTGCCAGGAGCCCCCCAGCCGGACAGTCTGTCCCGGGCCGGCGATCCCCGGCCCCTCAGGGCCCCTCACTCACCGTGCTGAACCAGGCCCTACCGCCACGAGCCCGCCGGCGCCGCCATATTTGTTGTGTGGGGCCGCGCAAAGCACGCTGGGACCGGCGGCCCGCGGAGGGGGCGCGGAGCATGCTGGGAGTTGTAGTTTTCCCGGCGTGAGGGCAGGGGGTGTCGTGGGAATCTGTGGGACCTTGGTCACTGCAAGTGTCCCAGGACACACTCGATGAAGCAGCCTGGGATGGTGGAAGGTGTATGTGAAAAACAGACTTGACTTTAGAATTTTTAAAAGTTTAGTAAGGGACAATGTCCAGCGCTGAGGTGTTTCTGGCTATTGGCCAAAGAGCACACTGGCAGATTAAGACAGTGTTATCTTTATACTGTTACATACTGAGGTACATGCATATTCATCTATTTCATACACTCATTCTTGTGAGCTTTTTGATGTTTCAGGAGCTCTTTTGTTTGATTTTACACTCTGATTTTATCTGCAGACATCCTCTGGGTTAAGTCTATATATTCTATTTCTTCTTGTGTTTCTGTCTTGTTTCACACTCCCTGATAAGGATTTCTTCTATAATTCTTCTCCGGTGCCCTGGTTTGTGTCACTGTTATCACTTAGAGAGGTTGGTCAGCAGATGTAGGGGAAACAACAAAATTTCTTTACACTATTCTCTTGGTTACATAGGAGCATTTTAACATTTCATGTTTTGCTAAGGCCTATGATATAATACATTCATCACACCACTATTTCTACAAGCTCTGCGGTGCAAAACTAATAGATTATGTTGCACTAACAAGGAGCTAAAATGAGTTGCAAGTTGTACCATATCCAAATACTTATGATCAATAACAGCATGTAAAAGTTAGTGCATAAATGCAAAAGCCGATATTATATTGTCATTTTTAACAGTGCCCCTACCCCTGCCGCAGGGTGGAAAAGGATGAGCTTTAAGGTCCCTTCCAACCAAAACCTTTCTGGCGTTTTACAAAGACCAGCGCCCTCTTTCAAATGAACAGTTGTTTTGTGTCATGGATTTATTATGGGGATTTGGGATCTCCTCTCAAGGATTTATTCGAGGCATTTGGGGACTGCCTTTCATGGATTACAGGGGCTTCGGGATCGCTCTTCATAGGTTTATTTGAGGTGTTTGGGGATCTCTTTCTGGATTTGTTAGAAGGGTTTGGGGCTCTCTTTTCACGGATATATTAGGGGCATTTAGGATTTCCTGTTTATTAAACAGGAGATGGGTTTATTAAAGGATTTTGGGATCTCCTGTCATGGATTTCTTTGAGGTGTTTGGGAACCACCCTTCATGGATTTATTAGAGGGGCTTGGGCATCTATTGTCCTGAATTTATTAGAGGTATCTTGGAATCTCTGGATTTATTAGAGGCATTTGGGATCTCCTGACATGGATTTATTAGAGGGGTTTGGGGCTCTCTTTTCATGGATTTAGAAGAGGGTTTTTGGGTTCTCTTTCTGGATTTCTTAGAAGGGTTTGGGGCAATGTCCTGGGGTGACTTTATGATGCTTGTATCCCCAGCTGAATTGTTTATGTCACATATTAAGTTCTGCACCTTTAAGACTGGCTCTGAGAGCAAAGAGGGGGAAGAAGAAGCCGAAGTCTGTGTTCAGAAAGAGCACTCACTGTCCCACATCCTGCTCCTGGACTGTGTTGTCTGCAGCACAGACAGACAGCAGGACAGAGCTCTCCTTTGCTTTTAGTTAGTTTTTAGCTTGCTGAGGCAGAGAAGTTCCCTGGACTGTTTTTTTTGTTTTTCCTCAGATCTGTTGAAACCTGCTCTGGACTGAAAACCCAGGCAAACCCCGGGAGCTCAGGGCCTGGGCCTTGGCACTTTCCAGCACCGGAGGGACTGATAAGAGACTGAGTGAGCTGAACTACACCCCATGAAAAGGACATTTCTGGATTTGCCAACTCATCGAACAGTGAGAGGTTTCTTTGTTTAATATTATGCAATTTATGTCAAATAAAATAAAGTTTTTTCCACTTTTCTCCAAGAAAATCTTTTTCCCGATCCAGCTGGGGGAGGGGCTGCTTGAATTTGCTTTCTCAAAGGACCCCATTTGGAGGTTCTCTCCCAAATTTGCCCTAAACCAATACAGTTATTGGCACCCAATGTGGGGCTCGAGACAGTGGAGAAACCTGTACTGATTACTGATTGCATTTTGGTTGTACTTACTCTGTACTGGGATAAAGCAGTGAGTGGCCATATTGTTTGAATGCATAATGTCTCTCAGGATGGAGGCCTTCATGTGGTTCTGGTCCCTAGGCTGTTTTGAGGTTTGAATACCTTTCTGGTCCCTAGGTTTATTTTCTTTTCCAGAGATAACTCCAGTATTGTCCCTAACACGTAGCTTTACAGTAGAGGGGCGCAGATTAAAATAGCTATTGTGATGGGCTTGGTGATAATGGTTTATAGGAAGCTCATAAAGATACTGGAGTTTGTGCCATGTATATTTGGCTTATGGTTTCTTCATCCTACCCTGCCTCCCAGTCCCAGTAGCATGTTTTGGGGGTTTATTAGTAATTGCACCCAATTTGTTAGAGGAGGAGCCGGGGATGAGGTTTTTCAGCCTTTCTGTTATGTCCCATTTTGAGAATGAGTTTTCCCTGAGTGTTAAAGATACCAGTTTCCTGGTATTTAATCTGCTAAGCTTCCTCTATACAGTCTTCAGCTTCTCTAGAGTGAGGGCTGAGACGTTCAGAGGAGCTGATGAGACCCCTGACCCAGGAGTAGACCCAGGTGTGGAAAATCTTGAGTGGTGTGGCAAATGGCAGGACATGGGCCAAACCCTGAAGGAATTTTCTGATTTTATAGCCTGGACTTTCCACAGGAACAAATTCAGAACCCTGCTGAGGTGGGGAAATACCTGAAAGAGGAGTGCCATGGTGATTACAAGGAGAAAAAGATCATTGCAATAAGCTGGGCCCTGGTGTATGCTTATAGCACGCTGCTAGATACTGTAAGGCAGGGAGATAAATCAGCAGCTACCCCAGTCACTCAGGCTGCAGCCAAGCCAGCAGCCAAACCAGACAGTGAGCCCAAGCCAGCAGCCAAACCAGACAGTGAGCCTAAGCCAGCAGCCAAACCAGACAGTGAGCCTAAACCAATGCCTGTTGCTCCTACCATAAGAGGCATGAAATAGAAAACCAAAACCAATCATCCAGTGGATGATGATAATGGTGATGCAGGGGACGGACCCTCAAGACCAGCAACTGACACAAAATCAGAAGTCACTAGTGAGCTCTTTTCCTCTGAAGGACCTTTATGGTCTAAGAAAGGACTACACTCGACGACCTGATGAATCTATAATTAGTTGGTTAGTCCGTCTGTGGGATGCTGCAGGTGAGGCTACAGTTCTGGATGGCACTGAAGCGAGGCATCTGGGATCCCTGTCACATGATCCGGTTATTGACCAGAGAATGATGAGGGGGGCTAACCCTCACAGTCTCTGCGCACGGGTCCTGGGAAGTGTGGCACAAAGATATCTGTGTGTAGATAGGGAAAGAAAGTACACCCCACAAGCTGGGCTGTGGTTCTTCCTGCGTGACTGTGGAGAAGACATGAGGAGATGGGATGGAAAATCTACTGCTGCTCTGGAAAAACAGGTGCATGAATTGGAAGACAGCAAGGCTCAGAGAGGAAGTACCTCCTAAAAGAAAGCTGCTCCAGTAGCCTGTAGCCAAACTACCAGGTATGATGATGATGACACCATGTCCGATCCCCTTGAAGAAACCTCCAAGACAGATGAGCAGGGCAAGAAGGATAACCAGGCTTAGGGGCACCCTGCCCCTAGCCAGGTAGAGGCCAGGGAAAACTGTGTCTTTTGGACTGTGTGGTTCCCTTGGCCTTGTACATCACAGCCACAAAAATATGAGGCCTTGGTCTATGCTGGTGTGCAGTGCACATTAATTCCATCAAGACATGTAGGGGCAGAATCTATTTCGCTGGCATGACAGGGGGATCACAGGACTTTGCTGGAAGCTGATGTGAGACTGACTGGAAATGAGTGGGAAAAACACCCTATTGTGACTGGCCCAGAGGCCACACGCATTTTGGGCATAGGCTTCCTCCAAAGCGGGTGTTTCAAAGACCCAAAGGGACTCAGGTGGGCATTTGGGATGGCAGCTGTAGAGACAGAGGGCGTCAAGCAATTGAACACTTTGCCTGGACTATCAGAGAACCCATCTGCAGTAGGACTCCTAAAAGTGGAAGAACAGCGAGTACCAATTGCCACCTCGACGGTGCACCACGGCAGTATAGAACAACTTGAGATGCTGTGATCCCCATCCACAAGATGATCCGAGAGCTAGAGAGCCAACGGGTGGTCAGCAAAACCCACTCACCCTTCAACAGCCCCATCTGGCCTGTGCACAAGTCTGACAGAGAATGGAGATTGACTGTGGACTATCGTGCCTTGAATTAAGTGACTGCAGAGCGCTGCTGTGCCGGACATGCTGGAGCTCCAGTACATGCTGGAGCTCCAGGACTCCAGTCCATGGCAGTGAAGTGGTCTGCCACTACTGACAATGCCAATGCATTTTTCTTCATTCTCCTGGCAGCAGACTGCAGGCCTCAGTTTGCCTTCACGTGGAGGGGAGTGCAGTACACCTGGAACCGACTGCCCCAGGGGTGGAAGCACAGCCCCACCATCTGCCATGGACTGATCCATGTGAGGGCCAAGGAATCAGCAAACAGAGAAGTGTTGGCAATCCCCTAGAGTGCTTCATCCTAGGCCAGGCACTTTATAGTGAGAGAAATGTATCTCCCAGACACCCTTTCCTGTTTTATGTTAAACTGTTGCACCCCATTGGTGTTCTCCCCTGCCATTCCACCCTGCTACTTGTATCCAAGTTTCCCCCTCCCCTCTCCTTCCCTAGATATACCCCAGTTTTTTCCTCAGTTGGGCAGAGCTGCTGTCACTGGCTCCCTTCACTGCTATAATAAAGGCTGTTTCTCAGTGGAATGCCATGCAGCTCTCCAGTCTCTCTCTCTGCTTCGCCTGCACGCTGTGGCTGAGCTGAGATCACTCACCAAGCAGACGGCGTGCCTGTGCTCCTGGGCAGTCCTTTTCACGACGGCTACTTCAGGGTAGTGGCGGCACCTCTGCCATCGACCCTGCCGCAGCAGATCCAGGCTGCACTGGAAAAGGGTGAGGCTCCAGAACATCTGCAGTACATAAATGACATCATTGTGTGGGGGACACGGCTCCAGAGGTCTTTGAGAAAGGAGAGAAAGTCATCCAGATTCTCCTGGAAACCTGTTTCGACATCAAGCGGAGCAAAGTTAAGGGTCCTGCTGGAGAGATCCAGCTCCTGGCAGTAAAGTGGCAAGATGGACGGTGTCAGATTCCCAGTGATGTCATCAACAAGATCATAGCAATGTCTCCACCAACCAGCAAGAGGGAAACTTTCTTAGGTGCCATATGTTTTTGGAGAATGCATATTCCTGAATGCAGCCAGATCATGACCCCTCTCTACCTGATCACCCACAAAAAGAACACTTGCCAATGGGGCCCTGAATAGCAACAAGTCTTTGCCCAGATGTGATGGATTGGCATTTAAGAAACAAAGAGAAACACCTAAGGAAGTTAAAGCTGCTGGAGGCTGGTGGAAGTTTTTCTCCTGGCCAATAACTGTGCATTTCTGAGAACTGACAGCAGTTTTGACCATTGAAAAGTGAGATCAACCTGTGAACACCACCTTAAGACCTAAGCCCCTCTCTCTGGTTTCCAGCTTTTGAAGAGGTAACAGGGCTCCAGTTCAGTTGCCCACCCCTGTTATAGTCCTTCCTCCCCGGGGGACCCCTCTGTCCCACCCCTTGTGGTGAGAGCCTGCTGGTCTCTGGGCACAGGCCACGGAGGGGGTCCTGGAGTGGATACAACACGGACTCAAAGTATCTAGACAGAGGAGGCTCAAACTTGCTGGAATAATCCTGGGTTTATTGTCTGTCATCCATCCGGGGCAAGAGAGAGACCAAAATGCTCTGGGTCTTATCTCTTATACCAGGGGGCAGGGGTGATTAGGGGATGCAGGGAGGTCACAGACAATAGGAAGGGGGAAGGGAAAGAAGGTTTTCAGGTAGGAACTAACATTACACAAACCAGAGGTGAGTTTTACCCTTGGGAGATACCAAGATTTTTTAGATGCACTACAACACCTCACCCTTTTCTGTTATACAAAAATGAGAAACATGGATTTGAGTAAGAGGTAGGTTATTTCTAAAAAAAAAAAGAAAACAGAAATTTTTTAAAACATATTCACAGCCAGAGTATGCAGGTCAGAGGCTAGAAAGGTTTCTTCTCGCTCTCTCCGGCGGCGTCTTCTCTTGGAAGCAACAGCCACTTGCTTCTCTTCTCTTCTTGCTGGGGCTGGATTCTTTGGAACAAAAGGTTTTACCCATTTCTTAGGAATCCATCGGGGGCCTGTGGGGGTGGATACACACGCGTAACAACGCCCCCAGGTGACAAGTTCATAGGGACCCTTGGTTTGCCAAATTTCAGGGTCCCTGATTAAAACCGGTGGACGCTGTGACAATTTAAACTGATCACCACTGTTAAAATGCTGAGTTACAGGAGGATTCATGTTTTCAAATGAGCAGTTCAAATGAGGAAGTTAATGGTAAACAGAGCTTTACAGAGTTTCTGTTGTGGAGACATCCACACAGCCTCGCTACCTTGCCTGGCTAGGATTTGTTTGAGCGTCTGGTGTGTACACTCAATAGCTGCTTGACATGTGGGGGAGTGGGGGATGCCCGTTTTATGTTCCACCCCCCACTGCTGGACAAATTCCAGGAACTCCTTGGATTGATACGCTGGGCCATTATCTGTTTTAATTTGCTTAGGGATTCCCAATACGGAAAAGGCTTGTACTAAATGTTGTTTAGCATGCACAGACTTTTCTCCTGCATGAGCAGAGGCATACACCGCTCCTGAGTATGTATCAATACTCACATGTACATACTTAAGGCGACCAAAACTGGGGATGTGAGTGGTATCTGTTTGCCACACCTCACAGCTCTTAAGGCCTCGGGGATTAACCCCGATGCCTAATGATGGCACTGCCTGGAGCTGACAATTGGGACAGGTAGCCACAATGGCTTTAGCCTGATCCTGTGTCAGCTGGAACTGACGAATCAGTCCTGGCACATTTTGATGGTATTGCTGGTGACTTAACTTTGCCTGTTGAAACACATCTGGGAGACGTACCTTTTCAGCTGGGGCAGCAAGGGAATCAGCCTTCTGGTTCCCCTCAGCAATTTCACCTGGCAACAGGGTGTGAGATCTTATGTGCATCACATAGAAAGGTTGTTCTCGATTTGAAACCAAATAAATCAGTTTTGAAAGCAATCTAAAGAGATGTTTGTTCTCAGTGTCCTTGAGAACTGCCTGTTCCACTCTGGACACCAATCCTGCTACGTAGGCTGAGTCAGTAACCAAATTAATCAGTTCTGAAAATTTCCCAAAGGCTCTCACGACCGCAGCCAGTTCAGCTATCTGGGGTGACCCCTCTACAAACTCAACATCAGCTTCCCAAAGCTGAGTCTATGGATTTCTCCAAGTCATCACCGACTTGTGGGATGTCCCAGATGCATCAGTGAACACTGTGAGGGCTTTGAGTGGCCTTTGGCTCCTTTTCTCACAAGGAATAAGGTGGAATTCCTCATGAAACAATTTGTGTGATGGTGCATGGACCGAAATTTGCCCACTATAGCTGTCCAGAGCAAACTGGAGGTTAGCATTGCTCTGCAGCAGATGCTCAAACATCTCTTTGGTCATTCTCTCAGGGGAGTTTTTGCCTTCTCCAGAGAGCCTGACTGGGAGGTGAATACACATAAAATCACAACCTGCCAGTTCCCGCAGCCTTATCCTGGCCTTTTGAATCAGCTGAGCCATCAGCTCTTGTGGCTTGGTGATAGTTTTGGGTCTTTGATGGGAGAGGAAAACCCATTCTATTATTAAGAGTGGGTCTCTCTGCCCCTCGGCCCACTGGAATATTAACCCATGTAGGTGTGGCAATTTCCCCAGGACAGTAAATTTGAAAGGCAGCTCCGGTTTGAAGCGGTGTGCCTGTCTTTCTGTCAAGGCCTTTTGTGCCTTTTCAATTACAGTTTTTGCTTCTGGAGTCAGCTCCCTGGGAGACAGTAACTCTCTCTCCCCTTTTAAGAAATTGAGCAGGGGACTCAGGTCTTCATTTGTGAGACCTAGCCAGGGTCTGACCCAGTTTAGTGACCCGCATAGGGAATGGAGATCTGCTAGAGTTTTAGGATTACCAATAATTTCCAATTTTTGTGGAACAACAATCCATGCAGTAATTTCCAGGCCCAGGTATTTCCAAGGTGGCATCCTTTGAACTTTGCCTTCCTGCAATTGGAATCCAGCAGAGGTTAGAACTTTAACCACTAGGTCACTACAACAGCCACCCCCCCCCCCCTCCAGGCCAGACAAGGCCACGAAGGGGGGAGAGGGGCTGGCCGGAGTTCTGCAGGTCCTGAGGAGGATGGAGGGATGGAGACAGTGAAGTGACAGGAGCCCCTTCCCAGAGGGCTCGCTGAGCCTTATACAGAGGGCCTGCCAGGCCAGTTCCTGGCTCGGCTGCAGTTTCTGCCGCTGCTGGCTTTCACCAGAGACTGCCAATGAAGGGGAGGGAAAGCTCCTGAGCTGCGGTGTGCTGAGACAGTGGCCACACTCCTCCAGCTACCAAAAATCTTCCATGGCAAACAGCTCCAGCTGCTGCCCCAGCAGAGATCACGGCACCATCCCCAAGGCCTGGGCAAGATTTTAACTCTTTCACTACCCAGATGAGACTTGCAGATTAATCCTTTTTTTCCAGAGAGAGGGGAAGAGAGAGAGTGATCAACAGGTAAAGAGACAACATAAACTATCAAAGACAGTGAAGAATGGAATTTATCTTCAGATGGGGGAGAGAAATAAGGAGATGCTTTAATAAGCTGAAATATTCTTTTGCTAAAACTATGGAGATGGACAATAGTGTTCTGAAAAACTCCTTTAATTCATGAAAGAGTATTTTGGGGGGACTAGAGTATTTCAAAGTGTGGATCTAAGCAAATGGTGATGTAGTTGTAATCCTATGAGATGCTGGAAAAGAAAAGGAGAAGTGACAGTTGTTGAAGATTTGTGGCCCTTAAGAGGCAAAGAGAAAACTTCTGTTTCTAGAGATGCTCACAGAGACAGATGAAGAGCACTTCTGCCTTTGAATAACTCATCCTTAAAATGACACCCCTGGATTTATGACCCATAACACACCCTCAGAGTGGTGTGAAATGGGAGGAGAGAACTGATGACAGAGTTTTCCGGGTGAGTGGCATCAGAAAAATAGAAAACCATGAGAAAATGGTTTTCTTGTGAAAAAAGATTGACAAGATTTTCTTGTCAAAAAAGATTAACAAAAGAGGACTTCTTTTTTCTCTACAAAGACGGATGAAAAGACTATAGCAAAGTTGGGACTGTTTTAACCACCAAGTGTTTTTGTTTTCTCTGTGTTGTCATGTGAACAAGGAGAATGGTTGGGTAGTGGGGAAAAAGGGTTTCTGGAGGTTTTATTCTTATTCTTGTAGTTTTGTTAATAAATTTTCTTTATTCCTTTTAAGTTTCAAGCCTGTTTCGCTCTTCTTCTAATCCATATCTCACAGCAAGAAATGAGTAAGTTTTCTAGTGATTTTTTAGCTAATGCTTTAAAACCACGACACCAGATCAAGCAGGAGATCGCTCATGCAGTAGCCCTTGGCCCAGTCAGAACAGGACCAGACATGAAGAACATGCTTTACTCTGCAGCTGGGAGCCATGGTCTCTCCTAGAGCAGAAAGAGCCTGGTGAGACTCGAGGCCAACCACTGGGATTCTGGAGCCGAAGCTACAGAGGGTCCGAAGCCAACTACACTCCCACAGAAAAGGAAATCTTAGCTGCCTATGAAAGAGTCCAAGCCGCCTCAGAAGTGATTGGCACAGAAGCACAACTCCTCCTGGCACCCCGACTGCCAGTGCTGGGGTGGATGTTTAAAGGAAAGGTTCCTGCTACCCACCACGCCACCGACACTACATGGAGCAAGTGGATCGCCCTCATCACGCAGCGCGCCCGTATTGGAAACCCAAATCGCCCTGGGATTTTGGAGATAATTACAAACTGGCCGGAAGGTGAAAACTTTGGTCTCACTGATGAAGAGGAGCAGGAACAAGTGACATGGGCTGAAGAAGCTTCACCGTACAACCAACTGCCAGCAGAAGAAACACGCTACGCTCTGTTCACTGATGGTTCCTGTCGCATCGTAGGGATGAACCGGAAGTGGAAAGCAGCCGTATGGAGCCCCACACGACAGGTCGCAGAGGCCACTGAAGGAGAAGGTGGATCAAGCCAACTTGCGGAACTCAAAGCTGTTCAACTGGCCCTGGACATTGCTGAAAGAGAGAAGTGGCCAAAGCTCTACCACTACACGGATTCATGGATGGAGGCCAATGCTCTGTGAGGATGGCTGGAGAATTGGAAAAAGGCTAATTAGCAGCACAGAGGAAAACCAAATGAGGCTGCTGATGAGTGGAAAGATACCACTACTAGGGTAGAGAAACTGTCTATGAAAGTCCGTCATGTACATGCCCATGTCCCCAAGAGTAGGAATTCCTTTTCATGGATTTATAAGAGGTATTTTGGGATCTCCAGTCATGGATTTATTCCAGCCTTGGCTGGTGTGTTCTAGTTACCCTAGTAATTCCCTCCTGAGCCTGGAATGGCCCAGCCTGCACCTAACAGATTCATCAAGCTTAGAGAAGAACCCCAGGATTACCCAGTCCCATCTTCACTGCCATCATCACCCCTAAACCACGTCCTCAGGAGCCACATCCAGGCTCCTCTTGGACACTTCCAGAGATGGCGACTCCACCACCTCCCTGGGAAGATTATTCCAATGCTTAACCATTCTTCCAGTGCATTTAATTTTATTTTCTAATACTCACTCTGAACCTCCCCCGGTGCAACTGGAGGCCATTTCCTCTCATCCTTTCCCTTGGGACACAGCAAGACATCCCCATCCCACCCCACCTCCTGTCAGAGAGTTGTAGAGAGCAACAAGGTCCCCCTGAGCCTCCTTTTCTCCATAAACAGCCCCAGTTCCCTCAGCTCAGGAGATTTTTTGAACCCCTTCCTCAGCTCTGTAGCCCCTCCCTGAACATGGCTGCCCCCAAATTTGGGACTTTTCACCCAAATCCAGCCTTCCCACTCTCCCTTTGCTCACATGTGAGCAGGGAGCGACTTTGATCTCGCCCTGCCTTGAACCCAGCAAATTCCAGAATTCCTGGCTGGGATATCCTGGGATAACCAGGCCAACTGAGGGAGCCTTTGACAAGTTGACAAACACTGAGGTAATGATCAACTTCACCTGTTCCAAGATTGCCTTTGCACCCACTCCTCACACTGAAGGTTTGGATGGAAATTTGGTCCTGCAGCAGGAGGGAGGGGAGGGCAGGATATTTCCCTGCTAACCCTCACCTGATCCCACTTTGGCAAACAGCTGGGTGGCCTCACAAAATACATGAATTAACTTGTTTTTTATGAGAAAACGCTGTTTGCTAAACTGTTCAGCTTCCCAATGGGCTTTATAAAAATCTGAACCTACTTAGTAGTTCTTACTGTGGTGTTTTTCCCTTTACTGCTTATAATATTCAGAGAGTGTTTTAGTCTCTTTCACAGAGACTAAAGAGCTCTTTCTCAGAGCTTCCCCCCTTGACTCTGAGGCTCAAAAAGTTTGTTTTCTGAGAAGCCATTGTGACATAAGACTGCTCTCTGCCACCTTTCCAGTAGAAATAATTAAAGACATTGGTAAAACATGAAAAATAAATAAGGCTGATCTGAGGAAAGCAATATACAATTCATTTTGGTGCACTGACCGTGGTGTGAAGGGAGATGAGAGAGGTTGTGTGCCTGAGGGATGGAGGCTGCGTGGCTCTGAATATCCTGAGCTGTGGGTATTTTTAATTTTGGCATCAATGGCAATGCTGTGAGGCTGGGAAAATCACGTCTGTGCTGAACCTGCTCCTTTGCTGAGTCAGGTGTGCAATGAGGCCCCAGTGGTTGCTAAAACGCGTTTAGTGCTGGTCTTATTCGTGGTCAGGAGGAGCTTTCAGCTGCCTGAGGGCCACCTCTCAGGCTGGGAAACAACTCTGTAAAGTGAGAACTTGGGCTGTACAGAGAGAGGTCAGCCTCTCTCAGCACCTCTTTGTGGCATCCCTGCCACAAAGGAGGAGACTCCTTCCAGCTCAGAAGAGCTCTGAGCCTTGTCCTGAGGGTCTCCTGCTCTATCCCTGGAGGAATCACCTGAGGATCCCTGTCCCCAACATGGAGAGGCTGTTTGTATTTGTTCCTGTGGGGCTGGGAGCTGTGCACAGCAAGGTTGCCTCCCTGGGTCCTGGGCAAGATATCACACAAGACACAACAGAGATGTGGAGTCCTGAGGGATCCGAGTTGCAGGTCAAGGAGCTAACTGAACACTGAGGAGCTGCAGTGACTCAGCATTGAAAGGGTCACAAAACCTTGGCCTTTCAAACAAGGAGGGAAAAGGCAAAACGACCAACCAACAAACCAAAGTTGTGAATCATTAACAACAGGATTGCCAAAAGGCACAGGCAGCACAATGCACCCGACAGTTGCTTTCCAAAGCACCTTCAGGCTACAACCTGCAGGAGAAATCTCTTCCACGGCCCCTACTCCAGCTCACATGGCTCTGAGGCTTTGCTGTGCCTGGGTTTCCATCCTCCTTCTCCTGCCCAGCCTCTTGGATGGAGGGAAGCTCCTGGTGGTGCCCATGGTGGGAAGCCACTGGCTGAGCTTGCAAGAAGTGGTGGAGGAGCTGAGCAAGAGAGGACACGAGGTGGTGGTGCTGGTTCCCGAGGTGAGCTGGCAGATGGAGACGACGCAGGCCTACAAGGTGGTCACGTACCCAGTGAGTCAGACCCTGGAGGAGCTGGATAATGCCTTCCAGGAATACGTTGCTGTGCACCTGACAGAGAAGCCTTTCCCCCTGAATGTCCTGGCAATGTACAGGGCCTCGGTGAACACTTTCAGTACTTTCTTTGGGCAGTGCAAGGACCTGTTCCGCAGCCAGGAGACCCTGAGTTTCCTCAACCAAAGCGGCTTTGATGCCATCCTGACGGATCCAATCTTCATGTGCGGGGTCATCCTCGGCCATCATCTCTCCCTTCCCCTTGCGTTCGTCATGAGGGGGTTCCCTTGCGACCTGCACTTTGCAGCCGCACAGTCCCCGAGCCCTCTGTCCTACATCCCGAGACTCTTCAGCTTCAACTCAGACCACATGACTTTTTTCCAGAGAGTGGAAAACGCCCTGATTTCCCTCCTGGAGCTTGGGTACTGCAACGGTTTCTTTGGGGAAGCACTTCAGCTTTCCTCAGAAGTTCTTCAGAGGGATGTGTCCCTCACGGACCTCGTGGACTCTGCCGCCGTTTGGATCCTGAGGTTTGACTTTGTGTTCGAGTACGTCAGGCCTGTGATGCCCAACATGGTCTTTATTGGGGGGATCAACTGTGCTAAGAAGAAACCGCTGCATAAGGTAATGTTCCTTCACCTACAAATTGTACATTTCCCAATGAAAAGTCATTCTGTGGTTTCAGCAAGTTCATCGCTATTGACTTTTTTTTTTTTATTTCTGTTCATGATTGAATTCAACCAGCTTTGGGTAGTTGTTTTCCACATGCTGAAATACCAAGTTGACAGCAACCTGCTTGAATTCATGAGGGTTTTCTAACAAGCCAAACAAAAGAGGGATTTCACCTACCTGATGGAAATGGCTGTCCACAGTGGATGTGTATTAAGCACCATCCAGACCCAGTTTTGATTACATATTAACAGCATCTGACACATATTTCTCTTATCTGATCCAAAACCCAAGCATCCTCTTCTGTTTTTAACTCCAGGCTCATCAGCATCAGTTGATTCACTTTTCACATGTATTTTCAGGACAAATTATTTCCAAACTGGCTGGCTGCGTTGAGTTACTCCTGTTGTGGGGATGAAATATAAATGTTGTGTTGAAATGGCAAAGAATAATCATACCATTGTGGATTTGGTGAATGACACTTGAATGCAGAACTGAGATCAGTTTTCACACTTACTTCTTGACATCTACTTTTACCAGAGTTGCTCTGCAGGGTTTTTAAAGCTAATCTAGAAATCAAAATCTATTTTGATAGTCACCATGTAATATCTAAAATGATAACACTGGACATTTCTTTCCAGGCACAAAGCAGGGTACAAATCTCTTTCCTGGGAAATTGCTCCCTCACTTCCAAATTGTGGTCACGCAATATCTCTGCCCAATGACTTTGAGCTGAAGGGGTGGTTTTTTCTTTCTTCTTTCAGATTTCTTTTTTGCTCTTTGACTGGCTTATGGAGAGCCCTCTAAACCTGATAAGGAAGACAAAGAATGCAACTATTAACTAGAATATTAGGATAAAATTATTTCTAAGGCATTCTATCACATTAGGCTCACAACAGTGACACTAGTTTGAGATTTAAGAGGCAAATTCTTCCTGGTTACACAACACAAGTCTTTTGTTTTCTATCTTGAAGGTCTCAGAGCTACAAAGAATTCGTAACTTTGCTACAAGGGTGGAGGCATCCTGCCCTCATTTTATCTCTGCCAGCTCCTGTCTTCACTCTCCCGTTAGGTGAAAATCACATGTTCCATGCACCTGGAAAAATCTTGTATTGGCTGTTTCCAGCCAACTAGTTTTGCCATTGAAAAGCTGATTGAGTCCAGAGTAGAAAGCACAGCAAGCAGCAACTCCCAAGTTAATTTGGTCAGCTTTTGTCACAGCAGTTGCAATAAACTCTTTGCGTCCAGCTTCCCTGCATTTAATGGGAATTCTTTCTAGATCTGTTCAGTCTCCTGCTTTCAGTCTGTGCTGTCTCCCACCTCTCCTGCCTCTCTGGCCCTCTCCAGAAATTGGTTTTCCATGTCTAAGGGTGGTTCCTCCGTGTCCAGTGTAACAGAGTGGAACTATTCCAGGGAGTGCCAGCACCCTTTGGGTGTCATGAGACAAATCCCTTTGTCTCAGGCTGCATGGATTTCTTTCTCCCGACTGAGGATGCTGGGAGTCCCACCACCATTTATAAAAAGAAGGGAGAAACTCTGTGATGATGATGATGATGATGATGATGATAGTTTTTCATCACAAGGACTTCTTTCTCAGTACCATTCAAAAGCCTTTGCTCTGGCATTGCTTTTACTTGCACAGTCCAAACACTCCTGCTGTGGGATTAGGGGAAGGCATCACACCTTCTCCTACTTTTTGTCTTGCTCACAATACATGAAAAGGGGTTTCAAGACCACAAACAAAGACCAAAACTCCTTCTTTGTGTCCCTGCGCTGGCCTCCTTTCCTTTTGTTTGCCCTGAACGCATGCATTAGTTCACTTTTTTGGTGCAGTGCCAGGAGGAAGCAAGCCAATCGGGATTGTTCTCCTCACACTTGGGATTGCATGGTACACCCTGGTGGCTTTGCCATCTTTGTAAGAGCTGCAGCTTTGGCTGCTTCCAGGGTGTGGGAATTCAACATCAGCCTCGTGTCAGCCTCAGGAATGGAGTTACATCCATTTTGCGGGGTGTATTGTTATTATTTTCTCGGCGTGTATTTTTACCAGGTCAATGGCTCTAAGCACGGCTATGGTTACAACGTGACACCCCTGCACTTGGTGTCACAGACTTAGTGCTGACAGACTTTGAAGCTTAAACATTAACAGAAAGTACAACTGTTTTTCTCTGAATACGGCTTCCCTTCCCTTCCACAAACATGGGCAACATTACAGGCGAATCACAACCCTGTTGGAAAGTTAAATATTAATTCCCGTAGCAAACAAATCCCCTGCTTAGTCTGCATGGACCATCATATAAAGGAGGGTCTGGATCCCTGCGGAGCAGAACCCTCTGGTTCACGCCCACGGAAATGGCTCTTTTTTACCAAGGTGCCGGGGTACTTCTTCTCCTGGCACTGTCTGTAATCCTGGCTGAAGGTGGGAAGATCCTGGTGGTACCCCAGGATGGAAGTCACTGGCTCAGCATGCGCCCAGTAGTGGAGAAACTGCAGCAAAAGGGACACCAAGTTGTTGTGGTTGTACCCTCAACCAGTCTGTATATGAAGTCAAAGGAGCCTCAGAATTACACAGTGAAAGTGTATCCAATCCCTTACACAGACGAATACTTGGATGAAATGCTCAAGACCTACATTAATGTCCATTTTCTTGAACAATCTGTTTTGAATGTTGTTCTTACCTCGTATCAAAGCACGATAGCGATCTCCTCGATCTTCTTCACCAACTGTAAGAGCCTGCTGCAGAACGAGGAGCTGATGCAGGACTTGAAAGCGAGCAAATTCGATGTGGTTTTCACAGATCCCATCCTGATGTGTGGGCCCCTGGTGGCTGAGTATCTTTCTGTTCCTTCCATCTACTTCCTGCGGGGCTTTCCCTGCGGAATGGATTCCGCTGCTACCCGGTGTCCAAGCCCTCCCTCCTATGTCCCCAGGTTATTCTTGGATAATTCAGACAGCATGATGTTTTCCCAACGGGTGAAGAACATGCTGGTCCATCTGCTGGAGCTCTTCTACTGTAAGCCTATCTATGATAACTTTGAAGAACTTGCCTACGAGCTTTTCAAAAAGAAAGTGACAGCGACAGAACTCCTGAGCCGTGGATCCTTCTGGCTGATGAGATACGATTTTGTGTTTGAGTTCCCGAGACCAGTGATGCCAAACATGGCTTTTATCGGAGGGATTAACTGTGTTCAGGTACAAAATTTTTCTTTTGTGTCTCAGGTACAAAATTTTCTTTGGTTTTTATAGGGCAAAGGCAAAAATAGAAATGTGTCATAGAATTGCAGAATGGCTTGGGTTGAAAGGGACCTTCAAGATCATCTCAGTTCACCCCCCTGCTGTCCTGGGCAAGGGATGTCACTCACATCCTTACATCAAATCCTGACTGACAGCAGCTGGGTGTTTAAAGATAGAAATCCTGCATGATGCAGAAATGTTATTTCCTCATACCCAGCATTCAGATGATATCACATCCTGCCAAACCTAAAGCCTTACCAGACTTAATTAGGACAATTTAAGTGACATAGAGCTTCTATGCAAATGTTTGTCTTTTTTGTTGAACTCAAGAATTTTTGATATCCTCCTTTCCCAGCTGTCCTGTGGACTGTCTCTCCATACTTCCATATATCCCTTCTCCTTTCATCCACACTGAAGGTTCTTGGACTGAAGGTTTTACCTCTTTGCTATCAGAGACATCCACTAGATTGCTTCCTTTCCATCTGCCTTTATTGTCAAGGTGTCAATAGCTAAGCCCCAAAGGAAATCTGCTTTCAGTTCCATCCTCCCCCTTTTTTGGTTTTTTTTTTTAAATTGCTGAATTAGGTTTTAAGCTTTTCTGGGTATGGTTATCTCCTGTCAATGTCCATTTGGGCTTCTGTGTACCAACCTTCCCATGTTCATTTGGCAGCCTTGTCTGAGGCCATGGCCCCTCTTCTGTGCATGCCCTTCCTCGGAGCTGTTTGAAATCTCCCCATTAAGTTAATCCATGTTTTAAACTACCAATATGGGCTCAGAGCAGGTGATGGAGCTGCTGCTCCTTTTGGAGGGCAGGTTCTCAGCAAAGTCCAAGATTTGCCACCAGGCTTGGGAAGGAACACACAGAAACTGCATGGGGGATAAAAGCTTCAGGAAGGATTTAAAGCCCAGGATGCCCTGGAGAAGGAAATTGTTTCCCATATTCACCTACTTAGGAACTTTCATGAGAAGTTATCACCAGCAATAACCCGCCAGCAATTTAGAGCCAAGAAGGACCTGGATACCGGGTTGAGGTCATGAACTGACCCAACATTGGTCATGAACTGACCCCTCTTTGGCCGTGAATTATTCCGGCCTTTGTGAACTGGAGAGGTGTTGCTGGTCTTTGTTATCTGGAGTACAAGGGTGAAATGCTCTTTTACAACTTCATTTTATGTCTGGTAGGATAAGGGGTTAGACGAAAGTTATACGGAGAGATGAGGAAAGACTTTCTGCTGGCTGCTTATCCTCCAAAAAAACGCAAGTCTACATGAAGGAAAGTTCATTTTTCTCAGGCTGCCAGCTGGTTTTGACTATTGAAAAATCAGCAAAACCCCAACTGTACTGAGCTGTACCCTGGTACTGTAACACTGATTGCTCATATTAACCTCTACAGGAAGTTATGTTTCACTGCACAACTTGCATCCATTTCATTAGGGAGGAAAATGCTTTGAAAAATTCCTGGGTCTAAAAAGATTGCAAGTATCTAAGGCAAAGCTCCAATTTGTGGAAAAAGAAGTAAAATATTTAGGCCATTACTTTAGAAAAGGGGAGAAAAAATAGACTCTGAAAAAAATACAAGGAATTTTGTCACTACTAATTCCTAAAAATAAAAGACAGATACGTCAAATCTTGGGATTAACAGGGTATTGTAGACAGTGGATTGAAAACTATAGCAGTAAAGTAAAATTTTTATATCAAAAATTGACACAGGAGGGAGTAATAAAATGGAGTTTAGAAGATACAGAAAATTTCCGGGAACTACAAGAAAGTTTAATTCATGCTCCTGTCTTGAGTCTCTCAGATTTGAAGAGACCCTTTTACTTGTTTGTAAATGTAGAAAATAGGATTGCTTTTGGAGTCCTAACTCAGGAGTGGGCAGGGAGGAAGAAGCCAATAGGATATTTATCAAAGATCTTAGACCTTGTGAGTAAAGGCTGGCCTGTTTACAAGTAGTAGCAGGATGTGCCTTACTGGTGGAAGAAGCTAGCAAAATCACCTTTAATAGCAATTTGAAGATAATGTCCCCTCATAACATTCGGGGTGTGCTACAACAAAAAGCGGAAAAATGGATTTCAGATGCTAGACTTTTAAAATATGAAGGAATTTTAATTGAAGCCCTAAACTTAATATTAAAAACCACAACTGTACAAAACCCGGCTGCATTTTTGTATGGAGAACCTGAAGGTGAATCTTTGACACATGACTGTATAACTACAATTGAGGAACAAACTAAAATTAGACCTGATCTGGAAGAAGAGGAATTAGAAAGAGGAGAAAAGCTGTTTGTGGATGGGTCCTCCAGAGTGATAGAAGGAAAGAGGAAAACAGGCTATGCTATAATAAGAGGACCTGATATTCAAGTTTTAGAATCAGGTCCATTAGACAAATCTTGGTCAGCCCAAGCCTGTGAATTGTATGCAGTATTAAGGGCATTGAAATTACTAGAAGGAAAGGAGGGGACAATATATACAGATTCCAGATATAGTTATGGGGTGGTGCATATGTTTGGTAAACTGTGGGAAGAAAGAGGTTTAATAAACTCTCAAGGGAAAGATTTAGTTCATCAAAAACTTATAATTGCAGTATTAAAGGCCCTGAGAAGGCCCAAGAGGTTAGCAGTGGTTTATTTGAAAGGATACCAGAAGGGAATAGACTTGAGGAGTAGAGGAAATAATGCTGCTGATCAGGAGGCAAAACAGGCGGCATTACGAACAATGGCCCTAAAAGAAAAAAAGGGAGGGACAGGAAGAAACTCTAGAACATAAGAATAGTGACTTAAGAAGTAGATTTACTGAGGAAGAAAAGTTAAAACTCCCAGAGACAGGAGCAATAGAAAACTCAGAGGGGAGATAGTTTCTCCCAGATGGCCGGGAAGTACTACCAAAAGTCATAGCTCAAAGAATATTAGAAAAATACATCAAAGAACACATTGGGGAGCACAAGGGTTAATAGATTATTTTGCAGCAAAGTATATGAGCACAGGTATTCGAAACTTAGCTAAGCAAATTACTAGAAGCTGCCTCCTATGTTTAAAAACAAATAGGAAAAATCTCTGAAAATTACCTTATGGAGGGAGACCCTTAGCAAAAAGACCCTTTGCAAATATTCAAATTGACTTCACAGAACTACCAAAGGTAGGGAGATTTAAATACCTCCTGGTCCTAGTGGATCTTAGTGGATCAAAATCCTAGTGGATTTTCTACTCAGGTCTTTGCATAAGCACTTTCCTCTGGGTTAAAGGGGATCCTTTGTTCCCAGGAATTTAACTTTTGTTTAACCCACTCTTCGGTTGATCCAAATATAGGCCAAAATACATTCTTTGAAATTTCTTTTCCTCTCTATATTACTACACAATAATTACTACACAAAATCATTTTTGCCCTATCTTTATTTTCTGTCCCCAGGAAATGTTCCCAATTATCTAGTATAAAACCCAACGGACTATCTTTAGGTACCGGTGGGAGTTTAACAGGTACAGGAGGCTTGCTCTTCCCCTGTCCCATTCTTCCGGAGTGCCTTCAATCACACAATTCCTTTCGCTTCCCCTCGTTCGTAGAGGGTCCGCTCTTGCTTGGGGAATCCAGCTACCGGTTCCCCTCTCAGACACACACACACTCACCACACTCCGGGATCCCGACCCCGCCCAGACGAATCCCCGTTATACTCACGCGTCCCACGTCCCGCATCTTCGTCCGGACTCTCTGCACAGAATTTAAGGGGTCGACCGGTCTCCCTTTTGCTTATTGCCTTAATTTTAGGTTCGTCGGTGCAATCGAGGCAGGAACCGGCCCCCCCGGGCCGCTAAACCTTAGAGCGGGGCGCCTCCCGGAAGTGCCAATCCGTCCTACAGATTGCATCCGAGTCACGGCACCAAATTGTTATAAATACACTCGAGAGAGTGTTAAACTTTAATCAAGGGAAGTTTTATTAATTATAGCAAGCAAGCAATAAGCAAAATACAGCGCTGGACAGCCGGGAAGCGATCCCGCTTCGCCGCGGCCGTGCTTCCGTTTTCTGTGTGTCTCCTTTTAATCAGTCCGGCTCTCCGGGCTCTCCGATGACGTGTTCTTTCTCGGGTATTTCTGCGCATGCGTCTTCATTGGTCTAGGGGTTCGTTCTTTACCTTATCTTCCTTTAACCTTTCTTCACTGTTCTCTGTAAAGGCTTAGCTCAGTAACTTTCTGGAATTCAAGGAATCTTAGCAAGGCCATGATAATTATACAAACATCAGTAACAACCTTCAATATAATCTTGATTTTACAGAACATAGCATTACAGAGTATCATATCTGCATGTTTAGTCGAACAAAAGGGTCTCTGTTTATTACAGCAAGCATCTAAAAATAGAATACAAACTTATAGCTCTAGTTTATAAGACTGTTTTCGTTCTTTTCTAAACATGTTACTATCCTTATCTTAAAGCAAATTACTAGATGCTTGCAGACCTTTCTTTGATCCTTGTTCTTGCTCAACAAGCAGGAATATTTATCACTTAGTTTTCTTTGGCAGTTCATTGTTAGGGTCAGCACGCTCTGTAAAGAGGCTGTAAGCCAAGCACACCTGCAAAAGCCCAAACACCTGGACACAGGGTTGAGGTCATGAACTGACCCAACATTGGTCATGAACTGACCCAACACTGGTCATGAACTGACCCCTCACTGGCCGTGAATGATTCCTGCCTTTGTGAACTGGAGAGGTGTTGCTGGTCTTCGTTATCTGGAGTACAAGGGTGAAATGCTCTTTTGCAACTTCATTTTATGTCTGGTAGGGTAAGGGGTTAGATGAAAGTTATACGGAGACATGAGGAAAGATTTTCTGCTGGCTTCTTATCCTCCAAAAAAATGCAAGTCTACATGAAGGAAAATTCATTTTTCTCAGGCTGCCAGCTGGTTTTGACTATTGAAAAATCAGCAAAACCCAAACTGTACTGAACTCTACCCTGGTACTGTAACACTGATTGCTCATATTAACCTCTACAGCAAGTTATGTTTCACTGCACAACTTGCATCCATTTCATTAGGGAGGAAAATGCTTTGAAAAATCGCTAAATGACCTCAGTCTATGACAAGTCTGTCAGTCTTCAGTGGCAGCGATGGAAAAGAGTCCTTGCAGTGCTCCCTTGATAGGCACAGTCCTCCCATGAGGGATCAGCAGTGTTTCTGCTCCATCCATTCCATGGGTGCATTTCATTCCCGGATTTTCCCTGCATTTTGTCATCGGACCTTGGGCGTGGTGGGCTGGCGGCAGGAAGTACCACAAAGCTGGGGTCCTGCTGAGGGAAGAAGGTGGCATTGAGCCAATAACCTTCACTTGGCGTGTGTGACAGTGACACACCTTTCCTGACTCACCCAAAGCCACCTTTGAAATTCAAACCTGCCCTGAGTCTTTCCTAATAATTTATTGATATCGGTGACCTTGTTGCAAAGGTCTGTGGACCCGAAATGGGAGGTGAGACAAAGGGGAAGAGGTGGAGCACGGCTAGAGGCACTGGCAAAGCAGCCCTGGCCTCTCCGGTGCGAGGGCTCCTCTCTGCACAGCCCACACCATGCTGGTGGCACTGCTTCTCCCCTTCCTGTGCCTCCTGAGCCCGGCTGCTGCTGGGAAGCTGCTGGTGATCCCCATGGAGGGCAGCCACTGGCTCAGCATGAAAAAAGTGCTGCTCGAGCTGAGCAAGAGAGGGCATGAAATCGTGGTCATTGCACCGGACAACACACTCCTGATTGATTCCTCGGGTGTCTACGAACTGAAAACCTACCCTATGCCACTGATGAAGGAGGTTGTAGAAGAACACATTCGCTCCTTTACTTCAAAATCTTTCAGCCAAGAGCCTTTCCTGGTGAGATTCTGGAAGCTTTTGGCAGAGTATCGGCAGAGCGGTGCCATCTTTCATGCTTCCTGCAAGTCCTTGCTGTACAACCAAGAGCTGATGCAGTACATCAGAGACAGTCACTTTGATACCCTGCTCACGGATCCTGTGTCACCTTGTGGGCAGATCATTGCCCTGCACTTCTCCATCCCCAGTGTTTTCTTCCTGCGGCTGGTTCCGTGTGCCTTCGAGGTTCGCGCCGCTCAGGGCCCAGACCCACCATCCTACGTGCCACGCATGTTCTCGGGAAACACCGACCACATGACCTTCTCCGAGAGGGTGAAGAACTTCCTGATTGCCCTTTCCGAGTCCTTCATCTGCAACATTGCCTACTCTCCGTTTGAAGAGCTGGCCTCAGAGTTCCTCCAAAAGCCAATGACAATGACAGAGCTTTTAAGTCATGGATCCATCTGGCTGAGGAGGATCGACTTTGTCTTTGAGTATCCCATGCCTGTCATGCCCAACATGGTTTTCATTGGAGGCATCCACTGTGGAGAGAAGAAGAAGCTGTTATCTCAGGTCAGTGGCTGGCTGGGAGAGCTTGTGGCAGTCACATCTCTGCCTGATCCAAGTGAGGTGTTTGATAGGGATGTATCTTCTCTCTCCCGGAGGGAGACTATTTACAAGAGCCTGAAGTGATGGTACAAGAGCAATGGCTTTAAGCTGTCAGAGGAAAGGATTAGATGGGATATTGGGAAGGAATCCTTCCCTGAGAGGGTGGGGAGGCCCTGGCACAGGTTGCCCAGAGAAGCTGTGGCTGCTCTAGCCCTGGAAGTGTCCCAGGCCAAACTAGATGACGCTTGGAGCAACCTGGGATAGTGGAAGGTGTCCCTGCCCATGGCAGGGGGTGGAATGGGATGAGCTTTAAGGTCCTTTTCAATCCAAACCATCCTGGCATTCTTCAATGACCAGGTCCCTCTTTCAAACTGTTGTTTTGTGTCATGGATTTATTACAAGGCTTTGGGATCTCCTGCCATGCATTTATTAAAGAATTTTGGCATCTCCTGTCATGGATTTCTTAGAGGCATTTGGGGACCACCTTTCATAGATTTATTAGAGGGGCTTTGGGATTTATTCTCCTGAATTTATTAGAGAGGCTCGGGGATCTCTTTTCATGGGTTTATAAGAGGTATTTGGGGACCTCCAGTCATGGATTTATTCCAGCCTTGGCTGGTGAGTTCTAGCTACCCTAGTAATTCCCTCCTGAGCCTCAAGTGCCCCAGCCAGCACCTGACAAAATCAAGCTTAGAGAACAACTCCAGGATTACCCAGTCCCATCTTCACTGCCATCATCACCCCTAAACCACGTCCCCAGGAGCCACATCCAGGCTCCTCTTGGACACTTCCAGAGATGGCGACTCCACCACCTCCCTGGGAAGATTATTCCAATGCTTAACCATTCTTCCAGTGCATTTAATTTTATTTTCTAATACTCACTCTGAACCTCCCCCGGTGCAACTGGAGGCCATTTCCTCTCATCCTTTCCCTTGGGACACAGCAAGACATCCCCATCCCACCCCACCTCCTGTCAGAGAGTTGTAGAGAGCAACAAGGTCCCCCTGAGCCTCCTTTTCTCCATAAACAGCCCCAGTTCCCTCAGCTCAGGAGATTTTTTGAACCCCTTCCTCAGCTCTGTAGCCCCTCCCTGAACATGGCTGCCCCCAAATTTGGGACTTTTCACCCAAATCCAGCCTTCCCACTCTCCCTTTGCTCACATGTGAGCAGGGAGCGACTTTGATCTCGCCCTGCCTTGAACCCAGCAAATTCCAGAATTCCTGGCTGGGATATCCTGGGATAACCAGGCCAACTGAGGGAGCCTTTGACAAGTTGACAAACACTGAGGTAATGATCAACTTCACCTGTTCCAAGATTGCCTTTGCACCCACTCCTCACACTGAAGGTTTGGATGGAAATTTGGTCCTGCAGCAGGAGGGAGGGTGAGGGCAGGATATTTCCCTGCTAACCCTCACCTGATCCCACTTTGGCAAACAGCTGGGTGGCCTCACAAAATACATGAATTAACTTGTTTTTTATGAGAAAACGCTGTTTGCTAAACTGTTCAGCTTCCCAATGGGCTTTATAAAAATCTGAACCTACTTAGTAGTTCTTACTGTGGTGTTTTTCCCTTTACTGCTTATAATATTCAGAGAGTGTTTTAGTCTCTTTCACAGAGACTAAAGAGCTCTTTCTCAGAGCTTCCCCCCTTGACTCTGAGGCTCAAAAAGTTTGTTTTCTGAGAAGCCATTGTGACATAAGACTGCTCTCTGCCACCTTTCCAGTAGAAATAATTAAAGACATTGGTAAAACATGAAAAATAAATAAGGCTGATCTGAGGAAAGCAATATACAATTCATTTTGGTGCACTGACCGTGGTGTGAAGGGAGATGAGAGAGGTTGTGTGCCTGAGGGATGGAGGCTGCGTGGCTCTGAATATCCTGAGCTGTGGGTATTTTTAATTTTGGCATCAATGGCAATGCTGTGAGGCTGGGAAAATCACGTCTGTGCTGAACCTGCTCCTTTGCTGAGTCAGGTGTGCAATGAGGCCCCAGTGGTTGCTAAAACGCGTTTAGTGCTGGTCTTATTCGTGGTCAGGAGGAGCTTTCAGCTGCCTGAGGGCCACCTCTCAGGCTGGGAAACAACTCTGTAAAGTGAGAACTTGGGCTGTACAGAGAGAGGTCAGCCTCTCTCAGCACCTCTTTGTGGCATCCCTGCCACAAAGGAGGAGACTCCTTCCAGCTCAGAAGAGCTCTGAGCCTTGTCCTGAGGGTCTCCTGCTCTATCCCTGGAGGAATCACCTGAGGATCCCTGTCCCCAACATGGAGAGGCTGTTTGTATTTGTTCCTGTGGGGCTGGGAGCTGTGCACAGCAAGGTTGCCTCCCTGGGTCCTGGGCAAGATATCACACAAGACACAACAGAGATGTGGAGTCCTGAGGGATCCGAGTTGCAGGTCAAGGAGCTAACTGAACACTGAGGAGCTGCAGTGACTCAGCATTGAAAGGGTCACAAAACCTTGGCCTTTCAAACAAGGAGGGAAAAGGCAAAAAGAACCACCCACAATCCAAAGCTGTGAATCATTAACAACAGGATTGCCAAAAGGCACAGGCAGCACAATGCACCCTACAGTTGCTTTCCAAAGCACCTTCAGGCTACAACCTGCAGGAGAAATCTCTTCCACGGCCCCTACTCCAGCTCACATGGCTCTGAGGCTTTGCTGTGCCTGGGTTTCCATCCTCCTTCTCCTGCCCAGCCTCTTGGATGGAGGGAAGCTCCTGGTGGTGCCCATGGTGGGAAGCCACTGGCTGAGCTTGCAAGAAGTGGTGGAGGAGCTGAGCAAGAGAGGACACGAGGTGGTGGTGCTGGTTCCCGAGGTGAGCTGGCAGATGGAGACGACGCAGGCCTACAAGGTGGTCACGTACCCAGTGAGTCAGACCCTGGAGGAGCTGGATAATGCCTTCCAGGAATACATTGCTGCGCACCTGACAGAGAAGCCTTTCCCCCTGAATCTCCTGGCAATGTACAGGGCCTCGATGAACTCTTTCAGTACTTTATTTGGGCAGTGCAAGGACCTGTTCCGCAGCCAGGAGACCCTGAGTTTCCTCAACCAAAGCGGCTTTGATGCCATCCTGACGGATCCAATCTCCATGTGCGGGGTCATCCTCGGCCATCATCTCTCCCTTCCCCTTGCGTTCGTCATGAGGGGGTTCCCTTGCGACCTGCACTTTGCAGCCGCACAGTCCCCGAGCCCTCTGTCCTACATCCCGAGACTCTTCAGCTTCAACTCAGACCACATGACTTTTTTCCAGAGAGTGGAAAACGCCCTGATTTCCCTCCTGGAGCTTGGGTACTGCAACGGTTTCTTTGGGGAAGCACTTCAGCTTTCCTCAGAAGTTCTTCAGAGGGATGTGTCCCTCACGGACCTCGTGGACTCTGCCGCCGTTTGGATCCTGAGGTCTGACTTTGTGTTCGAGTACGTCAGGCCTGTGATGCCCAACATGGTCTTTGTTGGGGGGATCAACTGTGCTAAGAAGAAACCGCTGCATAAGGTAATGTTCCTTCACCTACAAATTCTACATTTCCCAATGAAAAGTCATTCTGTGGTTTCAGCAAGTTCATCGCTATTGACTTTTTTTTTTTTTATTTCTGTTCATGATTGAATTCAACCAGCTTTGGGTAGTTGTTTTCCACAGGCTGAAATCCCAAGTCTCTTGACAGCGACCTGCTTGAATTCATGAGGGTTTTCTAACAAGCCAAACAAAAGAGGGATTTCACCTACCTGATGGAAATGACTGTCCACAGTGGATGTGTATTAAGCACCATCCAGACCCAGTTTTGATTACATATTAACAGCATCTGACACATATTTCTCTTATCTGATCCAAAATCCAAGCATCCTCTTCTGTTTTTAACTCCAGGCTCATCAGCATCAGTTGATTCACTTTTCACATGTATTTTCAGGACAAATTATTTCCAAACTGGCTGGCTGCGTTGAGTTACTCCTGTTGTGGGGATGAAATATAAATGTTGTGTTGAAATGGCAAAGAATAATCATACCATTGTGGATTTGGTGAATGACACTTGAATGCAGAACTGAGATCAGTTTTCACACTTACTTCTTGACATCTACTTTTACCAGAGTTGCTCTGCAGGGTTTTTAAAGCTAATCTAGAAATCAAAATCTATTTTGATAGTCACCATGTAATCTCTAAAATTATAACACTGGACATTTCTTTCCAGGCACAAAGCAGGGTACAAATCTCTTTCCTGGGAAATTGCTCCCTCACTTCCAAATTGTGGTCACGCAATATCTCTGCCCAATGACTTTGAGCTGAAGGGGTGGTTTTTTCTTTCTTCTTTCAGATTTCTTTTTTGCTCTTTGACTGGCTTATGGAGAGCCCTCTAAACCTGATAAGGAAGACAAAGAATGCAACTATTAACTAGAATATTAGGACACAAATATTTCTAAGGCATTCTATCACATTAGGCTCACAACAGTGACACTAGTTTGAGATTTAAGAGGCAAATTCTTCCTGGTTACACAACACAAGTCTTTTGTTTTCTATCTTGAAGGTCTCAGAGCTACAAAGAATTCGTAACTTTGCTACAAGGGTGGAGGCATCCTGCCCTCATTTTATCTCTGCCAGCTCTTGTCTTCACTCTCCCGTTAGGTGAAAATCACATTTTCCATGCACCTGGAAAAATCTTGTATTGGCTGTTTCCAGCCAACTGGTTTTGCCATTGAAAAGCTGATTGAGTCCAGAGTAGAAAGCACAGCAAGCAGCAACTCCCAAGTTAATTTGGTCAGCTTTTGTCACAGCAGTTGCAATAAACTCTTTGCGTCCAGCTTCCCTGCATTTAATGGGAATTCTTTCTAGATCTGTTCAGTCTCCTGCTTTCAGTCTGTGCTGTCTCCCACCTCTCCTGCCTCTCCGGCCCTCTCCAGAAATTGGTTTTCCATGTCTAAGGGTGGTTCCTCCGTGTCCAGTGTAACAGAGTGGAACTATTCCAGGGAGTGCCAGCACCCTTTGGGTGTCATGAGACAAATCCCTTTGCCTCAGGCTGCATGGATTTCTTTCTCCCGACTGAGGATGCTGGGAGTCCCACCACCATTTATAAAAAGAAGGGTGAAACTCTGTGATGATGATGATGATGATGATGATGATAGTTTTTCATCACAAGGACTTCTTTCTCAGCACCATTCAAAAGCCTTTGCTCTGGCATTGCTTTTATTGCACAGTCCAAACACTCCTGCTGTGGGATTAGGGGAAGGCATCACACCTTCTCCTACTTTTTGTCTTGCTCACAATACATGAAAAGGGGTTTCAAGACCACAAACAAAGACCAAAACTCCTTCTTTGTGTCCCTGCGCTGGCCTCCTTTCCTTTTGTTTGCCCTGAACGCATGCATTAGTTCACTGTTTTGGTGTAGTGCCAGGAGGAAGCAAGCCAATCGGGATTGTTCTCCTCACACTTGGGATTGCATGGTACACCCTGGTGGCTTTGCCATCTTTGTAAGAGCTGCAGCTTTGGCTGCTTCCAGGGTGTGGGAATTCAACATCAGCCTCGTGTCAGCCTCAGGAATGGAGTTACATCCATTCTGCGGGGTGTATTGTTATTATTTTCTCGGCGTGTATTTTTACCAGGTCAATGGCTCTAAGCACGGCTATGGTTACAACGTGACACCCCTGCACTTGGTGTCACAGACTTAGTGCTGACAGACTTTGAAGCTTAAACATTAACAGAAAGTACAACTGTTTTTCTCTGAATACGGCTTCCCTTCCCTTCCACAAACATGGGCAACATTACAGGCGAATCACAACCCTGTTGGAAAGTTAAATATTAATTCCCGTAGCAAACAAATCCCCTGCTTAGTCTGCATGGACCATCATATAAAGGAGGGTCTGGATCCCTGCGGAGCAGAACCCTCTGGTTCACGCCCACGGAAATGGCTCTTTTTTACCAAGGTGCCGGGGTACTTCTTCTCCTGGCACTGTCTGTAATCCTGGCTGAAGGTGGGAAGATCCTGGTGGTACCCCAGGATGGAAGTCACTGGCTCAGCATGCGCCCAGTAGTGGAGAAACTGCAGCAAAAGGGACACCAAGTTGTTGTGGTTGTACCCTCAACCAGTCTGTATATGAAGTCAAAGGAGCCTCAGAATTACACAGTGAAAGTGTATCCAATCCCTTACACAGACGAATACTTGGATGAAATGCTCAAGACCTACATTAATGTCCATTTTCTTGAACAATCTGTTTTGAATGTTGTTCTTACCTCGTATCAAAGCACGATAGCGATCTCCTCGATCTTCTTCACCAACTGTAAGAGCCTGCTTCAGAACGAAGAGCTGATGCAGGACTTGAAAGCGAGCAAATTCGATGTGGTTTTCACAGATCCCATCCTGATGTGTGGGCCCCTGGTGGCTGAGTATCTTTCTGTTCCTTCCATCTACTTCCTGCGGGGCTTTCCCTGCGGAATGGATTCCGCTGCTACCCGGTGTCCAAGCCCTCCCTCCTATGTCCCCAGGTTATTCTTGGATAATTCAGACAGCATGATGTTTTCCCAACGGGTGAAGAACATGCTGGTCGATCTGCTGGAGCTCTTCTACTGTAAGCCTATCTATGATAACTTTGAAGAACTTGCCTACGAGCTTTTCAAAAAGAAAGTGACAGCGACAGAACTCCTGAGCCGTGGATCCTTCTGGCTGATGAGATACGATTTTGTGTTTGAGTTCCCGAGACCAGTGATGCCAAACATGGCTTTTATCGGAGGGATTAACTGTGTTCAGAGGAGAAAACTGTCTCAGGTACAAAATTTTCTTTGGTTTTTATAGGGCAAAGGCAAAAATAGAAATGTGTCATAGAATTGCAGAATGGCTTGGGTTGAAAGGGACCTTCAAGATCATCTCAGTTCACCCCCCTGCTGTCCTGGGCAAGGGATGTCACTCACATCCTTACATCAAATCCTGACTGACAGCAGCTGGGTGTTTAAAGATAGAAATCCTGCATGATGCAGAAATGTTATTTCCTCATACCCAGCATTCAGATGATATCACATCCTGCCAAACCTAAAGCCTTACCAGACTTAATTAGGACAATTTAAGTGACATAGAGCTTCTATGCAAATGTTTGTCTTTTTTGTTGAACTCAAGAATTTTTGATATCCTCCTTTCCCAGCTGTCCTGTGGACTGTCTCTCTATACTTCCATATATCCCTTCTCCTTTCATCCACACTGAAGGTTCTTGGACTGAAGGTTTTACCTCTTTGCTATCAGAGACATCCACTAGATTGCTTCCTTTCCATCTGCCTTTATTGTCAAGGTGCCAATAGCTAAGCCTCACAGGAAATCTGCTTTCAGTTCCATCCTCCCCCTTTTTTGGTTTTTTTTTTAAATTGCTGAATTAGGTTTTAAGCTTTTCTGGGTATGGTTATCTCCTGTCAATGTCCATTTGGGCTTCTGTGTACCAACCTTCCCATGTTCATTTGGCAGCCTTGTCTGAGGCCATGGCCCCTCTTCTGTGCATGCCCTTCCTCGGAGCTGTTTGAAATCTCCCCATGAAGTTAATCCATGTTTTAAACTACCAATATGGGCTCAGAGCAGGTGATGGAGCTGCTGCTCCTTTTGGAGGGCAGGTTCTCAGCAAAGTCCAAGATTTGCCACCAGGCTTGGGAAGGAACACACAGAAACTGCATGGGGGAAAAAAGCTTCAGGAAGGATTTAAAGCCCAGGATGCCCTGGAGAAGGAAATTGTTTCCCATATTCACCTACTTAGGAACTTTCATGAGAGGTTATCACCAGCAATAACCCGCCAGCAATTTAGAGCCAAGAAGGACCTGGATACAGGGTTGAGGTCATGAACTGACCCAACATTGGTCATGAACTGACCCCTCTTTGGCCGTGAATTATTCCGGCCTTTGTGAACTGGAGAGGTGTTGTTGGTCTTTGTTATCTGGAGTACAAGGGTGAAATGCTCTTTTACAACTTCATTTTATGTCTGGTAGGATAAGGGGTTAGACGAAAGTTATACGGAGAGATGAGGAAAGATTTTCTGCTGGCTGCTTATCCTCCAAAAAAATGCAAGTCTACATGAAGGAAAGTTCATTTTTCTCAGGCTGCCAGCTGGTTTTGACTATTGAAAAATCAGCAAAACCCCAACTGTACTAAGCTGTACCCTGGTACTGTAACACTGATTGCTCATATTAACCTCTACAGGAAGTTATGTTTCACTGCACAACTTGCATCCATTTCATTAGGGAGGTGTCCTGGGTTGATTATGATGTTAAATTGTATCCCCATTCGTCCACCTAACCCAGAGACAGGTTTTATATTCTTAAAATTCCATCTGAGACTAAAAGTTAGTGGAAAAGAAGCACCGAGTCTGTTATCAGAGACTGTACTCGCTCCCCCCACATCGGGAGTTTTGACTACAGCACAGACAGACAACAAGACACAGATCGCCTTGGCTTTCCAACTAGCCAGAGCAGAGAGGTCTTCCTGGACTGTTTTCTGTCCCTTTTCTGAAACAAATCGAACCTGCTTTGGACTGGGGACTCGGGGGAGCACCGGGAGCTTGCACCTGTGGACTACCGGGAGCCCAGCCTGAGCAGCGGCATTTTCCAGTGCCAGAGGGACTGATAACAGAACAAACACCCACAGGAAAGAGACCCTCTGAAGTTTGTCATCTTTTCTGAACGGCGAGAAGTTTTGTAATTTGATATCATTCATTTTTGTGCTGGGTGGTGCTGTGCCTGTGAAATAAACAGGTTTTTTCCACTTCTCTCAGAGAAATCTCTTCCCGAACCAGTTGGGGGGTGGGGGAAAAGACCCACGTGAGTTTGCTTCCCGGGGGGGGGAAGCCCCACTGGAGGTTTTCTCCTAAATTTGCCCTAAACCAGGACAGGTGGAAAATGCTTTGAAAAATCGCTAAATGACCTCAGTCTATGACAAGTCTGTCAGTCTTCAGTGACAGCGATGGAAAAGAGTCCTTGCAGTGCTCCCTTGATAGGCACAGTCCTCCCATGAGGGATCAGCAGTGTTTCTGCTCCATCCATTCCATGGGTGCATTTCATTCCCGGATTTTCCCTGCATTTTGTCATCAGACCTTGGGCGTGGTGGGCTGGTGGCAAGAAGTGCCACAAAGCTGGGGTCCTGCTGAGGGAAGAAGGTGGCATTGAGCCAATAACCTTCACTTGGCGTGTGTGATGGTGACACACCTTTCCTGACTTACGCAAAGCCACCTTTGAAATTCAAACCTGCCTTGAGTCTTTCCTAATAATTTATTGATATCGGTGACCTTGTTGCAAAGGTCTGTGGACCTGAAATGGGAGGTGCGACAAAGGGGAAGAGGTGGAGCACGGCTAGAGGCACTGGCAAAGCAGCCCTGGCCTCTCCAGTGCGAGGGCTCCTCTCTGCACAGCCCACACCATGCTGCTGGCACTGCTTCTCCCCTTCCTGTGCCTCCTGAGCCCGGCTGCTGCTGGGAAGCTGCTGGTGATCCCCATGGAGGGCAGCCACTGGCTCAGCATGAAAAAAGTGCTGCTCGAGCTGAGCAAGAGAGGGCACGAAATTGTGGTCATTGCACCGGACAACACACTCCTGATTGATTCCTCGGGTGTCTACGAACTGAAAACCTACCCTATGCCACTGATGAAGGAGGTTGTAGAAGAACACATTCGCTCATTTACTTCAAAATCTTTCAGCCAAGAGCCTTTCCTGGTGAGATTCTGGAAGCTTTTGGCAGAGTATCGGCAGAGCGGTGCCATCTTTCATGCTTCCTGCAAGTCCTTGCTGTACAACCAAGAGCTGATGCAGTACATCAGAGACAGTCACTTTGATGCCCTGCTCACGGATCCTGTGTCACCTTGTGGGCAGATCATTGCCCTGCACTTCTCCATCCCCAGCGTTTTCTTCCTGCGGCTGGTTCCGTGTGCCTTCGAGGTTCGCGCCGCTCAGGGCCCAGACCCACCATCCTATGTGCCACGCATTTTCTCAGAATACACCGACCACATGACCTTCTCCGAGAGGGTGAAGAACTTCCTGATTGCCCTTTCCGAGTCCTTCATCTGCAACATTGCCTACTCTCCGTTTGAAGAGCTGGCCTCAGAGTTCCTCCAAAAGCCAATGACAATGACAGAGCTTTTAAGTCATGGATCCATCTGGCTGAGGAGGATCGACTTTGTCTTTGAGTATCCCATGCCTGTCATGCCCAACATGGTTTTCATTGGAGGCATCCACTGTGGAGAGAAGAAGAAGCCGTTATCTCAGGTCAGTGGCTGGCTGGGAGAGCTTGTGGCAGTCACACCTCTGTCTTATCCAAGTGAGGTGTTTGATAGGGATGTATCTTCTCTCTCCAGGAGGGAGACTATTTACAAGAGCCTGAAGTGATGGTACAAGAGCAATGGCTTTAAGCTGTCAGAGGAAAGGATTAGATGGGATATTGGGAAGGAATCCTTCCCTGAGAGGGTGGGGAGGCCCTGGCACAGGTTGCCCAGAGAAGCTGTGGCTGCTCTAGCCCTGGAAGTGTCCCAGGCCAAACTGGATGATGCTTGGAGCAACCTGGGATAGTGGAAGGTGTCCCTGCCCATGGCAGGGGGTGGAATGGAATGAGCTTTAAGGTCCTTTTGAATCCAAACCATCCTGGCATTCTTCAGTGACCAGGTCCCTCTTTCAAACTGTTGTTTTGTGTCATGGATTTATTACAAGGCTTTGGGATCTCCTGCCATGCGTTTATTAAAGAATTTTGGCATCTCCTGTCATGGATTTCTTAGAGGCATTTGGGGACCACCTTTCATAGATTTATTAGAGGGGCTTTGGGATTTATTCTCCTGAATTTATTAGAGAGGCTCGGGGATCTCTTTTCATGGGTTTATAAGAGGTATTTGGGGACCTCCAGTCATGGATTTATTCCAGCCTTGGCTGGTGTGTTCTAGCTACCCTAGTAATTCCCTCCTGAGCCTCAAATGCCCCAGCCAGCACCTGACAAAATCAAGCTTAGAGAACAACTCCAGGATTACCCAGTCCCATCTTCACTGCCATCATCACCCCTAAACCACGTCCCCAGGAGCCACATCCAGGCTCCTCTTGGACACTTCCAGAGATGGCGACTGCACCACCTCCCTGGGAAGATTATTCCAATGCTTAACCATTCTTCCAGTGCTTTTATTTTTATTTTCTAATACTCACGCTGAACCTCCCCCGGTGCAACTGGAGGCCATTTCCTCTCATCCTTTCCCTTGGGACACAGCAAGACATCCCCATCCCACCCCACCTCCTGTCAGAGAGTTGTAGAGAGCAACAAGGTCCCCCTGAGCCTCCTTTTCTCCATAAACATCCCCAGTTCCATCAGCTCAGGAGATTTTTTTGAACCCCTTCCTCAGCTCTGTAGCCCCTCCCTGAACATGGCTGCCCCCAAATTTGGGACTTTTCACCCAAATCCAGCCTTCCCACTCTCCCTTTGCTCACATGCGAGCAGGGAGCGTCCTTGATCTCACCCTGCCTTGAACCCAGCAAATTCCAGAATTCCTGGCTGGGATATCCTGGGATAACCAGGCCAACTGAGGGAGCCTTTGACAAGTTGACAAACACTGAGGTAATGATCAACTTCACCTGTTCCAGGATTGCCTTTGCACCCACTCCTCACACTGAAGGTTTGGATGGAAATTTGGTCCTGCAGCAGGAGGGAGGGGAGGATATTTCCCTGCTAACCCTCACCTGATCCCACTTTGGCAAACAGCTGGGTGGCCTCACAAAATACATGAATTAACTTGTTTTTTTATGACAAAACACTGTTTGCTAAACTGTTCAGCTTCCCAATGGGCTTTATAAAAATCTGAACCTACTTAGTAGTTCTTACTGTGGTGTTTTTTCCTTTACTGCTTATAATATTCAGAGAGTGTTTTAGTCTCTTTCACCTCAGAGCTTCCCCCCTTGAAGCTCAAAAAGTTTGTTTTCTGAGAAGCCATTGTGACATAAGACTGCTCTCTGCCACCTTTCCAGTAGAAATAATTAAAGACATTGGTAAAACATGAAAAATAAATAAGGCTGATCCGAGGAAAGCAATATACAATTCATTTTGGTGCACTGACCGTGGTGTGAAGGGAGATGAGAGAGGTTGTGTGCCTGAGGGATGGAGGCTGCGTGGCTCTGAATATCCTGAGCTGTGGGTATTTTTAATTTTGGCATCAATGGCAATGCTGTGAGGCTGGGAAAATCACGTCTGTGCTGAACCTGCTCCTTTGCTGAGTCAGGTGTGCAATGAGGCCCCAGTGGTTGCTAAAACGCGTTTAGTGCTGGTCTTATTCGTGGTCAGGAGGAGCTTTCAGCTGCCTGAGGGCCACCTCTCAGGCTGGGAAACAACTCTGTAAAGGGAAAACTTGGGCTGTACAGAGAGAGGTCAGCCTCTCTCAGCACCTCTTTGTGGCATCCCTGCCACAAAGGAGGAGACTCCTTCCAGCTCAGAAGAGCTCTGAGCCTTGTCCTGAGGGTCTCCTGCTCTATCCCTGGAGGAATCACCTGAGGATCCCTGTCCCCAACATGGAGAGGCTGTTTGCATTTGTTCCTGTGGGGCTGGGAGCTGTGCACAGCAAGGTTGCCTCCCTGGGTCCTGGGCAAGATATCACACAAGACACAACAGAGATGTGGAGTCCTGAGGGATCCGAGTTGCAGGTCAAGGAGCTAACTGAACACTGAGGAGCTGCAGTGACTCAGCATTGAAAGGGTCACAAAACCTTGGCCTTTCAAACAAGGAGGGAAAAGGCAAAAAGAACCACCCACAATCCAAAGCTGTGAATCATTAACAACAGGATTGCCAAAAGGCACAGGCAGCATAATGAACCCTACAGTTGCTTTCCAAAGCACCTTCAGGCTACAACCTGCAGGAGAAATCTCTTCCACGGCCCCTACTCCAGCTCACATGGCTCTGAGGCTTTGCTGTGCCTGGGTTTCCATCCTCCTTCTCCTGCCCAGCCTCTTGGATGGAGGGAAGCTCCTGGTGGTGCCCATGGTGGGAAGCCACTGGCTGAGCTTGCAAGAAGTGGTGGAGGAGCTGAGCAAGAGAGGACACGAGGTGGTGGTGCTGGCTCCCGAGGTGAGCTGGCAGATGGAGACGACGCAGGCCTACAAGGTGGTCACGTACCCAGTGAGTCAGACCCTGGAGGAGCTGGATAATGCCTTCCAGGAATACATTGCTGCGCACCTGACAGAGAAGCCTTTCCCCCTGAATCTCCTGGCAATGTACAGGGCCTCGATGAACTCTTTCAAGACTTTATTTGGGCAGTGCAAGGACCTGTTCCGCAGCCAGGAGACCCTGAGTTTCCTCAACCAAAGCGGCTTTGATGCCATCCTGACGGATCCAATCTTCATGTGCGGGGTCATCCTCGGCCATCATCTCTCCCTTCCCCTTGCGTTCGTCATGAGGGGGTTCCCTTGCGACCTGCACTTTGCAGCCGCACAGTCCCCGAGCCCTCTGTCCTACATCCCGAGACTCTTCAGCTTCAACTCAGACCACATGACTTTTTTCCAGAGGGTGGAAAACGCCCTGATTTCCCTCCTGGAGCTTGGGTACTGCAACGGTTTCTTTGGGGAAGCACTTCAGCTTTCCTCAGAAGTTCTTCAGAGGGATGTGTCCCTCACGGACCTTGTGGACTCCGCCGCCGTTTGGATCCTGAGGTTTGACTTTGTGTTCGAGTACGTCAGGCCTGTGATGCCCAACATGGTCTTTATTGGGGGGATCAACTGTGCTAAGAAGAAACCGCTGCATAAGGTAATGTTCCTTCACCTACAAATTGTACATTTCCCAATGAAAAGTCATTCTGTGGTTTCAGGAAGTTCATCGCTATTGACTTTTTTTTTTTTATTTCTGTTCATGATTGAATTCAACCAGCTTTGGGTAGTTGTTTTCCACAGGCTGAAATCCCAAGTCTCTTGACAGCGACCTGCTTGAATTCATGAGGGTTTTCTAACAAGCCAAACAAAAGAGGGATTTCACCTACCTGATGGAAATGACTGTCCACAGTGGATGTGTATTAAGCACCATCCAGACCCAGTTTTGATTACATTTCAATGGCATCTGACACATATTTCTCTTATCTGATCCAAAACCCAAGCATCCTCTTCTGTTTTTAACTCCAGGCTCATCAGCATCAGTTGATTCACTTTTCACATGTATTTTCAGGACAAATTATTTCCAAACTGGCTGGCTGTGTTGAGTTACTCCTGTTGTGGGGATGAAATATAAATGTTGTGTTGAAATGGCAAACAATAATCATACCATTGTGGATTTGGTGAATGACACTTGAATGCAGAACTGAGATCAGTTTTCACACTTACTTCTTGACATCTACTTTTACCAGATTTGCTCTGCAGGGTTTTTAAAGCTAATCTAGAAATCGAAATCTATTTTGATAGTCACCATGTAATCTCTAAAATGATAACACTGGACATTTCTTTCCAGGCACAAAGCAGGGCACAAATCTCTTTCCTGGGAAATTGCTCCCTCACTTCCAAATTGTGGTCACACAATATCTCTGCCCAATGACTTTGAGCTGAAGGGGTGGGTTTTTTCTTTCTTCTTTCAGATTTCTTTTTTGCTCTTTGACTGGCTTATGGAGAGCCCTCTAAACCTGATAAGGAAGACAAAGAATGCAACTATTAACTAGAATATTAGGATGAAATTATTTCTAAGGCATTCTATCACATTAGGCTCACAACAGTGACACTAGTTTGAGATTTAAGAGGCAAATTCTTCCTGGTTACACAACACAAGTCTTTTGTTTTCTATCCTGAAGGTCTCAGAGCTACAAAGATTTCGTAACTTTGCTACAAGGGTGGAGGCATCCTGCCCTCATTTAATCTCTGCCAGCTCTTGTCTTCACTCTCCCGTTAGGTGAAAATCACATGTTCCATGCACCTGCAAAAATCTTGTATTGGCTGTTTCCAGCCAACTAGTTTTGCCATTGAAAAGCTGATTGAGTCCAGAGTAGAAAGCACAGCAAGCAGCAACTCCCAAGTTAATTTGATCAGCTTTTGTCACAGCAGTTGCAATAAACTCTTTGCGTCCAGCTTCCCTGCATTTAATGGGAATTCTTTCTAGATCTGTTCAGTCTCCTGCTTTCAGTCTGTGCTGTCTCCCACCTCTCCTGCCTCTCTGGCCCTCTCCAGAAATTGGTTTTCCATGTCTAAGGGTGGTTCCTCCGTGTCCAGTGTGACAGAGTGGAACTATTCCAGGGAGTGCCAGCACCCTTTGGGTGTCATGAGACAAATCCCTTTGCCTCAGGCTGCATGGATTTCTTTCTCCCGACTGAGGATGCTGGGAGTCCCACCACCATTTATAAAAAGAAGGGAGAAACTCTGTGATGATGATGATGATGATGATGATAGTTTTTCATCACAAGGACTTCTTTCTCAGCACCATTCAAAAGCCTTTGCTCTGGCATTGCTTTTATTGCACAGTCCAAACACTCCTGCTGTGGGATTAGTGGAAGGCATCACACCTTCTCCTACTTTTTGTCTTGCTCACAATACATGAAAAGGGGTTTCAAGACTGCAAACAAAGACCAAAACTCCTTCTTTGTGTCCCTGTGCCAGCCTCCTTTCCTTTTGTTTGCCCTGAACCCATGCATTAGTTCACTGTTTTGGTGTAGTGCCAGGAGGAAGCAAGCCAATCGGGATTGTTCTCCTCACACTTGGGATTGCATGGTACACCCTGGTGGCTTTGCCATCTTTGTAAGAGCTGCAGCTTTGGCTGCTTCCAGGGTGTGGGAATTCAACATCAGCCTCATGTCAGCCTCAGGAATGGAGTTACATCCATTCTGCGGGGTGTATTGTTATTATTTTCTCGGCGTGTATTTTTACCAGGTCAATGGCTCTAAGCACGGCTATGGTTACAACGTGACACCCCTGCACTTGGTGTCACAGACTTAGTGCTGACAGACTTTGAAGCTTAAACATTAACAGAAAGTACAACTGTTTTTCTCTGAATACGGCTTTCCTTCCCTTCCACAAACATGGGCAACATTACAGGCGAATCACAACCCTGTTGGAAAGTTAAATATTAATTCCCGTAGCAAACAAATCCCCTGCTTAGTCTGCATGGACCATCATATAAAGGAGGGTCTGGATCCCTGTGGAGCAGAACCCTCTGGTTCACGCCCACGGAAATGGCTCTTTTTTACCAAGGTGCCGGGGTACTTCTCCTCCTGGCACTGTCTGTAATCCTGGCTGAAGGTGGGAAGATCCTGGTGGTACCCCAGGATGGAAGTCACTGGCTCAGCATGCGCCCAGTAGTGGAGAAACTGCAGCAAAAGGGACACCAAGTTGTTGTGGTTGTACCCTCAACCAGTCTGTATATGAAGTCAAAGGAGCCTCAGAATTACACAGTGAAAGTGTATCCAATCCCTTACACAGACGAATACTTGGATGAAATGCTCAAGACCTACATTAATGTCCATTTTCTTGAACAATCTGTTTTGAATGTTGTTCTTACCTCGTATCAAAGCACGATAGCAATCTCCTCGATCTTCTTCACCAACTGTAAGAGCCTGCTGCAGAACGAGGAGCTGATGCAGGACTTGAAAGCGAGCAAATTCGATGTGGTTTTCACAGATCCCATCCTGATGTGTGGGCCCCTGGTGGCTGAGTATCTTTCTGTTCCTTCCATCTACTTCCTGCGGGGCTTTCCCTGCGGAATGGATTCCGCTGCTACCCGGTGTCCAAGCCCTCCCTCCTATGTCCCCAGGTTATTCTTGGATAATTCAGACAGCATGATGTTTTCCCAACGGGTGAAGAACATGCTGGTCGATCTGCTGGAGCTCTTCTACTGTAAGCCTATCTATGATAACTTTGAAGAACTTGCCTACGAGCTTTTCAAAAAGAAAGTGACAGCGACAGAACTCCTGAGCCGTGGATCCTTCTGGCTGATGAGATACGATTTTGTGTTTGAGTTCCCGAGACCAGTGATGCCAAACATGGCTTTTATCGGAGGGATTAACTGTGTTCAGAGGAGAAAACTGTCTCAGGTACAAAATTTTCTTTGGTTTTTATAGGGCAAAGGCAAAAATAGAAATGTGTCATAGAATTGCAGAATGGCTTGGGTTGAAAGGGACCTTCAAGATCATCTCAGTTCACCCCCCTGCTGTCCTGGGCAAGGGATGTCACTCACATCCTTACATCAAATCCTGACTGACAGCAGCTGGGTGTTTAAAGATAGAAATCCTGCATGATGCAGAAATGTTATTTCCTCATACCCAGCATTCAGATGATATCACATCCTGCCAAACCTAAAGCCTTACCAGACTTAATTAGGACAATTTAAGTGACATAGAGCTTCTATGCAAATGTTTGTCTTTTTTGTTGAACTCAAGCATTTTTGATATCCTCCTTTCCCAGCTGTCCTGTGGACTGTCTCTCCATACTTCCATATATCCCTTCTCCTTTCATCCACACCGAAGGTTCTTGGACTGAAGGTTTTACCTCTTTGCTATCAGAGACATCCACTAGATTGCCTCCTTTCCATCTGCCTTTATTGTCAAGGTGCCAATAGCTAAGCCCCACAGGAAATCTGCTTTCAGTTCCATCCTCCCCCTTTTTTGGATTTTTTTTTTAAATTGCTGAATTAGGTTTTAAGCTTTTCTGGGTATGGTTATCTCCTGTCAATGTCCATTTGGGCTTCTGTGTACCAACCTTCCCATGTTCATTTGGCAGCCTTGTCTGAGGCCATGGCCCCTCTTCTGTGCATGCCCTTCCTCGGAGCTGTTTGAAATCTCCCCATGAAGTTAATCCATGTTTTAAACTACCAATATGGGCTCAGAGCAGGTGATGGAGCTGCTGCTCCTTTTGGAGGGCAGGTTCTCAGCAAAGTCCAAGATTTGCCACCAGGCTTGGGAAGGAACACACAGAAACTGCATGGGGGATAAAAGCTTCAGGAAGAATTTAAAGCCCAGGATGCCCTGGAGAAGGAAATTGTTTCCCATATTCACCTACTTAGGAACTTTCATGAGAGGTTATCACCAGCAATAACCCCCCAGCAATTTAGAGCCAAGAAGGACCTGGATACAGGGTTGAGGTCATGAACTGACCCAACATTGGTCATGAACTGACCCCTCTTTGGCCGTGAATTATTCCGGCCTTTGTGAACTGGAGAGGTGTTGTTGGTCTTTGTTATCTGGAGTACAAGGGTGAAATGCTCTTTTGCAACTTCATTTTATGTCTGGTAGGATAAGGGGTTAGACGAAAGTTATACGGAGACATGAGGAAAGATTTTCTGCTGGCTGCTTGTCCTCCAAAAAAATGCAAGTCTACATGAAGGAAAGTTCATTTTTCTCAGGCTGCCAGCTGGTTTTGACTATTGAAAAATCAGCAAAACCAAAACTGTACCGACCTGTACCCTGGTACTGTAACACTGATTGCTCATATTAACCTCTACAGCAAGTTATGTTTCACTGCACAACTTGCATCCATTTCATTAGGGAGGAAAATGCTTTGAAAAATTCCTGGGTCTAAAAAGATTGCAAGTATCTAAGGCAAAGCTCCAATTTGTGGAAAAAGACGTAAAATATTTAGGCCATTACTTTAGAAAAGAGGAGAAAAAATAGACTCTGAAAAAAATACAAGGAATTTTGTCACTACTAATTCCTAAAAATAAAAGACAGATACGTCAAATCTTGGGATTAACAGGGTATTGTAGACAGTGGATTGAAAACTATAGCTGTAAAGTAAAATTTTTATATCAAAAATTGACACAGGAGGGAGTAATACAATAGAGTTTAGAAGATACAGAAAAATTCCGGGAACTACAAGAAAGTTTAATTCATGCTCCTGTCTTGAGTCTCTCAGATTTGAAGAGACCCTTTTACTTGTTTGTAAATGTAGAAAATAGGATTGCTTTTGGAGTCTTAACTCAGGAGTGGGCAGGGAGGAAGGAGCCAATAGGGTATTTATCAAAGATCTTAGACCTTGTGAGTAAAGGCTGGCCTGTTTACAAGTAGTAGCAGGATGTGCCTTACTGGTGGAAGAAGCTAGCAAAATCACCTTTAATAGCAATTTGAAGATAATGTCCCCTCATAACATTCGGGGTGTGCTACAACAAAAAGCGGAAAAATGGATTTCAGATGCTAGACTTTTAAAATATGAAGGAATTTTAATTGAAGCCCTAAACTTAATATTAAAAACCACAACTGTACAAAACCCGGCTGCATTTTTGTATGGAGAACCTGAAGGTGAATCTTTGACACATGACTGTATAACTACAATTGAGGAACAAACTAAAATTAGACCTGATCTGGAAGAAGAGGAATTAGAAAGAGGAGAAAAGCTGTTTGTGGATGGGTCCTCCAGAGTGATAGAAGGAAAGAGGAAAACAGGCTATGCTATAATAAGAGGACCTGATATTCAAGTTTTAGAATCAGGTCCATTAGACAAATCTTGGTCAGCCCAAGCCTGTGAATTGTATGCAGTATTAAGGGCATTGAAATTACTAGAAGGAAAGGAGGGGACAATATATACAGATTCCAGATATAGTTATGGGGTGGTGCATATGTTTGGTAAACTGTGGGAAGAAAGAGGTTTAATAAACTCTCAAGGGAAAGATTTAGTTCATCAAAAACTTATAATTGCAGTATTAAAGGCCCTGAGAAGGCCCAAGAGGTTAGCAGTGGTTTATTTGAAAGGATACCAGAAGGGAATAGACTTGAGGAGTAGAGGAAATAATGCTGCTGATCAGGAGGCAAAACAGGCGGCATTACGAACAATGGCCCTAAAAGAAAAAAAGGGAGGGACAGGAAGAAACTCTAGAACATAAGAATAGTGACTTAAGAAGTAGATTTACTGAGGAAGAAAAGTTAAAACTCCCAGAGACAGGAGCAATAGAAAACTCAGAGGGGAGATAGTTTCTCCCAGATGGCCGGGAAGTACTACCAAAAGTCATAGCTCAAAGAATATTAGAAAAATACATCAAAGAACACATTGGGGAGCACAAGGGTTAATAGATTATTTTGCAGCAAAGTATATGAGCACAGGTATTCGAAACTTAGCTAAGCAAATTACTAGAAGCTGCCTCCTATGTTTAAAAACAAATAGGAAAAATCTCTGAAAATTACCTTATGGAGGGAGACCCTTAGCAAAAAGACCCTTTGCAAATATTCAAATTGACTTCACAGAACTACCAAAGGTAGGGAGATTTAAATACCTCCTGGTCCTAGTGGATCTTAGTGGATCAAAATCCTAGTGGATTTTCTACTCAGGTCTTTGCATAAGCACTTTCCTCTGGGTTAAAGGGGATCCTTTGTTCCCAGGAATTTAACTTTTGTTTAACCCACTCTTCGGTTGATCCAAATATAGGCCAAAATACATTCTTTGAAATTTCTTTTCCTCTCTATATTACTACACAATAATTACTACACAAAATCATTTTTGCCCTATCTTTATTTTCTGTCCCCGGGAAATGTTCCCAATTATCTAGTATAAAACCCAACGGACTATCTTTAGGTACCGGTGGGAGTTTAACAGGTACAGGAGGCTTGCTCTTCCCCTGTCCCATTCTTCCGGAGTGCCTTCAATCACACAATTCCTTTCGCTTCCCCTCGTTCGTAGAGGGTCCGCTCTTGCTTGGGGAATCCAGCTACCGGTTCCCCTCTCAGACACACACACACTCACCACACTCCGGGATCCCGACCCCGCCCAGACGGATCCCCGTTATACTCACGCGTCCCACGTCCCGCGTCTTCGTCCGGACTCTCTGCACAGAATTTAAGGGGTCGACCAGTCTCCCTTTTGCTTATTGCCTTAATTTTAGGTTCGTCGGTGCAATCGAGGCAGGAACCGGCCCCCCCGGGCCGCTAAACCTTAGAGCGGGGCGCCTCCCGGAAGTGCCGATCCGTCCTACAGATTGCATCCGAGTCACGGCACCAAATTGTTATAAATACACTCGAGAGAGTGTTAAACTTTAATCAAGGGAAGTTTTATTAATTATAGCAAGCAAGCAATAAGCAAAATACAGCGCTGGACAGCCGGGAAGCGATCCCACTTCGCCGCGGCCGTGCTTCCGTTTTCTGTGTGTCTCCTTTTAATCAGTCCGGCTCTCCGGGCTCTCCGATGACGTGTTCTTTCTCGGGTATTTCTGCGCATGCGTCTTCATTGGTCTAGGGGTTCGTTCTTTACCTTATCTTCCTTTAACCTTTCTTCACTGTTCTCTGTAAAGGCTTAGCTCAGTAACTTTCTGGAATTCAAGGAATCTTAGCAAGGCCATGATAATTATACAAACATCAGTAACAACCTTCAATATAATCTTGATTTTACAGAACATAGCATTACAGAGTATCATATCTGCATGTTTAGTCGAACAAAAGGGTCTCTGTTTATTACAGCAAGCATCTAAAAATAGAATACAAACTTATAGCTCTAGTTTATAAGACTGTTTTCGTTCTTTTCTAAACATGTTACTATCCTTATCTTAAAGCAAATTACTAGATGCTTGCAGACCTTTCTTTGATCCTTGTTCTTGCTCAACAAGCAGGAATATTTATCACTTAGTTTTCTTTGGCAGTTCATTGTTAGGGTCAGCACGCTCTGTAAAGAGGCTGTAAGCCAAGCACACCTGCAAAAGCCCAAACACCTGGACACAGGGTTGAGGTCATGAACTGACCCAACATTGGTCATGAACTGACCCAACACTGGTCATGAACTGACCCCTCACTGGCCGTGAATGATTCCTGCCTTTGTGAACTGGAGAGGTGCTGCTGGTCTTCGTTATCTGGAGTACAAGGGTGAAATGCTCTTTTGCAACTTCATTTTATGTCTGGTAGGATAAGGGGTTAGATGAAAGTTATACGGAGACATGAGGAAAGATTTTCTGCTGGCTTCTTATCCTCCAAAAAAATGCAAGTCTACATGAAGGAAAATTCATTTTTCTCAGGCTGCCAGCTGGTTTTGACTATTGAAAAATCAGCAAAACCCAAACTGTACTGAACTCTACCCTGGTACTGTAACACTGATTGCTCATATTAACCTCTACAGGAAGTTATGTTTCACTGCACAACTTGCATCCATTTCATTAGGGAGGAAAATGCTTTGAAAAATCGCTAAATGACCTCAGTCTATGACAAGTCTGTCAGTCTTCAGTGGCAGCGATGGAAAAGAGTCCTTGCAGTGCTCCCTTGATAGGCACAGTCCTCCCATGAGGGATCAGCAGTGTTTCTGCTCCATCCATTCCATGGGTGCATTTCATTCCCGGATTTTCCCTGCATTTTGTCATCGGACCTTGGGCGTGGTGGGCTGGCGGCAGGAAGTACCACAAAGCTGGGGTCCTGCTGAGGGAAGAAGGTGGCATTGAGCCAATAACATTCACTTGGCGTGTGTGACAGTGACACACCTTTCCTGACTCACCCAAAGCCACCTTTGAAATTCAAACCTGCCCTGAGTCTTTCCTAATAATTTATTGATATCGGTGACCTTGTTGCAAAGGTCTGTGGACCCGAAATGGGAGGTGAGACAAAGGGGAAGAGGTGGAGCACGGCTAGAGGCACTGGCAAAGCAGCCCTGGCCTCTCCGGTGCGAGGGCTCCTCTCTGCACAGCCCACACCATGCTGGTGGCACTGCTTCTCCCCTTCCTGTGCCTCCTGAGCCCGGCTGCTGCTGGGAAGCTGCTGGTGATCCCCATGGAGGGCAGCCACTGGCTCAGCATGAAAAAAGTGCTGCTCGAGCTGAGCAAGAGAGGGCATGAAATCGTGGTCATTGCACCGGACAACACACTCCTGATTGATTCCTCGGGTGTCTACGAACTGAAAACCTACCCTATGCCACTGATGAAGGAGGTTGTAGAAGAACACATTCGCTCCTTTACTTCAAAATCTTTCAGCCAAGAGCCTTTCCTGGTGAGATTCTGGAAGCTTTTGGCAGAGTATCGGCAGAGCGGTGCCATCTTTCATGCTTCCTGCAAGTCCTTGCTGTACAACCAAGAGCTGATGCAGTACATCAGAGACAGTCACTTTGATACCCTGCTCACGGATCCTGTGTCACCTTGTGGGCAGATCATTGCCCTGCACTTCTCCATCCCCAGTGTTTTCTTCCTGCGGCTGGTTCCGTGTGCCTTCGAGGTTCGCGCCGCTCAGGGCCCAGACCCACCATCCTACGTGCCACGCATGTTCTCGGAAAACACCGACCACATGACCTTCTCCGAGAGGGTGAAGAACTTCCTGATTGCCCTTTCCGAGTCCTTCATCTGCAACATTGCCTACTCTCCGTTTGAAGAGCTGGCCTCAGAGTTCCTCCAAAAGCCAATGACAATGACAGAGCTTTTAAGTCATGGATCCATCTGGCTGAGGAGGATCGACTTTGTCTTTGAGTATCCCATGCCTGTCATGCCCAACATGGTTTTCATTGGAGGCATCCACTGTGGAGAGAAGAAGAAGCCGTTATCTCAGGTCAGTGGCTGGCTGGGAGAGCTTGTGGCAGTCACATCTCTGCCTGATCCAAGTGAGTTGTTTGATAAGGATATATCTTCTCTCTCCAGGAGGGAGACTATTTACAAGAGCCTGAAGTGATGGTACAAGAGCAATGGCTTTAAGCTGTCAGAGGAAAGGATTAGATGGGATATTGGGAAGGAATCCTTCCGTGAGAGGGTGGTGAGGCCCTGGCACAGGTTGCCCAGAGAAGCTGTGGCTGCTCTAGCCCTGGAAGTGTCCCAGGCCAAACTGGATGACGCTTGGAGCAACCTGGGATAGTGGAAGGTGTCCCTGCCCATGGCAGGGGGTGGAATGGGATGAGCTTTAAGGTCCTTTTCAATCCAAACCATCCTGGCATTCTTCAGTGACCAGGTCCCTCTTTCAAACTGTTGGTTTTGTGTCATGGATTTATTACAAGGCTTTGGGATCTCCTGCCATGCGTTTATTAAAGAATTTTGGCATCTCCTGTCATGGATTTCTTAGAGGCATTTGGGGACCACCTTTCATAGATTTATTAGAGGGGCTTTGGGATTTATTCTCCTGAATTTATTAGAGAGGCTCGGGGATCTCTTTTCATGGGTTTATAAGAGGTATTTGGGGACCTCCAGTCATGGATTTATTCCAGCCTTGGCTGGTGTGTTGTAGCTAGCCTAGTAATTCCCTCCTGAGCCTCAAATGCCCCAGCCAGCACCTGACAAAATCAAGCTTAGAGAACAACTCCAGGATTACCCAGTCCCATCTTCACTGCCATCATCACCCCTAAACCACGTCCTCAGGAGCCACATCCAGGCTCCTCTTGGACACTTCCAGAGATGGCGACTGCACCACCTCCCTGGGAAGATTATTCCAATGCTTAACCATTCTTCCAGTGCTTTTATTTTTATTTTCTAATACTCTGAACCTCCCCCGGTGCAACTGGAGGCCATTTCCTCTCATCCTTTCCCTTGGGACACAGCAAGACATCCCCATCCCACCCCACCTCCTGTCAGAGAGTTGTAGAGAGCAACAAGGTCCCCCTGAGCCTCCTTTTCTCCATAAACATCCCCAGTTCCCTCAGCTCAGGAGATTTTTTTGAACCCCTTCCTCAGCTCTGTAGCCCCTCCCTGAACATGGCTGCCCCCAAATTTGGGACTTTTCACCCAAATCCAGCCTTCCCACTCTCCCTTTGCTCACATGTGAGCAGGGAGCGTCCTTGATCTCACCCTGCCTTGAACCCAGCAAATTCCAGAATTCCTGGCTGGGATATCCTGGGATAACCAGGCCAACTGAGGGAGCCTTTGACAAGTTGACAAACACTGAGGTAATGATCAACTTCACCTGTTCCAGGATTGCCTTTGCACCCACTCCTCACACTGAAGGTTTGGATGGAAATTTGGTCCTGCAGCAGGAGGGAGGGGAGGATATTTCCCTGCTAACCCTCACCTGATCCCACTTTGGCAAACAGCTGGGTGGCCTCACAAAATACATGAATTAACCTGTTTTTTTATGAGAAAACACTGTTTGCTAAACTGTTCAGCTTCCCAATGGGCTTTATAAAAATCTGAACCTACTTAGTAGTTCTTACTGTGGTGTTTTTTCCTTTACTGCTTATAATATTCAGAGAGTGTTTTAGTCTCTTTCACCTCAGAGCTTCCCCCCTTGAAGCTCAAAAAGTTTGTTTTCTGAGAAGCCATTGTGACATAAGACTGCTCTCTGCCACCTTTCCAGTAGAAACAATTAAAGACATTGGTAAAACATGAAGAATAAATAAGGCTGATCCGAGGAAAGCAATATACAATTCATTTTGGTGCACTGACCGTGGTGTGAAGGGAGATGAGAGAGGTTGTGTGCCTGAGGGATGGAGGCTGCGTGGCTCTGAATATCCTGAGCTGTGGGTATTTTTAATTTTGGCATCAATGGCAATGCTGTGAGGCTGGGAAAATCACGTCTGTGCTGAACCTGCTCCTTTGCTGAGTCAGGTGTGCAATGAGGCCCCAGTGGTTGCTAAAACGCGTTTAGTGCTGGTCTTATTCGTGGTCAGGAGGAGCTTTCAGCTGCCTGAGGGCCACCTCTCAGGCTGGGAAACAACTCTGTAAAGGGAAAACTTGGGCTGTACAGAGAGAGGTCAGCCTCTCTCAGCACCTCTTTGTGGCATCCCTGCCACAAAGGAGGAGACTCCTTCCAGCTCAGAAGAGCTCTGAGCCTTGTCCTGAGGGTCTCCTGCTCTATCCCTGGAGGAATCACCTGAGGATCCCTGTCCTCAACATGGAGAGGCTGTTTGTATTTGTTCCTGTGGGGCTGGGAGCTGTGCACAGCAAGGTTGCCTCCCTGGGTCCTGGGCAAGATATCACACAAGACACAACAGAGATGTGGAGTCCTGAGGGATCCGAGTTGCAGGTCAAGGAGCTAACTGAACACTGAGGAGCTGCAGTGACTCAGCATTGAAAGGGTCACAAAACCTTGGCTTTCCAAACAAGGAGGGAAAAGGCAAAAAGAACCACCCACAATCCAAAGCTGTGAATCATTAACAACAGGATTGCCAAAAGGCACGGGCAGCATAATGAACCCTACAGTTGCTTTCCAAAGCACCTTCAGGCTACAACCTGCAGGAGAAATCTCTTCCACGGCCCCTACTCCAGCTCACATGGCTCTGAGGCTTTGCTGTGCCTGGGTTTCCATCCTCCTTCTCCTGCCCAGCCTCTTGGATGGAGGGAAGCTCCTGGTGGTGCCCATGGTGGGAAGCCACTGGCTGAGCTTGCAAGAAGTGGTGGAGGAGCTGAGCAAGAGAGGACACGAGGTGGTGGTGCTGGTTCCCGAGGTGAGCTGGCAGATGGAGACGACGCAGGCCTACAAGGTGGTCACGTACCCAGTGAGTCAGACCCTGGAGGAGCTGGATAATGCCTTCCAGGAATACGTTGCTGCGCACCTGACAGAGAAGCCTTTCCCCCTGAATCTCCTGGCAATGTATAGGGCCTCGATGAACTCTTTCAAGACTTTATTTGGGCAGTGCAAGGACCTGTTCCGCAGCCAGGAGACCCTGAGTTTCCTCAACCAAAGCGGCTTTGATGCCATCCTGACGGATCCAATCTTCATGTGCGGGGTCATCCTCGGCCATCATCTCTCCCTTCCCCTTGCGTTCGTCATGAGGGGGTTCCCTTGCGACCTGCACTTTGCAGCCGCACAGTCCCCGAGCCCTCTGTCCTACATCCCGAGACTCTTCAGCTTCAACTCAGACCACATGACTTTTTTCCAGAGGGTGGAAAACGCCCTGATTTCCCTCCTGGAGCTTGGGTACTGCAACGGTTTCTTTGGGGAAGCACTTCAGCTTTCCTCAGAAGTTCTTCAGAGGGATGTGTCCCTCATGGACCTCGTGGACTCCGCCGCCGTTTGGATCCTGAGGTTTGACTTTGTGTTCGAGTACGTCAGGCCTGTGATGCCCAACATGGTCTTTATTGGGGGGATCAACTGTGCTAAGAAGAAACCGCTGCATAAGGTAATGTTCCTTCACCTACAAATTGTACATTTCCCAATGAAAAGTCATTCTGTGGTTTCAGCAAGTTCATCGCTATTGACTTTTTTTTTTTTATTTCTGTTCATGATTGAATTCAACCAGCTTTGGGTAGTTGTTTTCCACAGGCTGAAATCCCAAGTCTCTTGACAGCGACCTGCTTGAATTCATGAGGGTTTTCTAACAAGCCAAACAAAAGAGGCATTTCACCTACCTGATGGAAATGACTGTCCACAGTGGATGTGTATTAAGCACCATCCAGACCCAGTTTTGATTACATTTCAATGGCATCTGACGCATATTTCTCTTATCTGATCCAAAACCCAAGCATCCTCTTCTGTTTTTAACTCCAGGCTCATCAGCATCAGTTGATTCACTTTTCACATGTATTTTCAGGACAAATTATTTCCAAACTGGCTGGCTGCGTTGAGTTACTCCTGTTGTGGGGATGAAATATAAATGTTGTGTTGAAATGGCAAACAATAATCATACCATTGTGGATTTGGTGAATGACACTTGAATGCAGAACTGAGATCAGTTTTCACACTTACTTCTTGACATCTACTTTTACCAGATTTGCTCTGCAGGGTTTTTAAAGCTAATCTAGAAATCGAAATCTATTTTGATAGTCACCATGTAATCTCTAAAATGATAACACTGGACATTTCTTTCCAGGCACAAAGCAGGGCACAAATCTCTTTCCTGGGAAATTGCTCCCTCACTTCCAAATTGTGGTCACACAATATCTCTGCCCAATGACTTTGAGCTGAAGGGGTGGGTTTTTTCTTTCTTCTTTCAGATTTCTTTTTTGCTCTTTGACTGGCTTATGGAGAGCCCTCTAAACCTGATAAGGAAGACAAAGAATGCAACTATTAACTAGAATATTAGGATGAAATTATTTCTAAGGCATTCTATCACATTAGGCTCACAACAGTGACACTAGTTTGAGATTTAAGAGGCAAATTCTTCCTGGTTACACAACACAAGTCTTTCGTTTTCTATCTTGAAGGTCTCAGAGCTACAAAGATTTCGTAACTTTGCTACAAGGGTGGAGGCATCCTGCCCTCATTTAATCTCTGCCAGCTCTTGTCTTCACTCTCCCGTTAGGTGAAAATCACATGTTCCATGCACCTGGAAAAATCTTGTATTGGCTGTTTCCAGCCAACTGGTTTTGCCATTGAAAAGCTGATTGAGTCCAGAGTAGAAAGCACAGCAAGCAGCAACTCCCAAGTTAATTTGATCAGCTTTTGTCACAGCTGTTGCAATAAACTCTTTGCGTCCAGCTTCCCTGCATTTAATGGGAATTCTTTCTAGATCTGTTCAGTCTCCTGCTTTCAGTCTGTGCTGTCTCCCACCTCTCCTGCCTCTCTGGCCCTCTCCAGAAATTGGTTTTCCATGTCTAAGGGTGGTTCCTCCGTGTCCAGTGTGACAGAGTGGAACTATTCCAGGGAGTGCCAGCACCCTTTGGGTGTCATGAGACAAATCCCTTTGTCTCAGGCTGCATGGATTTCTTTCTCCCGACTGAGGATGCTGGGAGTCCCACCACCATTCATAAAAAGAAGGGAGAAACTCTGTGATGATGATGATGATGATGATAGTTTTTCATCACAAGGACTTCTTTCTCAGCACCATTCAAAAGCCTTTGCTCTGGCATTGCTTTTATTGCACAGTCCAAACACTCCTGCTGTGGGATTAGTGGAAGGCATCACACCTTCTCCTACTTTTTGTCTTGCTCACAATACATGAAAAGGGGTTTCAAGACTGCAAACAAAGACCAAAACTCCTTCTTTGTGTCCCTGTGCCAGCCTCCTTTCCTTTTGTTTGCCCTGAACCCATGCATTAGTTCACTGTTTTGGTGTAGTGCCAGGAGGAAGCAAGCCAATCGGGATTGTTCTCCTCACACTTGGGATTGCATGGTACACCCTGGTGGCTTTGCCATCTTTGTAAGAGCTGCAGCTTTGGCTGCTTCCAGGGTGTGGGAATTCAACATCAGCCTCATGTCAGCCTCAGGAATGGAGTTACATCCATTCTGCGGGGTGTATTGTTATTATTTTCTCGGCGTGTATTTTTACCAGGTCAATGGCTCTAAGCACGGCTATGGTTACAACGTGACACCCCTGCACTTGGTGTCACAGACTTAGTGCTGACAGACTTTGAAGCTTAAACATTAACAGAAAGTACAACTGTTTTTCTCTGAATACGGCTTTCCTTCCCTTCCACAAACATGGGCAACATTACAGGCGAATCACAACCCTGTTGGAAAGTTAAATATTAATTCCCGTAGCAAACAAATCCCCTGCTTAGTCTGCATGGACCATCATATAAAGGAGGGTCTGGATCCCTGCGGAGCAGAACCCTCTGGTTCACGCCCACGGAAATGGCTCTTTTTTACCAAGGTGCCGGGGTACTTCTCCTCCTGGCACTGTCTGTAATCCTGGCTGAAGGTGGGAAGATCCTGGTGGTACCCCAGGATGGAAGTCACTGGCTCAGCATGCGCCCAGTAGTGGAGAAACTGCAGCAAAAGGGACACCAAGTTGTTGTGGTTGTACCCTCAACCAGTCTGTATATGAAGTCAAAGGAGCCTCAGAATTACACAGTGAAAGTGTATCCAATCCCTTACACAGACGAATACTTGGATGAAATGCTCAAGACCTACATTAATGTCCATTTTCTTGAACAATCTGTTTTGAATGTTGTTCTTACCTCGTATCAAAGCACGATAGCAATCTCCTCGATCTTCTTCACCAACTGTAAGAGCCTGCTGCAGAACGAGGAGCTGATGCAGGACTTGAAAGCGAGCAAATTCGATGTGGTTTTCACAGATCCCATCCTGATGTGTGGGCCCCTGGTGGCTGAGTATCTTTCTGTTCCTTCCATCTACTTCCTGCGGGGCTTTCCCTGCGGAATGGATTCCGCTGCTACCCGGTGTCCAAGCCCTCCCTCCTATGTCCCCAGGTTATTCTTGGATAATTCAGACAGCATGATGTTTTCCCAACGGGTGAAGAACATGCTGGTCGATCTGCTGGAGCTCTTCTACTGTAAGCCTATCTATGATAACTTTGAAGAACTTGCCTACGAGGTTTTCAAAAAGAAAGTGACAGCGACAGAACTCCTGAGCCGTGGATCCTTCTGGCTGATGAGATACGATTTTGTGTTTGAGTTCCCGAGACCAGTGATGCCAAACATGGCTTTTATCGGAGGGATTAACTGTGTTCAGAGGAGAAAACTGTCTCAGGTACAAAATTTTCTTTGGTTTTTATAGGGCAAAGGCAAAAATAGAAATGTGTCATAGAATTGCAGAATGGCTTGGGTTGAAAGGGAGCTTCAAGATCATCTCAGTTCACCCCCCTGCTGTCCTGGGCAAGGGATGTCACTCACATCCTTACATCAAATCCTGACTGACAGCAGCTGGGTGTTTAAAGATAGAAATCCTGCATGATGCAGAAATGTTATTTCCTCATACCCAGCATTCAGATGATATCACATCCTGCCAAACCTAAAGCCTTACCAGACTTAATTAGGACAATTTAAGTGACATAGAGCTTCTATGCAAATGTTTGTCTTTTTTGTTGAACTCAAGCATTTTTGATATCCTCCTTTCCCAGCTGTCCTGTGGACTGTCTCTCCATACTTCCATATATCCCTTCTCCTTTCATCCACACCGAAGGTTCTTGGACTGAAGGTTTTACCTCTTTGCTATCAGAGACATCCACTAGATTGCCTCCTTTCCATCTGCCTTTATTGTCAAGGTGCCAATAGCTAAGCCCCACAGGAAATCTGCTTTCAGTTCCATCCTCCCCCTTTTTTGGATTTTTTTTTTAAATTGCTGAATTAGGTTTTAAGCTTTTCTGGGTATGGTTATCTCCTGTCAATGTCCATTTGGGCTTCTGTGTACCAACCTTCCCATGTTCATTTGGCAGCCTTGTCTGAGGCCATGGCCCCTCTTCTGTGCATGCCCTTCCTCGGAGCTGTTTGAAATCTCCCCATTAAGTTAATCCATGTTTTAAACTACCAATATGGGCTCAGAGCAGGTGATGGAGCTGCTGCTCCTTTTGGAGGGCAGGTTCTCAGCAAAGTCCAAGATTTGCCACCAGGCTTGGGAAGGAACACGCAGAAACTGCATGGGGGATAAAAGCTTCAGGAAGAATTTAAAGCCCAGGATGCCCTGGAGAAGGAAATTGTTTCCCATATTCACCTACTTAGGAACTTTCATGAGAGGTTATCACCAGCAATAACCCCCCAGCTATTTAGAGCCAAGAAGGACCTGGATACAGGGTTGAGGTCATGAACTGACCCAACATTGGTCATGAACTGACCCCTCTTTGGCCGTGAATTATTCCGGCCTTTGTGAACTGGAGAGGAGTTGTTGGTCTTTGTTATCTGGAGTACAAGGGTGAAATGCTCTTTTGCAACTTCATTTTATGTCTGGTAGGATAAGGGGTTAGACGAAAGTTATACGGAGACATGAGGAAAGATTTTCTGCTGGCTTCTTATCCTCCAAAAAAATGCAAGTCTACATGAAGGAAAGTTCATTTTTCTCAGGCTGCCAGCTGGTTTTGACTATTGAAAAATCAGCAAAACCAAAACTGTACCGACCTGTACCCTGGTACTGTAACACTGATTGCTCATATTAACCTCTACAGCAAGTTATGTTTCACTGCACAACTTGCATCCATTTCATTAGGGAGGAAAATGCTTTGAAAAATTCCTGGGTCTAAAAAGATTGCAAGTATCTAAGGCAAAGCTCCAATTTGTGGAAAAAGACGTAAAATATTTAGGCCATTACTTTAGAAAAGAGGAGAAAAAATAGACTCTGAAAAAAATACAAGGAATTTTGTCACTACTAATTCCTAAAAATAAAAGACAGATACGTCAAATCTTGGGATTAACAGGGTATTGTAGACAGTGGATTGAAAACTATAGCTGTAAAGTAAAATTTTTATATCAAAAATTGACACAGGAGGGAGTAATACAATAGAGTTTAGAAGATACAGAAAAATTCCGGGAACTACAAGAAAGTTTAATTCATGCTCCTGTCTTGAGTCTCTCAGATTTGAAGAGACCCTTTTACTTGTTTGTAAATGTAGAAAATAGGATTGCTTTTGGAGTCTTAACTCAGGAGTGGGCAGGGAGGAAGGAGCCAATAGGGTATTTATCAAAGATCTTAGACCTTGTGAGTAAAGGCTGGCCTGTTTACAAGTAGTAGCAGGATGTGCCTTACTGGTGGAAGAAGCTAGCAAAATCACCTTTAATAGCAATTTGAAGATAATGTCCCCTCATAACATTCGGGGTGTGCTACAACAAAAAGCGGAAAAATGGATTTCAGATGCTAGACTTTTAAAATATGAAGGAATTTTAATTGAAGCCCTAAACTTAATATTAAAAACCACAACTGTACAAAACCCGGCTGCATTTTTGTATGGAGAACCTGAAGGTAAATCTTTGACACATGACTGTATAACTACAATTGAGGTACAAACTAAAATTAGACCTGATCTGGAAGAAGAGGAATTAGAAAGCGGAGAAAAGCTGTTTGTGGATGGGTCCTCCAGAGTGATAGAAGGAAAGAGGAAAACAGGCTATGCTATAATAAGAGGACCTGATATTCAAGTTCTAGAATCAGGTCCATTAGACAAATCTTGGTCAGCCCAAGCCTGTGAATTGTATGCAGTATTAAGGGCATTGAAATTACTAGAAGGAAAGGAGGGGACAATATATACAGATTCCAGATATAGTTATGGGGTGGTGCATATGTTTGGTAAACTGTGGGAAGAAAGAGGTTTAATAAACTCTCAAGGGAAAGATTTAGTTCATCAAAAACTTATAATTGCAGTATTAAAGGCCCTGAGAAGGCCCAAGAGGTTAGCAGTGGTTTATTTGAAAGGACAACAGAAGGAAATAGACTTGAGGAGTAGAGGAAATAATGCTGCTGATCAGGAGGCAAAACAGGCGGCATTACGAACAATGGTCCTAAAAGAAAAAAAGGGAGGGACAGGAAGAAACTCTAGAACATAAGAATAGTGACTTAAGAAGTAGATTTACTGAGGAAGAAAAGTTAAAACTCCCAGAGACAGGAGCAATAGAAAACTCAGAGGGGAGATAGTTTCTCCCAGATGGCCGGGAAGTACTACCAAAAGTCATAGCTCAAAGAATATTAGAAAAATACATCAAAGAACACATTGGGGAGCACAAGGGTTAATAGATTATTTTGCAGCAAAGTATATGAGCACAGGTATTCGAAACTTAGCTAAGCAAATTACTAGAAGCTGCCTCCTATGTTTAAAAACAAATAGGAAAAATCTCTGAAAATTACCTTATGGAGGGAGACCCTTAGCAAAAATACCCTTTGCAAATATTCAAATTGACTTCACAGAACTACCAAAGGTAGGGAGATTTAAATACCTCCTGGTCCTAGTGGATCTTAGTGGATCAAAATCCTAGTGGATTTTCTACTCAGGCCTTTGCATAAGCACTTTCCTCTGGGTTAAAGGGGATCCTTTGTTCCCTGGAATTTAACTTTTGTTTAACCCACTCTTCGGTTGATCCAAATATAGGCCAAAATACATTCTTTGAAATTTCTTTTCCTCTCTATATTACTACACAATAATTACTACACAAAATCATTTTTGCCCTATCTTTATTTTCTGTCCCTGGGAAATGTTCCCAATTATCTAGTATAAAACCCAACGGACTATCTTTAGGTATCGGTGGGAGTTTAACAGGTACAGGAGGCTTGCTCTTCCCCTGTCCCATTCTTCCGGAGTGCCTTCAATCACACAATTCCTTTCGCTTCCCCTCGTTCATAGAGGGTCCGCTCTTGCTTGGGGAATCCAGCTGCCGGTTCCCCTCTCAGACACACACACACTCACCACACTCCGGGATCCCGACCCCGCCCAGACGGATCCCCGTTATACTCACGCGTCCCACGTCCCGCGTCTTCGTCCGGACTCTGTGCACAGAATTTAAGGGGTCGACTGGTCTCCCTTTTGCTTATTGCCTTAATTTTAGGTTTGTCGGTGCAATCGAGGCAGGAACCGGCCCCCCCGGGCCGCTAAACCTTAGAGCGGGGCGCCTCCCGGAAGTGCCGATCCATCCTACAGATTTCATCCGAGTCACGGCACCAAATTGTTATAAATACACTCGAGAGAGTGTTAAAGTTTAATCAAGGGAAGTTTTATTAATTATAGCAAGCAAGCAATAAGCAAAATACAGCGCTGGACAGCCAGGAAGCGATCCTGCTTCGCCGCGGCCGTGCTTCCATTTTCTGTGTGTCTCCTTTTAATCAGTCCGGCTCTCCGGGCTCTCCGATGACGTGTCCTTTCTCGGGTATTTCTGTGCATGCGTCTTCATTGGTCTAGGGGTTCGTTCTTTACCTTATCTTCCTTTAACCTTTCTTCACTGTTCTCTGTAAAGGCTTAGCTCAGTAACTTTCTGGAATTCAAGGAATCTTAGCAAGGCCATGATAATTATACAAACGTCAGTAACAACCTTCAATATAATCTTGATTTTACAGAACATAGCAATACAGAGTATCATATCTGCATGTTTAGTCGAACAAAAGGGTCTCTGTTTATTACAGCAAGCATCTAAAAATAGAATACAAATTTATAGCTCTAGTTTATAAGACTGTTTTCGTTCTTTTCTAAACATGTTACTATCCTTATCTTAAAGCAAATTACGAGATGCTTGCAGACCTTTCTTTGATCCTTGTTCTTGCTCAACAAGCAGGAATATTTATCACTTAGTTTTCTTTGGCAGTTCATTGTTAGGGTCAGCACGCTCTGTAAAGAGGCTGTAAGCCAAGCACACCTGCAAAAGCCCAAACACCTGGACACAGGGTTGAGGTCATGAACTGACCCAACATTGGTCATGAACTGACCCAACATTGGTCATGAACTGACCCCTCTTTGGCCGTGAATTATTCCTGCCTTTGTGAACTGGAGAGGTGTTGCTGGTCTTCGTTATCTGGAGTACAAGGGTGAAATGCTCTTTTGCAACTTCATTTTATGTCTGGTAGGATAAGGGGTTAGACGAAAGTTATACGGAGACATGAGGAAAGATTTTCTGCTGGCTTCTTATCCTCCAAAAAAATGCAAGTCTACATGAAGGAAAGTTCATTTTTCTCAGGCTGCCAGCTGGTTTTGACTATTGAAAAATCAGCAAAACCAAAACTGTACCGACCTGTACCCTGGTACTGTAACACTGATTGCTCATATTAACCTCTACAGCAATTATGTTTCACTGCACAACTTGCATCCATTTCATTAGGGTGGAAAATGCTTTGAAAAATTGCTAAATGACCTCAGTCTATGACAAGTCTGTCAGTCTTCAGTGGCAGCGATGGAAAAGAGACCTTGCAGTGCTCCCTTGATAGGCACAGTCCTCCCATGAGGGATCAGCAGTGTTTCTGCTCCATCCATTCCATGGGTGCATTTCATTCCTGGATTTTCCCTGCATTTTGTCATCGGACCTTGGGCGTGGTGGGCTGGCTGCAGGGAGTGCCACAAAGGTGGGGTCCTGCTGAGGGAAGAAGGTGGCATTGAGCCAATAACCTTCACTTGGCATGTGTGATGGTGACACACCTTTCCTGACTCATCCAAAGCCACCTTTGAAATTCAAACCTTCCCTGAGTCTTTCCTAATAACTTATTGATATTATATCATATATAATGTTGCAAAGGTCTGTGGACCTGAAATGGGAAGTGAGACAAAGGGGAAGAGGTGGAGCACGGCTAGAGGCACTGGCAAAGCAGCCCTGGCCTCTCCGGTGCGAGGGCTCCTCTCTGCACAGCCCACACCATGCTGCTGGCACTGCTTCTCCCCTTCCTGTGCCTCCTGAGCCCGGCTGCTGCTGGGAAGCTGCTGGTGATCCCCATGGAGGGCAGCCACTGGCTCAGCATGAAAAAAGTGCTGCTCGAGCTGAGCAAGAGAGGGCACGAAATCGTGGTCATTGCACCGGACAACACACTCCTGATTGATTCCTCGGGTGTCTACGAACTGAAAACCTACCCTGTGCCATTCACAAAGGAGGATATGGAAGAACACATACGGTCTACTACTGCAAGAACTTTCAGCCAAGAGCCTTTCCTGGTGAGATTCTGGAAGCTTTTGGGAGATTACAAGAAGAGTGGGACCCTTTTTCATGCTTCCTGCAAGTCCTTGCTGTACAACCAAGAGCTGATGCAGTACATCAGAGACAGTCACTTTGATGCCCTGCTCACAGATCCCATGTCACCTTGTGGGCAGATCATTGCCCTGCACTTCTCCATCCCCAGCGTTTTCTTCCTGCGGCTGGTTCCGTGTGCCTTCGAGGTTCGCGCCGCTCAGGGCCCAGACCCACCATCCTACGTGCCACGCATTTTCTCGGGAAACACCGACCACATGACCTTCTCCGAGAGGGTGAAGAACTTCCTGATTGCCCTTTCCGAGTCCTTCATCTGCAACATTGCCTACTCTCCGTTTGAAGAGCTGGCCTCAGAGTTCCTCCAAAAGCCAATGACAATGACAGAGCTTTTAAGTCATGGATCCATCTGGCTGAGGAGGATCGACTTTGTCTTTGAGTATCCCATGCCTGTCATGCCCAACATGGTTTTCATTGGAGGCATCCACTGTGGAGAGAAGAAGAAGCTGTTATCTCAGGTCAGTGGCTGGCTGGGAGAGCTTGTGGCAGTCACACCTCTGCCTGATCCAAGTGAGGTGTTTGATAGGGATGTATCTTCTCTCTCCCGGAGGGAGACTATTTACAAGAGCCTGAAGTGATGGTACAAGAGCAATGGCTTTAAGCTGTCAGAGGAAAGGATTAGATGGGATATTGGGAAGGAATCCTTCCCTGAGAGGGTGGGGAGGCCCTGGCACAGGTTGCCCAGAGAAGCTGTGGCTGCTCTAGCCCTGGAAGTGTCCCAGGCCAAACTAGATGACGCTTGGAGCAACCTGGGATAGTGGAAGGTGTCCCTGCCCATGGCAGGGGGTGGAATGGGATGAGCTTTAAGGTCCTTTTCAATCCAAACCATCCTGGCATTCTTCAATGACCAGGTCCCTCTTTCAAACTGTTGTTTTGTGTCATGGATTTATTACAAGGCTTTGGGATCTCCTGCCATGCATTTATTAAAGAATTTTGGCATCTCCTGTCATGGATTTCTTAGAGGCATTTGGGGACCACCTTTCATAGATTTATTAGAGGGGCTTTGGGATTTATTCTCCTGAATTTATTAGAGAGGCTCGGGGATCTCTTTTCATGGGTTTATAAGAGGTATTTGGGGACCTCCAGTCATGGATTTATTCCAGCCTTGGCTGGTGAGTTCTAGCTACCCTAGTAATTCCCTCCTGAGCCTCAAGTGCCCCAGCCAGCACCTGACAAAATCAAGCTTAGAGAACAACTCCAGGATTACCCAGTCCCATCTTCACTGCCATCATCACCCCTAAACCACGTCCCCAGGAGCCACATCCAGGCTCCTCTTGGACACTTCCAGAGATGGCGACTCCACCACCTCCCTGGGAAGATTATTCCAATGCTTAACCATTCTTCCAGTGCATTTAATTTTATTTTCTAATACTCACTCTGAACCTCCCCCGGTGCAACTGGAGGCCATTTCCTCTCATCCTTTCCCTTGGGACACAGCAAGACATCCCCATCCCACCCCACCTCCTGTCAGAGAGTTGTAGAGAGCAACAAGGTCCCCCTGAGCCTCCTTTTCTCCATAAACAGCCCCAGTTCCCTCAGCTCAGGAGATTTTTTGAACCCCTTCCTCAGCTCTGTAGCCCCTCTCTGAACATGGCTGCCCCCAAATTTGGGACTTTTCACCCAAATCCAGCCTTCCCACTCTCCCTTTGCTCACATGTGAGCAGGGAGCGACTTTGATCTCGCCCTGCCTTGAACCCAGCAAATTCCAGAATTCCTGGCTGGGATATCCTGGGATAACCAGGCCAACTGAGGGAGCCTTTGACAAGTTGACAAACACTGAGGTAATGATCAACTTCACCTGTTCCAAGATTGCCTTTGCACCCACTCCTCACACTGAAGGTTTGGATGGAAATTTGGTCCTGCAGCAGGAGGGAGGGTGAGGGCAGGATATTTCCCTGCTAACCCTCACCTGATCCCACTTTGGCAAACAGCTGGGTGGCCTCACAAAATACATGAATTAACTTGTTTTTTATGAGAAAACGCTGTTTGCTAAACTGTTCAGCTTCCCAATGGGCTTTATAAAAATCTGAACCTACTTAGTAGTTCTTACTGTGGTGTTTTTCCCTTTACTGCTTATAATATTCAGAGAGTGTTTTAGTCTCTTTCACAGAGACTAAAGAGCTCTTTCTCAGAGCTTCCCCCCTTGACTCTGAGGCTCAAAAAGTTTGTTTCTGAGAAGCCATTGTGACATAAGACTGCTCTCTGCCACCTTTCCAGTAGAAATAATTAAAGACATTGGTAAAACATGAAAAATAAATAAGGCTGATCCGAGGAAAGCAATATACAATTCATTTTGGTGCACTGACCGTGGTGTGAAGGGAGATGAGAGAGGTTGTGTGCCTGAGGGATGGAGGCTGCGTGGCTCTGAATATCCTGAGCTGTGGGTATTTTTAATTTTGGCATCAATGGCAATGCTGTGAGGCTGGGAAAATCACGTCTGTGCTGAACCTGCTCCTTTGCTGAGTCAGGTGTGCAATGAGGCCCCAGTGGTTGCTAAAACGCGTTTAGTGCTGGTCTTATTCGTGGTCAGGAGGAGCTTTCAGCTGCCTGAGGGCCACCTCTCAGGCTGGGAAACAACTCTGTAAAGTGAGAACTTGGGCTGTACAGAGAGAGGTCAGCCTCTCTCAGCACCTCTTTGTGGCATCCCTGCCACAAAGGAGGAGACTCCTTCCAGCTCAGAAGAGCTCTGAGCCTTGTCCTGAGGGTCTCCTGCTCTATCCCTGGAGGAATCACCTGAGGATCCCTGTCCCCAACATGGAGAGGCTGTTTGTATTTGTTCCTGTGGGGCTGGGAGCTGTGCACAGCAAGGTTGCCTCCCTGGGTCCTGGGCAAGATATCACACAAGACACAACAGAGATGTGGAGTCCTGAGGGATCCGAGTTGCAGGTCAAGGAGCTAACTGAACACTGAGGAGCTGCAGTGACTCAGCATTGAAAGGGTCACAAAACCTTGGCCTTTCAAACAAGGAGGGAAAAGGCAAAAAGAACCACCCACAATCCAAAGTTGTGAATCATTAACAACAGGATTGCCAAAAGGCACAGGCAGCACAATGCACCCTACAGTTGCTTTCCAAAGCACCTTCAGGCTACAACCTGCAGGAGAAATCTCTTCCACGGCCCCTACTCCAGCTCACATGGCTCTGAGGCTTTGCTGTGCCTGGGTTTCCATCCTCCTTCTCCTGCCCAGCCTCTTGGATGGAGGGAAGCTCCTGGTGGTGCCCATGGTGGGAAGCCACTGGCTGAGCTTGCAAGAAGTGGTGGAGGAGCTGAGCAAGAGAGGACACGAGGTGGTGGTGCTGGTTCCCGAGGTGAGCTGGCAGATGGAGACGACGCAGGCCTACAAGGTGGTCACGTACCCAGTGAGTCAGACCCTGGAGGAGCTGGATAATGCCTTCCAGGAATACATTGCTGCGCACCTGACAGAGAAGCCTTTCCCCCTGAATCTCCTGGCAATGTACAGGGCCTCGATGAACTCTTTCAGTACTTTATTTGGGCAGTGCAAGGACCTGTTCCGCAGCCAGGAGACCCTGAGTTTCCTCAACCAAAGCGGCTTTGATGCCATCCTGACGGATCCAATCTCCATGTGCGGGGTCATCCTCGGCCATCATCTCTCCCTTCCCCTTGCGTTCGTCATGAGGGGGTTCCCTTGCGACCTGCACTTTGCAGCCGCACAGTCCCCGAGCCCTCTGTCCTACATCCCGAGACTCTTCAGCTTCAACTCAGACCACATGACTTTTTTCCAGAGAGTGGAAAACGCCCTGATTTCCCTCCTGGAGCTTGGGTACTGCAACGGTTTCTTTGGGGAAGCACTTCAGCTTTCCTCAGAAGTTCTTCAGAGGGATGTGTCCCTCACGGACCTTGTGGACTCCGCCGCCGTTTGGATCCTGAGGTCTGACTTTGTGTTCGAGTACGTCAGGCCTGTGATGCCCAACATGGTCTTTGTTGGGGGGATCAACTGTGCTAAGAAGAAACCGCTGCATAAGGTAATGTTCCTTCACCTACAAATTGTACATTTCCCAATGAAAAGTCATTCTGTGGTTTCAGCAAGTTCATTGCTATTGACTTTTTTTTTTTTTATTTCTGTTCATGATTGAATTCAACCAGCTTTGGGTAGTTGTTTTCCACAGGCTGAAATCCCAAGTCTCTTGACAGCGACCTGCTTGAATTCATGAGGGTTTTCTAACAAGCCAAACAAAAGAGGGATTTCACCTACCTGATGGAAATGACTGTCCACAGTGGATGTGTATTAAGCACCATCCAGACCCAGTTTTGATTACATATTAACAGCATCTGACACATATTTCTCTTATCTGATCCAAAACCCAAGCATCCTCTTCTGTTTTTAACTCCAGGCTCATCAGCATCAGTTGATTCACTTTTCACATGTATTTTCAGGACAAATTATTTCCAAACTGGCTGGCTGCGTTGAGTTACTCCTGTTGTGGGGATGAAATATAAATGTTGTGTTGAAATGGCAAAGAATAATCATACCATTGTGGATTTGGTGAATGACACTTGAATGCAGAACTGAGATCAGTTTTCACACTTACTTCTTGACATCTACTTTTACCAGAGTTGCTCTGCAGGGTTTTTAAAGCTAATCTAGAAATCAAAATCTATTTTGATAGTCACCATGTAATCTCTAAAACTATAACACTGGACATTTCTTTCCAGGCACAAAGCAGGGTACAAATCTCTTTCCTGGGAAATTGCTCCCTCACTTCCAAATTGTGGTCACGCAATATCTCTGCCCAATGACTTTGAGCTGAAGGGGTGGTTTTTTCTTTCTTCTTTCAGATTTCTTTTTTGCTCTTTGACTGGCTTATGGAGAGCCCTCTAAACCTGATAAGGAAGACAAAGAATGCAACTATTAACTAGAATATTAGGATAAAATTATTTCTAAGGCATTCTATCACATTAGGCTCACAACAGTGACACTAGTTTGAGATTTAAGAGGCAAATTCTTCCTGGTTACACAACACAAGTCTTTTGTTTTCTATCTTGAAGGTCTCAGAGCTACAAAGAATTCGTAACTTTGCTACAAGGGTGGAGGCATCCTGCCCTCATTTTATCTCTGCCAGCTCTTGTCTTCACTCTCCCGTTAGGTGAAAATCACATTTTCCATGCACCTGGAAAAATCTTGTATTGGCTGTTTCCAGCCAACTGGTTTTGCCATTGAAAAGCTGATTGAGTCCAGAGTAGAAAGCACAGCAAGCAGCAACTCCCAAGTTAATTTGGTCAGCTTTTGTCACAGCAGTTGCAATAAACTCTCTGCGTCCAGCTTCCCTGCATTTAATGGGAATTCTTTCTAGATCTGTTCAGTCTCCTGCTTTCAGTCTGTGCTGTCTCCCACCTCTCCTGCCTCTCTGGCCCTCTCCAGAAATTGGTTTTCCATTTCTAAGGGTGGTTCCTCCATGTCCAGTGTAACAGAGTGGAACTATTCCAGGGAGTGCCAGCACCCTTTGGGTGTCATGAGACAAATCCCTTTGCCTCAGGCTGCATGGATTTCTTTCTCCCGACTGAGGATGCTGGGAGTCCCACCACCATTTATAAAAAGAAGGGTGAAACTCTGTGATGATGATGATGATGATGATGATGATAGTTTTTCATCACAAGGACTTCTTTCTCAGCACCATTCAAAAGCCTTTGCTCTGGCATTGCTTTTATTGCACAGTCCAAACACTCCTGCTGTGGGATTAGGGGAAGGCATCACACCTTCTCCTACTTTTTGTCTTGCTCACAATACATGAAAAGGGGTTTCAAGACCACAAACAAAGACCAAAACTCCTTCTTTGTGTCCCTGCGCTGGCCTCCTTTCCTTTTGTTTGCCCTGAACGCATGCATTAGTTCACTGTTTTGGTGTAGTGCCAGGAGGAAGCAAGCCAATCGGGATTGTTCTCCTCACACTTGGGATTGCATGGTACACCCTGGTGGCTTTGCCATCTTTGTAAGAGCTGCAGCTTTGGCTGCTTCCAGGGTGTGGGAATTCAACATCAGCCTCGTGTCAGCCTCAGGAATGGAGTTACATCCATTTTGCGGGGTGTATTGTTATTATTTTCTCGGCGTGTATTTTTACCAGGTCAATGGCTCTAAGCATGGCTATGGTTACAACGTGACACCCCTGCTCTTGGTGTCACAGACTTAGTGCTGACAGACTTTGAAGCTTAAACATTAACAGAAAGTACAACTGTTTTTCTCTGAATACGGCTTCCCTTCCCTTCCACAAACATGGGCAACATTACAGGCGAATCACAACCCTGTTGGAAAGTTAAATATTAATTCCCGTAGCAAACAAATCCCCTGCTTAGTCTGCATGGACCATCATATAAAGGAGGGTCTGGATCCCTGCGGAGCAGAACCCTCTGGTTCACGCCCACGGAAATGGCTCTTTTTTACCAAGGTGCCGGGGTACTTCTTCTCCTGGCACTGTCTGTAATCCTGGCTGAAGGTGGGAAGATCCTGGTGGTACCCCAGGATGGAAGTCACTGGCTCAGCATGCGCCCAGTAGTGGAGAAACTGCAGCAAAAGGGACACCAAGTTGTTGTGGTTGTACCCTCAACCAGTCTGTATATGAAGTCAAAGGAGCCTCAGAATTACACAGTGAAAGTGTATCCAATCCCTTACACAGACGAATACTTGGATGAAATGCTCAAGACCTACATTAATGTCCATTTTCTTGAACAATCTGTTTTGAATGTTGTTCTTACCTCGTATCAAAGCACGATAGCGATCTCCTCGATCTTCTTCACCAACTGTAAGAGCCTGCTTCAGAACGAAGAGCTGATGCAGGACTTGAAAGCGAGCAAATTCGATGTGGTTTTCACAGATCCCATCCTGATGTGTGGGCCCCTGGTGGCTGAGTATCTTTCTGTTCCTTCCATCTACTTCCTGCGGGGCTTTCCCTGCGGAATGGATTCCGCTGCTACCCGGTGTCCAAGCCCTCCCTCCTATGTCCCCAGGTTATTCTTGGATAATTCAGACAGCATGATGTTTTCCCAACGGGTGAAGAACATGCTGGTCCATCTGCTGGAGCTCTTCTACTGTAAGCCTATCTATGATAACTTTGAAGAACTTGCCTACGAGCTTTTCAAAAAGAAAGTGACAGCGACAGAACTCCTGAGCCGTGGATCCTTCTGGCTGATGAGATACGATTTTGTGTTTGAGTTCCCGAGACCAGTGATGCCAAACATGGCTTTTATCGGAGGGATTAACTGTGTTCAGAGGAGAAAACTGTCTCAGGTACAAAATTTTCTTTGGTTTTTATAGGGCAAAGGCAAAAATAGAAATGTGTCATAGAATTGCAGAATGGCTTGGGTTGAAAGGGACCTTCAAGATCATCTCAGTTCACCCCCCTGCTGTCCTGGGCAAGGGATGTCACTCACATCCTTACATCAAATCCTGACTGACAGCAGCTGGGTGTTTAAAGATAGAAATCCTGCATGATGCAGAAATGTTATTTCCTCATACCCAGCATTCAGATGATATCACATCCTGCCAAACCTAAAGCCTTACCAGACTTAATTAGGACAATTTAAGTGACATAGAGCTTCTATGCAAATGTTTGTCTTTTTTGTTGAACTCAAGAATTTTTGATATCCTCCTTTCCCAGCTGTCCTGTTGACTGTCTCTCCATACTTCCATATATCCCTTCTCCTTTCATCCACACTGAAGGTTCTTGGACTGAAGGTTTTACCTCTTTGCTATCAGAGACATCCACTAGATTGCTTCCTTTCCATCTGCCTTTATTGTCAAGGTGTCAATAGCTAAGCCCCAAAGGAAATCTGCTTTCAGTTCCATCCTCCCCCTTTTTTGGTTTTTTTTTTTAAATTGCTGAATTAGGTTTTAAGCTTTTCTGGGTATGGTTATCTCCTGTCAATGTCCATTTGGGCTTCTGTGTACCAACCTTCCCATGTTCATTTGGCAGCCTTGTCTGAGGCCATGGCCCCTCTTCTGTGCATGCCCTTCCTCGGAGCTGTTTGAAATCTCCCCATTAAGTTAATCCATGTTTTAAACTACCAATATGGGCTCAGAGCAGGTGATGGAGCTGCTGCTCCTTTTGGAGGGCAGGTTCTCAGCAAAGTCCAAGATTTGCCACCAGGCTTGGGAAGGAACACACAGAAACTGCATGGGGGATAAAAGCTTCAGGAAGGATTTAAAGCCCAGGATGCCCTGGAGAAGGAAATTGTTTCCCATATTCACCTACTTAGGAACTTTCATGAGAAGTTATCACCAGCAATAACCCGCCAGCAATTTAGAGCCAAGAAGGACCTGGATACCGGGTTGAGGTCATGAACTGACCCAACATTGGTCATGAACTGACCCCTCTTTGGCCGTGAATGATTCCTGCCTTTGTGAACTGGAGAGGAGTTGTTGGTCTTTGTTATCTGGAGTACAAGGGTGAAATGCTCTTTTACAACTTCATTTTATGTCTGGTAGGATAAGGGGTTAGACGAAAGTTATACGGAGAGATGAGGAAAGATTTTCTGCTGGCTTCTTATCCTCCAAAAAAATGCAAGTCTACATGAAGGAAAGTTCATTTTTCTCAGGCTGCCAGCTGGTTTTGACTATTGAAAAATCAGCAAAACCCCAACTGTACTGAGCTGTACCCTGGTACTGTAACACTGATTGCTCATATTAACCTCTACAGGAAGTTATGTTTCACTGCACAACTTGCATCCATTTCATTAGGGAGGAAAATGCTTTGAAAAATTCCTGGGTCTAAAAAGATTGCAAGTATCTAAGGCAAAGCTCCAATTTGTGGAAAAAGAAGTAAAATATTTAGGCCATTACTTTAGAAAAGGGGAGAAAAAATAGACTCTGAAAAAAATACAAGGAATTTTGTCACTACTAATTCCTAAAAATAAAAGACAGATACGTCAAATCTTGGGATTAACAGGGTATTGTAGACAGTGGATTGAAAACTATAGCAGTAAAGTAAAATTTTTATATCAAAAATTGACACAGGAGGGAGTAATAAAATGGAGTTTAGAAGATACAGAAAATTTCCGGGAACTACAAGAAAGTTTAATTCATGCTCCTGTCTTGAGTCTCTCAGATTTGAAGAGACCCTTTTACTTGTTTGTAAATGTAGAAAATAGGATTGCTTTTGGAGTCCTAACTCAGGAGTGGGCAGGGAGGAAGAAGCCAATAGGATATTTATCAAAGATCTTAGACCTTGTGAGTAAAGGCTGGCCTGTTTACAAGTAGTAGCAGGATGTGCCTTACTGGTGGAAGAAGCTAGCAAAATCACCTTTAATAGCAATTTGAAGATAATGTCCCCTCATAACATTCGGGGTGTGCTACAACAAAAAGCGGAAAAATGGATTTCAGATGCTAGACTTTTAAAATATGAAGGAATTTTAATTGAAGCCCTAAACTTAATATTAAAAACCACAACTGTACAAAACCCGGCTGCATTTTTGTATGGAGAACCTGAAGGTGAATCTTTGACACATGACTGTATAACTACAATTGAGGAACAAACTAAAATTAGACCTGATCTGGAAGAAGAGGAATTAGAAAGAGGAGAAAAGCTGTTTGTGGATGGGTCCTCCAGAGTGATAGAAGGAAAGAGGAAAACAGGCTATGCTATAATAAGAGGACCTGATATTCAAGTTTTAGAATCAGGTCCATTAGACAAATCTTGGTCAGCCCAAGCCTGTGAATTGTATGCAGTATTAAGGGCATTGAAATTACTAGAAGGAAAGGAGGGGACAATATATACAGATTCCAGATATAGTTATGGGGTGGTGCATATGTTTGGTAAACTGTGGGAAGAAAGAGGTTTAATAAACTCTCAAGGGAAAGATTTAGTTCATCAAAAACTTATAATTGCAGTATTAAAGGCCCTGAGAAGGCCCAAGAGGTTAGCAGTGGTTTATTTGAAAGGATACCAGAAGGGAATAGACTTGAGGAGTAGAGGAAATAATGCTGCTGATCAGGAGGCAAAACAGGCGGCATTACGAACAATGGCCCTAAAAGAAAAAAAGGGAGGGACAGGAAGAAACTCTAGAACATAAGAATAGTGACTTAAGAAGTAGATTTACTGAGGAAGAAAAGTTAAAACTCCCAGAGACAGGAGCAATAGAAAACTCAGAGGGGAGATAGTTTCTCCCAGATGGCCGGGAAGTACTACCAAAAGTCATAGCTCAAAGAATATTAGAAAAATACATCAAAGAACACATTGGGGAGCACAAGGGTTAATAGATTATTTTGCAGCAAAGTATATGAGCACAGGTATTCGAAACTTAGCTAAGCAAATTACTAGAAGCTGCCTCCTATGTTTAAAAACAAATAGGAAAAATCTCTGAAAATTACCTTATGGAGGGAGACCCTTAGCAAAAAGACCCTTTGCAAATATTCAAATTGACTTCACAGAACTACCAAAGGTAGGGAGATTTAAATACCTCCTGGTCCTAGTGGATCTTAGTGGATCAAAATCCTAGTGGATTTTCTACTCAGGTCTTTGCATAAGCACTTTCCTCTGGGTTAAAGGGGATCCTTTGTTCCCAGGAATTTAACTTTTGTTTAACCCACTCTTCGGTTGATCCAAATATAGGCCAAAATACATTCTTTGAAATTTCTTTTCCTCTCTATATTACTACACAATAATTACTACACAAAATCATTTTTGCCCTATCTTTATTTTCTGTCCCCGGGAAATGTTCCCAATTATCTAGTATAAAACCCAACGGACTATCTTTAGGTACCGGTGGGAGTTTAACAGGTACAGGAGGCTTGCTCTTCCCCTGTCCCATTCTTCCGGAGTGCCTTCAATCACACAATTCCTTTCGCTTCCCCTCGTTCGTAGAGGGTCCGCTCTTGCTTGGGGAATCCAGCTACCGGTTCCCCTCTCAGACACACACACACTCACCACACTCCGGGATCCCGACCCCGCCCAGACGAATCCCCGTTATACTCACGCGTCCCACGTCCCGCATCTTCGTCCGGACTCTCTGCACAGAATTTAAGGGGTTGACCGGTCTCCCTTTTGCTTATTGCCTTAATTTTAGGTTCGTCGGTGCAATCGAGGCAGGAACCGGCCCCCCCGGGCCGCTAAACCTTAGAGCGGGGCGCCTCCCGGAAGTGCCGATCCGTCCTACAGATTGCATCCGAGTCACGGCACCAAATTGTTATAAATACACTCGAGAGAGTGTTAAACTTTAATCAAGGGAAGTTTTATTAATTATAGCAAGCAAGCAATAAGCAAAATACAGCGCTGGACAGCCGGGAAGCGATCCCGCTTCGCCGCGGCCGTGCTTCCGTTTTCTGTGTGTCTCCTTTTAATCAGTCCGGCTCTCCGGGCTCTCCGATGACGTGTTCTTTCTCGGGTATTTCTGCGCATGCGTCTTCATTGGTCTAGGGGTTCGTTCTTTACCTTATCTTCCTTTAACCTTTCTTCACTGTTCTCTGTAAAGGCTTAGCTCAGTAACTTTCTGGAATTCAAGGAATCTTAGCAAGGCCATGATAATTATACAAACATCAGTAACAACCTTCAATATAATCTTGATTTTACAGAACATAGCATTACAGAGTATCATATCTGCATGTTTAGTCGAACAAAAGGGTCTCTGTTTATTACAGCAAGCATCTAAAAATAGAATACAAACTTATAGCTCTAGTTTATAAGACTGTTTTCGTTCTTTTCTAAACATGTTACTATCCTTATCTTAAAGCAAATTACTAGATGCTTGCAGACCTTTCTTTGATCCTTGTTCTTGCTCAACAAGCAGGAATATTTATCACTTAGTTTTCTTTGGCAGTTCATTGTTAGGGTCAGCACGCTCTGTAAAGAGGCTGTAAGCCAAGCACACCTGCAAAAGCCCAAACACCTGGACACAGGGTTGAGGTCATGAACTGACCCAACATTGGTCATGAACTGACCCAACACTGGTCATGAACTGACCCCTCACTGGCCGTGAATGATTCCTGCCTTTGTGAACTGGAGAGGTGTTGCTGGTCTTCGTTATCTGGAGTACAAGGGTGAAATGCTCTTTTGCAACTTCATTTTATGTCTGGTAGGGTAAGGGGTTAGATGAAAGTTATACGGAGACATGAGGAAAGATTTTCTGCTGGCTTCTTATCCTCCAAAAAAATGCAAGTCTACATGAAGGAAAATTCATTTTTCTCAGGCTGCCAGCTGGTTTTGACTATTGAAAAATCAGCAAAACCCAAACTGTACTGAACTCTACCCTGGTACTGTAACACTGATTGCTCATATTAACCTCTACAGCAAGTTATGTTTCACTGCACAACTTGCATCCATTTCATTAGGGAGGAAAATGCTTTGAAAAATCGCTAAATGACCTCAGTCTATGACAAGTCTGTCAGTCTTCAGTGGCAGCGATGGAAAAGAGTCCTTGCAGTGCTCCCTTGATAGGCACAGTCCTCCCATGAGGGATCAGCAGTGTTTCTGCTCCATCCATTCCATGGGTGCATTTCATTCCCGGATTTTCCCTGCATTTTGTCATCGGACCTTGGGCGTGGTGGGCTGGCGGCAGGAAGTACCACAAAGCTGGGGTCCTGCTGAGGGAAGAAGGTGGCATTGAGCCAATAACCTTCACTTGGCGTGTGTGACAGTGACACACCTTTCCTGACTCACCCAAAGCCACCTTTGAAATTCAAACCTGCCCTGAGTCTTTCCTAATAATTTATTGATATCGGTGACCTTGTTGCAAAGGTCTGTGGACCCGAAATGGGAGGTGAGACAAAGGGGAAGAGGTGGAGCACGGCTAGAGGCACTGGCAAAGCAGCCCTGGCCTCTCCGGTGCGAGGGCTCCTCTCTGCACAGCCCACACCATGCTGGTGGCACTGCTTCTCCCCTTCCTGTGCCTCCTGAGCCCGGCTGCTGCTGGGAAGCTGCTGGTGATCCCCATGGAGGGCAGCCACTGGCTCAGCATGAAAAAAGTGCTGCTCGAGCTGAGCAAGAGAGGGCATGAAATCGTGGTCATTGCACCGGACAACACACTCCTGATTGATTCCTCGGGTGTCTACGAACTGAAAACCTACCCTATGCCACTGATGAAGGAGGTTGTAGAAGAACACATTCGCTCCTTTACTTCAAAATCTTTCAGCCAAGAGCCTTTCCTGGTGAGATTCTGGAAGCTTTTGGCAGAGTATCGGCAGAGCGGTGCCATCTTTCATGCTTCCTGCAAGTCCTTGCTGTACAACCAAGAGCTGATGCAGTACATCAGAGACAGTCACTTTGATGCCCTGCTCACGGATCCCGTGTCACCTTGTGGGCAGATCATTGCCCTGCACTTCTCCATCCCCAGTGTTTTCTTCCTGCGGCTGGTTCCGTGTGCCTTCGAGGTTCGCGCCGCTCAGGGCCCAGACCCACCATCCTACGTGCCACGCATGTTCTCGGGAAACACCGACCACATGACCTTCTCCGAGAGGGTGAAGAACTTCCTGATTGCCCTTTCCGAGTCCTTCATCTGCAACATTGCCTACTCTCCGTTTGAAGAGCTGGCCTCAGAGTTCCTCCAAAAGCCAATGACAATGACAGAGCTTTTAAGTCATGGATCCATCTGGCTGAGGAGGATCGACTTTGTCTTTGAGTATCCCATGCCTGTCATGCCCAACATGGTTTTCATTGGAGGCATCCACTGTGGAGAGAAGAAGAAGCTGTTATCTCAGGTCAGTGGCTGGCTGGGAGAGCTTGTGGCAGTCACACCTCTGCCTGATCCAAGTGAGGTGTTTGATAGGGATGTATCTTCTCTCTCCCGGAGGGAGACTATTCACAAGAGCCTGAAGTGATGGTACAAGAGCAATGGCTTTAAGCTGTCAGAGGAAAGGATTAGATGGGATATTGGGAAGGAATCCTTCCCTGAGAGGGTGGGGAGGCCCTGGCACAGGTTGCCCAGAGAAGCTGTGGCTGCTCTAGCCCTGGAAGTGTCCCAGGCCAAACTAGATGACGCTTGGAGCAACCTGGGATAGTGGAAGGTGTCCCTCCCCATGGCAGGGGGTGGAATGGGATGAGCTTTAAGGTCCTTTTCAATCCAAACCATCCTGGCATTCTTCAATGACCAGGTCCCTCTTTCAAACTGTTGTTTTGTGTCATGGATTTATTACAAGGCTTTGGGATCTCCTGCCATGCGTTTATTAAAGAATTTTGGCATCTCCTGTCATGGATTTCTTAGAGGCATTTGGGGACCACCTTTCATAGATTTATTAGAGGGGCTTTGGGATTTATTCTCCTGAATTTATTAGAGAGGCTCAGGGATCTCTTTTCATGGGTTTATAAGAGGTATTTGGGGACCTCCAGTCATGGATTTATTCCAGCCTTGGCTGGTGAGTTCTAGCTACCCTAGTAATTCCCTCCTGAGCCTCAAGTGCCCCAGCCAGCACCTGACAAAATCAAGCTTAGAGAACAACTCCAGGATTACCCAGTCCCATCTTCACTGCCATCATCACCCCTAAACCACGTCCCCAGGAGCCACATCCAGGCTCCTCTTGGACACTTCCAGAGATGGCGACTCCACCACCTCCCTGGGAAGATTATTCCAATGCTTAACCATTCTTCCAGTGCATTTAATTTTATTTTCTAATACTCACTCTGAACCTCCCCCGGTGCAACTGGAGGCCATTTCCTCTCATCCTTTCCCTTGGGACACAGCAAGACATCCCCATCCCACCCCACCTCCTGTCAGAGAGTTGTAGAGAGCAACAAGGTCCCCCTGAGCCTCCTTTTCTCCATAAACAGCCCCAGTTCCCTCAGCTCAGGAGATTTTTTGAACCCCTTCCTCAGCTCTGTAGCCCCTCCCTGAACATGGCTGCCCCCAAATTTGGGACTTTTCACCCAAATCCAGCCTTCCCACTCTCCCTTTGCTCACATGTGAGCAGGGAGCGACTTTGATCTCGCCCTGCCTTGAACCCAGCAAATTCCAGAATTCCTGGCTGGGATATCCTGGGATAACCAGGCCAACTGAGGGAGCCTTTGACAAGTTGACAAACACTGAGGTAATGATCAACTTCACCTGTTCCAAGATTGCCTTTGCACCCACTCCTCACACTGAAGGTTTGGATGGAAATTTGGTCCTGCAGCAGGAGGGAGGGGAGGGCAGGATATTTCCCTGCTAACCCTCACCTGATCCCACTTTGGCAAACAGCTGGGTGGCCTCACAAAATACATGAATTAACTTGTTTTTTATGAGAAAACGCTGTTTGCTAAACTGTTCAGCTTCCCAATGGGCTTTATAAAAATCTGAACCTACTTAGTAGTTCTTACTGTGGTGTTTTTTCCTTTACTGCTTATAATATTCAGAGAGTGTTTTAGTCTCTTTCACAGAGACTAAAGAGCTCTTTCTCAGAGCTTCCCCCCTTGACTCTGAGGCTCAAAAAGTTTGTTTTCTGAGAAGCCATTGTGACATAAGACTGCTCTCTGCCACCTTTCCAGTAGAAATAATTAAAGACATTGGTAAAACATGAAAAATAAATAAGGCTGATCCGAGGAAAGCAATATACAATTCATTTTGGTGCACTGACCGTGGTGTGAAGGGAGATGAGAGAGGTTGTGTGCCTGAGGGATGGAGGCTGCGTGGCTCTGAATATCCTGAGCTGTGGGTATTTTTAATTTTGGCATCAATGGCAATGCTGTGAGGCTGGGAAAATCACGTCTGTGCTGAACCTGCTCCTTTGCTGAGTCAGGTGTGCAATGAGGCCCCAGTGGTTGCTAAAACGCGTTTAGTGCTGGTCTTATTCGTGGTCAGGAGGAGCTTTCAGCTGCCTGAGGGCCACCTCTCAGGCTGGAAAACAACTCTGTAAAGTGAGAACTTGGGCTGTACAGAGAGAGGTCAGCCTCTCTCAGCACCTCTTTGTGGCATCCCTGCCACAAAGGAGGAGACTCCTTCCAGCTCAGAAGAGCTCTGAGCCTTGTCCTTAGGGTCTCCTGCTCTATCCCTGGAGGAATCACCTGAGGATCCCTGTCCCCAACATGGAGAGGCTGTTTGTATTTGTTCCTGTGGGGCTGGGAGCTGTGCACAGCAAGGTTGCCTCCCTGGGTCCTGGGCAAGATATCACACAAGACACAACAGAGATGTGGAGTCCTGAGGGATCCGAGTTGCAGGTCAAGGAGCTAACTGAACACTGAGGAGCTGCAGAGACTCAGCATTGAAAGGGTCACAAAACCTTGGCCTTTCAAACAAGGAGGGAAAAGGCAAAAAGAACCACCCACAATCCAAAGTTGTGAATCATTAACAACAGGATTGCCAAAAGGCACAGGCAGCACAATGCACCCTACAGTTGCTTTCCAAAGCACCTTCAGGCTACAACCTGCAGGAGAAATCTCTTCCACGGCCCCTACTCCAGCTCACATGGCTCTGAGGCTTTGCTGTGCCTGGGTTTCCATCCTCCTTCTCCTGCCCAGCCTCTTGGATGGAGGGAAGCTCCTGGTGGTGCCCATGGTGGGAAGCCACTGGCTGAGCTTGCAAGAAGTGGTGGAGGAGCTGAGCAAGAGAGGACACGAGGTGGTGGTGCTGGTTCCCGAGGTGAGCTGGCAGATGGAGACGACGCAGGCCTACAAGGTGGTCACGTACCCAGTGAGTCAGACCCTGGAGGAGCTGGATAATGCCTTCCAGGAATACGTTGCTGTGCACCTGACAGAGAAGCCTTTCCCCCTGAATCTCCTGGCAATGTACAGGGCCTCGATGAACTCTTTCAGTACTTTATTTGGGCAGTGCAAGGACCTGTTCCGCAGCCAGGAGACCCTGAGTTTCCTCAACCAAAGCGGCTTTGATGCCATCCTGACGGATCCAATCTCCATGTGCGGGGTCATCCTCGGCCATCATCTCTCCCTTCCCCTTGCGTTCGTCATGAGGGGGTTCCCTTGCGACCTGCACTTTGCAGCCGCACAGTCCCCGAGCCCTCTGTCCTACATCCCGAGACTCTTCAGCTTCAACTCAGACCACATGACTTTTTTCCAGAGAGTGGAAAACGCCCTGATTTCCCTCCTGGAGCTTGGGTACTGCAACGGTTTCTTTGGGGAAGCACTTCAGCTTTCCTCAGAAGTTCTTCAGAGGGATGTGTCCCTCACGGACCTTGTGGACTCCGCCGCCGTTTGGATCCTGAGGTCTGACTTTGTGTTCGAGTACGTCAGGCCTGTGATGCCCAACATGGTCTTTGTTGGGGGGATCAACTGTGCTAAGAAGAAACCGCTGCATAAGGTAATGTTCCTTCACCTACAAATTGTACATTTCCCAATGAAAAGTCATTCTGTGGTTTCAGCAAGTTCATTGCTATTGACTTTTTTTTTTTTTATTTCTGTTCATGATTGAATTCAACCAGCTTTGGGTAGTTGTTTTCCACAGGCTGAAATCCCAAGTCTCTTGACAGCGACCTGCTTGAATTCATGAGGGTTTTCTAACAAGCCAAACAAAAGAGGGATTTCACCTACCTGATGGAAATGACTGTCCACAGTGGATGTGTATTAAGCACCATCCAGACCCAGTTTTGATTACATATTAACAGCATCTGACACATATTTCTCTTATCTGATCCAAAACCCAAGCATCCTCTTCTGTTTTTAACTCCAGGCTCATCAGCATCAGTTGATTCACTTTTCACATGTATTTTCAGGACAAATTATTTCCAAACTGGCTGGCTGCGTTGAGTTACTCCTGTTGTGGGGATGAAATATAAATGTTGTGTTGAAATGGCAAAGAATAATCATACCATTGTGGATTTGGTGAATGACACTTGAATGCAGAACTGAGATCAGTTTTCACACTTACTTCTTGACATCTACTTTTACCAGAGTTGCTCTGCAGGGTTTTTAAAGCTAATCTAGAAATCAAAATCTATTTTGATAGTCACCATGTAATATCTAAAATGATAACACTGGACATTTCTTTCCAGGCACAAAGCAGGGTACAAATCTCTTTCCTGGGAAATTGCTCCCTCACTTCCAAATTGTGGTCACGCAATATCTCTGCCCAATGACTTTGAGCTGAAGGGGTGGTTTTTTCTTTCTTCTTTCAGATTTCTTTTTTGCTCTTTGACTGGCTTATGGAGAGCCCTCTAAACCTGATAAGGAAGACAAAGAATGCAACTATTAACTAGAATATTAGGATAAAATTATTTCTAAGGCATTCTATCACATTAGGCTCACAACAGTGACACTAGTTTGAGATTTAAGAGGCAAATTCTTCCTGGTTACACAACACAAGTCTTTTGTTTTCTATCTTGAAGGTCTCAGAGCTACAAAGAATTCGTAACTTTGCTACAAGGGTGGAGGCATCCTGCCCTCATTTTATCTCTGCCAGCTCTTGTCTTCACTCTCCCGTTAGGTGAAAATCACATTTTCCATGCACCTGGAAAAATCTTGTATTGGCTGTTTCCAGCCAACTGGTTTTGCCATTGAAAAGCTGATTGAGTCCAGAGTAGAAAGCACAGCAAGCAGCAACTCCCAAGTTAATTTGGTCAGCTTTTGTCACAGCAGTTGCAATAAACTCTCTGCGTCCAGCTTCCCTGCATTTAATGGGAATTCTTTCTAGATCTGTTCAGTCTCCTGCTTTCAGTCTGTGCTGTCTCCCACCTCTCCTGCCTCTCTGGCCCTCTCCAGAAATTGGTTTTCCATTTCTAAGGGTGGTTCCTCCATGTCCAGTGTAACAGAGTGGAACTATTCCAGGGAGTGCCAGCACCCTTTGGGTGTCATGAGACAAATCCCTTTGCCTCAGGCTGCATGGATTTCTTTCTCCCGACTGAGGATGCTGGGAGTCCCACCACCATTTATAAAAAGAAGGGTGAAACTCTGTGATGATGATGATGATGATGATGATGATAGTTTTTCATCACAAGGACTTCTTTCTCAGCACCATTCAAAAGCCTTTGCTCTGGCATTGCTTTTATTGCACAGTCCAAACACTCCTGCTGTGGGATTAGGGGAAGGCATCACACCTTCTCCTACTTTTTGTCTTGCTCACAATACATGAAAAGGGGTTTCAAGACCACAAACAAAGACCAAAACTCCTTCTTTGTGTCCCTGCGCTGGCCTCCTTTCCTTTTGTTTGCCCTGAACGCATGCATTAGTTCACTGTTTTGGTGTAGTGCCAGGAGGAAGCAAGCCAATCGGGATTGTTCTCCTCACACTTGGGATTGCATGGTACACCCTGGTGGCTTTGCCATCTTTGTAAGAGCTGAAGCTTTGGCTGCTTCCAGGGTGTGGGAATTCAACATCAGCCTCGTGTCAGCCTCAGGAATGGAGTTACATCCATTTTGCGGGGTGTATTGTTATTATTTTCTCGGCGTGTATTTTTACCAGGTCAATGGCTCTAAGCACGGCTATGGTTACAACGTGACACCCCTGCTCTTGGTGTCACAGACTTAGTGCTGACAGACTTTGAAGCTTAAACATTAACAGAAAGTACAACTGTTTTTCTCTGAATACGGCTTCCCTTCCCTTCCACAAACATGGGCAACATTACAGGCGAATCACAACCCTGTTGGAAAGTTAAATATTAATTCCCGTAGCAAACAAATCCCCTGCTTAGTCTGCATGGACCATCATATAAAGGAGGATCTGGATCCCTGCGGAGCAGAACCCTCTGGTTCACGCCCACGGAAATGGCTCTTTTTTACCAAGGTGCCGGGGTACTTCTTCTCCTGGCACTGTCTGTAATCCTGGCTGAAGGTGGGAAGATCCTGGTGGTACCCCAGGATGGAAGTCACTGGCTCAGCATGCGCCCAGTAGTGGAGAAACTGCAGCAAAAGGGACACCAAGTTGTTGTGGTTGTACCCTCAACCAGTCTGTATATGAAGTCAAAGGAGCCTCAGAATTACACAGTGAAAGTGTATCCAATCCCTTACACAGACGAATACTTGGATGAAATGCTCAAGACCTACATTAATGTCCATTTTCTTGAACAATCTGTTTTGAATGTTGTCCTTACCTCGTATCAAAGCACGATAGCGATCTCCTCGATCTTCTTCACCAACTGTAAGAGCCTGCTGCAGAACGAGGAGCTGATGCAGGACTTGAAAGCGAGCAAATTCGATGTGGTTTTCACAGATCCCATCCTGATGTGTGGGCCCCTGGTGGCTGAGTATCTTTCTGTTCCTTCCATCTACTTCCTGCGGGGCTTTCCCTGCGGAATGGATTCCGCTGCTACCCGGTGTCCAAGCCCTCCCTCCTATGTCCCCAGGTTATTCTTGGATAATTCAGACAGCATGATGTTTTCCCAACGGGTGAAGAACATGCTGGTCCATCTGCTGGAGCTCTTCTACTGTAAGCCTATCTATGATAACTTTGAAGAACTTGCCTACGAGCTTTTCAAAAAGAAAGTGACAGCGACAGAACTCCTGAGCCGTGGATCCTTCTGGCTGATGAGATACGATTTTGTGTTTGAGTTCCCGAGACCAGTGATGCCAAACATGGCTTTTATCGGAGGGATTAACTGTGTTCAGAGGAGAAAACTGTCTCAGGTACAAAATTTTCTTTGGTTTTTATAGGGCAAAGGCAAAAATAGAAATGTGTCATAGAATTGCAGAATGGCTTGGGTTGAAAGGGACCTTCAAGATCATCTCAGTTCACCCCCCTGCTGTCCTGGGCAAGGGATGTCACTCACATCCTTACATCAAATCCTGACTGACAGCAGCTGGGTGTTTAAAGATAGAAATCCTGCATGATGCAGAAATGTTATTTCCTCATACCCAGCATTCAGATGATATCACATCCTGCCAAACCTAAAGCCTTACCAGACTTAATTAGGACAATTTAAGTGACATAGAGCTTCTATGCAAATGTTTGTCTTTTTTGTTGAACTCAAGAATTTTTGATATCCTCCTTTCCCAGCTGTCCTGTGGACTGTCTCTCTATACTTCCATATATCCCTTCTCCTTTCATCCACACTGAAGGTTCTTGGACTGAAGGTTTTACCTCTTTGCTATCAGAGACATCCACTAGATTGCTTCCTTTCCATCTGCCTTTATTGTCAAGGTGCCAATAGCTAAGCCCCACAGGAAATCTGCTTTCAGTTCCATCCTCCCCCTTTTTTGGTTTTTTTTTTAAATTGCTGAATTAGGTTTTAAGCTTTTCTGGGTATGGTTATCTCCTGTCAATGTCCATTTGGGCTTCTGTGTACCAACCTTCCCATGTTCATTTGGCAGCCTTGTCTGAGGCCATGGCCCCTCTTCTGTGCATGCCCTTCCTCGGAGCTGTTTGAAATCTCCCCATTAAGTTAATCCATGTTTTAAACTACCAATATGGGCTCAGAGCAGGTGATGGAGCTGCTGCTCCTTTTGGAGGGCAGGTTCTCAGCAAAGTCCAAGATTTGCCACCAGGCTTGGGAAGGAACACACAGAAACTGCATGGGGGATAAAACTTCAGGAAGGACTTAAAGCCCAGGATGCCCTGGAGAAGGAAATTGTTTCCCATATTCACCTACTTAGGAACTTTCATGAGAGGTTATCACCAGCAATAACCCGCCAGCAATTTAGAGCCAAGAAGGACCTGGATACAGGGTTGAGGTCATGAACTGACCCAACATTGGTCATGAACTGACCCCTCTTTGGCCGTGAATTATTCCGGCCTTTGTGAACTGGAGAGGTGTTGTTGGTCTTTGTTATCTGGAGTACAAGGGTGAAATGCTCTTTTACAACTTCATTTTATGTCTGGTAGGATAAGGGGTTAGACGAAAGTTATACGGAGAGATGAGGAAAGATTTTCTGCTGGCTGCTTATCCTCCAAAAAAATGCAAGTCTACATGAAGGAAAGTTCATTTTTCTCAGGCTGCCAGCTGGTTTTGACTATTGAAAAATCAGCAAAACCCCAACTGTACTAAGCTGTACCCTGGTACTGTAACACTGATTGCTCATATTAACCTCTACAGGAAGTTATGTTTCACTGCACAACTTGCATCCATTTCATTAGGGAGGTGTCCTGGGTTGATTATGATGTTAAATTGTATCCCCATTCGTCCACCTAACCCAGAGACAGGTTTTATATTCTTAAAATTTCATCTGAGACTAAAAGTTAGTGGAAAAGAAGCACCGAGTCTGTTATCAGAGACTGTACTCGCTCCCCCCACATCGGGAGTTTTGACTACAGCACAGACAGACAACAAGACACAGATCGCCTTGGCTTTCCAACTAGCCAGAGCAGAGAGGTCTTCCTGGACTGTTTTCTGTCCCTTTTCTGAAACAAATCGAACCTGCTTTGGACTGGGGACTCGGGGGAGCACCGGGAGCTTGCACCTGTGGACTACCGGGAGCCCAGCCTGAGCAGCGGCATTTTCCAGTGCCAGAGGGACTGATAACAGAACAAACACCCACAGGAAAGAGACCCTCTGAAGTTTGTCATCTTTTCTGAACGGCGAGAAGTTTTGTAATTTGATATCATTCATTTTTGTGCTGGGTAGTGCTGTGCCTGTGAAATAAACAGGTTTTTTCCACTTCTCTCAGAGAAATCTCTTCCCGAACCAGTTGGGGGGTGGGGGAAAAGACCCACGTGAGTTTGCTTCCCGGGGGGGGGAAGCCCCACTGGAGGTTTTCTCCTAAATTTGCCCTAAACCAGGACAGGTGGAAAATGCTTTGAAAAATCGCTAAATGACCTCAGTCTATGACAAGTCTGTCAGTCTTCAGTGGCAGCGATGGAAAAGAGTCCTTGCAGTGCTCCCTTGATAGGCACAGTCCTCCCATGAGGGATCAGCAGTGTTTCTGCTCCATCCATTCCATGGGTGCATTTCATTCCCGGATTTTCCCTGCATTTTGTCATCGGACCTTGGGCATGGTGGGCTGGCGGCAGGAAGTGCCACAAAGCTGGGGTCCTGCTGAGGGAAGAAGGTGGCATTGAGCCAATAACCTTCACTTGGCGTGTGTGATGGTGACACACCTTTCCTGACTCACCCAAAGCCACCTTTGAAATTCAAACCTGCCCTGAGTCTTTCCTAATAATTTATTGATATCGGTGACCTTGTTGCTAAGGTCTGTGGACCCGAAATGGGAGGTGAGACAAAGGGGAAGAGGTGGAGCACGGCTAGAGGCACTGGCAAAGCAGCCCTGGCCTCTCCGGTGCGAGGGCTCCTCTCTGCACAGCCCACACCATGCTGGTGGCACTGCTTCTCCCCTTCCTGTGCCTCCTGAGCCCGGCTGCTGCTGGGAAGCTGCTGGTGATCCCCATGGAGGGCAGCCACTGGCTCAGCATGAAAAAAGTGCTGCTCGAGCTGAGCAAGAGAGGGCATGAAATCGTGGTCATTGCACCGGACAACACACTCCTGATTGATTCCTCGTTTGTCTACGAACTGAAAACCTACCCTATGCCACTGATGAAGGAGGTTGTAGAAGAACACATTCGCTCCTTTACTTCAAAATCTTTCAGCCAAGAGCCTTTCCTGGTGAGATTCTGGAAGCTTTTGGCAGAGTATCGGCAGAGCGGTGCCATCTTTCATGCTTCCTGCAAGTCCTTGCTGTACAACCAAGAGCTGATGCAGTACATCAGAGACAGTCACTTTGATGCCCTGCTCACGGATCCCGTGTCACCTTGTGGGCAGATCATTGCCCTGCACTTCTCCATCCCCAGTGTTTTCTTCCTGCGGCTGGTTCCGTGTGCCTTCGAGGTTCGCGCCGCTCAGGGCCCAGACCCACCATCCTACGTGCCACGCATGTTCTCGGGAAACACCGACCACATGACCTTCTCCGAGAGGGTGAAGAACTTCCTGATTGCCCTTTCCGAGTCCTTCATCTGCAACATTGCCTACTCTCCGTTTGAAGAGCTGGCCTCAGAGTTCCTCCAAAAGCCAATGACAATGACAGAGCTTTTAAGTCATGGATCCATCTGGCTGAGGAGGATCGACTTTGTCTTTGAGTATCCCATGCCTGTCATGCCCAACATGGTTTTCATTGGAGGCATCCACTGTGGAGAGAAGAAGAAGCTGTTATCTCAGGTCAGTGGCTGGCTGGGAGAGCTTGTGGCAGTCACACCTCTGCCTGATCCAAGTGAGGTGTTTGATAAGGATGTATCTTCTCTCTCCCGGAGGGAGACTATTCACAAGAGCCTGAAGTGATGGTACAAGAGCAATGGCTTTAAGCTGTCAGAGGAAAGGATTAGATGGGATATTGGGAAGGAATCCTTCCGTGAGAGGGTGGGGAGGCCCTGGCACAGGTTGCCCAGAGAAGCTGTGGCTGCTCTAGCCCTGGAAGTGTCCCAGGCCAAACTGGATGACGCTTGGAGCAACCTGGGATAGTGGAAGGTGTCCCTGCCCATGGCAGGGGGTGGAATGGGATGAGCTTTAAGGTCCTTTTCAATCCAAACCATCCTGGCATTCTTCAGTGACCAGGTCCCTCTTTCAAACTGTTGTTTTGTGTCATGGATTTATTACAAGGCTTTGGGATCTCCTGCCATGCGTTTATTAAAGAATTTTGGCATCTCCTGTCATGGATTTCTTAGAGGCATTTGGGGACCACCTTTCATAGATTTATTAGAGGGGCTTTGGGATTTATTCTCCTGAATTTATTAGAGAGGCTCGGGGATCTCTTTTCATGGGTTTATAAGAGGTATTTGGGGACCTCCAGTCATGGATTTATTCCAGCCTTGGCTGGTGTGTTCTAGCTACCCTAGTAATTCCCTCCTGAGCCTCAAATGCCCCAGCCAGCACCTGACAAAATCAAGCTTAGAGAACAACTCCAGGATTACCCAGTCCCATCTTCACTGCCATCATCACCCCTAAACCACGTCCCCAGGAGCCACATCCAGGCTCCTCTTGGACACTTCCAGAGATGGCGACTCCACCACCTCCCTGGGAAGATTATTCCAATGCTTAACCATTCTTCCAGTGCTTTTATTTTTATTTTCTAATACTCACTCTGAACCTCCCCTGGTGCAACTGGAGGCCATTTCCTCTCATCCTTTCCCTTGGGACACAGCAAGACATCCCCATCCCAACCCACCTCCTGTCAGAGAGTTGTAGAGAGCAACAAGGTCCCCCTGAGCCTCCTTTTCTCCATAAACAGCCCCAGTTCCCTCAGCTCAGGAGATTTTTTGAACCCCTTCCTCAGCTCTGTAGCCCCTCCCTGAACATGGCTGCCCCCAAATTTGGGACTTTTCACCCAAATCCAGCCTTCCCACTCTCCCTTTGCTCAAATGTGAGCAGGGAGCGTCCTTGATCTCACCATGCCTTGAACCCAGCAAATTCCAGAATTCCTGGCTGGGATATCCTGGGATAACCAGGCCAACTGAGGGAGCCCTTGACAAGTTGACAAACACTGAGGTAATGATCAACTTCACCTGTTCCAAGATTGCCTTTGCACCCACTCCTCACACTGAAGGTTTGGATGGAAATTTGGTCCTGCAGCAGGAGGGAGGGGAGGGCAGGATATTTCCCTGCTAACCCTCACCTGATCCCACTTTGGCAAACAGCTGGGTGGCCTCACAAAATACATGAATTAACTTGTTTTTTATGAGAAAATGCTGTTTGCTAAACTGTTCAGCTTCCCAATGGGCTTTATAAAAATCTGAACCTACTTAGTAGTTCTTACTGTGGTGTTTTTCCTTTACTGCTTATAATATTCAGAGAGTGTTTTAGTCTCTTTCACCTCAGAGCTTCCCCCCTTGACTCTGAGGCTCAAAAAGTTTGTTTTCTGAGAAGCCATTGTGACATAAGACTGCTCTCTGCCACCTTTCCAGTAGAAATAATTAAAGACATTGGTAAAACATGAAAAATAAATAAAGCTGATCTGAGGAAAGCAATATACATTTCATTTTGGTGCACTGACCGTGATGTGAAGGGAGATGAGAGAGGTTGTGTGCCTGAGGGATGGAGGCTGCGTGGCTCTGAATATCCTGAGCTGTGGGTATTTTTAATTTTGGCATCAATGGCAATGCTGTGAGGCTGGGAAAATCACGTCTGTGCTGAACCTGCTCCTTTGCTGAGTCAGGTGTGCAATGAGGCCCCAGTGGTTGCTAAAACGCGTTTAGTGCTGGTCTTATTCGTGGTCAGGAGGAGCTTTCAGCTGCCTGAGGGCCACCTCTCAGGCTGGGAAACAACTCTGTAAAGTGAGAACTTGGGCTGTACAGAGAGAGGTCAGCCTCTCTCAGCACCTCTTTGTGGCGTCCCTGCCACAAAGGAGGAGACTCCTTCCAGCTCAGAAGAGCTCTGAGCCTTGTCCTGAGGGTCTCCTGCTCTATCCCTGGAGGAATCACCTGAGGATCCCTGTCCCCAACATGGAGAGGCTGTTTGTATTTGTTCCTGTGGGGCTGGGAGCTGTGCACAGCAAGGTTGCCTCCCTGGGTCCTGGGCAAGATATCACACAAGACACAACAGAGATGTGGAGTCCTGAGGGATCCGAGTTGCAGGTCAAGGAGCTAACTGAACACTGAGGAGCTGCAGAGACTCAGCATTGAAAGGGTCACAAAACCTTGGCCTTTCAAACAAGGAGGGAAAAGGCAAAAAGAACCACCCACAATCCAAAGCTGTGAATCATTAACAACAGGATTGCCAAAAGGCACAGGCAGCACAATGCACCCTACAGTTGCTTTCCAAAGCACCTTCAGGCTACAACCTGCAGGAGAAATCTCTTCCACGGCCCCTACTCCAGCTCACATGGCTCTGAGGCTTTGCTGTGCCTGGGTTTCCATCCTCCTTCTCCTGCCCAGCCTCTTGGATGGAGGGAAGCTCCTGGTGGTGCCCATGGTGGGAAGCCACTGGCTGAGCTTGCAAGAAGTGGTGGAGGAGCTGAGCAAGAGAGGACACGAGGTGGTGGTGCTGGTTCCCGAGGTGAGCTGGCAGATGGAGACGACGCAGGCCTACAAGGTGGTCACGTACCCAGTGAGTCAGACCCTGGAGGAGCTGGATAATGCCTTCCAGGAATACGTTGCTGTGCACCTGACAGAGAAGCCTTTCCCCCTGAATGTCCTGGCAATTTACAGGGCCTCGGTGAACAATTTCAAGACTTTCTTTGGGCAGTGCAAGGACCTGTTCCGCAGCCAGGAGACCCTGAGTTTCCTCAACCAAAGCGGCTTTGATGCCATCCTGACGGATCCAATCTTCATGTGCGGGGTCATCCTCGGCCATCATCTCTCCCTTCCCCTTGCGTTCGTCATGAGGGGGTTCCCTTGCGACCTGCACTTTGCAGCCGCACAGTCCCCGAGCCCTCTGTCCTACATCCCGAGACTCTTCAGCTTCAACTCAGACCACATGACTTTTTTCCAGAGAGTGGAAAATGCCCTGATTTCCCTCCTGGAGCTTGGGTACTGCAACGGTTTCTTTGGGGAAGCACTTCAGCTTTCCTCAGAAGTTCTTCAGAGGGATGTGTCCCTCACGGACCTTGTGGACTCCGCCGCCGTTTGGATCCTGAGGTTTGACTTTGTGTTCGAGTACGTCAGGCCTGTGATGCCCAACATGGTCTTTATTGGGGGGATCAACTGTGCTAAGAAGAAACCGCTGCATAAGGTAATGTTCCTTCACCTACAAATTGTACATTTCCCAATGAAAAGTCATTCTGTGGTTTCAGCAAGTTCATCGCTACTGACTTTTTTTTTTTTATTTCTGTTCATGATTGAATTCAACCAGCTTTGGGTAGTTGTTTTCCACAGGCTGAAATCCCAAGTCTCTTGACAGCGACCTGCTTGAATTCATGAGGGTTTTCTAACAAGCCAAACAAAAGAGGCATTTCACCTACCTGATGGAAAGTACTGTCCTCAGTGAATGTGTATTAAGCACCATCATATCCAGTTTTGATTACATTTCAATGGCATCTGACACATATTTCTCTTATCTGATCCAAAACCCAAGCATCCTCTTCTGTTTTTAACTCCAGGCTCATCAGCATCAGTTGGTTCACTTTTCAGATGTATTTTCACAACAAATTATTTCCAAACTGGCTGGCTGCGTTGAGTTACTCCTGTTGTGGGAGTGATATATCAATGTTGCATTGAAATGGCAAGAAATAATCATATGATCGTGGATTTGGTGAATGTCCTGGTTTAGGGCAAATTTGGGAGAAAACCTCCAATGGGGGCCCCCCCTGGGAAGCAAACCCACGTGGCCCCTTTCTCCCACCCCCCAAACGGTCCGGGAAGAGATTTCTCTGAGAGAAGTGGAAAAAACCTGTTTATTTCACAGGCACAGCACTACCCAGCACAAAAATGAACAGTATCAAATTACAAAACCTCTTGCCTTTCAGAAGAGATGACAAACTTCAGAGGGTCTCTTTCCTGTGGGTGTTCGCTCTGTTTTCAATCTCTCTGGCGCTGGAAAATGCCGCTGCCCAGGCTGGGCTCCCGGTAGTCCACAGGTGCAAGCTCCCGGTGCTCCCCTGAGTCCCCAGTCCAAAGCAGGTTCGATTTGTTTCAGAAAAGGGACAGAAAACAGTCCAGGAAGACCTCTCTGCTCTGGCTAGTTGGAAAGCCAAGGCGATCTGTGTCTTGTTGTCTGTCTGTGCTGTAGTCAAAACTCCCGATGTGGGGGGAGCGAGTACAGTCTCTGATAACAGACTCGGTACTTCTTTTCCATTCACTTTTACTCTTAGATGGAATTTTAAGAATACAAAACCTGTGTCTGGGTTAGGTGGACGAATGGGGATACAATTTAACATCATAATCAACCCAGGAGAGTGAATGACGCCTGAATGCAGAACTGAGATCAGTTTTCACACCTACTTCTTGACATCTACTTTTACCAGAGTTGCTCTGCAGGGTTTTTAAAGCTAATCTAGAAATCAAAATCTATTTTGATAGTCACCATGTAATCTCTAAAATTATAACACTGGACATTTCTTTCCAGGCACAAAGCAGGGCACAAATCTCTTTCCTAGGAAATTGCTCCCTCACTTCCAAATTGTGGTCACACAATATCTCTGCCCAATGACTTTGAGCTGAAGGGGTGGGTTTTTTCTTTCTTCTTTCAGATTTCTTTTTTGCTCTTTGACTCGCTTATGGAGAGCCCTCTAAACCTGATAAGGATGACAAAGAATATAACTATTAACTAGAATATTAGGACACAAATATTTCTAAGGCATTCTATCACATTAGGCTCACAACAGTAACACTAGTTTGAGATTTAAGAGGCAAATTCTTCCTGGTTACACAACACAAGTCTTTTGTTTTCTATCTTGAAGGTCTCAGAGCTACAAAGAATTCGTAACTTTGCTACAAGGGTGGAGGCATCCTGCCCTCATTTTATCTCTGCCAGCTCTTGTCTTCACTCTCCCGTTAGGTGAAAATCACATTTTCCATGCACCTGGAAAAATCTTGTATTGGCTGTTTCCAGCCAACTGGTTTTGCCATTGAAAAGCTGATTGAGTCCAGAGTAGAAAGCACAGCAAGCAGCAACTCCCAAGTTAATTTGATCAGCTTTTGTCACAGCAGTTGCAATAAACTCTTTGCGTCCAGCTTCCCTGCATTTAATGGGAATTCTTTCTAGATCTGTTCAGTCTCCTGCTTTCAGTCTGTGCTGTCTCCCACCTCTCCTGCCTCTCTGGCCCTCTCCAGAAATTGGTTTTCCATGTCTAAGGGTGGTTCCTCCGTGTCCAGTGTGACAGAGTGGAACTATTCCAGGGAGTGCCAGCACCCTTTGGGTGTCATGAGACAAATCCCTTTGCCTCAGGCTGCATGGATTTCTTTCTCCCGACTGAGGATGCTGGGAGTCCCACCACCATTTATAAAAAGAAGGGAGAAACTCTGTGATGATGATGATGATGATGATGATGATAGTTTTTCATCACAAGGACTTCTTTCTCAGCACCATTCAAAAGCCTTTGCTCTGGCATTGCTTTTACTTGCACAGTCCAAACACTCCTGCTGTGGGATTAGGGGAAGGCATCACACCTTCTCCTACTTTTTGTCTTGCTCACAATACATGAAAAGGGGTTTCAAGACCACAAACAAAGACCAAAACTCCTTCTTTGTGTCCCTGCGCTGGCCTCCTTTCCTTTTGTTTGCCCTGAACGCATGCATTAGTTCACTGTTTTGGTGTAGTGCCAGGAGGAAGCAAGCCAATCGGGATTGTTCTCCTCACACTTGGGATTGCATGGTACACCCTGGTGGCTTTGCCATCTTTGTAAGAGCTGCAGCTTTGGCTGCTTCCAGGGTGTGGGAATTCAACATCAGCCTCGTGTCAGCCTCAGGAATGGAGTTACATCCATTCTGCGGGGTGTATTGTTATTATTTTCTCGGTGTGTATTTTTACCAGGTCAATGGCTCTAAGCACAGCTATGGTTACAACGTGACACCCCTGCTCTTGGTGTCACAGACTTAGTGCTGACAGACTTTGAAGCTTAAACATTAACAGAAAGTACAACTGTTTTTCTCTGAATACGGCTTCCCTTCCCTTCCACAAACATGGGCAACATTACAGGCGAATCACAACCCTGTTGGAAAGTTAAATATTAATTCCCGTAGCAAACAAATCCCCTGCTTAGTCTGCATGGACCATCATATAAAGGAGGGTCTGGATCCCTGCGGAGCAGAACCCTCTGGTTCACGCCCACGGAAATGGCTCTTTTTTACCAAGGTGCCGGGGTACTTCTTCTCCTGGCACTGTCTGTAATCCTGGCTGAAAGTCGGAAGATCCTGGTGGTACCCCAGGATGGAAGTCACTGGCTCAGCATGCGCCCAGTAGTGGAGAAACTGCAGCAAAAGGGACACCTGTTGAAGGACCCCCCAGCTATTCACCAGTCTTCACAGAAGTAATTGTGAACAGTTTATTTCTATCTTTAGCACACCTTTTATCAGGTTTTACAGGGTCCGCAGGCAGAGCATGCTACTATTTTCTAACACACAGAGTTTACATTTTTTCTCCTACACACAAGGATATTGTTTTGCTTTACTCTCTCTTCTGCATGAAGGTTTCAAGGACTTTAGCCCTTAATATTACGACTTATTTTGAAGGCTGGTTTGTGCATACAGGCCTTTACTAATATATAAAATATAGCAACAATTCCCCCTTTTTGCACAAACCAGGCTTTGGATAAGATAACATACAACTTACACTGTCATCCCAATTAACATTATAAGTAAAGTCCATCCCCCTTCTAGCACAAGAGATTCAACCATCCAGTGATGCCCCAGCTGACGAACCAACTTCCAATGGGGTCACTATCTTCTTTCAGGGCATGTAACCCATCCTGTAGCTGTTGTAGTTGCTCATGGATGGAAGCTGAATGATCAGTAAGATTCAAGCAGCACATGCCTTCAAACTCCTCACAACCATGTCCTTGTGCTAAGAGCAAAAAGTCAATTGCAACTTGATTTCATAATACTGCATGACGTACACTACTCGCATCGGCTGAAAGTTCACTTAACATTGTGGATGTTAAGTTCAATTCTTTCTTAGTCTAACAAGTGAGCCTTTTTAGAGTTGCTAAGCCTTAATTCATTCAGGCTTCGCTTTGACTATTTGATGTTTTTCATTTTATCAGCTACATTCAGCAATCGATGTAAGCTTGGGTGGAATAAAGTGAGTTTCCCAAGATAACAGGGTCTTCTATGTGGACTAGCAGGAATCTAATTCCATGCTCTATCTCCACAGATTAGGAATATGGAACTAGGTAATCGCTTTGGTAATTGTTCTGTGAGATTGCACCACAAATAAAGGCCTTACTTTCAATGGTAGTAACGAGATCAGCTATAGGGTTGACTGCATCCCAGTGCTGCATTACTTTGTTGGAATTACTTTTGTCAGGGACTCAAACATTATCCATCCACCTGAGGTATTGGTGGAACTTAACAAATCTAATTCTTCTGAGGGTTCTATGGTAACATTAAGAACTTTGGTAATTTTTGCTTGCCAACAGACTTCAAGTTGTCTTAATGTGAAGCCAACAGTGCGACTGCACTCTTGCAACATTGCCAATCAATTCAGTCGGGTCTTGTTACTAATTAAACCTTTAAATGCTGGAGGATCCCATTCAGGGACTCCTATGAGACAGGTGCGAAGGGGATCTCCAGGTGTGGCTGGGCTCAGACACATTGACCTTTGGCCAGTTCAATGTGCCAGAGTGACCCATATGTTCTGTCACTTTTGGATGTTAGTTAGCAGACAGTTGGTCAGGACTATACACATCACAATTACCATAAGCAGTTTGTCCCATGCAAATGACATCATGTTTGCAAGCTCACAGCTAAAACTCCAATCATTAAATGAACTTTCAAAGATGCTTACACTAGCTCTTGAAGGGGGAATACTTATACTTTATACTAACATAGCAATTACTACACAGACTAAACTCTTTATCTTAAACTATTATCTAACTACTTTTAACACAGGTGCTCTGGTATATATGTAGTTTAAGCGTGAAAGCAATTTGCTGAAAGGCTAAAAACACAACTACATTTTGCTTTATATACAGTTAGATGGAGTCTCTACACTTTCCTTAGGTCTTCTACAGAATTTCTCCAGCACGATTCAGTCCTGGAATGTTCACTGCTCCTGTGATGTCAGCTGGCAGCTGATCGGTGACTGAGGGCTTTGATGTTCAGGTTATTCTTCAGATCCTTCTAAATCTTAAAACAAAGGATAACGGAAAAATTGGTAGAGACACAACATCATAATAACAACATAAAATTTCTGTTGGCAACTGTCTGTGTAGTGTTCAGACACAACTGTGTCCTGGCAGCTCCACTTCTGATCCATGTCTGGAGTACCAAGGCTGTGTGATGACTTCTCTGTTCACTGGATCTCATGTGTTCAGAGGCACACAGTCTGGTCAGATGAACAGGTGACCTTTTTGAACCTGCCAACAAAACACAGACACTTCTCCTCTTGAAGTTAATGAATTACACTAATTAAATGCTTTTAGGGCATCCATTTCCTCCATTTTTCTTAAAAAAAAATAAAAATGAGATGTACTTCTGTTATAAACATCAACATCAACACAAAACCATATACACAATTAATAAGAACTTATACCAGTTAAAAATCAATTAAATCATAAACATTATTAATAACATATGTAATATAAAACTACTATTAATTACTAAAACACTGCACTAGCATCGCATAGTTAGCAAACAAACAGAAACAAAAATTCATCAGTGAAGGATTGGATTCTCCGGAAATGATTCTCCAAGCTCACTTCAAAATTGATCCAGCTGTCATATTAATAGGGTCAAATTGCTGAGTCAAAAAGTGACTCAGATACTGATTTGGTACAGAAAACATCTGGATCTGTTTGGCAAACATTCTGTCCAGGTAAAGTCAGGGCTTGGCCAGGGCCTAAGACTTTAAACTGGAAAGATGCCTCTTAACATATTTTTAGAACAAGGTTCTCAATAGTAGCAGCTATGAGATGCTTACAGCACAGCAAACTGTTAAAATGCATTTGTACAAAGCAAATGATCAGGAGCCTTAGGTACCAGACCAATTAAACCATTCAGCAGTTGGTTTAATCTGAAGCCTCCCCCTTGGCAGCTGATCCTCAGCAATGGTACATCTTCTTAAAATTCTGGAAACACTGAAAAATAAGAAAGCTGTAACAAACAAAAACTGCAGAGATTGCAACAAACAATAGAACTCCCAATGAAATCAAGGGTGTCACAGACTGCATTCACTTCTATCCACAAGCAGTTTCTATCACAGATGTTTCAGTTGTGGCTGTCTTCATATCTCTAGAAAAATAACTATACTTTGCAGTTTAGACAAGTGTCTCCAATAAAACATAAAAATTTAAATTAAAAAATATTTAAACCTAACAATAATTATTTACGACAAAAGGAAATAACAAACTTAACCTTAAAAGAATATCTAAGTTATAAAACTTAACTTAAAAACATTCAAGCCTAAACATTATAAAACTTGACTGTCCTTAATTCTATTAACACTTAATCTATATTAAATAAAAACATAATCTTATTCTGTGACTACAAAAGGCAGATAAAAGTTTGATATATACCTTTCAAACACAATATAACAATAACATGGATTCACTATAAAGATTATAAAAATGTAACAAATACATCACAATTCTATGTCATCTAGCTTTGAGAATAACCCACAATAACTGCAAATGTTACTAAAAATACTTATTCATAACAGAAATTTGCCTAGTATATGCTGAAATTGGTTAGGATTTTAAAGTGCAGTTTTTCTAGAGAAAAACCACAATATCACAGGATTTGGCAAGTTGCCATTTAGCTTTTGTAGCGCTTTTCAAGAACATCAAGTCCAATTCTTAATCTAAAATCCAAAATCCAAATTGGTATATATGCAGTTATATGTGTTTTATATAACAAAAGGACTCACATTGAAATTACCTTACTAAAATTGTGGAAAAAATGAACAAATAGATAATACATGCTCTAACTTAACTTTGTCTTGTACCGTAAAGTTCTCCTAACTAATTATTTTTTACACCACAAATCTCTTCTGTAGATTTCTGTAGAAATTAATTGGAAGGTTTTCTTAGAAGTTGTAAATGACACCATATTTTAACCTTGGGTTCTAAAACCAACTATTGCAAGGCAACTTCTGTTAAACACTTTTTCTCTCTCTTTTTTTTTTTTTTTCTTTAACTTTCAAAGAACCACAATAATTTCTCTAGTAAAATCCTAAAAACTGCAATTGCATAAACTCATAATTACTTAAAACACAAAATTAAAAACATTTTGAAAACCCAATAAATCATGACTTTTTAACAAACTGGTATTATCCTGGTGCTTTTTCTTAGAGAGGGAGTGGGGGGTGGACTGCCTGCCCTGCTGCTGCTGCAGCTCTGCTGCTGTTATCTTTCTTTACATTCTCTACATACTCTCGCAGAGAGGAAAAATGGAGAAAAAGAAAAAAAACCTCACAAAGTTAACTTTAACAAATGCAGTTTTTTCTCTCAATCTCTCTTGTTGTTCGCCGACAGAGGAAAAAGGGCACGATTTTACAGAAGCAGGCGATGTTACATGAAAAGTCTCTCACGGCCAGGTGCTAACAACGGCGACCATTGCAGCTCATCAGTGTGGCCTTGGAACTTTTCTTGCGCTGCCTCTGCCCCGAGGGTGCCTTTGTTCTCTGCGCCCACCTCAGTGCTCTCCCATGTCCCCCTGGTTCGGGTGGAAACCAGTCTAAATTTGGCTTCTTTTCTTCCAGGGTGGTAAAGATGGAACTTAAATAAAATTGTAATGCTAAAAGTGACTCCAAAAATGAAGCAAATATTTCTGGATGTATCACATCCTGCCATAACTGAACAGATTCTGTTTGTTGTTTCAGCATTCGCTGTGGAACTTTTTTTTTTTTTTTTTCTCATTATTTTCTTCTCTTTGACTCTCCCTCCCTCTCTCCATGGGCAGCATAGATAGGAGTGTTTGCCCAGCAGTGGGAGGTAAAGGCGTCTGCCGCTGTGACGCAGGTAGAATTACGGGGTTCACAGCCTCAGCATATCTCATTTTTCTCTTTTTTAAGGTATTAATTACAATCTGCCAAGTTCGACCAAGAAACACAGTGTCCTTGCTCTTTTCCGTAATTGCCGTTTCCCATATCAGAGCCGATATATATCAGTCCGTTCTTGTACCGCAAAAAGCAGTGAGCACTGCAAATGCCTGTGATAATTAGCCCATATAATGAGCATATACAGGTTGTTTTCCCGGGCTGCTTCGCCTCGTTTAACGAGGATGCTGAGAAGCAGTTTTTCCGCCGCCGCAAATTCCACATCCATGCTAGCGGCCCGCGAGAGGGAAGGTTGCGACCCTTCTACTACGCTCTCGCCTCTCGGTCCCCCCCAGCAGCCTGAATTTCCACGTTCTACTGCTCCGCGTCTCACCGCGCTCAGGCTGCCTATCTGGTGCCTATCCAAGCCCGCGACGTCTAACGCCCAGATCCACTCCGCTGACTCCAAAACCCCTCTGCCCGCAGGGGTGTCTCTGATCGGAGCGCCAGATGTTGAAGGACCCCCCAGCTATTCACCAGTCTTCACAGAAGTAATTGTGATCGCTGTTTATTTCTATCTTTAGCACACCTTTTATCAGGTTTTACAGGGTCCGCAGGCAGAGCAAGCTACTATTGGCTAACACACAGAGTTTACATTTTTTCTCCTACACACAAGGATATTGTTTTACTTTACTCTCTCTTCTGCATGAAGGTTTCAAGGACTTTAGCCATTAATATTACGACTTATTTCAAAGGCTGGTTTGTGCATACAGGCCTTTACTAATATATAAAATATAGCAACAGACACCAAGTTGTTGTGGTTGTACAAAGGAGCCTCAGAATTACACAGTGAAAGTGTATCCAATCCCTTACACAGACGAATACTTGGATGAAATGCTCAAGACCTACATTAATGTCCATTTTCTTGAACAATCTGTTTTGAATGTTGTTCTTACCTCGTATCAAAGCACGATAGCAATCTCCTCGATCTTCTTCACCAACTGTAAGAGCCTGCTGCAGAACGAGGAGCTGATGCAGGACTTGAAAGCGAGCAAATTCGATGTGGTTTTCACAGATCCCATCCTGATGTGTGGGCCCCTGGTGGCTGAGTATCTTTCTGTTCCTTCCATCTACTTCCTGCGGGGCTTTCCCTGCGGAATGGATTCCGCTGCTACCCGGTGTCCAAGCCCTCCCTCCTATGTCCCCAGGTTATTCTTGGATAATTCAGACAGCATGATGTTTTCCCAACGGGTGAAGAACATGCTGGTCCATCTGCTGGAGCTCTTCTACTGTAAGCCTATCTATGATAACTTTGAAGAACTTGCCTACGAGCTTTTCAAAAAGAAAGTGACAGTGACAGAACTCCTGAGCCGTGGATCCTTCTGGCTGATGAGATACGATTTTGTGTTTGAGTTCCCGAGACCAGTGATGCCAAACATGGCTTTTATCGGAGGGATTAACTGTGTTCAGAGGAGAAAACTGTCTCAGGTACAAAATTTTCTTTGGTTTTTAGAGGGCAAAGGCAAAAATAGAAATGTGTCATGGAATTGCAGAATGGCTTGGGTTGAAAGGGACCTTCAAGATCATCTCAGTTCACCCCCCTGCTGTCCTGGGCAAGGGATGTCACTCACATCCTTACATCAAATCCTGACTGACAGCAGCTGGGTGTTTAAAGATAGAAATCCTGCATGATGCAGAAATGTTATTTCCTCATACCCAGCATTCAGATGATATCACATCCTGCCAAACCTAAAGCCTTACCAGACTTAATTAGGACAATTTAAGTGACATAGAGCTTCTATGCAAATGCTTGTCTTTTTTGTTGAACTCAAGAATTTTTGATATCCTCCTTTCCCAGCTGTCCTGTGGACTGTCTCTCCATACTTCCATATATCCATTCTCCTTTCATCCACACCGAAGGTTCTTGGGCTGAAGGTTTTACCTCTTTGCTATCAGAGACATCCACTAGATTGCCTCCTTTCCATCTGCCTTTATTGTCAAGGTGTCAATAGCTAAGCCCCACAGGAAATCTGCTTTCAGTTCCATCCTCCCCCTTTTTTGTTTTTTTTTTTTAAATTGCTGAATTAGGCTTTAAGCTTTTCTGGGTATGGTTATCTCCTGTCAATGTCCATTTGGGCTTCTGTGAACCAACCTTCCCATGTTCATTTGGCAGCCTTGTCTGAGGCCATGGCCCCTCTTCTGTGCATGCCCTTCCTCGGAGCTGTTTGAAATCTCCCCATTAAGTTAATCCATGTTTTAAACTACCAATATGGGCTCAGAGCAGGTGATGGAGCTGCTGCTCCTTTTGGAGGGCAGGTTCTCAGCAAAGTCCAAGATTTGCCACCAGGCTTGGGAAGGAACACACAGAAACTGCATGGGGGATAAAAGCTTCAGGAAGAATTTAAAGCCCAGGATGCCCTGGAGAAGGAAATTGTTTCCCATATTCACCTACTTAGGAACTTTCATGAGAGGTTATCACCAGCAATAACCCGCCAGCAATTTAGAGCCAACAAAGACCTGGATACCGGGTTGAGGTCATGAACTGACCCAACATTGGTCATGAACTGACCCCTCTTTGGCCGTGAATGATTCCTGCCTTTGTGAACTGGAGAGGAGTTGTTGGTCTTTGTTATCTGGAGTACAAGGGTGAAATGCTCTTTTACAACTTCATTTTATGTCTGGTAGGGTAAGGGGTTAGACGAAAGTTATACGGAGACATGGGGAAAGATTTTCTGCTGGCTGCTTATCCTCCAAAAAAATGCAAGTCTACATGAAGGAAAGTTCATTTTTCTCAGGCTGCCAGCTGGTTTTGACTATTGAAAAATCAGCAAAACCAAAACTGTACCGACCTGTACCCTGGTACTGTAACACTGATTGCTCATATTAACCTCTACAGCAAGTTATGTTTCACTGCACAACTTGCATCCATTTCATTAGGGTGGAAAATGCTTTGAAAAATTGCTAAATGACCTCAGTCTATGACAAGTCTGTCAGTCTTCAGTGGCAGCGATGGAAAAGAGTCCTTGCAGTGCTCCCTTGATAGGCACAGTCCTCCCATGAGGGATCAGCAGTGTTTCTGCTCCATCCATTCCATGGGTGCATTTCATTCCCGGATTTTCCCTGCATTTTGTCATTGGACCTCAGGCGTGGTGGGCTGGCAGCAGGAAGTGCCACAAAGCTGGGGTCCTGCTGAGGGAAGAAGGTGGCATTGAGCCAATAACCTTCACTTGGCGTGTGTGACAGTGACACACCTTTCCTGACTCACTCAAAGCCACCTTTGAAATTCAAACCTGCCCTGAGTCTTTCCTAATAATTTATTGATATCGGTGACCTTGTTGCAAAGGTCTGTGGACCCGAAATGGGAGGTGAGACAAAGGGGAAGAGGTGGAGCACGGCTAGAGGCACTGGCAAAGCAGCCCTGGCCTCTCCAGTGCGAGGGCTTTTCTCTGCACAGCCCACACCATGCTGGTGGCACTGCTTCTCCCCTTCCTGTGCCTCCTGAGCCCGGCTGCTGCTGGGAAGCTGCTGGTGATCCCCATGGAGGGCAGCCACTGGCTCAGCATGAAAAAAGTGCTGCTCGAGCTGAGCAAGAGAGGGCACGAAATTGTGGTCATTGCACCGGACAACAAAATCCTGATTGATTCCTCGGGTGTCTACGAACTGAAAACCTACCCTGTGCCATTCACAAAGGAGGATATGGAAGAACACATACGGTCTACTACTGCAAGAACTTTCAGCCAAGAGCCTTTCCTGGTGAGATTCTGGAAGCTTTTGGGAGATTACAAGAAGAGTGGGACCCTTTTTCATGCTTCCTGCAAGTCCTTGCTGTACAACCAAGAGCTGATGCAGTACATCAGAGACAGTCACTTTGATACCCTGCTCACGGATCCTGTGTCACCTTGTGGGCAGATCATTGCCCTGCACTTCTCCATCCCCAGCGTTTTCTTCCTGCGGCTGGTTCCATGTGCCTTCGAGGTTCGCGCCGCTCAGGGCCCAGACCCACCATCCTACGTGCCACGCATGTTCTCGGAAAACACCGACCACATGACCTTCTCCGAGAGGGTGAAGAACTTCCTGATTGCCCTTTCCGAGTCCTTCATCTGCAACATTGCCTACTCTCCGTTTGAAGAGCTGGCCTCAGAGTTCCTCCAAAAGCCAATGACAATGACAGAGCTTTTAAGTCATGGATCCATCTGGCTGAGGAGGATCGACTTTGTCTTTGAGTATCCCATGCCTGTCATGCCCAACATGGTTTTCATTGGAGGCATCCACTGTGGAGAGAAGAAGAAGCCGTTATCTCAGGTCAGTGGCTGGCTGGGAGAGCTTGTGGCAGTCACACCTCTGTCTTATCCAAGTGAGGTGTTTGATAGGGATGTATCTTCTCTCTCCCGGAGGGAGACTATTTACAAGAGCCTGAAGTGATGGTACAAGAGCAATGGCTTTAAGCTGTCAGAGGAAAGGATTAGATGGGATATTGGGAAGGAATCCTTCCCTGAGAGGGTGGTGAGGCCCTGGCAGAGGTTGCCCAGAGAAGATGTGGCTGCTCTGAAAGAAATTGGCTAGGAGACAAGACTCCTGTTTTATGCCTTTATTAGGGCTCAACTCTTGCGGTGGGGGCCCAAGGGGTCGCTTGCACCACAGTTGCTCTCACACTGGCAGCTCCAAGGAGGAGGCACAATTCAGCTTTGCAGCACACTCTGCAGAGCTCAGGCTTCCATCCTCATGGAAATAACCACAAGGCCTGTCATTCTGGCTCATTTTGTAGGGTGGTCCGTCCTTTCCAGTCCTCTTTAGGTCATGGTGATGCAGGAAAATTGTTTCTAAGCAGGCTTAGGTGATGGAGGAAGATGATCTTTCATCATAGCTTGCTAGAATATGTTTCTTTGTCCTTTTATTCTTTTGTTAGCTCATTGTTTTTGTGTCTTGCATGCCTTAGTTTGCTTATTATTCGGTTGCACAGCTCCCATGGGAGTTGCTTGGTTCTGCGGCATAGCTCCTTAAGGGGTTGCTTTTGTTACAGTGTGGCAGGGAAGTCAGGAAAAGGGATAGAGGAATGTCTCATAAGAACTCTTAAAACACTTCAAAAACTGGTAAGTAATTAACATTACTAATAACCATCGGAGTAAACAACGGGTACAACAAACAAGGTTTACAAATGGGATAAGAACATTAACTGTGCATAATTAAACACAGTATTTTAACCAGGGTGGATTTCTTGAGAGATTTTATTCATGACATGTTCCACCCCTGGAAGTGTCCCAGGCCAGTTTGGATGAGGCTTGGAGCAACCTGGGATAGTGGAAGGTGCCCCTGCCCATGGCAGGGGGTGAAATAGGATGAGCTTTAAGGTCCTTTTCAATCCAAACCATCCTAGCATTCTACCTTAGGATATAATTTAGCTTAAGACTTTCTTTACAGCCAATCCACATAAAATCCAGGCCAGGAGCACAGGATGTGACTCCAGTTCCTTTCTTTAGGTCTGCCCATCTTGGGGATTTTGTTTCATGAGGGCATCATGTGCTATGCTGTGTTTAATTCCAGCTGAAATCAGGCACAGAAATTCTCTGGCAGGAATTAATGCCGAAAGTGGCTGGTGAATTATAACAGCTCTTCCAGTAATTCTTTGCCTCATGTAGAAGGCTGGAGAATATTTCTTCAAGACCATTAGCTGCTTATCTAGTCAGAAAAATACCTCACTGGGTTATACCTCACATGGTGCAAGAGCATCATGTTCTCTGTTATGTACCAGCAGCTTTTAAGACAAAAGCTCATATTTTGTGGTGAAGGTCTAACAGCTTCCATGAAAACCATCTGAAATCTTGGCTGCTATTTTAGGACACATCCAGTTTGGATGGGGAAATGTTGACGGGTGGTTGCTGGGGAATCTGTGCTCTAAAAAGCCATTGATTAGCTTGGTGGTGCTCAGGAGGTACATTAGCTTCTTGCTGCATGTGATGTGTATTCTTGCTTGCTTGTGCTGTCAGTGGAACAGTCTCATATTCCAGGGATTAATTGGAAGAGGAGATAGAGGAGAAGGGAACTCTCCTCAACAGTGATGGATCTGTAGCTAGTGTCATGCTGCTGTCTCAGCAATTCATCATTTGGTTTCCTAAAAAGGAAGAAGTTTTATCTTTATGAATATTACTTTAAAAAGTTTACTTAAAACTCTCCTCTCTTCTTCCCTCAAACTTTTTTCACCTGCCAGTCTTCCCAGAGCCCTTAGAATGGATTCTTCTGGCCTAGAACCATTCTTATTCTTCTCTCAAATTTACAGGCTTTTGTGCACATGAATGAGAGAATATTCACAAGAAAAGAGATTTGCTTTTTACACCTTCCCCAGAGCCAACCTTCCCTACCCTTGGGCTTTACTTCACTCCTCACACTTCCCTAGTGCCAGCACTGAGTTGTTTGTTTCTGTTGCTCTGTTTTTTTACTAAAATCTCTTTGAAATTGTTACTAAGCCCCACTTTTATCCGGGCAGTGCTTTCTCTTGTCTCTCCTGTCCATCAGAGCTGGTTAACAGCTCCTCAGGGACAAGGCCAGGCAGATCCTCTGGGAAAGCAGCAGGATATCCTGCCTGCAGGCAAAGCCATGGAGCAGCTCCAGAGTGGAACCAAATTATTCTCTGAGGGCAAGGTTCCCTCTTTTTTTTTTTCTTTTTTTTTTTTTTTTCCAGGGGATAAAGACCATAGTCCAGTAGCAATATTTATTGCAGAAATACTGATTTCACTCCTGATTTCTTCCTATTGCTCCTGGAAGGAGAAAATGATGGAGAGAGATAGGTCAGGATGAGAACAAGGAGTGGTGTGCGTGACAGCATCAATCCAGTGTTTTCCCTTCACTGATGCAAGCCTCCCTGCTTGGATTAAATCAGTACCTGGTAGTGTTCCTGACTCCAGTGCTGAGCTGTATGTAAATCCCAGAGCCTCTTCCTACGGGTTTACGTAGATAGTGTGCTGTGTAGTGGCACACTTTTATAATTTTAAATATAACTCACCAAGCATTTCAGAACAACTGTAAAATGCTTCTCAAAAAGAAGGAAAGAAAGAAAGCATTTTTATATCAGCAAGCCTGATTATTTCCAAGTGCCAGCACTATTCTAGGGGATTTACTTTGGCAGAGCCTGATTTTATTTTCAATCTAGCATCAATCAGCACAGATTGAGGCGGAAGGAAGCCTCAAGTACCAAGCCCAAGTTCTGCACAACCCACATTTATTTATCACTTAAATGGTTCATCAGTGCCTTCAATAGTTACCAGTGAATGGTTCTGCTGGAAAAGCCAGGTCGTTAATGGGGGTATGTAGGCTGTATTTAAAAGCTGCTAGGACGAGATAGATAAGCAGAATTTGGATTTCTGGGAACATGTCTCCTGTGGGTAAATACAGCTCCTCAGTTTCTTCTTTCATCAGGGATTCTGCTTTTCCTGTCTCTGCTGTGCTCAGCCAGTGGTGGGAAGCTGCTGGTGGTGCCCATGGATGAGAATCACCGGCTCAGCCTGTGCTTGCTGCTGGTGGCCCTCAGCCAGAAAGGCCACCACATTGTTATAAATAAAATCAGCCAAATTTATCAATAATACAATAATTCTTTTATTGAAAAAATTGCAAAAACTGAGTTATGGAAACAACCACAATCACTGTCAGCGTCAAGCCCAGGATCAGCGCTGAGTGAACTCTGATTCAGCCTCTATCGCACTGACTCCCCCAAGTTCACCACCTGTCCTTTGGAGAGATGAGGTTTTATACAGTTTTTACAGCCTGAGGCTGTGCAGACTTAGTTTTTTCTTTCTTCCAGAATTTGTTGCATATTCATATTTTCTGTTGGTACTAAGTTTCCAAGAAAGGAAGGAAAGGTTTGAGTGGTTTTCGTGGGAACTGAGTATTGAGATGCATGGTCTGGAGAATCAGATCAGGTCGGTATCAGGCGTAAATCACAGGGTCATCAGTACGCCTATCTTGCTCGGGTGGGCCTTGTTCTCCTTGGTGCCATCCTGTTCTTCTGCAAATTACCCTTCTCCTTCGGCTCCTGGCTGTTGCAATTCCTTGCTGTGCATGTGTGTTTGACATTTGTAACAATTTTTATTTCTTTTTTCTGCTTATATACATATACAATAAAACCCGAATTATACAACTATGTATTATAACATTGTCACCATGGCACCAGATGCAAACTCAAGTGTGGAATCTGCATATTGCACCCTCAAAAGGTATCCAGTGCCATGACATAGGGAAGAGCTGAGAGCACGTGTGCGCTCCCTTGCTGTGAGAAATGAGCCTCAGTCTTTAAAATGTTGAAAGTTTAATAAGCGATAAAAAAGGACCTTTACAGTGCTGGATGCATAGCCATAGCTAGATGCACACCAGGTAATAACTCTTCTTATCTACTTTTTCACTGCATTGATGAAATGAGTATTTATGAAGATTATACATATTCAAGCATTCTTTTGAGTTCTTTTACACGTTCCAGGAATTCTTTAGCTTGGTTTGACCCGTCGTGCAATAGTGTAGATTTGATTTTTGAGAGTTGTGTATGCTATTTTCTCACAACAACAAATGGGGAGTTATTCATAGTCGAATGATCAGTGGCAGAAATCCTCTTCACATCCTTTCTTTTGTGTTACATGTGTGGTTCTTTCAATGTTATCTACTCATATGGAGAGTTTTAGCTATTTCCACAGACTTATCTGAGTTATTCTCACTATTGTCCATTAGTTAAAAAAACAAAGGCATTAGCCACTTCTGCAAAAGTTAACATTACAATGCATAACACATGGTCTCTATTTTAATATTTTGCAAAAGTCTAAACTATAATATATGTTTATCACACTGGTATATATATGAGCTACACAGGGCCAGGACATTGGCCACAAAAGCTGAAAAATTATACCGTATCAAAACCAGTTAAAAGTGATTACAAACTGTATGATTAATAATAATTTGCAAAAGCCAATGCATAATAGTGAAAGCCAACAACTACATGGTTATTTATAACTCTTGAGAATGATCTTGTAGCAGCATGTGCGATGGTGGTGATGGCTGCTACCTTCTGAAAGCGTTCCCAAAAGGGTCTTTGTATGGAGCTCCAGTGAAGGTGTATTGCAGCCACACACTGAAGGTGTCCATGGACAAAGACAGTGATGATTGGAGGGTCCAGGATTATATAATGGGAAACAGGGGTGTATTGGAGTGTAAAAAATGCTCGCTCGCGGTGAGAGACTTCTCCAGGGTCAAGCTGTTCAAGTATAAGCAATTTATTATAAGGGTGAAAGGAGGGGAGACCCGCGTCCGCCACCAGCCTCGGCATCCACGTGGTCCGGGGGAGGGGAGAGAGAACAGGTAGAACAGGGGAGGTGAGGTTGGATGGGGGAGGGAGGGAGTAAGAGAGCAGAGGGAAAGAGGGAAAAAGCAGAGGGAGAGAGCAGGGAAGACGAGAGGGGTAGGAGCAGGGAGAGGGGGCTGGGAGTTAGGAGTGGGGGAGAGGGGTAGAGGGGTAAGAGGGAAAGGCTAAGGGGTAAGGGGTAAGAGGTAAGAGTTAAGAGAAAAGAGAGCTAAGAGAGCGAAGCTCTTGTTACAATCCAATATATCTTTTTCTATCGTGAATATTTTAATTCTTAGTAACCAATCACCATGAGACACACCCACTAAAGAATTTACATACAGCCTATGCGCTTCCCTATATTAACATACAGTGTTGCATTTTAGATTCTACAAAACTTTACAAGTTCTTTCCTTGCTTCTTGACCTTTGTACTTTTCTATCAGCAGAAGGACATTGTTTTATCAACAGGGATTCTCCTCTAGCTGGCTAGGCTATTGTTCTTTGGTTAAACAGTACTCAGTAGCCTATGACTCAAAGCAGGCTTTCATTTCTACTTTGATTCTAGCCCTCACATTTTTAGAATCTTCTGCCAAACAATTACATTCATAAGGTTTCCCTGTTTCACCTTCCCCAACAGGGGTGGATCTGAGGGTCAAAGGCCAATGGGAATAGGGGAAAGTGGTGCATAGGCGGAGCAACTTACTAAGGGGGACCAATAGGGTAATGGAGGCGGAGAAATGCACCAAACTGGGGCCAATAGGGAAACAGGGAGGGGAGAACATTCTAGGGAAAGTACAGATAAGGTGAACTGGGGCTGAACTGGGTGACATAAACCAACGGGAAACAACATATTAACATACAGCTGCAGAGATCTGTGGGAGAGAGGTGTCTCTAACCCCAGACTGGAGGCATTGTTTAGGGCCTCCTTTCCACAACTGGGGTGTGGGGATTCTTGTCACAGGCTTTTGGGCCTCCACAGTCATAGGCCCCTGGGCCTCCACATGATCTTTTTGAAAGAAAATATTTTCATCAAAGAATTACTGCTGTCCTTGAAAAAGTCTGGCTCATCTCCAACCTCTACACCTCCTGTGGCAGTCTGCTGTGCAACAAGGATCTGATGCAGTATCTCCAAGGCAGTAAATTTGACATTGTTCTCATGGATCCTCTTGTATCTTGCAGACAAATCCTGTCTCTGCGTCTCTCAGTCCCATCTGTTTTCTCTCTCTGGGGATTTCCTTGCAGTTCAGAATTGCAGGTTACTCAGTCCCCATACCTGCCTTCCTACTTTCCAAGAGCATTTACACATAGCTCAGACCACATTGTGTTTATCCAGCATGTGTAAAACTCAGTTCCCAAGTTCACAGATTCCTTCCATTTCCATTCCATTCCTTTGCCATTTTGCCTATTTCCCATTTAAACTTCTGGGCTCAGATGTTCTTCACAGACAAGTAACAGTGGAGGAGCTCTTAAGCCATGGATCCATTTGGCTTGAAAGAACAGATCTGGGGTTTGAGTATCCCATGCCAGTGATGACCAACATAGTTTTTATTGAAGGTATAAATTGTGGAAAGAAAAAGCCACTATCTCAGGTCAGTGATTGCCATGGTAAAATATATGAATGTTAAATGCTGTTTGCGAATGCTTTGTGTGTCTCTGTGTCCGTTAATTGGTTTTACTGTTACAATTAATTTTTAAAAACAGGGAATCCTTTTGGTTAATAGACCCTGCCTTTCATAATTTAGAAATTAAGCACCATGATGCACAAAGTGGTAGATAATGTTCTGGTTGCACTGGCAGCCTCTGCATCCGCAAGAGCTTTATGCTGCCTTCCCAAAAGTTTCCCTACAAAGGATGTGCCTAGAGCCACAATAATTTTATAAATGTCCTTAAAAATATTCTGGTGCAGGCTATCAATGTCAACACTAAATGATTCTGCTGTCAAAATTACTTCTGTGTAATAGTTTTCATGATTAGGGCTTGTCTGCAAATCCTATCTGTGCATTAATATTGTTTGTTTTCATGGCCCAGGGGCAAACTCTTCCCAGACTGATCTAGAATGGTGTTTCTGAGTTGCTAATCGAGTTTTAAGTACAGCTGGCAAAAACCATGGCTATGTCCCTCCTCCTTCCAGCCTCTACTTTATCCTTCCAAAAAGAGGCTTTGCAGGGAAATGAACTTTGATAGCAAATTTTCCATTTTCCTTGCAGTGTCACAATATAAAACTGGTGAAGAATCCAGACCATTTCCCATGTGAAGCTTTAATATTTTTTCCAGTCTTTTGCAAACAGAAAATGATATAGAATATCAGGAGAGAAGGAATTATCTTGCACTGAAAATTCTTGTTTGGAAAATTGAAGATCTGTTAATCAGCTCTTTTGAGCAGACCACTTGTTGAAGGATCCTCCTTTTACTTAAATCATAGAATGTCTCCTAGAAGGATCTGTTCTGTAATCTTCCCAGGCACAAAGGTGAGGCTGACAGGTTGGTAGTTCCCAGGGGATTCCTTTCTGTCCTTTTTCAAGGTGGGTCCAAAGTTTCCCTTTTCCCTGTGACTTCACCTAACTGCCAGGACTTTTCAAGTATCATGGAGAGTGCCTTGGCAACTCCATCAACCAATTCCCTCAGGACTCTGGGATGCATCTCATGGGGTCCCATGGGTTGGGTCATCAGGTGCCCTTACATTTGGGTTCCTCAAGTGGTCACCAAGCTGATCTTCTCTTACACTGGGTGGAATTTTGCTTCCCCAGCCCCATCTTGCCATCCATCTACTTGAGAAGTGTGGGAAGAGAGGTTGCCGGTGAAGGCTGAGGCAAGAAAAGTTCTTGAGTCACTCGGCCTTCACCTTGTCCATTATTACCAGTTTCCTAATCTTGGGGGGTGGGGGGGAAACACTACCTTTGACCTTCCTGTAGTGGCTGACAGACCTGCAGTGGCCCTTCTCATTATTTTCACCCCTGGCCAAGTTCAGTTCCAGCTGCACCTTGGACTTCCTCACCCCCTCCCTACATAACTAGGCAGCGTTACTCCAAACCCGGTGTTCCACCAATACAGAGAGGGGAGTGTTTCCCAGGGTAGCTCCTGCCCTGATTTGTGTCTGCCAGTTGGGATGAACTTTAACAGCTTTTCTGCCATCTTTGCCATGTCCATGTTTAAACATTTACCAAATGCAAATAAATCCAAAGATCTTCCATAAAAACCAGAGACCAGATTGCTTAAAATCACTAAGCTGGGGATCTCCTTCCCTGGAGGCACTCACCTGATCCCTGCAGGAATGGCCACGGGGCTCAGGGCTTCTCCACCAGTTGTGATTCTGCTCCTGTCCCTGCTGGGTCTGGCTGCTGCTGGGAAGCTCCTGGTGGTGCCGGTGGATGGGAGCCACTGGCTCAGCATGCGGGAAGTGGTGGATATCCTGGGACAGAGGGGACATGAGGTGGTTGTGGTGGCACCTGAAGTCACTATGCGCATCAAACCATCAGAGACCTTTGTGATGAAAATGTACCCAGTCCCCTACACAAAGGAAGATTTGAAGAAAGAATTCCAGGCATTTTTTCATTTTTCATTTGAACAAGGATCTTTTCTGGAAAGATTTGTTAAAGCGTACCAAGGTATTAAAAGAATCACTAATTTTGGGGTCTCCAGCTGTGGACATCTCCTGCAAAACAAAGAGCTTATCAGGTACCTTGAGGAGAGCAAGTTCGATGCTGTCCTTACAGACCCAGTCTTACTCTGCGGGGCGATCCTGGCAAAGCACCTTTCACTTCCTGCCGTGTATTTCTTACGTGGAATACCATGTGGTTTAGATTTTGAAGCCACTCAGTGTCCCAGGCCCCCTTCCTATGTCCCCAGGGGATTTACACAACTTACAGACCTCATGACCTTTCTCCAGCGGGTGAAGAACCTTCTTCATGACATCCCAGATACTTTCCTCTGTGATTTTGCCTTTGAACCCTATTCAAAATTGGCATCTGAGTTCCTGCAGCAGGACGTAACTGTGCAGGATCTCTTACGCCAGGGCTCTGTTTGGCTCCTGAGGTCAGAATTTGTTTTAGAGTATCCAAGGCCTTTGATGCCCAACATCATTCCAATTGGAGGAGTAAACTGTGCTCACAAGGAACTGCCTCAGGTGGGTATGGTATTAATCCATGCCTTGATGGATTTCTGTGTTAGGAGGGGGGTAGTTTTTTTATGCAATAGGCACTGCATTCCTGTCTCTGCTGAGTGAGGTGAATCCTCATGCAAGGAACTGTTTCTGTCTAATGCCAGTGTAGGCAAATGTTCCTTCTGGCTTTTAAAGGCTTCTTAGTTGAAGGGAATCACTGGGGTTTTCTGGTGAAGTTCTGTGATGGGACATTGATTCCACCAGAAAGAGTGCCCAGCTCCTGCCTGGAGCAGGTCAGATTTGACACATCCACCATGGCTGAGGGTTTGGGTTTGAGTGCAGCCTTGGTGATGATGCCAATTTTTTGGGTTCCCTGGTATGCTGGCAAGAGCCCTGTGCAGTTTTTCTCCTGGAGAGACTCCTCTGCTGTTCCAGGGGAGAGCCTGGTGAGTTGGGTGAGTTCTTTTGGTGCTCTGGCTTTCTCTTCAGTCCTGTCCCTTAGGATTGGTGTGATGTGGGCTGGGATCATGAAGCCTGTGGCTATTCCACCCATCCCCAAGTGTGGAGGTGGCTGTGACATCTGACAGATATCCCCATGCACACCGGGATTTGCCACGTGAGCATTCACAAAGCCCCACCAGTGCTGGACAGCACTGGTGCTTTGTCAGTAGCAAAAACAAAGCCAGAAATGGGTCCTGAATTGTTCTGTGGAAGATCCCCCTCACAGAGTGGTGTCAGAATTTAACACTGGCTAGAAGCTAGGCACCCAGAAAAAAAATTTTTACTCATTCTCTCCTGCTATAGTTGAGCAGACAAGGGGGAAAGGAAAAACAAAAGGGGTTCATGAGTAGAGGTAAGGATTGGGAAGAAACTTTAAGGGCAGAAGAGGCTCAAAACTTAAAAGGTATAAAGGAAAAACTATTAACAGAATTAACAGAGAATAATGAGAAGTAAAATAAACCTTTAGAATATCTTCCCCTGTGCACCTCACCCTTCTTTCCTTCCCACCAACAGTGCAGGGAGACAAAACATGGGGGTTTTTAGTCAGTTTGTCACTTGTAAAAATCTTCCTTCAGTTTACTTAGGGAGAGAAGTCTCTTCTACTGTGCCATGGGGTCTTTTTCATGGGACAGTTCTCTGTGAGCTTTCCCAATGCAGTTCTAATTTTCATGAGTCGCAGTCATGCCCAACCTGCTACAACGTGAGTCCCTCCTACAGGCAAAGCAGTCTTCTACAACTTGTTTGTGTGAGTCATTTTAGTTCATGGGCTGTAGTCTTTTAAGGATGAGTTGTTCTAGTTTGGAAGCAAGGGTCTTTTTTTTCTATCCCTTGAAGCAAGGGTCTTCTCTCTCTGTTTGAGTTTCTCACTAGATCACAGCTTTTCAGCATCCACGCACTCCAGTGTGAGCACTCTTTCTCATGGGCTGCAGGTGAACTCTGCATCCCCCCCATGCACCTCATGAATTCCAGGGAAATAGTTTGTTGTATTATAGTCCTAACCACAGCTTCTGGAAGAATCTCACCTCTGAGGCCCCTTAGTATCTCCATATTGTTCTCCTCACGTGTCTTCACTTTTCCCTTTTCTCTAACTCAGGAGAGAATTGGTGTCCATATGTTCATTTGTTCTCAAGTTCTAATTTATAGAGTCCTGCAGTGCTGCAAGGTTGATCCCCTCCTGGCTCCACATTGGGAAATTCCTCACCATGCCTCTTGCTGCTGGTCATGTGGTCCCTGCTGGCACTTCCTCTGCCTTCACTAAAAGCCACGTTGTGTTCAACAAACTCAAGTGTTCATAAATCTCTTCTCAGAAACCTGGCATCATCCTTCCACCACTTCTGTCTTGTCAGGCTGGAAACCATCTTCAAGAGCCATTCCACAGCTGCTGTGCGGTCTGGTTCTCCTAGAGATGAGTTTTCCAAGAAAGAGGCAACGGGCTTTGATTATGGGAAAGGAGAAGCCTCTGCTGGGCTGAATGGTGATGTGCATGTGACACATCTGCACGTGACACATCTGAACATGCAGAAGGTCTAGCCAAAGGGAAGGAATCCAAAGTACAGACCCAGAGTCACACCTGCCTCCTTCTTGAGGCACTCTTTAGTGTTCCTCTGATAGAGATAAAAGGGATAGATAGCTACCTGGTGATTCTATGGACTCGGCAGAAATCCCATGCTTTTGTCATATGCAGCCTTTTATCATATCAGGGATTAAACATTTACCACCCTGCACATTAAATAACCATCCACAGTTGGGCTGTGGCACAAATCGTTTGAGAGCACGACGCAGGGACTCGTACTCCAGTGCTGTCAGGGATTTCCTTCCCTGGAGGCACTCACCTGATCCCTGCAGGAATGGGCCTGGAGCTCAGGGCTTCTCCACCAGTTGTGATTCTGCTCCTGTCCCTGCTGGGTCTGGCTGCTGCTGGGAAGCTCCTGGTGGTGCCGGTGGATGGGAGCCACTGGCTCAGCATGCGGGAAGTGCTGGACATCCTGACGCAGAGGGGACACGAGGTGGTCGTGGTGGCACCTGAAGTCTCCTTGCACATCAAACCATCAAAGACCTTTGTGATGAAAATGTACTCGGTGCCCTACACAAAGGAGGAGATGGAGAAAGATTTCAAGGCATTGTTTCATATTACATTTGAAGAAGGATCTTTTTTTGAAAGATTTTTTAAAGTATTTGAAGGTATGAAAAGAATCACTAAATTGGAGGTCTCCAGCTGTGAACAACTCCTGCAAAACAAAGAGCTCATCAGGTACCTTGAGGAGAGCAAGTTTGATGCTGTCCTTACAGACCCTATCCTACCTTGTGGGGCAATTCTGGCTGAGCATCTTTCCCTTCCTTCCATGTATTTCTTACGAGGAGTCCCATGTGGGTTAGATTTTGAAGCCACTCAGTGTCCCAATCCTCCTTCCTACGTGCCCAGGGTATTTACAGACAATACAGACCGCATGACTTTTCTCCAGCGGGTGAAGAACCTGCTCTTTGACATCCCAAATATTTTCCTCTGTGATTTTGTCTTTCAATCCTACTCAAAACTGGCATCCGAGTTCCTGCAGCGGGAGGTGACTGTGCTGGATCTTTTACGCAAGGGCTCTGTTTGGCTCCTGAGGTTAGATTTTGTACTCGATTACCCAAGGCCTTTGATGCCCAACATCATTCCAATTGGAGGAGTAAACTGTGCTCACAAGGAGCTACATCAGGTGGGTGCCACTGTTTTTAGTTCTGGCTCTGATTGACTTGTATGTTCAGGAGGGTGGAATTCTGTGTTGCAATAAGAATCCAGCTCCTGTTTAGGGTGAGTGAGGTGAATCCTCATGACAGGAACTGTTTTTCTCTCACTTTCTTGCTGAATTTCCACTTCCTATGTAGGCAACTGTTCCTTCTTGCTTTGAAAGGATTCGCAGTAGAAGGGAATCATCAGGGTGTTCTTGTGGAGGTTTGTGTTGGGACGTTGATGCCACCAGCAAAGGGGTTGTCAGAATTTGTGGACAGTAACACAAAATCTTGGGTTCCTTTAATGACCAGCTCCAATGGGATGTCCCAGAGAACCTAAAAAGTCTTTCCTGACTCCAAAGCCCAGCTCTGATGCCTGGGGCAGGTCTGATTTGACACATCCAGCATGGCTTGACTGGCACTGATGGTTTCTGTGCAGCTTTGCCCATGATACCAACTGCTCCAACATGCCGTGTGCTTGGGTTCCCTGGGGTGCTGCCAACAGCCCTGTGCACAGTTCCTCCTGGACAGCTTGTTGTTCTTCTCTGGGGGAGAGCCTGGAGAGTTGGGTGATTACTTTTGGTGCCCTGCCCTTTTCTTCATTCATGTTCCATAGGAGTTGTGTGGTGCAGGTTGGGGATCACAAAGCCCAGTGTGTGACAATTCCACCCAGCTCCAAGTACAGAGGTAGCTGTGACACCTTACAGACATCCCCATGTACAGTGGGATTGGCCACGTGAGCATTCACACAACCCCGCCACTGCTGGACACCATTGGTGCTTTGTCAGTGACAAAAACAATGCCAGAAATAGGCATTGAAATGTTCTGTGGAAAGTCCCCCTCAAAGAGTGTTTGTGAATCTGCTCAGAAATCTGGAATCACCTTTCCATCTTCTCTGTCTTCTCAGTCTGGAAACTGTCTTAAAAGAGCTGTTCAACAGCTTTCATGGGGTCTGGGTCTCCAGGAGATGAGTCTTCCAAGAGAGAGGGAGAGGGGACTGTCCTTTCCTAGAGGGAAGAAGAATCTCAGCTGGTCTGAATAGTGATGTGCATGTCAGAATGTCCAGACAGAGAGAAGGAATCCAAAGTACAAGTCCAGGGCCACGCCTGCCTCCTTCTTGGGGCAATCTTAAGTGCTCCTCTGATAGAGATAGATGGGAGTTACCTGGTGATTCTATGGACTTGGCAGTAATCCCGTATTTCTTGTGCAGCCTTTTATCACACCAGTGATTACATATTTACCACACTGCACATTAAATAACCATCCACAGTTGGGCTGTGGCACAAATCGTTTGAAAGTGTGGGGCAGGCACTGGTGAAGACACAGGTTTCCTTCCCTGGAGGCACTCACCTGATCCCTGCAGGAATGGCCCCGGGGCTCAGGGCTTCTCCACCAGCTGTGGTCCTGCTCCTGTCCCTGCTGGGTCTGGCTGCTGCTGGGAAGCTCCTGGTGGTGCCGATGGATGGGAGCCACTGGCTCAGCATGCGGGAAGTGCTGGACATCCTGACGCAGAGGGGACACGAGGTGGTCGTGGTGGCGCCTGAAGTCTCCTTGCACATCAAACCATCAAAGACCTTTGTGATGAAAATGTACTCGGTTCCCTACACAAAGGAGGAGATGGAGAAAGATTTCAAGGCATTCTTTCAGGTTTCATTTGAAGAGGGATCTTTTTTTGAAAGATTTTTTAAAGTATTTGAAGGTATGAAAAGAATCACTAAATTGGAGGTCTCCAGCTGTGAACATCTCCTGCAAAACAAAGAGCTCATCAGGTACCTTGAGGAGAGCAAGTTTGATGCTGTCCTTACAGACCCATTTCTACCCTGTGGGGCAATTCTGGCTGAGCATCTTTCCCTTCCTTCCATGTATTTCTTACGAGGAGTCCCATGTGGGTTAGATTTTGAAGCCACTCAGTGTCCCAGGCCCCCTTCCTATGTGCCCAGGATACTTACACACCTTACAGACCACATGACTTTTCTCCAGCGGGTGAAGAACCTGCTCTTTGACATCCCAAATATTTTCCTCTGTGATTTTGTCTTTCAATCCTACTCAAAACTGGCATCCGAGTTCCTGCAGCGGGAGGTGACTGTGCTGGATCTTTTACGCAAGGGCTCTGTTTGGCTCCTGAGGTTAGATTTTGTACTCGATTACCCAAGGCCTTTGATGCCCAGTATCATTCCAATTGGAGGAGTAAACTGTGCTCACAAGGAGCTACCGCAGGTGGGTCTGGTTTTAATCCATGCCCTGATGGATTTCTGTGTTAAGGAGGGGGGAATTCTGTGTTATGATAAAAATCAAATTCCTATTTTCTGCTGAGGTGAATCCTCATGACAGGAACTATTTTTCTCTCGCTGTCTTCCTGACTTTCCACTTCCTGTGTAGGCAGCTGTTCCTCCTGGGTTTTAAATGCTGCTCAGTTTTAGGTAAACACCAGGGTCTTCTAAGGAGGGTTTGTGGTGGGATGTTGATTGCACCAGCCATGAGGTTGTTGAAATCTGTGAATAGTAAGACTAAATGCTGGGTTCCTTTAATGAACAACTCCCATGGATAGTCCCAGAAAAGCTTAACAATTCTTTTTTGATTGACAAGCCCAACCCTGATGCCTTGGAGCAGGTCAAATTTGACACATCCATCATGGCTTGACTGGCACTGAGGGTTTGAGTGCAGCCTTGGTGATGATGCCAATTTTTTGGGTTCCCTGGTATGCTGGCAAGAGCCCTGTGCAGTTTTCCTCCTGGAGAGCCTCCTCTGCTGTTCCAGGGGAGAGCCTGGTGAGTTGGGTGAGTTCTTTTGGTGCTCTGGCTTTCTCTTCAGTCCTGTCCCTTAGGATTGGTGTGATGTGGGCTGGGATCATGAAGCCTGTGGCTATTCCACCCATCCCCAAGTGTGGAGGTGGCTGTGACATCTGACAGATATCCCCGTGCACACCGGGATTTGCCACGTGAGCATTCACAAAGCCCCACCAGTGCTGGACAGCATTGGTGCTTTGTCAGTAGCAAAAACAAAGCCAGAAATGGGTCCTGAATTGTTCTGTGGAAGGTCCCCCTCACAGAGTCCTCATAAATCTCTGTCCAGAAACCTGGCATCATCCTTCCATCTCTTCTGCCTTCTCATTCTAGAAACCATTTTAAAGAGCTGTTCCACAATTGCTGTGGGGTCTGGGTCACCCACACATGAGTTTTCCAGGAGAGGGGGAGAGGAGACAGTCCTTGCCAGGGGAAAGGAGAAGCCTCTGCAGGTCTGAATGGTGATATGCATGTGACACATCTCCTACATGTGACACATCGCACACATGTGCAGAAATCCGGCCAGAGGACAGGAATCAGAAGGGCAGTTACAGAGCAACCCCTGCCTCTTTCCTAGGGCACTCTGGACTGTTCTTCTGATAGAGACAGATGGAGTTATCTGGTGATTCTATGGACTTGGCAGGAATCCCATGCTTGTTGTGCAGCCTTTTATCACACCAGTGATTACATATTTACCACCCAGCAAATAAAATAAAAATCCATAGTTGGGCTGTGGCGCAGATCATTTGAAAGTGTGGGGCAGGCACTGGTGCTGCAGCAGGTTTCCTTCCCTGGAGGCACTCACCTGATCCCTGCAGGAATGGCCCCGGGGCTCAGGGCTTCTCCACCAGCTGTGGTCCTGCTCCTGTCCCTGCTGGGTCTGGCTGCTGCTGGGAAGCTCCTGGTGGTGCCGGTGGATGGGAGCCACTGGCTCAGCATGCGGGAAGTGCTGGACATCCTGACGCAGAGGGGACACGAGGTGGTTGTGGTGGCGCCTGAAGTCTCCTTGCACATCAAACCATCAAAGACCTTTGTGATGAAAATTTACTCGGTCCCCTACACACAGGAAGAGATGGAGAAAGATTTCAAGGCATTTCTACACAGTTCATTTGAAGAAGGATCTTTTATTGAAAGATTTCTTAAAGTGTTCGAACATATGAAAAGACTTGGTTATATGTCAACCATCAGCTGTGAATATCTCCTGAAAAACAAAGAGCTCATGAGCTATCTTGAGGAGAGCAAGTTCAATGCCCTTCTTACAGACCCTGTAGTACCTTGTGGGCTGATCCTGGCTGAGCATCTTTCACTTCCTTCTGTGTATTTCTTACGAGGAGTCCCATGTGGGTTAGATTTTGAAGCCACTCAGTGTCCCAATCCTCCTTCCTACGTGCCCAGGGCATTTACACAACTTACAGACCGCATGACCTTTCTCCAGCGGGTGAAGAATCTACTCTTTGACACCCAAAACCTTTTCCTGTGTGATTTTGCCTTTGATCCATTCTCAAAACTGGCTTCCGAGTTCCTGCAGCGGGATGTGACTGTGCAGGATCTCCTACGCAAGGGCTCTGTTTGGCTCCTGAGGTTGGAATTTGTGCTCGACTATCCAAGACCCTTGATGCCCAACATCATTCCAATTGGGGGAGTACACTGTGCTCACAAGGGGCTTTCTCAGGTGGGTCACACTGTTTCTAATTTGTGCTGTGATGGATTTCTATCTAAGGAGGCTTCAATCTTGTGTTGCGGATGGGAATCAAGTACGTATTTCAGGCGGTTGGATGAATGCTCATGAATTTTACTCTCCCTTTCCATTTGTAGGCATCTGTGCTATACCTTCATCCTTATAATGTGTGCTCTGCATTTGTTTTTTTCATTTCATGTATTCAGAGCCATTTTGTGTAACTTTGTGTAACTTGGTATTCTCTTAGTGAGTGATGAAGGAGTCTGTGGGGCTGGCAAAGCCTTGCAGTCAGGTGCAATCCCTAATTAGCAAATTGCTGTAGTTGGGTCTGGTGTTTACTGAGAAATGCACCCCAGGCTTCTGCCCTTGTAACCTCACTGTATCTTTCCTTGCCAATGAATTTTACCACTTCTACACCCGGGTATTTCCAAAGCTGGGATCTGGAAGAACGTGGCAGGTTGGGGGCTCTCAGGTTGAGAAGCAGCTTCTCTGTTTGCAGGCAGATCTAGGAAAATTTTGGCTTGTTGATGGCAGTGTGCAGCATAACAGCAAATTTCAGAGGTCTCTAGGGGCTACAGTGCCTTGGCAGATGGCACTCAAAGGAGACAAAAGTGCCAAAAGTTTTGTTTCGAAACATGAGGGTTATCTGGTGCATCCCCCACATTTATCAGCTACCTGAACCTGCTGGTTATGCAGCCTTTTATCCCACCCGTGATTACACATTTACTGCACAGCAGATAAAGGAAGGATATAAAAACTTGGGCTGTGGCAGAGATTGCTTAAAAGCACGGAGCTTAGAAGTGCCTAAAGGTGCCGGTGCTCTGGTGCTGCAGCAGGTTTCCTTCCCTGGAGGCACTCACCTGATCCCTGCAGGAATGGGCCTGGGGCTCAGGGCTTCTCCACCAGTTGTGATCCTGCTCCTGTCCCTGCTGGGTCTGGCTGCTGCTGGGAAGCTCCTGGTGGTGCCGGTGGATGGGAGCCACTGGCTCAGCATGCGGGAAGTGCTGGACATCCTGACGCAGAGGGGACACGAGGTGGTCGTGGTGGCACCTGAAGTCTCCTTGCACATCAAACCATCAAAGACCTTTGTGATGAAAACGTACCCAGTGCCTTTCACAAAGGAAGAGATGGATGAAGTTTTCAAAGGGTCAATCACGGATTTATTTATAGAAGGATCTTTTCTGGAAAGAGTTATTAGGCAGTATCAACACGCAAAGAAGACCTCAGCTATGTTCCTGGCCACCTGCACACACTTAATCCACAACAAGGAGCTCATCAGGTACCTCGAGGAGAGCAAGTTCGATGCTGTCTTCACAGACCCTTTCCTACCCTGTGGGGCAATCCTTGCAGACTATCTTTCCCTGCCTTCCGTGTATTTCCTGCTTCAAATTCCATGTGGTTTGGAATATCAAGCCACCCAGTGCCCCAAACCCCCTTCCTACGTCCCAAGAGTATTTACAGACCTCACAGACCGCATGACCTTTCTTCAGAGGGTGAAGAACATGCTCTATGACATCCCAAATCTTTTCCTCTGCGATATTGTCTTCCAACCTTATGCAGAACTGGCTTCAGAATTCCTCAAGCGGGAGGTGACCGTGCCGGATCTCCTGCGCCAGGCTTCCATTTGGCTCATGAAGCTGGACTTTGTCTTGCACTTCCCAAAACCCTTGATGCCCAACATGGTTTTGATTAGCGGAGTAAATTGTGCTTACAAGAAGCTAAATCAGGTGGGTCATGCTCTGCTTTCTCTTGTTCTTGTGGGCTTTGGAAATCTCTAGGAAGCTGAAAGACAGCTTTTGTTAGAAAGGTGGATTTCAAACTGGTTGTCCTTGGCAGAGAGGTGCCAGTTCTGGTGTCTGTGAAGGATTATCAGAGTAGAAAGGTGGAGAAAGTGTTGCATATGGAATTAGCACTGGGAGACTCTCCATTGATACTGTGCCTCTGCTCCAGTGTGCATTTGGATTGGAGTGGGTTCCTCAGAGCCTCTTCCATCAAGGCTGTTGATGTGATGCAAGGCACAATTTGAATTGAGGACATACTCATTTATCCTTTGATCCAATCTGACTGATTTCCTCCACAATTCTGTCTTCTTTCTTTCCTTTCATGCAGGATTTTCAATGCTTTGAATTATCATAGGCTCATCAAATACTGCCATCTGGAAGGACATTTGAGTTCTCTGAGAACCTCCTCTCAAGACATGTCCAGTTAGGTCAGGATGTTCCTTTCTCTGTCTTGTCCAGTTTTAAGTGTCCCAACAATTTCTAATTTTTGGTAACTTTGTGTAACTTGGTATTCTCTTAGTGAGTGATGAATGAGTCTGTGGGGCTGGCAAAGCCTTGCAGTCAGGTGCAATCCCTAATTAGCAAATTGCTGTAGTTGGGTCTGGTGTTTACTGAGAAATGCACCCCAGGCTTCTGTCCTTGTAACCTCACTGTATCTTTCCTTGCCAATGAATTTTACCGCTTCTACACCCGGGTATTTCCAAAGCTGGGATCTGGAAGAACGTGGCAGGTTGGGGGCTCTCAGGTTGAGAAGCAGCTTCTCTGTTTGCAGGCAGATCTAGGAAAATTTTGGCTTGTTGATGGCAGTGTGCAGCATAACAGCAAATTTCAGAGGTCTCTAGGGGCTACAGTGCCTTGGCAGATGGCACTCAAAGGAGACAAAAGTGCCAAAAGTTTTGTTTCGAAACACGAGGGTTATCTGGTGCATTCCCCACATTTATCAGCTACCTGAACCTGCTGGTTATGCAGCCTTTTATCCCACCCGTGATTACACATTTACTGCACAGCAGATAAAGGAAGGATATAAAAACTTGGGCTGTGGCAGAGATTGCTTAAAAGCACGGAGCTTAGAAGTGCCTAAAGGTGCCGGTGCTCTGGTGCTGCAGCAGGTTTCCTTCCCTGGAGGCACTCACCTGATCCCTGCAGGAATGGGCCTGGAGCTCAGGGCTTCTCCACCAGTTGTGATTCTGCTCCTGTCCCTGCTGGGTCTGGCTGCTGCTGGGAAGCTCCTGGTGGTGCCGGTGGATGGGAGCCACTGGCTCAGCATGCGGGAAGTGCTGGACATCCTGACGCAGAGGGGACACGAGGTGGTCGTGGTGGCACCTGAAGTCTCCTTGCACATCAAACCATCAAAGACCTTTGTGATGAAAACATACCCAGTGCCTTTCACACAGGAAGAGATGGATGAAGTTTTCAAAGGGTCAATCACGGATTTATTTAAAGGAGGATCTTTTCTGGAAAGAGTTATTAGGCAGTATCAACAGGCAAAGAAGACCTCAGCTATGTTCCTGGCCACCTGCACACACTTAATCCACAACAAGGAGCTCATCAGGTACCTCGAGGAGAGCAAGTTCGATGCTGTCTTCACAGACCCTGTCCTACCCTGTGGGGCAATCCTTGCAGAGTATCTTTCCCTGCCTTCCGTGTATTTCCTGCTTCAAATTCCATGTGGTTTGGAATATCAAGCCACCCAGTGCCCCAATCCCGTTTCCTATGTCCCCAGAGTATTTACAGACCTCACAGACCGCATGACCTTTCTTCAGAGGGTGAAGAACATGCTCTATGACATCCCAAATCTTTTCCTCTGCGATATTGTCTTCCAACCTTATGCAGAACTGGCTTCAGAATTCCTCAAGCGGGAGGTGACCGTGCCGGATCTCCTGCGCCAGGCTTCCATTTGGCTCATGAAGCTGGACTTTGTCTTGCACTTCCCAAAACCCTTGATGCCCAACATGGTTTTGATTAGCGGAGTAAATTGTGCTTACAAGAAGCTAAATCAGGTGGGTCACGCTCTGCTTTCTCTTGTTGTTCTTGTGGGCTTTGGAAATCTCTAGGAAGCTGAAAGACAGCTTTTGTTAGAAAGGTGGATTTCAAACTGCTCATCTTTGGCAGAGAGGTGCCAGTTCTGGTGTCTGTGAAGGATTATCAGAGTAGAAAGGTGGAGAAAGTGTTGCATATGGAATTAGCTCTGGGAGACTCTCCATTGATACTGTGCCTCTGCTCCAGTGTGCATTTGGATTGGAGTGAGTTCCTCAGAGCCTCTTCCATCAAGGCTGTTGATGTGATGCAAGGCACAATTTGAATTGAGGACATACTCATTTATCCTTTGATCCAATCTGACTGATTTCCTCCACAATTCTGTCTTCTTTCTTTCCTTTCATGCAGGATTTTCAATGCTTTGAATTATCATAGGCTCATCAAATACTGCCATCTGGAAGGACATTTGAGTTCTCTGAGAACCTCCTCTCAAGACATGTCCAGTTAGGTCAGGATGTTCCTTTCTCTGTCTTGTCCAGTTTTAAGTGTCCCAACAATTTCTAATTTTTGGTAACTTTGTGTAACTTGGTATTCTCTTAGTGAGTGATGAATGAGTCTGTGGGGCTGGCAAAGCCTTGCAGTCAGGTGCAATCCCTAATTAGCAAATTGCTGTAGTTGGGTCTGGTGTTTACTGAGAAATGCACCCCAGGCTTCTGTCCTTGTTACCTCACTACATCTTTCCTTGCCGATGAATTTTACCGCTTCTTCACCCGGGTATTTCCAAAGCTGGGATCTGGAAGAACGTGGCAGGTTGGGGGCTCTCAGGTTGAGAAGCAGCCTCTCTGTTTGCAGGCAGATCTAGGAAAATTTTGGCTTGTTGATGGCTGTGTGCAGCGTAACAGCAAATTTCAGAGGTCTCTAGGGTCAACAGTGACTTGGCAGATGGCACTCAAAGGAGACAAAAGTGCCAAAAATTTTGTTTTGAAACACGAGGGTTATCTGGTGCATTCCCCACATTTATCAGCTACCTGAACCTGCTGGTTATGCAGCCTTTTATCCCACCCGTGATTACACATTTACCTCATGGCAAACAAAATAAGGTTCACAAGTTAAGCTGTGGCAGGGATTGCTTAAAAGCACAGAGTTGCTGCCGGTGCTCTGGTGCTGAGGCAGGTTTCTTTCCCTGGAGGCACTCACCTGATCCCTGCAGGAATGGGCCTGGAGCTCAGGGCTTCTCCACCAGTTGTGATTCTGCTCCTGTCCCTGCTGGGTCTGGCTGCTGCTGGGAAGCTCCTGGTGGTGCCGGTGGATGGGAGCCACTGGCTCAGCATGCGGGAAGTGCTGGACATCCTGACGCAGAGGGGACACGAGGTGGTCGTGGTGGCACCTGAAGTCTCCTTGCACATCAAACCATCAAAGACCTTTGTGATGAAAACGTACCCAGTGCCTTTCACACAGGAAGAGATGGATGAAGTTTTCAAAGGGTCAATCACGGATTTATTTAAAGGAGGATCTTTTCTGGAAAGAGTTATTAGGCAGTATCAACAGGTAAAGAAGACCTCAGCTATGTTCCTGGCCACCTGCACACACTTAATCCACAACAAGGAGCTCATCAGGTACCTCGAGGAGAGCAAGTTCGATGCTGTCCTCACAGACCCTGTCCTACCCTGTGGGGCAATCCTTGCAGAGTATCTTTCCCTGCCTTCCGTGTATTTCCTGCTTCAAATTCCATGTGGTTTGGAATATCAAGCCACCCAGTGCCCCAATCCCGTTTCCTATGTCCCCAGAGTATTTACAGACCTCACAGACCGCATGACCTTTCTTCAGAGGGTGAAGAACATGCTCTATGACATCCCAAATCTTTTCCTCTGCGATGTTGTCTTCCAACCTTATGCAGAACTGGCTTCAGAATTCCTCAAGCGGGAGGTGACCGTGCCGGATCTCCTGCGCCAGGCTTCCATTTGGCTCATGAAGCTGGACTTTGTCTTGCACTTCCCAAAACCCTTGATGCCCAACATGGTTTTGATTAGCGGAGTAAATTGTGCTTACAAGAAGCTAAATCAGGTGGGTCACGCTCTGCTTTCTCTTGTTGTTCTTGTGGGCTTTGGAAATCTCTAGGAAGCTGAAAGACAGCTTTTGTTAGAAAGGTGGATTTCAAACTGCTCATCTTTGGCAGAGATGTGCCAGTTCTGGTGTCTGTGAAGGATTATCAGAGTAGAAAGGTGGAGAAAGTGTTGTATATGGAATTAGCTCTGGGAGACTCCATTGTTCCTGTGCCTCTGCTCCAAGGTAGCTTTGGCTTTGGAGTAGGCCGCTCATGTGGTGCAAGACACACTCTGATTTGAGGAGGTCTTCATTTATCCTCTGGCTGATTTCCTCTCTTTTTTTTTCTTTTTTCCCTTAAAGAACAGTTCTTTGTGCTTTGAATTGTCATGGACTCATAAAACATTTTCATCTGGAAGGTCATTATAAGGCCTCTCTGAGAGACTCCTATCAGAATGTTTCCAGGTCAGGCTTTTCTTTTCTCTGTCTTGTCAAATTTTAAGTATCTCCTACAGTGAACACACCTTATTATATCTAATTAATCTCTGTCTCCAGTTTAAATCTTCCATGTTGCAGCTTGTGTTTGTTGGCTCTTATCATGTCACTAAATCTTGTCACTGTCAATATAATTTTTTTCATTACCTTTTTGTCATCCCCTGCAGTCAAGCTGTAGTGTACCTATCCTTGTGGCATGGGCTTATCCCATTCCAGAGGCAAAACTTTGCATTTGCCTTTGCTGGCCTTCATGAGGCTTTCATAGGCTCATTCTTCCAGCTCATATATCCCAGGCCAGTGATGCTACTTGGTTAAATTTTCACCCAGAATTGAAAAAATAAAGTATAAGTTACTTTATTCTTCTAAGATGAATGTTGGATTCAAGTCAGCCTTTTTTTAGATACGTTTTCAAATAGATTTTGTGGTTTGCAGAGTATCCTCATAGATTCTATTTTTTAATAATAACTATTTCTGCTGGGTTTTTCAGATATTAGCTTTACAAAAGCTGAGATAAGGCTGATATTTCAGAAAAAGCCCAATCTCACACAGTAAAAACAGAGGATTTTTAAGAGGATTCAAACTTGGCACTCAGGCTAGAAAAGCAGAGATGGAATAAAGTGCACAGCTAAAGCTAGGGAAAAAAATATGGCAGAGGTCTGTAAAATCTGGAAAATCATATCTAAAGGCGCAAGGGGAACTGATAGTTTCTCCCAATATTTGTCCTATGACTAACACTGAAATGCAGCAAGCTTAGAGCAAACAAAGCGGGGTATTTTTTCACACCATGCCCCAAAAACCCCAAATCAGACTCTCAAGAGCTTCAGATTTTCTTTTTTGTAGACTAACCCTCTGAATTTAAAAGGGATTTAGGGGGTTAATAAGAGGTACAGGCTGTCTGCCAGGGTTTGTAGGCTTACAGGAGAGATAATCATGGGTTCCCTTAGCTAGAATATTTGCTGTACTGTTTCCAGCTTACAACCTTGGCACTCAATTCTGTACTTTTGCTTGACTTTCTCCCGCTATCTCACCTTTGGAAGGGGCTGGACTTGTGGACTTCAGTCTCTGCACTCATAAACACGTGGAGTGTGTTTGCATGCTGCTCAAAATCCAGTGTCACAACTTCTGTGAACTTTTGCTGAACTTTTCTGACCTTTTTTTTGAAAAAAAAACTTTTCTGAGCTTGGCCTCAAGGGTTTGGGCTGAGGGGTTTTTTTTACATCTTTAGTGTTATTTTATAGGGTTTTGTTTTAGTGTCTCGTAGATGATACATGTTTGCCTGAAATGTTAGCAGAACTGAACTAGATGGGAGCAACTATGTACCAAATATGAGATTTGAGAGGCCATTATGCAGGGTAAGAGTGTTTCTGCAGCTCTGAGTTAGCTACCTCAGTATGTACTGCCATCTTAAGGTTTGTTTAATGCTGCTTCACCTCATTATTTGAGATCTTTTTACCACAGAAATATGGAAATGCAGCCCTGGCAGGTAAGAATTCCTTCCTTCCACCTCCTGTAGTCTTTGGTCTTTCAATGCTACCCCACTGCCAGCTGGAGCCACTGTTCTTCTTCACCAGCTGCAGAATAGGACTGCATCAAATCATGGAACTGTTAAGTCTGGAAAAGCCCTCTAAGATCACAGCCCAACCATTAATCCAGCACTGCCAGGTCTAAACTGTGTCCCCAAGTGCCACATCCACACATTTTCTGAACGCTTCCAGGGATGGTGATTCCACCACTGCCCTGGACAGCCCCTTCCACTGTTTGACAATCCTTTTCTTGAAGAAATTTTTCCTCATATCCAATCTAAACGTCCCCACTGATGTCTGAAATTCCTTCCTATTTCATGCATTTTCCATAAACATTACAGTTCTTCTTGCTGGCTTTTAAGAACCCCTTTCCTTTAGCAGGCCACCTAGAGGACCTCCTCTCCAAATAAACCTTTTAGGACACACTTAGTCTTATTCTTGGAATAACGCTTATGATGAGCCTTGGAGTGTATTTATCATGCTCAGGTGCCTTTGGTGAAGGTAGCCATTTCATGATTCAGATTTCCCATCATTCTGCTCCAAGAGAAGTCTTCCAGGCATGGAGAAACTGCTCAGAGTTCCCTCTGTTCAGGAGGGCTTGGTTGGGAGGGTCTAAAAGAATTTGTCTTCTCCAGCCAGCTCTTGTGCAGGTACCATTTCCATATCTTGTATTGCTTTTGTAAACTTGCAAACTTTCGGCACCCAGCTTTTCCCTATCCATGAGGAATATGCAGGTGAGATCTGCTTGGCCAGGCCCTTCTGTCCATAAGGGTGGACTTCTACATACCACAGCCAAGCCTTCTGAAATTTGAGAAAGGGACTGTTATTAAGAACTTTCAAACCAATTTGCCCCGTAATCTCTTTACCCTGAAATCCCATTGAAGGCCCCTCTTGAGCAAGAGCCACATATTCTGCTGCATCATTGCTTTTCAAAAAAATGTTTAGCCTCTAGCCACTTACCTACAAACTCTGGTGACCCCGCTTGAGCACAGCCTGTGCTTTCTGCTATATCACTGTTATGCTAAAAAGGTGAAAGGTGGTTGGTTAATGTGTTACCCGAACTTTGGTGACTCCGCTGTTCCATGTGCAGGCTCCTGCTTGCCGTGGAGAACATTCTCTGTGAACTCCAGCCACCTTCCTGAGCAGACACTGGGGGCTTAGGTCTTGTGTGTCAACAGTGCAACACAATTCTTCTGATAAAAGCTCTGTGGAGTGGCCATAAATTTGATTCCTGGCTTGAATCTGGCCCAGGACAGTTGAGTGCACAGTAGTGAGTCACTTGAAACAACCCTGACACAGCAAAACCTCTCCATGAACTACTGCTTTTTCTGTTGATTATTCTGAACAATCCGAGATAAATGCAGATAAAAGCACAAGGGCCTTGGTATCACTTTAATCAAGGCTTTTATCAGCAGTGTGGCCTTCGAGCTCCAATAACCTGCATCATTTTGTAATGATAAACATTAGAGTCCATCATGATATAAATGAGGTACAAGCAGATTTTTCTTCATGTGCTGCTGAACAACATAAGGAGGAGCAGCTCATTTCTTTTCCTGCCCCATGACAGTTATGTGGAGGCACCAGGTACATGCTGGGCTTATGCTTTTCCTTGCTTTCTGGAGTCTGGCAGATGGTGGGAAGCTCTTGGTGATGCCTCAGGATGGAAGTCACTGGCTGAGCATGCGTGTGGTCCTGGAGAAACTTTGGGAGAAGGGGCACGAAATTGTGGCTGTGGTTCCTGATGCTGCCTTGTTCTTGAAAAGCTCCCAGTCCTTCACCATCAAAACATATTCAGTGCCTTACACCCAGGAGTTTGTGGATCAATCCTACAATGAGCTGGGGGAAAGGAGCTTTGAGCCCCTAAAGCTCTCAGTTTTACTCAGCAATATCTCAGAGCTGACCAACATGTTCTCTTCTGCTTGTCAGCACCTCTTATATGACAAAGAACTCATTAAGTACCTCCAGGACAGCAAATTCGATGCCATCATGATGGACCCTGTGCTGCCCTGTGGGCCAATTCTGGCTGAATATCTCTCCCTCCCCTCTGTGTACTTCATGCGTGGCCTTCCTTGTACCTTAGACTACAAAGCCATGCAGTCTCCCAGCCCTGCGTCCTACGTTCCCAGGACTTTCTCATCCAGTTCTGACCAAATGACGTTCCCAGAGCGCGTGAAGAACTTCCTGATCGGGGTCTCAGAGCCTTTGCTTTGCGACCTGTTTTATTTGAAATACAAGAACTTGGCCTCCGAGTTTCTGCAGAGGGATGTAACCATGCAGGAGCTGTTCAGCCAAGCATCAGTTTTGCTGATGAGATATGACTTTGTTTTTGAGTATCCGCGCCCCATCATGCCCAACATGGTCTATGTTGGGGGCATCAACTGTCAGGAAAAGAAGCCACTCTCAAAGGTTTGTCGTTGCTTACCCTGGGGGTCGTGTTGGTGCTTGTTCCCCATGTGCTGTTTTTAAGTGTTTCCTATAGTGATATTTGTGTTTGAGGCAGGGTGTGATCAAATCCCAGGATGGCATGGGAGTGGGAATCTTAGGCTTTGAGATGATCACAAGGCTTGCTGGAGGGTTTCTCTCCAGGAGAGCTTAGGTCGAGTTGTCACCATCACTTATGGCATGCTCTATATCCAGGTAAATGACAAAATAATTCTAGATTTAATATCCCTAAGGGATGTGGAATGCCAGTTAATTGCAAGAGACTTGATTGGACAAAAATTGGAAATACAGAATGAACTCTGTGGATATACCCAGGCACTTTTGCTGTGCCACTGACCATGAAGCTGGGTGAAGCACAGAACACCAGAGGAGAGAGTCAGGCTGGGTTTTAGGGTAAGGTTCTTCTCCCAGAGGGTGCTGGCACTGCCCAGGCTCCCCAGGGAATGGGCACAGCCCCGAGACTGCCAGAGCTCCAGGAGCCTTTGGACAGTGCTCCCAGGGACTCACAGGGTGGGATTGTTGGGGTGTCTGTGCAGGGCCAGGGGTGATCCTTGTGGGTCAGGATATTCTAACGGAGTCTATACCATGATTCCATGTGCGCCAACAGCCCAAAAACAGGGGTGTGCAAGGACAGCAGAGGGAGCTCTGTTGCCTCTGGATTTGTGCAAGCAGCAGTGCAAGACAGCAAGTAAGAGGATGGTTGGGAAAGGAAGCCTTCAGGACTGTAACTACTGTCCCTTGTTCAGATTCCCCCCGTGCTGTGCAAATAGTGCCGATATCCCCGGTTCATTCTGCTTTCAGACCATCCTGGTGTTGCAACAGCAGGAGTTATTGCTCAGCTTACAACACGTTTACTGCAAGTAAACTCAAGGCTTTCACTTTGATAATTGCTGTGATAGAGCAACAAATCTGGAGATAAACCTTTACCACCAACTCTATATCAAACCTCTGTCAATCTTTGCTTCTTGGTTACACTCCAGGGGCACAAAGCGATCCAAAGGTCAGATTTGAGCTGAGTTCCGTGTCCAATCAGTGCAGTGGACTTGAGGCAGGGGGTTGATCATTAACTGGATGTTAACGATGTAGTGATTGCTGTGTCAGTCCCATTCATGGCTCTCATTCAGTCTCTCAGCCCCACAGGCTGTTGGTCACTCCCTCCCTCCTGGTGTCAATCCAAACATTCAGCTTCACCTTACTCACTGACAGACTTCCCTGCACACAGATTATAAACCCGATATTTACACACAGTTAAAAATTACCCCAATTTCTGCCTGTAAAACATTAAAAACCCACCTTAGTTAAAATTCAAGTGGGAAGCACCCCGTGATTTATTCCTCATCCCTGGCCACAGTTTCACTGCTGTTTAAAACTTCACTAGCAGCACAAGGGAAATGGTTTCTCCAAAGACAGGATTTCTTTCTCTTGCCTCTTGGGCTGTGTTTTTCCTGCTGCTGTGGACCTCTGGCAAAGGTGGGAAGCTCTTGGTCATACCCATCGATGGCAGCCACTGGCTCAGCATGCGCCCGGTCGTGGAGAAGCTCAGGGACAAGGGACATGAAATCGTGGTGGTCGCGCCAGAGATAAATTTGCGGATCCATTCATCCCCACTTTACACCTTGAAAACCTACTCTGTGTCCTACACCAAGGAGTTTGTGGAGGCAGAGTTTAAACAGATGGGCCACAGGAGTTTCACACCCCAGCCCTTCTTGGAAAAACTCTCCAAAATTGCCAATTTTACAAGCATGTTCTTGGATTCCTGCAAGCGTCTCCTGTCTGACAAAGAGCTGATCCAATACCTCGAGGGAAACAAATTTGATGCCGTATTTATGGATCCCTTCTTCCCATGTGGGCAGATCTTGGCAGAACATCTGTCCCTGCCCTCCGTGTACTTCCTGCGGGGGCTGCCGTGCAGCCTGGAATTCCAGGCCACGATGTGTCCCAGCCCTCCTTCCTACGTCCCGAGGTTCTTCACACGCTCCACAGACCGCATGTCCTTCTGGCAGCGCCTGGGCAACCTCCTGGCCACCCTGGGCAGCTCCCTGGCCTGCTCTGTCCTTTATTCCCCCTATGATCCCTTGATCCGCGAGTTCCTGCGGCGGGAGGCGACCGTGCCCGAGCTGTTCAGCCACGCCGCTGTTTGGCTCATGAAATACGACTTTGCCTTTGAGTACCCCAGGCCCCTCATGCCCAACATGGTCTTGGTTGGAGGCATAGGCTGCACTCGGGAAAACAAACTATCCCAGGTTAGTTCCCGGCTTTTTCCTCCCCGAGTTTAGCTGTGGGTGCGCTGTGAGCTCTCTCCAGGAGATGGAGCTCCCAGGCTGCAGTAACTGATGTCAGATGAAAGTGACTGGGAATGCATTTTGCACCGCTGCATCCCTTGAGCAACGAGGGAAAAGTTACTTTGTGGGACACTGCAGTCCCCGTCAAACCAGCACACAAAAAAAAAAAAAAAAAAAAAAAGAAAAGGGGGTTTTCTTTTCCAATTCTTCCTGTTTCCATTCCCTCTTCCTTTTTCCTACAACAGCTACAGCTTCCTTAAGGGGCACAGTGGAGTGACAGCTCCCATCTCTGCTCTCTCAGGCCAGGGACAGGACCTGAGGGAATGGCTGGAGCTGTGTCAGGGCAGGCTCAGGCTGGATTTAGGGAAAGGTTCTTCCCCCAGGGCGTGCTGGCACTGCCCAGGCTCCCCAGGGAATGGGCACAGCCCCGAGGCTGCCAGAGCTCCAGGAGCCTTTGGACAGGGATGCACAGGGTGGGATTGTTGGGGTGTCTGGGCAGGGCCAGGGGTTGGACTCTTGTTGGATTCTTGTGGGTCCCTTCCAACTGAGGATGTTCCATGAACTTCAGACAGTTCAGACAGACCCGAATGAAATTCCTGCCACCAGTGAAGCAACACTTCTGCCACTTTTATGTAAAATACTCTGCCCTCTATCTGTATTTTGCTTCAACTGTGCCAAAATTCCTCAGTATGGGATATCTCCCACTTTCCATTAATAAATCCTGTTAATTCTCTTATTTTTCCATGAATCTCCACTGTAGATATTTCATAAAAGTATGAATAGGTGCTGATTAAAAAGCACTACTAGAATAATCAGCATATGCCTAAAGCAGGGCTGCAAAGAGTTTCCTCATAGTAGAACTTCTGAGCAGAAAGTTGGACTTTGGAATTCAAAAAGACCTAAAAAACAAAGTAAAACCGATGTCCCACAGAATATAAATAGGATTAAATATGCCTCAAGACAGCCAGAAAAATATGGAAAAGAGCATAAACTGACAGTCTCTGTTGTCCCTGCCCATGGCAGGGGGGTTGGAATGAGACAATCTTTAAAGCCCCTTCCAACCCAAAGCATTCCGTGGTTCTCTGGTTATCCCCTCAGATCCCAGAGATAACATGGCAATTGCCAGACTTACAGGAACATTTAGTTCATTGTATTCCCCTTATTTAACTCTGATGCCTGCAAAAATTTCCTCCAGTTTTTCCTTTCCTTCCTTGGCTCGACCAAACATTTTTTTCTATTTCAAAGAATATTTGCTCCAGCCTTGGGCTGTTTTTTTCTGCTTCATTGGAATCCTTTTGTTCCTGGATTCCAACACTAAATCTTCTTTTATTTAAATCACTCAAACAAAAGAGAGACAAAACTGACAGCAGTTCAGTGTTATCATACCCACAGCAGATACAATAAATCAAGATACTAGAAATTTGAGTTACCTGCTGTCAGGACCCTCTTCCAGGATTTTAATTCTCTCTTGTAGCTGCGTGGCCTGAAAAGAAGAACATCAACTCTGAATCCAGGCTTGGGTAAAATGTGCCTATTTTTACTTCCCCAAGACTCATTTTCTTCAGGATCGTAGAACAGGTTGGGGTGGAAGGGACATTGAAGCCCATCCAGTCCCACCTCCTGCCATGGGCAGGGACATCTTCCATAAGCCCAGGTGGCTCCAAGCCCTCTCCATCCTCCCCTTGAACAGTTTCCAGGGATCCAGGGGCAGTCACAGCTTCTCTGGGCAGCCTTTTCCATGGCCTCACCACCCTCACAGAGAAGAATTTCTTCCTGATATCTAACACAAATTTCCTCTCTTGGTTCAAACCCATTACTCCCTGTCCCATCACTCCTGTTCCTCATGAAGAGTCCTTTTCCAGCTTTCTTCTAGGCTTCTTCAGGCACTGGAAAGGGGCTCTGAGGTCTCCACACAAAAATCATCTCTTCTGCAGGCTGAACAGCCCCCATGTCCCAGCCTGTCCCCTTAGGGGAGGAGCTCCTGTCTCCTTGTCAACTCCATGGTTCTCCTTTGGAATTGCTCCAACAGTCCCATGTCCTTCTCATGCTGATGACCCCAGAGCTGGATGCAGGATTCCAGGTCTCAGAAGATGGGGAGAATCCCTTCCCTGGATCTGCTGGCTGTGCTGCTTTGGATGCAGAACTGTCCATGAGAAATCGTTTTCCCAGTCCTAACTTTGTTGTGCTCTCTGCTTGCTCTCTTCCCTTTCCAGAGAGTTTTGTGGGAATGTGGCAGCAATTCCATCCTCTGACAAGAGAAAGGGCTTTGACTAAAGGCTTGCTTTCCTTTGGCAGGAATTTGAAGCCATGGTCAACGCCTCTGGAGAACATGGCATCGTTGTCTTCTCGCTGGGCTCCATGGTGTCCGAGATTCCCATGAAGAAAGCCATGGAAATCGCAGAGGCCTTGGGAACAGTCCCTCAGACGGTACCAGTTTCCTCTTCCCCTTCCAGCAGAGTAGCTCCACACTGTTCCCTCCTCCCTCCCTTCTCCTGCTGGGATCTGACGTGGGCTTTGCTTCCCTTGCCAGGTCTTTTGGCGCTACACGGGCAAGGCACCCCCCAACCTGCCCAGCAACGTGAAGCTCGTCAAGTGGCTGCCTCAGAACGACCTCCTGGGTAGGTCTGACACAGCAGGGTGGTGCTGGTACTCCAGGGCTGCTGCTGTGAGGCCCCAAGGGCAGCATCTGTGCGTCAGGTGTGAGTTACCATCCCCTGACCCACCATGTGGGGCACAAACCTTCCTTGCAGCCTTGGCTTTTGGAGCCAGGGCTCATCCTTTAGGAACTTGGCTGGGAATTGCCAAATTATGAAATGACTCTGTTTGAAAAGGTTTTCTGACACTTCAGTACCAGGCAAAAATGGGAGTCTTTATCTCTGACTAAGCAGCCTGAACACCCAGCTGTGTTTTTGTCCCATCTTCTGGCCTGAAAAAGAAACTTCATGGTCCTCAAGGGAGCACTTCCAGGCAGGTCTTTGGGCTTTTAAAGTGGTGAAATTGTTGTCAGGAGAGCATTTGTTGGTAAGAGAACAGGTTCAGCTGTGAGAGACCTTCACTGCCATGGAAGAGATGGTGAAAAACTGATTGGTGATAACATCCTTTTTAACCTCTCCTGGCTCTGGTTTCATCCTAAAGTTGGAGGATCACCCAAAACCAAGACAGAGGTCTACAGCGTTCCAATCTCTAAGTCTGGTCATGGGGGACGATGCTCACAACAACCCCAAATCCTTGATTTATCCCACCCACGGCCCTTTTTTGTGCATGTTTTTCCCCAGGGACGTGTTGCTGGGAGTCAGTAATTCTGGGAGCTAAGCAAGCCTGTGTTTCCCTCCACAGCCCACCCCAAGACTCGTGCCTTTATCACCCACGGAGGCTCCCATGGTGTTTATGAGGGAATATGCAATGCAGTGCCCATGGTGCTGATGCCTCTGTTTGGGGACCAGATGGACAACGCCAAGCGAGTGGAGTCCCGGGGAGCAGGGCTGACCCTGAACATCCTGGAGATGACTTCCAAGGACATTTCCACCGCCCTGAAAGCAGTGATCAACGAGAAAAAGTCAGTACCAGAGGCACAGCCTCCCCCCTCCTTACTGTGTGTCCCCAGCACCTTCACTTCCAGCTTAACACAGTGTTTTTCTCTCCCTAAATGGCTTCTTTTGTCAAAGGTGTGGATTTGGTAGCAGCTGCTTCCATGGAGAAGCTGATGCTCACCCTGGGTTAACTTCAGGCTGTCCCCTTTAGGGGACGAGAGGTGGCTGAGAAGGGAGGATGCAGGGCGCAGGGGACATGGGCTATGAGTCCCAAGTTGCCAAGAAAGTGTGTCACCTTCTTAAAGTCAAGGCAGTGACAGAGAGAAGATATCTCAGTGAACAGAGAGGGCTTTGACACAAGCGGCAGACAGCTTTTGTTCCCAACCCTGTGGTCACACAGGTCAATGGGGAGCCTGAAAAGGGTTTATCAAACATATTTATCACTCATTTATCTTACAGGTGAGTTTTCTCAGGCCTTTCCCACCCCCCACCCCCTCCCCTTCAGTGCTCGTGAGGAATTCTGTGAGCACAGAGAGCTGCTTGCTTGGCTCAGCAAGGCTGGACAATCCCAGCATGGAGCAGGAGGAAGATGCAGGGATGCACTGAGGAAGCCCAGGGAACGTCACAGCGCTGCAGTCAGCACGCCCAAGGGGTTTAAAGGCAGCACAGAGATTTCTTTCAGACATGAGAGCTCTTCCCTGCTCCCATTTGAAGATGCTAAGGACTAAGAAACTCCACCACGTTCCTGAGAAAGAGCAGCTTATTGACATTGTTTCCTAGCCAATTTCCCAATTTTTATGGCAGCAACAGCAATAGTACTATACCAACAGAAACAACAATGATAATGCAGCTGGAAAAGCTGCCCAGCTTTTTTTAACCCCATTATTCAGCCAGAGACCTTCACCCCAGAGATTTTGCAGAAAGCCCAAACCAAGCTTTCCCTCATTTTGTTGTTGTCTGTTTGTTTGTTTGTTTGTTTTGTCATTGGAAACAGTGCTTTCCTGGGCCTGCAACTTTGCCATTGTCCTTCTCAAGGGGCTCAGTAGCACAAGAGCCCAGAGAAGCTGTGGCTGCCCCATCCCTGGAAGTGGCCTGGATGGGGTTTGGAGCAACCTGGCCTGGTGGAAGGTGTCTCTGCCCATGAGGGACAAGCTTTAAGGTTCTTCCAACACACCCCACCCTGTGATACTGATGCCTTGGAGTGGCTACCTAGAACAAAAGCGAGACAAGATTAGCAGAATGAAGTGGATATTTATGTTTCTCTGGTCCAAGGGTTTTCCAAAGCCTTTCTTCTCCCATCTGGGGTGCCAGAAAACTGGTGCCTTGGAGTGGCTACCTAGAAGAGAGGCTAGACAAGATTAAGAGGATAAAATGCAGGTATTTATTAAAAGCCTTCCATAGGTACACCTTGGCACCCAAGATGGACAATGGTCACGAGTTTCTGAGACCATTTTAAGTTTGATCCATTTGCATATCAGGGGTTAATCCTCCAACTACAGCTTCAGGTAATGAAGTAATTTACCCCCAGTTTGCTCCCATCCCAATTCACTGTTGTTTACATTTTGTGCCCTTGAGTCCCAGGCCTAGAAGGGATTGTTTTGTCTGAATACAACGGCAGAGCAGCTGCTGACAAGCTGTGGAGTTTTGGAGTTACACCCTAAAGCAGTAGAGGATTTAAAAAACCATAAAAGCCAAAATCCTAAGGCATCAATCCCATGTTTGAACGCCTTCTCCTCGGCAGGTACAAGGAGAACATCCAGCGCCTCTCGGACCTGCACCTGGACAGGCCCATCCACCCGCTGGACCTGGCCGTGCACTGGGTGGAGTTTGTGATGAGGCACAAGGGGGCCCCTCACCTGCGCCCGGCTGCCCACGACCTCAACTGGGTGCAGTACCACTCGCTGGACGTCATCGCCTTCCTGGCCGCCGTCACGCTCCTCTCTCTCTTCATCTCCTTCAAGTGCTGCCTGTGCTGCTGCCGCAGGTGCTTCTGCAAGAAGGGCAGGACGGGGAAGCCCGCCAAAGCCAAGTCCCAGTAGCTCCCCACGGTGGTGGGTGACAAAGCTCCTGCTCCAGACCCGCGGCAGGGTCAGAGAATAGCACAAATTTCACTGCAATAAATTAAACACTATGATTTTCAGCTGAGGGATGATAGGGATCCTTGGCTGGTCCCACTGATCTGATTTTGGCCTTTTAATTAAGAATGGGTGGTTAAAAATGCCTCGTGTAGGAATGCTTCAGTTGCTTGGGAAGGTCTGAGTCTGAAATCCCCCATCAGTGTGCAGAGAGGACTCTCAGTGACTTTTTCTTTTAACCTCTACCTGCAGCAGAGGTATGTAGGGATTTTGGAGGACTTTAAGAGCACCATCTGGTCAGATTTCTGTTTGAAATCTCTGCGTGGCTGCTGTTGTAAGAGAGGCAAATGTTGTACACTCAACTCCTGTCACGCAAACCAAGCTCAATGCACATCTTTGTGAGTGCAAACCCTGAACAAAACCAAGGTTTCTGGCAGGGAAGCTGCTGGAAAACCACTGGGGTTTCCCCCAAACTCCCCATCAGGCAGGTGTGCTGTACCTGGAGCTCACCTGCTGCTGAGATCTTTGTAAGCATTCTTTATCAACCCCCACAGCTGATTTGTTCTTTGTAAGTGATGCTCAGGGAAAGACCCCAAAGCCCAGCCCTATAAATAAACCCCAAATACCAAAAATAAAGGCTGCTGTGTTTTCTGTCTTGAGAGCTGTGAGGGGAGGGATACTTGTTTGTTCATGGAAAAAGCTGGAGAAGGGAGATACTAAAAAAAAAATCCCCTTCATTCCTGTCCCTGCTGCCTGGTGACTTGGTCCTTGCTGAGAGGTGACATCCTGGGGCTGCCACAGCTCCCAGCTGAATATTCTGGGCTCTGAACTGGGGTATCCTGAGTACCTGCTGCTGCTCTTTTCTCTGGCTGTTTGGAAAAGCCGGGATTTCAGAGGAAGTTCAAGGCAATCTCTGTGCTCAGCCTGTCCTCACTGCAGTTCCCAAATCTCCTGGACACCCACCCTGCCCACAACCTGTCCAGCACTTCCCTTTCCCTGTTCCTGCCACCACAAACAGAAGGAAAACTTTCTTTGGGGTGTGCAGACTCCCCACGGTGTGTAAGGGCTGCCCTGTTTGGGAAATGCAGCTGCTGCAGCTCCAGACATTCCTGAGGTGACAGCTCCGGCTGTTCCTGGGGCTCTGGTGACAGCAGTGCAGCTGGAGAGGAGACCCTGGGTGACCTCTCTGGGCTGTCACAGCACAGCCAGTGCTGGCTCCAGTCCCCTCTGAGCATCCCAGCAGTGTCCAGTGCCAAAAAAAATCCCACTCCAAAATACCCTTGAGGAGAAGTTCTCCGAGTGCCCTGCTGCAGGCTGGCTCTGGATCAACCCAGTGACTTTCTCTGTGTGGACAAGGGGAAAACTCTTTGATTTCAGATCAGAGGAGCACAGCCGAGGAAAAATATATGAAAACATCCCAACCCCTTCATGCAGGAGAAGTAAAACTTAAAGGAAGGAAGTGTCGCAATGCCCATCCCATGACTTATTTCATTTCAGAAATACTTCTGACACAGCCAAAGAAAAACAGCTGCAGAATCCAGGTACCCTCCTCTTCTTCCTCCCTTTGCCCTCCTCGCCCTCACTGCTTTATCCTGCTCTTTATTTTCCCTTGAGAAAGAACGCCCAGGGCCAGGGCTGGACAAGCATCCCTGTGCCCAGCAGAGGACACTCTGGGATCACCCACAGGCAGGAGCAGGGAAAAGCCACCCTTCCCATCAAGCCAGCACAGCCTCCCAAATTCCACCCCAGGACCCCCAAAATCCCCATCAGTCTCCTAAAATTCATCCACAAATCTCAGAATTTCCCTAAAATCTGCCCCAGGACTCCCAAAATTTACGTGAGGACCCCAAAACTTCACCCAAGGACCCCAAAAATCCTTAAAAATCCCCTAAAATCCACAATTCTCTCACCCAAAACCTCTTAATAATCTTTTTAATTTTCTCCAGTTTTACCTAAATCTTCCCAGGTGTTTCCCTTATTTTGGGGAGGTTTCCAGACCCCCAAAATCCCATAAAAATCCCCTTAAAAATAAAATAAAAAAATTCAAAAAACATTTAAAAATAATCCAGAAAAGATCCTGAAAAATTCCCCCCAAAATCCCAAAATTTCTTTCCCTTTCCCCAGATTTTTCCCAACATTTTTCCACACTCCTCCTTAATTTTGGGTAGTCTCAGACTCCAAAATAACATTAAGCCACTCAAAAACCCTCAAAAAAACATTTAAAAAAATCACAAAATATCCTCAAAAAATCCCTTAAAATGTCCTTAAAAATTCCCAAGTTTTTCCTAACCTTCCCAAATATTTCCCAAATTTTCCCAGACCACTCCCTAAATTTTTTGGGTGCCCCTGAAGCCCCTAAATCTTATAAAAATCCCATTTAAAATGCCAAAAAATCCACACAAAAGAATCCTTTTTTTAAAAAAAAAGGCAAAAAAAATCCCGAAAAGTTCTGGGAAAAAATCCCCCAAATCCCCTAAATTTTCTGGGATGTTTCCCAAGTATTTTTTTTTAAATTCCCAGGTGGGTGGCTGGAACTCCAGAAGGACTTATTTATCTCCCAGCCCCGCCAGGTGCTCCAGGAACATGGGCTCTGCTGCCAGGAGAGGATTTCCAGAGCCAGTTAGGAGCCAAAGCATTTGGGACAAGGAAGGAGCTGGGATCATCACCAGAGCTCAGGCCCTCCAAACCTGCCCAGGAGAAGGGTTAATCAGGGGATGATGTCCCCTCTTATTGCCCCTTAGCTGGGGGCCAAACAGAGCCAAAAAACCAGGGCAGAGCTTCCAGCCTGGCTTCCCTCACTGGGAGATGGAGAAATCCACAGCCACAGTCCAGCCAAAAGCACCAGAGCTGAGACTGGGACACTTCCCAAAAGGGGAAACTGAGGCAGGGCCAACCATTGCTCCTCTCCCTGAGCTCCCCAGGCACCGCAGGCTGGGCTTTTCCTGCAAATCTTTCAAATCTGGGAAAAGGGAGCAGCCAAAATGCCCTTGCTGCCCTTGGAGAACGGGGGTACAAACACCTCCCACCTCAGCAGCTTCTCCCCCCAGAGCTGCTGATTTCTGCTCCCACCCAGGCACTTTTTGACTGGATTTTAACATCCAGTCAGTCTGGGAAAGAGGCAGTGCTGCTTCCCAGGTCTTTTGGACTGCTCAGACCCACCCCAGCTGCCCTGGAGCAATCTGGTTTTGGGATGGGGTGTCCTGGGGGACAGAGCAGCCCTGGCTCCAGGGAGGGAGGATGCAGCTGTCATCTCTCTCTGCTTCCCACCAGCCAGAGCATGGGAAATGACAGCAATTGCTGGCATTCTTCTGCAGCCACAGGGTTTCTCAGCCTGAGCCCAGTCCTCAAGGGCAGAGGTTTTCCCACTGCCATGGGAGCTCTGGGTGGATCTGAGGCTCCTCCACCTCCCCAGTGTCGCTACAGGGACATGACATGGTGTCCAAGCCCTGGCCAGCCTGGCCTTGGACATTTCCAGGGATCTAAGGGCAGACACAGCTTCTCTGGGCAACCTCACCACCCTCACAGGGAAGAATTTCTTCCTAATATTCCATCTAAACCTATTCTCTGTCAGCTGAAAGCCATTCCCCCTTAGAGAAACGTCCATATAAATAAATATTCTGGTTATTCACAGGCACTGGAACACTCCCTTTTCCTTACCTGTGCAGGGCTCTGCCCAAAGGTGGGTCCCTTGCCCTGGACACTTTCACTTGGATGCTCACCCTCAGACCTGCAATTAATCATTTAATTCATTTATTTGATAATCCACCTTTTGGGTGTCTTTGTAAAAAGTGAATACTTACTGCTGCTGGTACCCAGCCACAACTCCAGGCTGGGGAGGTTTTCCAGGAGCTCACTTCCCACTGTAAGGAAGCATGACATGAGAAGATGAGGAGTGTGGATGAAGGAAACCAACCTGCCAGGAGCAGCACCAGCCTCATTTAACAAAGAACACCCAAACCCACCCCAAACTCAAGCGCATCCACAAAATATAAGGTGGCTTTGGGGGCCAGCCTGGGGAGCAGTGCAGGGACAATGCCCATGGGAAGTGGTCCAGAATGCTCCTGCATCATCCCCCAGAGTTATCCCTGCCATTCCAGAGGGTTTGGCACTGGACATGTCCCATCCCACGGCAGTTTGGATCCCTGGCACTGCCTGAGGGTGACAGGGAGCTGGCATCAGACAGCCCAGGCAATTTCAGCTGGAGCAGCCACAGAGGCCTCAGATTAATTATCACCTGCAGAGGTGTTTTTAGGAGTTATTTATAGGTGAGTGGGATGAAACCTGGGGAGAAGGGGTTGCCAACATGTCTGACACAAAGGGCAGGAGAGACTCTCCCTCCACGGGGAGGGAGCATCAATTCCCTTTCTTTAAAGGAAGGGTGAAAGGTCTCCCGTGCCAGATCTGATTGCTTAGGATGATAAAAGTGAATCATCGAGCAGAACCAAATCCCCCCAGCCGGCTCTGCCTGGCTTATTTAATAAAACCAGCTTGAATCAAAGGAGGAGATTTCTTCCCAGGAATGCTACCAGCCTGGATTATCCATGGGGAGGGGGAGAGGTGACCCCTGCTTCACTCGGGCAGATCCAAGTATCCCTCTGTGGTTCAGTCCCAAGGATTCCATCTGTGCTGGATGATGCCACAGAGCTGGAAGCTTTAATTGCTCTTGTGTTGGGGGATATCAGAGGAACCCACAATTGTATTGCAGAGGCTGCTGAAGGGATGCTGAGGCCATCCTTAGGGGCTGGTTTGGTCCCAGCCCCTTGGAGATGATCTCAGCAGAGCAGGAGGGTGATTCAGGGCTAGGGGATGAAAGAGAAACCACAACCAGCGGCACTCCCAACACCGAGTGAGGCTGTTAGGCAGGAAAAGATTTACACATTCCTCCCCCCCAGCCAGAGCCCTCTTCCTTTTCACTTGGACATCAGGGTCCTCCTCGCCAAAATCCAGCAATCAGACACCCCTTGGGATCCTTCTTTCCCCACAATTATAAAAAATAAATAATTAAAAAAAAAAAAAAAAAAAGCCCAAAGGTGCCATTTGTTGTTGAGAAGCCCCTGAATTCCAGCGATGGATTAAACCTGCTGAGCTGTGAAGATGAGAGCCCCAGGGGATGCTTTTGGTAAAGCCTGTTACAAAAAAAAAAAAAAAAAAAAAAATAAAAAAAAAATTAAAAAAAAGGGTTTTGAAAGGAGGCTTGAGCGGGTCATGCTGTGAACATGGAATGGGAGTTGCATTTCCCGGGATGATCATCATCTCCCTTAAATTCCAGCCATTCAAGCCCTTTTTTTGTGAGGGATCAGGCCTGATTAAGTCACCTTGGGCTGTTAAGGTAAAAAAAAAAATTAAGGAGCCAGCAAACAAGGAAACCCAAACCCGGAACAGGAGTGGGTGTGCCAGGAATGCCAGCAAATCCCAGCACCCAGGGCAGGATTCCAGGGAATCTATTGTGATCCCCACTGAAGGCGTTCCACAAAACAAACCATCAGGTCTCCACCTGGCATGGGAATGAGGCCCCCACAGGGGCCTGGATCAGGGGACAGCCCTGGCAAGGGGGGATTTGGTGGCAAAAGAAAAACCTGAGGAAGCCTTGGGAACAACCAGCTCCTCACACCGTGTCCTGCTTATCCACAACAGGCTTTGAATGAAGAGCTGGGAAGGAAACAAGCCCCGTGGTTTCCAGCAGGGATTTCTGGGGATGAAAACGAACGCCCGGAGAGCTCCGGAGTCTTTCGTCACAGGCTCCAGATTTCCCTGCAAACCACACTTTGTGTGGAGACCCCGATAACCACGGGGTCACTTCCCCCTCCATGTCCCTCCTGGCACCTCTCCCTCAGCCTTTTGGAGCTGGATGAGCCCACGGGAGATGATTCCTCACTTGTGAGGGCTGAAGCAGAGGAGAAAGTGCTGTGGGGGTGCCTTTGCAAGGTGACCTGCGATGAGGCACTTTGTCCCTTGAGGAATAAAAAGCCAGATCCTTTCCTTCCTTGAAGCTGAAATGCTCCAGGGAGCCAGGCAGCAGGGAAGAAGCCAAGGGGGAACTCCCCAGATCACCTGGCTGGTGCCCCTATCTCCCAGAGCAGGTGGGGCATCACCTGTGCCCACCCCACAGAGCTGGGGCAGGGCAGGAGGGGCCTGAGAGCCCCAGCAGAAACCAGAATCTTTCCCTTCCCTGGCTTGGGATCTGACCTCCACTGGGATTGGGAGCACTACAACAGCCTTGGCTAAACACAAGGGTGTTTTTCTCCAGCCAGAAAACAACCAGGAAAACTCCTCTAAAACAAATCCTGTACTAAAACAAATCCTTCAACCCCATCTTGTCCCACTTGAGGAAGTTCCTTACCTGGAGTTTGAGCACTCTCTGGAGGGTGCTCTGGGAGGTGAGAGCTTTTCCAGCCACTTTTCCCCTGGAGAAAGTGGGATGGAGAGGCTGAGGGGAGGAGATGGGATTGAGGATCACTGGCTCTGGGTGTTGGCACAGTGGAGACCCCACTAAATTAATCCTACCCTGCTTTGGGATGAAGAGACAGCAGCAGATGGCATCTAACCAGGAGCACTGCAGAGTAACAGCTTTAATTGGAATTTTTTTTCCCCCAAGAACTCCTTTTCCTTTTTAAAAAAGGACCATTAACACTAAGAACAGAAACCAGCTGCTGCACAAGGGTGGCAATGCAAAGCCCAGACAGATTTTTAGGAGGAGTCCTTGATGTTTAGTCCAGAAGGCATCTGCAGGACACATTCCCAGTCCCAGCACAGGAGGAAGGACAGGATTGCAGACCAGAAATGGGGAGAAGATAATGCAGCCATGGGCCCAGAATGTGCTGCCTGTGGCCCCAGGGCCGGGGGAGGGCACAGGGTGGTGAGGAGCCGAGCCCAGGGTGTTTTGAGGCAGCCAAGGAGGGTATTCAGAGTACCCGAGGTAGACAGAAAAAACAAGGGGGGGGGGGGGGGGTTAAAAAGAAAGCAAGCTGGGATTATTCATGGATCACAGGAGGCTCAAACTCCTGCCCAGCCTCCTGCAGAGCTCTGGAGCCTGCCAGGGGAAGGGGGAAAGCTCAGATTTGGGTAAAAGCCATGGGGAAAGGCATCCTGCTGCCTGCACCTGGAGGTCATCCTCACTGCAACAGGGATTTTAGCTCCTGCACGGAAAAACGAGTGCCTCAGGGAGAGGGAAAGGGGCTGGGCTGCTGACAGACCCCCCTGAGCTATGGGGAGTGGCACAGAAAATCCCCAAAACCCCTGAGGAGAAATATAAGGTGCTATTGTGGGGTCCATGGACAGTGATCCCTTCTGAGGATGGGATTTCGGGAAGAGGAAAATACACCATTCCCTCCACCAGATGCCTTTCCTACTCTTTTTCTTCTGTTATTTTGTTAATTAACCTGAAAAGAGATCATCCTTTAAGAACCTTTACACATCCTCTGGTAGCAACTTTTCACTAAAAAGAGCCTTTGCACTTAAAAATATTTCCCTCCCAGGTGAAATATCTGAAAGCTGGGGAGCAGGAGGAAAAGAAGTCATGCAAAAAACTCAGATTTAAAAGGAACAGGAGAAAAATAATACAGGCACTGGGTGACACAAATATTGAGGTTTTTGACACCAGGTTTATAGCAAAGATGATTTACAAGTTAAACTGGATTTGAAGAGCCTTGAAAAACTAGAAATCAATAGCAAAGAGCACCTGGAACATCCCCAGTGAGGTCAGATTTCAAATTAGGAGAAAGATTCTCTTTTCCCTCCTTTATTTGGGTTTTTTTGGGGGGGGATATTTTGTGGGGTTTTTGTTTGGTGTTTTGTTGTTGTTGGGTTTTTTGTTTTTGTTTTAGTTTATTTTGGGGTGTTTTTTTGTTGGTTTTTTTGGTGTGGTTTTTTTTTTTGTTTTGTTTTGTTTTGGTTTTTTTGTTGTTGTTTTTTGGCCTGTAGAAAGATTATCCGGATGGCGACAATTTCCTCCCCTTTTTCTGGCCTCTTCCCCAGAGCAGGAGCACCTGGGAAGTTTGATTTTCCCTCTCAACATCTTCCTGATCCATATCCTGAGGTCTCAGGCAAGCCCCAAACCTCCAGCTTCTTCCAGAGGTGTCCTGCACCACATCCAGGTGGGCAGAAGTTCCTCCTGGTTAAAAAACAAGAATAGGCAACTCCCTGGCCAGAAATGAGAAAATCCACATCTGCAGAGACATAAAAATAACCCAAAAATCAACCAAAATGCTCACAGGTTCTGTGAAGAAAATAAAATGAATTTTTAAAAAGGTCTTTTTTGGTGCAAGGTGCTGCTTGGGCTGAGCACATCCCAAATTTGGGGACATCTCAAGTTCCTGTGGTGCTTTAGTCACACCTGGCAGCCCAAAACCTGCCTGTGGTGGGGGGAAAGGGCATTTACTGTGCTTCCTCTTAAAACACATGTTTACAGGACCCATGTTTGTCTCAAACCCCGTCATTTCAAAGCAGTTTCTGCAACCTAAAACCAGCCACAGCTTCCCCGAGCCCTCCCCAAAGTGGTGACAACTTTAACTGCTTGTTACAAAAATTAGACTTTTATTTGTAAATGCCTAGAAAAACGTGATCTCTTTTGGGAACCCATCCCCACCCCCTCGCCTTCTTGAAGGTTTTTGGTTTTTTCCAGTAAAAAAAACAGTTTAACTGGATGAAAAGCCATCCCCTTCCATCAAGGTGGGATCTCTCCTCCCGATTTCCAGTCCTGGTGGAGAACTTCCAAACTTTGGCCTCTTCAAACCCAAGGCAGAGAAACCTCCACTTCTTCTCTTTAAAGTCAACTGCTTAAGAAAGGGAGAGAAAGGGGGGAAAAAGCCCAGGAAAACAAAATTCCCAGCCAAGGAGAAGTGGACAAACACGGGCTAGATGGCAAAATCCTCGTGGTCCTGGGGGCTGAAGGCAGCTGCCCGCAGCATGTCCAAGGAGTTGACGAGGATCAGGGTGCCCGTGAGGTGCTTCCAGCGCTTGGTGATGGGGTTCTTCATCTTGTCCAGTCCCGTGTGCAGCTCCTGGATGACATCCCTGTAGCTGTCCCCCATCTGGCTGCTCCAGGTGAGCAGGAAGTCGTACGCCGGCTTCCACATGGCCTGGGGACAGGTGAGAAAGGGAGCAGAGCTCAGGCAGCATCCCAGAACAAGCACATTCCCGGGAAAACAGCCTCCCCCAGCACCCCCAGATCCCTGTGATCCTCCAGGAAGAGCGTGCTCTGGAGGAATCTCCAGAGAAGGAGCACGGAATGGTTTGGGTTGGAAAGGCCTTTAAGACCACTGGGCCCAGCCATTAACCTGGTGGGTTTGGCAGTGCTGGCTCAACAGCCGGACTCAAAACCTCTCCAAGGCCTTTTCCAGCCAAAAGAATTCCAAGATTCCAATTCCATTCTCAGCAGCCCTGCGGAGAGCCGGAGGCGCCCGCTCTCACCTCGCTGTCCACCGTGCCCGTCTTGTCGCGGTGCGGGGCCTCGTAGGCGTCCATCTGCTGCTTGGACACCTTGGCCAGCTTCTCGGCCAGCTCCCGCCAGCGCTGCGCCACCTCCACGGCCGTGGTCAGCAGCACAAAGTCCTGGATCAGCCGCACCACCAGCCCCTGGCAGTCCATCTTCAGCAGGGCCTGGAGGACACGGGGAGAAGCGAGCAGGGAGTCAAGGCCTGGGCGTGGGTGGTGGCCGGTGAACTCCCCCATGGGAGCATCCCAAAAATCCTCCTGCCCCTCTTGTTTTAGCGGCAGCTGGGGAGCTTAGGCCACTGAGCTTGGCAAGAGAATAATCCCATTAACTGGACAAAGTGCTCGACCCCATCCCTCTGGGATGGGGTTTGCAGCCTCATTCTCCAGGCAGCCCCTCTCGAGATGTCCAGGCCCCACCTTAAGCAGTTTAAAGCAGCCCAGGGGCTGAGGACAACAGATGCTTTTAATCCAGAGAGCTAATCCAGACTCCATCCCAGTGCTGCAGGATCCTTCAGAGCGGTGGGCAAGGGACACCCAGGACATTTTGGGATGGGACCTGGACATCAGCCCTGTGGTGGGGTGAGACCCAGGTGAGGACTGACACTACAGGACCACTGCTCAGCCTCGGATGTTCTTCCTCTTCTCCTCCTCCAGCTCTTCCTGCATCATTTATTGGCCTAAAAGCTGAGATTTTCCACAAATGGTTTTGCAGTAGAAAGAGTGACTGCATCAGCCGGAGTTTTCTAGGCAGGAGTGACTTTAGCCAGGCAAAAAAGGATGGAGCAGGGTTAGCTCCTGCCTTCAAGTGTCAAATCAAATTAAAATCCCCTCAGAGAGGGATGAAGCTGCAGTAGGGGAAAACCCCCAGTGCAGCCCTGGAAAAGGAAGGGTTTAGTGGCAGTCTTCAGTCTCAGAGTACAGGATCTGACTGCCAGGATCATCATCCCACTCCCCAGGGCTCCCACAGCCTCTGCCAGAACCTCTGGACCACAACAGTCCCAGCAGCAGCAACCCCAGACTTTGGGCAAATCCCACCCTGACCCTCAGGAGGGGGTTTGTAGTTAATAAAAATGGAAATGGAGCAAGCAGAGCCCAGCCACTCCTTCACAGCAGTGTGGGGATGGTTCTTATGGGAATTATAAGGGTAAGGTGGCTCCCCATGTAGCCAGAATCCACCTTTTTTCCCCCTGTGGGGGCACACAGGGGTCAGGACAAATCCAGGTTTGGCTCTAGGGCAAAGGAAGGTGAAATCCTCCCCCTGGAGATTGCACAGGGACAGTTGTGGGGGACAGGGGGAGGGAAGATGGGAACATCTGAAACCACTCCAGCCATTTGCAAAGCAGATGCACGTTGATTTTCCCCTTATCAAAGCTGAGCTGGGTTCTAATCACAGCTGTGTCGCCTGCTCCTCCAAAGTGCTGACACCACCTTCCTGCAGGAGCCAGGGAGGCCTTAAACCCCCCCTGTCAAAACCCAAGGAAAGAGCACTCCTCTGGCTCTGCAGGAGGACATGAAGAAGCATTTAGATCTCACACACCTGTGCCAGAACCGCCTCCTCTCCTATAGCCCCTGGATCCAGCACCCTCTGCAGATCCACCACCCTGAACATCCTCAAACCTGCCTTTCCAGGCAGCTGGATCCCAATCCCGTGCATGACATGGCATTTATAGAAGAGCAGGCTGAAGGAGCTGCTCTCATCTCCTGCCTGAGGTCAGAGGCAGCAGAAGAGACAGCCCAGAGCCAGGAGCGCTGTAGGGTTAAGAAGGATGGAGCTGCAGGAGATGGATTCTCCTGCTCCTTCTGCTGCTCCAGGTGAACAACAAAAACAGCAGCAAGGAAAACACCCGGGAGGCCACCCCATCAAGAACTGCAAAATCACTCAAAACAACCACTGTGGGAGAGATGGGTGGGTCCGGAGCACTGAGCGCTTACTCTGAAACCTACGGATGGCCACAGCACCACCTGCCCCTGGCAGCTCCCATCTCACAGGCAGAGGTGACAAGGACACAGGCACAGCACCAGCGCCACGTGGGGATGGGGTGCAGGCATCACAGACACCGAGGTGGCAGCCAGAGGGGGAATATTACTGGAAACGGCGAGACACTGGGATTAGCTCAGCAGACTTAATCCTCCAGTGGGATTATGCTACAATTTTTTCCATCCTCCTCCCTTGCCCTGGACAAGCCTCCCGGGATGGCTGGGTCCACTCACTGTGTCTCCATCCCTCATCACCTAGGTGTGATCTGGGCTGTGCTTTGCCAGAGTCCTCGGAAATATTTATTATTTATTCCCCTGGGAACCGGCTCCACCAGTCCAGCAAAGAGCAAAGAGGGTGTTTGATATTCAAATCCCAGTTCAAAGCAGAAACACCTCAACTTTAAAGGCATCCAGGGGAGGCTGAATTTACATCCCAGCTTTGAAATGCAGAATCCCATTTCCTAATAAAGGAAAGCAGCATTGTGGAGGAAAACAGCTCCCCCCTGGGACTTCCTCAAAGAGAGGGGATAAAGTCCCCAGGGAAAGCATGAGACCCATGGGGTGAGAGGGTGCTCGTGCACAGGCTCCAGGCCCATCATCCTCTCTAGGACACAGGTCAGGTTTTGACCCAAAAAAGTTGGCTCTGTGCAAGTGTTCCCCAGAATAACCCTTGTTTAGGCATCAGACATCTCTTTCACTCACTGTTTTGGCTGTCACCACCTCCAGAATCGTCTCACACACTTAAAATGCACTCTCAGCCTTAAACACTGACTTTTTTTCTTTCGCTTCCCACAGTCATGCACTGCCTCCATGCGGTAATTCCCTTGGACACGATGCCCAGCTGGATCTCAGCATGCTGAGCGTGGGGAGGCCCTGGCACAGGTTGCTCAGAGATGTGGCTTCACATCCCTGGAAGTGTCCCAGGCCAGGCTGGATGGGGCTTGGAGCAACCTGGGACAGTGGAAGGTGTCCCTGCCCATGGCAGGGGGTGGAACAGGATGGGCTTTAAGGTCCCTTCCAACCCAAAGCCATGGACACACTGACCTGCAGGGCTTTAGGACAGCTCCAGCCCCCCAGCAGCTCTTCGGGGCCTGCACACACCAGGGACAAGCAAAAACTCGTGGCAGGAGACAGGCGGTACATGGATACCGGGAGTCAGGGCAAACAAAACAATGGGAGGGGAAAAAAAAAATATCCCCACTTCACCTCCAGTGTGACCTTTACAAGTAGCCTGGAGAAGAACAAGCTCTCAGCTTCCTCTGCACAGCTCCCTGCTGCCGTGCCAGGGGCCATTCCCAGCAGAGCCGTGTTCTTCCCAACAGCAGTGTCTGTTGGAAGGATGATAAATGAGAGTCTCTGACAGCCAGAGAGGGAGAAATGCTGTGTCTCAGGGCAGGTCTAACCCCACAGGACAGGCACCAGGGGCAATGAAATCTTCTTGAACCCACGCCCAGTTTTTTAATCCAAACCGTCCACGTGCTGCCTGCTTCTGACGGGCAGAGGAGGGAGGGAGAGCTTTTCCCTCTCTGCTGAGTAATTCCTGAGCCACATCCCCCTGAGTTACCTTCACACTCCAGTGCTAGTGCCTGATTAGGAAAATAGTAATTAAAGGCAGATTACTGATTAACCAGCCATCATGACCAGGCTTTTCCTTGCTTGGCTGCTGGTGCACGACTCTGCCACTGGTGTTTTGTGTACTCAACACGGATAAAGATGCTTCTGCTTCTCCCTTCCCAGTCCTTTTGAGAGGAGACAAGCAACTTTCAGCTGAAACAGCCATGCTGGAGCTTAGTGCAGCTGGTTCCTCTTGCCAGAAAGCCAGTCCATTTGTTACAAATAAAATCAGATTTAAACACAATAAAATCCATTACTGCTCCATTGCCATCCCCTGAAACATCATTATTTCCTTCTAATTTCTCCATAGGCTAAGGAGGATTTGACAGCAGCCAGGGGTTTGGGAGCAGCATCATGTTCCACCAAGAAGGGAGCTCATCCTTTATCCACAGGATCAGCCTCACAGAGAGCAGGATTAGAGAAACAAGGAGAATAAAACCTGCCCTGGGACTCTGATCTCCAGGCAGCCACAGGGGAGCAGGATGTTTTCCTGCAGCTTCCAGCCCTCCCCTTGAGTCAGCAGCTCCCTGAGCCTTATCTTTCCCTTTGTCTCCCCAGTGAGGATTCTCCATGACCTACAGACTGTCGGGGATCCCTGAAAACAATGGGGATAGATAAAAACAACACCTACAGGGTTTGCAAACAGGTAAAGCAAACAGCACAAAGCTCTTGGAAGCATCCAGCAAGAGCAGCATGGATTTCATCCCAACATTTGCTGAGCCTGATGAATAAAGGAGCAAACCCTCCCTCGGGGGAAACAGAGGGGCCAGAGGCGGGGGATTTTCCACTCCTGCATGAGGAAAGCGTCACTGATGGCCAGGAGAGCCCTGCAGCAGAGGCAGCGTTGGTGGCACGACCTGACAGCTGAAAGTCAAAGCTGAAACATCGCCCCACAAGCCCCAGAGTGGCACCTGGGCACAGGGAACTCTCTGGACAACATTTCCAGGAATAACAATGGATTCCATACTCCCCATAACACCTTCTGCTCAATCCTTCAATTTCCCCCTTCTCCCTAAAAGGAGTGTGGGAACTGAACTCCTTCATTCAGCTCCAGTCCCCTTTTGCCATAATTTCATTTTGCCAGGCAAGGCCGCCGCTATTCCTTAATCCAATTGACATTTTAAACCATGCTGCCCTCCATAACTCAGTTATTCTGCTCCTGTGGGAGAGCACAGAACGGGAGAGAGCCGCAAACCTCTTCCAGACATCTTGCCCTGTATTTTCTTTGGCTCACCTCCTATTAAATGCTAGAAACGATCGTGGAGATGATATTTCGTGAGGGATTTATTTGCTAACGGCATCCTAGAAATATTGGCAGGCAGCACTCCTCCCAAATTCCTTTCAGGATAAAGAGCAAGCCACACATTTCCATTTGCAATTTATAAAACATCCCAGAGATGCCCTTGGTTTAGCTGCCACTCAAAAAAAACCCCCCAAAACAAAAAGGCTCCCCATCCCTGAAAGTGTTCCAGGCCAGGTTGGACAGTGCTTGGAGCGACCTGGTTGAGTGGAAGGAGTCCCTGACCATGGCAGGGGGTGGGACTGGATGAGCTTTGAGGTTTCTTTCAACCCAAGCCATTGTGTGATTCTGGAATTCCAAGTACCTCAGCGCATCCCTCATTATCACCATGAACCCAGTAAACCAGGAGCCCAGCAACCACAGGGCTGGATTCCCACCTGGCAGTGCCCAACAGTCTTCAGAAGGCCTTTAAGGTGGACTTCACTCTCTAAAGACTGAATCAAGAAACTTCCACCTCCCCTGGTCCCTCGGCAGAGCCAGGAAGCCCCAATTTGCCAGGCCTCAGACTCACCGTCATCAGCTCCTTCTGGAAGGATTTCCTCTCCTTGTTCTCCACGCTGTTGCAGTCTTCCTTCAGCTTCTCCAGGACAGAGGCCACTCGCTCCGGCTCGCTGTCCAGCTCCGCCCGGCAGAAGAACGTGAGCGGCAAGTTCAGGTAGCCCAGGGCATCGGCGAAGGAGCGCCAGCTGCTGAGGTTCTCCATCAGCAGAGTCCTCACCGAGGCGTAGATATAAGTCAGGAACTTGCAGGGCCTCAGGATCTGCTCCAGCAGCAGGCTGGTGGTGAGATCCGGCCCGGAGAAGTAGCTGGGTTTGACCTTCCCAACCACCAGGACGTTTTTGGTGTGCACAAGGCCGATTTTCCCCTGGTAGTAGCCAATGTACCACTCCTTGGTCCACAGCTGGCCTTTCAACCTGATCTTCTCCTCACTGAGGAGGGCTATGACATCTCCCTTCTTGTACTCCAGCAAATAGTGGTTCTTGCTCTGCCTCACCACCGTCTTCAGCAGCTTCCCGTACTTCAGGCTCAACACTGGCCGGTCCTGAAAGTCCGGATACTTGGCAGTGGCAGCCAGAGGGGAGAGGATGATCTTCCCCACCTCGTTCTTCTTGAGGAACCGCCTCTGCCCCATGGGTTTGATGGCGCTTTTTGGAGGCGGCTGCGGCGTCTGGACGCAGAACTGGGTCAGAATGGCATCCTGGTCATCCTTGACTTGTATCCTCAGCGTAAAGTCCGAGAGCTCGTTGGGGTCGTGGGACGCGATCGGGAAGATGAGGCGGCTGACCTTGCCCAGCTTCATCTGGAAGCCCCGGACGATCTTGGCTTGCTCGCTGGCCTTCACCTCATAGTTGGTCATGTTGGAGAACATGCAGAGCTTGAGGTCCTGGGGCCGGGACAGGGCAAACTGGTGCTTCCCCCAGAGCTGGAGGGCGACGGGAGCCGGGCCGTGGGACTGCCTGGTGACCTCGTTGACCAGCAGGGTCTTGGGGGCGCACTCATGGCCGAACATGGCCACTACGGTCTTGAAGGAAGGGTGGATGTGCTTGGGGCCGTAGACGCCCACCGTGATCTTCTTGCTGATGTAATCCCACACGGTGTAAGGGTAGAGGATGTTCTGGCCCTGCGCCACGGCCGCGATGTACATGCAGGGCTCCAGGTTCTCCAGCTGCACCTGGATGGTGTCCCCGTAGGAATAGCTCAGCTGCATTGGCGTGTACGGCCCCTCCTTCATGTCACTGCGCAGGCACTGCAGCCCCACCAGGCTCTTGCTCATGATGTCGTTCTTGACCTCCGCTGACACCTTCATCTCCAGGATGATGAAGGTCTTCACCTCCATGTTGCTGAGTTTGATCTGCAGGACGGGGCTGATGGTGCTGCACTTGTCACTGTTCAGCTCCAGCGGCGGGTCCAGCATGGCCTTCATGGAGATCTGCTGCGTCTCCCCGGGGCACACGTGGCCCTCGGGCACGTGGATGCTGATGTTGGTGTCCGGCAGCTGGACGGCCCCGCCGGAGCTGTCCAGCTTGCACACAATGTTGGTCTCCACTGGTTGTGTCTGACCCCAGCCAGGATTTTGGCCAAGCAAATCCAAGTCATGGCAAGACCGAGCCAGCTTCCTGTGGTTCAGCCACGCTGTCCTAAAATCCTCCCTGCTCTGGAACTGCTCAGGGGTGGGAGACTTCAGGCCACTGAAGAAACCTGATGATGCTGGCGTGTCCGACTTGGCCTGGAGGACAGACAGCTCAGACAAGCTGTAGGAGCGTTTACTTCTGAAGAAGGGGTTGTCCCTTCTCATGGGCTGTTCCACATCTAGCCTGTTTGTGGAGGGAAACTCATCAAAAAGGTTCCCCAGGCTGCTGTTGGCGGCTGAACTGGGAAGAGCCGACGTGGGGGCCCCCGTGTCGAAGAGCAACAAATCCACGGCGACGCTGGAGTTGGACTCTTTGTCTGAGCTGGGTGCTGCTTGCAAATTCCCATTCAGGAATGGGTTGGTCTGCACTCCGTTCAGGAAGGGGTTGTTGTGGTAGGATTTGGCAGAGTTTCTCTTCCCATCGGTCCAATCCCCGAGCAGATCCAACTCCTTGACGCCCTCGTCGGGGCTCTCCAGCAGATTGTCGATCATCCCGCTGTCCGTGAGGGAGGAGTTGCGGTAGTTCACGGGCTGCACGTAGGAGGACGGGATGTAGCCCATCTCCGTGGTGTTGTGGGCGTACCACCACTCCCCTCCCGACGTGTCCAGCACGTACAGGTGATCCCCCTTGGAGAACTTCAGGGTGGTGAAATTTGTGGGGCAGTAATCCTTGATTGCTACGACTTCCTTCGCGTTCCCGAAGGACGTGGGATTGTCCACCAGCAAGGCACTGGGAGAAGGCACTGCAGAGGCAAGGAGGAGACAGCACGGTGAGAGATGCACAACTGAGTCACCACTGACTTGGAATCCTTTATTCCAGGTCATCCCTCCACGCTGTTTTAAGTGATGAAGGTAGTTTTGGAATCATTGAATCATTAAAGTTGGAGAAGGCCTCCAAGATCATCGAGTCCAAGCATTAACCCAGCACTGCCAGGTCCACCACTAAGCCATGGCCCCAGGTGTCACATTCACACGTTTTCTGAACACTTGCAGGTCCACTAACTCCCTGGGCAGCCTCTCAAGACTGAAGGTATGTTTCTCCATAAGATTTTTTCAAGTAAACTCTATTATTTCTGGTATATTCACACCCCTCCCATCCCTTAAGGGTTCATCCAAACCCAAGATAACCCTCCCTACAGGCTAAAAGCCCTCTTGCTCTGCTGAAACCCCTCTCCTGCATATGTCAAACATGCCCAGAGAAGCTGTGGCTGGCCCTGAATCCCTGGAAGTGTTCCAGGACAGGCTGGATGGGGCTTGGAGTAAGCTGGGCTAGTGGAAGGTGTCCCTGCTTTCACCTCCCTCCCAAACCAAACCATTCTGTGGTTCTAAGGGTTACCCAGTTTGAACCCTCACAGAATCCCAGCACCTCCCACACACACTGCTGTTCTGGTCCTGGCAACATCTCCAAGCTCCCTTGCAGGAGTGCCAGTGGAAGAGTTTCCTGCCAGCGGATCCCAATTTACATCCAAGCTGGGCTGAGCCTACACTGCCACCCTATTTATTGGCTTCACTCTCATTTTCAGGACGCATTCCTGTAAAAAGCGCTAAAAACAAGTGAGAGATGATGTTCCATCAATGGTTAAATGTGTGCTCTCTCCCTAGACACACTGAAGAAAACAAGGAAAGCTGGATTTTCACCAACAGGGAGCTGCAAGGGAACTGGGACAGCACTTGCTTCAACAGGCTCGAGAGCTCTCTGGGAGGAAAAGGGAGTTTAGAAAACACAGGAAGCCCTTAAAATCCCAAAGACAAAAGGGATGGGAGCTCAGACTGCAGTCACCACTCGCAGGCTGGCAGCACTTCTCACCCACGGAAATAACAAGGCAAGGGAAGATACAGCTGAGCAAAGAGAAGCCTTTAAATATAGCCTGGGGATTGAGTGAGTATTCAGAGGAGAAGAGTTTTGTACAAATCCTGAACAACTCATCTGCCAGCAAAGGCAGATTCATCCAGTGAGGAGATTCATCCAGTGGAAAACTACACAGAAACTCTAAACTGGAATTATTTTGGCAGCCTGCTAGGTTGGAAGCCGCTGTTAACTCAGTCTCCTAGAGGATGGAGCATTTTTGGTGTCAGATCAGACAGGCAAGTGACTGCTCCCATGTCCCTCCAGCTGGGCATGCAGGGGTTAACAGGGATGTGCTGAAACCCCTTGGAGAAGAGGAGCAATTCCTCGTTTTCCATTGAAACACATCTAATTTGCAGCAAGTGTTTGATGTTCAGGTGGTACACCTGCAAAAACAATCGCCTTTGTGTGTGTTTATTTTCAAGGCCCTCAGTGCTCTCCAGCTTCCACCTGGAGATTTTCCTCGGATGCTCTCCTGCCAGGGGAGCAGTAATTCCCCTCCCACCTGACCCAGCTTTTATGCCAGGCAAGGAAAACACAGCAGGAAAAAAAAGCAATAAAAAAAAAAAGGATTGACTATTGGAGGAGCAACCTGCACCGGGGAGAGGGAACACCTTTGTCACCGCCTCGCTGGTGTCACCGAGCCCTCCCAGGGGGTGAGGATGGGCCTGAAATGAGGAGGGGGACGATCCCCAGGCACCTTTGACATCGCAGAGCGTGGTTTCAGCAAAGCCCTCGCCCAGGTCGATGAGCGTCCCCTCGGACTTGCACCGCGGGAGCCCTCCCGAGTTGGCCGCCCGGATCCTCTGCGCCGCCATCTCCGCTCCCGGCGGGCACTACGTGGCCATGGCCTCTCTGCCGGTGATGGGGACCCCAGTGTCACCGCAGGGAACCAGCCTGGGGGAGACAGACAAAGGCCAGGGTGTTAGAAAGGCTGCGGGTCCTCCCACGCCACCCGCACGCTGACCCCGCGGTGCCATCACGGAGCACAGCCTGGATGCTCCCAGGAACCACAGCGCTGCCTTGGAGAGCAAGGACAGCCTGGTCCTGGTTGCTGGACACAACCCCAGACGAAGCAGCCCTCCAGCCTTTAAGAGTTTTTTTGGGAATACACTGTTCCCAGGATCGTAAATTGGTTCTTCTCCCCATTTCCCAAGCATTTGCACGTTGCTGTAACACAATTCTAAAACCACAAAGCACTGGGCTGCTGTGGGAGCACGGAAGACCCACAGGACTGGGCTTTTTTCCCTGTTCAAAGAGGTCGTCCCTCTCTCTCACTGAAGCATCTCCTAGGATGGGGACTGGCTCTTGCCACTTGCTCCCCACATCTCTCCCCTCACCCGGCCAACCAGGCAGAGCAACAACCCTTCCTGCACTGAATAAGATAAAAATAAAGGGCTTTTTCCTCCTTTTTTCCAGAAGCACTTGCAAAAACACTTCCAGAACCCCCGTGGAAGAGCAGCTGCATCAGCCCACTGGAGCTGAGAGGAAAAGGAGCCCGCTCCCACAGGACACTCTGACCACCAACGTTGTGGCTGATGCAAGCGTGGGCAAGAGCTGCCCTGACGTCACCCGTGTCCTCTGGAGCTGGGACAGTGGCCAGATGGGCCAGGAAAAGCAGGGAAGGCTGAAGGCATGGCTGGAGCACAGCCTGAGCCACGAGTTGCTACTCCAGGTTTGCACCAGGGAACAGGAACACTGTCCGGCATACCCAGGACGGTCCTGGAAATTCTGGATTCAGCCCCTGCCTCCTGCTCCCTCAGAGCTGCCACAAAACTCCAGCCCGGCTGCAAAACACCAACAGGTCTTACCCAGGAAAGTCTTAATTAAAAGTTACATCCAAATCCCTGCTTTACAAAGGGATTTTCATCTACTCCTAACGGTGTTCTTCCTTTCTCCCCCTCCCATGCAATTTTTTTTTCTTTTCCTCCCTCTGCTTGAAAATGAAATCAAGCAAAAAATAACAGCCAGACCGAAATTCCTTAGGTGGGAATCCAGAGCTGTCTCCTCCGGCACTGTGAGGGGGAACAGCAAGTCCTGAAGGATTTGGTGCCCTTTTCTGGAATGCAGCAAGAGGAAATCTGCAGGGGAGAGCCTGAGCAGGAGATACTCCAGCCTGCTTGAAATGCTTCCCAAGCCATCCCCAGGGCTGGTATGCCGGGAATGTGGCTGGCTGGAAGGGATGCACCAGGCTGCAGCCAGAAAAGGGAAGGGAGAACTTGTGTGCAAACATTTCCCCTTCAGGAGAGCCTGGTCCTGCTGGGAGCAACCCAAGGGGAAAGGGTTTGGTGGGGAATAAACACAGGGAAACCAGGCTTTGAGTCAAGGCTGAGCTTATCAGATCCAGGACAGGTAAGAGAGGGGACCTGGAGCTGCTGCCAGGGGCAAGACAAGGGAATAACTAGCAGGAAGCAAAGAAGGGAAGAAGGATGCTCCCCTAAACTTGTACTGTCTACCCAGTTTCCCATTAATGCCATTTGGGATTGCAGCTTTTGTAGGTGGCATGGGAAGACCCCAAACACACAGTGCCTCCCTCTAGAGACCCCACACCTCGCCAATTTTTGCAATTCTTGTACGCGATCTTGGTGAAAATAAATAAATAAATAAAAATCAAACAGCCGTGGCATCCCAAAATTCTCCCCTGCTTGGGCAGCACTGCACAAAGCAGGAAAAAAACAAGTGTAAGGCACGAATATGTTTTGAAACACCTACCTGCTGGTCCAGCATCAAATGAATTTTATATTAATTATGGCAGCTACAGCCCTGACAGCTCTCACTGACATACCCACAGGCCTGGAATTCACAGGGATGCTCCCCCTCCCTCTATTTACATAAGGAGATGGGAAGCTTCCTGCTAAAGGCCTCTGACAGATGTGGCTGTGTGGAGAAACAGCTGGAAAAATCCCCTCTGCATCGAACCCTAAGGCCCCAAAAGGCAGCAAGAATCTAAACACAAATGAGGGATCATGGAAAAGTATTTCCTCTCCTGACAGCAGCATCCTGGATCTGTCTATCCCTCCTGGATGCAGGGATGCACACACACACTGAAGGATGGGAGGCCAGGCTCCCCACGGCTGGATTTGGGATGGGAGCCCCGTTTTGGAGCTGGGGACAGACCCAAAATGTTTCTGAATGTAGAGGTAACCAGCAAACCCTGAAATTCAGGCTGTGTGAGGATAAAAGGGATAAATGGGGGGAAACAAAGGGTCGAAGGGGTAAGATTTGTTTAGAAATCACCGAGACAATGGTTTGCAAACTCCTCTGAAAGCGCTTTAAATTTAGCTCGGGGTTAAATATAGACCAGGGCAAAACCCAGCCCCATTTGTTTACCCAAAGCCACAAACAGCATCCGAAATGAATGGTGGGGGGAAGGAAACCAGTGGGTGACCAGAGCACGCCCTGACAGCGCCATCAGCTCCTCAAAGGCACCCACACCTGCTTTTCACATTGTCTTTTCCCTCCTGCCAGGGACAGGGAATGCTGCAGGGTCAAATCCAACCCTACGAGCCAGGGGACCTGCTGCCTTCTCCCCACATCCCAACAAATCCAGCTGCCTGGATCAGGGCCCCACGGTGGTTACATTTTTCCTCCCCAAATCCTAGCCAGGCTTTGCTGGGAGTTGGGGAAGCTTTAGGGAAGCCCTGGTGAGCAGATTTCCAGGGATGCATCCTCACAGCTTCCTGGGATGGATTTAACTTTCCCTGGGGAGCCTGGTCAGTGCCCCAGCAGCCTCTGGGGGAAGAAGCTTTTCCTAAAATCCAACCTAAACATGCCCAGCACAGCTCCAGCTGCTCCCTCAGGTCCCACCAGGCACGGAGCAGCAGCAGGTCTGGGGCTGGTGACTGTCATATCTATTAAAAAAACATACTTATTAGAACTTAACTAAAAACTAACCCCAAAGGTCATTTTTTTCCTGCAGCACTTGGAACACAAAGCATTCAGGATCCCAGCTGCAGCATTTTCCAGCATGCAGTGGCGTGGAAAAGGTTAAAAATAACTTCTGAAAAATGTCTGGTAGGATTTATCCCAGAAATCCCAGCTGAATCCCAGAAATCCAACTGCAGGCCCAGGGGAGCCCCCCAGGACCTCCTGGCACAGCGCTCCCAGTTCCATCCATCATTCCACGCTCATCCTGATGGGATTCCGGGATGGACCCGCCTCTGGCCAGACACTGAGCTATCAATCAAAGACACACCACAGGCACCCAGCCACGCTGGACAGGGAAAAGCAATCCCGGGAAAAATACCAAGCCCACGTCCTGGAGCAAAGAAATGCAGTAAAACCACGGCAACACCCAAAAGTGCACAGCCCGAGGGGGGGAAGCAGGATCTGCTGTTGGCCAAGGGTGGGAGAGGAGCCCTCCAGGAGCCTCGGTGATGGAAAAGCCCTGGCTGCCAAGAATTTGGGCTGATAAGAGCCAGGAGGGCTGGGCGGTACCAGGCACCATCAGGGCTGGAGATGGAGCCAGATCCTTCCAGGGCAAGCCAAGGGGCCGCCACCAGCAAAGGCAGCAGTGCACATCCCTGCCCATCCCACATTCCCAGCTCTCCCTGGCACTGCAGGGTCCATCCCACCAGGGCATGTCCGTGTCTGTGGGAAGCACAGGAACAGGAGCCACCGTGACACAGGACCGGTGAACTCTGCCACAAATGACCTGCACCCCTGCTTTCCCTGGAAAATCCATTAAAAGCCTCTCAAGACTGTGGTTCAGGGGAAATCTCTCACCCTACCTTTGGCCACAAATTGAAAATCGGGAAAAAAAGAGGGAGCTGCCAATGAATCCCTCATCATCCTCTCCCCACACCAGAGCCAAGATCAACTCCAGGCACTTGTTGCTTTATGGCTTTGAATTTGCTTTTTCTTTCTCCAAAGCTGAGTTCCTCTGGCTCTCCTACAAACATAGAAGTGTTTTTGGAGGTTTCCTTTAAAAACAGTCGGCTTTGCTTGGATATGAGCAAATGTAAATTTTTTCTAGGCAGGAATTCATGTCCCAGAGCCATGGCGCACCCCACACCACTTGTCCCATACAATGAATTTACTGAAAATGTTGCTTTTATCAGTCAGAAAACCCCAAGTAACCAGGATTTATGCAATCAGATGCAGAAAAGACCCCTCAATGCCCTGGGGACACCCCAGCTCTGAGAGAGCTGTTCAGGGAGTGCCAGACGATACCAATCCACTGCAAGGTGCAATGGCCTACAAAAGAAGCTGTAAAAAGCCACAAAGCGACCAAAACTGCCAAATTTTAGCAAACAATTCTGATTTAGGAGCTTGGTTTTGCCCTGTGAATTCTTCACCTTCAAGAATCTCTCTCGTGGCTATGACACAACACAGCACTGGCCCTTGCTCGACACGCTTCCCCCTAAAATGATCCCACCACCTCAAGAATTCCCTCCTTTTCCCATGCTGGTGCTGCAGATCTTCAGGCAGGTGAAAAAACACAATGTCCTCGACACTGGAAACATCAGCACAGCCCCACCCAGGTCCTCTCCAGCCCCCTAGGAGTCTGGGATGGCTCTGGAAGCTGCTGGTGGCAAGGAACAGACTGATGACCTTGTGGCTCATCTCCCAGTGATCCAGGTCTCTTCCATGAGCCTTGCTGCTGGGGATGGGTGGGGAAGAGCTGGCTGCTGTTGAGTTTTTCCCCTCAAAAACCTGGCCCAAGCATTCCCCAAGCGTGATGCCAGCCATGCCGTGTATCCCGGTGATTCCTGACCCCGCTGCCTCTCCCTTATCTCCTCCTCCTCCACCGTTTGTGTTTGCCAAGCCAACGCTTTCATCTTGCAAAAAAAAAAAAAAAAGAAAAGAAAAAAACCCACCCAAGCCAAGCAAAGATAAAACCACCCCTTAAGACAACACCAAACACCAGCTCTTTGTACCAGAGAGAACACCCTGGTGTGAACTCACACGTCCGTCCCAGCACGAGCCTCCCGGGAGCTGCCAGGAACACAACACACGGCGCTTTTAGTCCCTTTCCCAGCAAACAAGAAGGGACTTGTGGAAGTATCGGGACCTCCCATCCCTCCTGCAGCACCCTCACGTCCCAGGGGTTTGCTCTGGAGCCCATTCCCACCATGTGATGTGGGAATGACTGCACCCCGTGCCATGGCTGTGCCCTCTGCGCCCTGCCAAGCCCCACGGAAAAATCCTGCCCTCGAGCTCCAGCTTGGCTCAGCTCCTGCTGCCAGGCAAGGCCAGTTTGATGGAGAAGGGAGGGGAATGAAGGCAATTTTGACTGAGTGTCTGCTGGTGCCTGGTGTCCGTCACGGCCTCCCTGCCAGCGATGTCATCCTTCACCGGCAAGGCAGGAAGGATGGGAAAGCTTCCTTTTATAGCAGTGACTCTGGAGCACGAGTCCTGCTGGATATCCACCAGCAGCTCTATGAGATTCACATACAAATTAGTCTTGAGGGTGGAAAAAAAGAGCTTTCCCTGCAGGATCTCCTGCTGCTGCCCAGCACTGATGCCATGGCAGAGGAGGGTCCTGGAGGCACAGGCACCACCCTTGAGCACCCACAGCAACCTCAAAGCCCACCCCAAATCCCTGGAAATGGTGCTGATGGGGCAGAGGTTTAAAAAACCTGGAAGTGCAGGAAGGTGCTGGAGGTGCTGCACAGGGCAGGAACCCTTGTCATGTTTACAGGGCCACAGAGAAAGGTTTTCCAGGGACAACAGCCCAGGTCCTCCCGCTCCACAGCAACATTTCCCGGCAACAAAACCATGACATGCATGCCCATCCTGATAACACAGGGAAGTAAAGAAAGCTGCACCTGCTTCCATGGCTTCAACACTACCATGGGCTGCAAGATCAGACACCCTCTCTGGCATCCCCCCAAAAAAAGGCAGAGGGATGTCTCCAGTGGGATGGTCCTGGGTGCAGCGGATGCTGCCGGAACGCTGGCATGGAGAGCGAGGCACTCCCCAAGAGCAGATTCCTCCGTCCCACAGAGCCAATTAAAAACCCAGAGGTGGTGTCTGCCCAAACATCTCTTGGTGAAGCAGTGAGATCAAAGCAGACCTCAGCAGGGACCATTCTGCAGCTTCACCTGGACCTCTTTCCCTGGGGGAGGCTTGGTCAGTCCTTCCCTGAACCCACAGATGTTTTTGCCTCCACCATTGCCCTACGGCAAGGAGCTCCACAGATGCGCTGGAAGGCAATGGAAAACTGATCTCCATCAGGAACAGGCTCTCATCTGATGTCCACCAGCCCTCATATCAGAAGAGGCAGAGTTCAGTCCTGGTCTAGCCTGTCCCTGTTTCCCCAGTGTTCTTCCAAGACAAAAAACACTTTTCAGGCTGGGAATGTCCCAAAGGTGTTCTGGCTTTTTAACAGGGAGCTGTGGATGGATGCTCCTCTGGCAGGGCAAGGAGTTTAACCCAGACAAGTCCCATGGGGACCAACAAAACCATGAGAACCCAAAGCCACGTCCAGTGCTGTGCTCCTAGGGGAATTAGACAAAAAACCCATTAACTCAAGCTTTAAAACCTTTGGATGGAACAAAAGTCCAGGAGAGAGCTGTCATTCTCCAAGCCCTCACAGCCTCTCCAAAGTCCTTCACAAGCCCAAGAGTTTGGCCAACAGCCAAAGCAAGACTGTTCCTGAGGGATGCTTAGGGCCAAAAGCATGGACCAAACTTCTCTCAGAACAGAGAAACTTAGATTTGAGCTGGATCAGGCAACAGCCAAAGCTCATGGGTGGTGGAGGAGAAGTGAAACCCGGATTTCCAGAGCCACAATTTACAGATACTTTTAAAGAAAGGATCCTGCCAGAATCACCAGGACAATGCATACAGACACCATGGTCACCCAGGAGAACTCAGGCCAACATCCACAAAGAGCAGAGTAAGGGAAATCATGTCAAAAGGAGTGGAAACAGCTTCCCACACCTCCGTGGGTGCTGCAAGAACCGTCTCAACATCACCCCACGGGGGCCACTCAATCCCTCCACATCTCAAATCAACCAGATCCCCAGAAGCTTGCAGGCAAAGGACACTAATTGAGAAAATTCTGAATTAACTCGCTATCTTCCCACCCTCAAGCCACAGTCCTGAAGTCCCGGCAGCTTCTCCTTCCTCGGATAATTTGGATGCTAATTTAGCCTTCAAGAGCTGTCAAAACCTGAAGTCCCTGAACTGCTGAGCTTCCCCCAAGAGGAGATGATGACAGAGCTTTAACTGCATCAACATTCCAGAGCCCTGTCCCCATCACCCTTGACTGATTCTGCCCTTGCCTGACGGAGAGGAGCTGCTGCAATGCCACGTGTTCTCCTTGTTCCTGGCTGCAAAACCAGTCCCACCAGCAGGACCAGAGAAGGGCAGGCACAAGAAAGTCACTCGTGCTGCTGGCTGGACAGGCTGTCACCACAAATGGTGCAGAGAGGACAACACAAAGCTCCAGAGATGAGCTGCAGACCACCACAGACGAGGCAGCTCCCAGCAGATCATCAGAGACAGCTCCATGCAGCTCTCTCAGCCCAAGTACTCCACCAAGATTGATCTGTCTCCAGGTATCCTCAGTCAGGAGGTCAATTTTTGGGTAAAACCAAGGGGTTTTGTTCCCAACTCATCACCTGAGCAAGGCCATGGACACCAAGCAATGATGAATGAAACCTCTCTGGATGACAAGAACTGATTCAACCTGGGACCACCTCCTTGGTTTAGTTTTCTTGCACACCTTTCTAACTAATCCATCACTGATCTGATGCTGGATTACAGGACACCCTCAGCTATGCTGAAAATGCTGACAGAAGCCAAAAACATCCTTTCCTCTCTTTGAGCAGAAACAAACAGAATCAGCACATTGCAAAGAATTCCCTCAAAACAGCAGGGTCTTTTTAAGCTCCTCTTTGGTAAACATTCCCAAACCAGACTGCCCAGGACACCTGGGTTTAAGCAGCTTAACCCTTTGCTGGAGTTGATGTCTTCTTGTGGGATGCTCCATGTTTGACCCAGAGATCTCCATGTTAGAAAGAGGGCAAAGAAACCCAGAGAGCAGACTCCCAGGTGATGACACAAGCAGGAAGAGGATGTGAGGAGAGATCAGAGAATCATGGAATGGTTTGGGTTGGAAAGTTTGTCTCACAGGCAGGGACAGCTTCCACTACCCCAAGGTGCTCCAAGCCCCATCCAACCTGGCCTCAGACACTTTCAGGGATGGAGCAGCTGCAGCTTCTCTGGACAACCTGTGCCAGGGCCTCCCCACCCTCTCAGGGAAGGATTCCTTCCCAATATCTGATCTAAACCAACCAAACAGAGCCTAGATTAGGACCTCAGGTTTGATCTCACCTGCAGACCCATCCCAGAAAGTGTTCCTTCAATCCAGAGCATGCTTTGAACACCACACTCATTACATGGACACAAAATACCATGTGGCTCATTTTAGGTGGTTTTCAGCAGCACAAGTCCTCACTTCAATTTAGCTTAGAGCTTTCCCAGGGGTGGGAATGAGCTTTCCAGGTGCAGACACCTACCCCTGCCAGCCAGGAGGCTGCCTGAGATACACCAAAACTGGCTGCTGTTTATGCAACACAAGAGCAAACACCACGCCTGCTTGTTTAATTAATTACCCCAAAATTAAAGCCCATCAGACTGCACAGAGACTCCGTGCAACCTGCAAATTAACTCAACCTGGGGGTGAGGGAGGTCAGATAGCATCCAAGCAGTGGCTCCAAGCATTTTCCACAGCATCAGGAGTCCGTGAAGGGGAAGAAAAAACCAGAACAACGCCACCCACCCCCATCGCTCAGAGCTTCAGGGTTTTGTTGTTTCGGTCTCACCAGGTTGAGAGCTGTTCAGTCCCATCACCATGGGTCAGATGGCTGATAAGAAACCAATTTCATCACTTTTAAGCCCCAAATGTTTATGGGCAGGCTTTACCTGCAAACAAAGCCATGCACTTTGGACTGCAGCTTTATGTCAGTTTAAGAACAGAGGAGGCCCGTGTCGGGATTAATGCGCTGTGAGGAGAGCTGCTTCTCTGGGCCAGGACACAACCCTTGGCTAAAAAATTTAGCCATTTTGGGGGTAGATGCCCCTTATTTAGCAAGATCCTTTGTCACAAAAATAGCAGTTTGTGCAAATTTGGCAAAAATCTCTGCTCAAAATTACTCTCCTTGCTGGAAAAAGCAGGGTTGAATCTCAAACACTTTTTTTTCAGCATTAGTCACAAGGAAAAATTTAAATGACGCCTGAAAGTCATCCTAAAGCCACGGCAGGTTGTTCCCTGCTCAAGGCAGAGCTTTATTGCTTGAGTAGAGTCATTTCTACAACTCTCTGCACCGCACTTGTAAGGACAAAACACTTCCCATGTGTGCATCAGACAGAGCACAGGAGCATCTCTTCAAAAAGGGACAACTCCGAGCCACCAGAGAGGGAACATTTCCAGAGGACAAGTTATTCCCTCTCTGCTGGCTCCAAGAAGTCAGCCCCAGGCAAGGCTGGAAGGAGACAGACCTGCCCTCACTTCTCACTGCCCAAGAGGAACCTCAGAGCCACGTTCTGTTCATTCCCACTGAGATTTCACAGAATCCCAGAAGGGTTTGGGCTGGAAGGGACCTCAAAGCCCTTCTTTGCCCACACACAGGCAAACAAGCCTTCCAGCAGACCAGGTTGCTCAATTTCCATCTGTAAGACAACCACAGAGCTAAATTTGGGGTTTTCGGAGCTTGAGTTAGGGGTGAAGCATTATCAACTGTGACAAGGGGTGGTTTTGGGCCAACACACAGTGCCCAAACTAGAGGAAAGCCACTGAGAGACACACAGGAGACACAGAGGAGCCCAAAGCTTGTCCCCTGTCCCTACAAGAACCCCTCTTTTCAGAAAGTAAAGACTAAATTGAGGTTAAAAATCCCCATGTGTTCAGGGATTCCCTGGGTCAGCAGGCCACAAGCAGCACAGAACCCACTCCATCTCTGGATTTCTGTAGGAAACAACTCAAATCCCACTGCCAGCTCTGCTTGGAGGCTGCTCTGACAACCACAGCAACGTGTTTTAATTTCCAGACCCAAAACATGGGGCTGCAAGCAGCAAGCTCTTGGCTAGAGAAGACAAATCCATGGCACCTTCACCGACCTGCCCAGACAACACCTCCTGCTCTCAGCATCTTCCACAGCAACAACAACATCCCAGATTTTATTTTTCCCCTGTTAGGATTGAGCTCTTCCACATCTCAGTGTTGGACACATTCAGCAGGTGTTGGTGCCAGTGATGGAACAGCTCTGCCAGGAGAAGCAGCACTGACTGAAAGCAGCCCCGAGGAGAAGACCTGGACTTCCAGGGAATGGGAGATGTTTTACAAGGGCCTGGAGGGATAGGACAAGGGGGAATGGCTTTAAACTGACAGAGATGGGATATTGGGAAGGAATTGTTCCCTGTGAGGGTGGGCAGGCCCTGGCACAGGGTGCCCAGAGCAGCTGGGGCTGCCCCTGGATCCCTGGAAGTGCCCAAGGCCAGGTGGGACACTGGGGCTTGGAGCAGCCTGGGACAGTGGAAGGTGTCCCTGCCCTGGAATGAGATGAGCTTTAAGGTCCCTTCCAACCCAAACCACCCCCTGATTCCAAGCAGGACACACAGCAAGAACTTTCCAGAAGCTGAGGATGCTCTCCAGCACAACCAGCTGATGGCCACATGCAGCCTGCAGGACTTTGCAGGGTCAGGCTGGAATTAGACACACTTCTGATGAGGAAAAAAACTCCCTAAATATCAAACCAATGCAGATGGACCTTTCTTTTTTTTCTTTTTTCTTTTTTTTTTTTTTTAATTAAAACTTGCTTGAAGTGCCACATAAAAGAAGTGAAAGCCCAGGCACAGCTGACGCACCAGGAGAGATTTATATTTAGAAGAATGATTTAAGTACTCGATCAACAGGAAAAAAATGGGAACCTTTTCAGCAGGGTCCAGAAGGAGGAAAAAAAAATCAAAAGGAAGACAGTCACCACCACTTTCCTTAGGGCAACATCCAGTGGCATTTTAGCCTCCCAACAATCCACTTTTACAGTGAATTCCGCTTTTTTTTTTTGCCATGCATGATCCCAGTAAACAACATTTACAGCCAGAACACATGATGTGCATCACAAGACAACTGGCACCAGCATTATTTTTAAATACCATCAGCTCTGCTCTTAACAGGGCGATGGGAAATTTGTTATTACTTGAGCATAAAACAAATACAATGAGGAGATAAAAAAACAAATTTAAAAAAAAAAGCCCAAGTTTTGCAGACTGAAGATTTAAAGAGAGATAAAACAGAGCAGCACCAGAAAAATACAACCCTTCGAAATCTGCCATTCCTCCTGCTGCATTCATTTGGGAGCTTTCAGTGCAGAAGTCAGAGCCCTGCTTAGCCGGATATCCGATTGTTTCCTGGGCCTCATCCCAAATTTCTCCAGCATTACTCACTTTTTTTTTTGGTGCAGGAAGGGGGTGAGGCTTTTCTGGTGAAAGGCAAAAGTGAGGCAGAAGTGTTTGCAGCACTATGGAGTGGATAAGCTCAGATCTCTGCTCCCAAATGATTCCCATCCACAGAAGAAGAAAGAAATCAGGGAGATGCTCGGACTCTGCTCTGTTCTGGAGCTCAGGATGAGCTGGGACCTTTCCAGGCAGGAGCAGTGGATGCTCCTCCCAAAGGAAGATGCTCTGCATCCTGGTGGCAGCATCACCTCCCCTGCCAGCATTCCCACTGGGAATTACCTTCTGTCCCACTTCCACAAGCTCAGTTGCCTTAAAGCAGGAATTACCTCCCCTTCCCTCTCCAAGCCAGGGGAGCATCTGATGCAGCATCACCACTCCACGATCACAAGCTCTTAAAAATTAGGCCCAACAGCAAATATTCCCACACTGATTCATTTTCCCAGCCCCACCCAAGCCCTTTTGGAGTGATTTTAGAGCCCATTTTTCGAGACATGGGCAGCACAACTGCAGAAACCACAGTTTAACCTTCCCACGGAGACACACCGATGGCCCGTGCCTCAGTTTCCCCGTACCATTTTCCAGAGGTAACCAAACCCTTCAGGACACACATTCCTCCCTTTTGCCTAAAGGATGCATCTCCACCTGCCTGTGCTCAGGTTCCTATCACCAGGAAAACCAGCTTCCCTCGAGATGTCTGGAAGGCCAGGCTTTCAAACAGAGCTGAAGCCAGGATGGAACTGTCACAAAGCAGACAGGGGGTTAAACACTCACCCTTCCCAAATCCCTGCTCCAGGGCCCCGCATTCCTCTGCTCAAACAGCCTGCAGGACTTTTCTCTGCTCACTCTTTCCCTGCCTGGCCATGTCCTGGATGTGGTGGATGTTTTAGGAGCTCCAGCTGACACACAGAGCAGGGGCTGCAGAGGCTGCTCCGACCTGGGAGGAGCCTCAGGGATGTCCTGGCAGGGCAAGGTGCACCATCATGGAATGCTTTGGCTTGGAAACACCTTCAAGCCCATCTCATTCCTGTGGGCAGGGACACCTTCCACCAGCCCAGGTTTCTCCAAGCTCCATCCAGCCTCTCCTTGGACACTTCCAGGGATCCAGGGGCAGCCACAGCTTCTCTGGGAGCCAGAGCCTCCTCACCCTCACAGGGAAGAATTCCTTCCCAATATCCCATCTAACCCTGCCCTCTAAAGCTGTGAGTTTAAAGCAATTCCCCCTTGTCCTGTTACTCCATGCCCTTGTCAAACACCTCCCACTGTAGACCCAGGAGCAGGGATGCTCTGGAGAGCACAGCACATCCCGTGGGGTCTGGATGAGTCCCTGTGTCCTCCCCGTCACCAGGCTGGAGCTGCAACATCATTCCAGGGATCTCATCAGGCTCTGCAGGAGCCCAGATGGACCATCTGGCTAATTGAGTTAATTAAAGCATTTTTCAGCAGCGATTAACTTTCAGGCAGCTCTCCCTGGGGAGCAGGGGCCACAGCTCAGGAGCAGCAGGAGAGACGGGAAGAATTACTTGGAAGCACTGACAGCCCTGAGCTGCTTCTCCACAGCTCCAACATCTCTCAGTGAAAAAAACCAACCCCAAATCCCCCAAAACTTCACCTGTTTCCCAGGCTGAGCTGGATGTGAAGAGGCAGGCAGGGGAGGAGAGCCACTACAGGGATGTCCCCATCCCAGAGCATCCTTCCCAGGCAACCCTTGGAATGGAGAGCTGGCAGCTCTGTTTTGCTGACAAGGTAATTGCCACCCCCCCAGGGACAGCAAATATTTTGTCCCCAGTCCATTCCCAGAAAACCAAGGAAAACACTTCCAAAGACTCCAAAGACCCCAGGAAAGCCTTGCTTTGCAGTCTCACTCCCTGATAACTTCAGCTGCTGGAAAGACAAAGCTTTCTGGGAAGCTGGTATCAAAAACAAACAAACAAACAAACAAAAAAAAAAGACCCCCAAACAACCTCAAAATAACCCATCCTGGTGCTGGGGATGCCAGGATTTCCTCCCCTTTCCCCAAAAAAACCCACTTGGGCAGTCATGGGATGCGTCTCTGCAGAGGCACCACTCCTGGGGAGGCTGCTCCAGGGAACCTGCAGCATCTGCATCCACAGGCAAGGAGAAGCTGGAGCAAGGGAAGCTGTGGGATGCACCCCTCCCTTCTCCTCCTCTCTTTCTGGGGGAGGCACTCAGGAATCCCCTCTTTCTTTTCCTGGGATGCACTTTCTCCTTTTATGTGGGATTTACTCCAATCTCCTCCTTTTGAGGGACACACCACCCATCTCCTCATCCTTCTTTTTTTGTGGGATACACTCACACAGCTCCTCTTTTTTCCAGGAGGCACCCACGCATCCCCTTCTCCTTCTGTGGGATGCACAGCTCTTTTTATCCAAGATCTACCCCCACACCCGCTCCTCCTGCTTTTTTTTCTGGGATGCACTCCCGATCTCCTCCTTCTTTTGGGACGCACCCCTTCCTCCTCCTCCTTTTTTCTTCAGGATACACTCACACAGGTCCTGTTTTTGTGGGATGGACTCACAGATCTCTTTTTTTTTCCAGGATCTACTCAAGCATCTCTTTTTTTCCCTACCCCAAAACCTCCTCCTTTGCAAGGCACAGTTGGGAATAATCCCCTGCGCTTCCTTAGGGATCCCAACAGCTCAGCCCATGCACCCAGAAACCCCCACCGAGGATGTTTTTGGCAAAGTAAGCACGGAGGGGATTTGGGGGAGAGAGCAGAGCGATTCCCAAGGCTGCCTTTCCATCTAGGAGAAATGCTTCCCACAGCAACCCCACCCGGGAGCCCTAATCTGATGGCAAGGTTTTCAACAGAGCAGCCAGGATGGGGAGGGAGAGAGGCTGGAGAGGGGGGAAAGAAAGCAAGGAAATGCCTCTGAGGTGAGGAGGTATTTTTTTTTTTCTGGCTGGGGACGCCTTGTTTTGTTTGCCTGCCTCCAGCGTGCTGCCATTTTCCGGAAGCTGGAGCGCTCACAAAAAAATGGGAAGTTTCTCTTTGTTTAATTTTAGCCGTGGCAGCCTCTGCACTGAGCCCCCCCTGGCTGCTCTGGGAACGGATGCGAGCCAAGAGGACGGAGCAGCAGCAGGGAATGAGGCAGGAATTGGGGATTTAACATCTCCCATCACGACACGACATGACCCCGACTGCAACGCTCTCAGTCCCAGAGGTGTGTGAGACTGAGGAGACTTTGGGCTGAACTCCCTGTGTGACCAGTGCATCCTTTATTCCAGTTCCTGGGGGTTTTCTGCTCCCTTTCTCCACACTTCACCTGTGGAGGTGTTTTTAGCAGGACAACTTGAGCATCTGCCCCCGAGCAAAATGATGGATGCTGCACGCAGCCCCAGGCACACTAAGGAGCCAAACTAAACCCACTCTTGGACTTATCCCAGATTCATAACTGAGGGTGGAGAAGACCTTTAGGATCACTGCTTCCAGCAGCAGTGCCCATAAAACACCTCCTGCCCTGCTCCTCTGCGCTGACCCAGCTGGCGCCGCACCATTGTTCAATTCCAAAAAAGCCTTTTCTTCCCTGTTCCTAAGGAAACAGCCAGCGTTGTTCAAACAAGGCCACACACCACGCCGACCCTGCCCCCCAAAAACGACCTGAAACACTTTGTAGGGGTGACCCAAAGCACTTGATCCGAGCAGAGAGGCCAGGCACGGCAGGAGAGGGGCGGCAGCTGGATTTACCAAGCACGGAGCCTGTGCAGCACGGGATGAGCCTCACGATCCCACCCCACAGCCAGGAGACTTTGCTGGGTCAAAATTTTCTGGAGTCAGCTAGAAAACATCTGCTTTGGCTCCGTGGCAGTGATTTCCCCTCTTGGAAATGATGGGATGGTCCCCAGGGTGACCCTCCCGTGGGGCAGGAGAGGAAGCAGCTCCAGAGAATGCAGAGAACAGAGAAAAGGAAAGGCTTTCACAACGTTATTATAATTATCATTATTATTAAAGCTTTCCCCATCATTTAATGGGACTGAAATCCAGATGTGCATCTCTCCAATTTACATAAAAGCAGCCAGATGATGAAAAATCACCAAATCCCAGAATGGTCTGTATTAGAAGGGACCTTAAAGCTCATCCCATCCCACCTCTGCCATTCCAGGGACACCTTCAACTATCCCAGGCTGCTCCAAGCCTCATCCAACCTGGCCTGGGACACTTCCAGGGGCAGCCCCAGCTGCTCTGGGCACCCTGTGCCAGGGCCTGCCCACCCTGCCAGGGAACAATTCCTTCTCAATCTCCCATCTAAACCAACTCTCTTTCATTTGAAAGCCATTTCAGTTGGAAGAAACACCAGAGTGATTACGAAATAAATGGCTGGGCCACCTTCCACTTTTGTATTTTCATATACAGAGGTTTGAGGCTATGAAGTTATTCTCCCAAACTGAAAGAAACTGGGTATTAGGCAGGAATTGTTCCCTGTGAGGGTGGGCAGGACCTGGCACAGGGTGCCCAGAGAAGCTGTGGCTGCCCCTGGATCCCTGGAAGTGCCCAAGGCCAGGCTGGATGGCGCTTGGAGTAGCCTGGGACAGTGGGAGGTGTCCCTGCCATGGCAGGGGTGGAATGGGATGAGTTTTAAGGTCCCTTCCAGCCCAAACCAATCTGGGATTCTGAGACAATCCTACAAAGAGGAGATGGGATGTGCCATCTTCCCACAGCTGGGTTGGACACAAGCTCTCTCCTGGGCGGAACAGGAACACCCACTCAGGTAGGAAAAAGCAGGAACACTTCTTTAGCCCCAGGAGCCGGGAATGAGAGCGTGTCTCTCCCCTGATATGCCAGCTGGAACGGGAATGGCTGCCTCCCAGCACCAAAAATAACCCCTTGCACAGATCCACGTAGAATCAGCAGGTTAAAAACAGAAATGTCCCATGGGACAGGGGGGCAATGCTCATGGGGTTCCCAGTGGGGGGGCAGCAGCTTGGCCACCAAAAAATGGGATCACAGCCAGGCAGTGCTGCTTGTGGCACAGCGAGTGATTCCTCCCAAAAACACGCGACCCACCCAAAATGCCAACTTCCCAGCAGTGGGGCAAAAGGCAAACCCAGGGACACAATGAAAGAGTTGGAAGTTTTACAGTCTGTTCCTTGATCCATGAAAAACTGACTGGGAAACACCTGGACCCACAGCCCCCCTGAGGCAGCAGGGGGATTTCATGTGCTCCTGCCTTCCCTGCTGCCCTGAGCCATCCACACATCCCTACCCACACTCCCACACTTCTCTTTAGGGGCCCACAGAAGGAGGAATACACAGAAATCACTTCAAGGACCACCAGGAGAGATTAAGGACCCCCCCAGGCTGCAAGGAGGAGCACAAGAGGAGGGAGATGCCACAGGCACCCTCAAAAACGATCCTCTTGTCTGGATGGTTGTGGTGCTAACAGAACTGAGGTATCACTTGAGCACTAAAAACCAGATCTGAGCTGCTGGGGACAAGTCCCTCCGCCTTGTCTGGGAAGCAGAGGGATTTGTCAGGACATGCATGTGCCAAAGCTGCAGGTCCAACAAGAGCTTTCTCCTTTTCCCCCTCCTAAAACCCCAGACATTGTTTATGGCCACAAAGCCAGCGGGGCTGCAAATCCTTCTGCACATAACAAACCCCACAGCCTCATCAGTGACACCAACCCTTCAGCTCCTCCAGGGACAGGACTCAGCCCCACCACTCCCACCAGGAGCAGCCCAGGGCTCCTCCTGCCCCTCCAGCCTGTTCCCAAGTCCCACCAGTGGGATTCTCCCTGTGCCAGGCCGGCAGAGCCGCGTGCTCCCTGCCCCAGCCAAGGCTGGCACGGCACTGCCGAGGTCCCCAGACAATGCCAGCCCTGTGCCCAAGGCCTGGGCAGGGTTAATGCAGGGATTGTTGGCCAGGAGGGAGCCCAGGCAAGCAGCCCCAGCTGAGGGAAGTGATGGGGGATGCGTTCTGTGCCTTTAAATCACGCTCTACAGATTTTGGGGAGTGGCTTGGATGGGTCCTGAGCTGGTGCTGACACTGGAGATGCCTCCTGCATCCTGGCAGGGCATTGTCCAGAGGGCAGGGAGCCCCAGCAGCACCCACACCCTGCTCTCTATGAACACCTTGCTGCAGCCATCAGAGAATCCCAGAATGGTTTGGGTGGGAAGGGACCTCAGAACTCATCCCATCCCATCCCTGCCATGGGCAGGAACACCTCCCACTGAATCAGGGTGCTCCAAATCCCATCCAGCCTGGCCTTGGGCACTTCCAGGGATCCAGGGGCAGCCACAGCTGCTCTGGGCACCCTGTGCCAGGGCCTCACAGGGAACAATTCCTTCCCAATATCCCATCCATCCCTGCCCTCTGGCACTGGGAGCGATTCCCTGTGTCCTGTCCCTCCATCCCTTGTCCCCAGTCCCTCTCCAGCTCTCCTGGAGCCCCTTTAAGCCCTGCAAAGGGCTCTGAGCTCTCCCTGGATCCTTCTCCTCTCCAGGTGAGCACCTCCAGCTCTCCCAGCCTGGCTCCAGAGCAGAGGGGCTCCAGTTAAGATATCCCAGCTAATAAGCAGAAATACATTTCCCAGTGGGTTGATCCCCTTGTTTCAAAGCTGACTCATCACTGGTCACTGGGGAAGTCAAAATTTGGCTACAAAACTTTCCTGGGTGCTCTCTGTGGCCAGGGACAGCACTCAAGGGAAGGGCTGGAAGTGTGTCAGGAGAGGTTTAGGTTGGATATCAGGGAAAGGTTCTTCCCCCAGAGGGTGCTGGCACTGCACAGGCTCCCCAAGGAATGGGCACAGCCCCGAGGCTGACAGAGCTCCAGGAGAGCTTGGACAGGGTGGGATTGTTGGGGGGATCTGGGCAGGGCCAGGGGCTGGACGATCCTTGTGGGTTCCTCCCAACTCAGGAAATTCCATGATTCTATCAAAACCCATCCTACCTCCTCACCATCTCCTGGGGAGCTGCGGGCCAGCCTGCAAAGAAAGCTCAGGTGCTTTCAGGATGAATTTTGGGCAGGAAAGAAAAGGCAGGTGCCAAACTCGAGGTTGAGAGGCTCCCAGGTGAGATTATTTGCATCCACTCCTGTCCCAGCTGCCGGCACAAATCCACCCAGGGAGCCAGGAGGCGACACAACTCTCAGACCACTTGGAAATAAGGAGACTGAGGAGGATGCAAATTCCCCTGCACGTCCCAACCTCTCCAGCTGCCAGCTCCCTCCACACAGAGCCCCAGCCACGAAAATGCCTCCTGCCTATTTAAATGTTTTTTCCCATTAAAAACAAAAAACCAAAACCCCACATGGTGTCTAAAGCACCTCCTTTACCATCCACACAAGCTCTTGCAAGCAACCCCACCAGGCTAAAATAAATATTTTAGCTTCACAAATAGTTTTGCTCTCATTAAAAGGCAAACGTAATTAGGATGTCGAGCGGCGGCTGCAATCACTCCACGCTGCTCTGGCTTTGGTTGATTAAAAGTAACGAAGCTGCTATTTTTGAAAAGCACATTCCCTTCCATGGCCCAAACGGGCTTATTTTGGAAATATATATCCATGGAAAGCTGGCATATCTCGCCTGTAAAATTCTCCAGCCAGGAGGGGACGCACTCAGCAGAGGCTGCAGGTCTGTGGGACGGGGGCTGTAAGTGGGAATTCTTTTGCTGTGAGTGACCAGGGGGGTAAACCTCACTGTGGGAAGAACACGGAGACCTTGGAAAGCTGAGGGAATCATCATGGAATCATGGATGGTTTGGAAGGGACCTCAGAGTTCACCTCATGGGCAGGGACACTTTCCACCAGACCAGGGTTGCTCCAAGCCCCATCCAACATTCCAGGGATGGGGCAGCCCCAGCTCATCAGGGCAAGGTGCTCCAGAGCAAAGGAGGAAAGAAGGAAGAAGCAGAAGAGGAGAGAAGAGCTGCCACCAGAGATGCTGGGTCTGGTACCAACAAAACTGCGCAGGAGTAAGAGCCAGGAGGAGACACCACCGTTCCGAGGATCCCGGAATTATTTGGGTTGGAAAAGCCTCCCTGAAGGCATCAAGCCCAAGCAACTGCCAAAGCCACCCCTCACCCCTGTCAGACAAGCCACCCCAGGAGGATGTTATTCTCATTAGCAAGATTCACTTTTTTTTAACTTTAAGGCAAATTGCACCATCCTGCTGGTGCAGTCAGGCATGAGGAAATCAAGGATGAATCCTTGATTTCCTCATGCCTCAGCATCCAGACAGAGTTGTCAACACAACACGCCCCCCACACCAACTCCTACCCAAGCTCCTTGCAGCACAACTGAATTATTGACTTACAAAGTATATACTAATTAACAGCCAAAACTTAATCGCTGCAAATCTCAGGGAGCATCAGCCAGGAAGGACAGGCTGGAGAGGGGGGGGAAAGGCAGTGATGGGCATTCCAGAGGGACGCTGCGCTAGGAATTTGCATCCGCCTGATCCCACATCCCACAGCTCCTCTGGGTTTTGGGGCTTTGAAGCAACGCGGTTTAATTCGGGCACAGAACCACGTCACGGTCACCGCTTGGCCCCCTTTGTACCAAAGTAACATCCAGTTACTCCTGAGCAGCCGGGGATCCCAAAAAACGGGTATTCCTGGGAGCCCGAGGCTGCAGCACATCACACACCTGCACAACTCCACCTCTCACACCCAACGCTGTCCCGGGAGCAACAGCTGGAAAAGCAGCGCAGCATCCCTCGCTCCCAAAGCATCCCTCTCGGGCAGGCAGCAAGGAGCACAGAGGTCAGCGACCCTTCGGAGAGCCCCAGCGGGGAAAATCCTCCCGGAAAACGAATGCCAGGCACAGCCGGCGGAATGCTGCTCAAAACAGCCCCGAACTCCCCGCAGCGTCCCAGCCGTGGCCGATAAGAAGCGGAGCCAGCCCAGCCCCTCTGCCCTGGCTGTCGGACCCCGGGAAGCGCCGGTGCCACCCCCGGGAGCCGGTGCCCATCGTGCCCATCCCCTGGGGGCAGCAGCGACGGGACCCGGGGGACACCGCCCGCACCTCCCAAGGGACGGGGACACGGAGCCACCGTGTCGCGGTCACATTTCCAGCCTGACACCCCGCACGGGAGCAGGGACACGAACAGCGAGGACAAAAGGCAGCCCCACGCACAGGGGACACGGTGACACAGGGGACACAGGCAGGCGGCACGGACACGGACAGGACACAGCCACGGAGGACGCTGTCACACACACACGACGCTCGCACACAGCCACACGCACGGAGGGCACTTGGCACTCGCTCACAAGCGCACACAGCGAGGGGCACACACACGAACATCCCCGCTCTTACGCTCTCCGCAGCCGCCTCCCCGCGCTCCGCCGCCGGCTCAGCCCGGACCCTCCACCACCGCCGCCGCCCTCCCGGCGCCGCCGCTACAAACTTTTCCCCGGGAGCCCGCGGGGAGCCGCTCCCATTCCCGGGGGCTCTCCCAGCTCCCGGCTTTTACCTGCGGCCGTTCCCGCAGCGGGAGCACCGGGAGCACCGGGAGCGGCCCCGCTGCGCTCCCCGGGCGCGCCTCCGCCGGCACGGGCCGCGCGCGCCCGCCCGCGTGACGTCACGGGGCGTGGCAGGGGCGTGGCCCCGCGGAGGGGCGGGAGCGCGGGCCGGGGGGGTTGGGGGATGCTCGTGTAAAACACGTGGGGGAAGGACAGGAAAACAGGGACTGGGGGGGGGGGGGAGAATTGGGTGGGAGCGTCCTCCCGCCCGCCTGGTGGCCCGCGGTGGCCACGGCCGTGGTGGTCTCGCTCAAACCCTGCGCGAGGGGTTTATGCCTCCCCACCCTTCCCCATCTTTTTTTATTTTTCGGCCGTTTTTGTTAGGGAAGCCAAGCTGTGAAATGCTGGTAAAGCAGAAATCCCGCCCCTCTTGCTCTCCCCGTGTGGGAAAAGCACGGGAAACGCGGAGGGAAACGCTAAACTCTGATTTCTTGGCGTTAACCGCGGTCGGAGGGCGGCTTCCGAGCTTCCCGCAGCACCCAGTGCCAGAAAAAGTGAGTTGTGCTCCCTAAAAGCCCATAGGCTGAGGGAGCATCCCATCCTAGGGTTGTGCTGCCTGGCTGGGATGCAGGGTTAGGAAATGGGATATCAGGAGCTTCAACACAACGGGACAGGGATGGATGTGAAGTGCACCCAGAGATGGTGGCCACCAACACCATCACAGTGGCCATCTCCCATTGGAACACCCTTTGGAAAAGCAGCTGAGTGAGAAATACCAGAGCAGATGGGTCTGGGCTACTCGAGCCGCTGCTCTTCCCACCCCCTCCTTGTTTTTTCCTGGGTTTAATCGGGATCTGATGATTAAATTTCCTCTTCCTGGTGCTGGCTCCTCCTGCGCCCGGCACAGCAGAAGGAGTCAGAGTTTTGGCCTGGCTGAGACAGAAGTGGGGTGGCTGCAGGTCCTTGCATGGCCAGACCCCATCCCAGGGCTCAGCTGGGACTTCCCAGCCTCATCCAAGCCTTTTCCTGGCTTCCCAAAAACGAGCCACACAGAACCACTTCAAAGCACCCTTGGGAGCTCTTTTCTGCAGCGTTATTTTGGGAGCTTTGGGGTTTCTCCAAGGCGAGCTCCTTGCAGCCGGATAACCCGGTTCTCTAACTGCAACGGGGCATTTCCATCCTGTTTTGCCCGTGGAAAACACTGGGATGGCACCTGGGATGCAGCTGGGCTGAGTGCTGCCCCCATCCGTGCCTTGGCACCGAGCCTGGGCTGCTCCTGTCCCTCTGCTCCTGCAAAACTCTCATTAAATTCAGTATTTGAGTTGCTGGTTTATTCCTCTTTTCCATCTCTGGTGTGATTCCCCATCCTTTGGATACCAGAAAGTCTAAAATTATTCCTGTCTTGGGCTGCTTTGGGGACAAAAGTGTAATTTCCAATGGGCTGGAGGAGGTGTACAAGAATCTGCAGCTCCAACTCAGCATCCTGATGTTCCCTTGGGAAAAACCACATCTCCAGGTGGGAAAACTGTGCCTGGACTCCATTAAAAATCAGCAACTTGTGGGTGACAACAGCTGCTTGTCCTGGGAGCAGCTTTCCCAGCACCCAGGCTGTGCCTTGGGCTTGTTGCTGGTGCCGAGCCTGGGATGGAGGGGTGAGAATTCCATCTGCATCCGTCCCTCCTCTCTGTTTTCTGAGCAGTTTGCTATGCCCAGGAGCAGCTCAGAGCAAGGAAGCGATAGCGGGGAGCAATTAGCCCTGGACAAAACACCCTAACGAGGCCAGGCTCCTCTGTGGTGCTGGGATTCCCTCTTGCAGGAATTCCACGGTAAAGTTCATTTCTCTGTGCAATCCCCTCTGTGGTGTTTCTCAGGCACAAATCTGGGTGGAAATGGTTGGCCTGAGCAGTTGTTAGGAACAGGGCTGGTTCGGGATGACATTCCCATGGGTCAGGTATGTGAGTGTAGCCAGCTTTTTTTTGGGAAGATAGCAACTCCTTTTTGCTCCTTGGGAATTGCAGACTGGAGCTGAACATCCAGACCTGAGTCTGATGAGTCCCAAACTCAGCAACCAGCATGGCTGGAGCACGGATCCTCCTCACCAGGAGCATCCTGGAATCACAGAATCATGGAATGGTTTAGCACCCAGCTCATCCCCATCCCTGCAGGGGCAGGGGCGCTGTCACGGACACAGCAGCAGCTCAGCCACAAACCCTGAGCTCCCAAAACCTTCCAGAAGGGAGCGTCCCCAAACCTGAACCTGATAAAACCCGCTTCCATGGTTATTCCACAATATTCCTTGGAATATCAGAACACCCCAGCCCTCAGTTGGAGCACCCAAGCTCCGTGTTTGCTGCAGCCGTGATCCTGCAGGTTTGATATCGGGATTTGGAGACAGACAAGACCACTGGGAGACTTCTTAAAGTGTGATTTCTTCTTCTTCTTCTTCTTCTACAGTCTTGTGAAGGAGTGTCTCCTCCACGTTCACCAGATGTTCATGGTCAGTGCTCACAAGACCACAGGTTACAGGGTTTTTTAAAGGTTAATGAGCCAATAAACTTCTGCCACAAAAGAATCTTTCTACTTTCTCACCAAAAGTTAATTATTTTGTTTTATACGTCTTTGCCGCAGTGCAAATCTCTTTCTTAGCCAATCATATAATGACACACAAAACTATTTGCTACGCTTTAAAACTTCTTATTACTTTTATAACTACTTCTATATCTTAACTTTAAAACCTTAAAACTTTTCGCTAGTAAGCTGAATGTCTTTCTATCTAAACTACAAAACCCACATTCTTGCCCATGGTCTCTAAATCCAGAGGCCTTTTCCAAGGTCTCAGGTCAAACCCTGCACTCATCTCCAAGCTTGGGCCTGCATGCACAGGATTTTGAGAATTTTCTGTGCTTGGAACTCCCACATTTTGGTAGGAGCCCAGCGAATCCCCGGGCTCACAGCATGCTATGGATGGCTTTCCGGAGCTGGGGAAGCGCGCGCTTGGCTGCCAAGGTAGGTTTAATAACGCTTGGTTAATACAGCACTCCCAGCAAACTCCCTGGGGCGAGCTCTGCTCAGGCCAATCTTCCCCTCGCTGTGAATTAATTACAGCCCTGATGGTTAATGACGAAGGAAAGGGATAGCTGGCAGGGTTTGATGTCCCTCTTCTCCTATGGAAGCTGAGTTATTGACTCCTTCCCGGGAAGCAGCAGCTCTTTGTTTGCATCCTGAGGCAGGGATCGAGGCTCTGGAGTGTTGCTGCTACAGGCAGCGCTTCCAGGTGTTTGCTCAAAGGTACTTGGGGTTTAGGAGCTGGGTGAAGCCAATAAATTCCAACGAGATTTATTCTGTAGGTATAACATTCCTGCTTCAAAGCCAATTACCCACACAAGTGGCTCACCACATTTGGAACTGGCAAACAAAGCACTGTCGTCCCTCTGCCAGGCTCCCCAAATGGATTATTTCTGCTTCGTTTTCGGAATTCCATTATGCCAGGCTGGAATTAAAGCAGGGTGGATTTGCTCCTCCACCATTCATCTCCACAGGCATCCACCTGATTTCCTCTTGTGCCTGGGAGTCCAGAAGATTTATTCCTGTTCCATCCATCCAGCGCAATGGCTGAAGGCAGCAATTCCCTACATGATATTTTTTGCAAGCCTGGCCTCTACTTTTGCCAGAGGGTGAGATGGGATACTGGGAGGAAATCCTTCCCTGGGAGGGTGGGGAGCTGCTGGCACAGGGTGCCCAGAGAAGCTGGGGCTGCCCCTGGATCCTTGGAAATGTCCAAGGCCAGGCTGGACAGGGCTTGGAGCAATCTGGGATAGTGGAAGATGTCCCTGCCTGTGGTAGGGGTTGGAATGAGCCTGAAGGTCCCTTTCCAACCCAAATCATTCCATGATTCCATGATTCATAAATCTGTGGCTGTGTTGGTGCCAAAGGGGAAGAAAAGCTGTGGGAAGGGGGGCTGAAATCACCTGTGATCACTCCTGGATGGGGTTTGTGAGGTGACAGGAAGACACGGCCAGGTAACAGCCACCTCCCACTAATAACAAGGATTAGTTTTTTAAGCCTGATGAGGATGTGCAGAGAGCAAAGGACAGAGCTTCCGGAAAGGCTTTTAATACCTTTGGCTGCCTGACATCAGCTGGGAGAATGAATGAACAAAGGACAGCAGAGAGGTGTAGTGGAGAGGTGAAAGAGCTACAGGGATGGGTCTTGCACCTTCTCTACTCCTCAGTGTAAATCCTGCAGTGACCTTGCCCTGCTGCCCTCAGCTTTTCACACAGATCCTGCCCCCATCACATCCCTCATCCCTGCTGGGGTACAAATCCCACCTGCTGCTCACCCTGTCCTGTGGGAAGGGGTGGGTTTTGGAGAGCTTTGCACCAGCCTCCCTCCCCCTGGAGGGAGGAAGATCACTCCACATGGCAAAGTCTTTTATTATAACCAAAATCCTAGAATTCTGGAATGGTTTGGGTGGGAAGGGACCTTAAAGCCCATCCTATTCCACCCCCTACCACAGGCAGAGACAACTTCCACTACTACAGTTTGCTCCAAGCCCCATCCAGCCTGGCCTGGAACGCTTCCAGGGATCCAGGGGCAGCCCCAGCTTCTCTGGGCACCCTGTTCCAGGGCCTGCCCACCCTCATAGGGAAGAATTTCTTCCCAATATCCCATCCATCCCTGCCCTCTGGCAATGGGAAGCCATTCCCTGTCCTTTCTGGCCTTTGTTCAAAGCCCCTCTCCAGCTCTCTTGAAGCCTCTTCAGGTTTTTGGGGTTTTTTGGGTAACCAAAATCCTCCCTTTTAAGCCACCATTCCCAGTCAATCGCCCACTTCATTTTTCCTCGTCACCCTTTAGAAGCCAAGGAATCCCTGTCCTCACCTCCCACGCTGCCTGGCTGCTCACAGCAGCAAGACCCACAGAGTTAACACTGCCCTTCCCCTTTTTCTCTTCCCTCCCCGAGTCCCATCCCACGAAATAAAACAGCTTTTGTTCCCCCTGGAGAATCTCCTGGCAACAGAAGCACGGAAGCTGAAAAAAAAAAGAAATTTAAAAAAAAAAATTCCCAGCCTCAATGACAGCTCTATCTAAAACCAACCAGCAGGATGAGGCTGTTTCATCATCGTTAGGGGAGAGAGCGCCGGGATAATGGGAACAGGGAAATCATTGCTGGTTCTGATGGCTTCCCAGATGGATAAATATCCCTGGCTAGCAGAGGGGGGACGCAAAGGGGGGTTCAGTTGTTGATGCATCCTTGGGAATCCTGACATGAGAGTGACATGGCTCCAGCCTCCCCCCTTCATGTAGCAACAGATTCCAGATTGTGGGATTTCTACAGTCAGCAAAGAGGCTCCAGCAGAGTTCTGTGGGCCTGGAAAAGGCCCAGGGATTGCAGGAGGGAGTTAGAGGAGCAGAAAGTCCTGTTTCTCAGCCAAGAATACTTTTGTCTTTAGCTAAACATCCTCCTAAGCTGCCTTTCCATGCCCCTCAGAGGCTCAGAGCTGCCCTTTCTTCACCTCTTTTGGGCTGCTGATTCCCAAATTTTCCTTTCACATCTAAAGATTCTCTGGGGTAAAGGCATGGGGAGCAAGAGCCATTTAATGGTGCTGCCAAGGCATGCACCTTTATTTATTATGATCATTTGTTCCCTTCCCTCAGATCACTGCCAGAGCCTTTCCACCTTCCAGACAGCTCTGTGATAAAACAGGGGAAAAGTTTCCTTCCTTAAGCAGCGTAAGACACTGTAATTCCCCATGTTCAGTGACAAACAGCCTGGTTTTATGGCCATTGCTGAGCTCCTGCGTTAATCAGTGGGGTTAATTGAATTGATGACTGTGCTGGCTTTTGTCCAGAGCAGCTGCTTCACATCATTAACCCCATTTAACGAGAGGATCTGCCTGTGGTCATTTCCACCTGGATTTCTACCCTGGGTGTCACTGCTAGACACCAGTGTGGCTTGGGACAGGGACAGGCATTTGGAAGATGCTGCTACAAATGCAGGGCAAGCTCAAAACAAGCAGCATTTCCTACAAATTCATCCCATGAATACTGGGTGGAAGTGCCCCAGGATAAAAGCAGAGGATAAAAGTATCTGCACCCTCGCCTACCTGCTATCCACATTGGAAAAGGGCTCAGGACTCAAAAGATAGAGGAGAAAATAAGAATTCCCTGGTTTTTAGAGGCAGAGGAATGGGGGAGAGAGGAATTAGACCAGGTTGGGCAGGGATTCGAACCACCTGATCTAGTGGAAGATGTCCCTGCCCATGGCAGGGGGGTGGAAGAAGATGAGCTTTAAGATGCCTTTCCAAACTATCCTGTGATTCTCTGATCAGCCCCGTGTAGCACAGCAAGAGCACAGTGCTGAAATTTGCCAGCATGCCCATAATTCAGGGTATTTCCAGTGATTCCAGGTGATCTCAAGCCTAGCTTGAGAGGCTGAAAAGTCTTTCAAGCCCAAAACTGTGCAGAGATAAAACTGGGGACATTTATTGCCAGGACCAGGGGGACAAAGCAGTAATGCTGATGCTCAGATTTCCCTCGTTTCCCCTGGCAGGGTTTGAAATCCGTAACCACTTTCCCTACTTCACCAGGCATCCTGGAGCAGCCTCCAAGGACGAGGACAGGGTGGCTGCTTTGCCACACAGGTGCCTGTCCTGGGTGGTTTTTCCACCCTGCCAAGGACGAAGAGCATCCCAAGTGAGTTTTGTCATTCTAAAATGATGTTGAATATCCAGGTACAGCGCCACACACTGCCCTGCCCGGGGCTCTCCTGACAAAGCCTGGCTTGTCCCAAGCTCTGCCTGGCTGAGATTTAAGCCAGTCAGAGATAACCACTTGGCTGTTCCTTCCCTCAATGCCTCCTCTGGCCTGGTGGAACACACTTCCTTTCTGTGTTGCCGGATTTGCTTTTCAATGCCCCATTATGTCCCAAGGTCACGGCGGATCGAGGAGTTTGCTCGGCTGCCCTGCAAAGAAACCGAGTCACAAGAATTATATTTCTTTTTATTCCCCCTGCCCCCAACTTAATAACTGCGTGTGCTGAGCCTGAATTGCTTTCTTTAAGCATGTGAGGGAGAGCAGTGAGAACCCAGCTCTGCGTTTTTCTTGGCACTCCCTCTTTTCTAAGCCCATTATTCGCTCTCCTTTTCTCCAGCAAAGAAATGCCCAGTTCTCTTCTTTTCAAGCTGGCAAGTGCCAGGATCACATTCCCAGTGCCATGGGATTATTAGCATGGATGTTGAGACCCTCCCTGCAATAACAGCGACCGCAAACCCATAAGCTGAGCTTGCCACCAGTGCAAATGGCACGATTCCCATTTTAAAAGTGGGAAAATTGGAGCGAGGTAGCTTTTATCAGGCTGCTTCCCTTGTGGTGGGCACCCTGCGGAAAAGATTTGGGATTTGTGTGGTCCGTCCGTGCCGGGGATGGAACAGCAGATGGGAGCAGCAGGGTTTTGGGGCAAAATGTTGGTTTCTTTGAAGGCAGCAGTGAAACGCCCGCTGGCTTTAACCAGCAGCCACACACGGCCAGGGCTGTGCTGATGGTCAGAGCCAGAGCTGGAGCCTGTCTGGTGGCGTCCCCTTGCCAGCTTCTTTGTGCTATTAATTATGGCCTTGAGTCTGCAGGGTTTCCAAGCTCTGTGGCTCCAGTTTGCCATGTGGCAAGGAGCTGGGATGCAAACTCTGTTCCCCCTGTCACGCTTCCCGACAGGTCCTGCATTATTTATGCCTCTGACAGCGCCCAGATCCATTCAGGGTGGTGCTGGAGCTCTCACAAAACATCCTCAGAGCAGCTTTTTTGTGGGACACAGCATCTCATGGGGTGCAGAAAGCTTCTTCCCTCTGAACATGGTGTTCCCACTCCTGCCAAGGCTCCAGCTGCAAAGCCAAGCAGCCTGACCGGTTTTCCACCTGCGAATTTTTGGCAGATCTCCTGACACAAAGCCGAGGGCAAGCAGTTCTTGGGCCCTGGCAGCCCCCAGATATCCCTGGAAACCTCTCTGCAATCTTCCAGAGGTGAGGTTTATGCAATTCCTTCTCCGTTACAAATCTCACCTCCCTGGCTCTGAGTTTTCATCACGTCTCCATGCTGATGTTTGCTGAAGGTGAGGTCCAAGCCACCACACTTCCTGAGGAGCCTTCAAGGGTTGGAATTGAGCATCATGGAGGTCCTGTCCAGCCCTCATGATTCAGTGGTTCTATTTACAATCAGATCTGACACAAGGATAAATCTGCACTGGCAAAAATTTATATGGAAAAACATCTGTAAATGTCTTGGCAAGGAACATGAGGTGCTCATACCTCATTAAACACCAGAAAACCCACATCAACGGAGATGTAAAAGTTAAAAACATCCCCAAATCCATTGCTGGGTGAGTTTTTTGGAGACTTTGAGACATGGAAGGAGCAAGTAAACAAGCTGGGATTTTCCCTTCTGGATGCAGGAACGTCTCGAGGGCAGCAGAAAGTGCGATCAATAATTGAGTGAGAAGCCACGCGGCTCAGAGCTCTCACAACGCACAGCCTGAGCATCCAATATTTATTTTCAAGCCTTAAATAATGCATTTGCAAATGCTTCTAACTGGATATTTTAAGGCAAACAAATTTATGTCATGAAAAGTTAATTGGCAAAAGCATCTCCAAAGGAAAATCTCTGACAACCATGGGAAACACCCCTCAGCTCCTCAATGCACTGGTCCTGTTCTTCCTCGTAAATTAGGGGGCAATTCCATAATTTCTAATTAAGGAATCATTTGCTATCAATTAGCCCATGTAAGTAGATTTCACTCGTTCCCCAAGCTAAATCACTTAAGCCCTGGCATTTCCTCCTTGCTGCTGCAGCGCCGGCGGCCAGCGGAGCGGTGTGGGAATGGGAGGCAAGGGCTGCTTCTGATTCCCATTTCCCATGGGAGCTGGGTGGGATGGGTCCATCCCCATGGGTCAATTCACTCTGAAGATGTGTGGCAGCTGCTGTAGGCAAGCAGGGGGAAAAAAAATCACCCATTGTCCAGGGAAGTGGAATGGGCTGGACTTCGGTGATCCAAGTGGTTCTCTTGCAGCTGGGAATGTTCTGCAATTCTGTGGTGGGAGTTGCAAGGCATGGAGGGGAGGGATATGTCCAGGACAGTCACAGGTGGCCCTCAGAGGGGTCCTGGGGCTCAGACAGGTGGAGGTGAAGGCAATGAAGCTGCTTCACTGCCTGCTCCCAGGCACTGCTGCATCCCAAGACACTGCTCAGAGTGGGCAACAGCTCTGGAGAAATGACCTTGGCCAGAGCTGGCACCTTCCCACGGGTGTTTGCTTCCACCTTGGCAGCAGATGGAGGGTTTGCTGTTAAATCCACCACAGCTCCAATGCTGACCTGTTCCCTCCCCACCTTGTCCTTCAGCCCTGCTGTTCCAGAGAGTGAGTAAACATGGCCAGGGACACGAGGACCACGGCTTCCAGTTTTCCTGCCCCAGCCTCATCCCACATTACAAACTTGGGGAGCAGAGCTGGCTGCAGCCCCCCCAGCCACCCCAACACCCAGCTCGGGGATGAGCTGCTGCCACGTCAGGCTTCTCCTTATGAAACCCAAAGAGATAAAGGTGAGATAAGAAAGGTTCATAACCTCTCATTACAGGACAAGATTTCTCATCTCCAGCCAGATCTCCTGCCTCTGATGTTTATTTGCTGTCCAATCCAGCATCCAGCAGGAGATGAATTTCCTCCACTGGGATTTCAACTCGGTCTGATCAGAAGAAATTTGTTTTGACAGCTTTGTGATAGAAACACCTTGGGCCAAACTCACCCCTGGTTGAAGCTCTCTGGGGTCCCTGGGGCTGCATTTGGCTCTGGCTGACTGGGAAAATTAAAACCAGGAATTAAAAGCCTAGAAACAGAGTAACCTGGATCCAAAAACAGGTAACAAGGGATGGCTTAGCCCACAACAGCCTCAAGCTGTTGGGAGCTTAGAGGGTAATGGGGGGAGAGCCAGAAGGAGGGAGAGGCTGGCTGTAGCTGCATGGGCTGTGTGACATTGGTGTTATCCCCTCCAGGGCTTAGGCTGGCACAAACACAGCCTTAAAAAATCATAAACTAATCCCAAATGCTCCTGTGCAAAACGAGCTGACCTGGAAGAACCAGTGCTACCACTTCTCCAGGAGCTGTTTCTTCCTGGGCTTTAGAGAGAACCAGGGTCATGCTGACACAGAGCCCTGAACATCCAAGTGTTGCTCCTCAATTTCTTTCTCATGGCAAAATGTTTGGACTGAGGGAGGTTTCCCCACCCTGCAAGGTTTGCAGGAGGTGGGAAGAGTGGGGAAGCACAAATGTGCTTTTCGTGCCTTGCTGCCCTCAGTTCAAAAGGCTTTCACCTCCCCAGGAACACGTTCACCACTCCTATCTAGTCCCAGCAGCTCTCGTGCTCGTCAGGAGCTGGGACAAACAGGAAAGCATGGAATTACTTTGATCACAGCCTTTAATACCTCAAGGCTTTATGTTACTCATGGATTGTGGGAGCTGGATGCTGTCAACCCAAGCTCAAGGATTTTTCCTAGGAGCCTGGTTGAGGTAACAGGCCCATTTGGATCCAGCTCCACCAACCCTTTTGATTTGGGTCCAAAACTCTTTTTTCCTCCTTGGAGGGTGGGGAATGGATGACATATAAACATTCCTATGGCAAAACTGCTCAGTTTTGCTGCATGGCTTTATCTTCAAGTAGGCCCACACAAGTGCTAGCAGAGTCCTGTATCCCTATATCCATCCCAACCCATCCCAGATGGATAACCGGGCTGTGGAAGTGGCAAAAGTAGCCTGGATGTTGGAGCAGCTGGAATGAGATAGGGTTGTCTCAGATTTTTTTCAACAACACAAACTAAATTTGGGATGAAAACACCACTTAAAAATGTTTATCAGGAATTACATACAAGCATCATAAAACTTGAGGAAAGCATAAATCTAACAGGAGTTTATAGGTTACAAAAATACTCACATCTCACTCTCCTTTTCATCCCTGTTTTTCTGCCCATAACTCACCCACTCAGGCTTCATTAATGACTCCAGTAAATCATTCCCAGGGTCGGAATATTGCCAACTTGCCTACAGCTTAATGGAACCTTCCACTTGACTCTCGTATTCATTATTTGCTTCACACTGCGGGGAAATACTCAAGTCTGACGTAATATCAGAGGGAGAAGCGCAGATAATGGGAATGGGAAGTTTAGCCCTGGTCCATTTGTAATTACCACACTGAGGGCTCATGGACTTTTAGGATATGCTTATTAAGACATATATAAATTGGTATTTGTTATATGGTGGATATATTATGCCCAGAGAAGCTGTGGATGCTCCATATGTGGAATTGTTCCTGGCCAAGTTGGACAGGGTTTGGAGCAACCTGGTCCAGTGGAAGGTGTCCCTGCCCATGGTAGGGGTGGAACTGGGTCAGCTTTGGGGTCCCTTCCCACCCAAACCATGCTGGGATGATTTTTATGCACTCTTATTTTAAGGCACATTAGATCCTCCCTGTCCCCCACCAAACCCAATTGAACTTTTTCTCTTTGGGGTCACTGGTCACTCCCCAGATCTCATCCAACACCTCTGGGACCTGCTGGAGCTCCAGTTCAACAAATACACATCTCCTGGTGGATTTTCCCAGCCCTGGAAAGGAGCTGTGACCCTCATGGACAGGAGGGAATGAGTCCCTTTGAGATCTGGGAAAGATCATGATGGGCTTTCAGGTGCCCGTATCACTCACTTTGAGGCTTTCACTTGGTCCTGAAAAAGCAATCCAGCTCCTTGTTTTCCATCCCTACAGACCATCTCTTGCTCGAGTGGGATTTTCATTCAGGCTTTGTGAAAGGAGAGAGCCACCAGAGCTGCCAAACCCTCAGCAATGCTCAGCCTCCCTCCCTCTTGCAGGCTCTGCTGCACCAGCCCGGGGGAGCAGCAAATTCAGGTGATTCAGGGGCAGTCACAGATTTTAAGCAGAGCATGATCACCTTTCCTGATTAGTGTCACGCTTCACTGGCCTTTCTGACTAATTCACCATTAACATTCCCGTCATTATCCTGAAAATGCCTGGCTCTTTGGTACGCAGACCTGGTGTATCATTTACTGAGTTCATAAAACTCTCCTGGGCTCTTCCCAAGTTTTTGGGAGTGGGAAAAGGGCTGATTGTGCAACCCCAAGGGAGATCATGACATCCTGTGACAGAGATGACACCTGAACAAGGAACAGGAATGGCATCTCCACTGGATTAAAAGTGTCTTGGTGCAGTGGGGTGCTCTTCCTCCACTGGTTTAAGAGAATCTCCCAAGAAAATCAGGATTGCTCCCATTCCCTCTGTGACAGTGTGGCTCCAAAACTTTGTGGCTCGAAGGGGAGAAGTTGTGGCTACACCTGGAGTCTGCTTCCTCTCTGCCCTTGTTTCCAGAAGCCTGCATAGCTCCTTTTCCAGGGATAAAGGCTTCCAGCCTCCATTTCTGCTACCCCTGTCACTTTCATGCAGCTCAAAGGGCAATTCTCAGTTTACAAACACTCGCTCACTCCCGATGGACCCTGAAACGGGGCACGTTCATTGTTCAACGCACGTGGGCGGCAACAGGAATGCAGAAGAAATTGCAGCATGGACCCAGGATCATGAAAACTCATTAATTCTTGGCTCCTTTACAGCTGCGCAGTCCGGATGCTTTTTGGTTCAGTTTAATCTAATCTGGATTGGAAGAGCTGCCCTTGAGGACGGGAGGATCATGAACAACTGTTCTTCCAACTCTGTTTGGATTGTGATTTCTCAGAGCAGTGAGAAGCCTTTTCCAAAGTGCTCTTAAAAACCATCAAGGGTGTGAGTGAATTTGTGATCTGAGCCCTGAGGCTCAGGTGAATCTGCTCTAATGACAGTAAAACTCCTTTTCCCAGAAGGGGCAGGTACTAATGTTGCTTGACAAGCAGTAAAGTTTTACAAGTTGCTGTAAAAGGAGGCACAGAGATTGGTTTTTTTCCCCCAAAAAAATTCCCCATTAGGTAATCAGGGGGAGATATCCCCCTGGACTCCCACCCACATTTGTGCCTTAAAAACCCCTCTCCTTGAGGATTCCCCATCCATACCTGAGTGCCCTGGACATGATCACAGACTCATTAGGCTTAAATTCCTAATGTGGACCAGAGCCAGGAGAGACAAAAAACTCATTTGGGATCCCCTCATCATGTCAGGAAAGGAAAGAAAGCATCAACCTGTTGTTTTGCCCTTGCCAAGAGCCCCTTTCCTGCAGGCTCCGAGTTCCAGTCTGCCTGCGGAGAAAGGCCAAGGAGTTTTGGGATGCTGAGTGGGATGTTATCCTGCCAGCTGTTCTCCTCAGGTGGTTTTGGGGTAGGAATTTTTGTGTAGGAATCAAATGATCCTTAGACTGTATTAACTGGAAAAGGGCAGAGCAGACCAAGACCCCCAGAGAGGGTGAACTGAGCCAGCAACAGCCCCATCTGATCTATCCCTGCTCAGCAAGTCCCTTTCTAATGCTAATATCCTGCGGAGAAATCCTGCCAAAGAATTGCTCGCATTCCTCCCTGCAACAACAAACCCACAAGAGCCAAACCCCCGGCCCCCCACATTCATCCTGAGCCTGTGCTTGCTTCAGGCTCTGCCTTCTGCTGGCTGTGTTCCCTTTCTCTCCCAAACTCACAGCCTGGCAGCCCAGCTCCTGGGGCAGTTTTTCTGTGGAATTCGGTGCAGGCACTGGGTGTGCACACCCATGCTCCTTAAATCCCAGCTCCCTCAACCTCCCTTCCCCTCCACCTCACCTGCAAAGCCTCAGGTTGATATGGGTCTGGAATTCTCACAAGGAAAAAGGTTCTGAGGGGGTTTCAGAGGTCTGAAGCAGGAGGAGGTCCATGTCCTCCTTCCCCAACAAGGCTGGATTGATCAGCAAGGGATGGGACCAGCCAAAGAGCAGCCTGGGAGCAGAGCAGAGACCCAGGCAAGCCAGAGCAGTTCAGGGCTAGAATCACAGAATATCCCACAGGGATCATCCAGTCCAACCCCTGGCCCTGCACAGAAACCCCAACAATCCCCCCTGTGTATCCCTGAGAGCTTTGGCCAAACGCTCCTGGAGCTCTGGCAGGATTGGAGCTGTGGTCGCTTGGATTTGGCCTAGGTGGCAGAGGAGGAAGGTGACCTGGGCAGCCCTGCCCTGCCTCCTGCCAACATCACCTCCATGAGGACCCTGCCTTAGGGGGCTCTCCCTTCAGCTATCACTGCTTCCCACGATCAGTTAGGAAGGCCTGGACTCCTTCCTGTGAGCAATTAACTGTAATTAACACACAATTAGAGGGCTTTCCTCCATTGTATCCAACCAGTGGGACTGGGGCCACTAATCATGGCAACCCCAGGAGATTGCAAGCCTGGGGTGAAGTTCTTTTGCGAGTCCTACCAAATTCCAGCTCCTGATCCACAATTCCCTTCTCTAATTAGGGTCCAGACACACAAAGAGACTGAACATCGAGTGGCTACAGTGAAAGCTCCCTTTTAATATGTCTACTTTTCCAAAGGGAGCCATTCCTTGGCGGGCTGGAGCGTGCTCTGGATTCAGATGAGCAAATTCCCACACGAGGAACAATTACAAGACGAGCCCATGAGGACAATGCCATGGTCTGGGAGTGAGAGTGAGACACTGCACGTGGGCTCTCCATTGTAGCTTGATGGAAAAGCAGGAACAAAACCCAAGTCCTACTGAGCCTGTGTTCCTGTACAACTCCAAAAATAATTGTTCTGGAGGCAGATGAGAACATAAAGCAGAATGAAAACACTTTTATGTTGTTCAGGCACTTAATCCCAAGGAAGAGTCCATTGACAGAGCATGGCAGGGTGCACGGTGCTTATCAGCCCCTCCATTTTCTTTGGCATCAGGACCATAAACAAGAACAGAGCAGCACTGAGTCTCTGAAGTCCAGAAGAAGTCTCCTGGCTTTGGGAGGACTCTGTAAACATCAGGGCAGACGCTATCTTAAAAGGCTCAATGCCTTTGATTATGTTCCCGTGTCAAGTTTCCTCCATTTATTTTTGTCTCATCGTCTCTAAAGTTGGACTGTGTTGCCTATAGAGAAGGTTGTGAACTGAAACACCACCATGAGTTTCTTCTGATGGAGCCTGAGCTCCAGCAGAGAAATTGGCACCTAGTTTGGATTTTGTCAGTATTCCCAGCCACAGGCTCAAAAAATGATTTTTTTCCTAATGGCAGAGCTTTTGTGGCTCTGATAGTCCAAGGTCATGCCTAAAGGCAAGATCTGTGAGCAGAGTTAATATATTTTTTAACCCAGCAAAACCCTCAAGCCCTCAAGAACAAGTAAAAAATTTAGACAGGCTGGGCTTTCACAGGATCTGTCTTACTATGAGGGAGTAAAGTTTTCCCAAAAAGACTTTTAGACTTTGAAAAATGAGAGTGGAGATTGTTCCTTGTTCATGTGACTTCACAATCTGGAGCTTCCAGTGAACTTCAGGTCAGGCTGGGCATGCAGCAAAGCCATGTGAGGTGATGATACCCATGTGACTCTGATGATGGCTGTGGGACTTGTGGACTGGATAGAGAAGGACCTGTAGGTTGGGATAGTGTTGGACCTGTGGGCTGGACGGAGGAGGATCTGTAGGTTAGGAAGGTGTTGGACCTGTGGGTTGGGTGGCATAGGATGCGTAGTTTGGGTGGAGTTGAACCTGTAGGCTGGGATGGTGTAGAATCCGTGGGTTGGGATGATGTCAGACTTGTGGGTTGGATGGAGAACGACCTTAGGTTGGGGTGGTGTAGGACCTGTGAGTTGGATGAAGGAGGATCTGTAGGTTAGTAAGGTGTAGGGCATGTAGGCTGGGATGGCATTGGACCTGTGGGTTGGATAGAGAGAGACCTGAAGTTTGGGATGGTGTTGGACCTGTGGGTTGGGCAGTGCAGAATGTGTAGGTGGGTGGAGAACCTGTAGCATTGGATGGTGTAGAATCTGTGGGTTGGAATAGAGAAGGTTCTCTAGATAGGGATGGTGTAGGATGTGTGAGTTGGATGGAGGAGAAACTGTAAGTTGGGAAGGTGTAGGATCTGTAGGCTGGGATGGCATTGGATCTGTGGGTTGGATGGAGAAGGACCTGCAGTTTGGGATGGTGTTGGATCTGTGGGTTGGATGGAGAAGGATCTGAAGTCTGGGATGGTGTAGGATGTGTGGGTTGGATGGAAGAGGATCTGTAGGTCTGGATAGTGTAGGACATGTGGGTTGGGTGGCGCAGGATGTGTGGGTTGGAATGGAGAGGGACCTGTAGGCTGGGACAACCTTGTTGCTGCAGCTCTGGCTCTGACCAGCTCATTGACGCTGGTCTGGGAGCTCCTGTGCTTTGCTGTGACCTCTCTGGGCAGGTGACCTCTCTCGCTGTCCCACAGGCCACCACACAGAGGGTGGGTTTGGCCGTGTGTCCCCAAGAGGGAATGTGCCCGCCACCCCAAGACCAAGAGGACTGTCCCAGGGCCCTGCTGGTCTGATCACCTTCTCTCCAGACCGTGGCAGAGTTCCCATTGCCCTCAGGGAGAGTGGGGACCCAGCCATTGTCCAACGCCTTTGATATTTTCTGTGACTGACAGGAGCTATTTTTGGGCCAGGAAGGTCAAAGTCAGAGCAGGCCCAGGGGAGGAGGGTGGACAACTTCAAAGCCCAGCTCTGAAGTCTCTATGGGCAGGAATCCATGTGGAGACATCCAAAACACCGCTGAGCAACCTCACTTTAAAGGAGGTTCCTGAACTCTGTTTTTATGGTGGAAAGATCTTTCCAGAAGAAGGTTTCATAACCCCCCCAGAAGGCCTCAGCCACTTGGCTTGGTCCTTCTTTGCTGTCAACTCAGCCCCATCTCCTCACTCCAGGCTGTGCAATGTCCCCTGCCTGCTCTGAGGGTATTTGGGATATCAAGGCCATTAAACTCTTTCCCAAGGAAAGTCACAGCCTGTCCCACTGGCTCAACCCTGCCACTCGCGATCTCTTGCATTAATTAATGTTTGCCATTAAGCACACACTTGATAAGTTAACAGAGGGAGGAAAACGTCCCTCGCAGCCATCAACCCCGCAGCTGAGATGTCTGCTCGGCTGAGCTCTCTTTATTCCATCCAAGAAATGATTATTAGCAACATAAATTTGCCTGGAACATCAAAAGCCACCCCTCCCTCCCGTTCGCTATTGGCACCTGGATGAGTCACACTGGCAATCTGAGATCTCTAAAGGAGCTGGCAAGGCAGGAGGGAAGGGGGAAGGGAAGATGTTGCTTTCCCTATTTTTTTGTGCAAGAGAGATGTCAAAGAGTGGTTTTTTCTACTGAGGAGCGTCTGTCAGCTGTGAAGTGCTGATGTTTGGGGTGGATGTGCCAAATACCTGCTAAAACCCAGGGCTCAGTTTGTGAGGGCTGATCTTGGTGGAAATGGAAAGGAAACAAGGAGACTGAGCATCTTCCTTGGGCAGCAAAATTCCACGAATCTGTCCAATATTTACCAGCAGCAGCAGACCTTTCTGCCTGGAAGATAAATAGAAAAACAAGTGAGAGGTCCTATTGAAAACTTGTCACTTTGGTGCTGCTGTGTTGAAGGTTTGGGCTCCAGAACCAGAACACCACCACTGCCCATCCTTGTTTCCACAGCTGACACACCCCTGTGCCTCTTCTCCCTCCAAAAATATCCTTATCCCTTTGGCGTTACCGAAATAAAGTCTCACATTTGCCAGATATATTTGACCCTCCATGAACAGTTACCCAGGCATAGCTTTGGGAAATAGTAATAGCCAGAATTTTTCCCTTGGGAACTTAATTCTTAGGAAAATTAATTCCCCTGACTCTACTTTAAGCACACGATTACCCTCATCCAACAAAGGCAAGGCAAAGACCACACAGTGCTTCCTGGAGCTCCCCAGATCCCACCCAGAGCATCCAGGACCTACATCTGCTCAGGGAATGCCGGGACATTGTGCTGGGGGAGCCTCCTGGACCCTGCTCTGGTGGTGAACATTGGGTGGGAAGCACACATGGCCATCAAACAGGATGTGGGAGTGGGGTGAACAAGAGCTGGATTATCTGGATGGAATGAATTTTATTAGAATGGATTAATAGAAGCTCAGAATCATGGAATGGTTTAGGTTGGAAGGGATCTTAAAGCTCATCTCATTCCAGGGCAAGGACACCTTCCACTGTCTCAGGTTGCTCCAAGCCCCAATGTCCAGCCTGGCCTGGGACACTTCCAGGGATCCAGGGGCAGCCAGAGCTGCTCTGGGCACCCTGTGCCAGGGCCTGCCCACCCTCACAGGGAAAAATTCTTTCCCAATATCCCATCTAACTTTACCATCCCTCAGTATGAAGCTTTTCCCCCTTGTCCTGTCTCTCCCTGCCCATGTCTAAAGTCCCTCTCCAGCTTTCTTTGGAACACCTTTGGATGCTTATCTCAGTTTTCAGCTGTCTCTCCTGACATCCATAAATCCTGTGAGCTCAGCCTTGACTGAAGGCAAGGCTCTCTTCCAAAACCTCTCTGAGATGCCTGGTGAGCAAGAGGATGAGGAAAGTGAAATTCTCTCCAGCCTCAGGAAAAGCAGGGCTGAGCTTGGCCTGATTTTCACCGAGCTCTTTCCTGCTGTTCAGGCATCACTACAACAGGATTTTTGCCTTGGTCTGGACACAGACATGAAGCCTTCCCTGAAAAATCTCTCCTGGGAGGTGTAAACTGGGAATTGGGTGGTGAATTAATGGTTTGACTCAATGATTTTAGAGGGCTTTTCCAACTGCAACAATTTCATGATTCTCTGGATGGCCCAGGCCGCAGCATGGTTGGACCTCCAGGGACAAATTCACCTTTCATGGGCATCCTGGCTTTGTCCTGGCTTTGAAGCAAGAAAACAAAGAGCTTTTGGGCTGTGGAAAAAAAAAAAAAATTCTGATAAGCACAACTCTTGTTAGAAACATGGAAAACTACTCGGCACAAAAGTGGTGAAATGGGGTTCCCCGCCCCATATCTCATCTTCCTGATGGCACTGTAATCCCATGGGATAACTCACATTCCTCAGTGATTTGCTGAGCTGTGGAGTGGACTTGTTTCCTGAAGGATTCACATGCTTGGCAAGGGAGGTTTAGGAGCAGTTTCTTCTTTTATTGCATTTTTTCGCTTATTGTTCTTTAGCTCGCTAATAAATAAGTGCATTCCAGGGGTTTGAGGTCACGTAAGGGAGAAGGAATGAAGGTAGGAAATGAAAATACAAAGGGGAGCAGAGCCACAGGCAGAGGCTTTGCTCCCTGGCTTATTTTGTGGCCAATTTCCCAAATTCCAGGCTCTTTCAGGATTATCTGTATCGTGACTCAAGCAAACATCTTTCCAGTGTGTGGGTCTTGAGCAGGTAAAATATCTCAATGTCACAGCAAGCAAAGGTGAAAAATATATTTGAATAAAACATTTTTTTCTATTATAAAAAGAATAAACTTTTCAAATATTAAATAACAAGTAATGGAATTTCTTAGGAGACATCAGTGCTCCATTTCTGGCTTTAGTAAGAAGGGGTGGAGAGCTGGCAGCAGTTCTCAATTCCAGCATCTCTGATGTACAAACCTGGGTTTGGTTGTAACACAAAAAAAAAAGAAAAAAAAAGGGAAACTTTTAGAAATCGAGGCTTTGAAATCCTAACAGGCTGCAGAATGGAGGGCAGGTGTATTAGAGTTTAAATTTAAAAGTATTCTATGGCTTTTATCCATGGAAAAATCCTTTACCAACGTAAAGGAGAAGTGAACCATCACCTTCTTAGAGGTCGGAGATTAAGCTCTAAATGAGTTTTTAAAACAAGGTAAACTCCCTTGCTCCAGGGCACGAACCAGTGAAGACCTGGAAGAAACCTCAGCCAAGCACAGTCATTCCCTGCCTGCTTCCAAGATCCTTATCCCTCTTTTGCAGGCTGGCGATGCCAACGAGCTCCAGGGATTGAAGAGGTATCAAACTACGGATTGTTGTGTGTCTGTTTCTAAAGATTCCTCAGAAAGGATGATGGAAAAGCACACCTCACTGAGTTTTTTGTCTGCTGCTCCTCTCATGTATCAGCTGATGAGCTGCCACAGCCCCAGAACAGGGCCAGGCAGTTATATTTCAGTTAAATGGGACGTGAGAGCGGCGTTCTGGCACCTCCACCTCCAAACCAACAGCAAGCTATTGATCGCTGAAGGAAATCAGCTAAGTTTGGGCTTGGAATTGGCAGTGCATTCAAATCTCTAATAGCAGCAGGGTTATTCCTAAACTGAAAAGGAGGTGAAGGCTTAATTACGTGGCTGAATCCAGGGCTGCCAGCGTGGAGAACTCTGGTGTTGAATGTCAGCACGGAGGCAGATTCCTATGGCCGGTTACAAATCACTGGGATTTATAATCACTTTATAGTCAAGGAATGCTGACAGCTTTAAATATAGTGCCATGCCTGTGATAAATTGCTGGCATTTTTTTCTTGTTAGCCTTTTGTAACTAAATTTAAGGTATCCATTTCAGCGTGATCCAATTATGGAAGCGTAATCGGGAACGGCTCCCCCTGCAAGAGGCCACATCTATTTTTGCCTGCAAAGCTTAAGTCTGCATTTCTGAGCTCATGATTTATGGCAGGCTTTAAATTAATAATGAGGCATCCATCCACAGGCAAATATTTGTATTTGGAGAGCCATTCAGGCCCCAGCCAAGGCTTCCCAAGCAGCCAAGGATCAGTTACAACAATGCCCACACAGATCCTATTTCAAACATCACCTGGCCTTGCACAATTAGCATCAACTCCTCCTTGCTAACAAGAGCCTGAAATTAATGGCATGTCAGCCGAAACTATTGAACCCCCAAAGATTCATTCCTAAGACCAAGAAAAAGGCCATATTTCAGCTAAATTTCTGCCAGGCTGCACCCTCGCCTCCGTTACTGATGGATAAATTTCCATAAATATTTCCAGGGACACAATGCAGGTGTCCTGCAGACGCTGTGGGATCAAGCAGGCAGCTGAGCAGGCACAGATGTGACCACACAGAGAGACCCCAGGGGGGTGCAAAGCTGAGAGGGAAGGGATAAACCTTCCCCAGGCTGTTTCCTGGCAAAGACATGAGTTTGGGGATGTTTTGAGCTGTCACTTCTCCTGCATTAATCTATGGAAAATACACTGATTTCATCTGGAAAGTGCCTGGAGACCTGCTGGTGGCAGAAGCCCAGAGCCAAATGCTGTTACCATGGTCAGAGTTCAAGAAACCTCCTGCAATTAGTCCTGACTAGAGCAGCTTGTCCTGGAGACAAGGATTTATTTATTTTTAAACAGTTGGGGCTGTTGCAGCCTCAGGTTACCTGTGGAAATTGCAGCTCAGTTTTCTTTCTCTCAAGTCACCATAGAATAGTTTGGCTTGGAAGGGACCTTTAAAGGAGTTGGACGATGCCATGAGGAGTCACAGCAATATCCATGGATAACCTTTCCTGGTTGGCTTTGTGAGTAGAGGCTTGTGTTGCCTGCTTGGTGATCAGATATTGGGAAAAATTTCATTGTGAAAAGAGTTGTCAATCCCTGGCATGGGCTGCCGGGGGCGGTGGTGGAGTCAAGATCCCTGGAAGGATTTAAAACATGTGTGGATGTGGCTCCTGGGGACATGGGTTAGTGGTGGCCTTGGCAGTGCTGGGGGAGTGGTTGGACTCGATCTCAGAGGGTTCTTCCAACTGAGATGTCTGGAACTGTCTGAGCTGGGCTGCCTTTATGGCTGAGGACAGGACAGGAGGCCTGAAAACGCTCCCTGATCAATCTGTCCCAAAGGAGACACAGGACAAGTGCTTGCTGAATGTCCCACCACGGTCAGTGGCAGCATGGGGAGCAGGATCTGGGTGTCCCACACTAATCCCTGTGCCATTCTTCTTCTCAAAAAGTCCATTTACTCCATGGCTTGGCTCAGCCTCCACCTGGAGTACAGCTCCTGGTGCTCACCTTGAGCAGCAGCACCATCACTGGTGGACATTTTTATCAGTAGTTAATTTAATGATACTTTGAATCACATCTGTGTGTTTCTCTCTCATTGGGACGATGGAAGAGTTCATTCACTTTATTCCTGATTTTTCTCTGGGAATGACCAGCTTCCTTTAAGATACTTTTCCATGCATGCATGGCAGGAGGTTCTTTGGGAAAAATGATGTCATCCATAGAGGTTCTGCCTTGTTTGCCAGGCAGCCCAGTGGGAATATGAGCACCACACAGCCCCAGCTGAGCCTCTCCAGGCTCTTCAGGCTGCAGCAGAGATTAATTGAGTGGTGAGTAAACACCTCTTCCCTGCCTGGCAGCCAGAGCGGAAAGCTGAGCTTAGCAGGGAAGGACAGCGAAGCTGTGAGTGATTTGGATCATACGGAATCACAGAATCCCAGAGTGGGTTGGGTTGGAAGGGACCACAAAGCTCATCTGGTTCCACCCCTGCCATGGGCAGGGATACCTTCCACTGTCCCAGGCTGCTCCAAGTCCTGTCCAGCCTGGTCTAGATTGGATATTATGGAAAATTTATTCTCTGAAAGGGTGGTCAAGCACTTGACCAGACCTTCCAGGGTGGTGGTGGTGGAGCCTCCATCCCTGGAGGGATTTAAAAGCCGTGTGGATGTGGCACTTGGGGACATGGTTGGTGATGGCCTTGGCAGTGCTGAGGGAATAGTTGGACTCTGACCTTGGAAAGCTTCTCCAGCCTTCATGATTCTGTGATTCAATGATTAAAGGTCCCTTGCTCTGCCCTGAGCTCATGACCCCCAGCACCCATCAGGGTGAGACAACAGCAGTGCTGAAAGCCACTGGCCTGGGTTGGAAGATCCATGAGGAAGGGATTTCCAGCAGATCCCAGCCTGGCTGTGGCTGTGTACCATTCTCCGTGGAGGAGCACACCCTTGAGGCACCTGCAAACGCAGCCCTGCCCTCCAGTGCTCATCTCCTACACCTTACATCCCTCAAAGCCTGCTCTGAGGTGTCCTGCACCTGGGAAAACTCAGGAGAGCACCGTGTTCCCAAAGAGCCTGGAGCCAGCCCCTCTGGAGAGGGCTGCATTTTCCTCTCCCTGTGTTTCACCCAGGGAAGGGTAACAGCCACTTCAGCCAGGCAGGGATTTTATCCAGAGTCTGGGAAAGACTTCCCCGCTCCAAGAAATGCAGCTGGGTGGTGTGGAGAGACCCATTTGCCCAAAAGTCCATTCCTGTCTGCAAAGCAGGGGTAGCGCTGCCCTGGACTGTCCCCAGCTGACCCCAATCCATTGGATATAATTCATTAATCACTCCTCACTGCTTATTAACATCATTAATGCAGCAGAGTCCGCCAGTCTTCGCCACTTCACCCTCCCATCTGTTCACGGATTGCTCCCTGGTTTTCACACTGCCTCATTCCCATGGCGCTGAACCGAATGTTCTTCCCTCCCCTCCGTTCTCAGCCTGTCTGCTGACAGCCCCAAACAGCCAGGCTGATCTGCAGCAAGGTCAAAATTATCTGACAGACTTGAAAAGATGGGTGAGCCTTTGCTACAAGACAGCCTGGCACTGCTGGGGGGGACGGATGACAGCAGCAATTTGTTTCTTTCACATAGGAAACTGAAATATAGGATTTTTTCCTAATTTTTTTTTTTGTCATTCCTGAGGTGCTCCTGAGGTGATGTTTTCCCTCCCCAGCTTGTTTGAGAGTTCAACCAGAAGCTCACTTGGTGGCCCTGCCCCAATTTCTGATGGGCCCATCCCCAGTGAAAAGTCATGTCAAACCAAGTGTGATGCTTTTCCTTCCCCTTAAGGATGATCTGAGGGCTTCTCGCCTCTGCCCAGAGCCTAAACTCAGCAGCACTGAAAGAACGTGCCCAGAACAAGCTGCAAACTCTGCAGGGCCAATATTAAAGAGCAGAAAACCAAAGACACCTGAAGGCAGGAGAGATCCCAGAGCTCCCTGACTCTGGGGCACAGGCAGTGGCTTGGAGCTGCAGCGCTGAGCCCCGCTGTGATTTTCAAGTAGCTCATTTATTCTGTCCTCACTGACTGCTCAGCTCTGCAATTATTTGTCCTTGGTTTTGCCAGCTCGGGACATGCAGCCTTTGCTTTTCCCCTCTCACAAATCTTGCTGTGCAAGGGGCAGAACGAGCCCTGGCAGCAGGGATGGCTGTTGAGAGGAATCCAAGGCTTCAGGGGGAATTTACAGAACCCTGCTTGCTTTTCAAATGGTCTTTTTCCTGACCCTTTGTGGCTCCTGGTCGGACAAACCGCCCCATAAAACCCAGGCACCAGTCCAAGGCAGTCTGCAGCACAGACCCAGACTGGGCTTAATTCTCAACATGCAAAGCCAGGAAACAGGAAAAATCATGGAACCCTTTCCTTTGGGGAGGAGATTTCCCACAGACATGGCTCAGGCTCCTGCTGGAGCCCCAGTGAAGCCCTGCTAAGAGCATCCCAGGGCACCTGCAGCACAGCCAAGCAGGTTTGCAAGGACTGGGGAAGAGCAGGGATCTGTCAGCATTGGGTCTTCCCAGCTCAGGGATGCAAATCCTTCCCCACTGCATGCTCAGAGCGTTGAATTTGACCCAGGGAGCATTTATGAGACAGCCCCAGGGCTCTGTGGTGAGATGATGCATGAATGCTGATAACCCAGGCCAGTTCCATGGAATGGGGCCAAAGGAGCCCTTCCAGGGGCTGCAGGAGAAGCTTAACCTTGAATATGGGCTGAGACAATGGCACGAGAGCTCACAATGCCCCCTCCTCATGATAAAATCAGCTTTTCCCAATCAACAGCAGCTTCAAGGAAGAAGAAACCCCACAGAACAATTTCTACCCCAAGATCCCCCAAATTTCCGTAATTTCAGCATCAAGAAAGATTTCGGTGACATCTAGTTTTGGAATAACATCTGCCCCTGGGGACCAAACCCTTTCAAACTACTACAAGAAACTGCAGTATTCCAACAAATCTAACCCTGAAAAAATCCCAGCTTCCTTGGCATCTGGACAGTTGGGGGTGGGGGGGAACCCCAGCAGATGGAGAAAGCAAGCAATCAGGGCAGAGTTTATTTTAATAAACTCTTGTGACTGCAATAATCTCAGCTCTGATTAGCACTGGAGATTAAAAAATGTAAATATTTACCAGAACATCTTCACTATCCTCGTGGAGTCAAAAGGGCAGTTTCTGCGTGCGGCGTGTCAGAACCCCTTGCTCTGGCAAACTCTCTCAGACAACTGCAGAATTATGCAAAGAGCTTCAGCATAATTAATTATATTCATTACAAAGCCAAAATATTGGAGTTTTATTTGCTTTCTGTTCCAGCTCTGAGTTCTCTCTGCTTTCTGCCTCTTGTGTGAGACTTGGAAGTCTCCTTTAACAAAAGCTGTGATTCCCACTTGGCTCGAGGAGCTGCATTTAATGAAAACTAACGAGTTGCATGATGCCTGCAGTAAATTTGGGCTGCCAGACCTCCTCTAAGTCCCTTCAGGAAGGATGTCTTTGCTTCTCCTTCATTTCAGCAGCCCAGAGAAGCCGTGGCTGCCCCATCCCTGGAAGTGTCCAAGGCCAGGTTGGATGGGGCTTGGAGCAACCTGGGCTAGTGGAAGGTGTTCCTAGGCAGGGGGGTGGAACGAGATAGGCTTTAAGGTCCTCTCCCATCCAGGCCATTCCATAATTCCATGATTTTGTAAGGCTAGGACGCAGTGTGGCTCACTCTGCAGTGGGGAAACATCTCTGCCCCGAGTTGCTGGTGACCCTGGTTCCCAGTAAGCTCTGGCTGGAGCCCATCAAAAGCAAACCAGAGGCCTGGCTCCTTCCCCAGCTTGCCAGGCACCTTGTTGGAAGAGGCTTAGAGCTGGTCTTAATTAACAGAGGTGCTGTGAATGGGCTGGTGCCTGTCCTGCCCTCAGTGATAGGATTACATCCCAATTAACCCACCCTGGGCATGGAGCCCTGCTGTGCATGTTTGGGGCAGGCTGGGAATTTGAGGTGAGGCACAAGGAGCAGCGTCCCCCTGCTGGCACATTCCCATCCTCTGCTGTCTTCCCACCTTTCTGATGTGATCCCACCTTTCTTCTGCTGTCTTACCACCTTTCTGATGTGATCCCACCTTTCTTCTGCTGTCTTCCCACCTTTCTGCTGTGATCCCACATCTCCCTCAAGGCACAGTTCCCAGTTTTGGTAATGAGCAAGAGCAGGAGACAAAGATGCCACAGGTGCCACCTGCCCTTTGTTCCAGGTCTCCAAACCCACCTTCCAGGGCCATTCACACCTGCCCAGGATGGAGGGCTTGGAGCTGCTGCTTTTGCTGCTGGGGTTGGGTCACTCTGGATCTTGGATCCAGCCTGGGCATGCAGCACACATAAAGATAACGAGGCAAAAAGCAGCATCCTTCTGCCCTTAAACCTGAATTTTCTCTTCCTTGTCCCCCTTGTGCCCCCATGGCTCAGTCTACAACACCAGGTTTAAAATCTCAATGGGATTTGGTCTGTTGCTGATGCAGAGACTAAGGAGGAATGGAAGCTGTGCACTGAGGGAGTGACACAGAACAATAAATCCAAAGAGGCTTTTTATTGCTTAAAAAAAACCCAACAGATGCCATGGACTTGGGTGAGGGGAAGGAGGGAAACTTCCCTCCCTCTCAGAGGGTGAGAAATGCCAGCAAGGGCCTTTCCTGGATGCAGGGTCAATCCAACCTTGTAATTGGGGTTGTTAAATCACGCTGTGAACAAAGATGTGGTGATGACTTTGCACAGGAGATGCCTCATTGCTTTCCCTGCCTCCAATGAATGCTTTTTGAGGCAGCAAAGGTGCTTGGAGGGGGGACAGCAAGATGCAGATCTCGTGACATGGCTTTGCTCTTACGGAGTGAGAGTAAAAATCGAGTCAGACAGGGTGCAATTCTTAATAAGTGGTAAAAGCCACCAGCTTGCTGGGTTTGAGGCAGAAGCTGAGGGGCAGCCTGCAAATCTTCCTGCTGAAGATCTCACCACCTGAAAAGAGTGGGGCTGGCAGAGTTTAAAAGAAAGAGGAGGAATCACTACCTCTTCCTGACATCCTTAACGCATCCAAAAAGATCCTTGGAAATACATTTTTTTTCAGGTTGCATAAAAATCTGGTTTGAGTTGAGCTTGTTTCAAGGCAAGCAGAACAAGAAGAGGCCAAGCATGATGAGTTCACACAGTCACTGCTAAAAATGGGGGGTTATAGCTGTTAGAAACCGTGGAGCAAGAAGCCAAGCGGGATTTTTTGACCTGCTCTGTCCCTGGATCCCTTCCCACTCCAAGCCTCGGGCTGAGCCTCACAGCAAGCCAACCATTTGATTTGGACTCCGTGCTGGGGCCAGGCCCTCCTTTTAAGTAGTGCTGAGCTGCTAAAAAAGAAAATACACAGCTCCACAAAAGAAAAGGAGCAGCTGCTCTTGAACAGCAGTCAAGAAGGACAATGAGTCTCCTCACGCCGAGAGGAATCGGCTTTTCCTTCCCACCCAGCCAGCGAAGGAAGGGACAGGCCTGCCACAGGCGCTCAGAGTAAACAGAGGTGAGCTGCGAAGCTGTCCCTGGAGCCCTCAAACAATGGGGCCCAGAGGGAAATGGAAAAGCAAATATTAATGTTTTGCCATGGCCCCGGAGAAAAGAGAATGCCTTCGGGTTGGACACCACCTTGATGACTTCCTCCTCCTCCCCTCATGCTCTAAAATGTCATCTCAGGAGCTGTGATTTCTTTGGATGGAGCAAGGGAGAGCTGAGGGCACTCTGCTGCCTGCTGTTCCCATGTCAGAGGGAAGGATGGCTTGATTATAAACTTATTTCTTCATTATAAACTTATTTCTGTGCCCCCCACTCCAAGCCAGGCTCCTCCTCGTGAAGTAAAAATCAAAAGCACATGAGGGCCCCTTTGACCAGCAATGAATCCCAGCAGCTCGGTGAGAGCAGGACAAGGAAACACAGGCACACAACTCCTCTTAAACCTGGCAGAAAGCGTGAGCAAAATCCCAGGGAATAAAAAACCAGGAATGTTTCCCCAGGGAGAAGCAGAGATGAGAGCCTGGATTGTTATTTTCTTTCTTTATCTCTCCACTGGGGACAGGCTGGCAGAGCTGGAGGTGCTCACCTGGAGAAGAGAAGGCTCCAGGGAGAGCTCAGAGCCCCTTCCAGGGCCTAAAGGGGCTCCAGGAGAGCTGGAGAGGGACTGGGGACAAGGGATGGAGGGACAGGACCCAGGGAATGGCTTCCCACTGCCAGAGGGCAGGGATGGATGGGATATTGGGAAGGAATTGTTCCCTGGGAGGGTGGGGAGGCCCTGGCACAGGGTGCCCAGAGCAGCTGTGGCTGCCCCTGGATCACCAAGGCCAGGTTGGACACCAGCGTTTGGAGCAGCCTGGGACAGTGAGAGGTGTCTCTGCCTGTGGCAGGGGTGGGACTGGATGGGCTTTAAGGTCCCTTCCAATCCAAAGTATTCCGTGACTCCATGAGGTAAATGCCTCTCCTGACTTCCCCAACAGCCCCTGGCAGGATCTCTCGGCCAGGCAGGTGACCAGAAATTGCAGTGGAAATTCAGGCCAGGCTCCTCGGGCCCCTCAGGGCTGGGGGAGAAAGGCTCCGGCTCCTTCTGTGCCTGCCCGGAGCTGTGCAGCACAGCTCAGCTCTCATCCTGGCCTAATTGCTCCAGAGGCAAACGAGAGCAAGGAGGAGAGCAGAGAGCCCTTGTGCTCGGCCATTTGATTGGGGAGGTTGCCATGGCAATGTAATTAAAGCCTCCCTCTCTGCTCTTGGAGGCTTTGGTCATGCAGGAGGCTGGGCTGCAGCATTTGGGGCTTTTCAGCTCTTGCTGGCTCCAAAGTGAGGTGTCCTCTTGGAATGAAGCTGTTTCAGCAGCGGGACCTCGCCCTGGGAGAGATGTGCCATGGATAAATGTTTGTTGTCTTCAAACAGCAGCAGTTTTTGTGGCTGGGCAGCTGCCAGGGCTGTCCTGCCCTGTCCTTTAGTCCCTCTTCTCCAGGGCAGCAGGGATGAGGGCTGGCAGCCTCCCAGGACACAGTGCCGTGGAATAATGGGACAGTTTATGCTGGAAAAATCTCCCAGATGATCAAGTCCAACCTTTAACCCGCTGAATCCCATGGCCACATCCATTCGCTCTTTGGATATTGCAGGGATGGTGGCTCCACCACTGCCCCAAAGCCTGACTGTTCCTCCAGTGAAGAAATTCATCCAAGCTGAAGCATTTGAGGCCATTTCCCCTCGTCCTATTGGTAGCTTTTCCTGGGAGAAGAGGCCAGGGACATCAGGTGGAGAGAGGCTGGGATGTGCACAGCTATCTCTGCTCCTCATAGCACACTGGGTTTGAGTCCTTCTGTCTGGCACAGAAGGAATCTCTTAACACACAATTGTTTTTTCCTTCCTTTTTATACACCTAGCTGAAAGGTCAGGTTTTTGCTGGTTTGGTTTTTTTTTGTTGTTGTTGGTTTTCTTTTAATAAACCTCCCAGCGTGGGATGAATTGCTGTTTTATCATTCCATCTCTCACATTCTTCCCCCAAATGGCACAAGATAAGTTGTAACTTATTAAAATCAGACGAATAGACTGAAAAGCCTCACCAGCAGTGAGGGTTTCTTTCCCTGTGTAGCAGCCAGTAAATTATGCTCTACACTGCAACGGAGCAGGTTCATTAAATTGTACCACTTTGATGTTATCTCTTGGGCTGAGTTGCGGGAAAGTCTGGGGAAACACGTGACACTTCTGGGGGGAAAACACTTGTTTTGTTCATTAGTATGCATTAAAGCCTGGCTGCCTGGGAGCCAGGCATCACCAAGTCAATAAAGCAGCTCTGATTTCAGGTGAAAAGCAATATCCACCCTAACAAGGCAGCTGTGAGCCACCCTCAAGCTCAGGGTTTTTTTGCAGAGACCTCCAGCAATAACCTTCATGCCCAAGTGCTGCAGCCCAGGGGCAAAAATTCATCCCAGCAGCTGCTGAAAGAGCTTTGTGTGACACAAAGTGCTGCAGGTACCGGCCCGGGGAAGCCCTAGAGTGAGGATGCTGTGGTGGGAATAATGTGGTGGCACACCAAGGGAAACAGCCTTGACCACCTCCTGAAATGTCAGGCCAAGGCTGAATTGAGAAATGATGTCTTTGAGGCAAAGACTTTGGGGAAAAATGCTGCAAACCCACTCCTTCCTGAGGTGTGGAAAGGAGCTCATCCCTCTGGGGCAGGCAGGCACTAAAGGATCCTGTTTTCATAGGGATGGGAGTGTTGGCATTTAAAAAAACAGCCTACATCCCACTGATACTCATTGCAGTGGAGAAGTCTGATCTCACCTTGAAATAATTGAACTTGTCTCTTGATATCTCAATTCCAGAGCAGGGTGGGGAGAAAAGCTGGAGCTGGCTGTGATGAGCAGCTCCAGCCTTCCCCCACTCTTGGTCAGAACCAGAGGAGAGTTAATTTTTAATGACACCGTGCAGGTAGACAAGATAATTTAGCTCAAACAGGGAAGGTGGTGAGGAGAGGAGCACAGAGGGTCAGCATCTTGGATGAAATTCTCACCTGGCAAAGGCGAGGGGACAGGGGAAGGTCCTGTGAGAGAGAACAAGGAGGCAAATGGGAGAGGTAAATGGGGAAATGATGGGGCTCTCTGCCACTGCACATCCAGGGTGCAGGGTGAGGATGGGGCTGATATTTCCCCCCTCCCCAAACACTGTGCTCAGCTCCAGCATGTCTCCTTGTGTTCCCAGAAAATGCAGATGTGCCTGTTCTCTGATGGATATCTCTCATCCCTGCAGAACACTGCAGACTGCTTCAATAACAAACATGAAAAAAAGGCAGCTCCATTACCATTCCCCTCTCTCTATATAACAATTTGTTTTGCAGCCTGATTGCCAGCAGCAGAGGCAATTTTGCCATCAGCTTTACGGAGCCTCCCTGCTGGAAAAAAAAAAAAATAATATATATATATATAAAAAACAACAGCAAAAAGAACACTGGGAGGTTGCACAGTCAAGTGCTCTGATATTAAATTGTGCTGAGGCAGAGATTGCCAGCAGCAGAATTCTGGGAGTTTTACGTGGATCCTCAGCATTTCACAGAAGCAGAGACAGGAAGGTGGTGGCAGCACCCCCAGCACACCCATCCCTCCCCAGGCTCCTGCCCAAGACGGTTTTGTCCTTGCCCTGATCTCTGCAGGGCCACGGAGGTCGCTGCACCTTTTGGGCACAAGCCCTTCACACATCCCATGGAAAATGTGGAAGAAGCACATATCCAGAGCTGGAAAACTGCTGAAGCCTGGAGAGCAGCAAATGGAGATGATGTGGCTGATCCTCATGGGAGATGGCTGTAATCAGGCTGTACTGGCTTCCCTGGGAAAAGTTGGGATGCAGGCACAGTTCCTCTTACCCTCCAAGTGTGCTATCCCAAAGGAATAGAGCTCAGTTGATCAGGCTGTGCTTTTCCTTTGCAAAGCCACCCACAGCTCCTCTGGGGAGAGGTGATGGTGGAGGCTTGTCCCAGATTATCTCCTCCCACCTCACAGCTTCCCCAAACCTCTGGCAAACCCAGCTCTCTATTGCACACAAGAGAGATTAAAAACAAAAAATATTTTAATTATAATAAAATTAAATAATAATTTTATTTTAAATATTTAAATTTGTAAATTTATTTTATTTAAAATTATCATTTTGTTTTATTATAATAAAAATGTGATAAAAGAAAAGCCTTATAAAATATGGTTTAGGCCCAGCTGCTCTAGCTAAGATAGCAGTTGGCTTGTAACTTCCCATGTAAAAAAATGGTAAGAATGAAAGCAGTTAGCATAACAAACTATTCTTGTAGAAAATAAACCAGTCTACACCTGCAAAACCAAGAAATCTGTCCCATGAGAATCAGTGAGCAAAATATGTAAACTAAGCAAAAATAGAGAAGTTTAATAGATGAGTAAAATTCTGTTTACTGACCAATGAACAAATGCAACAATGACAGTGCATTGTCAGCCAGTTAAATCTAACACAGTACCTTCTGATAATCCCATAAAATAAGACCCTATAAAATAAAGTTTTGGCTTTTCTGCTTAAGGAAACTGAGCTTGCTGAAATGTAACAGCTCTCCATCTCCAAAGGGTTAAAATCAACAGAGCTCAGAGCCCCTTCTGGGGCCTAAAGGGGCTCCAGGAGAGCTGCAGAGGGACTGGGGACAAGGGATGGAGGGACAGGACACAGGGAATGGCTCCCACTGCCAGAGAGCAGGGATGGATGGGATATTGGGAAGGAATTGTTCCCTGGGAAGGTGGAAAGTGCCCAGAGCAGCTGTGGCTGCCCCTGGGTCCCTGGAAGGGTCCAAGGCCAGGCTGGACACTGGGGCTTGGAGCACCCTGGGACAGTGGAAGGTGTCCCTGCTCACATGGAACAAGATGCTTTTGAAGGTCCCTTCTTACCCAAACTATTTTGGGATTCTGTGAGTCTATTTCAGTGCAAAGGCACCAGAGATCCAAGCTTTTGGAAACCTCTGCAGATTCCCAAATCCCAGCTGGGACAGCTGACAAGGTAATTTTTGTTTTAATGCTTTGGAAACGAGGGAATGCAGCCCAGAACTTGGCTGGGTGACAGTCATTGGTGCTGGCGAGCAGGTCACAGTAGAAGTGTTTTTAAAGAGAAATGTGATTCTCTGGGTATTTCCCCGTGGGTGTTCCTGCCATTCCCTGTTATTTCCGGATTGCAGCAGATGAGTCACTGCTGGCTCTGGAGGGCTGAGAAAGTTCAGGAGGAAAACCATCAGGTCCTTGGGTCCCTGGTGACCTCTACAGAAAGTCAGAGCTGGAGTTTTGCACATGGGATGGTGAGCAGAAGGAATTTGTCAAAGACCTGAAAGTGGTCTGAGATTGATGGGAATTAACAGCAGAAAGGCTCAGAGCAGGGGTGGGAAGTGAAGGCAGAGTTGGGAGAAAGGTGGAGTGGTTCTTTCCTGTTAAAAAAGGTGTAAAAAGTGAGGGTTTTTTTGGTTTTCCACAAAAACTTGAAGCGTCTGTCCCTTTATTTTGCTTAGTCTTTAAAAACAGTTGGTGGGTGAAATTTGTGGGGAGAAGCTCCCAGTTTGAAGCTTGGAGTCAGTCCCTCAGGAAATGTGGAGCTGCTCAGGTGGAGCAGCTTTGGGGTTAAGCAGCAGTGCCTGACCCTGTCAGCTGAACAGATGCCAAAGGCAAATTCAAAAAAGGCAAATTTAAAACACAAGAAGCCCCCAAGTCGTGGTTTTCCAAGCACCAGCTTTGGAAGAGGAGAGGCTGATGGGGGCACCTCAGAAAGAAGGAGCTGCCCCAAGTCCTGAGGCTGCTGCGGCTCCAGGCCTCAGACCCAGCCAAGCCTTTCCTGTGTTATCCCATAAATCCTGAGCAATCCCAACCTGCCCATGATGTGTCCTCTACCAGCAGGCAGGGAGTCCCCAGGGTCACCGACTCATCTGATGGGTGTCATATCAAATGCTGGGACAGCTCCTGGAGGGTCCCAGGCAGGGCTTTGGTCACAGAAGCTGAGGCAGATCTGTGTCTCCTTCAGAGGGAAGGCAGGGAAAGCAGCAGGGAGTTCAGGACGTCTCTGTATTATTTTCCTTCCCAGCCCAGGCTCGGTGCCAACAGTGCTGGTATAAATAATGGAGCGTGATGACAGGGACATTTTTAAAGGAGAACAAATCACCTGACTCCTTTTCCCAGCTTCTTTGCTCTAGTCTAAAGTGATGCTAATGAGGGAGGTCAAGCCGTTTCCATCTCTCCCTGCTACACAAGCTGGGACATTTATCTCTTTTGACAAAATAAAAAATAATAATAATAAAAAAAAAATCAGAACTCCTACAGTAGATTTTTTTTTCAGCTTGCATGGCTGGTGTGTCACTTCCCAGGGAGGAGAACTCTCCCAGGAGCTGGATGATGCCCTGGGGGATGCACCAGTCTTTCCCCACTGCCCTTGCTGCCTGCAGGGATCAGCTGGAATGTTGGATCCCGTGAGGTGCTGCCTCCAGGGTCACCTGGGGGTGTGCTGGGGACATCCCAGCAGCACTGGTGACAGGGCCAGCTGTCCCCAGGGAGGGCTTGGAGCTTAGCAGGACATGGAGGGGGGATGCCAGCAGTGTCTTCCTGCAGGGATATCTGCATCCTTCTTGTAAGAGGATGGCTTGGAGTGACAGCACCTTGCCAACCCTGACCTCATATCCCAAACGTCCCCTTTTCCCGTGTGATCCAAGCGGGAAGCACTCCCATTTCCAGAGCAGCAGATGCCAGACCACACACACACCGGACTCTGCTGAGTATTTGGGTAAAACTCGATGTATATTCACATCCCTGAAGTTTGGGAGACAACCCAAATTCCTAGGAGAGTGTTGCCTTTCCTTCCTGCTGTAGCTGGAAGTGGCTCAGAAGTTCCCAGCTTCCCTGGGCTCCCAGCTCCTCCTCTCCAGGCAATCTGGATGTGTCCAAAGGGCTGGGACACAGCTGGGACACAGCCCTCAGGGGAAGATGGTCCCTCCTCCAGACAGACTGGATGTTCTCAGGGAGGATTCCAAAGGAGCAAAGCTCAAGCATGAGGAGTTGGCTCCTCCAGGGTGCAGCTCCTCATGGAAGTAGTCGATGAATATTGAAATGTTGAAATGTGGGAAGCTGAAAATGGTAGGAGAAGCAATTCTTGGGAGATCAGAAATCCCAGAATGGTTTGGGTTGAAGGAGACCTGAAAAAACATTCGGTTCAACCCCTGCCATGGCAGGGACACCTTCCACTATCCCAGGGTGCTCCAAGCCCCAGTGTCCAACCTGGCCTTGAACACTTCCAGGGATCCAGGGGCAGCCACAGCTGCTCTGAGCACCCTGTGCCAGGGCCTCAGGGATTTCTCTGGCTGTCGGGTGGAGCAGTTCAGGACAGGTGTAAAATGGCTTTTGTCACCCGTGAAAAGCTTCATTAGGAAAGAGCAGCCACTTCCAATTATCCGTGCTGAGCCCTGGTAAAATTGTCAGGGTGAAGTGAGAGCCTGGAAAATGAGGATTGGCTCCTGTTGGGCACCTCAGCATCGCTCCCCATCACCAAAACCTCTCCTCCGTGACCAATAAACCTCTTGCAGGTGGGAGTGGCTCTGGGCAAGCTGGTGGAATCCCAGAATGGGTTGGGTTGGGATGGGTTGGGTTGGGTTGGACCTTGAAGCTCATCCCATTCCACCCCCTGCGACGAGCAGAGACACCTCCCACTGGAGCAGGCTGTTCCTGGGGTCCAGACCTGCTTACAGTCATGGTTCACACTGGAATATTGCTGTACTTAATGAGAGAGCGGTGATTTTGTTCTGTTCTAACAAAATATATCCCCATGGACTGGTTTGTGTCCTCTTTCAGTGCAAATTCCAGACCAAACCATCCTGAAAATGCCATCCTCTATCCCTCCTACAGGGCCAGCAACACTGGCAACCTCTAATACCCCCAGACCCTGGCTCAGTTCCTTAAAAATGATGGAAGATTATTTTCTTACCTCTCAAATCTGCAACTCTACAAGCTCTACAAGGCTCTACAAGCCTAATTTTTTTTATTTTTTTTATTTTTTTTTAACAAGGAAAGCCAAAATTAACAATTAATCAACCTCCCCCAGGGCTTCAACAGAATAATTTAAAATATCTTAGGAAATGCAGACAGAAATAGTGGTGACACTGTCTGTCTCTCAGAAGACCTGACTTCTTGCTTTATTCTCACAGATTTCTGGCTGATAACAAACCTCTAAGAAATATTAATCTTTTCAAAGACTAAGACAGAAAAAAAAAAGCCTGAAACTAGTCTAAATTCCCTGGAGCCTTCCCATTTGGTGAATGGGATCCGTGTGCTTGACACTAATTAATTAATTTCCTCAATTTAAATTGCTTCTTCTGCACCCCCAGTCTACAGGAAAACTTACAGCAGACCTGAATGCATAAGAGGGGAAGCAGAGTTTATTTAAGGTACTGTTTAATAGCAGCATTTTTTATTTTTTTAATTTTTTTAATTTTTTTTTGGCTTTGGGGTTTTTTGTCTGTTTTGTCTCCCAGATTGGGTCTGGTGTCCCGGGATGCAGCAGCTTGGGAAATAGTTCAGCTATTTTTGACCCACCTGGAGTTGGGGATGTGCTGGGAACGAGTCTGAAGCTGCCAGAGGAGCAGCAGCCTGGGACACGGAGGTGCTGCTGCCTCTGCTGAACCACGCTGGGGTGATGGGAGCCACGCAGGAATCACACAATTCCAGCCCGGCTGAGGTGGGAAAGGACATTAAAATCCATCCACTTCATGGGCTGGGACACCTTCCACTGCCACAAGTTGCTCCAAGCCCTGTCTAACCTGACCTTGGACAATTCCAGGGATCCAGGGTCAGCCAATGCCCCATCATTCCGATATCTATAATGATTTTTAAGGGGATCTGATCCAGGATTGACCCCTAAAATGAGGCAGAAAAGCGCGTGGAGGTCGGGAGCTTTGAGGCCGGCCGTGCCCAGCGAGCCGGGGCTGCCACCACCCGGGCGGGGACAGCGGGGACACCTCGGGCTCGGCTCCATCCAGCGATCCAAGGCTTCCCTCTAGCGCCACGACAGCCAAAGAGCAGGAGCCCCGCCGAGGAGGAATTCCAGCATCCGTCGGGAATCCTGTGCTTGCACCCGGCATTGGATTGGTTTGGGATTGTCACCCTTAAAAACCTTTAAAACCCGGGTTCTGTAGGTGGAACCCCGCGTTCTCCCGCTTGTGCTCCCACAGCACCCATGGGGTGGAACGGGATGGGCTTTAAGGAGATTTTCAACCCATTCTGATTCCATTAAATTCCTGATTTGCGCCCTGGTTGTGGCAGCGTAGGGTGAACAAGAAAAAACCCCACCAAACTCCCCATGGGTCAGCTCACACCGCTCCGTGTTATTTACTTTACTTATTCTGCACACCAGCTTTTTACTGAGTGAAAATGGGAATAAAGGCATCCAGAACCCAAAGGGCACGCATTAAATGGGGACAGCGTGGAAACACACGGGGTCCCAAGAGAAAAAACCTCGGATCAGGCTCAGATTCTGAGGGAAGAGAAGGGCCGGTGCTTTGCCAGACTTCAGAGCTGCCAGGGACTTCTTCGGGTTCCCGAAATCCCAGAGCAAGGTTTGTCCCTGCGCCATCACCAGGTGGCCCTAGAAAACAGCTTTTGCCTGTCTTGCCGAGCCTCCCGAGGCTGATTAAACTCCACTGCTTTTGGATTTTTTTGGCTTAAAGGAGGTAAATGTCATCTGCATCTGCCAAGACCTCGGAGGGCAAATTTCGGCCCTGACCCTCTGGGGCTGGTTTGGACTCGGCTGCCGAGCGCAGGGGGAGGTTTCTGCACCACGGGGAATTTGTTTGGTATCAAAGTCCCTTTGGTGGTGATTTGTGGCCACGGGTGACACCCCTGGGAGGTCACAGGGGTGTCCAGCACTGCTGCCTGCCTGGCACGTGGGGAACATCCCAAGGGACAATTCATTCCAGGGAGACACGGATTGCAAGGAGAGGGGTCGCTTTTCAAACCCTTCCCTGGCCAGGGAGCACAAGCACGGCCTCTCCCCTCCTCCTCGGGAATATCCCATGGGAAAAACACCCCGCAGCTGTGCCCTTGGAGGAGTTTGCCCCCGAGGGGGGGCATCCAGGCCAGCCCATGGATCTCAGCTGACCTCGGGTGGTGAAGTGCAGGATGCTTTAAAGAAATTCCTGCTCCAGCCCTTAATGCGCTTGTCCAGCCAGCCAGAGAAACTTCTGACAACACAAAAGGCCAAAAGAGGGCAGGCAGCTTGTAGCTCAGATTGCTTTCCCTGCCCAGCAGGCAGGGATGTGCAGCTGGGAACAGGGACACCTTCCACTATCCCATCTGAACAATTCATCATTTGAACAATTCCAGGGATCCAGGGGCAGCCACAGCTTCTCTGGGTACCCTGTGGCAGGGTTTCCCAAACCTCACATGGAGGAATTCCTTCCCAATATCCCATCTATCCCTGCCTGTGGCACTGGGAAGCCATTGCCCCTTATCCTGTCACTCCAGGACTTTCTCACAAACCCAAAGTCCATCTCCAGCTTTCTTGGAGCCTCTTTAGGCGCTGGGATGTACTGGGACAAGGTTTAGCCAGTATTTGATGCTGCAGTCACAGCTCTGCTTCTCTGAAGAAAGGAAGGATCAGGCAGCCCTTCCCTCCCACCTGGCTGAGCCCGGATACCAGATCCCCTCTGCCTGCAGGGGGATAACCCTTCCCCTCCCCAGCTGGGTAAATAACTGCTCTGAAAAGCTTGAAATTGAGCTGTCCCACCCCCGGGACACTGCCCACAGCACCCTGGGGACAGCAGGGATTCTCCCTGTCCCCAGACAGCCCTGGACAAGCCTCATCCTTCCTCCTTCAAGGCTTTCTTTTTCCTCAAGCCGCTGCTGCAGGCGGAATTTGGGGATTCCTTGCATTGGTCAGATGTGGATTAGAAGCTGAGAGCTGACTTTCTCTTTGGTCCTGGTGCATTTCTTCCCCCTAAATCAGACCCCAGCTGAGCAAAGTAGCTGCAAACAACCCTGAACCTGCCAAAGAGCAGGATTTCACCCCTCTGCTCCCCCCATGGAGCAGCTCCTTTAAGGCAGAAAAAATAAAATCCAACCCATCAGCCAAGAAATAATAAAAAAAAGGGCAGGCAGCAAATAAAGTGCTCTGACATTTTGGGGGGCTAAGCAGAAATTTGTGGTGCAAATCACCTGAGGAGGCAATTTGAGATGCTGGCGAGCCCCGGGTGATTCATGAGCCCTAAATCTCCACCAGCCTTGTGCTTTCCCTCTCTCCGCAGTGCTTGCAGCTTGGAAGGAAGATTTACTGCCCTGGGAATGGGTGCTGGGAAAATGAGGGTTTTTCTAAGTCTCCTCTGCTTATCACTGGCAGCAGGGCTAATCCACTTTCCTTCTTTTTTTATTTATTTTTTTTTCTTTTTTTTGGCTTGGGACAGAGTGTCACAGAAAAATTACAGGGTGAAATCTGCGTGGCTGACTCCTTCCCCAGGCAAGACTGCTTCGGTCAGGAATTTTGCCGCGGTAGGAAGGAGCAATTATTATCCAGAATTGTTCGGGACAGGAATGAGGGCGGGGCCAGGTTGGATGAGACTTGGAGCAGCCTGGGACAGCGGGAGGTGTCTCTGCCCGTGGCAGGGGGTGGAACGAGGTGATTTTAAGGATGGTTTGGGTTGGAAGAGACCTGAAAAAACATCTTGATCCACATGGAACACCTTCCACTATCCCAGGCTGCTCCAGTGTCCAACCTGGCCTTGGACACTTCCAGGGAACCAAGGGGTCCCCATCCTCACAGGGAAGGATTTCAGCCTGTCGTGGTTGAACTCAATGATCTTAGAAATCTTTTCCAGCCTAAAAGACTCTGATTCCTTGGCACTCTTCTGAGGGCAGCAGGGATTTGGGGAGCGTGGAGTCCCAGATGCAGCAGATAAACCCAAAAAGCTGCCAACACCTCAACCCCTGCAACGCTCACAGGAGGAAATCCTGCTGTCCTCGCTCTCCACACCACAGGATTTTGTTCCAAGGAGCTGGTTAGGACATCCAAACCTGAGCACAGGTGTTCAGGGGAGAACCAGAACTGAGGTTTGGCTGGACCTGGAGTGTGAGGCAGCTCCGTGTCCCCTCCTGGTGCCCTCAGCAGCAGCGGCGGTGCCAAATTGACTCCTGACATCTCTGCAAATCTCAGGAGCTCTGTCCCTGCCTGCTCCAGTCAAAGACACAGTTTGTTCCTCCTGCCCAATTTCATGGCTTGGTGAAGGGAAAAGGGACGGGCAGAGTTGGGGCTGCAGTGAAAGGAAAGCACAAGAAAAGAGATTTCTGGTGAAAATCACAGCCATGGGTTAACTGCGAGGCTGCGCTTGGTTTGCAGAGGACATTTCCAGGCTGATTTCACACCTCTTTATCCAGCAAAAATCAGAGAGTCACGGCATTCTGCCCCAGGATGCTGAGAAGGATAAAAGCTTGTAAAGCTTCAGCATGGGTGCGAATTCATGAAATTAAAAAAAAAAAAATACCATAATAATAATAATAATAATAAAAAAACTTCTAATACATGCCTGTCCTGGTCCTGTACTCCCCCAGCTGCCTCCACTCCTGGCTGCTGGACTACCTGGCTTTTGGGCTGCCTTGGAAAGGCTTTTTTGACACCAATTCGTTCGGAGGAAGAGTTCGTTCCCCCTAGGTATGTGGCTGTTTTGGTGTTTCCTGGGGGCAAAGCTGTAAAAGTCAGCTCCGTGCTGGTCCTTGGAGGACTTTGCTTGGCCTGAGGAGGCATCTGAGGTCATGAAAAGGAGCTGAGCTGCTGCTGTGCTGCAGATGAACGGATTATTTCCCACTCCTGCATTAGGAGCTCTGTGGATTTAGTAATTTTTCCACTATGACGCTGCTTTTATCATCCCTCCAGCCCTTTTCCCACACATCCTTCCATCCTCCATCCACCCGGGAGCACCTGGAGACGCCTCTGAGCCACCAGACCTTGGTGTTTATCCCAGGCGCTCTGGGAAGGAGCGGGTGGGGATGGAGGGGAGCTCCCAGAGCAGGGTCGAAGGCTGCAGGGTGAGACAAAGCACAGGAAAACACCCACGGGAGGCTGTCTCCAGAAGCCACTGGAGAAACTTGTGCAGAGGTGTGAAGGGAGCGCTCAGAGGGATCACCTGGTGTTAAATGTGTCCTTCTGTCTCTCCTCGTTCCCCTGCCCTCCCCCATTAACCCTTTCAGGGAGGTGCCGGGCTGTGTCCCCCAGCCCTCAGGAATCCAACTCTGCCTTTCCCAGCAGGAAAGAGTCCCGTTAAATCCACGCTGCCCTTTTCCTTCGGAGTTAATATCCCACGGGAATCCCAGGCTCCTCAGCCCTTAAATGATCCCCACAGCACCTGGTCTCCTTACTCAGCGAGTGGGAAATCCTTGGAAAGGAAAGAATGGATGCTGACTACGACAAAGCTTCCCCATGGTCTTTCCCCCTCCATCAGGGCTCGAAATCTGGGATGGGCGTTCCCTACACGGTATTTCCCATTGCTGCCTCTCCCAGCTCGCTCTGTCCCGGGAACGCAGCTCCTTGGACAGAGCAGATCCCTGAAAAGCTGGGAGAAGAGGGGAAGAGCCCCCCAGAGCAGCTGGAGACCCCGATCCCGTGCCTTGTCCTCCTCCAGAAGCGCCGCAGCTCAAGCGCTGTTCCCGCATCCCAGGCATTAGATGCCATTAATTATCCCCAGGAATGGGGACAGCCCTAATTACAGCCCCGGCCCGTTCGCTTTGTTTGGGCTGGTGATTGCCTTGAACAGACAGCAGCAGATCGGGACAAGTGATGCCACAAAAAAGGAAGGAGCAGGGGAGGGAGAGAGGATCCTGCGTGCTCCAAGAGTTGGGATGCTCCCTGCAAACCCATTTCCCCCCCTCTCCGGCTCACGAGAAAGCTCCGGCAGAAGCTGCTGCTCCCAGGTTTCGCTTTGCCCGGGTGATGAAGGGCTAATTGGATGCAGATTAAAAATCACTATTAGGGATAATCCCTGCGCGGCCGTGGAAGCGCGGGGAGCATCCCTCCCTTAGCTCCGGGACTCAGGGGCCCTTTATAGTTCCCTCACCCCCGGAAAAAAAAAGAAAAAAAAAAATTAAAAGAAAGATAGTTGGAAGCCCATGATGAGCTGGGGGAAGGGAGATGGGATGGGGGAAATCTGGGAAGAAATAATTGCCGTGTCTGAAAACAGTTACTATGGCAGCGACAGCCTTGGCGCGCCTGAGCGAAATGTTGGGAACCAGCAGCGGTCCCTTTGTCACATCCTCAGCCGCACATTTAGATGCTAATGCTGCCTTTAACCTTGGCTGCTTAACCTTGATAGAAGGGGAAGGGAGGCCATGGGGGAGAAAAAGCAGCGAGAGGCGGGGTGGTTTATGGAAAAGATGGGTTTCCTCTCCCTAAATTCGCCACCGAATGGGCTTGGCAGGCTCCTCTCAGCTGCGATTAACGCTGTCATTTCTGCGTTTAATATTCCGCCGAGGTTTCACCAGCTTATTTTATGGATAGCTGGCATTAGCCGCAGCATAATTCACCGCTGAGACGCTCCCGTTTATGTCCATCCCCTGGGGATTGTCTCATCTGAGGCCGGTTTGGAGAACATCCTCAGGTTTGATCAGCCTGGCTATCTAATCTCGCCTTTATTTAGAACCGGCGCGGAAACAAAGGAGGGAAAACTCCCCGTTAGACTTTGGATGGCGGGGAAAGGAATTTTGGTGGCCTGTGTGGTTTTTCTTGAGGCTCCAAGCCGTCTCCAGCAGCGGGATGAGGGAAGAGGGAGGGGAGAGAGGGAGGGAAGGAGAATTCCCTGGGGAGCGCTACCTGGCTGAAACAGCATCTCCTGCACTCCCGGCCCCGAGCTCGGGCTCACAGCCCAAAGGGAAATCGCTAAATCCCAGCCCTATTGCACACAGATCAGCCACTAATTCTGGGAGCAGCCCGGGATGGCCTCGCTTTGGGATTATCCTTCACAGCAGCCTTTAAGGAAGCTTTTGCTGGAGCGATTCAGGCAGAAGAGATGAGAGCGGTGCCAGTGCCGGATCCGCCACTCACAGATATGACCCTGTTCTTCTCTTTCTGGCTTATTTAAAAATATTCTTCTTTAATGCTCCGGGTCCTGGACTCAGGTGATCACTTACAGCTTTCTCCACGTGCTCTCCGAACCTCATTTCTTCGGCGTGGTGGCAGTGAAGCCTGAGCTCAAAGATCACTCTGGGACAGCCCGGCTGCACAAAATATTTCCATTTTCCAGCCCATCCAGTGCCTGTGGCTCGATTTTGGATTGGCAGTGCCGCCTCACTCGTGCCAAGGAGGTTTTCTACCACCTGCATGATGCCGGGCACAGAGTTCCCTGCTTTATTTCCCGGCTGTCACCACATGGTGATTGCCACAAAACCGTGCCCAGTGTCACCTCCGAGGGCCGCAAAAGCAAGCTGCCTGCATTTTTAATGATGGCATGTGCTAATAGATAGCCTTAACTCCACACAAAGCATCCACACAAAGCATCCTCGGGAGGAAATACGAATGTGAGGAATGATCCCACTCCAGCCCGACAAATCCTCACTGCACACTGAGGGGTGAAAGCACCTTAAATTAAAAGCAGTATCTGTCTTCTGCAGTGCACTTCTTTCTCTGGGGCTTTCTGGCTAAGCTGTTGCATAAAGTCGATATTTATTTTACAATGCAAAAGATTGCAAAATATGTAAATATTTAATTTATTTTTTATTTAATAAAATAAAATAAATTTAATAAAAAATGAATAAATTTAATTTATAGATATAAATATATAACTAATATATTATATATATAAATATATTCAATTATATTATCTATTATATGTTATAGGTTATCTATTATATATTATCTATTATCTATGTTATATTATCTATTATCTATGATATAATATCTATTATCTATTATGTATGACATATATATTATATATAGATATAAATAATATCTATAGATATATAAATATAAATATATAAATATATAAAGGATAGATATATTAAATATATTTTTATATATTTATATACTGTAAATATATAAAGGATAAATTATAAATATATAATTATAAGTCATATAAAAATAAATATATAAAATACATAAACTGTAAAATTGCTGTAAAAGAGGCAATGGGTAACATTGTAGCAAAACCAGCCTGCTGCTGCTTTTTGGCTCGGGAGTAAGAGCAGAAATAAAAGTAACAGCTGGACGGGATTTGGAAGAGCCTGGGGTAGTGGAAGGTGTCCCTGCCCGTGGCAGGGGGATGGAATTAGTTCTTTAGCTGGAAGTGGATCTTGAAGGTCCCTTCTGGAATAACTGGGACAGAAGTTCCATGGCTCAGCAATCAAGCCGTGGAGACCTCAGGAGCTTTAACAGGGGTTGAGGGCACTCACAGAAAAACCCAAAAACTTTACAGAATACGAGACCCAAAAAGGCATTAACAGCGGTGATCAACATCAGTGCCAGCCCTGCCCTGGATCCAGCACGGGTTTTCCCCTCGTGGCATCACTCTGCTTTGGGATGCTGTGCCAGCTGCAGGGGACACAGATGTTCTGCTGCTTTCCAGTTCCAACCATCGCTGGTGCCAGGTGTCCCTCAAGAGCTGTGCCTGAACAGCTTCTGCTGCGGTGGAAAGTCCCTCCTGGTGCCTCACGTGCAATGAATAATCCCAGAAACCCACAATGGTTTGGGTTGGAAGGGACCTGAAAAAAAATCCCGCTCCACACTCTGCCACGGGCAGGGACACCTTCCATTATCCCAGGTTGCTCCAAGCCCGGTCCAGCCTGGCCTTGGGACACTTCCAGGGATCCAGGAGCAGCCACACCTTGGCTTGGTTACTGTTTTTAAGGGGTTTTTTTTACTGCTTGCTGCTGTCGGTCACAAACAGAGGGATAACCAAGCTTCCAGCAGAAGGGGATGGCGCTCCCGGGAGCTCCCGAGGAGCAGGACCGCAGCCAGGGCCAGGTGAAGCTCGGCCAGGGGCGGTGCAGGCAGGGCTGATCGGGCAGGACTCGGGGCGGAGCGGGAGGAAGGCGGCGGCGCGGCCCCTCCTCCTCCTCCTCTTCTCCTCCTCTTTCCCTTCCTCCTCCTCCTTTCCCTCCTCCTCCTCTCCCTCCGCCTCCTCCTCCTCCTCCTCCTGCCGGGCGGGGCGGGGGTCGGCAGTCCCGGCGCGCTGCCGCCGCGTGGAGCCGTGCTGCGTGTTCCCGATCCCGGCTCCCTGGTCCTGGATCCCTGATCCCTGATCCCGGCTCCCTGGTCCCGGCTCCCTGATCCCGGCTCTCTGATCCCGGCTCTCTGATCCCGGCTCCCTCCGCCGCCCCGAGCCGTGCCCCCGCTGCGGGCCGGCGGCGCGGGGATGGGCGCGGGGCTGTGAGCGCGGCCGTGAGCCGTGGCCATGGGGAACATCTCCTCCAACATCTCCGCCTTCCAGTCCCTGCACATCGTCATGCTGGGCCTGGATTCGGCGGGCAAGACCACGGTACTCTACCGCCTCAAGTTCAACGAGTTCGTCAACACCGTGCCCACCATCGGCTTCAACACCGAGAAGATCCGGCTCAGCAACGGGACTGCCAAGGGCATCAGCTGCCACTTCTGGGACGTGGGCGGCCAGGAGAAGCTGCGCCCGCTCTGGAAGTCCTACAGCCGCTGCACCGATGGCATCATCTACGTGGTGGACTCAGTGGACGTGGACCGGCTGGAGGAAGCCAAAACGGAGCTGCACAAGGTGACCAAGTTCGCGGAAAACCAGGGCACCCCGCTGCTGGTCATCGCCAACAAGCAGGACCTGCCCAAATCGCTGCCGGTGGCCGAGATCGAGAAGCAGCTGGCCCTCCACGAGCTGACCCCTTCCACCACCTACCACATCCAGCCCGCCTGCGCCATCATCGGCGAGGGGCTGACGGAGGGCATGGACAAGCTCTACGAGATGATCCTCAAGCGCAGGAAGTCCCTCAAGCAGAAGAAGAAGCGGTAGAAGCCCAGCCGAGGCGGGGAGGGATGGGGGAGCAGACAAAGGAACCGAGGGGGAGACAGAACCAAAGCGATTCTTTTGGGTTTAATAGTTCTTTTTTATTTTCTTTCTTTTTTTTTTTTTTTTTCCTCTTCATTTTTTTCCCCTTCCCCAAAGGACAGACAATAGTGGTGATAACAAAGCAGCTCCCGCCAGCCGAGCCCAGATCCCGGAGCTCCCCTCTCCCACCGCCCCGTGCTCCTGAGGGTCTGATCCGGACTCCTTTGGGCTGGAAACATGGAAAAACGGGATGAATCCCCCCTCTCCATCCTCCGGGACCACCGAGCCTTTGTGTGCCGGGGAACCAACAGGGCAGGACCCTGTTGAAGTGCGTTCGAGCGGAGCCCAGCGTGCTTTTGGATCTTTAACCTGGGCATTTTGGGGCGGGGGGCGTCGTTGCCGGCCCCCCACATGCATTTTGGGGCGGGGGGTGCAGATTCACCGTGGCTTGGCAAGGTCAGCGGGGAGGGGGCTTGCAGCCCTTATCCCTGCATCCCCGCATCCCTGGATTCCTCCCCCGCGGGTGGCGGTGGGAAAAGGTGTTGAAAGCTTGGAGGGGGGGTTTGGACCTGCAGAAAATGTCTTGGAGGGGTGGGTGTGATGGGTAAGGGGACATCCACACCCACCCTGGCTCGTGTTTTAGGGTGCAGAGCAAGGACGGGCAGCCTTTGGGGTTGGGGGGAGGGGGGGAGGATGCGACACTGGGGTGCTGAGCAGCTGCTGAATGGGGCAGAGCTTTAAGCTCTTGGCTCAAAAAAAGGGTGAAAGAAGGAAAAAAAAATACCCAAGGGTTTAGGGTGAACGCTGCTGGAAGCATTGGGGGTGGTTTGTGAGGCACCCCCATTTCTCAAAGGCTCGGTGGTGTCACCTTGTGCACCAAAGCTCCCCGCAGGTGTGCATGGTCCCCGTGCTCAGGCTGCTCCCAGGTGCGGCTTTGGAGGTGATCCAAACTAGGGGTTACTTGCTAAAACCCCCACAGAAAAAGGCAGAGTTTGGGGTTCTGGCCACTGTGCTGCTCTGCAGTGGGGCAGGAGGCCAAGTCGGGGTGGGGGGGGTGGTGGTTCATGGCAGGGCTGGATGGATGGATGGACAAACAGAGGTGGCCAGAGCCTGCAAAAAAATCTCTGCTGGAAAGGGAGAATGTTTTGCAGGGGGTGAAGAGGCATGGGGGAGTTGTGGTAGGTTTTTAATAAAGATTCAAAGCCAATTAAAAGCCCCTCACTTTCCCTGGTAGCCACATGGGCAAGCTCTGCCTGCAGAGCAGCCTGAGCACCCAGGCAGGGTCGGGCCTGGCCACCTCCTCCTCCTGCAGGTGAACATTTTGGTACCTGCATGGGGCTGGCCACCAAAATCCACTTGCTGTCTGTGTTTCAGCTGGATCTGGCTCTCCGGGGTCCTGCCTTCCCACAGAGCTGAAGCAGGCAGCCCTCAGGGGACAAATATCCTGAATTTGGAGGCAGGCAGAATTTTCTGGTGATTTTGCACCAGATTTCCCATTTGCAAACCCCTTCCCAGAGCAGCCAAGGGGAAAGCACCAAGCAACCAAAAGCAAAATGCCCTTCGGGTTTTGGGGAGTTGATCCTCCCCTTGCAGTGACGAGCACCTTCCAAACAGCATTTTTTGGGGGCGGGTTTGTTAGGGAACAAATGTTGCAGCTGAGTTGTTTCTTCTCCTCTTGCGGGGTTTCAGTTCCCGGCGCGAGTCCCGACTTGTGTGGGCTGGTCCCATCCGTTCAGGTGGTTCTCTTCCCGCTTCCTCGGGTTTCCCTGCTTTGTCTTCACCTCCAACACTTTGGTACTTGCTGTCGAGAGAGAGAAAAGAATTATTTATTTTTGATGCCACAGAAGCCACATGTATTAACGCTTTTTTGGGAGAGCGACCCGTTTGAAATGTAAAAGCTGTGTTGACCCCAGCAGCTCCAGAGGGATCAGGTTTTAGGAATGACACGTGCAGGATGTTAGTGGGGGGTTATTTTTTTTTAAACCTCCTGGCTGGTCTCGGTTTAGCAAATGCCAGCATTGGAAAAGGCTGTTTTTGCAGAGCTGGGTCTTTCCTGGGAGCTTCCAGCTGAGCATCCCCTTGGAGAGATGCTGGAAGGTTCGGCTGGGCCGGGTGGGATGCTGTGCCCGTGCCTTTGCCAGCCACTCTGCTTTCTGCAATAATTAAATGACTTTTCCAACGAGTAGCTCCTGGCTTCCGTGGTGTTTCCGTTCCACCACCACCTGATTTTACCCCCAACCCCATGTGCCGATGAGCGTCACCCTCAGTGGGCTGCAAGAAGAGGGCCCTCAGCAGAGCAGCTCCCAAGGGGAGCTGTCTGGGCTCTTTGCAAGGTTGTGCATCTTCTCAGATTAGAGAATTACAATGACGTGGGTTATTTTGGCAGGTCTCGTTCCCCCAGGTCCATTTGCTGTGTTCCCATCGTGATATCCCGCTGCCCGTGTCCTGCCCTCGCCTTTGTCCGTCACTCTCTGTTCCTCCCGTCTTTCCTTTTTTTTCTTTTTCTGTTTTTTTTTTTTTTTAAAGATGCAGACATAATGCTGTGAACTGAAATAAATTATTTATACAATGAAAGGGCCTGATAAAAAAAAAAAAAAACAACAAAAAAACAACCAAAACCCAGTGTTCTGCTCATTTCTCAGTATCAGTGCTGCGTTTTGCGTGGATTGAGGGAGGTTCTTGCTGCCTCCCCAAGGAGAGAGGACAAGGGGACAGAGAAGTGACCTGCTGAGGATCCAGTGTCATGGGTCTGTCACGTGGCAGCCTGCTAGGACATGGGGGACATCCATAATTTCCTGGTTAATGAAATCTGAGCTCTTTTGCAGGTCACTTAATGTCTCTGCATCTCTGCAGCTGTCTTGGGAGAAAGGAGGATACTTTTTGGTGGGGGGGAGGGTTTTGTTCCACCACCTCCTCTGATTTTAAATCCATGTTAGGGAAGCAATCACACAGAGAGAAAGTTTCCATTTTTGCTCAGCGTAGCTTTTTTTAAACGGGTGGCCTCGGGCAAGCGGTGTCGGTGGCAGAGAGCCAGGTCTGCAGGGGTTAAAACACCACTTGGGAGCAGGATGCTGCAGACAGAGCTCGAGGCTGCCTCTGCTCCTGGGTGGCTGCTGACACAGGAAACCCAGGGTGACATTTTGGAGGGGAGTGGAGCTGGGTGGCAAGTTACTTTTTCTTTTTTTTTCTTTCTTTTTTTTTTTTTTTTTTTTGTTGGTTTGTTTTTTTGGGTTTTTTTTTGTTTTTTTTTTTTGTAAGTGCTGATGAGGCAGCTGGAGGGGAAATGACGATCCTGGCTTGTGAAAGTGAGATTTAGAAGGGTTTGGGGTGATCTCACCCTGCCCGAGTGGGGTGTGCAGTGCCTGGGTGAGGGGATGTGGTGTCTGCTCTGCAGGATCAGGGATGGGGGCTCTGGGGGGTGACAGGACACCAGGGAATGGCTGGAGCTGTGTCAGGGCAGGCTCAGGCTGGATTTAGGGAAAGGTTCTTCCCCCAGAGGGTGCTGGCACTGCCCAGGCTCCCCAGGGAATGGGCACAGCCCTGAGATTACCAGAGCTCCAGGGGCTCCCAGGGATGCCCAGGGTGGGATTGTTGGGGTGTCTGGGCAGGGCCAGGGGTTGGACTTTGTAGACCTCTTCCAACTCAGGACATTCCATGATTCTTTGAACCTTAAAGGCTTATCCAGCGCTGCAGCTGCTGAGCTGCTGTCGAGGCTCAGCAATCCCTTGGAGCTGGGCTGGACCGTGGCATTCCAGCGCTGAGTTATGGATTGCTCAGCTGCCCCCTGACCCTGTGGAGAGCTTGTGGAAGGTGCAGCTCCCCACGGCCCCTTCCTCACACAGAGCATGGTCTCTGTCCCTCTGCCACACGGTCCAGCGCTCCTGAAGATGCTCCTGACCATCCTCTGGCCCCATTTTCTGTGGGACACCGTGTGCTCCTCCTGGTTTCACGGATCTGAAAGCCCAGCAGTGGATGCTGCAGTGTCCGCACCTTCCTGAGCCTGAAGGGGCTTGTCCTCACGGATCCCACCTGGCAGAAGCTGATTTTTGGGGGTTTTCCAGCTGCCCTGGAGGTGTGGGTGCTGCCATTGTGTCCCTGGGCTTATCTGTGTGCCAGGGGAGCTGGACTTCAGTCCCTTGGGGACCTCATGGAGCTGGGGGCAGCTCTCCTCCTGGCTTGAAGAGGGAACCATCCCTTTCCCTACGATGGGGGAGGAGAAGCAGCTGCCAGGCTTTGGGCTGTGGCTTTTGAGAGGCTGTGAGTGACCCTGGCTGGCTCTGCCCCGTCCCACAGAGCCGTACTGGGGGCCGAGCTGGGATTTCTCCCAGGCTTTGCGGGAAGGGCGGGAGGGGCTGTGCCGGCAGAGCTCCTTGTGCTTCCAGCGGCAAGGACGGAAAATCCTCCTCGGAGCAGCCTGTCCTGCTGGCCAAAGAGTGCTTCTGTCAGCAGGGGGGAGGCGGTGTTTGGGCCATGTTGTCATGAAAACACGGCACAAGGGGCTGCTGACCTTGCGGCGCCCCGAGGCAGCGCATGATGGATGGGGCTGAGCCACCTCCCCGGGCGGGCAGAGCGAACACGAGGGACGGTGCTGCGGGGTTTGGGGGGTTTGCGAAGTTTGGGGTGGCACACAGAGCGGTGCCCAAGGATGCTGCCCAGGGAGCAGCTGGGTTGTGGACTGCACCAGCTGAGAAGGACCTGGAACATTCCAAGAGGATGGATCAGGGCTGGGAGCAGCGGGAGATGGGGTCAGGACAGGAAGAAGCAGAGATGAGCCACCAGCGTTGCTCCCCTGCTGGTTCAAGGCCACCGAGGAGAGCTGCTGGGTGATCTCCGAGCATTCCAGTGGACAAGGGAGCCTCTCCAGCCTGGAGTATCCCACTTTTCCATGCATGCAGCTTCCTGATAGCTCCTCTACCCTGGGAGCCCCTGTGCTGCAGGTTCTGCCTTGCCTCATGCTGTATCAGCCACACAGGTCCTTCTGCCTCTTTTCCCTGCCTTTGCCTCGTTAAGCTAAATCCCTCTGCTTTATTTCAAATGGGATTTGCTTCCCCAAGCAAGGATCTTTAAAAGGATCATCCTGGTTAATGCAATCCGGAGGGCGCTGGATCCTTGGAGCGTGGTGTAGTGCACTGGCAGCTATTGCACAGCACCAGGTGCTTCTGGCCAGATTTTGGAGTGGGCTGAGGATGGGCAGCACTTTAAAATAGGCACTACCAGAAGTAAAAATAAAATATATTAAAAAAAAATCCCACAGTGATTCAAATGTTGTTTGCTTTGTTTTAGGCAGCTCCATCCTGGAGCTTCTTCCATTGGGAATTACCCCCAAATCACCAGAACTTTTTGTCTGAGCAGCAAAAGGCTGCTGCTGTGAGTTACTTCAAGCACTTTGCACACACACCATGCAAAAAAAAAGCCTCGTGCTGGCCTGGCAGAGCAAAATTGAGACATTTCAGCACGAAGATGTTTGAATATGGGGAGCTCAGCCTGGGAATATTTGCTCTAATAAACCATTCTGTTTATTTCAGCTTAGCCTGTGTTTGCTTCCCTCAGACACTCGTGTGAGATTTCAGGGAGGAAAGCTCACAAAGCCCATCAAACTTTCCAGCAACGACATTAAAACACTGCTGGAAGGTGAGTTATGGAGCCTGGACACCCCCTGGGTGACCAGAAGGAATCCCACGTGTCCCATGACCCCCCGTCCTCCCTCCCTGACAGCCCTGACTGATGGCATCCCACAGCTTCCCAAAACGCTGGAAGCACGACGGGAATTTGTGAGAAGGGCAGAGAGCTCTTCATCAGCCCACAGATTAGAAGATTAGATTCTTCTCATTTATTATCAGCCATCCTTATTTATTGCTGTGAATGATAAAATAATAGGAATTCAAATTATTATTATTATTAATAATAATATTAGCAATATTATAATACATGCATTTATTAATAAATAGTTATAAAAACAATAAATAAATAGGTGGTGAGGCATAGGGTACCCAGAGAAGCTGTGGCTGCCCCATCTCTGGAATTGTTCCAGGCTGAGTTGGATGGGGCTTGGAGCAGCCTGGGATAGTGGAAGGTGTCCCTGCCATGGCAGGGGGGTGGAATGGGATGGTCTTTAAGACCTTTTCCAACCCAAATAATTCTGAGATTCTGGGATTATTTTTATTGCTCAGCCTAAATTTTGTAGCTGGGGTGAGCTTCTCTCAGCTGACAAAGGTTTTCATGATCCTGTGGTGCTGGAGCATTCCCAAAAGATGGGGACTGGGGAAACAGGCACTCCCAAAGCTCCTGATCCCACCTGGCATTGCTTTCAAGTATTTTGCTGCCAGGAAGAGAGCAGGACACAAAGCTGGGTCTAAATGCAGGTTTTTTAGACTCCCACCTAACCTTGGTCACATCACTCAACTTGCCCCAGACTTGTTTTCCACAAGGATAAAATTAAATTTCCAGCATTTTTCCTACTCCCTAGGCTTCAGAAGAAAATTGGGGCATGTATAATTCTCAAATCCCCATGCATGGTAAAGATGCTAAACCTGCAGGATTGTCCCTTTCCTGGTGGGGAAAGGGGTCGAAATGTGAGGGTGGGGGGAGATTCCTGCAGGAGGTTCCTGCAAATCCAAGTCCTCCTGCTGTGCTGTGGGCACCAGAGCTGCACCAGTGCCTCTGCTCAGCTCCCAGCAGCTCCAGGCCACACTGGCATCATTTCTGAGCTCTCTGAAGCCCTCCAGCCGTGTCCTCCGGGCAATGGCTGAGAAAGTTGTGTTAAGAAGCCACCCTCATCCCCTGACCCCCTGACGCTGCAGGGACGGCGGTGTTGGCACCCTATGGGCAGAGGGGCTGGCACAGAAACTCCTGTCACCAGCACAGCACCATGCCAGGCCACATCTCCAGGGCTGGGAGCAGCTCAGGACTCTGCAATCCACCCAGCCAGAGGTGAAGGCCTGGCGTGAGGCTGGGAAGTGCAAACACAGGGCGATTGTTGCGCTGGTTAATGTTTAAATAGCCCTGGAAAGCCCCCCTTGTGCTGCCTTTCCAGCTCTTTGGCAGCTTCCCCACCCTTCTGCTGCCTGGGGAAAATGTCCAGGGGCTGGAGAGGGAATGGCAGTGCTGCAGGTTTCCATCCTCCCAGGACGGGCCATGCTCTTCCCAACCATCCTTGGGAAACACCTGGTTGCTTAGGAGGGAGCTGCTCAAGGGGACAGGGGGTGCTGGGGAGAAATAAATACCAAAAGTAACAACTCACCACCCACACACCCTTCTTCACAGAATCCCAGAATTGTTTGGTTTGGAAAAGCCTTAAAGCTCATCCCTTCCCACCCCCTGCTGTGGACAGGGACACCTCCCACCAGAGGTGGGACCAGGTTCCTCCAGCCTGGCCTTGGGCATTGCCAGGGATCCAGGGGCAGCCACAGCTGCTCTGGGCACCCTGTGCCAGGGCCTCCCCATCCTCAGAGCCAGGAATTCCTTCCTAAATTTTTCTCCTTGGAGCCTGTGCTTGGTTGTTCCCCATCCACAGCCACATCTCCAGAACAAATGGCCTTCAGCCTTCCCTGTGCCTCAACAGGGCCTTCTCTGCCAGGAATGGCCAAGGGGTAGCACCTGATGGTCCCAAGAGAGGTGGGGAGACTTCTGCTGCCTCAGCCCAGCCCTGGGACCTGCTGTGTTCCTTCTGGGACTTCCAGCAGCTCCAGGGTAGCACAGACTGGGAATGAGGTGGTAAGGAATGTACAAAATCATCCTCTGCCAGTTTTCCCTGCAGATTCTGGCACCAAACATCTTCCCAGCCAGGCCGGCCTCTCTGGAGGTGCTGCCCATTTTTCATCACAGGGCTGGGATGCCAAGAGTCCAAAGAGCTGTGAATTCGTCCCTCATCAGCTGCAGAACCTCCTGCAGCACAAATAACCCACCTGGGGCCCTGTCCTTCTTCCCCTATGAGGGCAAAGCAGCAGGGGGGAGGGCTAAAACTCTTTATTACACCTGAGCATCAGCATTTTTTGTGTCCCAGGGAGCTGCTGGGGTGTAGTGGGGGAAATCCAAGCATTTTTGCTGGTGAGGAAGTCCTGGTGTGACAATGTGGAGCATGAGGGGGCCATAAACCCATCAGGAGGACTGGGGGGGTTGAAAAAAGAAGAGTCCTGCTGGAGTTTTATCAGTGTGGCCTGAGGGTTTATAACCTCTGAGGTTATATCCTTAGCTCTGGATGACGGAAAGCCTGGGAGAAGAGGATTTGGGGTCCATGGGGTCCAACACCCTCATCCCACAGCGTGGGGCTGGAGTCTCTGGAAGCAGAAGGACACAGGCTGGGGAGGGGTTGCTTACACCAAGGCTTACACCAGTGGCCCATGGGAGACTTGGGTGCTCAAAGCTCCTTCATTTTTAGCTGGATCATGGAGAGCGTCCCCTGGGAGGAGGGGAGGGAGAAGGCAGGGCTGTGTCCTCTGAGACCAGGGAGGTATTCGAGCTCTTTCTTTGTAATTCCTGGCAAAGAAGTTCTGGATATCGGGGGGGGGTTTACATATATTTATGTATATATCCATGTTCTGGTTTATTTATTTATATACATATATAAAATAATATTATATTATAATATTTATATATATGTGTGTGTGTGTGTAATTGCACACAATATAGAGGATATATTGTAAATATTCCCTCAGCTCCTTCTGCCCCTCTTGGAGAGGAGCTTTAAGGTGTGGATGTGGCACCTGGGGACACGGTTCAGCCGTGACCTTGGCAGTTTTGGATGGAGTATTTGGACTCCAGGATCCTAAAGAGCTTTTCCAGTTCTGCAATTCTCTATTTCTCCTGGTGGTTGGCAATTGCAGCCCACAGCTTTTCCCCATCCTGTGCTGGGTTGTCCCTTAGCTCCAGCAGCTTTCCCCCCACCATCTCTGTGACCTAGCCATGTCCCCATTAATTTATTGCATCCCAAATTATAATTGTGTCCCAAACTATTATTGGGAAATTATTTCTGCTCTGGGATGAGAAACTCAGGATATCCCCCAGACTCTAAGCTGGAGGTGGCAGGGATGCTTTTTTGGGCTAGAATGAGGCATTTTGGGGTGTTTGCCTGGGCACCCAGATTTTCATCGAGCCCTGAAATGGGAATGTTGCCCATGGAGTGGATGTTTATCCAGTCCCTGTTCCCAGCAGACTCAGCCAGGTCAGGTCTTGGTGATCCATTAACCATGGGGGGAGAGAGGCCCCTGTGCAAACCTTGGCATCTGCAGTGGAGCTGCTTGGAAAGCAGCCAGTGCTGCTCTTCCCTGGCCATCCACAAAAAAAAAAAAAAACAAACAACAAAACAAACCTGGGGATTCATCAAAAAAAGGAGCCATTCCATGGAAATGCTGGTGGCAAAGTGCCACGGTGAAGGGGGGACAAGAAGGGAGCCACAGTGACCTGGGACCTTTGGATAATGCTGAGACAACATTGCTGGATGGGTTGTGCTTGCTCTGAGATGGCTCTCTACTGGGATTTTTGGAAGGAATTTTGCGTTATTGAAGGTGTATAATGAAATTTGGGCAGGGCAGAGGGGGTATTCTCCATGCTGGGACATCCAGAAATTTCCAGAATTGGTAGCCCAGGAATCCCAGGAATCTCTCAGAAGCGGCAGCTTCTTCCCTATCCCATTTCCCCCCCCATTCCCAACCTCCTGCCCCCTTGAAGCTCCTTTTATCAGGAAATGTGCAGGAAAACTGTTGCATTTCTGATGGTCTGAACTCCCTCAGTCAAGGCAAGAGCTGGCTTGTAAAGAATGTGGGTAATTTATGTGTAGATAATAAGGAGAGGGAGAGCAGCAGGCAAAAGGAGTTTGTCTTTCATTCCCCTCAGCCCTGCTCCTGAGGCTTTGCCCTACCCAGGGAAGTTATTCCTGATTATCCCAGGGGGACTAATTCAAGTGGGGACCTTCCTGAGTCCTCCCTTTTGCTTTAATCAATCCACTGTGGATGCAATTGCTAAATCAGAAAAAAAACCCAAAACAACCCAAAAATTAACTTTCTCCCCAAATTCCCCTTAAACCTGTATTCTTTTGCATCCTTGCAGATCCTAGACTGGCTTTTTCATACAGGCTGGTCCTTGGGAACACAGCAGAAATAAATCCAGCTTCCAGGTCCAATGTAATAAGTCACTCTCCAAAAACCCTGACACATTTTTTTGTTGGGTTTTTTTTTTTCATAGAAAAGCCCTAGCAAGGGCAAATACAGAACTTCTGAGAGGTCTCAAGGCAGAAGAAGAGCTTCAATAAACAGATTTATTACCTGAAACAGCAGGAGATTTCTGTCTGAAGGAAAAGGCCTGAGAGATTTGTGGCACAACCCTGAAAAGGAAAAAGTCCTTTAAAAGGTGCTGTTTTGGGTGAGAGGAGCCTTGACAGCTTCAGGTCTGATAGGAAAATAACACAGGGAATTCTACAAGGCTCAGGTATTTTCTTTCCCCCTCTCCATCTCAAAAGAGGACTGACCTGCGCCTTTTCAAGGCAGGGAGAGGTTAAGCCTAACCCTGAATTCCTCACTCCATCTCCAACAACACATCCATGGATAACGTGCCTTTAATTACTATTAATTACTTAATCATGCTCCCCCATGGCTCTGCTTAAGACACTGCCTTAATTGCTCACAAACAAGCTCTGGACATGCACAAGGTGTAATGGAGTCAGCAAGTCCCTTAAATCCCATTCCCTGCAGGTTTGGCCCCTCCTTCCCCACCTTTCCCAGAAGATATAATTCCCAGTGGTTTGCTCCAGGTTTCCTGTGTCAGTTTTCCAGGTGATTTTCAGGCTGACCTGATGACACAGGCTCTTGCTTCAGGCTGCTCTCACCTCCTTGGGGATTAGCAAGGCATGGGAGATAATTTCCAGCAGCTCCAGGGGGACATCCCAAGCAGATGGGATGGGAGAGTCCCTTCCCCTGCAGAAGGAGAAATGGGAAGCAAGAAGAGAGCATGAACCCCCCAGCCCTGGCCAGGCTGGGTGCAGCGAGTTCTGTGAGAAAAGAACAGCGTGAAAAAAATCAGTTCTAAGCCCAGACTGCTCAGGCTGAGGCTTGATGTCTTAGAGGGAAAGCAGCAAGTCCTCACTGCTGAGGATTACAAGGAAATTGGCTTCTAAAACAAAACAGTGGCAGAATCTCCAGTCAACACCGGCTGCAGGCAACAAAATCAATCCCAATCACATTTTCCCAGCCAGGCTGCTCATCAGACACGATCTAAGGATCCTTAGGAGGAGGAAGAAATACAAACTGGGATTCCTATGGGCAGAACTGAGCAAATCCATGGATACAGCATCAAGCACCACATCAGCCAAAACACAGGAAAGCCCCATGGCAACGATTCCCAGGATGAGACAGGAGGAGAATATCAGAATCACGAAATCCCAGAATAATTTGGGTTGGAAGGACCTTAAATCTCATCCCATTCCACCTCCTGCCATGGGCAGGGACACCTTCCACTATCCCAGGTTGTGCCAAGCCCCATCCAAGCTGGCCTGGGACACTTCCAGGCATCAAGGGGCAGCCCCAGCTCCTCTGGTGCCAGCAGCCCTGGCTCGGGGCGGGAGGCAGCGGGGCTGGATGCTGCAGGGGTGTGCAGGGTGGGATTTCCCCTCTCTGGGTATCCTCACAACATCGGCTCCATCACCCTTGATTACAAACAAAAGGCAGCAAAAGGCTCTTCCTAGGGAAGGAAAATGGGCAGGGAAGGGGGTCCCTGAGTCCAGCTGGGCTCCCAGAATGTGTCAGGGAGGAAGGAATCGCTCCAGAGTACCTGGAGATGTGCAATTCCTGCAGTGAGAGGTCTGGCAGTGCTGTCGATCATCACCACAACCCAGTCTCACCCAGGCTGGGGCACCACCAGTGACCGTGTTCCAGGTGGAACCAAACCCTCCCGAGCTCACTTCCAGCATCACAAGTGTTTCATGTCACATTCCTGTGCCAAACACCTCCAACAAGATCCTTTCCTGCCCAGCTGCATGGGGAATTAATGCAGGGAGAGTCATGAGGACTGTGCCTCTTGCCTTCCCTTAAACGCCAGCTCCTCCACCTGATGCCGGCTCCTGGGAATTTTATCCAAAGCTTTGTGGTTTAGCACAAGTTCCACATCCTGGGGGTAACTTCATGCTGAGGAGCCCTACCTTCCCTCTCAGATGTCAGAAGGGGAGCTCGCAGCCTTCTGGGTGATGCAGCAGATTGGAAAGAGGCCAGTACTTAGCATTAAAAAAACAAAACAAGCTAACTAACTAAAAACAAAAAACAAAACAAAAACAGACCCAAAAAACCCAAAGTAAGCTGAAACAAAGAACCCCAACAAAACAAAACTTCCCCAAAAAAATCAACCAACCAAATTAACCAAAAAACAAAAAAAAGCCAAAAATATCCAACAAACCCCCCTCCCCCCCAAAAAAAACCCCAAAATAACCAACAAACCAAACTAAGAAATAAAAACAAAAAACAAACCAAAACCCAAAAATAAAAACCCTAAAAATGAAACTTCCCAAACTTCCCTTTTCAGGATTTTGCAGAGGGTGTTGGTGGGAGCCATCCCAGCTGACCTAAACACTGCCTGCTCTCATTTTTGGTATCATCCCTGGCCCTAAAGCTTTGTCCGGGGTGGAAGTGCGTGGTGACAAAGCCAAGGTGCATTTCCCAGATGGAAAAAGCCTCGGGTCCCTGTGCCTTCATTTTATATCCCTGGTTGTAGTCGGGTGCTGGGGAGTGGTGAGTGCTCTGCCACTACCTGTGGATTAAATAAATTAAATTCCAGTGACCATTCCACTCTCATCTGGGAGGCTTTAACTCCCCGGGAAGCGCAATTCCCACAGACCACAGAGGAATGAGCTTCCCCACTCTTGCTCACCCTCAGCTGTCGGGCTCGTTGGAGGGAAGGAAAATCAGGGGTGATGATTAATTAATCTGTGTCCCAGCCCCAGCCTGAGTCCTTGCTGTTCCATCCCCAGGCTGTGCTTCAGCTCACGGAGACCGACAGGGAGACATCAGGAAGGGACAATCCCGGCTGCTGCAGAGGGTGCAGGAATCCCCAGGGAAGAGGAGCATCTCCCAAGGGAGCTGGACCTGGCCCACCTCCAAAATTGTCCTTTTTGTAACATGGGGGGGTGAGCTGGGAATGTGGCAGAGGCAAGGCTCGTTCATCCTGACCCCTTGGATATGGTGGGAGATGGATCCTGCCCAGGGGAAAGCTGCCAACACAGACAAGCAGGAGCACCCTCAGGAATGTGGGATATTCTCCAGCCCTCATTGTCTGAGTAGCCCTGGCTCCACCTGGTGTGATCCCTGTGTACCTGGAGGATCCTGCCCAGGGGCTGGGAAGGGAAAGGGAAGAACTGATGAGACCAGGAAAACCAAGATTCCTGTCCCGGTGTCACTGCCCTCTCCCCAACCCTCACACCCCACCCCAGGAGAAATCCAGCGCATGTCCCCTGCTCCAGGAACAGAGACAGAGGAGATTTTGGGGTGGGCTGGGGGAGCAGCACATCCCCAGGACAGGGGATGACCCTGTTTCTGCCACTCAAAGCAGGGCATCCCCCCTGGAGACTTCCCTCATTCCCCAGCCACTGGGGCAGAGGATGGACATGGCTGAGGGACCCCTTGGTGGCATCTGAAGTGGCCCAGGGATGGAGAAAGCCCCTCCCTGAGGAATTCAAGCTATGCAGGGAGCAGAGGTCACTGCAGTCAGGTGCGGTGTAAAAGGGAAAGATAAACCCTATAAATCAGGCTGTGGGAAGAGGAGGAGAGCACAAGTGCACAGAGCTGCAGGAGGATGGTACGAGGAAACCCCAGCTCAGGCAGAGGGAGGGGGGAGGTGAGGGAAAACCTGGAGCAGCCTGGAGAGGGGGGATGGCCAGGGAAAGCGGAGCTGAACGTATCCTTAGTGGGGGAGGTCCTTTCAGTGTAAAAAAAACCCACCCAACAAAATAACAAAAAAAGCAAAATGTGGGGGGAAAATTCCCAGAAACAGTGGGTTAGGCATAGGGAAAAAAGTCCTCAAAATACCATTTTACTTCAATTTTAGTCTATTTTTTTTTGTATTACTCCCATAATGGAGGATGGAAGGAGACACAAAACTCTCCTTACAGAACAGTGTTATAAATGAAGTGTTTCAAAACATGTAATTATTTTTCTACTTAGACAGGAGACCCCCCCCCCCCCCCCCCCCCCCAAGGCTGGAAGCTCCACTGCGCAAGCAACATTCTTCCCTGTGGCTTCAGCTTTCCACATGATGCTGCAGGTCCATTCATCCTGGAGATGGATGGATGGATGGATGGATGGATGGATGGATGGATGGATGGATGGATGGATGGACATCTTGGCAGTTTAGCTGGTGACCTGCTCCCCTTTCCTGAGCCCTCCAGGTGAAAATGTATCCAGGCACGTTTCTGGGACACGGGAGTAGTAATAAGCTCCTGGTGAAAAATGTGCTGGTCCACATGAAGTCTGATGGTGAGGGTGGTAAAAAACCCACACCAGATGCTCTGGATCTTATCCCACCTGGTCTGGTCAGAGCTGATGCACCCTGGGAGGGACGATCCCACCAGAATCCCAGCTTCCACAACAGGATACTGAGAGCCAGCTCCCGTGCAAAGTGAGAAGGAAAACGTGAGTCTGTGGAGGAGCAGATGGGAAATGTGACCCTTGGAGCCACCGAAAATAAAGAGAGAACTGCGTGGTCTCGTGGCTTTTAGCTTGATTTCACACACAAGGGGATCTTAAAATGCACCATTCCCAGTCCTGAGAAATTTTAGAGCCTCTGGCCAGTCTCCCCTAGCCCTGGCAGAGGAGCTGGAGCCTCGATGACACGGAGCGCCCACAAGCCGTGCGAAAATAGGTGACTCGCTGGAGGAGAAAGAGAAAAAGCTATAAATATCCTGAGTGAGGGAAGAATTCATCACTCACTCACTCAGCTCTTATTATACATCACAGAGAGCTGTTATACAAACCCCTGCCACAAAGAAAGGCCCAGGCATGAATCACTCCCTGTGAGATATCCAAGAATCCAGCCTCAGAGGTGAAACCCAAATGGACCTAGACAGCCTTGGAGCCTCTGTTTCGACCACGAGCTCCTGTTCATATTCCTGTGATCATCCAGGAGACACTCTGTCCTTTTGGAAAATATATCCAAGGGTAAAGAAGAAAGAATATCTGCTTCTGAAGGACTTCTAATTCAAAAAGACTGAAGGGGAGCAGTGACCAAGCCAGTACCATTCCCAGCCTAAAAGATCGGGGGAAAGGGCTTTTTAGGATGCATAAAATAGAAGAGAGAGTGATCAGCATCACAAGCCCATCTCCCTTCCTCCATGGGCTCCCACTGTGCCTCACCTGACTGTTCCAGTCTGCAAGGATAACTGCACCTCCCTGTTCAAAGCCAATTCATGAATTCATGGAATCACAGAACAGTTTGGCTTGGAAAGGACATTAGAGATCATCTCATTCCAACCCCGCTGCCGTGGATAGGGACATCTTACTTCTCCCTCCCTTTAGTTCCCTGAGGGAGAGAAGGAGCAGCTGAAAGTTAAAAGTCTGAAGGCCGTGGGGATGAAACCTGTTCTCCACAATCCAGGATCACAGAGAGGGCTGGACACTGAATGCTGAGATAAGGCAGATGCCTAGAATAACCCAAATAGCTGAGATAACCCCTGGTCCAGGGCCTGGCACATCCATCCATCCATCACTGACCTGGGGCTAGGAGCGTGCTCTGACCTGACCCAAACCTTCACACACCGCAGCCATTCCGCCTTCCAGATCCCAGGCTTGCTCCAGGCAGGGTAAAGGTTCTTGGGAAGGTGACAGGGGCTGAGGGTGTTGGCTCTGAGTTGTGCTGGAGGGCTCTGCTGGAGCAGCCAAGCCCCCCTGAAGGCACTGGGCTGGGGTTAAATGGGTTCTGACCAGCCTGGCACACAAGGAAAGGTTGGCAGTGACCAAGGTGGGACACAAGCTGTGCAGTGGAGATTCTCCAGTGTCTGTGCTCATGTGACACCCCTGGGCAGTGGGATGCTACTCTCCAAAAGGTCAGGAATGGGCTCTGGAAGGGGCTCTGCATGAATTTATTCTCTCTGATGAGCTCATGTCTTGGCAGGAGAAAGCTGCAGATGAAGCTGAGTAGTTTCTCATCAGTCTCATCCATGCCTCAAGCAATGCTGCCTGCTCCTTTTGCTCTAGGTAGATAGTGAGGGCCTGTTTTCCAGCTTCTCCTCACTTTCTTATCTCTTCTCCCACTTCCTCAAAGCCTATGAGGGCTGCAACCAAGTGACCTCTGTTCATCACCACGTCAAACCATTCCTCCCAATAATCATGGTTAAAGCCAAAGCTCAAGCCCCACAGCTTCCCTACCCTGGAATTCCAAGGGTGGAGAGCCCTGGGAAGGGAGGCCAGCTCTGCTGACACCACAGAGGGGATGGATGGGATGGGGAAAATGGATCAGAGGTGTCTTTGTTCGTTGTGAGCACTTTGGTGCCTCTTGCAAGCAGAGGCTCAGAGCACAGGGCAGGCATCCACAGGAGGCTGCAGGAGCCAGCAAGCTCTGCTCCTGTCATCATTCCTCCCAGGAAAAAGAGCTCCCAGCACTGGGAACCTTAATTGGGCTTCCCTCATAAATCACCCTGATGTCACCCAGGTGCAAGCATTTCCCAGGTTGGCATGTAAAGGCATTCTCTGTTTTCATCCTACGCCATTCTTCACCTGACCCCTCAGAGCCTCTGTCCCCAAGTTCCCTGGGAGATCCCAGGAGCCCTGCTCCTCCAAGAATGTCAGCTATTCCAGGTTGTCTTGCCCTGCTCGACAGGCACATTGATGTCTGAGAGACACTTGCCGTGCTAGCAGCCAGCCACAGCACCTAGTTTCCTCTCCTAGATTAGTCATTCTTCCCAAATTTCCTTCTTTTGTGTAGGGATTCCCTCTGTTTCCTGCTACAGGCTTCATTTTCCCTGTTCTATGAGCACTTGGAAGTATTTGTACTGCCAAGGAGGCTAGTTCATCTGTTCAGCTATTTTTATTCCTCCTGCTGTACCATCTAAAGAATTGTTTTTGCAGAATAATCTCTGCAGGTCAGGAAGGGAAAGAAATCATCTTGGATACAGTTGAATGGATTGAAAGCAGTTTCCTACACAACAGGACCCCATCGTCCTGCTGAAGTCTTTAATATTGATACTCCATGACTCAATGATCCTTGTGGGTCCCTTCCAACTCAGGACATTCCATGATTTAAGTGGCAGAAATTCAAAACAGAGCCGTGTTCTCTGAGACATCAGGTCCCGGTGTCAAAGGTGTCAGTGCTGGAATTGTGGGGGATCCACTGCATCTCTGAGGACTAATGGGTTTTGGTTTCTTTCCAGAGCTATTAAACCTTATCTGAGCATCCCACAAAATTGCTCTTGTTCTCAGCATGCCCAGGCCTGGCACCAGGAAACAAGCCCTGCCCATGGCAGGGAAGTTGGAATGAGGTGATCTCTAAAATCCCTCCCAAACCATCCTGCGATTCTGTGCCCAAGCCTCTGCAAAAACAGATTCCTTTGGGAAAGGATAATCAAAATATTTCTGGGCTCAGCTCATTCTCCGTGGCTGCATCAGTATTTGGGGAGTCAGGCTCCCTCCTGCTGCTCCTTGGAGGCAGCATGGCTGTGCTGCAGCAAACCCAGCCTTGCCCACCAGTGTGGGAAGTGTGGAGCATCCCTCGTGCTCTGCCTGCAGGGACACGCCTGGAATTCCTGCTCCAAGCCAGGGACTGGCTCCTTCTGGCTAAACTGTGCCAATGAGACGAAGCTTTGCCAGCTCCTTTTCCCTGGCTCCTTCCTCTGGGGTCTGTCTGGTCCCAGCAAGCCCTGACGCCTCCCCTGTGCCAGCCATCCCTGCTCCAGAAGGGATCCCTACCCAGCTCCACACAGATGGATCAGTCTCCACCTGGTGGGTAATTTCACAGGGGACAAGTCCAAATTGGAGCAGCCTTCCTGATTGCCTCTATGGGTGTTTGCAAGGCCGGGCTGTGCTGAGCCTGAGTGCCAAAATGCATTCCCCTCATTGCATTCAACCAAAAAATCCCCACAGTTGTTCCTGAGGGAACACATTCCCTTTGGGCTTGAACTGCACATCTGGGTCAGGAGGAGAAACAGCCAACATGGGGAGTTTTTCTAGAGCAGAAGAGCCTTTTCTGGATATTGTTTATGCTATCTCTCATTCATGGGACACATGTGAGGGTCTGCCTTAAACACCCTGAGCTTTCAAAACTCTGTATTTTCCCTCATAGTAGCTTTCAAAATGCTTTATTTTCCCTCATCGTTGGTGTTTGGGAGATGGCACATTCCAAAGCTTCTTCCAGCACCAGTGGGGTTTAAAACTGAGCCTTCTGTCCTGAAGAGTGTGAGCAGCCTGAAGCTGTTGGTGCAGAGGAGCCCTTCCAGCAGCCCCTGCTCAGTGACCCTTGGTGGCCTGGCCCTCTGAGCTGGGCATTGCTGAGGCTGCCAGCGCTGCTGGAGTGCTGTGCTCCAGCTGCAGCTCCTTCTTGGATCACATCCTCACTTCCCAGCTCCTCCCTGGCCAAGGGTCTCGTCAACTTTGAGGGCAGCTCTTGTCTCTTCCTCCTCATGCGCACAGCACCTCAGATCTAGCCTTGGACCAGCCTCAGTTTTGCCCTTTCCCTCCTGTTGTCACCATGAGGGGTCTCCAGTGAACATCTCATTCCCATCAGGACTCATCCCAAACCTTCTGGGCCCACAGCCCAGCTCTGGGCTCGGGGTGTGTGGCAAACCCAAACGAGCTCTCTCTTAATCCTCCTCTGGCCTCTTCCCTGTCCAGGGCATCATCTAAACCCTGACACAGCCCTGCTGCTGCTTCCCCAGCCTTTGATCATTTATTCACAGGATGGATTCTCCCCGTTACGAATTACAGGCCTCTAACTGGATTGAGAGCCAGGCCTGCACCTTCCCCTGTAATTTAGCTTTAATTAATGCCCATTTATTATTAACTGTTTTCAGCTGGGCTTAGGCTTAATATCAGATGGTTATTATCCAGAGGCCAGCACGGATTGTTTTCATCTCCTTCATTACCCATTTCAGCAATTTCCCCCCTCCCCTGTTGACAGATGCCCACAGAATGTGCACGATCAGCATAAAGGATCCCTGTGAAGGAACAACGGGGCTTTCAAAGCCACCAAAGCCCAAGGAAAGCCTCCCCATGTCCCCAGGTCAGTGCCCAAGGCACGTGGACAAAGGAAAGTCCCCCTGTGTTCCACAGGAGATACACAGTTCATATTTTTATACTGCTGCACAAAATCTGTGATTGAGGGTGGAAATTACCCAGGAGCTATTTTGAAAGAATTGGGGCATTTTCGTGTTCTTTTATATTTTCCATTTGCTCATTTCTAGCTTTAAGAAAATAAAAAAAAATAAAGAAGTAAGAACAGAAAGAGAAACCTTTCCTTCTATTTCCTTTTATCACATTTCCCTCCCCACCCCCCAAAAAAAATAGAAAAAAAATAGCAGCAGTGAAAGTACAACACCAGAAATCCAAGATAGCAGCAATATTTAGGAGAGGCCTTCAGAACCTGGATAAAAAAATAGGGAGCTGAAGAAGGAAGAGGAAAGGTTGAAAAATATCATCAGCTCCAACCATTAAACTAAATACTGCCAGCTCCACCAAAACTATGTCCCCAGGTGCCTGAACACTCCCAGGGATGAGCATTCCACCATTGCCCTGGCCAGGCTTTCCATGAGGAAATTTTTCCTGGTATCCTGTCTAAACTGTCCCTCCTCCAGCTTGGCCAAGGGCATTGAAGGGGAGTGAAGGGGACTGATGGAACTCATCAGAGCTCGAGGTGGGCTCTGGAGCCAGCACCAGACACCAAAACAAGCAAAAGTCTCACTGCAAACAGTGACAGCGACAAATTGTGAGGGAGTGCAACAGTGGCAGAGGTGAGAAGAAGAACTGAGACATGGGGCAAGACCCCTTGCTCCCCTGTTGAGGGTGGAAGAACATTTTGAGAAAGGTCAGGAAGTGTTGGAGGAGCAGAAACATCCCCAAGGATGGATGCAATGTGTAACTTGCAGGTAAAAAAAACAGTGACAACTGCTCGGGCTTGACATTTTTCCCACCCTTAGGGGATGTTTCAGTTCAAGGGGATGTTTCAGTTCACTATTTCTTGACAATTGTTGTGAAATTGGCAGTTCTTGCCACATTTAGTGCTTTCTGCTCCTTGCATTGTGCTAAGGTTGCAAAATTGGCCTCTGGTTTTTGGTGGGGAAAGAAACCAACACTCCAGAGTTTCCATGATTCCAAATCCCACCTTGCTTCCAACCTCCCTTTGCCCCAGTGGTGTGGAGGACACTAAATCTCCTTAAAACCTTGGCAGCAGCTGAGTGAGAATGGGTAGAAGTCACTTAAAGCAGGTCAGGATGACAGGGAACATGGAAGTGGGAAAATAATGGGAAGGAGGGAGAAGTGTGTGGAGTGTTAAACCATCCCATCCATCCCCACCACAGCTTGAGAGCTGCCCTGGGACAATTACCTTGAGCCAAGTGCAGCATCCAGCCAGCAGCTCTTCCCTGCAAAGGCCTCGTTTGCTTTAATTACTCTCATTTGGAAGTCAATTCAGAGCGGCTTTCCTGAAGATGCCTGCCTGGAGCAGCCCTCGAGGAGCTGGAAAACAACAGAACTGTTTTTGGTTGCATATCGGCCCCCTCAGGCTTGACGAAAAATAGGGAAAACGCATCAACAAAACACTTTAAAGATGTTTTCTAAAGATGTTTTCCTGAACTTGCTCTTACCCAGGCTTTCAGCACAGTCAACTTCCCAGCCCTAAAGGCTGGAAAAAAATCAGAGACCCATCATCATCATCAAAGGATTTGGTTTGGGAGGGGACCTCCAAAACCACCCAGTTCCACCCCCTGCCTTGGGCAGGGACACCTGCTGCTGTCCCAGGCTGCTCCAAGCCCCAGTGTCCAACCTGGCCTTGGACAATTCCAGGGATCCAGGGGCAGCCCCAGCTGCTCTGGGCACCCTGTGCCAGGGCCTGCCCACCCTCCCAGGGAACAATTCCTTCCCAATATCCCATCCATCCCTGCCCTCTGGCACTGGGAAGCCACTTGCCCTTGTCCTGTCACTGCAGGCCAGGACAGAAACCATAACTATTGAATGCTGCCCGTCCCAAGGGCTTTTTGGTAGCCTGACTGATGGTCCAGCGTGTTTTCATCCACAGCAGCTTGGGCTACCAAAGCAATGGCTGCCTGTGGCCACAGCAGTTTATTTGGGAGATCTGGAAGGCACAAGATTTAGAAAAGAACACCATACCAGCAAGAAAGGATTCCTGAAATATTTTCTAGCACTCACTATTAAAAAAAATAAAAGCTGATGTTTCAGCAAAATGTCACTACACCAGGAAAGAAAAATCCAGAGCAAGCCAGACCTGCCCCCTTCTCTGTTGACCACCTCATCCTCTCCAAATTCCTTTGGAGTTGAAGCAGTGACTGCCACGATCTCTGGCTTTCCCAGCTATAAATCCATCAGGTTTCAGCCACTTCCGAGGCAGAGTCTGCAAATAAGCTCTGTGTGGCCTTGCAGGTGACCCAGAACAAGCAGCAGAGCAGGGTTTGGATCACAGCTTTTAAATCCTGGCTCTGCTCCTGCCAGCAGCCCTTGTCACCAGCTGATAACCAGAAGCAAAGGGCTGGATGTGGCACCATTTTCCAGTGCCCTGGAACAGCAGCCTGTCCTGCGGGGAACAGATGGCCAGCGTGGGTCTGGGCATCACCTCGGCTTGTTCAAAGCATTCCATGTCCAAACCCTCTCCTGGCACGAATGGACACATCCCGATGGTTTTCCTACACAGCAGGAGCTCTGCAGCAGCTTTTCATGGTCTTTTTTTCCCATCTAGGTAAAAACCAGGAGCGGGGGAGCCGCGGTTCCCGTCTCCTGACGCCTTGTGCCACAAGCACGTGTGGTCCCGCCATCCCCGCAGCGGCAAGGATGGAGCCAGGGGATCAGCATCCCCGGGAAGTGGATTTTGGAGAGTTGGAAACATGCCTGGGGGCACAGCCTTGCTGTCTGGAAGCCTTCTCCCACGCTCCTCCTCGGGGAAACAGCCTGCCCGAGGCGGATTTCTCACCTCACCAGCCCTGGGAGGGGAAAGGCACAGACGGCAGCCGACGCTGGAGCTGCTTGGAAAACTGGGAATGCTGGCACCTCGCAGGGTTGCAAGGGCTGGAGGGTGGCCCAGGCACCTGATAAACCCAGTGCCAGTCCTCCAGAGGAAGGGAAGTTCTGGGAGCATCCTCCTGTGAGGCTGCAATTCCTGCTGGCCTTCTGTCCCAGCTCCATTTACCATTAGATGCTCCTGGTGACCAGCAGGAAGATTTTAAAGCCTTGGCATGTGACTGGGAGGGGCTGGAGTGGGCACAGGCAGCTTGGAACCCACCCTCACTCTGCAAACAGAGGTGTTCCCCTTCCTCGGAGCTCCCAGCCCTTCCCAGAGCCTTCCTCAGAGTAATTTCCAGGGTCAGAGTGGCTGGGTTTGGGATATGGAGACAGCACAGTCCCTACATCAGAGATGAGGGGAAAAAGGCAAGAAAAACAACAAATGAAAAGGGCAGTGAGCACTGGCACAGGGTGCCCAGAGCAGCTGTGGCTGCCCCTGGATCCCTGGAAGTGTCCAAGGCCAAGTTGGACACTGGGATAGTGGAAGTGGGACTGTGCCCATGGCAGGGGGTGGAATGGGATGGGATTTAAACATCCAAATTATTTAAGCAACCCAAACTTTTCTGGGATTCCATGGAAAACAAAGCCTGGCTATTCTGCCACAAAGGCAAGCAGGCATGGAAATGTGCCCTCCAACCTTTTGGATCATTTCCCTTCTCCAAGGCAGGTGTGGTTTTGTATTCCACTCCCTCCACCTCCCCGCCCCTGCCCTTGTGCAGGGAGAGCTCCTGAAATAGCTGCTCCTGAGCCGCTTTATTTCGGATGTAAATCATTGGTATTCAGCAAGAAGAGCTCTCTCTTGGAGAGCTATCCTGCCAGACCTGTTCCAGCTGATTTCCTCACAGACCTGAAGCCCTTCCCATAAAAACCTCTGGCTGCAAACCCAGGGTTTGCTCCCTTTCCTTCTTTATCATTCCAGACCCGTCCCTCTCCTCGTTTGTCTCCTTTTATTTCCCTTCCCTCACATCTGTGTTGCTGCAGAGCGTTGTTAATAAGATTTATGGCTGAACATTCTCTGGCATCCAGGTAATTCCATAGGCACTTGCTGGTCCGGTTTGAAAAGCAAACAGCTCCCCTCACCATTCCCCTTTCGGCTCTACTACCTGAATTCCCTAAGACAAAGCCTGGAGAAGGTAAATATTTGGTCCTGGTCCCAAAGCTTTAAGGTTCCCCTCTCCGTGGGGGGATCTGGGCAAGGTTAGGGATGCCCTTTTCCCATGCCATGGGTTCACTGAGGACCAGCAGAGCAGGGAGGAGGGAGAAATGGGAACACCTTGGCTCTGCAGGAGACTGGGATCACCAAACCAGAGTAATTCCATGTGAGAAGATTCCTGGAGGCCACTGCTCCAAACTCTTGTTCAAAGGTAGGGCCAGCCAGGTCCAGCTGCTGTTTAACCACCTTCAGGGATAAAGTGGATTTGGAGGAAGATGCTGCTTCTCAGGGAGGATTTTCTCATGTTTTCCTTAACTCTGCACAAGCAGGAGACATTGAGAGCTTGTCCAGGAGTAAATTAAAACTAAGACATCCTTTGCCTGCAGCCAGGAAAGCAGAAAATGGGGAAAAATAGCTTCTCCAAGAGTAATTATGCAGCAAAGTGACTGAATGGGTGAGACAGCCGAGGTTAAATCCATGCCATGGATCCTGTGGTGGCAGCACTACCAGGAAAACCCTTATGGGCTGTCCAAGCAAGGGAAATCCGAGTTTCATCTGCTCCAGAGACTGGGAAATGGGAATTTGAAGATAACAGAGCAGGAATGTTTCAAAGAGCTGTGTTCATGGGATCACAGAATGGTTTGGGTTGGAGGGGACCTTAAAGCCCATCCCATTCCACCCCCCTACCAAGGGCAGGGATACCTTCAACTATCCCAGGCTGCTCCAAGCCCCAGTGTCCAACCTGGCCTTGGACACTTCCAGGGATCCAGGGGCAGCCACAGCTCCTCTGGGCACCCTGTGCCAGGGCCTCACCATCCCCACAGGGAACAATTTGTTCCAAATATCTCATCTATCCCTGCCCTCTGGCAGTGGGAAGCCATTCCCTGTGTTCTGCCCCTCCATCCCTTGTCCCAAGTCCTTCTCCAGCTCTTCTGTGGTGCTTTTCTGCATGTGGGCCACAGCAAAGGGATCTTTTTTCACCAAACCACATCACCCAGCTCCCCAAAGCATGGTGATAACTCACAGGATCATGGTGGCAGGACAGGAACTTTTCCCTTAGCTCCAGATCCTCCTGGAAACTTCTCTGTGAATCAACAGAAGGAAAACCAGCGCCAAAATATAAGCTGAGGAACCACCCAAATCTCTCTCTAATCCATGCACACATCCCAGGTCTGCCGTGGGATGGGAAATTTATATCATCTGCCAACAAAAAGCAAATTGAAGGGAACTCTGTTTTGCACCTTGCAGTTTCTTCTGCTGCTGGCTGCTGGGCTATATTTTTTTATTTTAAGGTTGGTTGTGCTTCCCAGAGAGTAAAGTCTTGCTCCTTGCTCTGCTATCCAGGGATTCCCATGCACTTTCTCCTTCTTTTCTCCGGGTTGCAGACCTTGTGGTATTTACAGGGCATCCTGGGGACATGGTTTAGTGGTTGCACTAGAGCTTAGAGGGCTTTTCCAACCTTAGTGACGATTCTGTGATCTTGGAAAATCCTGTCAATTTTATGCTCTGCACCACCTGCCCCTTTGAAGGGCTTGCCCAGAGTGGGCCAGCAGAGGATTATCCATCCCGGAATCTTCCTGCCAGGCCTGCAGCCGGGGATCAGAGGAGGCCACTGGGAATGGCACGCTCCAGACAGCCCATCTGCAATGCAGTGCAATCAGACAGAGACTCTGAGCACTCCACGGGCAGTTTTCCCTTTCATGGAGGGCACTCCCTTGGAACGAGCACTTGGCAGCAGATGAGTGAGGAATGAGATGGCTCTAATCCCATAATTTAATTAGAGCTGTGTAAAAAAGTCTATTTCCTGAGCAGGCTGCAGTGCTGGGTGTCTGGGACCCTCCTGCTCCCGCTCTTCCACACTGCAATGCTTTCCCACCTCTGCCCTATCTCCTGGTTTCCCTTCCCATGAGTTTTAGTCTGGGGCTGGGACTCCCCTCAGCTATTCACCCTCACATTTGTGAACACAGGACCAGCTGGAGTGGTCTGGTGTGGAGGGGCGGGGCAGGAGCTCTGGTTTTATCCCACAGAGGCAGGAGGTAGCAGTGGAAATCTAAGCTCCAGGTCTCCTTCCATGTGGGAGAAGTCCTAGGCCTCCTTCTATTTTGCAACGGAGCAAAAAAAAAACAAGACAAGGATCTGCTGAAGGAGGATGCTGGGGGGGGGCGGGCAGATCCCATCTGCATTGACCCCATCTCATGAATTTTGAAAAATTTATTATTTTTGAGATATTTATTCTCATGTCCCACGAGCAGAAATCTCCTTCAGGGTCTCCCCAGCAGCTGGGGAACACCGAGCAGCCATCCCTGATTATCCCTGATGGAGCAGCTCCTGTATAAATGGCAGAACAAGCTGGGATGGCATGGCCTGGACATCACTTTGGAGCACGATCAGGTCTTCTTCCAACTGGCCTCAGTGCCCAGCTTCCCCTTCACCGCCTGTACATGTCCTACAGGGTGGGGAGGCCCTGGGAAAGGTTGCCCAGAGAAACTGGCCCATCCCTGGAAGCATCCAAGGCCAAGTTGGAAGAAGCTTGGAGCAACCTGGTTTGGTGGAAGGTGTCCCTGCTCATGGAAGGGGGTGGAACACAATGAGGTTTAAAGTCCTTTCCATCCCAAACTATGATGGAGCAAATGGATCTGGGAATGAGAGACCAGCAGCCTGAGGGACCATTTGGTGAAGGGAGGGATCCATAAACCCATCCCTCCAAGAGGAGAGCAGCCTGTTGATACCCCTCCCCATCTCAGGAAAACACTCATCCTGTCCCAAAATCCACATGGGATCATTTCAGCAGGAGGTTTTGGTTGGATTCTGGCTTGTTCCTGCCCCACACATTCCTGGGCCACAGCTCCCAGCAGCCTCCCAGGGGCTCAGCCAGACACAAAGCCCCCCTGGTGCAAACAAATTCCTGCACAGCAGCAAAATCCCAGCAGCAAAATGCCTGATTAACAATCACTGGCTCCTCGCCACCGTCCACCAGGCCCAAGCTTGCAGCAGTAATTGCTGCCTCATTATGTTTCCCGGATGCTCCAAGGTGAAAGGGAGCTTTGTCCCAGAGCCCTGGGAGAGCCAGGGATGCCTCAAGCTGGCAAGCAGCTCCTCCTGCACAAAGTCCTGATGCTGGGACAAAGGCAGGGATGGGCATCCCATTCTGCTCCTCAAAGACTTGGCAAGAACTCCCAGCTCCAAGGGGAAGGGGGGAATTCTGGTATCTCACTAAAAGTCCTGACCAGTGTCCCTGGTGATGCACTGGAGACAACTCTGGAAGTGCATCCAGGGGATAACATTATCCCAGTCCCACAGAAGTGTCCTCAGGTGATGTCTCTACCCCAGTGCCACAGAAATGTCCCCAGGAGATGTCACCATCCCAGCGACACCAACAAATGCAGCCGCAATCCCGCTCCCCTGGCACGGGAAGAGCCCCAGGACAGAAGTGATGGTGCTCCAGGGCTGTGGCTTGGGGGCCAGGCTGCTGCAGGTCCCCAAGGGTTGTCACCCCAGCTCTGAGGAAGGTCCTTTGCAGGCAGCCAAAGGAAATCCCCAGCACTGGAGAATTTCCTACCTCTTCTGCTAAGCTGTTCAAAGCTGCACCAAAGGTTTTGCTGCTGGACTCCCGATCTTTTCCTGACGCTGTTGTGCAGGATGAGAGCTGCAGCCCAGCCTGGAGGGAGCATTTCTTTGTGGCTCCCTGAGGAATGCCACACACACACAGCTCTGCCTGGATGTGGTTGGACAGGGATTCCCCTGCTGCAGAGCCCACCTTTTCACTCACCTGCAGCTGCAGGAGGGATAGGAGCCACTCCAGTATTTGAGAGCTTCAGAGGAAGCAAAACAGGCAGGAGAAGATGCTGAAGGCCAGAGGGAGATGGGAAAACTTGGCTGTAAGGACAGCTCCTGGGTTACAAATGCAAACAGGAATGAAGTTTCACAAATCCAGGGCCAGCACTGTGCTCCTTTGGCTCAGGTGTGGTGATGCTTTTTTGGGCTGTGCCTGAGCCACCCTGTCTCTCACAGCCCAGCCCTGCCCCAGCCTGGAAAATCAGCACCAGGCACAAGCCAGCCCTTGTTATTCCAGGACAAAGCCTGGAGAAAGCTGCTCTCATGCCATCTCCCCAGATTTCTGGGTCCTCCTCAAGGACCATTATCATTCATATCGCATTTCCCCAAAGGATTGCCTTCCTTCCTTTTCAAACTATTTAGGCAAAGAGTAAATCATGGTTTGCTAACCCAGGCAGAAGGAAATTGCTCTTATTTATGCAAGGCTCTGAACCTTGGTGAATTCAGCAGCCTGATCTCGGAAGAAAAGCAAGCCTGACCAGTGCAGCTGTAGGAAACCACCTCAGTATGTTTCGATCCCACTGCTGGTTCCCAAGGGACTCCTGGGTGAGGAGGGACTCTAAGGGTGGCCAGCTGCTCCAGCCAAACCCAGATCTCTCCCAGCTGCTCTGCAAAGCACCAGGCAGGGCTCTTCCCACCAGCTTCCTCTTCTGCAGGGAACTTGCATGACACAGAGCAGCTGCAACTTCCCGGTTCTGAAATCCCCCCGGTGTGCCCTGCAAGCAAAAGTTTTGATCCCATAAAATCCCCTGTGGGATCAGCCCAGCACATGGGGATTTTCTGGGCTGCAAATGCACTCAGCTGGGTCCTGCTGAGCTTCTCAATAAGTCCTTCTCCTCAGGCCTGCTCTCCATCCACTCCCCACCCAGCCTGTATTTCTGCTTCTCACTGAGCCGTGCAGCACCAGGCTGTAAAATCCTTCTTCCTGCCATGAAACAAGCAGCAGGATTGAGGGATGCAGGATTCCCAGCCAAATCCCCTTAATTCCGTCCCTTCTTCCCACTTGGAGTGCCAGCCAGGTGGAGAAGCACTGGGATACCAGACTGGTGGTGCTGGGATGTCCTGGAGACATCTCAATGTGGAGCATTCCTCCACATGCATTTCTTTCTCCAGGGAATGCAAGGTGAGGAGGGAGTTCAGGAGATGTTACAGCACCAGCTGGAGACAGAGAAAATGAGATTTATTACCCTGCTGTGCTTCAGGCTTTGGATGAATCACAAGTGACTCAGCTGCTTTGAAGCCGAGGGCACTTGGGTCTCTGAACAGCTGAGGTGACTTGGGCACTTTGTGACCCTCAGTGCTCTCTTCTGAGAGTTGTCCCCTGATGGTGACATGGGTGGGAATTCCGGTTCATTTCCCAAGGGAAGAAATCCCTCCAGGCACCTGCAGCAGCCATGAGATGGATTTGAGCTCATGGTCATTCCAGCACCCACTCCTGGGAAAGGCAATCCTGTGAGCAAGCAGCGCCTTTGGAGCCTGCAGCACCTAATTATAAGGGAAGCTGAGGAGAAAGAGGGGGGGAAAAACCCAGACCCACCAGGAAAAGAATGGACATTTCTGAGCAGTGGTTGGTTTACCACAACTGCATTTTCATCCAGCCTCCAAAAATTCTGGAACAATTCCGCACGTGTGTCATCTTGTCTAGGTTCTGGAGCTAAACAGCTGCTTTTGGGAGGGATACTGCACTATCCTGGTCCAGCAGGAAACCAAAACAGTGGATTTATCCTGTCCTTTTCTGCAGAAGGGACAGTCCAGTGGTTTCTGGCAGCAAGGAGGAGGTGTTTACACACATCTGCAAAGCCCTTCCAGGCCCAGGGAGCAGCCAAATCGACAGGCTGGCAGGGAGGCCTGCCAGGAAAAGAGCTCACAGTCCTCTGGGATTGAAAAGGGCATTGAAAAGGTAAAATGGGAGATCCAAGGAGAGAGATGCAGCTGTGGATGGACTAGAAAAACATGGAGAAGGAGGAGGGAGAGGGAGGTAGTGAAGGAAGCGTGTCAGAACCGAGGCAGTGATGTGATAATTAGCCTGTCTTTCCCAATGGAAAGGTGTTCCCATCAGGAGGATTTCCTTCTGGCACCAGTCAGGGACAGCACAAAGCGTCCATCCAGGCCCAGTGCTCCCAGCACAAGATGGGCCACGGAGGAAGGTGCTTGGGCAACTGAGCTCCAGCTCTGCCCCACCAGAGCTTTCCTGCAGGAAGTTTTGCAGCCCCGAGGGAGGGGACGAGGGCAGGCAGCCAGCCCACCTCATCAGCTGCCAGGGGGAGAAACAACAGTCCTGTCTGAACAAGAAACATCCGAGGGTTTCCAAGCTTGCCTGCGAGATCTGGGAGGGTGTGCAGGGATATTAGCACATTCCAGGCTGCAGCAGCGTGGCTAAGCTGATATCCATCTTCCTCCTTCACCGGGTCTGACCTCAGGAGAGGCAGTGGCTGTGCCTGCTCGCTTGGGATAACTAAAGTGAGGTTTGATCCAGCTTTTTCCAGCTCAGGATTGTACACACACCACGCTCCTTCTCCAAGAAAAGGGCTGGGAGGGATTGGATTTTGCCAGCTCCTCTTTCCCCACATCAAGGGCAGTGACACCCAGGTGAAAATCACCTTGTTTTATGGCTGTACAGAGAGGTTGATGTTTTTTCTCGGAGCGTGGCCATCCCATGCCAGGAAGTTACACCACAGGGCTTCAAAAACAGACTGGGAAGATCAAATTGCATCAGCATTTAATGGGGTAGAGAGGGACAGGGATAAGCCTATATTGGGTGCAAGGAAATAGACCCCTTGATTTTCAGTGTTCCTTTCATGCTAAAATTCCCTCCCTGAGCAGCTGAAAATGATGTTTTTACAGGATAACACCAGAAAGTCAGTTCCTGCAGATACGGGATGCCCAGAAGATGGGAAAGGTTTTTGAGCACTGGGTTTTTACAGCTCCCACTTTCATAAGTCATGTCTTAAATATAAACCAGCCAAGACCTGGGGAGTGCTGGGCTATTGGGTGACTGTTGGGCTGGACTGGTTCCTGTGGGGAATGCACTAAGGGAGAAAAAGATCCTGGGCAGTGTGCAGGCCAGGGTCAGCCTGGTGATAAGGCAGCAAATTCCCATTCCAGAGCCTGCTTGGGAAAAGGAACTCAGGAAGAGCTTACATCAGACTGGGCTAGAAGTGTCTCCATGACTGAAAGAAGAGCTCCTGGCTTGTGACAGGAGGCCAAGTGACTCAGTTGTGGTGGGTGGGGGCAACAGGAGAAGGGGATGTGGTCAGGGAGAAGGGCATGAGTCACCAAGGAAGGGCAGCTGCTGATAACAGCTGGATAAACTCAGGGCAGAGACATCACGTCTGCTCAGGAGAACATCCGAGCTGGAAGCCAAAAGCTGGAGACAGCAATCCCGACAGGCAGAGCAAGGGAGAGCTGTGAGAGCCTGGCACAGGCTTTTCCTGCTTGGCAGCTCAGCCAGGGCTCATGAGAAATGAACATTTTACACCAGGTAACACCATGGCCTCGTGTCTCGCATTCTGTGATTTCACCGTTCATCTGGGCTTAGAGGCAGCCTCGGTCCCTGTGATGTTCCTGCAACCTCACTTCACCATGAGGGACAGACAATTCCCTCCCACCCCACACGACAGCAGCCCTGCAGACTCCTCTTTGGAGCAGTTCCCCACAGGAATGCTCTTGGGCAAGAGGCAGGAGCATGGCTGAGCTGTGGGATGGCACAAACCAATTTGCACTCTGCGACTGCCTCCTCTCCTCCATCACCCTCAAAACCTCAGCTCTGAGCAGTCAGGTACCCCACTAAAGAAAATGTGGGAAAAGGAAAGGCACAAAGGAACCACCTTCACCTGGTGGGAATGACACAGAGAGGGCAACCTCTGGGTCTCAAAAACCCCTGGCAGCAGGTGGGGAACCTTTGGCAGGAATAGGGGCCGACATGTCCATGGAGGAGACCGTGGCACTGAGGATGAGAACTCACTGCCAAGTCCCTGGTACACTGTGGTGCCCTGTGGTGCCCACAGGCCTGGGAGGCCATGGAAAGGCACACACTAGGGACAGGATTCCTGCTGGATTCTTCGCCACACATTAGTCAGCACTGCAGAAAATACATGCAGCCAGAGTGGGATCGTGTCTCCAGCTCCTAATCCCTGCTTCCCACCAGCATCCAGCTCCCATGGAGCTAAAATCCTCCTCCAAACCTATGCCCTCCTCGCTGGGAGCTGACTAACAAGATGTGTCATGGTCACAAGGCTGCCCCTCTGCATCCATCACTGCTGTGGAACTTCCCCTGCAGCCGGGAAATCAGAGAAGCAGTGTCCACAGGAGCGGTGGGGGAAGAGGTGCCTGACTGCAAACAGCAGCTCCATCTCTCTGTGTCCTTGGGGACTCATCCAGATGCTCCTGGTGCTGTCCCACAGCTCTGCCACCTGCTGGACCCATTGCCAAGAGGGAGCCAGGTTAAACAAGGGATGTGCTCTCTGCTGGTGGCAGTGCCAGGGAGAGGGATCCTCATGGGAGAGGCTGAAGATGAGGCCATGGAGACAGGAACTGGGGGGAGACCAAAATTCCTGAGCATGTGGAAGCCACAAACCAACCAGCTCAGCCAGCAATGCATGGGGACATCAGTCAGCTTCCCTGCAGGGAAATCTTATCTCCCCACAGTCCCGTGGCAAGGAGGAAGGTATCCACTGCCAGGAGATGGGCTTAAAAGCAAGCACAGCTGAGGAAGAGCTCAAAAAGCACAGCTTTTCCCTAATTCCTGTGCCACGGAGTGCAGTCTGAGCACATCTGTGCAGCTGTGTCATCCCAAGCACAGAACCCAGACACTTCCATTGCCAGGAGGTTTCTTTCTACTCTCCTGTGTCAGGACCTGAAGGGATAAACAGGAGGCCTCCTAAAACTCGTGACCTGCTGACTGTACAGGCACTTTATCCATCCAGGGCAGATTGCAAGTCTTTGGTTTTTTTCTCCATGCCTTGCCGTAAACAGAGGAATGATCTGTGTCTTGGAGCAGTGAATCCTTTAGCTGTGTATCCTGAAGCACAGCAATCCCCCATTAGCTTCCAGAAGTTGCTAGTAAAGTTTTTCCTGAAGAAAAAAGCCTCTTTTCTGCTTCTGCTTTTCCCAGTGCCTGAAGTTCTCTACCTGGATGGGTCCATTGGCCACAGAGACCCAGCTACATCCTGATCCTCCCATCTCAGACTGAATCCTGGAATCACAGCATGGAAGGAACTTTAAAAATCACCCAGTTCAACCCCCTGCCATGGGCAGGAGCACCTTCCACTATCCCAGGTTGCTCCAAGCCCTGTCCAACCTGGCCTTGGACACTTCCAGGGATCCAGGAGCAGCCACAACAATCTGGGCAGAGGGGTCTCAGTTACTCTGAGGATTAATCCCATTAAACACCACACACCAGGAGTGAATTACTTTATGTCAAGCTTTTTTTGCCAACGTGTGCTGTAAATAAATATTTGATTAAGGTAATAACCCTGGTGCAAATAAAAAAAGATATTTACATTACCACCTTTGAGCTGAACACAATATCTGGTGTCTGCATGTTGGAAAAATTCGACCCTCCCTCCAACCACTCGGAAGTAACAGGAATCACAATTGCACTTTGTGGGAAAGCCCATGGGGCAGAGGGAATTGCCAAGCACTGCTGAGAGTGCACTTCTCACCCCAAAGACAAAGGGTGAGCAGTCCTGATCCTAAACCTCCTGCAGAAAGCAATCCCACCAGTGCAGGGATGCTCCAGCATTACTCCTGGCACCAGGAGCATTGAATTACATAAATTAATTACTCTAGTATTAGCCTAACTCCACAAAAAAACCCCAGGAGGATTATTTGCTTGCCTAGACAGCCTCAGTGATGCTCCTGTGTGGCAGGCTGGGAAGGGAGCAAACAGGGAGATTGCAGGTTTGGAGAGGCTGGAGTTGGAGCCAGCTGAGATGGTTGGAGGTGTCCGTGCAGGCAGACGAGCGTGGGCACAGATGTCAGGCTGGCAAAGTGAAACCAGCAGGGTGCAATCACCTCCTCCTTGCCAGCCTCCAGCCTGCTCCAGGTGTGCCCTTACACCAGGGCAGTGGTTTTCCTGGCTGGGAATGGCAGGGCTCCCATGGCACTGATGGATTCCCAGCCTGCTCCATGCCCAGCCCACGCTCCCATCCTGTGGCACGGTGTCCTAACACACTGAACTCTGCAAACTGTACCCACAATTCTTAATTCCAGCATCCCTCTGTTTGGCATCCCTCTGTTCTCCACCGCACCTCTTCCACTGGCAGCTTGCTCTCCCTGAGCTATTTGGTGGACAAGCTCTAACCAAACCTTCGGAGGGAAGCAGCAAAACTTCTCTGTCTGCTAAATCCATCTCCCAGGACTGCACTAGCAACATCCTCCTGTGCCTACAGCCTTCCTGCAATCAGCTTCTACCCCACTTCCTCTTCCTGTGGCAATTCACACCGATGAGAGTCCAGCAAATGGGCTAAGTTTTATTAATAGGGAATAAAGAGATGTTGTTAGCAGATAAAAGATACAAACACGCTACCTGCATTACATCAGCTCACATCGCTTCTCCTAACAGGCCCCAAGGTCGCTCCAGACTCCCTGTGGGACATCCAGGTCCTGTCCCCCCTGCTCTCCACTGTCTCAGCTGCAGAAGTGGTCCATATGCTCCTCCACGAGAGCCCAGCTGATTAGGAAAGATATTTATGAAGTCAGTTCCATTAATGAAGTCAGATCCAAGCTGAAACCCTGAGCACTTCTGTTCACCTCTGAACACATCCTGCTGTTCATCCTGTTTCCAACCCACCTAAAATTTCTACAGCAATGCTCAGGTTGGCTCCCTTCATTGGAAAGGAAAAAGAAATCCCTTATCAATAAAAAGCATTTTGGCTCCATCTATTCAAGCTTGTGATATCAGTTAGATATTTATTGAGTTTTTCACTTGCTCAAGACAGTGTTGTAACTCACCTTGACTAAAATCAGTCCTTCTGTCTAAGGAGGAGGCAGAGGAGCCCAAGCCAGGGGGTAGAGGCTCAGATTGGACATCAGTCCATGGCTTAGGTTGTGGGTGGCAGCACCTTTGTGTAGGAGTCAGTGGTGCTGTTGCATTTGGGCAAGAAAATTCCTCGTTAATGAGCTTTTTTTCTTTTTAAAGACAAGCATGAAGCTGGGTCTATAAATGGAAAATAAATTAATGGGCCCCATTCAGGCACAAGAGCCTGAAGATGTGTTTTTGTGGGAAGATCATCTCTGGCAGAGCCAACGTCACCCCATCCAAATTAGAACAGGTCCAAAACTCAGCTAAAAGTCAAACCAAATCTCCCTCAGGCTGGCAGTGACAAGTACTAACACGGATTGCTGTTCCCAAGAGAAAACTAGCCCTGTCCTGCAAGGAAAGGAGAATCATTTCAGGGAGCAAAAGTCGGGATTTTGACTTTGGAGGTCAGCAGCACTGCTGATTCGTGTCGAATAATGTGTGGATGTGACACTTGGGGACATGGTTTAGCAGTGGGTTTGTCAGTGCTAGGTTGGATTTTGTGGACTTGGAGGGCATTTCCCAAACTTCAGTGATCCTGTGATTCCCAGAGAACAAGAATTCCTCACCCCAAACCCTCCAAGATTAAATGGTGACATTGAATAGGGGTGTATTTAACCACAGGTACATTGATTAAAGCCCACAGGCATCATCCAGAACGTGGCCAAAAAAGCTGCCAGGGACAAACCCATGTGAGCCCCACGGGGCTGCTGCAGCCATTCCTTGGAAAAGGGCAGGGATACGAGAATGGCTGGTTGGTGCAGGACAGGAGGTTTCACTCAAGGGCAAGCGGATGCAAGGTGTTCTGAGAGCGAATTTCCCAGGAATGCATCGCAGGACGTTGGAGGCCAGCACTGCCACCCCAACAGCATCTCGGAGGGGTCACAGTCGGTTCCTTCCTCAGGCACCACTTCCTGATCACTCACAGCTCTCAGCAGGAACTCCCACTGGACAGAGAGACACTAACTCAGCACCTTGGAGGCAAAAGAGAGCTTTGAAAACGCCTGCAGTGCTTTGCAGGAGCTCCCTGGGTCGCTGTGCTCCTCGTGAGGCGCCACAGACGAAGGACCAGGAGCGCTTTGTGCCTCACACATCCCACGGACAAACAGCACATCCCACTGCTGTGATTCACTCACACCCCCTAACCTGGGAAGGTGCAAGCGCTTGGGTGGCTTCCAAGCTCTGCTTATCTGTGCCTCGGCATCAGACCTGACTGGAAATAATTTCTGGAGACGGGGAAGGATTTGCTCCAGGCAAAATTTTGGTGCATTAAATGTCTGGCGAAGCCCTGTGAGAGACGGAAGCCAAATCAATTAGAAGTCGAGGCCTGATGTCCTTCTTTAGCTTTATGAGAATTTCCACCAACCTGCACTAGAAAAACTATCTTCTTAGGAGTTGTTATAAGAGTCAGGATAGAGGAGAGAACTCCCAAATATCTGAGGTGCCTCAGAGAGGAAGCAGCTTGTCCTGCTTTGTTTGATGGTTTTAAAGATGAACAGCAATCACTCCATCCCAAAGCAATGCCCAGATTGGGAGACACCATCCCATAAAGACCGAGGAGGGCAATTCCAGCAGCACAATGCCAGCCTTGGCAGCCTTTCCCTGGAGTTTGATCCAGAGGCCATTTGAGTTCAGGACACAGAGACCGCAGAGATGATGTATTCCAAAGCACCCATCTCATCTGCTGTGGGCTTCTGGAGCTGCTGAAACGCTCAGTCCCTCCCTGATCCCTTCTAGCACTCAGCTCCAGAATCCACAGGCTCAGCATCTTTGACTGCCAAAGGCCAGCATCCAAAAAGGATAACCCAGCTCTCCCTATACATCTCCATGAAAACGGTCCCCACAAACTGCTTGGGATTAATCCAGTGATCTCAACCATCTGCCAGCTGCAGCTCTGGAAGCAGGTGAGGCTTGCAGTGGGTTTGCTGCCAGCGCCTTGCTGCGATCCCACTTGACTCTGCAGCTTCAGGAGGCTGGACAGGTTCCCCCTGCTGCAATGGGAATACTGAACAAGAGAACTGCAGTGTCTCATCCCGAGCACAGCGTGGAGGGCACTGTGTGAATCCCCTGTCTCTGCAGGAGCTGGGAACTGTGGGATCTGGGCCCTGAAAGTGCATGACAAAGGGACAGGTGACAGCAGGGAGGATGCAGCCAGCATGTTCTGTGTCTTCAGATGACAGCCATGAGAAAATTCACCCTTGGTTGCCCATCTGGAGAGCTCCTTTGGCTGCAGATTGGGCTGACACAAAACCCCAGCTTGGGACTGCCGGAGCCTGAGGGATGGTGGAATTCCAGAATGGTTTGAGTTGAGAGGGACCTTAAAGCCCATCCCATTCCACCACCTGCCATGGGCAGGGACACCTTCCGGTAGGCCAAGCTGCTCAGAGCCAGTGGTGGTGGCTACAAGAAATATCTGTGAATTGGGCCCAAGCTGTTCTCCTTGGGAATCACCAAGGCATAGCAATGGGATTCCAGCAGGCAGGGACCTCTGGGAAAGGTGGCTGTGCCCTGTGCTCCTGCCACCAGAAGCCATCACCTCCCAGAAAGAGGCTCTGACTTCCCAGGAGCCACATTTTATCCCCATTTCCAGAAGAGCGGTTGCTACAGCAACAGAAATGGTTGGCATTTTTAAATACTTCCTTAAGGACACCCATTAAGGAGGCTGATGATCAGGAGAGCAGAGGGAGGGCCCCCAGCCCTGGATGTGCAGGTCTGGAGCAAGCCCAGGTGTCCATGCATGCAATACATGGATATTGTGGAGTGCATTCCCTTCACACTCCCCCTGCAGAGAAGGCCGCTTGCATGTGCATGATGGAAGAGAAGATCCAGGCAGGAAAACTGTTACTGGCAGCTTGACACAAAGAGGGAAAAACAACCACAGCCTCCCAAAAGAAAAAAGGGGGGCGGGGGGGATAGGAAAAGAAAAAGGTCTTCTTCTCCAGAAGGTACTAAAATTGACTCCACTGTTCTTGTTTAAATGGACAAGGACGTTGAGGCAGCATTCGCCAAGTTTCCTTCCCGAAAAAGACTTACAGAGAAAGTCCTCTGAGGGATAATTAACTGGCTGACAGACAGGAAAAGAGGATAAAAATAAGTGGAATATTTCCGCCATGGAAGGAGATTATCTGCGGGATCTCTTCCCATGATTGCGCAGCGACTCGCAGATCACAGAGCTGCTCCCAGCCAGGCACTGGAACATGGGTTTGGAAGCCACCAGTGCAGGAAGGAGATCTCCCAGGTCATGGGAGAGACCTTAAAGTTCATCCAGTTCTATCCCCTGACACCTTCTACTGCCCCAAGTTGCTCCAAGCCCCATCCAACCTCCAAGGTGGAGCATCCCTTCTTTTTTAAAATAAAAGTACTTACAGGACACTGTGATGAGTGGGGGGGAGAAAAAAAAAACCAGTAACCAGCAGTAATTTATGCTTCTAATTGTTTTTAAATCCCCACAGTATCCTGAACATGTTTTGCTCAGGTGAGAATCACTTCAGCACATGTGGGATGAAGGCAAACAGTGCAGATTGTCCGTGTGCCCACCCCAGCTAGAACGAGCGGCCTGCTTCTCTCTGAAGTCACGGATGCCTCCCACTCTGGCAGCTTTGGAATTTTCTCCTGGCTCTCAAACCAAGCTGAGCTGGTGCAGAGAGTGTCTGTGAAGCCACACCCGCCATACGTGGACTGTATGGTGCTGCCAAGGGCTCGGTGGCTTTCTGTGCCACTGGCTGGACCAGCGGTGGCTACAATAATTACAGGGGAGCATGTGAACCTCAGGGGAGGCCAGAGAGAGACTCAGTGGAAGAGGAGCTGCATGTTGTGGAAATTAATCATGCAAAGGGAGAGCTGGGTGTGGAGATGGTGCATGGGAAAACCTGCACAGCTGCCAGTTCCTGGCTGGAGAGTCACAGCCATGCAAAGGCACCTGGCAGGGCACACTGGTGGCAGGGAAGCCATGGCCAGGCAAGGAAAGGTGTGGGACAGCTGGGCATGCAGCAGGAAAAGCACAGCTCAGGCAGGAGCATTTGCATGGAGGGAGAGCAAGTGCAACACAGGGAGGAAATGGAGAGAGTCCAGAGGGAGCCACGGAGATGCTCCAAGGGTTGGAGCTCCTCTGATCTGGAACCAGGATGGAAGAGCTGGGACCTCTCCCTCTGGGATGGAAGCACCTGGAGAAGAGAAGGCTCCAAGGGAGACTTCAGAGCCCCTTCCAGGGTCTAAAGGGGCTCCAGGAGAGCTGCAGAGGGACTGAGGACAAGGGATGGAGGGGCAGGACACAGGGAATGGCTCCCAGTGCCAGAGGGCAGGGCTGGATGGGATATTGGGAAGGAATTGTTCCCTGTGAGGGTGGGCAGGCCCTGGCACAGGGTGCCCCGAGCAGCTGGGGCTGCCCCTGGATCCCTGGAAGTGTCCAAGGCCAGGTTGGACACTGGGGCTTGGAACAATGTGGGATAGTTGAAGGTGTCCCTGGAATGGCAGGGAGCTGGAAAGAGATGAGTTTTGAGGTCTCTTCCACCCCAAACCATTCTGGGATTCTGTCATCCCCAAGCCTGACTGTGGAACAGGCCATGGTGGGAGCTGTGGTTTGGAGTTTTGATCCTGCCAGCCACATGCATTGAAGCATTGGGAATGTCTCCAAACACTGGTGGTTTGATGGAGATGCTTTAACTGCTCTCAGTTGTTTATTTCCTTCTGTTTTCTAGAGTTCCATGGTTTGAAAGCTTCCTTCTTGACCAGCAGCCCTGGTGGCAAACTTTTTTCAAAAAAAGACCCTTTTGAAAGGTCTGAAGCAGATATTCTCTGCAGTGATGTTATTTCAGAGCTGAGGTTTAAAAGCCAAGCAAACAGACAATGAGCTCTTGCTACAGACTGGGAGCTGTGGAGTTTGCTTCTGGAATGGGCCTGGTATGGGGGAGAGGAAATCTTCCTCTACCAGTGAAATCCCAGGTGCTACAAGTAAGCAAATTCCCACCCTCCAGCCCCCAAAAGATCCCCAGCCTCCAAACACACGTGTTTCTTGCTGCCCTGCTGCAAAGCTCCACATCTTCCCTCCTCCCACCCACCGGCTGTCTCTGCTGCAGCTCCCAGCCTTTCCCCAGGGCCTGCTCAGCAAAGGATGCTCTTCCCCAGAAGAGCTTCCCACAAACACTCTCCCCTCTGCTGAAGAATGCTCTGACACCAGATCTGCTGTTTTCCCAACCTCTTGGGATCACCAAAGTTGGAAAAGCCCTCTAAGATCATCGAGTCCAGCCTTGCACTGCCGAATCCATGAATAAAGCTTGCTACCCAGGCTCTGATTTTTGTCCATTTTTTACTTTTCATTCTCCATCTGCAAAGAGAGAAGCACTGAAGCAAAAATTTTGCCAGCAGGTCAGTTGTGTTGGTAACCCCACACCAGAGATGTTAGTGGAGGTGAAAGGGTTAAGGCAGGCTGGGAACAAAAGCAATGGATTTACTAAATGAAGCAGAAAATCCTACTGTTTTCTTTCCTGCCCTTGGTGGAAAATATTTGCCTACTCTCCTCCCGACTTCTATCAGAAGCCCTGCAGGAAATCAAACTGTTCAAATCTGCTTTTCTGGTTACAATGGTTTCTAACAGGTCAAAACACTCCGTGGCCAGCAGCAACCTCCTCTTCTCCCTCCCCCCACACCTGGCATGGCAGGGTTTAAACACTCACCATTGATAAAGATTTTTCCCTCCTCTTGCTGATCTCCACCTCATGTTTTCCACCCTCAGAAATGCCCTCAAGGGTGCCTGAGGCAGAGCAAACAACAAGAGAAATGTCCATGAAGAATTCCTGCATTCCTGCCTGGCTCGGCCACCAAGTTTTCCCAGAGTTTGCAGGAGAAATGGAAAGTTCATTTTCGAGGAAAAGCAGCAGGATGCCTCACTCCCTGAGTGCTCCTTCCTCCGCAAAAGGAGCCATATGGCAGCGCTTAACTGCACTCACTGTGCTGGAATGACTTGGCCTTCTGGCTCTCTTCTCCAAGGCTGCCCAACTGTACAATTGCCACCAAGCTGCCACTTGCCTTGCCTGGCACACGCTGCTCCCCCTCCCCGGGCTCCAAACTTCTTCAAGGCAGCTTTGGAGAGCTGCAGTTCATTTCCAGTCTTGGATTTTGAGAGGTCCTAGCTCAGTGTGACCACCCACAGCAGCATGGTGTAGGCAGGTGTGCTCCTGCTGGTCCCCTCCAGGTCACGGCCTCTCCTGTGCTCTGTAAACCAGCATTCCAGGCCAGCTCCTCCTCTTCCTTTTCAGGCCCCATCCATGTGAATTCTTGTTGTCCCCTTTGGGTCAGAGGCCTGAGAATGATTTTTCCCCTGTGTGGCATCTGCCCTCTCAAAAATGAGTGAAATCCCAGGCAGAAAGAGCCGAAAGGAAAACCCAACAAACCTGAGAGTGAGTTCAGGGGAGCATCAAGGTCTGGCAGATCCGTGTCACATTGTGTCACACCTGATCCCACGTTCCAGCTCAAACCATGCGATGGACACCGTGCTCTCCTCTGCTCCAGGAGCCCGTCAAAGTGGCCACAGGGTTCTTGGGTAGCAGCTGATGAAGCAGGAGCTGCTCTTCTCCTTTGGGTCACCTCCTGGAGCCAGGTCTGTTGTGAGGAGACTGGTGGAGGACCTCTCACAATGAGATTGGCACCTCTCACAATGGGGTGTCCTGTGCAGGATCAGGAATTGCAGTTGATGATCCTTGTGGGTCCCTTCCAGCTCTGGCTATTCTTTGATTCTGTTCCTGCCAGCAGAGCTGTGTTTGGGGCAGACAGATCCAACAGGGATGGTCACAGACCTCAGGAGCTGGAAACAGCAGGAAAGGGGAGCCTGAAGTGCTCCAAAAATAAATTCAACATCAGGAAACATGGTACGAGAAGCCAGGCAGGTGTTAAATCACAGCAGCAGCTGCTTTAAGATCTTTTACACAATGGTGTCAATGATAAAATCCAAGTTTCTGTTTCCCTATCAGACAGAATAAATGCTGGAGCCACTCACCATTACAGCCCAAGCAGGGAGCAGGGTCTGGGTGGGCTGGCAGGGGAAAGCTAAGATTTTACATGGGTGAATTAAACAGCAATAAGATTTCATATTAAAGAAAAATATCGTGTTTGGTCTGAAACTCGGTATAGTTGGAAGGTGAGGCTTGCTTCACTCCCAGGAGAGAAGACCCATGGCAGGTTTATCTGCCAGCTTAAACAGATCACTTCACAAATTAATCCATTTCCACTGCCCTGGGGTACCTGGGATTACTGCAGTGCCAGGCTGGGATTGTCTGTGCTGCCGTGTCAGCCTGAGCTCTGCCTCAGTGTCTGACACATCCTCCTGCTTTAGAGAGAAGGATGGGACTTGGGAGGACCAGAAACATGCACTAGGCAGCTCCAGCACAACCAGCTCCCTTTTCCCTGGGCTCTGCATGCCTAGCTGCATTATCAGGGCTCATCATTCCTGCCCCAAACCCGCAGAGTCTGTGGGCACACGGTCAGACCACCCAAAGGGAGAGGAGGAAACTCTCCCCATGTGGGTGAGAACCACGCTCAGCCCTCCAGAGAGGTGGTGGCTCAGCAAAGCTCTGCAGGATCCCTGCCAAGCACTGAGTGTGCCACAGGATCAGGGGCTGCTTCACAGACAATGTGAGGAGAGCACCCATTAATTCGGCTCGCTTTGCACAAAGTCTTATTTTTAGTGCTCGCGAGCGGTGCCAGATTGGCAGCATTATAAATAGAAGACTTCTATTTATCCTACAGTCTCGGTACCGCCGTGCTAAGTCAGTCTTACGACCTCAATAAATCCAGATTAGGTGCTCTCGAGGCTGTGTCACCATAGAAATGGCATCTCCTCTGTGCTCTGACACAGCTGGGGGTGCTGCTGCCTCTGTACCCCAGCCTGGTGCCCTCTGATGTCTCATGACGTGACACAAGCTGGCATTCAAACAAGACATGGGATCCTACCTTCAGACCCATCTCAAAGGTGGTTATGTTCCTTACATTGTGGGGATCTGAGGCTTTGCTTCCCAGGACAGGGAGCATCACACTCTACCCCCTGTCCCTGAACAATGGCCAGATGTTCTTCTGGGTTGGGTTCAGTCAGCTGAGGAAATCGTGGTGCCTTTGACCATGTGTGACACTGGGGCTGGGAGTGAGGGCAGCCTGCTGTTCTGGACAGGTGGGGAAGAAAGGGGTACAGCAGGAAAACAAGTGTGGTTTGAATGTATAGCTTATATGCAATAGTAAGATGCTGCTTTTCTGACAAGCTGACTGTCAATAACAATTAGAACACCAAATCAAAATCACAGAATGGTTGGGGTCGGAAGAGACCTTAAAGATCATCTTATTCCATGGGCAGGGACATCTTCCAGCATCCCAGGTGGATCCAAGCCCCGTCCAGCCTGGCCTGGGATACTTCCAGGGATCCAGGGGCAGCCACAGCTTCTCTGGACACCCTGTGCCAGGGCCTGCCCACCCTCACAGGGAAGAATTTCTTCCCAATATCCCATCTATCCTTGCCCTCTGGCAGTGGGAAACCATTCCCTGTGTCCTGTCACTGCAGGCCCTTGTCCAAAGTCCCTCTCCAGCTCTTGGAATCTCTTTAAACACTGGAAGGGGCTCTACAATCTCCCTGGACTCCTAATTATTCTTCCCCTATTAAAAAAACCCACCCTCTCCAGTCCCCTTACACTCATTTTTTTCCTTGCAGTGAGTTGTTGCCTGATTTAATCTGTGGCATTATGACAATTCCCAGCATGACAAGCATTTCCTAGTGGTCACAGACCTCCCTTTGAACTGGTTGTGCTGGTCCCAGGGACAGGGAGTGCTCCTCCTGCAAAACCCAGCCTTCCAGGATGCCTGCTCCCAAAAATGCCACCTAATTATGCATCCACCTGAGCCCATGCCCTTTTCCAAACCCCAGGCATGCTGCATGCCTGGAGACTGACTGGTCTTCCTCTAGGCTCTCAGCCAGGGAAGGGCAAGGGGAAAAGGTTTGGAAGCCTCCAGTTACCCTGGAATTACCTATGTGGGAACCAGCCTGTCTGGCTGCTTTGGTCTCTGCTGGGAGCCCAGGGAGCAAACGCACTGGGAAGCGAAGCGAATCAAAGAGCAGAGGAATTCCAGCAGCTGGAGGTTTCTGATCCTTTCATCCTCTGGGAGATTTCTGCATTTTCCAAAGCTGGAAGCCTGCACCAGTACAAGCTGCTTGGCTCAGGCACAGTGCTTTGTCTGGTCAGCTGCTTGGCAGCAGGAGGAACACATTGGTTTGGGATGAGCAGCGAGCCTGCTCCAGCTGCCCACGAGAGCTTGATTCTCCTCCTCAGCTGACCTAGAATAGGGTCTGGAAGGAGGGAAAAAAAACCCCAAAAGTGTGAAAAGATGACTGTGGAAAGGAACAATATTATTAATTTCATAATATCATCAAATGGGTTGGAAGGGACTTAAAGCCCATTTCATTCCACCCCCTGCCATGGGCAGGGACAATTTCCAACATCCCAAGTTGATCCAAGCCCTGTCCAGCCTGGAACACTTCCAGGGATCCAGGGGCAGCCACAGCTGCTCTGGCCACCCTGTGCCAGGGCCTCCCCACCTTCACAGGAAATAATTTCCTCTTAATATCCCATCCATCCCTGCCCTCTGTCAATGGGAAGCCATTCCCCCTTTAAAGCCTGGATCTGGAATGGCTGCTGGAGCGTCTGGAGGTGTGAGCTGTATTTTGTGGGCAGGGGAATGGAATTAAAATGCAAAGTGAGACAGGTTGTAAAGGAGAAGGGAATTAAAAAAAACCAAAACAATATACCATTAAATAAAAATAAATTAATAAAACATAAAAACCCCCGACAACAACAAACAAAAAACGAGATAAAACAAGCCAGGCTTTGTGAGTTAATTGCCATGAAATGCTGTCCAGGTTTAGATTCACAAACCTGGGCACTCAAACCACCACAGAATCACCACAGCCACCTGTGCTGCTAAACAGGGATTTCAGCCAACTTCCAGTGCTCAGGATGTGATTGCACCAGGATGGGGTGAGGATCTGGGATGAGGATCTGGGATGAGGACATGGGTGCTGGAGCTCCCTGGTGGGCAATGATCCCATTCCATGGCAGCTCCAGAGGTTTCAGAAAAAGTTCCCTCTGCCTGAAATGAAACCAGCAGCGTTCAGATGCTCTCAAAAAATTAAAAAAAAAAAAAAGAAAAGAAAAAAAAAAGAAAAAGAAAAAAGTAATTTTGTTGAAATGTCTATTTTGGGATTAAAATCTTCAGTCTTTTCAGGACAGAGAGGAAATTGTGCTGCATAAGGCAGTGGTTGGGAGGGTGAGGGTCCCATCCAAGCCACCCCAGCTCTCACCCCAGCAGTTTGGTGTGAACACACCAAGCTCAGCAAGAACAGCCCTGTGGCTACAGTGCCACCGAGCCAGAGGGACAGCACAGGCAGCTCCTCCGTGCTTCCCCCTTGGAAAGGGAAGTGGAATAAAGAGCTGAAGCCACCCAGATGGAGCTATTAATGGTTTGGCAGGAGGGTGGGGTGTCCTGTGGTTTGTTAGCACCCCCACCTGGTCTGTCATCGCTGGCTGCCCTTCCAACACAGATCCAGCTCCTAAGGACACGCTGGATCCTGCCAGAACAACAGTTTGTGCCTTGGATCTCCCAGCCCTGGCATCCTCTGCCTGCAGACAGGTCTCCTGCTGTTTGCTCCTGACATGAGGAACCTCTCACCATAGGATGTGGAGGTGACACTTTGGCTGATTTTCCATGAATTCTGCCTGAGTGGAAGCAACTTGAGACTGGAGAGATCTCCTGGATCCCAGCTCCCAATAGCACACCCCGCTCTGGGACCATATTGTGCCTATCCAAGGACAAGCAGGGCACTCAGCAGCAGTGCCTCTCCCTCTGGTTCCTCCCAGACACACGCCAGGGTGCTCCAGAGGAGGAGGAAACAGGCTGGAAAGCTGACAGCTTGGTTGGCTTCCCTTGGATCTCTCCCTGAGCTGCCAGCTAAGCCAGACAGAAAGCTGCTTCCTTATTTATTTCATAATTAAAGAGAAAGGCATCTTCTAGGGAGCCCATTTTCCTCATTTACCAAATGAGGTTACAATAGTCAGTGGTTTGCCCAAAGATTTATGCCTTCAGGATCCTTGGGATCCTTGCAAGGGAGCTGGAGTTCTCTGCTCCACCAGTCCTTCATCACTGAGGCTGAGGACGGCACACAGCCCCTGGAATCAGCTGGAAAACACAATTTTTTTTTGCTGGAACTCATTTCAAGCCTAGCTGTCCCACTGCAGTGACCATAAACTAGCTGCAAAGCAGCTCCTCCTGCTCTGAGTTGTCATACTAAAAAAATAAAATTAAAAAAAAATAAAATCCACAGAGCAAATTCTACTCTCAACCTCAGCCCCGCTCCAGCACCAGCTCCCCAGCCGGGGTAAGTCAGTGTCCAACCAATATGAAGCAGTTTAATCCATTTATGCCTTGTTCAGTGGGAAGACAACCCCTTCCCAGACCTGAGTTTCCTGCACAACCACCATGTGCTGGGAATGGACAGAAAAGGTTGGAAGAGCCTCCTGTCCCACCTCATCCCACAGAGCCTTGAAGGCAATCCCAGGACTGCCCCCACCCCAGAGCTGAGGCAAATCCTGCCAACCATGAGGTGTAAACGTGACACTGAGCTCAGTGGAGAAGGAGCACAATATTCATCTTGGCTTTCTCATTTCAAACCCTTGGAGATGAGCTCAAATCATCCCTCAAGCTGACCACAGGCTATGTTCTTCCTCATGCCTCAGTTTCCTGCCACAGTTACAGGAAGGAATTGTTCCCTGGGAGGGTGAGCAGGCCCTGGCACAGGGTGCCCAGAGCAGCTGGGGCTGCCCCTGGATCCCTGGAAGTGCCCAAGGCCAGGCTGGACATGGGAGCTTGGATCAACCTGGGATGTTGGGAGGTGTTTCATGGCAGGACAGTGGAACTGGATGATCTTTAAGGTCCCTTCCAACCCAAACTGTTTGAGGATTCCCTCCTGACTGGGCCCAGAGGAAAGAGCTCTCTGGACATGCTGGCTTTGGGCCCATCCCTGTCCCCATCAGGAGCAGCAGTTTGGTGTCACTAACTCGAAGCAGCCCCTGAGCGTGCAGTTTATGTATTTCTAGTTCATTAAGCCTTCTCCTAGCGACAGTGTTTAAAAGCCATGATGACGCTTCATTCCTTCCCCCCCCCCCCCCACCTCTGCTGTTTGGCTCTTGAAAATTAAAAGATAAGCTTTGTAAATCTCACCGAGAAGAGGGAACTGTCACTTCAGCTTTAGAAGAAAAGCCAGCAAAGAAACAAAATTCCTCTTTTGGCAGAGGAGGAAAAAAAATCCATTATTAAAGGCTTAGAGACAAAGGCTCTCGACACAATTAAAGGCAGACCTAAGCCTTTGAAAGCAGAGGGCATGACACTGGAATACACACAAGAGGTAGAGATGAAAGCCTCCATTGTGGGGCTGCTGAAAAAGTTACGGAAAAAAATAAAGAGGAGAGTTTCAATGGATGAATTTGCCTAAACCAAACTGGATGAGAAGCTTCCTAGAGAAGGGCTGGAGCCTTCCCTTGTGTTTACACAATGCCAAGAGCCACTGGGCTCAGTCTTAATTAGGATGCTGGGGCATTACTGGAATAACCTGGAGGAGCGAGGGTCACAACATTCATTAAGCGGAAAGAAAACAGGGCTCCAATATTTTCTGTGGGAAACTTTCCACCTGGGAAACCTGATCCTCCTCTCCAGCCTGCTAAGCTGAAGCAGAAGATGTTCTGGTGTCACCAAGACATTCGTTTCTCGGGAGAGCTGGTTGGGGACGCGGTGCTGCTCTCCAGGCACACAGATGACTCAGCCCAGCAGCGGTGGGAGGATGTGGCCACCTCTGGAAAACACTGAGCTTTCCTGGCTCTTCCAGCCTCTAAATTAAGAGCACCAGATCCAAGGACAACGAATGTCCAGGATGACAGAAACGTTGTTGAACTGCTTTGCTCCAAAACCTGCCCCTTGCTCTTGACCCCTCCGTGTCCAGCCAGCAGCACCACAAGCCGAACACTCACTGTGTGATGCTCCCAACCACCATGGAAATGTCCAAGACCCCTCGCTGCCATTTGTCAAACCCTGTGCGGGTAAGAGACCACCAGCACCACTCCAGAAAATCATTAATTTGCCATCCACCCTCTGCTGCAATTGCCCAAAGCCAGGGTGGCCTGACCCTACGTGGCTGCACCACGCTGGGGAGATGATATTTCTGCTGCCCTGAACTCTGACTCCTCCCTGAGAGGCTCAGATGGCTCTAAAAGAGAGCAGCTCCCTCTTTGCTGTGGGTCACACGGGCTACAGCAGCTACGTGTCCCTGGAAGGGGATGCTCCAGTGGTGGCTGCTTTTCCCCACCTGCTGTGTTAACACAGGCAGTTTAATTTTTATTAATGCTGGGTTTAATCCAGGGCTGTGCAGGGAAGGCAGGAGTTACTTATACCCAAACTTAGCACCATTTTTGGGAGGTTGCAGGGGAAGACTGTGTGGTAAGGACACACAGTGTCCAGGGTCCCCTAAGTGCACAGGGTCCCAGGAAGGTCTATCATTACAGGTACTTTTTAATCCTAATTCTCCTCTCCAAAGAAGCTCCTGGGATAGCTGAGCCTGTTTTTGGATGACTTGGGTAAAGGCCAGAGCCATGCCAGGCACACTTACATCCTGCTCATAGCCACAGGCCAGACTAATTCACTGTCCTCCACTCTGAAAATAAAAGCAAGGTCCAAGGATGGGTTTAGATTCTTTTTTTTTTTGTGTTTTCCATTGGTTGGTTTCGTCACCAAGGAGACCGAATTCCTACACTTGCTGTTTTAGACATTTTGCCGGAACGTAAATCCCGGCTCCTGTGGCAATGGCCATCACAGCACAATTACATAAGGAACGTGTTGTGTGCTGAGCTGGAGCTTTGCTCGCTGCACCTGTGATCTGCTGGGTTTTTACAGCCATCCAAATGGGAAAACAACATCCTCTGGGTCTGCTCTGAGCCCAAATCCCTCCTGGCATCGTGGCCCGGAGTCACCTCGAATCAACTCGCCTCATATCCATTTAGAAAGTCCTGCATAAAACACAGCAAGGCATCAGGGAAAGGAAAGGAATTCCTGTGCTCCTGCAACAGCAAATGAGGAGTGAATCCAGAAAATACCACTGCTACCAGGCCTTTTCCTGTCCTCAGTGAGCAGTAATGCCTCTCTGTGCCCTAATCCTGGCTGATTTTTGTCCCTCCACCCTCTCAACCCCGCTCCTAAGGGTGAGATCAGTTTTCAAAGCACTAACCAGCAGCACCATTGGATGGTGTTAATGGGAATTCTGTGCCAGGGATGCCTTTCAGAGGGCAGGACTTGCCGAGTTTATCCTGAGTCCCCCAGGACACAGACTGTCTCATGTTGTTTGCCTGACGCCTGCCACTCTGGCCTCCATCTCTGTAGCAATCCCGAAAATCATGGACCTGACCAGAAAATGGGAGGCAGAGCTCCTGCAAGGAGGGAAAGGGCTGCAGGATGTCGAACCAGGAGATAAATGGGGTGCTTGCCATGGGTCAGAGATGCCATCAGGGCTCTCAGAGCTCAACACAAACCCATGGTGGGTCACTTATATAAATGGTTACCTAATGATGTGTCTTCCCAGATCTGCATCTCAGGGAACTGATCCGCAGGAGAGGTGGCTCAGTAACGCATCGGGGAAGATGTGTCAGGAGGAATTTGTGATCCCGGGTGCTGGAGGTTTTGGAGGTGAAAGTGTTGCCTCTCTGAGTCCCCCCCAAAGCAGCCCAAAAGAGGAAGCCAGTGAGCTGTTGTGCTTTGCAGCAGAGAGATGCCCCCATACACTGCTCAGCATCTCTGCATTTGACCTCCTAAGCTCCCAAAATGAAGCCCAAACACATCTGGGTCTTCAGGACTAGCTTTTTACATCAGCCCCTATTCTCTCCTCTTCTAGAATCAGCAACAAAACCCTTCTTGAAACAACAGCTGGTTTCCATGATCTTATATTTTCAAGCCAGCTCCTTAACAGATACTCCCTTCTCCTCCTCCCCCCACCCCAGTTTTAGCTGTGTTACTGCTCCATCTGGTCCCTCCGTGCTTGGAGGAATGCCAATACCTCCTAGGAAAGAAAAAAAACAAAACACGACTCCTCTTCAGTTTGGGATTGCTGGGAAAAACGTGAGCAGGGAGTGGCAATGTCCGTGTCCGTTTTCAGTTCTGATTCTGGAGCATCCCCGGAGGCTTCCAGCAGCTCTGAGCCTGTGTCTGCTGCCAAGTGAAGGTGGTCCCAAGTCCCCTGGGTGTCTCTGTGTACCCCCCCCCCCCTCTTTCTGAGGTGCAGAGAGAGAAGCTGAGTAGCTGACACTGCATGGAAAACCATTCCACCGGGGTTTTAACCTGTTTGAATCTCAGGCATTCTTTTCCTCCTGCTCTTCTCCCCACCCCCCCCAAAAAAAACCAAAAAAAAAAAAACAAAAAAAAAAAAAGAAACAGCAGCTTCTAAAGATGTTGGTGAGGGCAGAGAGAAGTCCTGAAAGATTTCTCTGTAATCTGGGAGGCTGTGGCACCATTTCTCACCTGCTGCACAGAAACCTGCTGCACCAACTCTGCTTTCCTGCTCCTGAGCCAAGCAGCAGCAACACTTTTTCAGGATTGGTGAGTGGGAATATGTAGTTTGCCGTTTTTGGCTAAACCAGACCAGACAAGCATCCTGGAAAACATCAGGAAGCCCAGTCCAGGATGAAGTAAAGGCTCTGGGGTACTTCCTATTGTTGCTGGTGCATGTGAGGAAAAGTTCCTTTGTTTTTAGGACAATAGCTTCCTTGCCTCCAGGGATCCTGGTTCCAGCTCCTTTCTTGCCTGTGCTACAGCTCAGGAATGAAAAACAAAGAAGGAATTGAGGAAAGCAAGTGCAAGCAACCCCAGGAAAGGGTGGGTTTGTGCTCCCCTGAGCACGGGCTTTGTTAGGGCAGCCAGGGAGGTGTGAGATTATGGCAAAGGGGATTTTCCCTGCTGGTTACAGCCACCTCTTCCCGTGGCAGAGACCCCTGCTCCCCTACAGTGGCTGTGGCTGGGTTTATCACAGGCTCTAGGCTAGTGAGACCCATAAGGGTCAGGGATATAAAATCTCCAGGGCTCAGGGCCATCCTGGGAAGCTGCAGCCCCAAAAGCAGGGCGAGCCAGCTCAGTTTGCCTCTCTGCCAGTGGGCTGTCTGCATCCAGCTCCTGTCCTCAGCTGCCTAATCCAAGGAGACAGCAAAGACACTCACACTGACAGGCGTCCTCCTGGGAGTGTGACTGTGCCTGCCAGGGAAGTGTCTCCACGGCGGCTGAGCATTCCGAGCTCCGGGAAGGGGGTGATGCCAAGGCAGGGGAGGAGGCAGCTGGCTCATGCCACAGTGACTTGCCAGGAGAGCGAGTTCCCCATTTAAATCAGCACAGCCCAGAGAGGTCTCAGGTGGAGAAGGTAGCCCAGGTAATTCCCAGGACCAGCAGAGCTGGAAAATGATTGTCCTGTGCTTAGAAACACATCGTGACACAAGTTACGCTTTTCTTTTAAACCAATAAAGAATCATGGAGTTGTTAAGGTTGGAAAAAACCCTCCAAGATCATCAAGTCCAACCATTCCCCCAGCACTGCCAAGGCCACCACAAAACCACATCCCTGTGGCAACGTGCAAGTGCCTTTTGAGCACCTCCAGGGATGGGGACTCCACTGCCCTGGGCAGCCCCTTCCAATGCCTGACCACCCTTTCCATGAAGAAATCCTTCCTGCTGCCCAATCTAAACCTCTCCTGGCACAGCTCAAGGCCGTTCCCTCTCATCCTGTCCCTGTTCCCTGGGAGCAGAGCCCGACCATCCCAGTCCTGTCAGGAAGTTGTGCAGAGCCAGAAAGGCCCCCTGAGCCTCCTCTTCTCCAGGCTGAGCTCCTTTCTCAGCTCCCTCAGCTGCTCCAAAACCTCACAACCCTGCCTCACAATGCACACAGGCACATTCTTAGATCCAGTTGAAAGGGATTCTGGATCAATCCCAGCCATCAGCAGGGCCTTGGATCCCCACCCTGCCTCCCCACCCTGGCACTGGGGATGTTCCCAGAACTCCAGGTCTGGCTTTGCTCTCAGCCTCTGGACATAAAGCCAGGTTTTAGAAGGTGTTTCAAAACCTTTCTCCTATCAGGAAAGATTAATAGCCCCAAAAAAGCTTTTTCGGGGTGATATCCATCTCAGTTTTGCAAAGTGAGGGGGACAAATCCTTAAAAAGAGTCAACAGTGATGATGCCATGGCTTGGGAAGGTCCTGATGAAAGGAACAGAGAGGTTTCTACCCCCTTCCACAAGGGTTGGAGCAGAGAATAAGTTAACAGCCCTCTGCACCACTGATAATTATTTGTGAGGAATCAGTGAAAATTAATTAGATGTTAGGAAGCTTAATTAGGCTTCTTTCCTTGAAAGGAGAGCAAAAATTAGGGACTCTCACATCCTCCAGTGCCACCATCCCAGCTTAGCTGAGCTGAAGGCACAAGTTACACCTGGTCAACCATGGCAATGCTTCCTGGAAAGGACCAACAAGGATCGAGTCCACCCCAACAATCCCACCCTGTGCATCCCTGAGGCATCATCCAAAAGCTCCTTGAGTTCTGGCAGCCTTGGGAGTGAGCCCATCCCCTGAGGAGCCCATTCTAGGTGTAGGAAAGCAGCCCCAAGTCTTGCTTTCAAGACTTCCAAGCACCAACCTCAGCCAGGGAAACCCTTGCTGTGCCTTGTGCTGCTCAGCTGTGCAAGGCAGAGCATCCCTTCCCTTCAAACCAGCTCCGAGCACCCCTTTCTGCTCCTGGAGACACATGGATGGATGGGCCTGGATGTGTCACACAGCAAGGTGAGAGGCAGACCCTGGCACGTGGAGCAGGGAAGGAATCCTTTCCTCTCCACAGAGCCTGCATCTGGATTTCATCGAGCTCGTGGCAGACCATTCCCAGAAAGGGAAACCCAGAGCGAGCTCCGAGCTGATTAACAGCACAGGTCTTGAGGGATTGAGTTATGTGGGGGGATTCATGGGGCTGAACAAGCCTTGCTCAGCCAAGTCATGATTAAAGGAGTTAACAGCCAGGAGGGTTAAAAAATCCAATGGCACATCACTGTGGGAGAGGCCCAGAGGCTGATCTGGAAGTGTGGAGATAAGGAAATGGAGAGGCTTGGCCTTGCCAAGGATGGACTTAGACTTGCAGAAGTACTCACAGGGCTGAGGATGACACAAGGGACAAGAAGGGGAGGACCCACTCTACGATCCCAGAGGGGCTGTGTAGCTGCATGAATCCATCAGGAAGGGTTGGAAAGGTTGCCTTTCCAGCAGGACAGCAAGAAACAGGGCTGTCATCCAGCTGTGGGTCAGACCACAGGTCTGGATGAGCTCTCCTGGATTTTCTCCCAGGGTGGTGTCCCCCGAACAGCTGCCCAGCTGCAGATGGGCACTGCCTGCTCCAGCAGAGCAAGGATTGAGAGATCCCAGCAGCTGCATGGGGCTCCCTCTCCCCAGCAACCGATGCAATTTGCAGAGTGATTCAGCAGGGTATCGATTGAACTCTCTGCAGACAAATGACCTCTTTCTCTGGGCTTTTTAGTGCAAGGGCTTCAGTCTTCTGCATTAATATTTTAATAGATTTACAGTGGAGTCACTTCACCTCAGCAGGGAGAGGGAGGGAGGGAGGGAGGGAGGGAGGGAGGGAGGGAGGGAGGGAGGGAGGGAGGGAGGGAGGGAGGGAGGGAGGGAGGGAGGGAGGGAGGGAGGGAGGGAGGGAGGGAGGGAGGGAGGGAGGGAGGGAGGGAGGGAGGGAGGGAGGGAGGGAGGGAGGGAGGGAGGGAGGGAGGGAGGGAGGGAGGGAAGGAAGCGCAGGCTGGGAGGTTTGGGGTTTCTGTGAGCAGGCCATGAAATTGAGGTTTTTCAATATAAAGAAGTTCCTACTGCTCTTAATTCCCATTAGCACAGCACCAAAAGCAGCACACTTGTCTGCAGTTCTCCAGTCTGCAGCTCAGAGAAGGATGAGGGATCAATCATGGCATCATTTGGGTTGGAAAAGTCCTCCAAGGTCATCAAGCCCAGCCATTCCCCCCAGCACTGCCAAACCCACCACTAACTCACATCCCCAAGTGCCACATCTACATGGCTTTTAAATCGCTCCAGGGAAAGGGATTCCACCCTTGCTCTGGACAGCTGTGCCAGGGCTGGACAACTTCTTTCCATGAAGAAATTTTCCCTAAAATCCAATCTAAACCTTAACCAAGATGAGCTACACTGGGGGCAGGGGGGCACAGCCACCGACATCCTATGGCTTGGGTGAGGCACACAACTCACCCAAAAGTCCTCTCTGCTCTCATTCAGCAGCACAAGAACTCCTGGCAAAGGGGCTTCTCAGTGGTTGCAGAGCACATTTTCCCTCCAAAATATTTTTTCCCCCCATTTTTCCCTGTACAAAGCATGCAACACACAAACCACAAACCAAGACCTCAGCCATCACAGCCTTGGAGGAATCCAAGCTGATTTATCCCAGCTGGGAGGAGGCATCTCCAAACTGGAGATATTTCATCACCACGTGGCTACTGTGACAGCTTGAAATGAAATCCTGCAGCATCAGGGATCATCTGTATCCCAAATCCAAACAGCCTGTGTCATCCCCTACAGCAGAAAGCAACTGCTTTTTGGCTGTGAGCTCTGAGAAGGGGAATGCCAGCATTCTGCAAGGAGCAGCCATCGATAGGATAACGTGTGGAAATGGTGCCAGCCCAAACTCCCTCCCTGCCTCTCTTTGTCTCCAGAATCCCACCCTTACACAGAATTACTTCTCCAATGAGTCCTTCCCTAACCCAAAAAGTTTGGGGTTTCCAGGCTATTCTTGAACAGCTTTCATCTCCCCTGCATTGTGGAAGGAAATCAGAGCTGCTCTTTTCTCCCACAGAATGGGAATCTGCCACCAAATCCAGATGCAACTGAGACCTATGGTATAACAAACTTCATTTCCAACACAGCCACTGCTACATCCCCTGCAGACCTTCAAATTCGGCAGGAATTCCATGGCTGCAGAGGTTTCAGTCATCTTTAAAGGATGAGCTCATCTCAACCCTTTTCTTACATTGAACTGAAGGTGTTTTCTCGCATCCAGGACAAAACTACAGCATCCCACCTCTATCCAATTCTCCTGAGCAAACTTCAAAGTTCAACAGAGAGCTCTGATAACAAATGAAACACCAAACCCACAGGGAGAGTTACAAACAGCACCTATTGCTCCTTGGAGTTACCCAGACAGGTTTTTACTCCTTTCTAAAGGCCGGTGATGAAGAATCTCTCCCACCCCACCAGGTAGAACACATTTCCACCACACAATAGTCCTGAATCCACAGCACCAGGAAGGCTGCATTTGCTCAGAGATTTCCAGGAAATGAGTCAATCAGCAGAGGAGAAACACTGCATTGAAAAAGGGAACGGGAATTTAAAGGGATTCTTTTCATGTTAACCAAAAGAGCCGTCTGAGATGCAGAAGCCACTGAATTTGCCCTTAGGCTGTGGGGAATGAGTCATTTTCTTTTCTCTCTCCCTATAAATGTCATTCCTTAGTGACTTCACCTTTTTCTCTGTACTTCTGGGAGTGTGTCGGGCACTGCTTAAAGGTTTTTAACACAGGGAGAGGGTTGTTGGCTGCCCAGCCGGGTGTTTATTATAATTATTATTATTTTTCTCCTGGGGCTGGAAGCAGAGGGGCACTGGGTCTTCTCTGCTGCTTTGGCTGGCTCAGCTAGGGATGGGTGAAATGTGGGGGAGACCTTGGAATCTGGTCTGCAGAGCAGATGGCTCCAGCTCTCCACTAAAGGGCTGCCTGTATCTAAGCACCATTTAATCCCTACCCACAACTTCACGTTTTCGAGAAATGAATAACAGGAGGACACTTCTTCTACCCAAAGATCTCAGAGGGAGCCTGAACCCTAGGAAATAAATCAGCCAGGAAAGGGAGCTGAACCACAGCAGCAGCACAGCACCAAAGTTAGGAGACCCTAAAACCCTGACACATCCAGGTCCCACACAACAACCCAGGACTCGACAGCCCCCAAGGTGGTTTAGATCTCTGCACATCCCATTTAGCCCAAGGAGTAACCCAGGAACTTGGGAGGCTCTTTCTAACCAAACTCAAGGGACTAAGAGGAGCCTGCCTCCAGCAGGAATATGTGGGCCACAAAGCTGCTTCAAGGGCTGAAGCCCCTCTGCTCTGGAGCCAGGATTCAGGGAGAACTCAGAGCGCCTTCTAGCACCTAAAGGGGCTCCAGGAGAGCTGGAGAGGGACTGGGGACAAGGGATGGAGGGGCAGGACACAGGGAATGGCTTCCCAGTGCCAGAGGGCAGGGATGGATGGGATATTGGGAAGGAATTGTTCCCTGTGAGGGTGGGGAGGCCCTGGCACAGGGTGCCCAGAGAAGTCTTGGATGCCTCACCCCTGGAAGTGGCCCAGGCCAGGCTGGACAGGGCTTGGAGCAGCCTGGGATAGTGGAAGGTGTCCCTCTGTATGGCAAGGGATGAGATGGTATTTTGGGTTCCTTCCAACCCAAGTCTCTCACTTGTGGAAGGAAAGCACAGCACAAACCATTACAGGATGGCACCTCTGCTCTGAACTGCACTGCTGGAGCTGGGGCACAGCTGTGGGGACTGGGATAAAATGTGGGGTCCTGCAATTTAACAGAAATCTAGAAAGGCAGAGAAAATTGGTCCATGAGATTTCCTACCAGCCTGTGTCACCAATCTCCTGCTGCTGGATGTGTACAGGCCAGCAGGAAAGTGGAAGAGAAGGATTTGGAGCAGTGAATGACATAAAAATTCCCCTCTCTAGCTGAAGCCTGCACTGATGGCAGCCCTTGCATTCATGCTGCCATCTGAAGCTTTGTCCTGCTGTCTTCCCACTGTGGCAGCACAGGAGCAAGCGACAGGAGCACAGAGATGCCCCCATGTCCAGGCCTCACCCCTGCCCCAGAAGCCCTTTTTTTAGGGAAGCTGTTAAATCAGGCTTCACACTGTCTCCTGCCCATCCATCATCCCAAACAATTCCTGGTGAGGGTCAGGTACCAGGAAGAAGGAGTAGATCAGCCTCCAAGGAGCTCTGAGGTGTTCACAGAGCTCCAGAGCCCAGCTCTGGGTCCTTCACAGGATCCTCCATGGCTGAGGAAAACCTTTGTGCTTTGGCTTCCAGCAGGCTGAGCAACTCAAGGAGCTGCTCTGCAAAATATGTGTGTAATTCTGGAGAGGTTTTTTCCAGCTGACTTTTAATGAGATGTGGTCTCCCTCCTCCCACCAAGCTCCCCTTCAGATTAACTTTGTTCCCTGCCTGGCTGGTTGAATCCCCACCAAAACACATCTCAGAAGCTGCAAAGGAAAGGGAAAAACACACTTTCCCCTCTGGAGCAGCAGCACAGCAGAGAGGCAGCTGCACCCTGTGCTGCAGGGATGTGCTGGGCACCTAATTGCACACACACATTCCCGCTAGTTCATCCCCTAATCCATCCCACATGCATCTGAGCACGGAGCTGGCCCAGCCCAGCCTTTGATGCATCCGCCTGCCCGAGGAAGCGGAGCAGATGTGGAGTTATCAGCTCCATGAGGACTCCAGGCAGCCAGGGGAGGAGGTTGCCTTTGGCTGAGGATGAAGGCACCTTTCTGCTTTGGACAAGGACAGCTGAACTCAGCCCACGTTCCCCCAAAACCCCGCTGGGCCAGCGGTGCTGTCTGTACTCAGCAGGGTCTGACCTGCGCTTCAGCCACAGGCCCTCAGATTGCCTCCTCAGCAGCCAGGGCTTCCAAAGTGATGGTTTCTGTGTCTCCATGCACAACTGCACTCCCACATTTCCACCTGGGACACTCAGTCCCTTCTCAGAAGGCCCTGTAGTGTGTCCACAAGCCCGTGGCCTGCTCCAGGCTCTGCGTCTGCAGCATTACCTACGGAGAGCAGAACATGCTGTGATGATTTTTGGGACACTTCCAGGGATGCTGACTCCACCACTGCCCTGGGCAGCCTGTTCCAAGGCCTGACCACCTTTTCAAGGAAGATGTTTTTCCTGCTATCCAATCCAAACCTGGCCTGGAGCAGATGGAAGGAACACTTTCCCTGCCTGGCTCTGAGCTACAGCAACCTCTGCTCCTCCCCATCAGGGAGGGTTCTTCCATGACATGCAAATGGTGGGATGCTCCCAAATCTGGCACAAATGGTAAATACAGGACTGACGTGCTCAGGTGAGGCATAAATTACAGCTGCAATGGTGCAGAAGTAGTTTTGGCATAGGAATCAATGAATCATAGCATGGTTTGGGTGGGAAGGGGTTGCAAAGTTCATCTCACCCCTGAGACGGGGGACAGGGGAGGGGACACCTTCCACTACACCCCAGATTGCTCCAAGCCCTGTCCAGCCTGGCCTGGAGCACTTCCAGGGGTGAGGCAAGACTACTCCTGTCCAATGGGAATACTCTGGGAATAAAGGCCTGGGAGGAAAGCAAAACAAGAGGTACAGAGCTCCCCATAGAGATGTGACTTAATTGCAGCCTGGATCTCTTTGAGGCAGCTGTCCTTTGCACATAAACATGGTGGACATCTCTAAAAGCATTTTTTTTTTCTGTCCTGCCTTTTTCAAGAGAAGCTTTAGTTACAGCAGAAACTTCACAAGAGTTTTCAGTGGGGTGGAGAAAGTGCTTTGCTAAGGTCTGGGGTAATTACAGTGTTCAGTTTACCCTGAAGCTCCTTGAAGGCCAAGGAAATTGCTATGGGCAATAAATAGAAAAGGGTGGTCTGAGGGCCTGGTCTCCAGCACAAAGTCCATAATTTCAGACTGGAAAGGAGATGTTAATCTTTCTCCTTTTATTATTTTTTTTTTCCTTAGCATCATTTTTAGTGGTTTTACTTAAAAAAAACATGTCAAACCTAGCCCACTCTTCACTCCAGTACAAGATTTTTTGCCTTGATGTGTCCCTGAGCTGTTGTTCCAGCCTAGGGGGATGGTGGCTCACTGGATACCTCAAAATAAAAAAAGTAAAGTCTGAGCTCTCCTTGGACCACCAAAAATTCACACTACCATAATGATTTCATTAAATTGATGTTACCACAGTAATATCATAAAAATTCCCACTAACCATACACATGCAGGAGCATCTATGGACAGGACATGGACACAGGAGCACAGCACAGCAGCCCAGAAAACCTCACAGCTCCAGAGCTCAGTGACCTGTAGGTTCCCAGATGCTGCTGAACGTGGGCCACCCTCAATGGTGGATCCCAGTGCATCCCTATTTTACAAAGGATGGGAAGAACCAAGGGGAATTTCTCAAGTTTTGTTCCACTTCTCCAGCTTCCAGCAGCAAATCTACCCATGACATGAGACTGGTTCCTCAGGAAGAAATAGGATGCATCAGAGCAGAGATTTTCCCAGGCTCAAAGTGCTCTTTTCACCCCCCATATTGCATCCTTGGGTTCCCAAGCAGGAAGGTGTGGAAGCTGAGGAGCCCACATTTGGACTTTCCCAGAACCAGCTCAGATTTCAGCCTCTTTCCCCTAAGACACTGAAATCTGCAGCAGGTCAGAGCCCAGCCAATGCCTTCAGGATGGAAAGGATGCCTCTTCTGCTTTTGTCAGACAGGAGCCACTCGTCTCCACATGGCAACTCCCTCACGCCAGTAGGAAAGGCCTGGAACAACATCCCAGCTTAGAGCTGGGAAGGATTATCCATTCCATCTGAAGGAAGCAAAGCAGCTCCACCATTACTGAGCAGGCTGTATTGTATGGCACAGGAGAAATAAAAGGGATTAATTAAGGCATTGGCAGCAGAAAGAAAGCACTGACAGGTGCCAGGCCAAAACACACATCACAGGGATTTAACTTCCCTTCTGAAGCACCACCTCACCTTTCAGCAGGATGTTTTGTCACCTTTTAACTTCTCCTGCTTAAAAATTTGGTGGCCACTCTGGCTGATCATGCCTCCAGCCACGAAGTGCTTCACCTGCTGAATGTTTTCCAACTTGCCCTGTCCTGATCCCACTGAACTCCACAGGCATTCTCCTTTCTTTGTTAGAGCAAGCTGACAACACTTCTTAATGACTCAGAGTGCATTCCCCCCCTCCCTCCATTCCTGACTTTTCCCCTTCTATTGATCCAATTCCAGCATCCCTCACTGATGCCAGAGCTTACAGATATGAGATGTAACAGTGAGGCAGCACTTTATGGCTCAATATTTGATATAAAAGCTTAAATGAGCTGCTGTAACAACAGCTGGCCTGCATTTCATCTTCCTTGAGACGTTTACCCCAGTAAACACCTAGAAGTAAATTACCTAATACTACTGAAGCACAGATAGGAGCTCAAAACCCACCAGAAAAAGCCTAAAATATCCTCTGGTCCAAGCCAGTTCCAGGTGTTTTGAAAGCAGGTCCATGCAGAAAGTCTTGGTGACACGGTTTAATGCTGGGCTTGGCAGTGCTGGGGCAGTGGTTGGATTCTGTGATCTTAGAGGACTTTGCCAGCCTTAATAGTTCTTCTTTTACCTTCAAGCCTCCCCCCAGAGGCAGCTGCACTGTGACTCTGCCTGGCTTTAAAAATCAGCTCAGCTGAATTGATTTTAAGCCAGGCAAAAAGCCTCACAAAAAGTAAGCATGGCTTTTAGTGAAAAATATGACCCTGTTACTCGTCATCTGAGGATTTCACTGCCTTAGAGCCCCTCAAAAGTCACAAAACTTCCAAGCCCACTCAGGTTTCACTCCAATTTCCTAGAAATTCTTGCTGATGCTTGGGTAGGAGTTGGCCTACCAGCGTCACTCTTAATAAGAACAGGTTTGATTAGACCATGCACCACCCTAGGAAGGACAATCAGACGTTATCATTAATCTCAAACAGCATCACAGAGGAAAAAGCCCTGTTGAGGGAGGCATCATTAGCAAGAGCTGCATTTAAGCCCAGCAGTGCCACTGCTGTGAGCATTTAAGGCTTGTGAGCACTGCTGGGAATGTTTCCCGTCCCCCCAGGAGTTTCCAGACTCCCTGGACCTGCAGGAGGGGAAGCCTCCTCCGGAGATGCTCTCTGGCATTAAGCATTTTGACACAAATCATAAAATTTGCCATGAATTTGATGTCAAAACAAAAGCATGTTAAGGATTTAACAGCCTCTGTTTATTTAATTGCACTTAAACACATTGCAGGAGGGACACCCGGCCCCTCTGCTCTTACTGTGCTCGCTCTTCCCTCATCCTCTGACTGCAGCATGGGCAGAACACGCTTTTGGTAAAATTTTTGTTCAAGATACGAGATGCAAACACAGAGGGCTTTTTGTTTGAAGCTGCTGCAGCAGAGTGGCAGCGAGGCTGGGCAGCAGCACCGGGGCAGGAGTGGCAGAGGGCCTGGGCTGGGCTGGGCTGAAGGAAGAGGGATTTATGTTTGGCCAAGGGATAGCCAGCCTGGTTTAGTCCCACAGGGAGGCAGCCAGCAGTGAGGGAGAAGAGGAGATGCTGTAGGGGTATCCCCAGGTACCTCCTGCTGCAGCAGGGCACTCTCGACTGCCCCACAGCTGGTACAGGGCAATAGGGGGTAGATTTTGGGGACAAGCAAAGAGAGTCACACAGGGAGTCCCTCACAGCACCTGTGTGAAGAGCTGAGGTCCTGCACCCAAGCCCAGCCCTCTGCCAGCAGACAACAATTAAGCAGATGTTTAATTAAGGTGTGCACATCTTTCCCTGCCTTCAAAAACTGGATCTTACAGAGCCCAGCTTACAGGTGCGGCCTGCAGTGTCTCCTGATAAAACACACACACAAAAAAACATGCCAGAAAATGCAACACTGACTGGAACTATACCCAAATGAACTCACAGAGGCTGAACTCAGGCACAGAAAGCAAACCAGGGTTGAGGCTGGCCAAGGCAACCCAAAATATTGGCAGGAGCTGCAGCGCTGCCGTTTCCTTGGCCGAGGAGGTGGCAGTGAGGGATGCTGGTATCACCATCAGCAGGCACCATGCCCAGCTCTCCCATCCATCAGCAGGGCCAGGAATTGCACACACAGATGTTCTCATCTTCCTCTCAGTGTTCCTTATCAACTCCACCACCTGCATTCCTCCACCTTTCCCCTCAAGAGCCACACCTGCTTCTGCAGCAGGCAGTCTTAAAAGCCACTCACCTCCATAATTCCTCTTGACTTACAACCAGAAATAAAACTTCTGATACCTCAAGGCTGCCCTGCCTATGGCCAGAGTTCACATTTGCTATATCTGGCCATAAAAATGACCTTTTTTTTTCCACTGGAAAAAACAATTCAGCTGTCAGATATGATGACCAAAGTACTGTTTTTTTGCAAACAGAAAAGCTTTTAAAATCTGGCCCCTGGTTTAGGCTCCTGGGTCAGTATGAACTCCAAGGATGACGGGGGAACTGCAAATATTTCATGAACTCTGGTGAACTCACATTGCACATTCCTTATTCGTTCCTCTCTACAAAGAGCTGCTCAAAACTTTTGAAAAGGTACATTTAACTTACCTGAAACTCTAAACTCTTGCAAAGAAACAAGAACGGGGCAGATTTCAAGAGCTCAGTCTGGAGGATGCTGACTCTAATGAACAGTCAAAAGGCCTGCTGGCCAACCTGGGCCTTGGGCAAGGAGAGTGGCAGTGCCAGAGGGCTGGATTAGATGGAATATTGGGAAGGAATTGTTCCCTGGCAGGGTGGGCAGGACCTGGCACAGGGTGCCCAGAGCAGCTGTGGCTGCCCCCGGATCCCTGGAGGTGTCCAAGGGCAGGTTGGACAGGAGCAGCTTGGGACAGCAGAAGGTGTCCCTGCCCATGGCAGGGAGTTGGAAAGAGATGAGCTTTAAGGTCCCTTTCAACTCAAAATATTCTAGGATTCAATGCACTGAGACCCACGGAGTGGCAGAAATTCAATTCAACCCACAGAGCTCCTTCTGCTGACAAGGCCACATCAGCTTACAGGCAAATTGTCATCCATGCACTTTGAGAACCTCGGCGCTGAAACATGATCCAATCCCCTGAGGAAAACACTGATCTGCCGAACGAGAGGGAGGTGACACTTGCCTATGGCCAATGGCAAAGGGAACACACAGCCAGTGTCACTGAGTCCTGCAACAATCACAGCACAGCCACCACGCTGCCATGCAATCCTCACACACAAAAGGCAACTCCTTCATGCCAGTTACATTTAGGATTAGATTCCACCCCCCCCCATTTTGCCTTTCTCCAGGATCTCTTGAGACTTCAAAGGCACCTTTTGCATCACACCAGGATGTTTTCTCATTACAGGGAGCAAGCTTATCAAACAAGTGCTGCTTAATTCCACCCTTCAGCCCATAAGCAGTGACCCAGATTCCTGATCTCCATTAGGAGAAGCTGGCCCCTGAGAATTTTGGGCTGGATAACCAGACAGGAAGACTGCCAAAACAAGGACATGACGCAGTGAGAGGCAGAATGAGCCAAAGCAGTCCAGGAGTTTGGCCTTCACCGTGGTCACGGCCGCATCAGGCACATGGAGATGGGTTCATTCCCTGAACTCCAAGCACCAGGAAGGGATATCCCACCCTCACAGGCTGCTGTAAGCTCAGACCTAGCTGGAGGGCTGCAGTTAGAGTGTAGTGACCAGAAGAATATTCAAAATGACCCAGGAATGGCACCTACTGGCTCTCGTTGGCCAAGCCCTCCCGGAGTCCCATTTCCAGACTGCCAGGCTCAACAGGGGAAGTTGAAATGTGAAATAAAACATGGAGAAGTTACAAAGAAACCCAGGAGGAGATGAGTACAGAGAGAGGCAACCAAATGCTGCAGTCATACTGGGCTGTGCAGCTTCATCATAAATCACAGTTCCTCCTCCAAATGCGTTTTACACACTCCAGCCAGATCCTGAACAGTTCCTCTCTGCTGTGTCACACTAATAGAGCCAGGCTACTGCTGTCAAACTGCGCCCCACATCTGTCCCCAAAGAGGATTTGGGATTAAATCCCCATGTAATGGATGCTCCTGTCTCTTGCCAGGAGGGTTTGCAAGTTGTACCTCCTGAGCCAGGTGAGAGAAGCACAGCTGGGTGGCCCTGTGGGAGCACCTGAAAGATGGGGACAATTTTTTTAGGAGGATCTGTTGCCGTGGGACAAGGGCTAAGAGACAGAAACCTGTCCAACAGCACCTTCAGAAGACTAGAATCATAAAATAGCTCAGGCTGGAAGGGACCTAAAAGTTCATCTTATCCCACCCCCTGCCATGGGCAGGGACACCTTCCACTATTCCCAGGTTGCTCCAAGCCCCATCCAGCCTGGTCTTGGACGCTTACAGCTGTGTTTCCTTTCCAAGTACCAGGCATAAGTGATTCTGCAGCCAGCTGTGAGGTGCATCTCCCACAGAATTCAAAGCAAACCCCTTGTGCCCAGACAGGGTGCTGTCTTCAGGGAATAACTCATGCTGAACACATGGAATGTCTGCTGCTCCTGGCTGTGACTCTGCATCCAGGGAGCTCTGTTTGCTACCTGAGCTACCAGAGCACCCAGGCTGGAGGCATCACAGTTTATCCTGACTCTAATGGATTGTGGCAGCCCAGATGGGCCAAATACACTTGGATTTGGCAGCATAGCTGGAGCCAGGATGTAAAGAAACCAAATCCTGTGTGTCCATGGAGGATCAGAGCTCAGCCCTGCAGCGAAACAGATGTACAAAGCTTGGTGCAAGGACAGGCAAGACACATCAAAGCTTTACACAGCTTTTTTGTTATTGTTTTTTTTGGCTTTTTTATAAACCCAGTCGGCTGCTTAATGCCTCAATATCCCTCCTGAGGCACAGGCAGGGAAACCCCTCTCTCCAGAGCCAGCAGGTTCAATCCTCTCCATCCCACAGCCCTGTCACTCCCCATGCTTGTAGGCACAATCATGGAGTATAATCATGTTCCTTTTCAAGGTCAGGCCAAAATTTGGGGTGGGAAGTTGGCACATTATGGAAAACAGAGAGGCAGGTCTCCACTTGGCATCAGCAGCTCCAGTTGGATGCATCCAGGTGCATTTCTGCCAACAAGCCTTGGAGTCCTGCTTCAAGGAGAGCTTCCAATGTACCCCAGCCACTTCAGGAAGGCACAAATGCCAGCTTCTGACACCTGATGGCTAATTTTATAGGAAAACTTTTCCTGTGGAAGAGGCTACACAGGGATCAGGAACTGTAGGATTGGTCCCTTCACAGCTGAGCCCCAGAATATTCCATCTGCTTCCCTAATGGCTTGTCTACAGCAACATTTTCTTTGAAGGCTGCTCGTTGAAAGAAGCTAATTGCTTTAGAGCAGCCAGAATTATTCATTTTGAATCCTTCAGTGCATAAACACCCTTTAAAATTCAGAAAATAAACCACCACCCCACTTGTGACTGGCTAGCAGAACGCACACAGCAGCGAGCGATCATCTCAAGTGCTGCAATCCCTGGGGATCTAAAGCAGGGATGTGTGGAAATCTGTTATCCTGAGGGAACACAGAGCTGCTTCTGGGGGAGGAACAGACTGGCTCTGGAGGAGCTGGCTGTGGATCCATGCCTTTGTTGATGCCAGTTTCCCCCTGCCCTTCTCACAAGGACAGCCAGGAGGAGCAATCCTCCTCCCTGCACCACCACGCATTCCCCAAAAGTCCTGTAGCCAAGATTCCCTCTGGAGCCTCAGTCTCCCTTCTCTCCCCAGGAGGTGATGCCACTCTCCAGCCCTAGGCCAAGCCCCTGATATTCTTCCAGAGTCCACCCACACTCTTCTCCACAAGGCACTTGAGAAGCAGAAAGCTGAACAGAACTCACAGCAGCAACAGAACTGGGCAATTCCCACAGTTCCCAGTGGTGCAGGACAAGTTCCTAGAGGAATCAATAGAAATTCCAACATGACTTGGATTGGAAGGGATCTTAAAGACCATCTAGGCCCAACTCCCTGCCATGGGCAGGGACATCTTCCACTAGACCAGGCTGCTCCAAGCCTGGTCCAATTCAGCCTTGAATATTTCCAGGGATGGGGCAGCCGCAGCTCCTCCAGGAAACCTGTGCCAGGGCCTCACCATGCTGCCAGAAACAAAAACAGGCAAGCCAGACCCATACCAGGATTTGTCCCTCCAGGTAAGTGTCCCAGAGAGTGGGGTGGGGGGGGGGTTGGAGCAAGGAAGATGCATCCTTGATGGAAGGGGATCAGATCAAGGAATGCTTAAGCCAAACACGTGTACATTTGTCTGTTGACACCAATGAAGGGACAAAAATATTCAAAACAGAGGTGACATTTCATGCCTGGAGACTGAAGTCAGCCAGGACATCAGAATTCTCCTCAGCAGCTGATTTCCCACATTTTCAATGGTTGTGCTAAATCATTAATAGAGGTTAGTGCTGAACTCACCCCAGGAATGCTGAGCTGAGTCAGTGCTGCTCTCCCAGCTCCGGTTTATCCTTGCAAATCAGCTCGAGATGGATGGCTCCCTTAATTCTGCACCCAAAAATAAAACACATGTCAAGGCTTATTCCAGGAGTTTGTCAAGCAGGTGCTGATTTGTGGGATCACACAGGTTCCAATGGTTCTGATGCATTCAGCCCTTCACAGGCAAAACACTCCACACGAACCAAGGCTTCCCAAGCAACAGGGGAGGCTTCTCACTGGGAATCAACTCCAGCCCCTGGAATTTGCCTAGTGAGCCATGCAGCTCCCTCCCATCCCACTGGCATCCAGGAAAGAATAATTCCCTCTTCAAGGGGCTCTCCAAAGGGTTTGGCATTACCCATCCACACTTCATGGGTGATAAAGGAGGCCTTTCTATGGCAAACCCACTTCAGAGGGTGAAGAAACAGGATGTGTCCCATCAGCCATTATTGCTGGACAAGTTAACCAGATGTGGGGGGACAGGAAAGGTGACCTGGAGAAATCAGCCTTAGATAGGAAAGGAGATACAAGCTGAGGTCCTATAAAACCAAAAATTGCTGATGCACAGGCTCTTCCCCTCATTTACACCTCTGTCCCTGCCCCAAAGTGACAACACAGCACCCAAAAGGAAAAAAAATTGCAGTAACTTCCCCAGTGATGATTTTACAGTCCTTCCAAGGGCTGTGGATTGCTTTGGAAATGCAAACTTCTCAGTTCTGCAGGTGGAAAAGTTGTCCTGCCATATGCTGAAGATCAGGAAGGAATTCTCCCCTGTGAGGGTGGGGAGGCCCTGGCACAGGGTGCCCAGAGAAGCTGGGGCTGCCCCTGGATCCCTGGAAGTGTCTAGGGCCAGGTTAGATGAGGCTTGGATCAACCTGGGACAGTGGAAGGTGTCCCTGCCCGTGGCAGGGGTGGAACAAAATGTGTTTTGAGGTCCATTCCAACCCAAACATGATATGCATGGATCATGTTACAACAGCATCACTTTCACAGAGCCTTTGGGGAAAAAAATAAGAAGTCTTATTAGCCCCCAGAAAAATATCTGCTGTGAAATCATTCCCTCTGAGGATAATGTTATGGAATAAGTGATCATCAGCCAAAATTACTGCATGGAAATCATCGATTACAGAAATACCCTGACATTCTCAAGCAGTCACTGCACAGATGTTACACCAGAGCTGCTCCACAGGCTCCTCTCTGAAGGAAAGCTCTGCTGTTGTCATGGTTGCTTCATTATTACAAGTCCTGGGTGACTATCAGAGCAAAAGTCATAAGATATGACTTCTAAACACTTGTAAGAGCAGGAAAAAGCCCAGTACTGGGGCAGATTTGGGTTGCTGATAAGCAAACCATCCTGCAAATTGCTTGCACTGCCAGTCTGACTCATGCTTCTGTAAGAACAGCTTATTTTTTCACTCATCTAAAAAATAAAAATGAATGGCTAAACCAAACACAACACAACAAAACCCCAAAAACAAAACAAAAATCAAAAAAAAACCCACCAACAAGCAAGCTCCAAGTGGTTTTTCCATCAGGCAAAAGGTCTTGGGACACAGAAGGAATTGCCAAGATGGAGCTGGCTCTGTGAGAGATTCCTGCACCTGGAAGGATGTGCAGAGGACCATCCCCCAAAGAGGTGGTTCAGCCCCATCACTACAGTCCAGGCAAACAGGCACTGCTGGAGGGACAGGACAAAGGGCTTTCCTGCCTCTCTACATCCTGGTTAGTGCAAGTTCAGCACCATCTGCTGGCTTTCCCTCCAGGAGCCAGCTCCTCACAGACTGGGCAGCTGTCACCCAGGGCCAGGGAATTGAGCTGGGGACAACACACCGTGAGACGTGGCCCTGGTGCAGCACAGTGTGAGCACAGCTCCAGGATTTCCCAGGAAAAAGCCCATTCCAAAGCAGCTTTCCAGCAGTTCTGGTTCACCTGCTGTGGGTCCATGTCCAGGCAGGTCTTTGCAGGAGCCCATGGGCTGGGACAGACTTGTGGTGCAGAGCATCCAACAGCAGATGGGAGCCGGGCCACAGGGGAATCCCAGCAGATTAAAAAAATCCCACACAGGAATCCCAGATCCCTGTGATTTTGGCTCAACTTGTTCACCAGGCTCTGTGAGACACCGATTTCACTCATTTGAAAATCAGCCCATCATTAACTGGAAAGAGGAGGAGAAGCAGGATTTAACTGCTGCTTTGGAAGGCACAAGTCTGATCCCTGCAGAGAATCCCAGAATAGTTTGGATGGGAAGAGATCTTAAAGACCATCCCATTCCATCCTCTGCCACAGGCAGGGACACCTTCCAGTAGACCAGGTTGCCCCAAACCCAACCTGGCCTTGAACACTTCTAGGAATGGGACATCCACCACCTCTCTAGTGGCTGCTGGAGAAAAAAAACAAACCCTGTGCTCATCCAGAAGCAGGCTGAGAGTGGAGTGGAATTATCATTGATGTGCTGTTCTGCACAAAGAGGGAGTTAAACCATGATCTGGCACATCCCTGCTACAGCCAAGGCTGCTTTCCACTCAAAATAACTACATTTATTTGTATTTTCTTTGAGAGCAATGCTCAGAATTAAGCGCACAGTCCAGATAAAGAACATTCTGCACTGTTACACACAGGGGTCTGAACCAGACAGAAACCCTGGGATATCCAATCTCTGCAATTAACCAAAACAGCCTGGGAGAACACCAAAAGACCCTTTGGGAACATGTGTCTCAGGAGCAAAACACCTTTGAAATGTTACACTGAAAGGAAGAGGAGGAAGAAGGGCAGGCATGCTGCCTTTCCTGGCCATCCTGAATATTTTAACTGTGATCCTACAGAGATAATTCAGAACTCCACATTAGGATATTCCAGGACTGCAACTTGAACAGGGCTGGGGTTTTTAGTGACTTTTTGGATGGGACACATTGATGGCTGCCCTTTGAGGCAGTCATTCCTCACATCCAGCCTCTTCCTTTTATACACCCACCCAAGGTTTTTGTTGGAAGATGAGAAGAGAAACTCATATTTTGCAGGATTCCCTCCACAGGGATTATGTTGGAACAAGCCAAGCATCACTGGCTGTCCACTGATGAGTTTCAGGTCCTCCTAACCCAAAATATTCTGTATGTTGAAAAGACAGACAAATGTGCTACCATGAGGAAGAACCACAACGAATCCCAGATCCTGTGTCTTTCCCTGCTATTATTCTAATTCTCCAGGCATTTATTATGCTATCGATGGCCAACATAGCTTTACATTCCAGTTCTTGTCAACTCTTGGTGTTGACCTGAGGCAAACGCACGTGTGAATGGATGCAAACTGAAATTCACTGCTCTTCCCGGCAATGATTTCCACAAGATACCTCTGAACTCCCATAAAAATGATTAACGAGTTTAAAATTGCAGCCAGTCAAATGGAAAATCCTGCTGAAGGCCTGGTCTGTAGAACAGAAATAAAGACAGCAGAATTACAGCTGCAGAGCAGAAAACCCTGCAAAAGAGAGCTCTGGAAGCATTAAAGCAACTATAGAAACAAAAATAAAATAAATATTGCAATGCAAACAGTTGGCACCAGTCAAACCTAAACCACATTTGCTGGGTGCTTGTCCTTCTGCTGAGCCACAGGCAAGTGGGAAAACCATATCCAGCTGTCAGGGTGGGACAAAGGCAGGAAGGGACCCTGGGAAGAGCTCCCTGATTAAACATCGGCCCTGAGCAAACAGCCCCGGCCTCGCCTGCTCCATGATACATCTCATTCTCCAAATGGGAAGAGGACAGGAGAGAAAACATTGCTCCCAGCTCATTATTTCCAGGCTGTTTCAGCTGTCAAAACACTGCACAAGATCCCTGTCACCTGGGAAAAAGGCTGGAGAGTTCATATCCAAGGGCCAGGTGTTGTAATCAGGCAGAGCTGGAGCCCAGGATATTGGGATATCCCATCTCCCATGCCTCCATAGTTAACAGGGATGTACATTCCTGCATCCACTGAAGCTCTGGAAATGCTTCTTTGGTGGGATGCTTGATTTCTTGCCCCTGAGGTCGCTGCTCCAACATCTCCCAAGGTCTCAGCAGAAACAATTCTCAACAAGGAAAAAAAAAGAAACCCCAACCAAAAAACCTGGGATAAAAAGACATCAAAAGATGCTTCAGCAACACAGGGTTTTCCACAAGTCCTCCAAGCTATTTTTAGTCTCTCTTTTATGGTGAGAATACAACATCCAGTTTCACTGCCCCGTGTCCTCCTCCTCCCCTGGGAACAGGCCTGCAACAGGGCAAGATAAGGGCATGTAAAAGTTCTGTGAGCTGAGAGCTAAAAATGAAATTTGGGCTCTGATAGATGGGTTTTCATGGCTGATTACATCTCCATGGGGATGGGGTGCTCCTGTCCTCTTATCTGCATGGACTTGTGGGAAAAGTGGAGTCAGTGGGAAGTCAGGGAAGGATTAATTCAAGCATGGCTTAGACTAGAAGCACTTTTGTTTTGAGCTGGTTTATTCCAACTCTTTTAGCCATGAAATGCTCTGGGCTGGTGTTCAGGACTCAGGATAGACAGAGGATGAAGCCCACAGCCTTCCCAGTCCTGCAGGCACACTGTGGGAATTCTTGGGAGTGTCCTGTGCAGGGCCAGAAGCTGGATTTCAATCCTCATAACTCAGGACATTCCACATGGAATATCCTGACATTGAATATGAATATGGAAAATCCATGTTCCTGGAGCAGCTCCCTGCCTTGGATAGGAGCTTCTCCATCCTCCTTTGGAGCTAAACACCAAGGTGGGCATGAACAAGGTGATACTCAAGGATACCTGGCTCAAAGACAGATGCTCTTCCCAACTCCCAGAACTCCTGGAACACACCTGGGGCTCCATCTGGATCTGCTCGGCTTCTCCTGCTTCCTGGTGAATAGCACATCCTCTGGGATCAGTGTTGAGCACTTCTCTTCCCAAAGCTGTAGGTGTGGATCACCTCTCCATTAGCATGGTCTGAGGGAATCAAATGTGCTCATCTGGAATTCATGTCCCCACATCCCTGTGCCAGATAGGCTCTGACAAGCTGGGGGGAAAAAAAACAACCCCAGACTTTAAAGATACAGAAGAGATTGTGTGGGACCAGTTGGTTCTTCTCCAGTGGCAGCAAGGCTGGCAAAGGATCAGGGATATCTCCAAGGAAGCTGCAATAATGCAGCAGGATGCTGACTTGCATTCAATATGATGGACACAAGGCCATAAAAGAAGAAATTGCAAACACTGACTTTTTCCCACTGGTGAGAAGGGCAATCAAAGGTGGAATATCTGGAGAGGGATGTTTGAAATTGAAGGTTTTAGCTCAGAAGAAACTGGTTTGGGGGGTGTCTAGACTTATTCACAGGACATGCCTGACATTTACACCCAGATGTTGAGATCCCAGGGCAGCTGACAAGCCTTGTATTAACTTAAGACTAATCTGGACCATCTGTCAAAGTCTGAGGGGAAAAGAGCAACTTTTCCACTCTGGAGTTGGATTCTCTTACTGCTGCTCTGGCTGGATTAATTTGCAGAAGAGAAAAATCTTGGTTTTTATGAAATCTTCCATGAAAAGGTGACACCTACACTGAAGGACACACTCCATGTTTTGAGCAGCCTTCAAGGCCTCCATCTCTTGCATGTGGCTACTTTAGAAGGAGGGAACAGAGCAGAGATCCCCTGGCCACAGCAGCATTTGCAGGTTCCCAGTCTCAGGTTTTTGGGAGAGACAGGAACAGCTGTACCAGGATTTCCTGTGGTGTGGAAGAACTGTTCTGCCCACTGAGGCAGAGGACCAGAATTCCAAATTCAGGGATTCCAGTGTCACTGCCAGACACGAAATGATTCACACAGACACAGCTCTAAGTGTGATGAAATAAGAAAGTTTATTTGTTCTTTCAGTATTTATAGATTTTTGACAACAACCAGGGATTGGATAGTCAGGTCACCACCACCTTCCCAACCTCACTGGCCATGAGAGAAGTCCATCAAAAGGCAAATCTTTAATGGAAGGTATAAACACCTATGTTTATAGTTACTTTCCTGGGAAAGTGGCTAGAAATTATGATAACGGTATCAAAAGGCCTGATTCTCAGGGCAACATTCCAGCTCTTCACCTGCATCTTAAGGATGCCTAGAAGGATTTATTTTAGGACTGCCTGGAAGTTTTTCAGTCCACAGGATCTAGATAACCACCCCAGGCCCACCTCAGTTGGTCATCTGCCAAAGACACTGAACTCTAGAAATCTTTCAGCTCCAGAGACAAAAGTGAGCATAAGAAAAAGTCAAGTATCAGCAAAAAATGGTCTTTCTCTTCTGACAAGCATTCCTGGCATGGGAAAAACAGCAAAACTGATTTGTCCCCTATGGGGCCTGAGATTCTCTCCCCTTCCTGAGGGATCTGGACCCAGGATCTCCTTATCTGTCAGCATTTTTCATATCTTCCTGCCAGTACCCAAACAAATCCATGCATTAAAAGGAGCTATGTTAGGCTCTTTCACCTTGGATTGAAATGCTTCCACCTCCCTTCTCCCACAGATCTGTCCTTCCCTGAACAGGGAATACTTCAGGTTGGATGGAAACCACCAGGCCAAGGTGTATCTGCACCCAGCTGTCTGTCACTGATCTGTGGGGGACCAGGAACATCCTTCAGGCATCTCTCAGCGGGGTTCTCATCTCTGCACTCAGACATGCCCAGCAAGGCAGCCTCCAACTGGGGTCTGCATTCCCTGGCTGGAGCCAGAGCTCCTATTCCCATGCCTGCCCTAGTTTCTGGTCATAATTCAGTGGTGCATTAAGATCAAGGCTGCTCTGGCTACCTGTGCATTTAGAGAGAGAGGATTTCCCCAGGGGGAGCTTTTAAAAGCAGCAGTTCACCTGGGTCAGGAGCCAGCTCAGGTATTAAAATTAAAAAAAAATCTCCACCACTAAGCTACAAAAAGTAAAATAAAAATATTAAAAAAATAAAATAAAAAAAAATCAGAGGAAGTTGTAAAGAGCAACCAGCAACAGAAAGAATTCTAATATTGGTCAAGTGAAATATGTCCCTGGGTCTAGGGGAAGGTGTTCCTGCTCATGGATGGGGTTGGAGTTATGATCCTTAAGGTCTCTTTGCATCCCAAATCCTTCCATGGTTCTATGATAATCACCACAGGGTACCACATCCCATGTGGAGCATCCTGGAAAGTGATCTGGGCAGGAAAAACAGAAACAAAACAAAAAGGAGGAAGTTTCAGGAAACTTGCTGCAGAAAGAGGTTGTGGGGGACAGGCTGGGTTATTGGGCTCCTCTGGGAGCCTGTGAGGGGGAAAAGGGAAGATTTTAAACAGGAGAAGCAAAAATGAGAGGAGAAAGAGGGGAGGGGAAGGAGGAGGAAGGGAAGAGACAACAAATGACTCTTCATTTAGCACAAAGAAACCAAGATGTCAAAAACAACATTAATCAAGTCACAGAGGGATGAGACAAAATTCTGTAATTGCCTCTACCCTGATGCAAGAAACCTGGGTAATAAACAAGAGAAATGGGAATTACTCATTTACAGAGCGTAAATTTGACCTAGTTGGTATCACTGAAACCTTCTGGGAGGCATTTGCATGATTGGAATGCACAAGGAAGAGTCAGTGCTCATAACCTGTGTGGGAAGGAGGGGGGAAGCCCTGCCATGGCTTGATCCTGCAGTCACTGGTGGCTGGAAGGAGAATATCTCCAGTGAGTCCTGCTCCTGAGCTTTGGGATTGTCATTAAGCTCCTTCCCCACTAAACCCTCACCAGGGGAGCAGTGCCAGACATCCACCCTGACATTTCCAAAGCTTCCTTCCCCAGCAAAGTCCTATCTAATTTTTTTTATTATTATTATTTTTGGTCAGAATTTACCAAAAACGTCTCTAAAGCGGCTTCCCCCTCCCCATGCACAGACTTTTGTCTGGGCAGGGAAATCGGGAGTGACAGCTGAACTGGAAGGCAGCCTTTGCTTCAGAGCAAGCAATCCCACTAATCTTTTAATGCACAGACAAAGCAAATGCCAAACTAATGAAATACCGGCTTATGCCTTCAAAGGGGAAAATTTCAGACCCAGCATAGCCAAGGGAACAAAGTTACGAGAAGTTAACAAAAGTCAAAGCGAGAATATTTTCCCCAAAAAACCCCACAACCTCACCCCAAGAAAACCCAAAAACAAACAGAAAACTCCACAAAATAAAAAAAAAAAACAACAGAAAGTGCTAGACAGCCACAAATACCATGATTCAAGGAAGGCTCTTTTGAAAGGCCTGGGGATGAAAGCCTGGAGTGAGTGATGTGAGACATGTAATCGTCAGAAAGGGGAGAAGGAAAAGTAAGGAGGGATTTGATGCAAATCAGCTCTATCATTCCTAGTTTATATTCATTGGGAAGGGACTCCAATAATTCAACATCCAGACAACTTCACAAGAGCTTAAGGAATCTTTGCAAGAGCGATGCTATTTCTGGTATGCCAGGAATAATCCAGAGATTAATTATTTCTCCTGGGTTTAGGCAGGCACAAGAACTTCCTTCTACCTTACCTCCTTGGGGAATATCTTCTGTGCTCTTTTGCACCTCCAAAGAAAGTCATGGATTTTCAACTTATTCTGGGGCCTTTTATTTCAAATAGCATGCAGGATCTTCTTGGGAATCAAACTATTTTAGCAGCAGGCACATCACATAAACCCTCTGAGTTCTTGCCACCCCCAGCAGCCATTTCAATGTATTCCACAGGGAAACACTCCAATATTGACAATCAAAATCCTATTTCCCAGCATTTCTCTGCTATATCCATCAGAAACCCCCAAAGATCTCCATCACAAAGGTGACTTTTCTGGCCACAGCAGAGCAAATTTATTTGAATATATTTTTTCTTCTCCATCTACTTTATAAGGAAAAAAATAGCTGGAAGGGTGTCCCAACAATATCTTATCTCAGTCTTTGCTGTGGCTTAGAAGTCAGCAGACCATCTGCTCTTGGAATTATAGAATCATTTAGGCTGGAAAAGGCCCCTAAAATCAGAGTTAAACTATTGCCACCACTAAATTGTGTCCCCAAGTGCCACATCAGCTTTTAAATACATTCATGCCCTCTGCTGCCTCAAAAAAAGGTCACTAGGCAAGTCTGCTCCAGCTCCACATTCCCCTAAAGCCCTTGCAGCTCTCCAGTGATCTCTTATCTCCTAACAAAAATCTCCCATTTCTTCCTCTTTTTTCATCCAGTCTCCAGCTCAATATTTTATAGACCATCAGAATCAATCCTGGATGCACTGCAAAGGTCAGGATGAAACAAATTCAGAAATATTTAAAAGGATGGCAATGTTTATCAATGTTAATTATGTGGGTTTCATTAAAATAACATGGTTTTTATAAGTTTTGATTTTTAAGTTAGATTGAGAGATCTCATAGTTGTTCTGAGCCCCAGAGGTCTGGGAAGCAACAGAGTCAGGTACCACGATTTCAGGTGATATGCTATAAAAACATTAACATAAGCTATAAAACAAAATTAAATTGGTTAATTAATAGGTCTCAAAGTCTCATTATCAATGGGGAATCGGCATTTGAAGGGGATATGTCCAGGGAATCACAGAATCATAGAGTGGTTTGGGTTGGAAGGGACCTTAAAGCTCATCTCATTCCACTGTCCCAGGTTGCTCCAAACCCTGTCCAGCTTGGCCTTGGACACATCCAGGGGTAGGGAAACCTGGGGGTTATTTATCCCAATCTTATACCCCAATATTTTGGGATTAACCTGTTTTATGATAACTGAAGCTAAGCTATGATTAAATTTGAAGATTCTATTAGAGAAGGCTAAATAGAGAAAATTTCAAGGAGATCCGCTGCTAGACAGAGACATATCCAAATAGAGCCAAAAAAAGGTCACATCCAGGAACTAAGAAAGCAGGTCATTCCCACAAAATGAGACTGTCCCAGACATTCCAACAAAGGAACGAGCAAGATACAAATTGCCAGCTAAAAGCACTTTCCATCTGAGAAAATTTTCAGTCATTTCACGCATAACCTCAGGACAATGAGGGGGCAAGTCCTCCTTTTTTAAATCATGACTCATAACTGTCCCAAAAGCAGGGCAAAACCCACCAAAAAACCAAATTCACTAAAGAAAGGACTTCTGAATTCACCAGACAAATGTGAAGTTTCCCAGCCTTTCACTAAATCCAGGGTAACAGATCAGGGAAACCCACCACGGTCACAGGGGGCTTCAGCCTTTGAGCTTGTCACGTGCAGCATCAACTTTTAACTACAAACACCACTGTGAAGCTTCTTCTGGAGTTGAAGAGAAACCCCAGCAAGATAACACTGTGCCATGCTTAAATAATCCCAGTGATCAGAAATCCTTTGATGCTTAATGCTCAAGTAGAAATATTTTTAGAAAAGTGCTGGCTTTGGCTAAAAAAAGACCCCACTCCACACACTATCAGTCAACTGATCAGCAGATAGTATCTAATCCCTAAATAATGCTGATCTGGAGAGAGGCTCCAGCTTTATGAAAAGACACTTGCCAGCTGATTTAAAGGTGCAGAAGTGAACACAAGTAGCAGTAGCTTAAGGGAAGATGACTACAGAAGCTTGAAGAATCAACGTCTTGAAAAGAAAGCAAAAGTCCTGGATATGTCAGAGAATAAAAAAGTTTTAAAAGGAATATTAAGCCAAATGAAGGCACCAAGCTTGTATAATGCAGTAAAGAAGGTTATCCTGTCTCACAACCAAACGCCTCCAGCAGGCATGTCCATATTGTCCATGTCATCCTGGAATTGTGTTTACCACAAGCAGAGGAAAATGTATTTGCCCTCCAAAAGCAGCAGATTTTGGAGTCTACTTAAAATCTCTCTCAGCCTCAACACTCCTGGAGGATCCCTCACTGCAGGCTTTGCTTGGTGACAGCAGCTCTGCACCTCCCGTTGTCCAGGGGATCACACCAGGTAATGTCCTACCTTCAGAGCTGCAACCTGAACATCCTCCTGACCTGAAAATAACTTCAAAGAGAAAGAAGACAGAAAAGTCTCTTCTTTAAAAATCATTCATCCCTCATGATCCTGTTAAGGCAGCTTCAGGGCTCAGTGCTGCATTGTTCACCTCCAGAAACACTACCTGCTGTCTCTTCACATAAAGAGCTGGTGACAGGAGGGGGTTTATTACTCTAATCACTTGCAGAAAAAAGTTACTGCACATGCACTTGACTACTCAATTTGCTTTATGCAAGTTGTTCGTGAACGTGATCATTTCTTTCAGCTAGAAGATTGTTTAAAGTGCTCTTATCTCTTCCTTTCCATTTTATTTTTTTTTAAATTTTTAATTCTATTTCAGTAACATTGAGAAAGCACTCAGAGAAGCTGTGGCTGCTCCTGGATCCCTGGAAGTGTCCATGGCCAGGCTGGAAAGGCTTGAAGCCACTTGGGATAGTGGAAGGTGTCCCAGCCCAGGCCAGGGGCTGGGAATTAGATGAGCTTAAGGTCCCTTCCCACCCAAGACATTTGGGATTCTGTGATCAGCCCTGGGCAGAAGGCTGCAGGGCAGCCAGAGGATGACACAGGATTTCAAGTGGAAGCACAGAGTCACCAGGAGCTGACTTGTGGCACGGAAACCCCAAAGCTTGAGGCAGCTGGTTCAGTGCACTGAGCTTGTCAGGGCTGTAATAGCTCTGATTAAAGGTGTCAGCAATGCCAGATCAAGAGCAAGTGCCTCATGAGCAGCAGCACCAGGGCAGCCAGGAAACAAAAAATCCATGCTGCTCTTGATCTGCAATTCAGGCTACCACTGACTAACAAAATGGGCAAAAAATCCCCCCAAACCAACCAAAACAAAAAGCAAACCACAACAGGGAGGTGATGAGAGGGAACAGAAAAACAAAAACACTCAGGGTACAGAGTGGCTTTAGGTAGAAGGCCCAAAGAACCATGAAACTATGACCATGGAGCTGTATCTACAGCAAGCTTCCTAAGAAAAGCCTGTTCCTTCATAATAGCTTTAAGCTGAAGGAGGGTGGATTTAGACTGGATATTGGGAAGAAATTGTTCCCTGTGAGGGTGGGCAGGCCCTGGCACAGGGTGCCCAGAGCAGCTGGGGCTGCCCCTGCATCCCTGGAAGTGTCCAAAGCCAGGTTGGACACTGGGGCTTGGAGCAGCCTGGGACAGTGGGAGGTGTCCCTGCCCATGGCAGGGGGTGGGAATGAAACAAGGTGAACTTTAAGGCTCCTTCCAACCCAAACCATTTCAGTCTTCCATGATTCCCTAAAGAATTGTTTTCAGGAGTGCTTTTCAAAGAGGAACATCAAGCACCTCTAGCAGGAGGAACGTAATCACATTCACCCAAGCTCAATCTTTATTTAGACAAAGGTCCAGCTATAAGGAAAGAGCAGAGCAGGGTTTCCTTTGACCATTCTTAGAGCCAGCATCTAATCTTGTCTCTGGAGACAGGTTCCAGCTGTCCTGGAGCCAGCAGCATATCCAACACGCCTCGGATGGGGCACCTGTCAGGAAGGATTCAGCTGAGGGGTTCAAGGGCCCCGCTGTAATTATCTCATCACAGTGACACACACTGCGAGATGCAATCAGCCTCCAGCTAATTGCACAACATCCCCAGCGCACTCAGTAACAGCACAGGAGCCACATTAGCTGGAGCAATTCCATTAAACCCTGGGAAGCACAAGCCCACCCGCGCCTGAACAGGTCCTTGAGGAAGAGACAGAGGTTGGAAAGGTACCAGTGGGAAGGACAGAGCCTTGGGAAAGCCCAACAAGTGCTTCAAGAAGAAGGTTTTGAGACAAGTACACTTCTTCGGTGAGTTTTCTGGGGGGAGCACCAGGTCCCTTCCTATCCCTGCTCCCAGTCAGCTCCATCCTTGGTTGTGGCAGCTCCCCCAAGACAACAAAGAGCAGCAATTCCAAGACAGCAGCAGCTTTTCGTGGAGATTTTACCAGAAAGACAGCAAAGAGAATAAAACCTGAACTACTGTCCCTGCTGCCCTGCTTGTCCTGGGAATACTTTACAATCCTTACAGACAGATCCCCCAGCCTGGCAGCTTATCCTCAGCATCCTGGCAGGTAAACACACAGCTACACTGATGCCTTCTGCCAGGAAGGCAGAAAAGCCACAGGGGCAAGGCAAGTTTTTATTTCAACCTTTGGGCAGCAAGTCAAATCCATTCCCTGAGAAATCGGCACTTCCCCCCCCCCGCCACCCCTCCCCAGGACATATATTCCCACCTCCATCAAGGCATTTTTAAACACCACTATTCCATACTGTATTTAAGGAAAGTTCCTCCCTGAAATTCACAGCTCCACACCCCCACCACTGTGAGGGTTTTTGGGGCACTTGCTTAGGGATACAGCAGCATAGAACCCCCAGAAGTTTATCAAGCACAGCAAGACAGCAAGGCTTAGAAAGAATTAAAAAATAAAGTCTCAACAAGAAAGCTCCTTAGAGGAATGCAATTGATTTTCCAAGTCTTTCAGACCACGTATTTTAATTAATATTTATCCTACCTACTTAAATGCCATAATCTGTGCCGTGTTGGAACTGCAGCATTCAACAATTGATGCTATTAATTCTGCCCACCATGGCATCTCCCTCTTCCAGATGCAAAGGGAAGCACTCAGCAGAGAACAGAGGGATTCTTGCAGCCTTCCACGTGTGCTGGGAAAGCAACAGCAGCTGCAATAATGTGCTCAAGCAGATAAACATTCCAACAACGCTTCTTGAAGCATCAATTTTGTCTTCCCCGAGTTTGCAAGAAGTGCCTGTTGTCAGTTTAACTCAACAACTATTTCCAAATAGCAGACAGCTAATGGGCCACTGAGAAAAGCTCTTAAAAATTCAGCCTGTGCTGCTACTGAGCCGAGCTGAAGCTGTACAACCCATGGAAATAAGGGACTGGAATGATGGGCTAGAGCAAGCATCAGAGTACTGGCACAGAAGGGAAAAAAAAACACAGGAAAAAGAAATTCTGCTGCCACAGGAGAAGCTTTCACTGGAGAACCGGCTCATTTGGGAGCTGTTAAGGACCAAAACCACTGACTCTGCTTTTGGGGAAGGAGGCAGCTTTCCACACAGACAGCCAGAGCAGATGTGGGAGGCATCATCACACTTAGTGCATCCAGGGAGACCCGTGAGAGCTGACAAGAGACATCAAAACCACGGATTCTGGCAGCAATCCTCATCCCTAAGCTCAGAGCACAACCCTTACATTTGATATGAAATGCAAACCAGCCATAATCCCTTTCAATTCCTTGGGAAAGGAGGAGAGGCTACAGAGGGCAGAGCCTTTCGGGGCAGACTCCCAGGAGAGCAGCTGCATGCCACGGGGAAGAATTTGCTCCTCCATAACATTTTACACAACTTTCCACCTCAGCCAGGTGACCAAACTAAGCAGTGCCTGGACCCATGGCTTCTCCACCACTGGCTCCTCTGTGGTACACATCTGGGGAGAATGAAGGGTTACACTCCCCCGACACTGCAGAACTCCAAGTGTGTCACCACAATTTTTACAGCACACCCATCTTGGCAAAGGCACAGTTTGTCTCAAATTCAATTATTCTACACCAAAAGGTGGTCAAAGCACTCAGGGGGAGAAATCAGAATAATCCCCAAAACCCAAACACCCTCAAGTTTCAAACTACAGAGGTTAAGAAGTAGAAGACTCCTGATATGTATCAGGGGGCCCTATTAAGATCATTATTTGCTGTCAGACTCTTTAAGCAGCATGCAGCCTGCTCTAAATATAGACCCATTTAAAGCTTTTCTGGGGGGGGGAAGAAAAATTTTAGAAAACCCTGAGTTGACTTAGAATCAAGAGTGACACCAAGACAGAGCCGCAGCAGTGCAGACAGACTGCACCAAGGTGATTTTTAAAGGCAAACCTGTGCACCTGCACTCCCTGGGGAGATTTTCAGTGGAGAGCTGCATCTTCAGTGCTCTGCTGCATTTGCTGCTGCGACACCATCAGCGATTCCTCCTCCCTGTTCTGGGAGTTACCTGTCAAGCAGGTTCCCAGGAGGGAATCCTTTGTTAGGGGATTTACAGGTGATGTACACCTCGGCCAAACCCAGATTATCCCCCAGGATCTCTGCACTGCAGTCCCGAAGCACCCAAGGGTCTGCCAAAGCACGAGCAGTTAAAGCTGGCAGAGCCCCAGGCAAGAGGGTTTTATATCCTTTCCAAAACTCCACTCCAGTTTTGTGTACTCCAGGGAATATTGCCGTTTGTGCACTTAATCCCCTTGGGAATCCTGAAGTCTTGGTGATAAGTCCCTGGAGCTGCTTATAAAACACAGGAGTGCTTTTGATCACGGTCAAATGCCAGCATGAAGTGGCGTTTGTTCCCCCTTTGTTCTCCTGGCAGAAGGGGGTACAGGGATACAGGATTCTCTTTCCCTTTTGCCCTGATGGTGTTGGAGCCTTTTCCTTCACTCTTCCAACCTCTCCTGCAGGATGGTAGGAACAACTCCTCCACTCTCAATACCTGCTGCAGGGGAAGGTGTGATCTGCACCACTCACCTCCTAGAGCATCCCAGCTGAGGGCAAGCCTGGAGGGCAGTTCTCTCCATTTCCATGGAATAACATTGCCAATAGGACTGCCCTGATCCCAGGAAAATCCAAAGGACAGAGGGGAAGGGCTTGCTGGGAGCACACAGACAGCGTGGGCACAAACACCCTTCAGAGAACAGCCACTTTGTAAGCCAATTAAACAAAATCAAACACAAAGCTCCTCTGATTCCAAAGGAGTGACTTTAATCATGTTTATTCTCTTGAATTAATCCAGATTAATTTCTACTGCATACATAAAATACAGTATCCTTACGTCAGCTGAAGATCTTTATTACTGTAGCATTCTTCTCCTGCAGCCACATCACATTTAAGCTTTTCCTGCCTTGTAAGGTGACTCCAACCTCTTCCCTACCAGACATCCAAACAATTTCCCATCAGACCAAGCCACCTGGCAGCAGGAGAGACTTGCAGCAGGATTAGGATGCTCTGTAGGGATGCAGGAAAACAGCTCCTCTTTCTCCTGAGAGAAACAAACAATTCTAATTTGGAAGCTGCTTTTTAATGCAATTGGTTGGGTTGTGGTGTTTTTTTTTTTTCTCCTCCTGCTTTTTAGAAGGCTGTTTTGAACATAAATGGGAGGTTTGAAGCAGCACTGAATCTTAATGGGGCTCTCACGTGCACAGGCAGCTGCTCACTGCCAGACTGGAGCTGCTTTGGGGAGCTGCTCAGAAACATGTACAGACTCTTCTCAACAAAAGAAACTGGGAGCAGCCTTAAATGCTTCTCTTTTTTTTTGTTGTATTTGAAACAACTGACTCCACCAGTCAAAGAGTGTCCCCTCCATTGCAATCCATCTCCCTAAAGGGGCATAAAACCACTGGATGAAAAGGAAAGGCATCGAGAAACTGGCAGAGGAAACCCGGGCAGCTTTGTGGCAGAGACAAAAGCAGCAATACAAAAGCTCAGCCCTGCTCCCTCTCTCCAGGAGGGTCATAACCAACTGGATCTCTTTACCAGAGAAATGTTAAGGCTGTGTCCTGTACCCAGAACCAAGGAACAGCCTCTCCCAGGAGGGCTTCACTCTGAAGGGAGGAACACACAGGTAGTGAAGCCCCTGGTCCGGATCTGCCGGTGGCAGCAGCGGGGCAGAGATGAAGCAAAGCTCTGGGAGAGTAACCAAAGCTTCCAGGCAAATCATGAAACCTATTTCCTCTTCAGGAGCTGCTCCATTCCTAGGAGCTGACACACTTTTCCCTGCATTAGCTGCACTGACTAAAAAAATCAGTTCCCAGGAGCAACCAAGGTCTGTCCAGAGGGCAAGTGAAGGAGCTTGGCTGGGTCACCTCACCTGCAGAGCTCACCGTGTCTCCATCCCATCCTGTGTGAGCTCAGCCTTCAGCCACCTGGATTCACACAGTCCTGGAGTGGTTTGGGTTAGGAGGGACCTTAAAGCCCATCCCACCCCCTGCCGTGGGCTGAAACACCTCCCACTGTCCCAGGCTGCTCCAAGCCCCAATGCCCAACCTGGCCTTGGACACTTCCAGGGATCCAGGGGCAGCCCCAGCTGCTCTGGGCACCCTGTGCCAGGGCCTGCCCACCCTCCCAGGGAACAATTCCTTCCCAATATCCCATCCATCCCTGCCCTCTGGCACTGGGAAGCCATTCCCTGTCTCCTGTTCCTCCATCCCTTGTCCCCAGTCCCTCTCCAGCTCTCCTGGAGACCCTTTAGGCCCTGGAAGGGGCTTTGAGCTCTCCCTGGAGCCTTCTCCTCTCCAGGCTGAATCAACATGTTAAAAGTTAATCTACCAAAGACTTCCACACACCTTTCTGGATGCTCAGTGGCAGTAAGGGACCCTCCCAGCCCACCCTTTCCTCCCTACACATCCTTTCCTCCAAAAAACCCTGAGAAGTCAAATTTGACACGATGAAGGATTTGCCTCCTTTGGGACCAATAGCCTGAATTTTGTGCTGACAGTTCACAGGAGGGAAATCTGTTGACACAGGAGCTGTGATGCTGCACGTGCACTTTTGCACAGCGGCTGTTTAAGGGCAAGGTTTGGAATGTAGGGATCACCCCAGAGGAGGAAAACACTGAGGGAGACACCTCAAGCTGCCTGAATAAGTAGAAAAAAATATCAGCAGATATCAGCAAAGACTGCTGGGACACTTGATGCTACTCTATGCCAGTCAGATCACCGGCTTCTTCCACTTTACAAAATAGAAACTTCAGTCTCAGGCAGAGATATTTGATTACAAAGCAGATACGGGTTAGCAGATATCAGCTGGAGTAGAGGAAGAGAGCCAAGCCAGGGCTCTGAGCCCAAACAGCCTCGCTACAGCAAACTGCAAAGGAAAGAGAAACTGCTCTGATACACAGCCCAGGACACAGCTTTTCTCCTCACAGCTGTGAGAAACCCCAGCCTGCAGTCCCCTGCTCTTCACTTTCCATTTGCTAAGCACATCCCACCATTGACCCAGAGCATTTCCAGTAAGGCTCTGGAGAGGCAGCATTCCTGGCAGCTCAGCATCCCTCACTGCACTGGGGAGCGCAGGGATTGGCACCACGGGCTTGGGACTCCACAGGAGAGAGCAGAGCTGCTGCAGCGCTGCCCAGACAGGTGGGAAATCAGGGTCTGCACCTCAGCCAAGCCAAGAATGGCAGTATCAGACCAAAGAGGGGAAGTACATTTATATTTTTGGCTTGTGACATCAAGGTCTGTGAGGGGCCACACGCTGCTGCCCAGCCCCTCAGCAGGTTATTTTAGGGCAGTGCTTTAATGTGATCAGAGCCCCTCTGCTCTGGAGCCAGGCTCAAAGAACTGGGAATGTTCACCTGGAGAAGAAAAGGATCCAGGGAGAGTTTAGAGCTCCTTCCAAGGCTTAAATGGGCTCCAGGAGAGCTGGAGAGGGACTGGGGACAAGGCATGGAAGAACAGGACACGGGGAATGGCTCCCACCAGGGCAGGGATGGATGGGATATTGGGAAGGAATTGTTCCCTGGGAGGGTGGGCAGGCCCTGGCACAGGGTGCCCAGAGCAGCTGGGGCTGCCCCTGGATCCCTGGCAGTGTCCAAGGCCAGGTTGGACACTGGGGCTTGGAGCAGCCTGGGACAGTGGGAGGTGTCCCTGCCCGTGGAATGAAATTATATTTAAGGTCCCTTCCAACCCAAGCCACTCTGGGATTTCACCTCAGGGCCATCATAAAGGTAACATGGGTCATTCATGAATCAGCCCCTGGTGACTGGTACAACCCAAACTGAACAAGTTTACAGACACAAAAAGCAGTTTGAGGCACATCTTGGTTTCAAGCAAAACACTCCCTCAGCAGAGGGGCAGAGGTAAGAGATCACGTGGTCCAAGAAACCATTAAGCAAACTCTTCATGCTCAACACAAGTGTCAAGGTTTTGAGGATCTCAAGCTCAAAGGTCCCTGCACATCACATGTAACTCAAGCGTAAGGGATACCCAGCCAAATCCCACTGATGACATCCAATCCACCCATAGATCAAGAGTCTAATGCCACATTTCAAACCCCCCAAAACACAAGAGGAGCTGAGTATTTTCTTATACTCGTACACAATAGAATTTATGAAACAGATAGCAAAAGCCATCCATCTTCATTTATAAGTCATGGCTTTTGCCTTTGTTAAATTTAATTGCTTCCCCTGTGGCTTCAAATCAAGGGCAGATTCTATTAAAAGTAATTACTTTGCTGTGCAGCTGGCATAGCAAAGTTGCTTGATAAAGGTTAATCTACTAAGTGATGGCAGCTTCTAAATGAGGGTGATGATTTTCATTAATAGCTTCACAGGAAAGTTGATGCTGGAATTTACACAGGCACTGATATGATAGCCACAGCTCCAGAAGGTCCAGTGTCCTCATCCATGGCCAAGGAACCAGGACAAACATGACACTGGGACCATGGGGTCTTGCCTCAGGTGCCAAGCACTGGCAGCTTGTTCCCTGCATCACCCACAGGGTTTCCACTCCACTCCCTGACTCGTCCTCAGGGATGCACAGACTGTGCTCTGCTCCATCCCTGGAAGTGTCCAGGGGCAGGTTGGACTGGGCTTGGAGCAGCCTGGGATAGTGGAAGGTGTCCCTACTATGGCTGAAGGTTGAATGTGAGGGGCTTTAAAGTGCCTTCCAACCCAAACCCTTTTAGGCCGGGGTAGAATCAGCACCCCCACACGATGAGCTCACGCCAAGCCATTTGCTTTTTAGGATTCTTTTTGTTCTCCATGGTTCCAGCAGAATGAAAAGCAAGGGCAGGAGATTCCTAATGACCACCAGACAAAGAGGGACCAAACTCAGGAGGAAGGCTTCAAACAAACCCCTCATTTTAGTTTCTTTTCTCCCTCCCACTTCCTCCTTTCTCCCTGCAGAGCAGCAGCCCAGAAATGCAGCCCATCCACATGTGCTGCTGCATTCTGTGCAAAAGGCCACTTGTGACACACAAATGGTGGAAAAAAGGCTAGAAGATACAAAAAAAATACACTTCTGCCCCCATATTTCAGCTGCACTAGGGGATTTACTTTTCCCACTCAGAACCAGGGCGCTCAGTTATGCAGTAAAAACAGTGACACTGTCTCCAGACTGATCTAATGATCCTTTGTGGATCTCTTCCAACACACAATATTCTGTGAATCCTGTGGGTTTAGGCACCAGGACATGGCAATCCAGTGCCCACTGTGGCAGATTTACAAAAAACACCCCAAGCATTTTCACGTTTTTAACCATCAGAACCTGGTTTTATAAGCAAGCTGTAGATATTTCACAGAAAATTAGACCAGCTCTCTCAACCACAGGAAAGTTTTACACCAAAAATCACAAATGCCTCTGAAATCAAGAGCTTGAGGGAAAAAAAAAGAAAAAAAAGTTAAGAATTAGAAGCTTAGCACCAGCTATTTTTAACATAATACTGAGAGTAACACCCTGCAAGCAACATGCACAAATGCTCTATGAATAAAGTAAAAATTCAGCCTTCTGCACACGCCTGCCCCTCTGTGAAGGGAGCTGCCATCTGCATGTTGAAAGGATTATTTTCCACGTGGGAGGCCAGAAAAGGGGAAAAAATATAAAAATCCCAGAAACCTGCTAGGAAATGCAGTCTAAAGGGCAGGTTGTCTCCTGTTTCAGCAGGCAGAGGTGGTCCACATGGAATGGCTCTGGCAGAGGGGACTGCTGGTTTTCCAGCCTCACACCATTAATTGCTCTTCAGGGAATTAAGTAACTTCAGGGAGAGGATTGAGACTGAACGTTCTGAAAGGGGTGACTTGCTGGATCCCCAAATCTTTCATATTAACCCTTGAACCATGTTCCTGCAAGGTGGAAACATCTCTTTGCACCTTTCTTCCAACCAAACTGCACATTTTTCACCCCATTAACCACAGCCATGTAAAGTTTTTGCTACCAGGGTTCAGTCCCAGTCTTGGCCAAGTCCCAGATGGGACTCCCAAGCTGCAGTTTTTCCTCCAGTTAATGAAAAGGCACTATGAGCACCTCTGTTCCTGCTCTTCCAGCATGACAAAGCCCTTTCAGAGCAGCAGGGTGCTGCTTTTTCCTTGCCTGCTGCACTTCACACACCTTGGGCTTCATGAAGCCACTTGTGGCCGTCCCCATCTCCCAAGTCCGTGGTTTCCCAGTGGAAGCAAAGCTCTGCCTTCCCTTGTGTCTGTGACAAGGATTTGTGCTCAGGGGGTTTCAATTTCCCCTTGGTAGTTATCACTCCAGAGCAATAAAAGAAATCTCCTTGGGTCAGATGCAAACAACACGTGGCTCCAACTGCCTCTAAATCAAATTTTACTGGAAAGTCACAGGAAGCTCAAATATTCCCAAGACTAGAAAGAGAAAGGAGCTATTTATTCTTGCAGTTACACCAAGCGAGAGCTGAAAAGGTGTTACATTGCTGCTAGCTTAGCTACACATTCAAAAATAAATGTGTTTTCTTGGTGATGGTGAGAGTGCAAATCTCCAGGGAAAGCAAAATCAGAATGGAAAGGCGGCAAGGCAAAGTTATTTATTCAGACTACGGCTGTCAGAAGGGTCTGCTATGATCAAAGACTGTTCTGCTGCCCAGGGGGAAAGGTAAGCAGCTGTACCTGCAACTGGCAGGTGAGAAAAGAAAAGAATTCCTCACTGGGAACAGGTGAAGCAGCCCAGCAGGGACATATGGGGTACCCAGGGCATGAGCATCCAGCACCACTTGTGTGATCCAGCAAGGCAGGGCAGCAGCTGTGTCAAGGCAAGGGCTGTGCCAGGCTCTCCTTGGGCAGTTTTTGCTTGTAATTATGTGGGGGAACAAGCAGCAGTTTCACCAGAGTCCTCTTGAGTTTAATCAAGCCTTTAGCAGACAAATGGAGCAGTCACAACCATCCTGCCACGGTCTCACTGCTCCAGAGGAGAGGATGGATCCCTCAGGAAAAGGACTGGAAGATGCTTTGAGGGGGAAAGGATCAGGCCTCATGTCAGTGCTCAGCAGCTGCAGCAATCTGGGACCAAGGTTAACACCAGCCAAGATGGATTTCTATTCTGAGTCAAATTGCACTCTGTAAAAGAGCAGAGATTTTTAGGGCAGTGCTTTAACATGACCACAGCCCCTTTGCTCTGGAGCCAGGCTCAAAGAGCTGGGAATGTTCACCTGGAGAAGAGAAGGATCCTGGGTGACCTCAGAGCCTCTTCCAGGGCCTAAAGGAGCTCCAGGGGAGCTGGAGAGGGACTTGGGATAAGGAATGAAGGGACAGAACACAGGGAATGGCTCCCACTGCCAGAGGGCAGGGATGGATGGGATATTGGGAAGGAATTGTTCCCTGTGAAGGTGGTGAGGCCCTGGCACAGGGTGCCCAGAGCAGCTGTGGCTGCCCCTGGATCCCTGGCAGTGCCCAAGGCCAGGAGCAACCTGGGCTAGTGGAAGATGTCCCTGCCCATGGGAATAAATGGCCTTTAAGGTCCTTCCAAACCATCCAGTGGAATATTTTGGGAACAGGATCCATGCTCCCACACGAGGCCAGCTGGGCCCTACAGCTCCATGGACTCCTGATTGGCACGTGGCAGAAACGTGAGATGCAGCTCTAGGCTTTGTAGGAGGCTCAGTAAAACCCAGCCATGAGCACGCCTGGGAGCGTGTGACCCTCTCTGGGTATTTTTGGTAATTTTTGGGTAACAATGTGTACATTACACTGCAAGTCACACCAGTGGAATGCTGCCAAATCCAAGGCAGGAACTATTCCTAGTGCCTCCAGCTTGAGGAGATGTTACATTTCCAGAGCAATTTGATATTAAGAGCTTTAACATAAAAGGAGAAAAGAGGAGCTAAAAGTGAGTTATTTGTTTCTTATTCTTACAGCCACTTTGATTCTTTAGCAATATTTACCACAGAGAAAAAAAGAAAAAGCACACCAAAACCCTAAAAAAAACCAACTACCCTTCAGATTTTTAGCTAAAAATAGGTTATTGGATGCCACAGAGCTCCCTCTTCATCATTCTCTGTATAAATCAGACTGAGAAAGAGCACAGCCAACTTCACAGTCACCTGCAGAGTGGGATGCTCATGCACACAAAGCCAAGATTTAGAGCTAACCCAAAGGCAGAGCCTCTAATTCATCACAGTTTTAATTGGTTTCTGTCCCCAAAGAAATACTTCAGTAGACATGAACTGAACCTGGCAGCCACGCAGGGATGGGAAAGAGGCACACACTGATTCTAGAGAGAGATCTCTAAACCACAAGACCGAGCCTTGGACACTCAAATTGGTTTCTGTGGAAAAGCTGTAATGAAATTTTATGGCTCCTTCACAGCCACAATAGAACTGGTTCAATTTGAGCAACCTTCAGTGAAAAACACACATAAAACAAACCTTTTCTTCCCCCCTTTTTAAAAAGAAAAATCTTGCTGCTTTAAAAAAATGAGGCAGCAATGAGAAGCTAAAGAGAAATTGGATAAAAAATGCCCCCTTTTTTTCCCCCTGCTCTTTAAAATCAAAGGTATTTTACGTCCCCCTAAGGCAGCAGAAAGTAAAGATAATCATGAAAAAGCTGAATGAAGCAAAAGTTTTGTGGAGGTTCACGTGTGGATTTGACCTAGATACAGTGAACGTTCTTGTGATTAATACAGAGGTTATAATTTTATACCAGAATGCTCCAACTCCAGCTCTAAAACAAATTGGACAGAGTGTCTTATTACTCCCTCCTTCCCCCTGATAGATCACTAAACATCTGTGTGCTTTAATTATTTGAAACAGACCACAATTCGTTATTTCCCCTTTGAATTCTGATACAGAGCTGGATTTTTTCTTTCATGCCCTGCAAACTGCATTAGGCTATAAAGGGACTGGGATGCTAAAGGAATATTAAACCGTTTGCCCACATGCTTAAATCTGTGGGAGGTACCAAATGCTCATACACTGCCCGCTCCACTCCACCAGAGAGATGCTTAAAGTTCTTAGAGATAAAAATAAACCAAAACAGGTGAAAAAGAAAATTTGAAGGGCAAAATAAAAGCAGGTGAACCAGGATGTTTATTCCTGGTTTTCAGAGCAATTGGGTTTGTTTGACACCCCAAAGCAGGATGTTACAGAATGGTTTGGGTTGCAAGGGACCTTAAAGATAATTGAGTCCCAAGACCCAGAAGTTTAAAAAGCCTTTAGAAACTCCAAATAAGCATTACTTTTCCACTTTTGGTCCCATATAAAGTTGGGTTTCTTACTCTCAGCAGGGTTTATAGCCAATCACCCTTTCACTGATCCACATGTGATGCCCTCCAGGGCCTGCCAGCCATGAGAACACAGCTCCCTGTCCTGGTCTGACCCCACTTTGGCTCAGTTACAGCAATTAAAAGTGACCATGGATGTCTTCACAGCATCAGCTGACACCTGCACCCACCCAAAACTCATAGCCAGCTTCTCTTAACAAACCAACAGCAGGGCAAACATTTGCAGGGGATACATACAGGAGTGAAAAAAATACTGAGGGGGAGCTTTATTAGAAATATTAAACCTCCTTAGACATATATTAGATTTCCTATGAGACACAGTGTCCAAGATCTGGGAGGAGGGAAAATACTCTGGCCTCCCTGACACGACACATCCCTGGGGGATACATTCTCATCACATCTCACTCAATTAGATGGAAAATTATAAACTACAGCATCTCTGCCAGGGCAGAGCTAATCTAAGTCTGGTTTGAGGACTGCAACCCCTGCTCTGGCTTGTCAGGTGTAAGTATCTAATCACACCTCCATTCTTAACCTACTTCTGCCAAGGTTTCCTTCATTTTTCACCAACTAAGCTTCCCCAGACCGCCTTTCTCAGCTTTAATTGTTTAGTGAGCATTCTCCTGGTTGCCTGACTAGCCAGGGCTGATTTATAACATTCTCCAGGCAATTAATCCACTGATGCCAGCCTGAAAAAAATCACACAACAAGTTGGGCTGGAAGAGACCTTAAACTCCAGCTCATTACAACCTCCCTCTTGCCCAGCCCAGGTTTCTCCATTTGTGGGGACAAAATAAAATGTTGCTTTGGGGAGAAGGAGACAACACAGGTCCAACAGTAGCTATGCAAATATCTGCCAGGAGATTTGCAGTACCTGGTCAAAGAAGCAGAACCACCACCTCCAGTAACTCCCTCCTAACCCTCCAAGCCCATCACTTGCACTGCTATCTGGCTAAGAGATGCAGGCAAGCCACAGAAAAAGTCTTTGGATGTTCCCTCCAGGGGGGAGGAGGGCAAGGAAACAGGGATATCAAAGAGCACAGCCAGCTCACTCAGGCATCTCCATCCGTTTCACTTTCATCCCACGCAAATTCATCTTGCCCTACAGACAGCTTTTTAGAGAGAAGAGAGGAGAAAGTTTCTGTTCTTCCTACTTTGTGCCCAGAAGGCCAAAATCAACACATCCCTGCAAACAGACTGGGACAGGTACCAAACAGCTGAAGAATGCACTTTCTCCCCTAGGCTACATATGTCTAAATGACATTTGATTCCACTAAGAGGCAGATTCATTTGTATCTGGGAAAATCAAGCACGGAATGTGAGCTTATTTTGAAAAGAATCAGCATTGTGGTAGCCAAAGCTCATTAATTATGAATTTTATCAACTGTTCACTGAAATTTGTTCTGCTAGCACAGTGCCATTGCCTGCAAAAGCAGTGCTTTCTAAGGAGAAAACGCCAAGCTATGGAATAACCCACATCCTCCCTTTTGCAGGAGATAACCCTTACTTGTTCCTGAACAATTACAATGCTGGGAGAACCCTTGAGGTCCTCCAAGCATCTTACCAGAGTATTCATTGCCAACAAGAAGCGCTGAAGGACATAATTGGGTGAAACGTGAACATGGAGCACAGGTAGGAGCTCTGCTGCTTGCACTGCTGGGGACCCAGCAGGGTGCTTAAGAAATTCGTCACTGAACATTTCAAACCGTGTTTGAGGCGTATTTTCTGCCATGAAACAAGGAGTACCAGCAACACCACCCCACAGCCCCGGGGTTCAGACAGTGAGTCAGCCCCACTCAAACACAGCTTTCCACTCACTCCCAAGGAGCCCATTAAGTGCTGCAGGAAGAGAAAACATTACAGGGCAGCTCTGCAGGGCACAAGCAGCACTTAACATTACAATTATTTAGAGACACTGATTTTAATCAGCAAGCAGAGCCGCTCAGTTTCACTTTACACGCACACGCACAGACCCACCCTGGCAAAGGCAGAGCAGTGGTTTGGAGGCGATGCAGAGGATCCTCCTCCACAGAACAGCACCTTTGTGAATGTGCAAAATCAGCACTCCCAAACACCCCTGCTCCTGGAGGAACCGGGTTTGAACTGAACCTTCCAACCCAACTGGCACCTACAAACCCCACACTACCATCCTTCCACAAAACATGTCTTTGCCTTCCTCCTTGTAGTCGTTGCCCTTCCTTAAACACCATTTTTGCAGAGCTGCCCCACCTGTGGCTGATGGGCCCAGCTGTGCCTCATGGAGATCCCACTGGAAACATCTGGGACCTTCCCTGGGAGCTTCCCTTGGACCCTCAGGAGATGCCCCTGCACCGGCACACCTGCCCCCAGTATCCACCACCTAGCACTTTGTCTGTGTTTGTTGGAACTGGATGGTCTTTAAGGTCCCTTCCAAGCCAAACCAGCCCGGGATTCTGCATTCCTGTGTGTTCAAAGAGCAGCTGTTGGGCTAAAACACACCCCTTCCATCTGGGAAGCAATGAAGGATATGAGATGTTCTCCCAGCAATTAAAATAAACCCGAGGAACAAAGATGTGGGAGTCCTGCAGGAACCGAGATCTTCACAGTCCACTTTGGGTCTTGGCAGCAGGGAAGCTCCAAGTGCCCAGCTGAGGTGAGAGCAACATCCCCAAAACTGAGGGGTGACCTTCACAGTTCCATTTCTGCTACCAGAGCCACTGGAAACGAGGTAAGACTTGTTCCCTTTGTCACCCTGATGAAAGCATTAACTCAGCTGATAATTAGAGAGGCCTCAGCCAGGTATGTTAATGACTATGTAGAGTTTCTGTTAATCAGCTGTCGGTGAACAATGGTATTTCTTGGATCGTTTCCAGATGCGAAGCTGTTAGAGGGTATTTTCATCAATGATCTGCATTACATTTCCTCCTAATCAAGTTCCCAGTGATCCTTTGATTGGGATGAAAGGAGATACAGAAATACTACTCAAGTCTAGAGTGATCTATTTCTCTTTGTTAACCCCTTCAGGTAAAAGCCATTTAAGCAGCAGGAGATACTGGCCACGGCTTTACCAAATTTTTGGTAACACCAAGAAACAAATCCTGCCCCAGCACTGGCAGGACTCAAATCTGAGCAGCCAGCTTGGTGTCACTGCAGAGGAAAACTCCAGCAGCCCTTGCCTGGTGAGAGCACAAGCCATAAAATGTGCTAAAACGAGATAGATTCACAAAATACTAGCGAGCTACAACGACTTGGAAGGAGTGAGTGCAGCCATCTGTGCCTGGCTCCCAGCAGCCAGAGCCTGTGATTAGCACTGTCCAGACAGATCTTCTCCTGTCTGCTGTCAGCAGCACTGTCTGCTCCAGAGCCTGCCCGTGGCACTAACAGATGTCCTGAGCAGCTCAGACGCTTGCACAGAGCTCTGAGTTTGCATCTCAATTCCCCCGGTGTGAGCTCTGGTGCTGGAAGACATGGAAAAGGTGCAAATAAAAATACAAATATCATTAAAAAAAAAAAAAAAGAATCCTCTTCCTAGGGGTTCAATGAAGCAGCTAAAAATGCCCATTTAGCATCTTCTTGCCACTGGAGGAAACCTTAGCAGAGGTACCAGCAGGTGGGAGGGAGCACAGAAAGGCAGGGCCAGAGCTGAGCTGTCAACCCTCAGCAACACTCCCAACTGCTGCTTTGGTAAAACAACAAAGATTTTACCTCTTATTTCCAATCTAGGATGTCTTACAAGGTGCATTGCTGTTAAAATATCCTGGAATATCTCCCAGGATTCATTTTTCTAACTACAGAGGTCTCAATTAGTGCTTTTCAATCTGTTGACACAGCCTCAAGCCCAGCCAGATTAGACAATCTGAGCCCACATATCAAGCCAGAATTGAAATTCAGCTATGCTCCTCCACTTGCACTTCCCAATGAGAATTTCTCTCCAAATAAAACAAAACCCCTCCAAATAAATTTACAAAAAAAAAAGAGAGAGAACAAAGAAAAACAAAACCCATCACAAACCAGACAGTTGAGTAGGAAATAAATAGCCCAGAAATACAGCAATAGTTTATGCATATTTGAAATACCCCACAGCTACAGGGTGTAAACTGCATGAAGAGGTCTGAGTAAAGCCTTTGGGGAGCACTTTGAGTTGTGGTAGCTCGGAGAAGCAATCACTGGAGCAGTGTGACAACAACCCTGCCTAGGAAAAGCCTCTCCAAAGACACTGAGAGCTGTCAGATTTGAAAGGAAGCAGCAGGAAAGCCAGGGGCAAGCTTGAGCTGCTGGAAAAGCAGAGTCTTCCTGGCAAGTGTTTTGTTAGGCAAAATAATCATCTTACAAGGCAACGGTTATCATTGCTAATTAATAAGTGGTGTGCTTAATGTAAAGCTCTAATTTGAGTGGTGAGACAGAGCATTAAAGAGAGATTTGGCAAGTGGAAAAGCACCCCCAGCTCCATGGGTTATGGGGCATCGCTGTCCAGGTACACACAGGGTGGCCACATTAGTCTTATCCCAAGTCATGGAATCGTATCCCAGAATCCCAGAATGGTTTGGGTTGGAAAGGACCTTAAAGCCCTTTTTGTTCCACCCTTGCCATGGGCAGGGACACCATCCACTATTCCAGGCTGCTCCAAGCCCCATCCAACCTGGCCTTGAGGTGCCCATGAGACAGCATAATTTTGGTGCTAAATAATTTGAAAGGACACCCAGAGTGCCAGGGATGCTGAGTTTTGCTCCTTCCTTCATGACAGCTCTCAGAAATCTGCTGCAAACCATATCAGAGGTGATTTCAAGACTCATTTCAGGCTGCTCAGCATCTGCAGAATCCAAGTTCCCACAATTACTGCTGCAAAGAGAGCTTTCAAAATCCTCATCCAAAGGCATTTTATCACTTTGGCTGAGCAGTGACAGGCAGCAAGGCTGATCCTGAATTTGGAACTCCTGGTGAAGTTTAATGTGCAAAACTTCAGGGAAGTTTTTTATGCTTTTTGTTTATTTGGGTTTTTTTTTTTTTTTTTTTTTTTGTGAATTACTGGAAAACCAGCAGGGGCCACATAACCCAAAGTAGAGACTTTACACGTGACAAAAAACTCTTCGCTTTCCAAAAGCTGAAGTGGGATTGGGACTGCACGTGTGATGGGACATTTGACAGTCACCCCTCAGCAGCCTTCCCAGATATGAGTAGTGACAGGTCCTAGAGCTTGGCTTGAATCATTCCTCACAGAAATGAGCCAGGAATGTCAGCAGGGGATGGTGTTGGGTTTGCCCATGGGAATTAGCATCAAACATTCCCTTCCCCTGGCCGGGGGGTGGAATCAGATGATCTTTAAGGTTCCTTCCAACTCAAACAGGTCAGGGACTCAATTCTCTACCACTACCACAGCACCACCGACTTATATTTGAAAGTCATAGCATTTCTAGCATGGTACCAAGGTTGGACTCAATGATCTCAGAGGTCTCCTCCAACCTAAAATATCCTGTGATTCTGTGCCATACAGGGAACCAAGTCTGGGGTTTGCAGAGGTCAATTTTAACTGGTGCATGACTGAGTGGAAAAAGCACTTCTGGAAACCAAGCTCGTTAAAGGGTGAAACAGGAATTGCCAGAAGCTTATATATGCATGGTCATGTTCTAAATGATCTCAACACTTCACAGAAAGGCTCCTGCTGGGAAGGCAGGAAGCCCTGGACAGGGGCAGTATCCCCTTCTTCCCAGCTGGAGCGTACAGAGGGACAGGTAGATCCAAGTGATGTTTTGCCCCAGACTTGTGTTGGCCTCACCAGGATGTGCCTGAAGGCAAAGAGCAAGGACTTGGATTTTGTGGCTTTGCTTGCTTTTTTAAGGACACAGCTGACTCATACTACAAGATAAAAATTAATCTTGGGGCAAAAAATAATCCTGAAGGTTGCTGAAGACAGGCAACCTGATGATTTGATAGCTCCAGTGGAATTCTGGCATCCAGCCCTACTCTGTCCCAGCTCTTTGTTGAAGTCACACCACTTGTGGTTGGACTTCATGATGTCAAAGGTCTTCTCCAAGCTGAATGATTCTGTGATCTACAGCAGCATCACCACCCACGCCCAAAAATCTGAGACACAAACACCATTTAAAAAGACTGTGAATGCTGTGAAGGATCAGCTAATGCAGGAAACCTCTTGGGGGTGCAGTAGGTCAGCCCCACCATCACCCATCGCTGCCCACATTTGGTGTGAGAGGGACAGGAATAGGAAAAGCTGTCACTGTGAGGCTGGAGACCAGCACCTGATGCTCGGTGCCATCTGCCACCCTCACCAAGTGGCACTTTTCCAACCACGGGGCTTCCAGAACTCCAGAGCCACATCCCACCCCCAGGTGTGACCAAGGTCAGCAGCTCCTGCTGAAGGCAGAGGCTCGCTCCCTCCGTACGGCCCAGCTCCTGCTGCCAGCACACAAAGCCTTTCTCCTCTCACATGTCACACAAGAACTAAATGCCTGAAAATGTGTCTCCCCAGCAGCCCTGGTGGAAGATGCCAACATTCACACTGCGACACTTACAGTCTGTCATTGGCGGCTACAGAAGGATGAGGGGGAGAGAGTTTCTTCCTCTCCACTCCTGACTCCGGCAATCAACAAAATTTTCGCTTCCATGCAGAGAACCTTCAGGTTTTCACCCTGATGAATGCAGGGAAGGCTAAAATACACACGTTTGCCTCATTCACTTCTCAAGTTTCTGAGCCATGGGGTGAATTTTAGTGTCTGCTTAAGTCATTCTCAGGGTAAGGAAACACGAGCCCTTTCTGGACGCGCAGGAGTGCCAGCACTGCAGCAGGGTTGTTCCAAATGGGAAAAAGCTGGGCCGAGGATGTGGCCATGCTTGGACCTCCACTTTTCCTCCCCCGTCTTCATATCAAGGTTAGGAACAAAGTTAATTTAGGGAGCACCCACAGCACCAGCAGCCCTCTCCCTCTGCCTCTTCCACACACAGATCCTGCTCTCAACAAGGTTCCTTGTTCAATGAGCTGCTGTCCCATTTCACGTGAATAATTTAAAATTGGGGAACACGAGCAGCAGCAAAAGGCACAGGCAGGATAGGACATCCCAAGCCCCTGGAATTCAGCAACAGCTTTGTGACCACACTCAAAAGCTTAGGGATGAGATGCTTCTGAAATACCAGCTCACTTCAATTCCCACCCCTGCCCCAAGAGCTGCCCAGGATCCACGGAATTCTTCCACGCCCTGCTAATTCCAGCATCTCATCAGCTGGCTCCATTCTGCTTTTTATCTGGATGCCAGCGATATGGAGTGCTCACATTTACATTTGGCATGACTAAAGGCTATGACTAAAGGGTATTCTGAGCTTGTTCTGGTTCTCCACAGCTGCTGGCTTCACCTTCTCCTGTCTCGCTCTGCCCTCACTCTCTGAACTCTGGGAGCCTCCAGGGGCACTGCCAAATCACAGCAGCTGTTCCCATCCTCCTAACACATTAGCAGGGAGCATTTTCCTGCAGAAATCCTAAGAAATCTCCTTCATTACAGCTCCTGCCAAGTGGAAGTGTCAATTTCCCACATGCCAAAACACAAAAAATAAAAAAAAATTAAATCCTCCACCTGAAACTTGTGGAGTATTGAATCTGGTATTGGCTTCACAGTCAGGTATTCTGAGGTCCAATATTCAACCAGAGGGTCTCCAAAATTAAAAGGAGCAGTTTTATAAGAGTGCTCAGAAAGATTTTACAAAGGTGGGGGAATTATCAGAGGACCAGGCTGCACATGGGTTCTATTACTGATGTTTTGCTGCTTCCTAGAAATAGGCCAGGAACTGGAAGAGTTGAAAGAATCTCCCTTATAGAAGAAAAATACCTATATATTAACATTGATAGATCAAAAAAAAAAAGTTTCATGTGGAATTTAGGACATCTAGATGAGGCCTGATACATCACTAGCAATGCAGGGTAGGAAGAAATGACAGCGACACGGGGAAATTATTTAAGAGCATTATTTACAGTTGTAAAGATCATGGCCAGTTAGTCAGGGGCTTGGGGAAGAAGTTCTCCTCTGAGATTCAGAGGCTGGATTACAGAATCCATTGCAGGGCAGTTACAGGTGATAAAATTGATATAAACAGGAGCTCAGCACCCATTTCATCATCTTCCAGCAGGCAGAAGCATCTGGAGCATTGTGAGCTAATCCTGCGTCATTGTTTGGAGTTCAGCTTCTTCTGGAGCCCAGCTACACAGCCGTGGTTACCCTGCTTATTTACAAGTCTCTTGGAAAAGAAACCTCAGCCAGTTCTGGCTGGTGTAGCCAAAAAAACTCCTTCCAGACAAAAAGCTGGGTCCACATCCAACACATCACAGGCTGGGTACTCAAAACACATTTTCCTGAGAAAAAAGTGATGGCTCACAGGGGAAAACAAAACCAGGAGAAGGGTGGAAAGGTTCTTTCCTCCAGATATCCAGCTGAAGTCCTGGCAGCTTCCAGGGATTTTGTGAGTTTTGCTCAATGAGGCATCCAGCTCAGCCTGCCGTGACGTGACGTGGGGGCACTTAACAGAGATGAATTGGGCCCAGGTTTCTCTGTTCTGGAAGAAGAGCTCAGCTGCCTGGGCAGAAGAAGCAGCTGTTGCTGCTGGAGTAGCTGCCAAAGAAAAAGAGAAGTGGGAGGACCACAGACTTCAGATGCTCCAGCCTGGCTCAACTGGAAGCTGCCTGGTTTTGCCAGAACATTCCTGCCCACCCCACAGGAAAACCAACCCTTGTGATCTTCCCCCAGCCCTGCTTCCTCTTGCTGGGTGAGCCAAGGAGCTCGGATGTCTGGGGTGGCTTGAAGTGCCAAAATCATGAATGCACTTATGCAAATGCTGAAATAACACAAACCTGAAGTGACAAGCTATTAAGCAGCCTTTAATTCTCAGTGTTGTAAAGGATTTATTAAACACTACACTTGCAAGGCCAGGACAAACAGGGAAGTGGGAACTCAAAATAACTTGGCAATCTCATTACACCCACAGTCATCAACTGAACCCTAAATATTTCGCAAGACAAGGTCAGTGCTGTTTCCTGCACTGGACTTAGAAAGGGAAGCCCTAAGGACAAACCCATTTGCCCACAGCCCTGATTTTGGATGTCTTGGCCCATGTCCTCCACTGCTGTAGCTGCTCTATTGCCTCTGCCCCATACTTCCTGGGGAAAAGTGGGAAGAGGGAGGAATGGCAGAGGAGAGATGTTCTGGGCTGACTGCAACCATTCCCAGTCCCTCAGGGGACAGGGAAGAGCTGGGAATGAAGGAGGGCAAAGAGGGTTAGAGAGAAAGTGTTGTTTTAATGTTTGTCTTCTTCATCGTCCAAATCTATTTTAATCATAGAATCGTGTGGGTTGGAAGAGATCCACAAGGATTATTGAATCCAACCCCTGGCCCTGCCCAGACACCCCAACAATCCCACCCTGGGCATCCCTGTCCAAAGGCTCCTGGAGTTCTGGCAGCCTCAGGGCTGTGCCCATTCCCTGGGGAGCCTGGGCAGTGCCAGCACCCTCTGGGGGAAGAACCTTTCCCTAAATCCAGCCTGAGCCTGCCCTGACACAGCTCCAACCATTCCCTGGGTTCTGTTCCTGACAGAGAGAGCAGAGGTGGGAGCTGTCTCTCGAGAGGAAGCTGAATTCTGCTCTCAGGTCTCCCTTCAGTCTCCTCTTCCCCAGGCTGCACAAATTTTAGAAATAAATTAAATTAATTTCTCCCAAAGCAAGTCTGTTCTGCTCATGACAGTAACTGATGAATGATCTCCCTGCCTTTGTCTTGATCCAGAAGATTTTCCACCTTATTTTCTCCCCCTGTCCTGCCAAGGAGGATCAGTGAGAGAGCATCCAGGAGGGCATCTGGCAGCTGCCCAAGGCTGGCCCACCCCATGGGGAGAGAAAGAGACCTCTGCAACAGAAAACTGCTTTCAGACCTAATTTGGCTTGGAGTTCAGTTTTTGGCTGTCCTATCCTCTCCCCACCCCTTGGATCTCATTTCACGTTAAGGTGAAAGCAATGACAGCTGATTTTTCAAGTCTGGAGACAGTTCTCTGACATTTGCACAATGCCTTTACCTGGGAACGTGCCGGCAGCAAACTGGCTGCCACTTGCAGAGGAGCATCAAGCACTGCCTTGCACTCACACCAAGAGCAGACAAGGTGCAGCATGAAGACACCTGGAAAAGTGTCTTTCTTTTTCTTTTTTTTTTTTTTAATTTTAATTTTTTCTTTTTTTTTTTGTAAAAAGGTGTATGGTTACTGTGAGAGCAAGCAGCTGATGAAACCACCCTGTCAATCTCTTTCAACCTTCCATTTTGTCCTGCACTGTTTTCTTCTTATAGCCCATCTCTATTTTTTTAAAAATATGATTTGTTTCTTCTCCTCCACTTTACTCAAAGGAACCTCAAATCACAAGTACAGCCTGGCTTCTGAAACAGGCTTCAGCAACTGTCAGGATTCCCAACACCCCGAGAAGTGTGTGTCACATCCAGCAGAAGGGAAGGAGGACAGGTGGGAAAAGAGCATGACAAGCAGCTGAGAGTTATCCTCTGTATTCCCAGCATCCCAGGGATCTTGCAAGATGTGTCCCTGCAGAAGCCAGGAATGGTTGCAGAGCAGTCTGAGAGCAAGGAATGGGGCTATGACATCTCTCCTGAGGCTTTTCAGCTCCCAAGACCTCACAGGAAAGCAGTGAGACCTCACCTTGGGTGCTGCCTCCAGCTCTGGGGTTCCCAGCACAGGAAGGATGTGGAGCTGTTGGAGAGAGTCCAGAGGAGGCCAGGGAAATGATCTGAGGGATGGAGCCCCTCTGCTCTGGAGAGAGACTGGGACAGATGGGGGTGCTCACCTGGAGAAGAAAAGGCTCTGGGATGACCAAATCAGGCCTTCCAGTGCCTGAAGGGAACCTGCAAGAAAGACAGAGACTTTTTATAAGGGCCTGGATTACCAGGACAAGGGGGAATGGCTTCACACTTACACAGAGAAGGTTTAGATTTGATATTGGGAAGAAATTCTTCCCTTTGAGGGTGGGCAGGCCCTGGCACAGGGTGCCCAGAGAAGCTGTGGCTGCCCCTGTATCCCTGGAAGTGTCCTAGGCCAGGCTGGATGGGGCTTGGAGGTTCCTGGAATTGTGGAAGATGTCCCTGAACTGTATGCTCTTTACAGTCCTCTTCAACACAAGCCATTCTATGTTTCTATGAAAACAAGAAAAATTAATTCCTTGCACCACAAAATCTCAGCCAGACCCATCCCAGAAGAGACCAGACCACCTGGCCCTTGTCCAGCTCTTTTTTCTCCATCTCATGAGGATGACACATCTTAGAGATCTTTGGTCTCAAAGGCTTCCCATCCAGCCCAGCAGCAACTCAATGCTGGGGGCTGGTTTTGCCAACTTGACCCTTGGTAGTGTTCCATGCCCTGGAGACTTCAGCTGGAGGCAAATCTTTGGTTACTTCAGCAGGAGATGCCTTTACAGCAAAGGAAAGTCTGCAAGGTCTGGTTTTCCTGGGGTTACACAACTCTGCAGCCTCAAGGAGAGCACAGATTACACGCAGCGATCACACACAGAGATCTCATTTCTGCCTTCTTGTTTTAATCCCTTCATTTAAAAAAGATTTGGATGGCATAAAAAGGAGGGAAAAAACCCAAAAACCTGACATTTGTATGCCTGCTTCTTGATGTTCAGCCAAAAAGAGGCACAGCTGCAGTGCCACGCTGGCATTTAACCATCACAGAGCCCAAGCACGTGGCAAAGCCGAATTATGCTGGGTGATGGTTCACAGGACTCCCACCAGAGTCCTCCTCCAGGAGGAGCCACCCAGCAGCCTTGCTGTCAGCAGGAGTGAGGCAAAGGATGGCTCCTGTGGATTCCTGAGAGCTCCTTAACTCCTGGTGTCAAGGCCTGGCAGAAGGTCAGCCAAACCCTCTGGCTCCTGACTTTGTGCTCACTGAACTGCCAAGCACCTGAAAGCCACCTCAGCATTTACAGGGTGGTGGCACCCAGCCCAAGGGCTCCACCCCAGCCTTTGAGAGAGCACACACTCTCCAAAACACGGTTTCAATGTTGCTAAGAAGGAGCAAAGAATGACCAAAGGACAGACACACAGAAATACATTGGATATTTTCCCCCCTTGACCTTTCTCCAAGTCATTCCAGAGCTTGCATCCAGCCTATCGAGTAACCAAAATAGTTGCAGGGCCAAATTCAGGACTGCTTAAAAACCCAGCTTTTAGTCCTCTGACAGTCAGATTCATGGAATTTTATTGCCCTTGGGGAGATGAACGACCTTGATACAGAGCTGGTTTTCCTCGTGCAGCTCCCTGAGTTTATTTAGCAGGAAAAGCAGGAACAGAGCCCAGACTGGTGTTACTCAGAATATCAGCTCAGCTTCCAGGATTCTCAAAGCAGTCACTCAGGGAAAGGGAGAGGTGAAGAAATATGGCATTTCTGTATTCTATGGCTTCTATACATCAACGTCCTCCTAATCAACAACAGCTGAAGGACTGCAGAGTGCAGGGAGGGAAGAAAATCCCGTAGATATTGAAGAAATTTTTATATCTATAAATACACCCTCATGGACATGTGCACACCCATTCTTAGTTTCCAGCCACCCCAGCCAGCTGGAATTAAATAACCAGGAGATGCTGTAAATTTTGGGACAAATCTCCTGGGTGCAGCTTTTGCTCTACCCCTGTTTTTTTTTATTTTTATTTTGGAGGGTGTAGCCACTTGTTAGGCCACGCCAGCCATGGAAAGCCAACACCTGTGACTGCATTCTGGAAAGAAAAAAGTTCATCTCTTTTGATGGGTCCAAAGAGGAAGGTTCTTCAAGCTACCTCTTGATGGACAGATTGGATTGGCAGCGTTGCACGCTGCAAACATTTGGGTCTGAGCGACAGGGATGGCACAGAATCACACAATGATGCATTTGTCTTTTAAGCTGACAAAGAAGCCCAAACCCTCGAGGGCATGGTTATGTCATTCCAAAGGCTGACTCTATTAATCTAACAGCAGATGCAACGAGTTCCCACAAGCACTCCCCTGGTTCCAAAATCTTCCAAGGAGTTGGTGTGGGTTGTAAACACAGATCGATCTCTTATTTAGACTCCGCTGACACAACTATCAGCATGACAAATTAGCTGTTACTTGAACATCCTGCTTTCCTGAAAGAAATATCTGCCAGGGAAAAGCAGAATGAGACCTGAACACACACCTCTCACCCCAAGATTACTACTATCCCCATATAAATAGCCCCTGGAAGCTCAGGAGACCCAAAAATCCACCAAAAAAAAAACCTGCTCTGCCCAGGTGTTCAGGGGTTGGCAGCAAAGGTAAGAGAAAGACCAATGTGTAAAATGAGATGCAAATTAAATTCTTTCTATTTGAGCTGCCTGAACAGAGAGAGAGAGAGAGCTGTGCAGATGGCAAATCCTGTATCAAATGATGAGTCAACCCTCCAAACAGGGGGACATATTTCAGACCCAGGGGGGTGCAATAATCCAACGTGAGGCTGACTTGAGTGATCTCCTCGCCTTCTGGGAGATGCTGCCCTTGTACTTGTTCCTTTGCATCCCTCACACCCACCCAGCTCCTCTTGGTTTGTGTCTTTGGGATCCAAACAGAAACGCAACCCCGCGCTGGGCTAATCTCACTATTTCATTAATCATTTATCTCATCAATCATTTCCAGCTCTTTCCCTTGGGCCACCCAGCCTTGCCTGCAGCTGCCAAATTTCAGGCTCGTTTCATCTCTAACCTAGTTTCAGAGCTGCCTTGTCTCCCTGCCTTTCATGTTCTCAGTTCGTGTTCCCCTTGCACACTTGAACTGGCTGTCCCTGATCAGTGAAGAGCAGGATGAGGGGGGAGAAATGAGGGGAAGACAGACTTTTTGGGATTGTTGTTTGCTAAAATCAGTGTCTTGGAGCCAGATGGCGGCTGGCTTGTTTAATTTCTCCTCTAAAAGTGGACTCAAAAGAGCAAGTAACCTCAAAGTGGGCAGCACTCCATGCTAGCAAGTACCTACAGGTCTGTAATCACAGCAAAACCTTTGTGCTCTGTGTCCCCATGCAGCAGCACATGGTTACGTTAACTGGGATTAGTGCAAGGGAACCTGGTGTGGAGTTCTGGCCCACGCTGGGCTTAGCCATTCAGAACATTATTTATCAGCTCTGGAACGAAGCTGTTGCCATAATTTTTAACACTTTAGGGGCTGGGGAGGTGTGTTTTCAGGACAGCAGCCACAACACTCTGCTCTCCCAGCAGGGAGGCGATGAGACATCCGAGGAAGGACAAGGCAAAGTGCTCACAAGACTTTCAGCTGAGCCCTTCCTGAGCACTGCCATATGTCATGGGCTGCTAAGGAGTGAATTTTCCACTCTTGGCAAATCGCACATATGGACAAAAATGCCTCCCCTTAGCTGAGAACTGAAAAGCATCTCTTCCATGTAAACACAGATCTGTTCTGTTTCTCCTTCCCTCTAGAAGCACAGGGGAGGCACGAGAATCTTTTGGCAAACTGGCCCTCGGCTCTGGGAGCTTTGAGGTGAAACCAGCCCAGTTCCTTCCACCACTGCAGGGCTGTGCAAAGGGTGGCAGGTCTGGCAATGCTTGGGTTTGGAGGGAAAACCACTTACACCAGGCCCCACAGAAACCTCATCCCTGGCATCAAGTAAAGAAAAAGAGAGTTTTAAACCCCAGACTTGAGCCTTGCAGTTTCTCCAGTTGCTCAGAGGGATGGATTCCAAAGATCCCACTCAGCTCCTACAAACCAGGTTCTCAGGTTTTGGAATCCCCTGCGAGGCCAAGAGCCCCGCAGCCCCAGAGCGTGGCTGTGAATACAAAACACGGGGAGTCTCCTGCACCAGCAGCATCGACATTCAAACCGTGGCAGCCTTCAGCCTCCCAATGCATCCCTGTGGAATTCCAGCCCTCTGCTCTGAGCTGCTCTTCTCCAGCAGCGCCAACACCGCAAATGTCAGTCAGTGGCAGGCGTGAGCACCACGCCGAGAAGCTCTGCCCCTGCTCACAGCAGCACCAGGAAATGTTTTCAACAAATAGTAAGTTCTCTTTAAAAATCAGAATTTTTAGGGAAACTGGATTGCTGGCAACTTTATGCAGAGTTGCTTCAGCCAGAGAGCAATGAGAAGTGCAGAAGTGTCAGGACACAGCCTGTTGCCCAACAGCAGGTAGAAACCAAAGAGTCATTTAGTGATGAAATAGTCATAATGAGCAGTCATTCTAAGGAAAGATACAGTCATACATCATGGCAGAAAACCAAGGCCTGTTATTTTGGCTGCAGGCTTTGGTTCTATCCTCTTTCAGTGAAGGAACTGAAATCTTTGATATTTTCCAAAGAGCACCCAGGCACTCCCTTTTGGTCTTTTCTCAGACACCTCCACTTCAACAGGTATATTTTCAGGCTTTGGCACGTAAGCTTTTAGGATAAAGAGCTGTGTTTTGGTTCACTGAACACATTACAGATGCACAGATCCACTGCTCCAACCCTTTAAAAGCGGGTGTGTGTCTTTCATGATGCATAAACCTCATGGATATGAGTCCCTTTCACTCTGCTAGGAAAGGTGGTGTGGGGCCTGTTCCAGAAAATTCACCAGCAGGACCTGTGAATACTTTAAAAGAGCTCAAGAAGCTGGAAAAAAATTGCATGGACAAGTGGGTTTTTTCTGTTCTCTCCAAGAGGATAAAAAGCTGGCAATTAATAAAACACCAGCTTAGAAAACCAAACAACTCAGAGGCTTTTGCAATCTGTTCTAGCATTACCTGTAGTCAGAGCTTCTTCCCTACAAAATACCCTGGAAGACCATTCCACTAAGCAGGAATGGTATAAAAATATTCCTTAGCAGCCCCTGCATCAGAGACCACCCCAGGGTTTTCTGTTTTGCCTTTTTTATCCATTCTATCTGCTCCTGAAGCCCCTGGCAAGATTACCTGATGGACATTTTTCACCATTGAAAAACGCTGCATCCAGTATTCAAGCACAAAAACAAACACAACACACATAGAAAGAGTTACTGGGGTTTTTCTGCCCCATCTTTAGGTTGACAGTTGGACTTAATGATTTTAAAGGTATTTTCCAATCTAAAAGATTCAACAAGTCTATCCCAGTAACCCACAGGTGTCATGTAGCCCTAGGGTGGAATGTTTCTGGCCCCCATTCTTCTGCACAGGACCTCTTCTTGATGAGATTATGGAGTTTCCTTTTCTCTTTAAATCTTCAGCCTTCCATTTGGGATGTTGGGTTGGGTTTTTTTTCCTCTCCATTATTCATTCCAGATCAGGAGGCTCAGCCAGCAGCATCACCTTCCCGCTGCTCAGAAAAAATACTCCTTCTCCAAAAGCACATAACATTCTTTTTAAACTCTCATTAATCAAGGCCTGTAATCTCTGGGATCCTGACAGGCTTTGTGGTTTTCCTGGTGGTCTCCTCCTTCAAGTTTCACAGAAAAATAGTGCCCTAAACCTGTTTGGTCTCTGGAGGCCAACACGAAATCCCAATTTCCTTCTTGGGCTACGTTTCTCCCAGCTTAATCTCCCCCTGATTTCATCTCCAATGAACATCTAGGTAACTCGCAGGAGCTTTACTTCCTTGGAAGAGTTAAGACCCATGCTTTAAGCTCCCCTTTCCAGGTGTAACGCTGGTTTTCCAGCCCAGACTCCTTGTTTCTCACAGAGGACAAGCGGTGCCCACAGTCACATCACCACCACCCCCTCAGAAACCTTCACCACCTGATGATTGCCAAGTGCTGATGCTCCATTTCCCTCAGCGAATTCCCAGGCATTTAAGAGGCATTAGGATGCTCTTGCTAAAGTTAAGCAGCTGCAGTGAATGAGCTGAGCTCCTGAGTGAGAACTGATGTGGGAGCTGGGAACAGGTAGAAGATTTCAACTCTAAAACCAAACCTTCTCCACAAGCAGCATTTATTTCTCTAACTTTCCTCTTACCAAAGGCACTGCACAGCCAAGGCAAGGGGTGGCTGGGAAATTCGATTTAAAGCCATTTTATCAAAAAGGATAAGTCTGTCATGCTCGAGAAAGAAAATTCCACTGTCCCACGGAGTAAAAAGCAAAACCATCTTTGTGCCTGGAGCAGAATTTAAGCTCTGCACTGCCATAGGCAAAACAAGCACTCCAGCCTGGCCAGGATTTTTTGTCTCCGTCATTTCTCCTCTACACCCCCCGTTCTCTCCACCACTTAAACACACTGACCCTCCTTGCACAAAGGTCATTTCATCACACAGCTGGCCAGAAATCAGAAGCAGAGGGGGGGAAACGGGAGTAATTTGAGAACGGAGATGCTGCCTCCCCTTGCGTTTATTCAATTCTGACATCTAGTGGGCATCAGCACCACTGGGAAGCAGGAGCAGGAGTGGCCAGCCACGCTCACCTATGGCCCTGGAATTAGCCACTGATTCATTGTGCCACAGAGGATTTTCTCCACCCTCAGCACAGCTTTGGCTCTTTAGGACCCTCCCAAGTGTCTGTGCTGAACTTGGAGACGAGCTGCCAACCCCACGCCCCACGGCAGAGCCGATGGGAAAACACTCAGGTCCTGCTCCCAGAAGTCCCCCACTCTTAATCAGGACATGGGTTTGGCAATTAAGGCCTCTTCTTCATTTCAGAGAGATCATCCAGGGGTCAGTCTGGACTAGCAAATTGAGCTGAGGCTGCTGACAGCAGAGCGTATGCCCAGAAATCTCCACATTCCTCCAGGATGAGCAACAGCCTTCCCTCTAACATGGGCTAAGCTCCATCCAGCTGATCATCTCTGCTCTTTGGGAACTTTCTTAGGGGTAGTTCCATGTAGGACCGAGCCCCTCTTGCCAGCTAGCCCACGTGAACAGAATTTGATGTAGGGCTACCAATGCACCAGTACCAGCCCTGTGGTGGCACAAACCACACCAGTGCCTGGCAGTGATCACAGAATCACAGACTGGCCTGGAAGGGACCTTAAGGACCATTTCAGGGCACCTTCCTCTAGACCAGGTTGCTCCAAGCACTGTCCAACCTGGCCTTGAACACTTCCAGGGGTGGGGTGTCCATCACTGAGCATCTGTGCCATGATGCCAAAAAGAGTGTCTGGGAAATGAGATGCTGTGGCACCCCGGAGCCCAAATTCCACAAGTGCTGACTGAAGGGAGAGAAGGGAACTGAGCCCAATTGTTCTGCAGCATCACTGTGTGGTGTTGTCCTTCACCCATCCCACACCACAGGAGTTCCTGTCCAGACACTGTCAGCATAAAAAGTGTTGGGGTGTACAAAAAACAAACAGAGAAAATGAGTATAAAAAGAGTGATTCTGCCATGGATGCAGGTTTTACTGCTTCTCCCAGAGATCAAGAAGTCAGCAGTTCCCGCCCTTCCCTGGGGACAGACTGCAGTGCTGGAGGTCTGGGCAGGGGCCAGATCTCCTGTCCCCTGTGGGCAGCTGCAGTTGGTCCTGTTCATTCCCCAAATCACTACACAAATCCAAACTCTCACTTCTTCCCTCATCCTACAACTGCTTTGCATTGGATGGGTGACGACATTTCACCTTCTTTCTGAAGAAAGCTCAAACAGTCACAAAGTCCCTGTAATGCAGCAAGCCCCAGTCTCATCCCCCATTGCTTTTCTGTCTCCCTTCCCTTTTTTCCTGCCTCAGAGATTCTGAACAGCCTCAAAATCTGCAAGAGGAGAGAACTGCTACTCAGCACATTCCTTCCAGGGCAAGTAGTGCCTCTAAGGGTGCAAGGAAAGCTCCCTCCCTGTCCCTGCTGCTGCATAAATCTCCACACCCCAAGCAAAATCCAACAACAAAACTCATGGTGTGCTTACACAGACCAAACTCTCAGCCAGGGGAGTTGGAAGGGAGCATCCCTAGCAAGGATCAGTGGTATGTTGGAGCATCAAGTGCTTGAGTCAGCGATTTGAGACCAGGAAAGGCTCAGGAAAGTAATGTGGACAAAGGAAATATTGCTCCCTGCTGCCATATAAACATCTGCACAGCAGATGCCACATCAGCTCCTAGGTGTGAAGGCATTTGCATGTGTGCAGCCAGGAGGTTAAAATACCCTGTAATCATTTTGACTAGGCAAAAAAAAAAAAAAAAAAAAAAAAAAGAAAAAAAAGTGGGTTATCTCCTTTTTTTTTTTTTGTGTGTGTGTGTATGTGTAGAGAAGTGCACATTTAGTTATCACATACCAGCAAAATATAGAGTCATAGAATATCCTGAGTTGAAGGAGCCCACAAGGATTTTTGAGTTCAACTCCTAGCCCTGAGAACTGTTGGGAACTGGGAAAAGCAAGAGTGAAACAGGGAAGAGTACAAGCCCAGCTGAAGCTGTTTCCTGTGTCAATCCACTTCATCCCTTCCAGGAAACAAAGCCAGATCTTGGAGAAACAGGCCAGGAAGGTCTTGTGCTCACCTGGGCCAGTTGGACACATATAGAAAGACCTAAGCTAGGATCTCTTGAGCTCAGGAGTTGCAGAAAGCATCTAAGATGTTCCTGCCCAATGAAGGGCCATGGTTCTACCTAAAATCAGCACAGATGGGTGAAATCAGCCCTATTGGGAAAGAAGATGCTCAGCAAAAATTTGGAAGAGAGACAGATGATGAAGGACTCTGGCACTGCGAATTCAGAGCAAAGGAACCATGGAAACTCAGGCAGGTTTGGGTTGGAAGGGACCTTAAAGCTCATTTCATTCGTCCATGGGCAGGGATACCTCCCGTTATCCCGGGCTGCTGCAAGCCCTGTCCAGCTTGGCCTTGAAGGCTGATGTTCCCAGTCCTGTTCATCCAAGCAAAGCAAAACAACCGTGGAAAAGGAAAACATCACTTTCCCTGTTGGACCTCTGCACCTTATCAGCACCCTCTGCTCCCTGCTACAGGTGATCATTGAAGGGTCTGACTAAGTTTCCCAAGCTTTTGAGATGGAAATTCCTACAAATCAGGTTATCTCACTGCAGTCAGGAGGGAAAATCAGGTGAGAGTCGAACTGAGTGGTAGAGTGGCTTTAGAGAGAAAAACCAGTTGATTTTGACTGATAAAGCCTTAAAAAAAAAACAGAACAAGAACCCCCCGAGCTGCACAGTAACCTTCCATTTCCCAAAGAGCAGCAGGGTGAGATCTGTGCAGGGAGTGGAGAGAACGGGACAAGACTGCTAAGACCTTTCCCAGGTGAGGAACACATCAGAGGTCTGTTCTAAGCTGGCCTTCTTCCAAAAGCCATTAATTAGAACCTGACAATCATCCTCATTAGCAGTCCTCAGCTCTCCACATTAGTGACCAAGTACCCATTAAAGCCAGGTTCCTGGTGGGCTACAACTCCAGCCTCTGGATTTGGAGTGAGGCTTCTCCGTCCGCAGCTGCTGCAGCCCGGAGAGAAAGGAATTAAGTGTGGGTGTATTCGTTGGAATAATCAATAATTAGCTGCGAGGATCACAGAAAATTACAAGCAAGCAGAGAGCAACGCAGAAGAACAAATGGATGGAATAACGAGCTTTTAATAGCGTCATTATGGGATGTGGAAATGTCCTGGACACAGTTAAATTCGAGTTCTCCCAGGGAGACTTAACACATCAGAAGGGCTATCGATGGATGAGGGTGTATTTAGCATCTCATGATTGAATCATGAATTCATGAATTCTCCAATTGCCATGAGAGCAGAAAGTGAGTTTGGGGAAAGACTCTCACTCCACAGAAGAACAGTTTTTCCACCAAAAAGGAAGGGCCAAGGCATCAGGTTCTTTTTTCCCATGCTGAATCTTTGAATCTTGACTCTTCTCATTCTCCAATCTACTTTAAAAACAGAGAGGAAGGAGAAATGTCAGAGCTAAGAATTTGTCTCAGAACCAACCAAACATCCTTGGGAAAAGTGTATTCAGCTCCAACAAGACGCCTATTAATTTGTTTCCCACCCTGTGGAATCTGCAAAAAGAAACCTGCATATGCAAAACATTTCGTTTGTGCACAAATGTCATGGCAATGACTAATTAGGGTAAAAAAAAAATAATAAAAGAAGCAGACTGTTGGAAAAATTAACAACAGTGAAATAAGACCCATGGGACACAAATCAACACATATTGTCAAGTCTCCAAAGGAGAGATGGTTGAGGCTAGAATATGATGTATGGTCTGCTCTGAAATGGATCTGAATTGAGAGTACAATATTCAGAGGAAATCGGAGATGTGTTTTTCAGAGGGAACATGTGACAGTTTCCCCAGCACTCTGGAGCCTACACTGTTGTCTTCAGCAAGTTGGTCACCATGGCAACCTGAAATTTTTCTGTAAGACAATTTTGTTAGTAAAATTTTAGAGATACAGTCGGGCAAGAAAGGAGAGTCTACACGTGTGGAAGGGATTAAATAGAGCGACTCTCTAAGAACAGCTTGTCCAGGAGCCCCTGAATCCTGCCCAGCCCTGGAGATGGGGGATGCCAGGACCAGCCACTGCAAACCTTGCTGGGGACCAAGGGACAATAGAAGAAACAGGAACCAGAGGGAACACAGGAAATTCCAGCTTCGTTTGAGGAGAAAGTCTTCCTCCAAGAGGGTTCCTGTCCGGAGCCCAAAGTGGATGAGGGATCTCTATCCCATGGTATCCCAACCTCAGGTACACAGCCCTGCTTTGAGAGGTCCTTCCCAACTGTGTGAGTTTTTGACAAGCTCATTTCTAAAACCCAGCACTGCTGAAGGCAGTCAAGACCCCTTCCCATTCCTCCAGTGAAGAAAGACCTCTTGGTTTTCTCCTGGAATTAGACGAAGGGGCTTGTGAAGTGTCACAAGCTCTGTGTCCTCCCTGAGCAGGAACAATTTCCTCCATGCAGCTGTGGGTCTAATCCTTCAAAACAGATCAGGAAGAGGGGGGACAAAGGGCAAGACAAAAATTGCTGCTGTTCACAGCACCAGGAGGCTGTCACAGCGATTCTCCTCTCTGCTGTAACACCTCTGGCCCATCCCTGTGCCACACTCTGACCCCAGCAGCAGGAAAGGTCCTGCCCGGCTCTGTTTCCCTCTGAGCCCTTTGCCTCTGAACAGATGAAAGCATGCTTTCCCCTGCCACAGCGCATCACAGCTGCCAGCTGACACTGAGGACTCGGCCATCACAGCCAGGCTGCGTGGCAGGAGCGATAAAACAGCAGCCTGTCATTTCCCCAAGCGCGGAACTGCTCCAGCTCTCACTCCCAAAGCTCATCCAACACGGATGCTCACGCACTCTGCAACAGATCCCACTCTGCAGGGATTTTCCTTCCCTCTGGTGCTTCCCTCTTTAATTTTTTTTTCCATCCCCCACGGAAAGCAATAAGCTCCTTTATGAGAACCCTAGAAAGTGGGTGGGTGAATGGGAGAGGCAAAACCAAAGACATGAGGATATAAAACTGCAACTAAAGTCAAGCAGCTCCTTAATGAGGACACTGGGGATTAAAATTCCGTTTTCCATACCCCAGGAGAGCTGTGAACCCTGCTCTGTTATTATATTTATAGGAGTCAGGTAAACAAGCATCCATTTCACTCTGAAGGTCAGATCCTGGATTTCTTAGATATGAGAAGAGCCCCAGTGCTGCCTGTTACTCTTCCACTGAAAAAAAACCCTCACCCTAATAATTTATATTAAGGATGCTAATTTACCCACTTCTGCAGGTGCAGTGCTGCTAATCAGCTCCTCACGACTGCCACCACCACCCTCCTGCCAGCAGCGAGCTGTGCCAGGTGACAGAGACCTCAGCCAGAGAGCAATTGTAAGGAAAATACAGAAAACTTGAGGAGGAAATCACAGCCCCTTCATTTGATGCTGAAGGAAGCTGATTTCCTGTTGAAAAACACTTTTCTTGTGTGATTAACGAGTAAGACTCAATCAGCATTCAACATCTACTTGTATTTTGCAAAGGCAGGAATTTGCTTCTTGATTTTCCTGTTCAAGGACATGAAGCATTGCTGGGGAGACTCCAGATATAATTCACGGGTCTGCACAAGAAAAAACTGCCCTAAGCAGTTGATTCTGGAAGAGCAAAGCATCAGGGCCCTTTTGCTCCCTGGAGATTAAGGTGATCGGCAAGTTTGAGCCCTTTTTAGGCTCCTCCTTGCAATTCAGAGCCATGAGCACCATTAAGCAGATTCCAGTTTGTAGCAGGCTCGGGTTTTTAACAGATGATCAGCTCTTGTACAGCAGCTTTTCCCCCCTCCTGTCACTCCCTGCGTACCTGAGCTATTTATGGGAAAGACTGGGCCCAGAACACGAAAGAGGAATTTCACAATCTCCCTAGTTCTGGAGATGGACGAGGAAATAAATCCAGAAAATCTGATTAGGACTTGTCACTGAAGTAAGCTCATTAATCATTGATGGGGCTTTTCATATTCAGTTCCTAATTCCTGCAGGCACCAGCAGACTGGTGGGTCTGAAGACTGCAGACTTGAAAATGTTCTTTATATAACAATGGCACTGGGTTTGGTTTTTTTCCCCTGAATATTTAGCACATTCTAATAAATAAAAAGAGCTACAAAGCACCAGTGAGTTCATTTAGCCTAGCTTCTTGTACAAAGTCAAGCGCAGAATTCTCCTGAAATAATTCCTGAAACCAAAAAGATAAGAAGGCCTAGCTCAGAAATGTAAAATCCAGCATGAAAAACTGTCAGCCACTTGCCTGAGCAATTTTTTGCAGCAGTCAGTTACCCATTCTGGTGTGTAAAAGGAAAAAAAAATCACGTTTCATTTCTTACCTGGACTTGTCTAGCTTTGCCTGTCAGCACCAGGTTCTTTCAGTAAGAGATGAAAGTCTTCTATTATTAAATTGCTATTTCCCCAGCCTCCTCCAAAATCTTCTCAGCTAAGCTAAGCCAGTCGAGCCTACTGCCATTTCAAAACTCAGCACTCATTCCCCATGCCCCCACCAAACCCTGCATGGCTTGTAATAATGCCAGCCAGGATCACACATATGCCAAAACCCAGGGAAAACAGCAGGGAACAACTTTTCCTGGCCTCAGACACATGAAATCTGTTTAATTTTTGGCTTCAAATGAAATCCTCTAATTCTGGATACGAACAAAATCAGGAAGATTCCTCTCCAGACTTTGCAACTAATAAGTCAAGTCGATAAAAGCCAGAGAAACAAGGGGCTTTGGGGGTGGAGTTGATATTCTCTTTAAATCTCCTGATGTATCTGCCTCTGACATGTCCAAAACCCAGGAAACTCATCGGAAACACAGCTCCACAGATGACACTTGCACGAAATATAGCTCCATAAACGACACTTACAACCCGTCTTCAAGAGCAGACAGAAAGTATTAAATTTCCTACTGCTCTGGGTTTCAAGAACCATAAATTTCTCCCCTCTTGCTTCACATTCTATTTTCCGGAAGATTTTACATCTTGCTTTTGGTTTGGAGATTTGTTAGACGTTAGACACAAGAACACAAAGCATTTCTGAGTGCTGCTCAAAGGGGATAGCTCTTCTCGAGAGCCAAAGAATTAAAGATACCTGGCACTTTCCAAAGGCAAAGAAAAGTTAGATATTCCTATAAGAAGACAGGCAGTGATAAAAAAGGCCTATTGGCTTTAGTGGCTCAGGGATAAACTAAAATAGCATATGGATTTAATGAAATAATTCTTACAAACAGAGCAGAGTGCCTGTGTTTTCCTTTGATATCTCGTTTCCAGGAGAGCAGGAGGCTTGTCTCCTTCAGCGCATCGAGGTTTACCATGGATATGCTTATGAGTAACATGTGTTAGCTTTTGGTGAGTCACCGGTGCTAAATTCCATCTAAAACTGTCTCGTTTCCAACGCAGCAGGCTGGAGCTGAGCTCCACACGCAGGGAGCGCTCAGTTCTGGCAGTCCACAGGGACACAGACCTGCTAATGATATGTACCCGAACTGCTCCAAGTCTTTTTAATCACAAAGACAGAGCACTAAGTAATTTCCTCTTCCTTCTCAAACGACTTTAAACCTGTTTAGCATGCCAAAGAATGAGCTCATTCCGTGTTGCTAAAACTCTTTCAAACCACTTCCCTTTAGATGAACTCCTTACGATGGCAGGTAAAGCATCAGCAGCAATTAGAGCTGCTCCCACACAGAGCAGCAGAGGCAGGTCAGCAAAGGTGCTTTGTGTAGGATGGGCCCTGCCAGCTCCAATAAATCACGGGTGCCTTTCATCATCATTCCCATTAATTGGCTTCCAAACATCTCCTTCACGGATTCTGCAAGACAAGCGCTTCCCCTGGGCAAACTACACCGTGGTTCTCCCAGATCCCTTCAGTTTTTGTTTGAGGAGCTGTGTGGCCCTGGGGCAGCTGATTTGGCACAAAGACAAGCCCATTCCTCCATATCCCTTCTCTGGAGGTGCTCCAGCCCTTCACTGGCCTTGTCAGGGGGAAAATGTAGGCAAAAAGGCTAGGACCCTACACTAAACTCAAACTCAGAGTTTATAAATTGGTTTTCCTGCATGCTTTTCACACTACCCATACCCCAGGACACTGGTGTACATCAGGGGATAGGGGATGGACAAGTGAAAAATGAGTGACAGCCACGAATTCTGTAGCTGGGATGTTTTCTGAGGAGTGAAGCAGCTAAAAGTCCTTCATCCTGAGCAGTCACTTCCCCATCCTGCCACAAACCTGCAGACCCAGGGTGTAGAACAGCTAAGCCTAACCCTAAGCCTACCCTAACCCGACCCGCATTTCCATGCGTGGTCCAGATCAGCAAGATGTAGGAGCAATGAAGCTGGAGCCCTGCTGGGGTAGCCTTTTCCAGCCCCAGTGTTTCTGGAGCTGTAGGTTCTTTGACTCACCCAACCCACACTCACCCAAATCAGGTTATTCCATCTTGTCAGGGCTGAAGTAGCTGGGTTTGTTCCAGTCTCCACGGCTGCTGCCTCTTCCCCTTGAAGGGAAGGCTTCAGGAGCAAAGTCATCATCTAGAAAGAGAACATGGAAAAGTCTGTGAGCGTGAGATGTTTTCAAACTTGTGTTGATTGTTGCCCAGAGAAGCTGTGGCTGCCTCTGTATCCCTGCAAGTGTCCAGTGCCAGGTTGGATGGGGTTTGGAACAACTTGGGATACTGGAAGGTATCCCTGTCCACAGCAGGGGATGGAACTAGATGATCATTCAGATCCCTTCCAACCCAAACCACTCAGTGATTTGAGAATAGAAAATATTCAGCATTGCATTCTGCACACAAGTACTGGTTATGAGAGCACAAATCTGACAATCTAAAAAATGCATAAACCTCAGCATGGCCTAGCTTGGCAGGACAGTGTCCTTCCTGCACCCTCAACTAGACACCCCTCTGCAAGGGAAAAACCAGTTGCCCATGACCAGGAGCAAACAGCTGATCTTTCACATTGTCTTCTCCCTCAGATGACCTTGAGATGCTCCAAGAGGAAAACTTAGGTCAAGGTATTCCAGCATGGCAGAACTGGCTTACCTTCCCTGTGAGTGCTGCCTCGCCTGTCAGGGATCATTACTGGCACCTGCATCACCTGTAAATTAAAGATATTTCTTTAAAAACCTCACCTGGCAAGAAGTTCCTCCTCTCCATTTCCTCATGTTATAGATACATAGTACAATGTTGGCCTTTTACAAGTATTAAGATGAATGCTATATGTAGCATGTTAAAATGGCTGTGCTGAAATAGTCAATATAGTATGTTTTAATTAGGATAACCTCCAGTGAACAGATGATGGGGACCCTGCTGCTATCAACACTCACCATCTGTGGAAAGAAGGAGCCAAGGCCCAAATTAAAAGGTGATAAGAAGAGGATTAAAACCACAAGCCAAGATACACGCATGCTCTAAAAAGGCGGAACCAAGGATTGGCCATGCTAAACAGTTCCTGGAAAATGTAAACTAGTAAAAGGAAAAGTTTGAATACGCATAAAGATCTATGAATATGTGTCAGGTTGATGCAATAGAAATGGTATATAAAGGGTGTTTCCAAAACACCAGGGGTGCTCTTGGCAGAGTGCCAAGCACCCTGCAGTTTTAACCCTCTGCTTTATTGTCTTCGTCTCCTATTGTGTTTTTTTATTAAACATTTTAGAATTTACAAGGAAGTGAACATTGTTTTTCACACTCAGGCACTAAGTGGTCACTAAAGTAGTTCCAAACCCCATTCTTAATTTCGCTGAAAACAAGATTATTGCTGGTACTCCTGCATATGACTCCATGATCCTGTCAAACTCAGGTTATTCTGTGATGCCAGCCTCAATCAATCACAATTACATCTCCCATCCAAATACCACCACAGGTACATCAACACCATCTCAGCCAAGCTGAGAGTCCCTGAGCAGAGTTACAGCTCCACAGCAAGAGCTACAGTGCACTTGCTGCATCTCTCTGCAGAGGGAAACACTTTACTTTTCAAGTGCAGTAATTCCCTTCGGCATTTATTCCTTATTAACATTGCAGAAAATATATTCCCCAGCAGGAATATTGGCAACAGCGCTGAATTTTAAGTGATGGTTAAGGAAGACTTGGGGGAAGATGTCTGCTTGTAAAAGCAAGTGTTTGTGCTGAGTGCCCTGTTAAACAGTGGTTGTGTCAACCCACAGAGGACTGACTGAACATCCCAGACTCTGTTACAGATTCCAGTGCTTCACATGCAGTCTTTCTGCTCTGCAGAGCCAGGCTTCCTGGGATGCACTCACTAGCCAGCTCTGAATGGAGATATTGAGAAGAAAAATATAAAAAAATAATAAATGAAGAGCTAATTTGGAAATTCAAGCCAAGGAAAAGTAACAAAGAATACCGTTTGCTTACAAGACAGCTGGAGAGGGACTTTTCACAGGGGCTTGTAGTGACTGGACAAGGAAGACTGGCCTTGAGCTGAAGAAGAGCAGGGTTAGATGGGATATTGGGAAGAAATTTGTCCCTGTGAGGATGCTGAGGCGCCGGCACAGGTTGCCCAGAGAAGCTGTGGCTGTCCCATCCCAGGAAGTGTTCCAGGGCAGGTTGGACATTGGGCTTGGAGCAACCTGGGATAGTGGAAGGTGTCCCTCCCATGGCAGGGGGTGGAACAAGATGGACTTTAAGGACCCTTCCAGCCTAAACCATTCTGTGATTCTAGAATTCAACTTCTTCATTTAGCTCCCTGAATTTTTCAAAAATAAAAGCTGTCCATATCCTTGCTTGTTAAACTTTGTTCCCTCAAGCACAACACCCACTGTAAAGCTGTTGTGAGTGCAGACACACACATTCAAGAGTCAATTCATGGATAAAGTGGACACTGGCACAGTTTGAAAACAGCCAGCAGGAATTCCCAGGTTAGGTCAGCATTGAATAACACTCTAAAAACTGAAAAAAAAGAGCTCAAAAAGGGAACAAAGGTCTCAGCAGGCAAAATGTCCTTGGGTTGTGCTGTGATGACATGTTTAGCTGAGAGCTGGGTTAGGTAACAGAGTCAGAGCCATAGGGATTTGTGTGTGTCCAAGAAATGCCAGTCACTGTTCTCCAGGCCCAAACTCAATGAAGGAAGTGCTGGAGTTGTTAGACGTGCCAGACTGCCACAGAGAGTCACACTCTCCCAGGCAAGGTCAGAGCCCTCAGCTGATGGAAAGTGTTACAACCAACAGCTGGATTTCAAACTACAGCCACTTTCCTGATCCAAACCTCCAAGCTGCAACAGGAGCACACACAGACACCTGACTTCTCTTTAAAGAGTGTAAGCAGAATTTTCACTCCTCCAGGCAGCAAAAATTTGGGTTTCCCCCTTCCTTACCTCCTCGCTGCTCATCGATTCAGAGCTGAATGTACCGCGATGGCACCGCACGGTGATGTTGGCAATCAGCTCCCCAGAGACCTCCACAACACTCCTGCAGGAAGCAGTGGACTGTAACAGAACAAAACAGACCAAATCTCAAAGAGCAAACATCCAACACAAACCTTCTCATGGGAGTCTCATTGGTGGTGGGAACCTACAGAAGGATTTAAAGTACAAATTCCAAGAGAAAGAAACCCAAGAAAGATTATACATGACTTCACACACGTTATTGCTCCACAACTACGTGTTTGTTGCACAAACCTCTGAGCCTGCTCGGGGTAGGAGAAAACCTCCACATCCTTTTCACAGCACAAAGAGAAGGACAGTGCAGGGCTACACCAACGGCAGCTCCAGCTCTGGCAGTGAAACTACCCTTGATGATGTTGTCTCTGCAATTGGACAAAAAACTGCAGCAAAACCTGCACTCCGCTTCGGAAAACACATCCTCACACTACCATCTTGTCCCAAGAAGAAGTCAGGGGTGGTGTCAGTTTACAGGATACACTGTAGTTAGGATACAGTTTAGGATACACCTAGTAGCCAACATTTGCATTTTTAAAGAAAAATAGCAAAGCAGTAACCAATTATTATGATGTGCAGTGCCATCCACACAGACGTATGAGCTGCTTAGCTCCAGAGCAGAGAGGTGATTTGGTCCAAGTAACTGTGCACAGAGAAGTCCAGTCTTGAAGACAATGTATTTCCACCAAAACTGGTGATTTAAGACTCAGAGAAGAGCAAGAGCTGTATCAAGACCCTTTTAATTTCAGGCTGAGAGAGAAAAATCTGAAAGAGATCAGCACTGTCAGCACAGAAGGGAGATCTGCACGACACGGGGAGATAACTCTTTATATGGTGCCCAGATAGGTAAAAGCAAGAGAAATATCAGCTCTTCTACCCCCTTATCTTAGAGAACAAGCCGTTTGGTATGATTTGGCCCCAAATGCACACATACCTTCACTTCTCCCAGGCACAAATCCTCTTTTCAGCTCCCTGCCCTCCCCACTGACCAGGCAGAAGAATTCCCCACCACTGACCCTCCCCACCTAACACCCACTCCATGCATTGCAACCCATCCTGAGAAGTTCCTTCAGGGAGGGGAGGGTTCCCACCAGGGCACCTACCACGAAAGGCCCAGTTCTGAAGTCACAGGTGAAGGGGTCTCTCCCCGAAGCTTTGCTGCACACAGTCTCACGGATGCTGAACTGCAGATCTAACCTGTAAGCATTGCTGTCCCACATGTCCACCTGGTGAAAGCAGGGTCAACACAATACATCATTAGTCCCTTCTGATTATTCTTTTCTCTTTCTCATAGTCCAATCAATGCTTTAGCTAAAAATGGGAGACTAAAAAAAAAATTGAAAAAGCAATGCCCCGCCCAAAAAAACCCAACAAAGAACAAATTCCCACTATTTTCAAATACTTGGGGGTTTTAATCCAAGCTATATAAATCCATTTGTATCTTGACATTCATTCTTGCAGAAAACTTGATACAGGCCACCTATAGAAGCAGAAAGGTTCTGAGGGTGTTCAGGAGCATGGACATTATAACTTTGAATTAAGAAGTTCTAACTCCTTAACTCCGGGAGTATCCAGTATAATTCTGAGCACTGCTAATTAAAACAGATAGGGGTTTCCTGCTTGCACTTAAGACTCCAGCAGATTTAAACCAGAATTGGTGCATAGAGACAGATGACCTAAATAAAGATCAGAGAAAGAATCCTGAATTGTGTGCACATTTAATCAGTGAAAAGCTTCAGGTAAACCAGGTTGCTTGATGTCCAAAGCAAAGCAGTTAGCTGGAGGTATTTAAAAACATAACTTTTGAACAAAATCCTACAAGAACAACCCTCATGGACTTCTACTCTAGGTGTGAAAAATCTGAATTCCTAAAGTATTTTAATTACAAACTTGTATACAAAAGATACTCAGGTTCCTAAAGCCATAACTTCAGATAATGGCCCAAACCCACCCTCTTTCAAGCAGCATTAGCCAACTCCAACTAAATCTGACTTTCCAGGACTGGGTAGAAAAGAGTTTTCCATCCAAGCAAAGCACATTTCAGGTAAAGGATCTCCATTGTCTGAGTACTTACTCCCATGACTCGGCTCCTGACAACACCATACAGGTTTCTGCTCCATGACTGGGAATTGATCCGTGCAATGGAAGCATTGAGAGCCTCTTCTGTGACAGGGAGGTCATAGTCATACGCTGGAAACCCTGAGAAGGAAGCACAGTTCCATCAGAAGTTCCTTGTAGGCTTGTACTTTTCCCCCCAAATCACCCTAAGAAGGAGGATTACACTCCAACTTACCTGAACATGAGAAAACACTCAGTGTGAGGACAAAAATTAGGATCTTCATAGTGTGTCTTTCAAAATCCTCCAGTCTTTTCCCTTTTCAAGCAACGATTCCCAGTGCATATCCCTCTGTCTTTATATAAATGCAGCCTTGATCCTACACCTGACCTCCCCAGATCCAAGCTCTGTTCCAAACATTGCTCTTTAAACGGAATTGATCCCAGGGTAAATATTTGTTGTCAGCCTTTCTCCATTTAGCAGTAATTCTCTGATAAGTGTTGGGCTGCAGTGCCTTTTTCTCAGGACTGAATTCCCACTGGGGAATTCAGGGAGCACTGAATTCCTGACACGTTCATAGCCAATGGCAGAATCTAGTTTTTTTTTTTTCTCTTTTAGCTTTCCATTAGTTTTCCATGACATGTGTCTACTCTGTCCTTAGCACTGGACCCAGGACCTTCATGTCTTGGCAGCAACTGGAAGCACTTCCAAGATGATGTTCCCTGAGGATTCCCCAGCACCAGAGGGAATTCACCCACAAGGAACTACCACCATCACCCCACAGAGCAAAGCACCCATGAGAAGCCTCCCAGACATGAGGCACATGGCAGATCACTGGGACACAGTTTCAGCCTAAAACTCAACAGGATTTTTGGAAAATGATGTCGGAAACTGCTGCCTCCATGCAAGTTCACCTGTTGCTGCCTATTCAAAAGGCAGAGATGGGTGTAAGCATGTCCACTCTGAAGATCCCACACGCAAAATTCCTCCATTAATCTTCAAATTGCAGTTCCACTTAAATCCTGTGGTACAGGCTCATTTTAAGAACTTCCCAAACAGAAGAACTTGTGGGAGGCTCAAATTTAAGAAGAAAAAGCATAAAGTTCCTCCTGCTTGTAAGCAAAAAGAAAAATCGGTGGGCACTTTTTACCAGCCAGCTTGGATTTCAGCATTGGCAACAAGGCCAAATATGTCAATTGAAACTTTTCCCAGTCAAAACCCGGAGAGTCTCTCCACATCCATTCTCCTTGTTCTGTGCAGCTGAAGATGTTCTCTCCTAGCTCTTGGACACTCTCACCTGTAGTCAGGAGTGTTCTGCCGTGGCTGTGATCACACCAGAGCACCACAATGCAAAGGATTTAAACTGAGCTGGAGACTCTCAGGAAGAGCCTGTTATGCCGTGCCCAGCTTTCCTGCTGCCAGAGCCAAGACCAGGCTGCCTCAGATAAAGGGAAAACCTTCAGGTGAGCTCTTTGACCTGCTTCTGCCATGGTTTCTCTGCAATCAATCAGGTGGTGATGAAACACATGGAATGAGACTGCTCCAACCATTCAAACAGAAAGGCTTTGGCATTTCGAGTCCCTTCAGATCCTCATTGTTTTTCACCTTGCTGTAGTGATCTGGAAAACATTTAGCTTTCCATTTCATCCCTAAAAAGGGAACCATTTGCATTTTGTATGCTGGGACCAGTTAAAACTCCACTAGAAGCTGAATATGTAAAATTCCTTCCCAAGCACTGAGGCACAGTGTTGCAGCCAGTCCAAGACTAATTTTAAATATTGAGCCAACTGCAGAGTTTAAAGATTGTCCTCTCAGAGCAGATCTTAAGAAATGCTGCCAGCAGGATTGTAGTAATTCTGAGTGGGACTTGGAAATTGTTTAATGAAATCAAAGCTCCTCTGCAGATTCCTGGCTTTACAGCATCTGGAGAACAGAGATGTTTGCTATTCCAGCTCCCTGAATCTCTGCTTTCTGTATATTTAAGGAGTGGAACCAATTTTACATTTTCAGACTCAAGTTCTGGGTTTCTGGGGAGGTCTGAGATTTTTTCTCCACATTCTCTTTGTGCCCAGCTTCCAGCATTTGCCAAAAAGGACAAGAAGCACCAGGTGGTGAGTGGTGCCGTGGAAAACAGGGAAGTGATGAAAAGTGAGATGGAGAATCGACAGTTTCAGGACTAAACTGCAAGTTCCAGATACCAAGGCAGCTTGGGGCAGAGGGATGGAGTCATATCCGATTTAATCTAGACACCAAACAGGCATTAGTTAAGAAATAAGGAAATTAAAGCACCTCTCTTAGATGACTAATTTCACACTCTTTTCACTCCCAGCAATCAAGTTAGCTCTATTCCCAGACAACTGGAACAATAATTTCTCTTTGGGAGAGAAACTTTGGTAATTGCAAGACACATTTTCCTTTAAAATGTAAATCATCCAGCATCATCACATGCCTGTATGCTAAAAAAAGTCTAAACAGCATTCTAGTAGGCACTGAGGAGCTATTCCTGATCCCTTTGTTTCCTGGACATTCAGATGACAGATGAAAGTTAAAGGAAAAACAAGTAAATTCAGAGCAGTACATTCCTCTGTTTTTCCATAGCTTTTGTGGTGTGCCATTAGCAAAATCAAAAGGTTCCTGAGAAGTTCTTCATCATGGGCATGCCATGACGGAACCAGGGGGAATGGCTCCCAATGCCAGAGAGCAGAATTAGATGGGATATTGAGAAAAAAATTAATCCCTATGAGGGTGGTGAGGCCCTGGAACTGGTTGCCCAAAGAAGCTATGGCTGACCCACCCTGGGATGTGTTCCAGGGCAGGTTGGATGGGGCTTAGAGAAACCTGGGATAGTGAAAGATGTCCCTGCTCATGGCAGGGGGGATCAGAAAGAGATGGGCTTTCAGATCCCTTTCAACCCAAAGTGTTCTATGATTCTCTGAGTAACTTCACCACACCTGCAGAAGACTTACATTGACATCAGCCGATAGAGGCAGGAGAAAGGCTTCTAAATTTTGCTCAGACTAACAGAGGATTTGAGACCTGATCCATAATTCACAGACACAATTCACAGTCTCCACTTTGATTCTCTTCATAGCTCTTCTGTGTGTCCCTTGAGATACTGGAAGAAAATCATACAGCCCATGCAGACACTGCCTGTGGGTTGCTGAATATTCTCCAGCCCTTGACCCCCTGGGAAGGAGAAGAAGCCTGTGAGATTCCAATTTTTCTAACTGCTCACACACTGTCCTAAGCTGGTACCCTCTGCCATACACTTGAGTCATATGATGAGAGGCTGAGGGAGCTGGGAGGGCTCAGCCTGGAGAAAAGGAAGCTCAGGAGACCCCTTCTCACTTCTACAACTCTCTGACAGGAGGCGGCAGCCAGGGTAGGTTGGGCTCTGCTCCCAGGGAACAAGGGACAGGATGAGGGGAAATGGCCTCAGGCTGTGCCAGGGGAAGCTCAGGTTGGACATCAGGAGGAATTTTTCCATGGAAAAGGTGTTCAGGCCTTGGAATGGGCTGCCCAGGGCAGTCAGAAGTCTCCACCCCTGTAGGTGTCCAAGAAACACCTGGATGTGGCACTCAGTGCTCTGGGCTGGTGACAAGGCATTGGGCACAGGATGGACTCAAAGGTCCTGCAGACCTTTTCCAACTAAAATGGTTCTGTGATTCTACACAGTGTCTGATCCTTTTGGCACTGCAGGTCCAGTGGACACAACCTCAACCTCTGCAACATACTGGGGTTGCAGAGGAGGACTTTCACAGTGAAGCAACAAAAAGCACAGGTTACAGCAAACAAAATCACAGTAACACGTAGGAGATGGGTGTTCTGAAACTTCGCAGCCTGCAGCAGAATCTCAGAGGCCTCACTTCATTATTTTCAGCCTTTGAAACTTCAAATATTTGAACTTTCAGAGGCTTTCCTGTGCCTGCCAGGTCAGGAAGAGCAACTCTTACAGGGTCATTGCCACAAAATTGTAGCTGATGCAAGGCAAACATTTCCTCCAGACCCAAAGACTACTGCCTGAAAAAACACAAGACCACATCTGGTTTTTTTCTTTGTAACTTTTCCAGAGCCTGCTGATTATTTTCAAGGTTTTCTCCCTATCCCTAGGGCACATTCTCCAGAAGTTTTCCTGTTACATCCTTTTGCATCTAGTCAAAGTTACCTGCAATGACCAGTCAAAGCCCTAGGAAAAATTGAACTCCTCGGTGAACACGGGCAAAACATTAATCTCCAACATCTGAAGCCATTAACTGCCAAGTACTGTCCCCAGTGTCATAACCTCTTCCCTGTGAGTGTGCAGATGCCATTTAAAAAGGGCTGCCAATGAAAACAATTTTAATATTTTTGTAATTTCCGCACTGGCATTAAAATCCTTGACTAGAAAAATCACATGTCAAAATTTCTAAGATTCTAAAATATCAAAGCTGTCATTTTCACCCTGCAGTTTAGAGTGTCTGAACAGTCACACAAGGTTTTAGTTTTAGACAGGACAGAAAAAGTCCCTGGTGTTCAGCCATACCTTTATATCATCATATACTCCTGATGATTACTTTAGGCAGGACCAGCAAACCCAAGAATGAGACAAACAAGCTATTCTGGTGTTTTCATGTCCTGCACAGCAGTAACTGGGAATTCAATAATGGATTCAAGAGGCAATGGATGCACAGGGAGCCACAAAGACTTTGGGATGCTGAAATGGACCAGCCTGGTGCCTGTGCCCGGGCTGCACCGCGCTGAGCACCAACTGGATGATCTAACAATGGTTGAATGGACACACCATGGGCCACAGGAGACTGCTATTCCTAGTTCTGTGACCTACAATGTTCACCTAAAAACAGATAATTTTTTCATCTTTGCTTGAAATCCAGGTTAGGCAAAGGTAAACATGGAAAAGTGTTCTTCCAATTCTAGGGACAGCTGTGCCTGCACACCACCTGTGCCCATGGCAGGGTGGTTGGAACTGCATGATGTTTATGATACTTTCCAACACAAAGTGCTCCGGGATTCTGTGATTCCCCAAGTGGAGAGCATAACCGAGCCATGGAAGTCCCTGCTTTTATTCAGATCCTGCTGCTTATTCCTTTGTTGCAAGCAAGTCCAGGATTTTGTTTCAGAGCTGACTCATCTGTCATTAAGACGCCTTCACAGAAGAGAGGGAGGGCGAGTGCAGCACAGGGTTCATACCCCATCAGAGTCTCTCTCTGTCTCATGATGGCACCAGTGCCGCTGTCTTGGGACACGTGAGTGTGGAAGGCGAGCCCGCCCTCAAGCAGGGCCATCCAAGTCAGTCAGGGGCACAGGCTGCAGCTGAAGCTGCCAAGCATTGGTGTGAGGCTGGCAAGTCAAGGGAAAGCCATTGTGGCCACTTGTGCGGAAGCCTTTTGCCAAACTGTTAGCATTCAGGAACACACATAACCACAAATGGTTATATGAAGGTGCTTTATTTAAAGAGCTCTGGGTGTCAGGGGTACACAAACCCAAATCTGACCCCATTTGAGTTTTCAAGTTGCACATATTTTATACTCTATCGTTATGCAACTTACATGTTAATTATTAAACTTACATTGTTCTATAGTATGCATTGTTTTTACCCAAGCATGGATTTCTCGTGATCCCCCCTTAGCCCCTTAACATGGTTCCCCATGTTCTCTAAACAATAATTATATCTACCCACATCTAACAATTGTATCATTTATCACATCATGACTACACAGGTGCAGCTTGACCTGGTCTTTAGCAAGCACAAGGCCTAACATTTCCCAGGGCCTGCTTTTCCCAGGGTTTTCCAAACCTAACTTTCTTCCTAAGTCCCCAGATTTTCTAAGATTTTAAGGCCTTTTACTACCACCCACTCCTTGTGGCACCAGTTGCTTTCCTGTGGAATGTTCTACCTGCTCCAAGAGTAAAGAGGGAGCTGGAGAAAGAGCTTGCCAGGCTGCTCTCCATCCTTTCCCAGCAATCCTGCTTAAGGGGAGAAGTCCAAGCTGAGCTCAAATGTGTAAATGGAAGAGCCGTGCACAGGAAGGCTCAGTGGGAAGGATGATCCAGGAACCATTGGCCTGGCAGCCTGAGCTTGCTACCGCGGAAGGCCTTGGAGCAGATCCTGCTGAGTGCCATCCCATGGCATGTGCAGGGAACCAGGGGGTCTGCTGGAGGGTGGGAAAGCTCTGTGGAGGGATGGGGACAGCTGGAGGTCCTGGCGAGATGTTGAGAGTGGGTGTTGAGGGAGATTGGTGTTGGTGGGTCTGTTGGGGAAGGAATTTTCCAGAAGGTGGATATTCAGGCCTTTGCCCAGTTGGGACTGGAGAACTTGGTGCTTAGAGATATTTTCCACTTCCTGTTCTCCAGGACAACAGCCGTGTGCAGTTGCTCTCCATTCAACATTTTCACAAGGTAATGGACTTGGCAGAGGACAAAGGAAAAAAGGCCCTGCAGAGAATTGTGAGCTACAGCCTCCTCCTGCTCATTTTGCACTGCCATGATGAGAACTGGCCCGTGGCAAATGTGAGGTTTTGTGTGATGCTGGTGGATCTGTGGGACGGGGCTTGGCTGCCTCCTGTCCTGCTGCCTCCCAGGCTGCAGCCTCCTCCTGGCCTTGGCACAGGGATGCAACTCCTGCGCTGTGGGCTGCAATGCCATCTCTGCTGCTCTCCAGGCCTCTCGGGAAACGCTGTGTGTCCAGGTTCTTGAAAGGAGACCTCCAGTGGGTGCTGACAACAGAGAATTTGTTGAAAATCACCTAATGCATGGTAAAGGACAGCCTGGAAGCCCCAGCTTCAGCTTTGAAAAGCTCCCTGTCCCCAGTGCTCAGTGTGTGGAGCTGGCAGCTGCAGCCCAGTGCTGCACCCAGGGGCTCCAGCCTGTGCCCCACACGCCGCTCCCTTTCCTGGGCCACACGGGCTCCTCTCCAGGCTCCTGTGGCCCTGAGCCGGCTGCCGATGGAGTCCCGAGCCACTGGGGCTGCGGGCTGGGCCGGCACCGCAGCTCCCCGGGCAGCAGCCGGCCCTCTGACCCCTCCAGAGCCCGGCGCCAGCGGCTGCTGCCCGGTGCCTCAGGGCTGGGCGGGCACGGGAGGTCGGGGCTGGCCGCAGGCAGCGCCCGGCCGAGGGGCAGAGCCCGCGCCAAGCTTCCCTCCTGCCGCTCTCTCCAGCTGGCACAGGACGAGAGCCGAGCGGCCGAGCACCTGCACCAGGCCCTGCCGTACCTGCAGAAACCACAGGAGCCCCTGCGAGCTGATATAAATAAGCCCTACCTGCAGTCCATGTTTTGCAAGTGTTCTCTCCAGCCTCTGTTCCAGGCGTTCCGGTTCTGGGCCCGTGCTGAGCTGTTCCCTCGTTGCTCCTGTACGGCCGTGCCCGGGGTCGGGGACGTCCCGGCAACCGGAGCCGCCGGCCAGGTTTTGCACGTGTTCTTTCCAGCCTCTATTCCAGGTTCCAAAGCGTACCGATTCTGGGTTCCATGACGAACTGTTCCCTTTTACCCCTGTCCTATGAGGACCGTAGTCGGAGGCTACCCGGCACGACAACCGGAGTTAAGATACTTCCAACATGGCGACCGGAGACTTCCCGAAGCGGCGGCCGGGGAGGAGGAATTCCCGAAATGGCGATCGGGGCTTATGCAAAGCAGCTACCAAAAAACACCACCTCGGACAAAAAACCCGATCTATGAAGCATCGGAACACTGAATAAAGAAACTGAGAGTGATGCCCAAAGGTCGGGATCAAGGGACACTACCCACCAACTCCGCTTTCCTTGCTATGACCGCGAAGAGACTCGCTAGGGGTGATTCCCCTGGACTTTCGAGCCAAAGGGGACTCCGGGTTTACCCGCAAGGATGGAGATCCCGCCTTGGCCTCCATTGCAACCCGTAGGAAGAGCCGTATTTCTCCTCCTCCGAGTCGCTTCAGGGAGCGCCGGCGGTGTGCGCGCGACCCGTCAGGCCCCCACCCAAAGCTGATTCTAATAAAGGCTTTAAAACAGGAGAAGAAGGTTTCCTGGCCCTGTTTTTATCACGAGCAGCGGCCGTCAGGTTCATCGGTGAGCCACGAGCCCGAGCTCCCTTCCCGCCGCAGCTCGGCCCCGGCTGCTGCCCCGGCAGCGGCACCCGGGCCCGGCGCCCTGGAGCCCCGGCTGCCCTCTGGGCTGCTGCCGGCCTCTGGCAGCCGTGCCCTTGGGCTGAGTCAGGATGAGGCAAGGGCTGGGGCGGAGCCCTGCCGGGGCGGGAGGGCGTGTGGCCCCAGGGCTGGCAGCGCCGCTGGCAGGGAGCTGTGCCGCCGGGGCCCTGACAGGCTCTGTGTTCCCAGGGATGGCCGGGGAGCACCTGAGGGGGCAGAAGGAAGAGCTGCAGGTCTACCAATGTGAGTGAGGGCAGTGGGCTGTCAGCGGGGCTGGCGGGGGGAGCTGCAATCCCTGGCCTGGCTGCGGAGGGCTCTGCTCCCTCTGCAGATGGGGGGGGTGGCATGGTCAGAGCCCACGGAGATTTCAGGGGTACGTGGGGCATTCGTGGCCGGCAGCTTCGGGCTGTTCCCCTCGGTCCGTGCTCCCAACTGCCCATGGCAAGAGCTGGCTGGGATAGCCCTGGCAGGGGGCTCTCCGTGGGCCCTGGCAAGTCTGGGATCTGACCGTGGCTCTGTTGAAACCATGGCCTCTGTCATCAGCCCTGCCATCAGAACCCTGGCAATTGAAACAGTGTGCGTCCTCCGGGCAGTGCAGAGAGCTCTCTACTTTATCCTGTGGATGCTGCGAGATCAGCCGCGCGGGGCATGGAAAACCAGCCCTGTCTGTGCGGCTGCAGTGCCTGGCTGTGCTGCTGGAGCTCTGCTGAGAGTTGATCTGGATTGTTATGAGTTATGTTTGTTCATTAACTGGGATTAATTGGGATGATGTTCGTCAGTTAATCAGGATGTGGTTGGTTGTTTTTTTTTTCTTTTTTTTTTTGCTCTCTTTTCCTTCGCAAGCTAATGTGGAAAGCTTTTCGCAAGTTGTGGTCGGGGTTGTTTTCGTACAGACTAGGTGTGGGACTTTCCCGGAAGAAGAACAGAAGTGAAGCAAGATGTTTCAACAACAACCCCGAAGCATGCGCAAAAGGCTCGTGAACATCTTAAAAAGACTGACTGAAACCTCAGTATGCGCGGCAGTTGGCGGGATAGAAAAACCCCCTGTCGCCCAGCGCTGCATTGCCTCCTTGTTTTGCTGCAATGATTAATAAAATTTGTTAATTAGCTGCTAATTTGACTCTTATTAATCAATATAATCAATAACAATTGGTGCCGTGACTCGGATGGGAATATTGGTGAGCTATTGAGGTTTGGGGGGGCGCCCCACTGCAACTTGCGGCCCCAGCTTCGGTTGCTTGCCCTACTTCCACCAACGAACCCAAATTAAAACAGGGAGGCAAGGAAGGACCGGTCGACCCCTTAAATTTTGTGCACAAAAGTCCGGACGAAGACGCGGAACGCGGACGCGTAAGTTACTGCCTGTTTGGCAGGGGTTTCCGTTCGGTCGGGGTCGGGTTCCCGGAGTGTGGCGATTGTGGTTTGTGTGTTTGAGAGGGGAACTGGCAGCCGGATTCCCCAAGCGAGTGCGGACCCTCAGTAGTGCATTTCCCATTGTCCGCGAGGACGTGGGTCACGAAAAAGGGGAAGTGAGTGAAGCGAGTGAAACGCACACACGATCGAGAGAAGGCACTCCGGAAGATGGGACAAGGGAGAAGCAAGCCCCTTTCACCCATGAAGCGTTCTCCAGTACCCAGGGACTCCCCATTGGGATTTATGTTGGAGATGTGGAAGTATTATCCTGGGACTGAGAATAAAGATAAGGCCAAGATGATCTATTATTGTGTAAAAGTGTGGGGAGGAAAACAAATTGATGAGGCAGTATGGTGGCCAAAGTTCGGTTCTACTGAGGATTGGATGCAACAAAAATTAAATATTTGGGTAAATAATAAAATCCCATTCAATCAAGAGGAGAGTGAGTATGCAGCAGTCTGGGTTACACGCCCAGGAGGACTGGGAGTCTCAATTTTTAAATTATCAGAAATAGACCCGGAAAGTAAAAAACAACAGGAAGAGGATCTTCCTGTAAGACCCCCACCGTATGTCCCACCGCAACCGATGGCTCCCCCACCGCCACAGGCGGAGCCGGAGTTAAATAATCAGGGAGATCGGGGTCTACAAGAAAGACCAAATGAGCAGGAAGGAAGCCAAGATCAGGGACCCAGAACTAGGAGCCGTGCACGGCAACAAAACTTGTTTCCGTTAAGAGAAGTGCCCATGGGAGGTCCTAATCCACAGATGGGATTTATTTCAGTACCTCTCAGTTCGGGGGATGTGAGAGATTTTAAAAAGGAAATGGGAAAGATTTTAGAAGATCCTCTGGGGGTCGCTGAGCGAGTGGATCAATTTTTAGGACCTAATATCTATACTTGGGATGAACTGCAGTCCATCTTAAATATATTGTTTACCACTGAAGAGAAGAATATGATAAGGACTGCAGGGATGCGCATTTGGGACGCTCAACATGCACAAGGACCCCAGGCAGACATAAAATGGCCCCTGCAGAGGCCTCAGTGGGACCACCAGAACGGAGATCATAGGACGCATATGCAGGATTTGCGCACTATAATTATTCAAGGAATTAGGGAAGCAGTTCCTAGGGGTCAGAATATCAATAGGGCCTTTAATGAGAGACAAAAGAAGGAAGAATCTCCCAATGAGTGGCTGGAAAGATTGCGTAAAAACTTGCAAATGTATTCTGGTTTGGATCCAGACACTCAGTTAGGTCAGGCTTTATTAAAGACTCAGTTTGTTGCTAAGGCCTGGGATGACATACGTAAGAAATTAGAGAAAATTGAAAACTGGCAAGATAGAGGATTAGATGAACTTCTTAGAGAGGCGCAGAAAGTTTATGTCAGGAGGGAGGATGAGAGTCATAAGAGACAAGTTAGGATGATGGTTGCGGCAGTCAGGGAAAGTAGAGAATTGGATAAACAGGAAAGACGGCCATTTCGGGGGAAGCCCCCAAACCGGGAGGGAAATAGAGGAGTGGAAGAAAGAAGAGAAGAAAGGAATTGTTTTTATTGTGGGAGGAAGGGACATCTTAAAAGAAATTGCAGGATTAAGGTGCAGGATGAAAAGATGTTCAAGGAAGATTAGGGATGTCAGGGGCTCAATTTGTACTTGATGGGGACCCAGAAACATCGTGAGCCCTTGATAAAACTAAAAGTGGGTCCCCACCGCGAAGAAATAGAATTTTTGGTAGACTCGGGGGCTGAGAGATCTACCGTACAAAAATTGCCCTCTGGATGTAAACTATCCAGAGAGACAGCCCTGGTTGTAGGAGCTAAGGGAGAACCCTTTAAAGTTGGAATTGTTAAAGATGTAGAGGTAGAAACTAAATTTAAGATAGGGTTAGGGAATCTTTTAGTAGTACCTGAAGCAGAGTTTAATTTATTAGGTCGGGATTTAATAATTGAATTAGGAATAAACTTGGAAGTGGAGAATAAAGAAATAAAAATAAAGCTTTGTCCCCTTAGAGTAGAAGATGAAGAGATGATTAACCCTGAGGTTTGGTATACCCCGGAGACTGTAGGGCGACTAGAGATACCCCCTTTTACGGTAAAAATTAAAAACCCGGAACTTCCAATTAAAATCAAACAATACCCTATTTCACTAGAAGGAAGGAAGGGATTAAAACCAGAAATAGAGAGACTTATAAATCAAGGACTATTAGAACCTTGCATGTCCCCATTTAATACTCCCATCTTGCCGTTAAAGAAGCCTAATGGGACGTATCGATTAGTACATGATTTGCGGGAAATAAATAAAAGAACTATTTCTCGGTTTCCCGTAGTGGCCAATCCCTATACGTTGCTAACTAAATTAGGCCCTGAAAATCTATGGTATAGTGTGATTGATTTAAAGGATGCATTTTGGGCCTGTCCCTTAGATGAAACATGCAGAGATTACTTTGCATTTGAATGGGAGGATCCTGATACTGGGAGAAAACAACAACTGAGGTGGACGGTTTTACCTCAGGGCTTTACTGAGTCCCCCAATTTATTTGGACAAGCACTAGAACACATTTTGCAGGAATACAAGCCTGCTTCAGGTATTACTCTTATTCAATATGTAGATGACTTATTGATTGCGGGGAAAGAGGAAGAACAGGTCAGAAGAGAAAGTATCAAACTCCTTAATTTCTTAGGATTAAAAGGTCTCAAAGTATCAAAGATCAAACTACAATTTGTAGAAGAAGAAGTACGATATTTAGGACATTACATCAACAAAGGAGAAAAGAAAATAGACCCCGAACGTATAAAAGGAATCTTGTCATTACCACCTCCTAAAAATAAAAGGCAAATTAGACAAATCCTAGGTCTAATGGGATATTGTCGGCAATGGATCGAAAACTACAGTAGTAAAGTTAAATTTTTATATCATAAATTGACTCTCGGGGGTTTAATTACTTGGACTCAGCAAGATGAGGAGAACCTTCAGGCATTACGAGAAGATCTGATAAACGCCCCAGTTTTAAGTCTGCCGGATCTGAATCGGCCTTTTTATTTATTTATAAATGTGAGTGATGGCACAGCATATGGGGTCCTGACCCAAGAATGGGCTGGGAAGAAAAAGCCGGTAGGATATTTGTCAAAGTTATTAGATCCCGTAAGCAGAGGATGGCCTACCTGTTTGCAAGTGATCGTAGGATGTGCCTTATTAGTAGAAGAGGCCAGAAAAATCACCTTTAATAGCTGCATAAAAGTGTTGTCTCCTCATAATATCCGGGGTGTGTTGCAGCAGAAAGCTGAGAAATGGATATCAGACTCCCGTCTACTTAAATATGAGGGAATTTTATTGGAAGCTCCGAATTTAACTTTAGAAACAACGAGCCTCCAAAACCCTGCCCAATTTTTATATGGAGGGTCTGAAGAGTCAGAACTAACACATAATTGTCTTCAGACCATTGAAGAACAGACAAAGATTAGACCCGACCTGGAAGAAGAAGAATTAGACGATGGGGAGAGAATCTTCGTAGATGGTTCTTCCAGAGTGATTGAAGGGAAAAGAAAATCAGGATACGCAGTTATAGATGGGAAGACATTGGAGATTCTAGAATCAGGACCATTGAACAGTTCTTGGTCAGCACAAGCTTGTGAACTATATGCTGTCCTACGAGCTCTAAAGAGATTAAAGGGAAAGGTTGGGACAATTTACACGGACTCTAAATATAGTTATGGGGTAATACATACTTTCGGAAAAATCTGGGAAGAAAGGGGATTAATCAACTCACAAGGGAAAGATTTGATTCATCAGGAGTTAATAAAAGCAGTTTTAGTTGCTTTGCGAGGACCTGTAAAGCTAGCTGTAGTACACCTAAAAGGACACCAGAAGGGGGTAGATTACAAAACAAGGGGAAATAATGCGGCAGATCAGGAAGCTAAACAGGCAGCATTACGAGAACTAGTGTTAAAGGAAAAGGGAATGGGGCCCTCAGTACCCGAATTGAAAATTTTTGTACTCACCCCAAAAGAGGAACAGAAACTTGCTCAAATGGGGTGCACTAAAAATAAAGAAGGGAACTGGCATTTACCAGATGGAAGAAAAGTATTACCAAAGTCAATAGCTTTTCAGATTCTAGACAATCTACATAAACAGACACATTGGGGTAGCCAAGCCCTAATAGACCATTTTGCGGCTAAATATATGTGTATAGGACTACATGATCTGGCAAAATATATTACTCAGGGATGCCCCACATGCCTAAAAGTTAATAGAGCTGTACGGAGACAAATGCCAATGGGGGGAAGACCCTTAGCAGTGAGACCATTTTCTAAAGTTCAAATCGATTTTACAGAACTCCCCAAAGTAGGGAGGTATAAATATATTCTAGTCATTGTAGACCATCTTACACATTTCGTAGAAGCCTTCCCAACCATCAGGGCCACCGCACAGACAGTAACAAAGGTTTTATTAGAACATATAATCCCCAGATATGGAATAACCGAAGTTATTGATTCGGATCAAGGACCACATTTTACATCTAAAATCATAAAGAATCTGGTGGAAGCCCTGGGAATAAGATGGGAAGAACACACTCCGTGGCATCCACAAAGTTCAGGTCTAGTAGAACGAATGAATGGAGAACTTAAGAAACAATTAACAAAATTAATGCTCGAGACTAAACTCTCATGGATTAAATGTATTCCTTTAGCATTGTTGAATATTAGAGCCCAACCCAGAGCTGACATAGGAATATCTCCCTTTGAAATGTTATATGGAATGCCCTATGATGCAGGAATCCCTATGAACCACCCGGGAATCTCAGATAAAATTACTCACACGTATATTCATAAACTGATGCAGTATCGCCAGGAACTTTGGAAAAAAGGGCAACTAACCCAGAGACCTCCTCTTGATATTACATTACATCAGGTCAAGCCAGGGGATTGGGTTCTCATAAAAACGTGGAAAGAGACCACTCTACAACCTCGCTGGGAAGGACCGTACCTGGTGCTTTTGACCACCAACACAGCTATCCGAACTGCTGAGAAGGGATGGACTCATGCCAGCCGTATTAAAGGACCAGTGAGCAATAGAGAGTGGATGGTCACTAGTCCTGCGGGAGACTTGAAGGTTAAATTGTCCAAAAGACCACGGCAATAATAATGGACATTAAAATTTCAGAGTTTAATGAACAAGAGCAACCAAAATAGAACTTTTGTAATTAAACACCTGTCTAAGGCACTTAAATTTAATGAGCAAGGAAACATTTATAACAAAGATGTGGGTGTAACATGCACCGATATTAGTTGTGGGGGAAATTGCTATCCATTTGTTTGTTTTATTTGTTTAGTTTGTAAGGAAAAGTGGTGGACCCATTGCAGAAACGGACATCCCCCTCGAGGAGTGTGCCGGCCGTGCTGGACATTCCAGCGAGAATTAACTGATTGGGTATTAGCTCAAAGAGTCAAAACAGGAGACCTAGAAAAAGGGTCGGCCGAGTGGTGGAATATATTTACAAAGGGGGTAAATCCGGACCTATACTGTTATCACCCGAATGAGCCTCGACCCTTTGTGGCCCGACTAGTGGCAGGACTGTGTCGCCGAAGGGTGGCATCAGCGAGCTGCAAAGCCCCGGAGGTGAAGAATTGTAATTGGCAGTCTTATAGACTGAGGCTCACACAGACAGGGAGACAGTTCCCTCCTGAAGAATTCTCTTGCTGCCGAGAAGATGGTTTACCCCGTGGCTCGAAGCAACCGAGTCGACGGGCGAGGCAGAGGGGAAGTAAACAGTGGAGGGAATTCTCCGGTTGTCAATGGGATCACAATATTATGGTCCAGGAGATGCCCCAAGAGTGGGAATAACTTCTCTAAGAGGTGGGATCCCCATTACTGGAATGGGAAAGCCATGGGTCTTTTGTTATCCTGGATATTGTTTTGGAATCTATTGGGAGTTTATGGGAATGATAGAGTTACGCATGAACCCTTTGAGTGGTCCCTAATTAGGGAAGAAGAGCAGAGAGTAATTCAATCGGTAATCAGTTCAGGGACGCCCACTTTCAAGTGCCGGCTTTTTGAGTTACTTTCAATAGATCAGCCAAGTCAGTTTCTTGAGTTAGTTGCAAAAGGTCCACCAAGACGACCAATCTATATATGCCCAGCTTCGAATCCTGGGAAAGGATATTGCAATTATCCCGGAGAATTCTATTGTGGATATTGGGGTTGTGAGACCCTGGCATTAGGATTTACACCAGGAGGGGGCCCAGATTCATATATTTCTGTAAAGTGGCTACCCTGCACGGAGGAGGGCATTTGTGATAGGTTAGGAATTACAGTGAAATCTCAAACATTGGCAGACCTCGGTTGGTTTATTGGGAAGACATGGGGAATACGAGTGTGGGAACCTGGAAAAGATCGAGGAGGACACTTTCTTATAAAGAAAGAAAGGATTCCTCATAATTTACCAGAGGCAATAGGACCCAATGAACCCTTGAAAAACATAATCGAAGGAGAAACCGAGAAGAGAAAGCCTGCATCTAGCGGTAATACCACCTATAGTATATCTAAAGAAAAAGATATCATGATGCCACCCACAGAACATTCACCCCCTGAAGCATATGATACTTTTTGGAAGATTATGCAAGCTAGCTTTAATGTTTTAAATCAAACCCATCCTGAATTAACTAAAGAATGCTGGCTATGTCATGACATTCGTCCTCCATTTTATGAAGCAATAGGGTCAGTAGCTAATATAAGAAGGAGGAACAGAACTAATCCCAGAGAGTGTTTATGGAATCGGGAAAAAGGAACCCCGGGGATTACAATAACGCAAGTTACCGGACAGGGGTTATGTATAGGAGCTATCCCTCCAGAGCAAAAGTACTTGTGTAATAAAACTATAAAAATACAGAAGAAGGAGGTCGCTAATTGGTTAGTGCCAGCTTATAATAATAAATGGATATGCTCCAAGTTAGGGGTAACACCATGCTTGTCCACCACAGTATTTGATGAAAAATCTGAATACTGTATACAAGTAATCATTGTCCCTCGAATTATATACCATCCCAAAGAATATGTACTAGACCATCATGAGACAGAAAAACATCATTTAGTAAAAAGAGAACCATTTACAGCACTTACGATTGCATTACTGTTAACAATAGGAGGAGCTGGAGCAGGAACAGGTATAGCTTCTCTAGTATCCCAAGGAGCTGGACTAACAACATTGAGAAAATCAGTGGATGAAGATTTGCTAAAAATAGAAAGAGCTATTGATGCTCTTACCAAATCAGTACGGTCTTTATCAGAAGTAGTCCTACAAAATAAGAGAGGATTAGACCTTCTGTTAATACAACAGGGAGGATTATGTATAGCCTTGAAGGAACAATGTTGTACTTATGTGGATTCGACAGGGGTGGCAGTAGACACTATGGCTGAGCTCAGGAAGCAACTTGAGCAAAGGGAACGTGAAAGAGAATCTCACCAGAGTTGGTATCACAAATGGTTCAATCAGTCTCCCTGGCTTACCACCCTTCTGTCAACAATAGCTGGACCAGTGCTCATATTTGTTCTAGCATTAACTCTTGGTCCCTGCATCTTTAATAAAATAACAGCTATTGTTAGAAAAAGATTAGAAGCAGCTCATCTGATGTTAATACGGGCAAAATATGAACCCATCAACCTAGGCCCGGATGAAGAAGAGTTGGAATGGAGTAGACAAGAACTAAAAAGGTTTAATGAACAAAGCAAAGAATTGTCCTAGATAAAAAGGGGGGACACTGTTATGAATTATGTTTGTTCATTAACTGGGATTAACTGGGATGATGTTCGTCAGTTAATCAGGATGTGGTTGGTTGGTTTTTTTTCTTTGCTCTCTTTTCCTTCGCAAGCTAATGCGGAAAGCTTTTCGCAAGTTGTGGTCGGGGTTGTTTTCGTACAGACTAGGTGTAGGACTTTCCCGGAAGAAGAACAGAAGTGAAGCAAGATGTTCCAACAACAACCCCGAAGCATGTGCAAAAGGCTCATAAACATCTTAAAAAGACTGGCTGGAACCTCAGTATGCGCGGCAGTTGGCGGAACAGAGAACCCCCTGTCGCCCAGCGCTGCATTGCCTCCTTGTTTTGCTGCTATGATTAATAAAATTTGTTAATTAGCTGCTAATTTGACTCTTATTAATCAATATAATCAATAACAACCCTGGTCTGGGTTTTTCAGAGATGTGGGCCCAGGAGTTGTGGGGCTGGGCGTGTGCCCTCTCTGTTCTCGGGATTGGAGCACCCCACCCATCAGCCTTACTCTGTGAGCTCGACTGCCTGGCTGTTGAGTCTTGTTCCTCTTGCAGTGGGGGAGGCCAAGCTCTGTGGCTTTAGGCACGAGTGAGTGAGAAGAGCAGCACTTGGAGCCCAAGTGGGGCCATAGTAAAACCCTCTGGGCAAAGCATATTCCTGGCATTCCCAGGGCAGGGATACATGAGAGTGTGGTGGGCACCTTCAGGGTGCCACAGCTGGTTTGTGCTGGGCGACCTCTCGGTGTGCAGGGCTGGGTCTCTGCTTTGCTGTTGCTGGCCTTTTGCCATTGTGCTCCTTTGGCTGCCTGGAGAGAGGGACAGCCCTATAAGGAGGGTGTAATCCCTTGTCTCTAAAACTTCAGGGTGGAAATGCTGCTCTCCCAGCCCTCAGCCCACGCTGTAAGCAGAGCAGAGCTTTTTCCCCATTCCTTGTGGCTTTCTGCCTGCTGCTGGCCCCTGGGGCTGTTTCTCAGGGTGAGTTACTGAGGGGATGGCTGGTGCCCCTGGATTTGCTGACAGGACGTGTGGGTGACCCTGACATGCGGATAGAAAGAACTCTATAACTCGCAGAGTAGTCATAAGAGGAGATATGAATTTATTCAGCGCTGAGGTGCATGGGGGATATCTCCTCCAAAGGCATGCACACCTTGGAGACTTGTTTCTCCCTTTTTATTCTCTATAAACTAAGGTTACACAGTATGCCCAATACATATTCATTTGCTAACCCCGCCTGTCATTGCTTCCTATTAAAATTAGTTCCATGCCTATTTGCAGCTGCGCACTGCTCCTTGTTGGTCACTCTGGTGGTCTTCTGGGGGTCTTTGGGGCTGAAGGCAGCAATTTTCCTTCAGCTGAGAGACAATCAACATGAAAAAGACATCATAAAGCCATCAAAGACCGTGAAGAAAAGAGTTAAGTTTTAGATGAGGAAGAGAGAATAAGGAGATGCTTTATAAACTGAAATATTCTTCTGTTAAAGCTATAGAGATGGACAATAGTGTTCTGAAAAAACTCCTTTAATTCATGACAAAGTACATTGGGAGGAATGGAGTGTTCAAAGTGTGGATTTTGAGCAAAAGGTGGAGTAATTGTGATACAGTGAGGTGCTGGAACAGAGGGGAAGAAGTAATAGTTGAAGATTGGGGCCGTTGTAGAGGCAAAGAGAAAACTTCTCTTTCAAGAGAAGCTCACAGAGACAGATGAAGAGAACTTTTGCCTTTGAATAACTCATCCTTAAAAATGACATCCCTAGACTCATGGCCCATAACACACCTCAGAGTGATGTGAAATGGGAGGAGTGAACTGATGACTGGATTTCTGGGCAGCTGGCATCAGAGAAATAGAAAGCTATAACAGAAATAGTTTTCTTGTGAGAAACTCCATAGATTAGCAGAAGAAGACTTCTGTTTCTCTTCAAAGGCTGATGAAAAGACTCTAGCAGGAATTGGGACTGTTTTAAACACCAAAGTTCCAAAGTTTTTTGTCTCTATGTTGTCATGTGAACAAAAGAATGGTTGGGTAGTGGGGGATAAACGGGTTTTCTGGAGGTTTATTCTGGTGTTCTTATTCTTGTAGTTTTGTTAATAAATTTTCTTTATTATTTTTAAGTTTTAAGCCTGTTTTGCTCTTGTTTTAATCCATATCTCACAGCAAGAAATAAGTAAGCTTTCTAGTAATTTTTAATTACTGCTTTAAAACCATGACAATCGGTTTGCGACTACAGGATAGAGAACCTCAGTTATTTTGTTAACAGCCCTTAGATCTTGTACTGTCTGGTATGACCCATCAGGTTTTTGGACTGGCAAAATGGGAGTATTGAACTCAGATGGACACTCCTTTAACAGCCCCAATTGCAAAAAGTTTTCAATTCTGGGACTAATTCCTTCCCTATCTTCCCTCTTCAGGGGATACTGTTTAATTCTAACTGGTTGTCTTCCTTCCTTGAGTTTGATTATTATTGGAAGTGCATTTTTTGCTCTCCCTAGTATATTGCAGGCCCACACTCCAGGAAATACTTGATTCATTATTTCTTCACTAATTTCCCCCTCCATTTGGACAGCTGTCAACATTAAACTCAATACCTCTATGTACTGTTCATCATTTACCTCCAGAATAACCTCTCCATTTTTAAATTTAGTAGTTACTTGGAATTGTTCTAACAAGTCTCTCCCCAAAAGGTGTCTCAGGGAGCTGGGCAGATAAAGGAATTTATGAATGCCCCATTGCTTTCCAAGCTTATACTTTAATGGCTTGCAAAAATATGCTTTTTCAGGTTGACCAGTTGCTCCTATTACTGTAACATAATCCTTCCCCACAGGTGCTAAAGTCTTATTCAAGGCTGAATATGTTGCCCATGTGTCAACCAGAAATTCCACCTCTTTCCCTTTTTTCCCCCAGTTTCAATTTTATAACCAGTGGATCTTCTGGGGTGAGATCTACTGGTCCTCTTCAATCTTCTTTCACATATGCAATGTGAAAAATATTCAAATAATTTTCCCATTCTCCCAGTCTCCCTTTTCCTGAAAGCCACCCCATTTCCACTCTGGGCATTGATTTTCTAGTCACCATATTTCTTACAGATCACACACTGGTCTCTGCTCAGGTCTCAGGCCTTGTCTATGTGATCCCTGTTCACGCTTTCCTCTCTCTCCCTCACTTAAAACAGCTACAAACTAAATCATTCCTTGTTTAAATCCTTCTTCCTGGTTATTAAAGACCCTCCATGCCTCATCCAACAAAGTTTCTAAGTTCCTCCCATCTGCCCCCCGAAGCTTTTGGAGTTTACTTCTTATGTCACCTGTAGACTGCCCCAGGAATAAATTAACTAACTGCTGTATCCCTACTTCAGACCCAGGGTCCAGTGATGTGTGACGATGCATGGCATCTCTTAATTTTTCAAGGAATTTGGATGGCGACTCAGAGGGTCCCTGCTTGATTGCAAATAAGGCTGACCAATTTATAGTTTTGGGGATGGCTCTTTCCATCCCCTTTGCAATCCACTCCTGATACATTTCCAGTTTTTCCAATTCTGTTAATCTGTTTGGATCCCACTGTGGGTTTTGGAGTGGGAAATAATCTTTCACATCCAGTTGTTGGGTTTTATAATAATCTTCTGCCAGATCCCCTGCCGTTTTTATAATTAATTGTTTTTCTGTCTCGGTCAGTGCATCCAATAATAATTGCATGTCACTCCAGTCTGGATTGTGTTGTTTTATTATATATTGCAGACATTTAGCTGTGTTAACTGGATCATTGTGGTAATTTTTAACAACTTTTTCCCATGCCTCCAAATCGATTGTGGAAAAGGGAACTTTAACCAATACCACTCCTCCCTCTGGTGCCACTGCCTCATGCAGAGGTGCCTGTAATATGTGTGTCTGTTGTCTAGTCCGGTGTGCAATCGGAGGGGTGTCTACATCCCCTGACTCCACATCCTCATCCCTTTCTGGTCTTATGTGGGGAGGCTTAAGCAGATCGTCTGCCAGATCTTGTTCTTGGGCCACAGTCTGGTAAACCTTATCTGATTTTGTGCATCTTTGCCCTATGCTACACACTGAACAACACCGCTTAAGCTTTCCCCTCTTAGTCTTATTTTCCTTCTCCAGGGCCAATGCCAGAGGGTCAGAGGGAGCCCTGATCCCACAGTCCCTCTGCCATTTGGGGTGATTACAAAGGGAGAAAAACATATCAGCACATGATACCTTTGTCCACTTCCCTTCCCTCCTGAGAAAGAGCATGAGTTGCAATAGATTGTTGTAGTCCAAAGTCCCACTAGGTGGCCACTTCGCTCCCTCATCCAATTTATATAGTGGCCACCAGTCCTTACAGAACCTGATTAAATCCCTCTTGTTCTCAGTTCCCCCACAATATCCAGCAATATTTTTCCAATGTGCAAGAATACAACCTAGCGGACTCACTTTAGGGATTTCTTTACTTTGTCCAGTGCCCCTTATATCGTCCTTCTTGTCCTGTCCCGTTTCCATCCAAAATTTTCCTCACACAATTTCACTGTCTCTTCCCAATATTCTTCTCACACACAATTCCAATTTGTGGGCACCCAATGTGATTTTCCACACACAAACCTCAGCATTTTCACTTGGCACGTGGAGCATATGCCCTGATGGTTATTAAAGCAACAATACCAGCATCTACCCACGGTTAAAACAAATATTAACCATTTCACACTCAAGCACAACACTCCTCATTTACACTAGGGCTTGCCCCACATTGACTCCAGTCACTTCGCTTTTCTCTGGCCACCTCAGTCACCCGAGGTCAGAGCTCCACACTCACTCCGCACCTCTGGTGCGTCTCACTCGCTCATTCACACACCAAACACACTCAGTGACTCAACGTGTCTGGATTTAGCATTCACACAAAACAAGGGTTCTCTCGACTCACCCCCAGAGTCACTAGCGGGCTGCTCTATCATCTCAGTGAGAACCCCTCAGTCAGCTGTGCTATCGGCCAGGATCAATCCCTTTCCCTCTGTCTCCGGCCCCTCCTGGCCGGGTGCTTGCAGGCCCACTGGGACTGTGCTGTGCATCAGACATCCCTATATGGCTTATCAGCAGCCCCTTCCTTGATATTTAATTCATATCTTTATCCGCAAGGCCAGCAGGTTGTTGTCTGTCCCTGCGGTGAGTGATCTGAGGTTGGGGATCCCTCCCAGGAAGGTCCTGGGGGCACGCCAGGGAATCTTCTCCTCAGCCGCTCCCAGGGCCAGACAGAGATCCTCCTGCCTGGCTCACCAAAATGATATGCGGATAGAAAGAACTCTATAACTCACGGAGTAGTTATAAGAGGAGGTATGAACTTACTCAGCACTGAGCTGCATGGGGGATATCTCCTCCAAAGGCATGCACACCTTGCAGACTTGTTTCTCCCTTTTTATTCTCTATAAACTAAGGTTACACAGTACGCCTAATACATATTCATTTTCTCCTCGCTTCCTATTAAAATTAGTTCCATGCCTACTTGCAGCTGCGCACTGCTCCTTGTTGGTCACTCTGGTGGTCTTCTGGGGGTCTTTGGGGCTGAAGTCAGCAATTTTCCTTCAGCTGAACTTTTCACCTTGTCTTCTTGCACATGCTGCCTTCAGTTCTTTTGAACCCCCCCTCTTTCCATTTCTTCTGGCTTAGGGGTCCAAAAGAATCCAAGGAACCCCTCATCCTATGGCGCATTTGTGCTTGCATCCTGTTTATGTATTCCAGCTCTTTATCTCATCCCATAGTCTTTATTCTCTTCCTGCTATTATGGGAGCAGTCAGCATTTCACACAGGTTTTGGAGCCCCTTCTTTTACACAAGACAATTTTATAAATAATGCCTGGTTCTTAATTTCTCTGTTTTAACTCAAGTGATGTTGAAGGGACATGTGGGTCACTGAGCTGATACTAGGTTCCCAGAATATGTATCCAGTTGAAAGGAATGAGAGAGATTTCTCTTTGCAAACAAACTTTGGGTAAAGCTAGGTACTGAGAGATGGAAGAAGCAATGCGTGGAACCATCAGATCCATAGGATAAGAAAATGGTGGGGGGAGGGGTATACATTAAAAGGGGTTCTTTATTAGGCGATTTGGGAAGCCTGTACCTCTCAAATACCTCCACCAATGGGTAAAGAGAGTGGGAAATGCAGCTGGGAAATTAGGAAAAAAAGGAGGCTGCATCCTCTAAAAATTTGAGATACCCCAGAAGAATGCCCCATGGCCTTTTCCTTTATTCAAATAAAGTAACAAGACTCCTCTGTCTTTATTTTGGATATAAACCTCTGGTGTTTGTGGGCTAATTTTCCTGGCAGAAGTGCCTCATGCGTCACTGAGGGGAGGCTGATGCCCTGTGTGTTGCTGAGGTGTCATGAAGGTGCCCTGCATGCCACTCTGGGGCCATGAGGGTCACTGAGGGTGGCAGGTGCTCAGGATTCCACTGAGGTGACATGGAGGTCACTGAGCAGAGGCAGGTGTCTGTTGAGTCCCTCAGGGGATGTCGGGGCCACTGAGGGAACGTGGGCCTCATTTGAGGGGGAGTCGGGCATGCCGGGTGTGGCTGAGCACACCTGCTGGTCGCTGAAGGTACCCGAGGGCCTCTGAGGGGACGTGGGCGCTCCCTGAGGGACCCGGGAGGGGCGGGCGCGTCCCCACTGCGCAGCCGCCGCCGCCGCCGCCGCTCCCGGCCGCAGGGGGCGTTTCCCGCCCAGGCGCGGGCGGCCCCGGCCCGCCGGTCCCCTCAGCCACGGGGCGGGAACTCGAACCCGCTGTGTCCGCCCCTCCGGGCGAGGCACTGGGCGGCCTTCCATAAGCGGTGTGGGAGGTGCCCTGGGGCAGCCCAGCGCTGATACACGTCGAGGAGAATGGGGCAGGATTGTCTCAGGACTAGGGAGTGTTTCAGTTTGTGAGGGGTAAACCTGGAGTGGCTCAGAGGGAGAGAACTTCATAGCAGAGGAATGCTGGCATTATCTGGTGTCACCTGTAGGGCACAGAATGAACATTTGGGGGTTAAAGTTGAGGTAGTCACTGGGCTGAGAGAATTATGAAATCGGAAGTAATCACTGGAGTACATGTAGTGGACATTTGGCAGATAATTAGAGGTGACCTCGAAGAGACAAAATTACATTTGAGGAAAAGTCTGAGGTAATAGCTAGAGAGCACATTGAGATAATTTTATGACAAAATCTGAGATAAATTTTAGGAGAAAGAAAGAAGGAACGTTTTGGGAGTAAAATATCAGGTTATCTGACTTCCCACTACCTTGTGCCATACTCCAGCAGGAGGGCCTTGCCCTCCCTGTCCCCAGCCAGCCCAGCCTGCGCACCTCGGGGTGTCCCCACCATCCTGGTACGGCCCAGCCTTGATGGCTTCTGCCGCAGGTCCGGGAGACGCTTTAGGGAAGCATCAGATTTGCTGGGCGTCAGGAACAAGGCAGCTGTCCGGGGGCTGCTTATGGCCTCTGACACCCAGTTCCTCAGGGCTTCCTATTGCCCCAGCTCCTCAAGAGCTTCCTGTCCCCTTGGAGCCTCCAGCCTCCACACGTCCCCCTCGTGCCTTCCCACAGCCTTGTCCTGTCATGGCCACTGCAGTCCCTCATCCCTTCATGGCTTCCAACCACCCCATCCCCTCAGAGTCTCCCCTGGCGTGGCCCGGCAGCAGCGCCACAGCCCCACAGGAGCTCCAGAGGAGCTGGATCAAGAGGCACCTGGGAGCCCTCAGCAACCCAGCCAGCACCACATGGGCACGAGGACACAGATGGCACTTCCTGGCTGGGACAGGGCTTGTGTCTTCAGCAAAACCACCACAGGCCAAGAGCTTCTGACCATTATCCCTGCACCACTGCACGCCTGGGCAGCTTGCTGAGCACGACCACAATTTTCTCCCTCTTCCCCTATGCTCTATGCACCATGGGCAGCAAAAGAAAGGGAGTCTATTATAACATATCCTATATTTATATACTAAAGAAAAACAAAAAGAAATGAACAATCTTGAAGAAAAGGAAAATCTTCACCTGCTCATGTGGCCCCAGCAGACAGAGCCTGCCAGATGAACTCTCTGCAGAGCTCCAGCAGCACAGCCAGCCGAGGCCCGACAGACAAGGCCATGACCTCCATGCCCTGCGGAGCTGGCATGGCTCACAGCCTCTGGAACGTGGAGATTGGAGTGGATTGCCACTGAAAGTACTAAAGAATGTTTTGAATGGGCAGTCTGAATGTTCTTGGATTGAATGGTTATTGAGTATCTCAACAGAAAGCCCAGCTGGAACAGCAACAAGTGACCTACCTCAAATATGAGGCCTCCGTAGGACAGCAGTCCTTGGGAACTGCCCAGAAGAAAGCAATTTTCCAGACACATCAACTACAAACCGTAAGAGAACTCTGTATTTTCCTTGGAATGACAGGTTGGTGCCAGCTGTGGGTACACAGCTATGGATTGATCGAGAAACCTTTATATGAATTGGTGAAAATCTCTGAAAATGCCGTGATATGGAACCCCAAAGCAAACAGGGCCTTTGAAAAATGGAAGCGTGAACTCATTAGGGTCCCTGCTTTGGGGCTGCGTGAAGGAAGGAATTTTGGTTATTCTCCCATGAGAGACAGGGAATAGCTTTAGTGGTTCTGGCACAACACCTGGGTCCTTACAAAAGGGCAGTAGCCTATTTATCTAAACTTGATACTGTGGCCAAAGGCTGGCCTGCCTGCCTTAGGGCAGCAGCAGCAGTGATCACAAACACTGAAGAAGCAAAGAAGTTTACACTAGGGCAAAAGATGATTGTCTTAGTGTCACACACAGTGCCACCTGTGTTAGATCAGAAAGGGAACCATTGGTTGTCTTCCTCGAGGTTCCAAAAGTACCAAGCAGTCCTGGCCAAATCTGATGATACTGAAATTCAAGTGACCAATATTATTAACCCTGCCTCTTTTCTGCAAGGAAGGTCTGAAGCTGAACCTGTAGTACCTGACTGCCTAGAGACCATCAAAGCTGTGTATTCCAGCTGCCCAGATCTAAAGGAGGAGCCGCTCCCAGGTGCCATGAACTGGTTCACTGATGGCAGCAGTTTTGTGAGACAGGGAGTGCAAAGGGTGAGCTACACTGTGACTACAGTCTTGGAGGTAATCGAGTCAAAGCCGTGAGCAGCAGGACCCTCAGCACAAAAGGCTGAGCTAATAGCCCTCTGTCCTGGGGTGACTTTTTGATGCTTGTATCCCCAGGCGTCTGTTCTGTTGACGCTGGATATTAATTTCTGCACGTTTAAGACTGGTTCTGAGAGCAAAGAGAGGAAAAAAGGAAGCATGCAGTTTGTTTTCAGAAACTGCCCTCACTCCCCTGCATCCTGCTCCTGGACTGTGTTGTCTGCAGTATGGATGCACAGTGAGACAGAGGTCTCCTTTGCTTTTAGTTAGTTTTTTAGCTAGCTGAGGCAGAGAAGCCCCTTGGACTGTGGCTTTTCTTTTCCTTGGAATGGTTTAAACCTGCTCTGAACTGAAAACGCAGAGAAATACCAGGAGCTCATGCCTGTGGCCCACCAGGGCCTGGGACTCTGCACTCCAGCACCAGAGGGACTGATAAGAGTCTGAGTGAGCCGAGTTACACTCCACAAAAAGGACTTTCTGAATTTACCATCTCTTCAAAACTGTGAAAAGTTTTATTGTTTAATATTATTCATTTTTTATACTTGTGAATACTTGGCTGCTAAATAAACATTTTGTCCATTTTTCTCCAAAGAAATCTTTTCCCAAACCAATTGGGGGAGGGGCCCGCTTGAATTTGCTATGGAAGGACTATGGAAGAACAGACTCACTAAGAGAACACCCAATAGCCCACTGGTGTGATGCAGCACTAGGATTCACAGTTTTGTTAGGGCGTTGCTCCCAATTTTAAGAATTGCACAACTGGAAAAGGCAATTTCAAACATCTCAGCCAAAATAGGATTGCTAACTCAACAGCAGATGCCTTACTGTGACAGATTGGCATTTAAGAAAACAAAGAGAAACACCTAAAGAAGTTAAAACTGCTGGAGGCTGCTGGGAGTTTTTCTCCTGGTCAATAACTGGCCATTTCTGAGAATTGTCAGCAGTTTTGACCATTGAAAAGTGAGATCAACCTGTGAACACCACCTTAAGACCTAAGCCTGGGAATTTCTTTGTCTCTTTGTTTCCTGGCTGTGAAAGGTAACAGAGCTCCAGCTGGTTTCCCGTTCCCCTGCCCAGCCCATGCGGCCCGGGCAGGGGCTGGGCTGGGCCTGCCGCGGCTCCCGGTCGGGAGATGGGGCCTGCGGGGCTTCTCCCCGGGCTCTGGCCGGGCCAGGCCAGTCCCTGGCTCAGCTGCAGTTTTTGCTGTTGCTGAGTTTCATCAGAGACTGCCCAGTAAGGAGAGAGAAAGCCATTGACTTGCAGTGGGCTGAGACAGTGACTACACTTTCCAGAGCAACCATGAAAAAATCTTCCATAGCAGACAGGTCCAGCGGCTGCTCTGGCAGAGATCACAGAACCATCCACAAGGCCTGGGCAAGATTTTAACTCTTTCACTACCCAGCTGAGACTTGCAGATTAATCCTTTTTTTTCCAGAGAGAGAGAGGAAAAGAGAGAGTGATCAACAGGTAAAGAGACAACATAAACTATCAAAGACAGTGAAGAAAGGAATTAAGCTTCAGCTGGGGAGAGAAATAAAGAGATGCTTTAATAAGCTGAAATATTCTTTTGCTAAAACTATAGAGATGGACAATAATGTTCTGAAAAACTCCTTTAATTCATGAAAGAGTATTTTGGGGGGACTAGAGTATTTCAAAGTGTGAATTTCAGCAAATGGTGAAGCAGTTGTGATCTTATGTGATGCTGGAACAAAAATGGAGAAGTGAGAGTTGTTGAAAATTTGTGGCCTTAGGAGGCAAAGAGAAAACTTCTGTTTCCAGAGATACAGAGACAGATGAAGAGAACTTTTGCCTTTGAATAACTCATCCTTAAAATGACACGCCTTGACACATGACCTATAACTCACCTCAGAGTGATGTCAAAAATGTGAGGAGAGAAGTGATGACAGAGTTTTCCAGGTGGCTGGCATCAGAGCAATAGAAAACCATAGGAAAATGGTTTTCTTGTGAAAAACTCCATAGATTAGCAGAAGAGAAGTTCTTTTTCTCTACAAAGACTGATGAAGAGACTATAGCAAAGTTGGGACTGTTTTAACCATCAAAGTTTTTTGTCTCTGTGTTGTCATGTGAACGAGAGAATGGTTGAGTAGTGGGGAAAAAGGAGCTCTGGAAGTTTTATTCTGGTGTTCTTATTCTTGTAGTTTTGTTAATAAATTTTGTTTATTCCTTTAAAGTTTTAAGCCTGTTTTGCTCTTCTTCTAATCCATATCTCACAGCAAGAAATGAATAAGTTTTCTAGTGATTTTTTTAGCTAATGCTTTAAAACCACAACACTTACTAAGACTACAAAATGAAATAAACTCACTAAAAGAAGCAGTCTTTCAAAACCACATGGTGTTAGAGATGATAAAATCCCAAATGGGAAGAGTTTGTATTCTAATTAATACCAGTTGTTGCACTTGGATAGATCAGTCAGGGCAAAGAGCAATGGATATCCATACCGTTTGGCAACGTGCAAAGGTGCTCCCTGAAGTAACCAAAGACGATACGTCTTGGAGTAAACATTTGTGGGAAACTCTAACATCTTGGCTACCTTATATGAATTGGCTAACACAACTGTTTGTAGGAATTTTAGGAATTGGAATACTAATCTTAGGAACCTGCATGATGAGCCAGAGTTTCATATGGTATTGTAACCAAACTGTCACCACGTATCACAAAGGGAAGCAAATTAAAATGACATTCAGGATCAAAACAGGTAAATATTTTGTGACCACAACAAGCCTATAGCTGCAAAAGAATTTGCAAAGGATAAAAGAAAGGGCAGATTTGTTGCAAAGGCAGTGAGATAATGTTTGAGCTACACAAAAAGCTGGAGCTGTGCAGTAAATAGTTGTGTTGTAACAGGGTATGTAAATGAAGCACTTTTTAGAAATCAGCAAATTTAGCAGAACAAGTGAACTGCAAAAACTAACCACTGACTATGTGAGCAGACAATCTTATAGAGCATGCCTTGGAAGCAGGGGTGAAAAGTTCAAGCCTGAGGAAGACTTATGAGCCATCATCCAAACCAACCACCAGGAGGCTGAGGACCATCTCGTGCAGAAACCGCACATGTGCTACAAGGGCTTACATAACCACGTGATTGGAAAATACGCTGCAATATGAAGGTTAGGAAAGTATAATGTGCACATTAACTAAAAAAATGTATAAAAGGTAGTACGGTGTGAAGAATGGATGAATGAGTGAAGCAACGCCCCTAAATCTCGGAATCGAATAAACAAATACCTGCTCCATAGGTCTTATATTAAGGAGTACGGTTTTCTTGCCTAGTTTCTGGGCAGCAGCACCATAATCAGAGACACAGAACAGCTTCTCTGCCCAGAGTTATGCCAATAGTCTGCATTTCCCCATGGGTCTGCCTTGAGGTTCACTGGGGACCTCCCTGTTTGTAGCCGTCCATTCCCGTGCTCAGCAGGGATGCAGTTGTGTTTGGACATGAGCTGCCACAGCCAGACACGCAGCAAGAGGAATGTAGAATATCAGAGGCTGTGTAGATCCAATTTTTTTTCCAGGATGCAAGAAGTAAAAGCAGAAGGAAACTTGGGAGAACCTCAGTACAACTGAATTGTCCAGGGAAACTCAGAAACTGATGGTGTTCTGGTGCTACTGCTAATCCCTTCTAGGGAAAAAAAAATTATTCCAGGAAGGGGCATCGTCATGGGATAGATAGCAAGAGTTGATCGAGGAAGCCCCTGCAGGATGGAGCTCAGCCCCCAATGCACATGGGCTTTACCTGCCCTTTGGCACGGAAGCCCCCCAAGGGCACAGGTCTCTGGGGCAGGAGACGGGCACCAGTACTGCCAGGGCTCGTTTGGGAGGGCAGCAGGTCTGCCTCGGCTGGGACACTGCCACACCTGCTGATTTCAGTGCTGCCAGGCCCCAGGACTCAGAGCCGCATTCGTGCCCTGGCCCACACGTTCCTTGTCTGTGTCACACCCTGTGCAGGTTTAGGATGGCCACCAGCCGGGCCGTGTCCCAAGGAGGCCGTGCCAGCTTCTGTGCAAGGCCCCGTGCCCTTCCTGCTGCGGCTGCGTTGGCAGCCCTGGGGACTCCTTCTGCTGCCCTGAGCCTGCAGAGCAGGGCAGCGTTTGCTGATGGTTTGAGGTGTTCCTAAAGGTCTCGTCATGCTGTCTTAGACACTTTGGGTAAGGGATTCCTTCCAACCTGGGTCACTCTAGGGGGGATGGGGGAGGAACCCAGAAGGTGGCAGCGTGTGCAAAAGCCGTTAGGGACACGGTGCAGCCTGGTAACGGTGGAATGAAACGGTGGAACGGACAAGAGCTGGTGGTGACAAGACGACACCAGAGTGCCTGGTGCATGCTACGGGACAGGACGCGCCAGAGCTGTGCTGTGAGGAGCCCCGCACAGCGCACTCGTTTGTGTCAGACCTGGAGCTTCTCTGAGCCGTCATTCCTGCAGGTGACCTCGAGGCCAGACCACAGGACGTGCTGACCTGTGGCCTTGCCGAGGCTTCTTTTCTTAAGGTGCCCTTGAGGGCAGACTGTGGGACCTGGTGACCCGGAGCTTTTCCGAGGCATTGCCCATCCCTGCAGTCACTGCCCTTGAGACCAGAGCACAATCCTTGTCGAGAAGCCTCCTGTCCTTGTGGCAGGAGCACTCAAGACCCGAGTGCAGGACTTACTGTCCTGAAGTCTTGCCAGGACTTGAGTCTTGCAGGTGCCTTCCAGGCACAACTGCAGGACTTGCTGCCTCGGAGCTTTTCTGAGGCATCTGTCCTGCAAGTACCATAAATCCAGGCACTGCCATGGAGCAGCGACCCCCAAGAGTTCCCAAGCTGGCCTGGGTGGAGGAGGAGGAGGAAGAAGAAGGCCCTGGAGCTGTGCCAGAAGTAGAGACCGAAGAGGTGCAGGAGTTCCAGCCGCTGGAGGAGGGTGAGTTGCAGAGCTGGGCCTTAGGGCTAGTGCCTGTTGCCAGCTTGGCCGCATCCCACTGCATGCCATGCCATCCCCTGGTGCTGTTCCGATGGAAAGGATGGGAGAGTGTTGGAGAAGATCTGGAGCAGCGACCCCCGAGAGTGCCCAAGCTGGCCTGGGTGGAGGAGGAGGAGCAAGAGGAAAAAGAGGAAGAAGGTCATGGAGCTGCCCCAGAAGTGGAGACTGAAGAGGTGCAGGAGTTCCAGCCACTGGAGGAGGGTGAGTTGCATAGCTGGGACAAAAGGCTGGTGGCCCCATCCCAACCCATTGCATCCCATTGCATTCCATCTCATCCCATCCTACCCTATCCTGTGGAGACACACCCAGGGACAGGACACAAGAGGGGCTGGGGCTGCCCCTTCAGCAGAGGCTGTGCTCCATCCCCTGGGGCATCTCAGGGCTGTCCCTGCCTGGGGATCGCAGGGCTGGGCAGCGTTCTCCAGCCTCTCCTGCAGCCCTTCAGCTCTGGCTGCTCTCTCTCTTTGCCAGATGCAGCCATGGACCAGACACAAGAGCAGGACCTTGCCTGTGGCCTCTTCCACAGAACAGCACAGGTACCTGCAGCCATCCCCAGCTGGGCTGGGCCTGCTGGCACTGCTCAGCCCAGCACCATGCTTGGAACACTCCATGCAATATTCCTCTCTTCCCACCCTTCCTTCTCCTACCCAACATGCAAATTCATCAAGCACATTTGGCAGGAAGAGACCAGCGTCATGGGCACTGGGTCCATGGAAGATGGTGACGTCTACACCAGCGACACCAGTGCTGCCATGCTGGAATTCATTTTGGAGGAGGGTGTTTCCATTCCAGAGCAAGTAAGCAGCCTGTGGCCAGGGTGTGATTCTCCAGGGATCACTTGGCCTCCCAAGCCACGCCTGCTGATCACTCTAAGCCTTTGAGGCCATTGCAGCGTGGTGACAAGGGAAGCACTTCTCTGGAGAAGCTGGGGACATTCCTGACTCCCTCTGGCAGCTTTCCAAGTCTCCCCTTGTGCCTTCTCCAGGTGCCTGCCGTGGTGAGGTACATCCACCAGTGGCTCATGGCCAATGAGTCTGCTGACTCCAGGCTGGGCAGGACCCTGCTGGATCTGACCGAGGCACAGCCCACTGACGTGGTCATTGCTCTCCTGCGTGTGGCCCCAACGTGTGACAGGTACGGGGCCCACGTGCCCAGAGGGCTCAGGGCTCCCCAGCCCATCACCCTGCACAGCCTGGCCCAGGTGTCTGACCAACAGAGAGTTCCAGGGTCCTGTCTACCTGGGACCTTTCCCAGCCCTGCTACATCGGCCCCCGAGCCTGCTGCCATGCCATGCCCCTTCAGGGCCCAGCAGGGCAGGGTTGTCTGGGTGCTGCTGCCGGCGAGGGGCAGCGGGCAGAGGCAGAGCTGGCAGCCAGCTCAGCTCCCCCTGCCACTGCTGCCCAGGCCACGGGGATGTGTCTGAGACCCCCGTGAGACAGAGCTGTCACCCCACAGAGCTGCAATGACCATGTGGAAGACCATCATGTGCTCGAGCAGGACTGTGGAGCCAGTAGTACAGATACTCCTCGATGTGCTGAGAACCTGGCCAGAGCACAGCACGTGCACCTCCGATGGGGACAACACGGGTGTCTTTGCCCTGGCTGTGAGTTTCTGGAACTGGCCTTTGCTCACCCCATGGCCGACTGCCTCTTCAGCAGCTCTGTTTCCTCCTTCCCCCACTGCATCTCCCTGCCTCAGGCACTGGGCTGAAACCTGGCCTAGGGGCAGCTTCAGGGGCACCAGGCGTGGAGCTCCCAAAGGCTTTCCCCTGGCCTTGCCCTGCCACGCTCAGGTCCTGCCACACAGATACCTTGGCACTGAGCACTATCCCTGGGTGCTTTGTCCTCTGCAGGCAACAGTGGTGATGTGGAAGTTCCTTCAGGTGCCCTGTGTCCCACGGGTAGTGAATGTGTATTTCCCCCGCCTCTTTGTGCATCTACTCTTCCAAGTGTTCTTCAGCACTTTGGATATATCAGAGGATCTCAATGCCTTCTGGAAGGGATGCCAGGAGCAACACAGCCTTGCCATCAGCCCCAGCAGGTGCTCCATCCCAGTCCTTCTGTCCCTGCCATGTCCCCAGGGCAGGAGCCAGTGCTCCCAGCATGACCTGGGCTTTGCTGTGCACACAGGTTTGCAGTGCGGGCCCTGAAGTCCCTGCTCTGCCAAATGCGCTGTAATGAAGTGGTGTTCTCAATGGAACGCAAGCGTGGCTGGGACACTCTGCTCTGCGCCGACACCCACCACTATGCCGTGGGTCTGTTGGCCAGGTGAGACCCCCTTCTCCCCATTGCCTCTGGCATTTGTGCCCCGTGCCCAGGTTGCCCTGTGTCCACCGTCCCCATTGTTGCAGGCCATAGGGCCTCATCACCAAGGGATGGCCAAGGAGACTGGAAAAGGCTGGGAGATGAAGGTTCCCATGAGCAGCTCAGATCCCCTTGCAGGATCATGGTGAAAGACTAGGACTTTTCAGTCATTCCTGGGAGAGGTTTGTCTCAGACTTACAGTCTTGGTTACTTTTTCACCTGCCAGGGAGATGTCCTGTGTCTCCAGGCACTTCTGTTCCCGGATTGCTCGCTACCTGCTCCGGCTACTCAGCACACAGGAGGCACGCTGGGATCTGCCTGCCCTGGCATTCCTTGTGGAGGTGAGCCCCATGGCCAGAACTGCCTCCCTGCAGAGCTGTCTCCCACCTCTCGGCCCTCTCATAGCTGCAGCTGCCTGGGACGGTGCCCATGCCCTGGGCTGCCGCCTGGGCCCAGCCCTGTGTGGTTCCATGCTCCTGCCGGCTGGCTCCCCTGTCACTGTCCTGTGCCTTTCAGGTCCTGGACTACCTGGACTTGAGTGAACGTGCTGCTGACAGACTCCTGGAAATCCTCTCAAGGCACCTGAGTAGCGAGTGCAGGGACAAGCGTCATCTAGTGCTCAGAGCCCTTTTCAAGCTCGGTGACGATCCCTCGATGGTGAGAAGTGGGCAGTGGCAAAAGCTGGGGAATGCAGTCACTTGGGCTCGGCTGGGCTTCGGGCAAAAAGGCAGCTGCTGCCAGCTCTCCTGCCTCCCGCTTCAGCTGCCTGAGTGCTTTGGGACAGGCCTTTGGCCTCTCGGCCCTGTGGCAGCAGGGTGGCGTTTCATAGACTTGTCTTCCACACAGAATGAAAAGATGTGGAGCCTGACTGAAAGGCTTGTGGAGCTCCTGCGGGACGCAGACAGAGAAATAGTTCGGATGACAATCATGATACTCAGTTTCATAGTCTTGGACAAGGAGATGCTGATACCCAGCCCCATCGCCCTGCAGCTGGCTGAGGTGCTGCCACCACTCTTTGACCACGTAAGGCTCTGTGCCCCCAGCCGAGGCCACTGGCTGCTGCCTGGACACTTGATGCCCTGGAGATTCGCAGGCCTGTGCTCTGCTGAGCCCCGTGCCGACAGGGCTGAGGTTTTTTTCTCTCCCTTTCATATAGGATAATAGCCAGGTGCAGCTAGTGTCCATCTTGCTCTTCCAAACATTGGTGATTGTTTTAGTTGAAATGGAAAAAGAGGCCCTGGAGACACAAATGTGCCAGAGCCTGCTGCCACTCTTCTTCCACTGCCATGATGAGAACCAGCGTGTAGCACAGGTGAGGACTCCCGGGCGGCTGCTGTCACCCGGGGAGGGGGCTCGGCTGCCTCCTGCAGGCCTGGCACCTTGCTGGCTGCAGCCTCCTGCAGGCCTTGGCACACGAATGCGGCTCCTGTGCCCTGGCTTGTGGGGCCATCTGCGGGTCTCTGCTGCTCTCCAGGCTTCTCAGAGAGCACTGCTCAGCATGGCCAAATTCTTGAAGAGGAGGGACCTTCCAAATCCTGTGAAGAAAGAGAAACTGTGGAAGTTCGCTGAGGTCCTGGTAAGGACGGCCTGGAAGGCCCAGCCTCAGCCTGGAGAAGCCCCCTGGCCCCGGCGCTCGGTGTATGGGGCTGGCAGCTGGGCCCCGGCCCAGTGCCGCAGCCGGGGCCTCACGGCTTCTTCTCCAGGCTCCTGTGGCCCCGAGACAGGTGCCAATGGAGCCCCGAGTCACTGGGGCTGCGGGGCGGGCCGGCACCGCGCCTCCCCGGGCAGCAGCCGGCCCTCTGACCCCTCCAGAGCCCGGCGCCAGCGGCTGCTGCCCGGTGCCTCAGGGCTGGGCGGGCACGGGAGGTCGGGGCTGGCCGCAGGCAGCGCCCGGCCGAGGGGCAGAGCCCGCGCCAACCCTTCCCTCCTGCCGCTCTCTCCAGCTGGCAGAGGACGAGAGCCGAGCGGCCGAGCACCTGCACCAGGCCCTGCGGTACTTGCAGCACCCACAGGAGCCCCTGCGAGCAGCGGCCGTCAGGTTCATCGGTGAGCCACGAACCCGGAATCCCTCCCTGCCGCAGCTCGGCCCCGGCCCCGGCTGCTGCCGCGGCAGCGGCACCCGGGCCGGGCGCCCTGGAGCCCCGGCTGCCCTCAGGACTGCTGCCGGCCTCTGGCAGCCGTGCCCTTGGGCTGAGTCAGGATGAGGCAAGGGCTGGGGCGGAGCCCTGCCGGGGCAGGAGGGCGTGTGGCCCCAGGGCTGGCAGCGCCGCTGGCAGGGAGCTGTGCCGCCGGGGCCCTGACAGGCTCTGTGTTCCCAGGGATTGCCGGGCGGCTCCTGATGGGGCAGAAGGAAGAGCTGCAGATCTACCAATGTGAGTGAGGGCAGCGGGCTGTCAGCGGGGCTGGCAGGGGGAGCTGCAATCCCTGGCCTGGCTGCGGAGGGCTCTGCTCAACGTGCGGATGAGGGGCAGCGTGGGCAAAGCCCATGGAGATTTCAGGGGCACGTGGGGCATTCGTGGTCGCAGCTTTGGGCTGATCCCCTCGGTCCCTGCTCCTTCTTGGCCATGGCAAGAGCTGGCTGGGATGCCTCTGGCAGGGGGCTGTCCGGGGGCCCTTGCAGGTCTGGGATCTGTTTGTCTCTCTTCCAGCCCTTGAAGACACGATGGATGACAGCAGCCTGGAGGTCGGAAGCCTGGCAGTTCAGACGTTGTTCCTGCTGAGGGCAAGGGCCCCTGCTCCGATCTCCACATTCCAGAGGCTGCGAGATCAGCTCCGCAGGGCATGGAGGTCACGGCCTCGTCTATCGGGCCTCAGCTGGCTGTGCTGCTGGAGGTCTGCAGAGAGCTGATCTGGCAGGCTCTGTCTGCTGGAGCCACCTGAGCCAGCAGAGCTTTTTTTTCTTCAACATTGTTCTTTTCTTGTTTTTGTTTTTCTTTAGTATATAAATATAGGATATGTTGTATTAGACAGACTCCCAGGAGCTTTCCTTTGCTGCCCATGGTGTACAGGGTATAGCAGAAGAGGGGGAAAAAGGGCTTGTGCTCGGCAATCTGCCCAGGCGTGCAGTGGTGCGGGGAAAATGGCCTGAAGCCCTTGGCTTTTGGCAGTTTTGCTGAAGGGACAAGCCCTGTCCCAGCCAGGAAGCGCCATCTGTGTCCTCGTACTCCTGTGGTGCTGGCTGGTTTGCTGAGGGCTCTGTCATGATCTGCTAACACAGGTGGACCTCGTGAGAGATTCTATTGATCTCACAGTGCAAAAGGACACAAAGGTATTTTACTTTAAATCACAGCAATGGTTCACTGCTGCGGTGGGGTGGATGTCAGGGCTGCCGCGACCTTTTTGGAAAAGCATCCTGAGAAGGACGGCTCTTAGTGGAACAGGCATGTCTCTCTCCTGGCCTGACAAGTGATGACCGGCTAAGCAGCAGCTCCTTACCAGGCAATGCAGGGAGAAAAAGGACTAGAGCTCTGGCCAGCAGTTACCACAGAGAAATCAGCCTTTATTAGTGCAGGGCCCTCTGCAAAGGGCGCTAGCACAGAAGCTCCACTCAACTTGGGGAAAAAAAAAAAAACCAAAAAAAACAAACAAACAACAACAACAACAAAAAAACACAACCCCAGGGTTTATATAGGGAAGGGGAGGGGCGGGGGAAACTTGGATACAAGTAGCAGGGTGGAATGGCAGGGAAGAACACCAATGGGGTACAACAGTTTAACATGTAACACCACAGGGTTTCTGGGAGAGACACTTTTCTCACTGGGAGGGCAAAGTGCCTGGCCTATGATGAAGATCTGCAGGGGATCACCAGCACTCCTCTGTCAGCCGATTCCTCGGCCCCCACAGTGCTCTTTTATTTTAGTGCCAACAACAGGAGTTATAGCTGCTATGGTTTTTTGAAGGAGAATTGTTGTAGGTTTCAGTGATTCTGGAAGGTCTCAAAGGGGTCATCATTTCACAGGTAATTGCATTGGTGATTCATAACCAGTTGTTAATTTTCTGGCATGTATCATTTGCAATCTTTGTGCATGTCTTCCAGTAGTTGGTCAGGGGTACCAACTATAGCTATAGGTCTCCTCTTTCCAAGGGGTTAAGCCCTGCTGCCCAATAAGCTGCACGCTGAGTTAGGGACCACGGGTTATGTCTGTCTCCTGCTGTTGAGAAGACCCCACGTCCCCAGTACCCACTGGCTTCTTGTTCTGTCAGTCGAATCTGATCTCCTCCAGTGAGAGATACAATACATATTTTGTCTCTGACTCATGAGGGAGATGCCTGTACGTCTTTTTCAACTTAGCCAATTCAGTGGCAGTGTACAGGATTTCTTCAGTGGTTGTATGCGGATCAATATCTTCATCATTGATATGATTATATTCTGTTTTAATTAAAGGTTTCCAGCTAGGAGAGCAGTGCTCCCCACAATTTTTCATCGGTTAGTTCTTTTTGAGGGTAAATTTGATTAGTGGGATGGGTTTCTCTCTCCTCTATTTCTTTTGGTGAGTAAGCACACTTTGAATTTTTAACACATTCCTCTCTTCGGGCCGCTGGCAACAGGTGGATCTCATTCCTTTCTTCATCTAATTGTTTTTGCAAAATTTCAACTAGGTTTTGAAGGGAGTCTATAATAGTTCTTTCCTTGCTTCTTTGCTGAAAGCGAGTTTCTATAGCTTCTGTAAGACAAGCTTCCAAAACTGAGCAGAGTATATATTTTTGCCCAGTTTAAATTTTGTTACATGTTGTAAGGAACATATTCTATCAATTACATTTTCCAAATTAAACCAGTTATTAAGTGCACACTCTTCCCCTCCCAGAGAAGGTCTGGCACTGTGTTTTGCTAATAGGGCATAAAATGCAGCTTTAACTTCTGCACTGCCATTTTCAGTCATTTTTACAAAGGGAAAACCACTACAGGGAGGTATAAACTTAAATTATGCACAAATACATAGCTTTTGCTGCATCACCCTTCGCTTCCCTATGTGGGTGACTGTCGCCCTGAAAACTCAGCTTTGGAGCTTGTTGACATAGTTTCTAAAGACCTTTCCCAGGACAGTAACTATAAACATAGATATGTATGCATTCCTTCTTTTGCACATCTCTTGATGGACATCTCTTACGGCCAGTGTGGTTGGAAAGGTGTTATGCTGACTACCCAATCCCTGGCCATGGTCAGAAAGCTATAAATTGTGAGAGAAGAAATAAAGTTTGCTTCTTCTTCACCATCTCTTGAGCTGCGTCCGTGTGACTTATTCCGTGTCCGACAGTGACAGGTGATGAGACCAAATCTGCTCGGGAAGCACTCCTTCAGTTTAAAATTCTTGTTGTCTCTTTGCTACACCAAGCAGTCAAAATTCATACACAGCAACAAGAAAAAACAGTCCCGCCCTTTTACACTGAGATCTTTTGCAAAAGTCTGAAGACAGAGCCCTCAAACGAGCGTGGGGTGATTTTCACCTAGGCATGTACAGTTTGCAGGAAATTCGAGTTTCCCCCCCTTGTTCACTCTTTTGGGAGTGTCGGGCTGGGTGCAGCTGGAGTGAAACGTCCTTCCCCTAATACAGACTGCACAACAAAACCTGCAGCCCCTTCTGTCTGTCAGAAATGCTGTCCATGCCACCAATTTAAATGTCATGATCTGCTAGCACAAGCAGGTGTCATGAAAGGTTTGTTGGATCTCAGAGTGCAAACAGGACACCAAGGGATTTCAGTTGAAATCACAACAGCAATAATGCACTTTTATTTTAGTGCAAGCAACATGGGTTATGTGATAGATGAGAGGGAGAGAAAGAGAGGGGGAGAGAGGGATAAGAAGGCAACGTGAGAAGAGAGAAAAAGGGGGGGTTATGGCTACCAACACACAAGACGGGGTCACCAGTGTCTTCTTCTGTGGGGAGATCTCTCTCAAAGAAGGTAACTTAGTCACTTTTACAGTCTGTTTCAAAGCAAGGGCCAGCTGGCCAAGAAGTGGGGAAATTCCTAGGCTGTTGTGATCAGACCTGTTGCTCTGGGAAGCAGGTGTAAGGTACAGAACAGGCCACGCCTTACAAGTCCCTTGTTGTGGTTTTAAAGCAGCAACTAAAAAATAGCTAGAAAACTTACTTATTTCTTGCTGTGAGATAAGGATTAGAACAAGAGCAAAACAGGATTAAAACTTAAAAGGAATAAAGAAAGTTTATTAACAAAACTACAAGAATAACAGAACCAGAATAAAACTTCCAGAAAACCCAACTCTCACTTTTCTCTCTTTTTCTCTCACTACCCAACTATTCTCTTGTTCACATGAGAACATAGAGACAAAAAACTTTGGTGTTTACAACAATCTCAATTCTTGCTGTCGTCTTTCCATTAGTCTTTGTAGAGAAACAGAAGTCTTATTCTGCAAATCTATGGAGTTTTTCACCAGAAAACTATTTCTGTTACATCTTTCTATTTCTCTGATGCCAGCTGCCCGGAAATCTGTCATCAGTTGTCTCTTCCCATTTCACATCACTCTGAGATGTGTTATGGGTCATGAGTCTAGGGATGTCATTTTTAAGGATGAGTTATTCAAAGGCAAAAGTTCTCTTCATCTGTCTCTGTGAGCTTCCCTGGAAACAGAAGTTTTCTTTTTGCCTCTACAATGCTACAAATCTCCAACTATTACTTCTTCCCCTCTGTTCCAGCGCCTCACTGTATCACAGTCACTTTACTTTTTGCTTAAAATCCACACTTTGAACTACTCTATTCCTCTCAATATACTCTGTCATGAATTAAAGGAGTTTTTTCAGAATACTATTGTCCATCTCCATAGCTTTAACAGAAAAATATTTCAGCTTATTAAAGCATCTCCTTATTCTCTACCTCTTCTGAAGCTTAATTCTTTTCTTTACTGTCTCTGATAGTTTATAAAGTCTCTCTACATGTTGATTACTCTCTCTTTTTCTCTCTGGAAAAAAAGGATTAATCTGCAAGTCTCATCCGGGTAATGAAAAGGTTAAAATCTTGCCCAGGCTTTGTAGATGGTTCTGTGATCTCTGCCGGAGCAGCGGCTGGAGCTGACTGCAATGGAAGATTCTTCATGGCTGCTCTGGAGAGTGTGGTCACTGTCTCAGCCCACTGCAGATCAAGAGCTTTTGTCTTTCTTTACTCGACAGTCTCTGGTGAATTCAGTCACGGCAAAAAAAACTGCAGCTGAGCCAGGGACTGGCCTGGCCCGGCCAGAGCCCGGGGAGAAGCCCCGCAGGCCCCATCTCCCGACCGGGAGCTGCGGCAGGCCCAGCCCAGCCCCTGCCCGGGCCGCATGGGCTGGGCAGGGGAACGGGAAACCAGCTGGAGCTCTGTTACCTTTCACAGCCAGAAACAAAGAGACAAAGAAATTCCCAGGCTTAGGTCTTAAGGTGGTGTTCACAGGTTGATCTCACTTTTCAATGGTCAAAACTGCTGACAATTCTTAGAAATGGCCAGTTGTTTGCCGGGAGAAAAACTCTTATCAGCCTCCAGCAGTTTTAACTTCTTTAGGTGTTTCTCTTTGTTTTCTTAAATGCCAATCTAGCACATCCCTGCTCACCAGCAGGAATGAAGGCAGTGTACGGTGGCAGCAGAGCAAGCACACCTGCAAAGAATCACCTGGCAAACATCCACCTCAAGCAGGCCAGAACTCCTGTACAAAGTCCGTTGGCGCCTTCAGGGTCTCGGTCTCTGTTCTTGTGATGGTCGTGAGGCAAATGAGGGAAACTGCAGACCATCTCTTACAATGTGCCATCACTGGAGCCCTTGGGTTCCAAGGAAGCAACCATAAATCCCCTTTTCCAGGAGATCCCAGCCCTCTGAATCACAACTAGCATAGGGATCGGTAGAATGGTTGGAATGCCAAAGACTGGATTGCTGGGGAAAAAAACCCAGACTTTAATTAAACACAATTTCCTGATGGAAAATAATCCAGGAATTCAGTTTCTGGAGTTGGAAAAGCAAGGAAATGGTTTTCTTGGAGATGCCATAGGCAGTCCTGGACTGGGGAATTCCCTAATCCATCCATCCCTGACTGAGGAATGGAAGTTCCTGGGATGAGCCAGGATTAACAGATCCCCTCCCTCAGGTGTGTGGTCCAGGATTTTCCCATTTTTTCCCAGCCCATGTGAGCCACGTGCAGCATTCCAAAGGGATGAAGCCATTAAGTGGGAAATCCATGATTTTCCCATTTTTCCCCCGTTTTTTCCCAGCCCAGGTGAGCCATGTGCAGTATTCCAAAGGGATGGGGATGTTAAGTGGGAAATCCATGATTTTTCCATTTCTCCCCGGTTTTTCCCAGCCCAGGTGAACCACGTGCAGCATTCCAAATGGATTGGTTAAAACCGATGAGGTTTTTTATTCCCCATGGGAATAATCCTGGCCTCAAAAACACTCCCAGAAAGGGAAAATCCCAATTTTAGCAGCTTTTTCCACCTCCACATTGCAGGATTCCCTGGACCTGCTGGATAGTGGATGCTCATCCCAAATATTCTGCCCATTTCTCTAGAAACACTCCAATGGCAGTGCTGATGCAAGTTGTGCTGATTCAGTGCTCTGAGGTTTTTTGGCATTTTTTCCTTGTGATTTCAGGGGGCTGGGAGGGGGGGAGTAAGGCTGGACACAATCTGGATTCAGAAAAATACCAGATAGTGCCGGGAATGAGGAAATCACAGTTGAAGCAAGCACAAAGGAACTAGGAATAAATTAATTTTTAAGAAGGAAAAGGAAGGGGAAGAAAAGGATAAAAAAGGATTCCAAACAAATCCACTTGAAAAGAATAACTTGGAAGTGGAATAGGGGAAATTCCAACACAACAGGTCACCAAGGCCTGGGAGGTCCCAAATGTTTGGTTTTATTTGGGATTTTTAAATTTTTAAATTTTTTTTTCCCAAGAAAATCCCATTTCCTTTTTGATGGGACTGGAAGTTACCTCCTGTTTGTGTTTTGTTCTGGTTTTGGCCATCCTCATTGTTGTTAGAAACTTCTGTAAAATGGTGAAAATGATGATGAACTGTGACCTTTTTTCATTGTCTTTACTTGTGATGCAATTGCAGTGAAAAAAAGAGGAAAAACACCAATAAAAAAATGGGAAAAAATATTTAAAAATCAGAATTTTACCACCTATCAGAGCCTGGCTATTTGTTATAAACCTTCATTTGTCTGGTGCTCTTTTTGCTATAAGATATAATTATAGGACATTCTGAAAAGGTTAAAAACAAAAGAGAAAGAAGATAAATGAAAATTTAAAATATTGGCTTCATTTTCACAGAAGCAAACCTTTTATACCACAAAAAAAAAAAAAAAAAAAATCCCCCAAAAAGATAAATTAAAGAGAAAAAATAGTCATAATAAAATTAATAATTAGTAATAATAATTGAGATAATATTAATTAAAAATTGTCTGTATTCTGAATATTTCTTCTTTGTAGTTTTCTAGGGACTAAATTTTGGTACTTTATTTTACTATTTAAAATATATAAGCTCCATGTCACCAGGTCCCACAGTCTGCCCTCGAGGGCACCTGCAGATGAGGAGCCTCGGCAAGGCCACAGGTCACCAAGTGCTGTGGTCTGGCCTCGAGGTCACCTGCAGGAATGACGGCTCAGAGAAGCTCCGGGTCAGACACAAACGAGTGCGCTGTGCGGGGGCTCCTCACAGCACCGCTCTGGCGCGTCCTGTCCCGTCGCGTGCACCGAGCACTGTGGCGTGGACCTGTCGCTGTGACCAGCTCCTGTGTCACCATGTGTCCTAGTTTAGGGCAAATTAGGTAGGAAAACTCCAAATGGGGATTTCCCCAGGGAAATGCCCCTCCCTACCAACTGGTCCGGGAAAGGGAAAAAAAATAAAATTCCTTGGAGAGAAGTGGAAAAAGCTGTTTATTTAACAGAAATTTGAATAATATTAAATAATAAAACCTCTTGCTGTTCGACGGGATGGGAAGTCTAGGAAGAAAAGTCCTTTTCATGTGGTGTAGCTCGGCTTGCTCAGTTTCTTATCAGTTCCTCCGACGCTGGAAAGTGCCGAGGCCCAGGCCCCGGTGGGCCACAGGCGTGAGCTCCCGGGGTTTGGCTGGGTGTTCAGTCCAGAGCAGGCTTGCACAGATCCAAGAAAAGGAGAAAACAAAGGTCCAGGGAACTCCTCTGCCTCAGCTAGCTAAAACTAACTAAAAGCCAGACAGAAGCTCTGTCCCGCTGTCTGTCCGTGCTGCAGACACCACAGTCCAGGAGCCAGATGTGTGGGAGTGATGTTTTTCTTTAACACAAACTGCGCGCTTCTCCTTCCCCCTTTCTTGCTCTCAGAGCCAGTCTTAAAGGTGCAGAACTTAATATATAACATAAACCAGACGATTGGGGATACCAGTATCATAAAGTCACCCCAGGACACCATGTTATCAAAATCAATATTATGGAAATACCCAGGGTTCTTATCTGGTGGCCCACACTCACATAAATAGTCTGTTACGACCCATAGAAGCTAGAAACGTGAAGCATTCAAGGACAAAATTACTGAGTGGCAGAACATTTAGGGCCAGGAAGGATAAGGACTGGGTTGGGATGCCCATGGGGAGAAAAATGGATCTGTTTCTCTAAGGCTGGACATTGGGATATCTGAGAAGAAGGTGGAATGCAAGATCTGGTAAAACAAGAAATCATACGGGATACCACCAAAAAGCTGGCAAGCCCACCAGTATCCACCTGTGGGATTTGGACTGACAGGGATTGACAATGAGTTAGCCTTGGCTGTTTGTGAAGTGGCCATTAATCTAAGGCTGAGAGAAACATTGGGTTAGATCATGGGGAGGAGCATGGGATGATGGGAAGGATTATGTTCATGTTATGTAAATGTGCTAAGATATAGAAGGAAACGTTCTTGGTTCTTGTTGGTGTTTGGTTATTATTGTTTTACAGATAAGATTATGTTATATACATATAAGATTATATATTATATATATACTTATATTATATATAAGATTATATATATAATATATCTATATATAAGATTGGATATAGATATATAAGATTATGTTCTGAATTCCTGTTGATGATTTGTTATCAGTGTTGTATATATTGTTAAGTAAGTTGTTACGTTTCCCCAATTTTGGGGTCTTTTGAGGTTGCCCTGTACTGCTGTTTGGATTATGTTCTTTGGTTTGCACCCTGATCAAAGTTGTTTTCCAGGTTTCTCAATCAAACCCATCCCTATTCGTTTATTTCATTTCTTCCACCCTGGCTGATCTGAGGATTGTCGTGACACTGGCGATATCCACCCAAGTACAAAAAGCAGAAATGTACACAAGGTACAAAAAGCACTGGAGAGTGAAACTGAGCTACCCAAATGGGAATGGAACCTATTTGTGGACCTAGGGGAAAGAATAAGCCAGGAATTCAATCTCATTAACTGCTGGCTATGTGGAGGACCACTGATGACCGAGGAGTGGCCGTGGAAGGGAGTAACTTCAGTTCTGTGGAGTTATCGAAGTGGAATCAAACTGAGGGACAAAGGACTGATCGACCTGAGGGGTGGGTACTAAGCTCGGAGACTACTGGGGAGGAGAGTATTTGGAGAACTGGGAGGGCCTTCTCTAAGAAAGTAGGAAAGACCCCCTGTAACAGCTGCAAGGTAACTAACGGAACAAACATCTGGTGGGTCATTGCAATGATGTGTCAGAGGCAGGACAGCGACAAGCACACACGAAAGTCATGCAGCAACAGCTAACTTTACTGAGACCTCTTCTCCTTATATGGATCAGAAGGCACGTGTGGTTAATCCTCATTGATCCAGCTCGTTGCCACACGGCCAACCAGCCCATAGCAGGCAGAATCCCCAGCGGCCTGGGCCTGCTCTCCAATGGCCCTGACTGGCTGAGTTACATGAGGATGGTAATTATGGAATCAACCACATTTCACTTATCAAGTTGGGATTATTTATAACTGTGAGGCCTTCAGGCCAGCTGTAGGCCAACACAGCAAATCCCCTCAGCTCCTCAGCAGCTGTGGAGAATGAGCAATAACTCACAGTGTCAGTATGATAGGGAGGAAGCTCTCTTCCTATGCAATGGGAGTTCCTCCCCCGAAAAGATCAACCCATATGAAGACATTCCCAGAATAGCTCCATATTGGTCACTTATTATAACTTTTTTCAATTCTGTTTCTTTTTTCTCTTGATTCTGCTGTGCTTCTTCTGCACTTCTCTTCACTCCTGGATTTCTCAGCTCCTCTGAGCTGAGCTCCTTGGGGATACTCCCTCACAGGGAGTCCCTCTTATCTCAGTCCTCCAGGTCCAAAGAAAACTCCAGAGCTCGTTAGGATCTTGTTTCTCGTGTTTATTAGGATGTTATCACAAAACTTGGCAGGTCTCTCCAGACTCTCTGCACAAGTTCAATTCACCACAAGCTGGCTCATTTTGTTCTGATGGTACAAAATGGCCTTGTGGCTCACTTTGGACTTTGAAGGCACAAAATGGCCCTGAAATACACAGTTCTTTTATCTTTATACTCATTCTTATCCAATTCACAATAGACACGCATATTATTTTCCTTAATGACCCAATGACCCATCATCTGTGTGCTGCACTGTGGCATTTTCTATCCAGTCACTTACTATTACCCAAAAACCTCTAGGAGAATGTGAAGAAGAAAGAAGACGGAAAAGAAACATTTTTCTAAATCCTCCATCTTGTTTTCTGCTTTCTAAACTAGCTTAAACTCTAAACTTTAACTTTTTCAATAGTGACTTAAGAAAACTCTAATCTACACACTCACACTTTTAGCTTTTCTATCTAACTTGAACAGTTGTTTTCATGTATCACTATGAAAACATGCCCATAAATTTCATGTTATATGAAATTCAGTGTTCTTCTGGATCTCAGAGCTAAGCATCAGAAACAAGGGCACACACTCTGTGCTTTAGACTCCAACAGGATATAGGGAACACCTCCAAGATGCGGGTGGTCCTGAATGCTCTGTTCTGGATTTGCGGAAGGAGAGCATAGATGAATTTACCCTCAGAATGGAGAGGAAGCTAATAGCTACCCTGGAGCTAATCCAACCGGGTTTTTTCTATTACCTTTGAAAAAGGAGATAAACTAGGAGTACCCGTGTATGAAGACCTCAAAAGGTCTTGAAGGGACCAGACTGGAGGTACCCAAAGGAGGGGAAAGGATGAGTGACCCCCAAAAAGGATCCTAGAGACTTCTGGACCTGCCACCCGGGCTCCAGACGGCAGTTGGGTTTACCAAACTCCTATATACATGCTTAATAGGATAATCTGATTACAGCCAACAGTTGAGATAATAACTATTAGAATTGCCATAGATTATAGCTACTGCTTGAATTTAACTTTAAAACCTTAATACTTTCCACTACCTAGCTTAATGTCTTTTCTATTTAAACTACAATCTGTATTTGCTTTGTAGATACGGCTACCAAATGCATGTTCTGTACCACACTGGTTATTAATCTGAGAAAACAAGGTATTAGACAAGGGAGAAATAGGAGTCCTGCCAAAGAACATATTATAAATCCTACCATTTTCCACCAAGCCCTTCTGAATAACTTATTCCATCCATCACTGTTCAAGATGGGTTCCCACTTTGGTATGGGTACAAGTGCAATCTTTCTGATTTCCCTTGCCAAGTCCATCACTGCCTCTCCATGTCTGTCTATTTGTAAACAAGAATCTGATGGACTGAATTTTTCCACACACACCTCCCTCTTCAGTTAAAAGATATTCTAAGTCCAATCTGTTTTGATAAATGGCTGCCCTTGTTTACCTTTGTTGTTCTGTTATTGGCTCTAAGGTTGAGGCAGTTCTGTTAGTTATTGTCTCAAATGCCACCTGACAGTATGTCTGTACAAATGCATTGTCCTGGGAAACTCAGAAACTGATGGTGTTCTGGTGCTACTGCCAATCCTTTCCATGAAAAAAAATCATTCCAGGAAGAAGCAACATCCTCTGACAGATACCAAGAGCTGTCAGCAGTAGTTCCAGGAGCTTCTGCCAACAGCCCCCACAGGAAGGGAGCCCAGCCCCCAATGCATGTGGGCTTTGGCTGCCCTCTGGCACAGAAGCCCCCCAAGGACACAGGTCTCTGGGGCAGGAGATGGGCACCAGCACTGCCAGGGCTCGCCTGGGGTGGCAGGTCTGCCTCTGCCACACCTGCTGATTTCAGTGCTGGCCAGGCCCCAGGGCTCAGAGCAGCATTTGTGCCCTGGCCCACACGTTCCTTGTCTGTGTCACACCCTGTGCAGGTTTAGGATGGCCACCAGCCAGGCCGTGTCCCAAGGAGGCCGTGCCAGCTTCTGTGCAAGCCCCGTGCCCTTCCTGCTGCGGCTGCGTCAGCAGCCCTGGGGGCTCCTTCTGCTGCCCTGAGCCTGCAGAGCAGGGCAGTGTTTGCTGATGGTTTGAGGTGTTCCTAAAGATCCTGTCATGCTGTCTTAGACTCTTTGGGCAAGGGATTCCTTCCAACCTGGGTCACTCTAGGGGGGATGGGGGAGGACCAGGGCAAGTAGTGAGCGTGGCCCTGTCCCATCCTGTCCCATCCCATCCCATCCCACCCCATCCCATCCCATCCCATCCCATCCCATCCCATCCCATCCCATCCCATCCCATCCCATCCCATCCCATCCCATCCCATCCCATCCCATCCCATCCCATCCCGTCCCACGTGGTTCAAGGTTAAATTTATGGTCCACTTTGGACTTGAAGTCCAAGGTTGGCTTAGGTGGGCAAAGGTTGGATTTGAAAGTCCAAAGTTGGATTTGAAGGTTGAGGTTTGGTTTTGATGGGGATCACCGGGAAATCATGGAATAATTGCTTTCCATGGGTAATTTAAACTCCTCCAGCTCTCCTCCCAAAATTCCCATGGAATAACAGCATTCCAATCATCAAGAAGTTTCGAATGCTCCAGTTTCATTCCCAATTCTCATGGAATGGCATTCTGTGCACTGAGAATTTGGAATCCTCCAGCTCCCATCCCAGATTCCCACCAAAACCATGGAATTACAGCAATCCAGGCAGCAGGAATTTGGAATCCTTCAGCTCCCCTCCCGAAATTCCCATCAAATAATGTCATTCTGGATGTTATGAATTTTGAAGCCTCCAGCTGTCCTCCCCAGTTCACACATTTCCATGAAATAAGAGAATTCTGTGCATTGAGAGTTTAGAATCCTCCAGCTCCCCTCCAAGATTGCCCCCAAACCCATGGAATTATAGAATTCCAAGCATTGGGAATTCGCAATCCTCCGATTTCCCTTACAAATTCCCACAAAAACCATGGAATTACAGCATTTCGGGCATCAGGAATTTGGAATTCTTCAGCTCCCCTCCCAAATTCCCACAAAAGCATAGAATTACAGAGTTCCATGCGTTGGAAATTGTCTCCTCCATATGTCCTCCCAAATTCCCATCAAATTCCCAAGGCATCCCAACAGTATTCCAGGCACCAGGAATTTTGAATCCTCCAGTTCCCCATCCAAATTCCTATGAATAATGGCATTCTGGGTGCTAGGAGTTTCAAATGGTCTAACTCCCCTCTCAAATGCCCATGGAATAATGGCATTCCAGCTGTCAGGAATTTTGAATGCTCCAGCTCCCCTCCCAAAATTCCCATGGAATAACAGCATTCTGGGCATTGGGAATTTCAGATCCTCCAGTATTGCTGTTCAAAATGCTCGCTCGTGGTGAGAGACTTCTCCAGGGTCAAGCTGTTCAGGTATAAACAATTTATTGTAAAGGCAAAGAGAGGGAGAGACCCGTGTCCGCCACCAGCCTCGGCGTCCGCGTGGTCCCGGGGGGAGGGGAGAGAGTGCGGGGAGAGAGGGAGAAAAGAGGTTAGAGATGAGGAAGGAGGGAACGAGAGCAACAGAGGGAGAGCGGGGAAAAACAGGGAGGCTTAGGAGAGAGGGGGGGGGACAAGAGAGGGGTAAGAGGGGGAAAGAGGGAAAAACAAGAGGGAGAGAGCAGGGAAAGCTAGAGAGGGGTAAGAGCAGGGAAGGGCTAAGAGAGGAGGAAAGGCTAAGAGGTGGGGAAAGGGGTAAGAGCTAAGAGGGAGGTAGGAGCAGGGAAAGCAAGAGCTGAGAGTAGGGGAAGGCTATGAGAGAAGAGCTGAGAGTAGGGAAGGAACTAAGAGCTGAGAGAGGGGTGAGAAGTAAGAGAGGGGTAGGAACTAAGAGAGGGGTAGGGAAATAAGAGAGAGGTAAGAACTAAGAGAGCGAAGTTCTTGTTACAATACAATATATCTTTTTCTATAGTGAATATTCTAATTCCCAGTAACCAATCACTACGAGATACACCCACTAAAGAATTTACATACAGCCTCTGAGCATCCCCATATTAACATACAGTGTTGCATTTTAAACTCTAAAAGCTTTACAAGTTCTTTCCTTGCTTCTTGACCTTTGGACTTCCTATCAGCAGCAAGACATTGTTTCATCAGCAGGGATTCTCCTTTAGCTGGCTAGGCTATTGTTCTTTGGTTATGCAGTAACTAGTACTCAGCTTCATGACTCAAAGCAGGCTTTCATTTCTACTTCAATTCTAGGCTTCATATTTTCAGAATCTTCTGCCAAACAATCCCATTCATAAGGTTTCCCTGTTTCATCCTCCCCAACACTCCAGCTCCCCTCCAAAATTCCCATATCATAACAGCATTCCAGGCATCGGGAATTTCAAATCCTCCAGTTGCTGAACCAAATTCCAATGGAATAATAGCATTCTGGGCATCAGGAATTTGAAAAATGGCACAGTTATTGCTACAGAGCAGTCATGTACTTGACGGCATTGGATACTACAGGTGGGAAACTGGGAATGACTTCAGGGGCTGTGGAATCTCTGCCAAGCTCAACATCATGTCTGGACAACTCTACAACTCAGGAACACACCAAAAAACATGGAAACATCGAGGCACTCAGCCACACATTGGAAACCATGTAACTGGGTTTTTTTGTTTATTTTTTATATTTTCAAGATATTTTTCCCGTTTAAAATCATTTTTCCTCCTTTTTTCCGTGTTTTTATTTTTTTATTTCTTTCCCCCCCCCCCCCCCCTTTTTTTTTTTTTTTTTTTAAATCTCAACCCCTTTTTATTTTCAATCAGAAAAATTCCAGGCAACTCAAAGGCAAAATAATGAAAAGTCCGAGAAACCAAAATAGTTTTCTTTCCAGAATAACACATGGAAAAATAATATATTTTAAATAGTAAAATAAAGTACCAAAATTTAGTCCCTAAAAAAGCTATAAAGAAGAAATATTCAGAATATTCACAAGCTACTATTATTGTTGTTGTTGTTGCTATTATTATTATTTCTTCTTTTTATTTTTTTTGTGGGAATATTTTTAATGGAATAAAAAAGTGAAAAATAAGCCATTTTTTTTTACTGCCTTTTTTATTATTTCTTTAATCTACTCAGGGTGTCCTATGATTCTGTTTGATAGCAAAAAGAGCATTAGACAAATGAAGCTTTATAACAAATAACCAGTTCACTGTGGCAGCAGACAGAGGCGGGCAAGGTCAAGGAGCATTTTTGAGCATGGTTTTATCCCCACAAGGAATAAAATCCTTCCTGGTTTTAACCAATCTATTTGGAACGCTGCAGATGGTTCACCTGGGCTGGGAAAAACCAGGAAAATCCTGGATCGCACACCTGAGGGAGGGGTCTGTTAATCCTGACTCATCCCAGGAACTTCCGCTCCTCAATCAGGGAAGGATGGATTAGGGAATTCCCCGGTCCACGAGCACCAATGGCACCTCCTGAAAAACCGTTTCCTTGCTTTCCCAATTCCAGAAACTGAATTATTGGATTATTTTCCATCAGGAAATTGGGTTCTTCCCAGCATTCTAGCCCTCAGCTGTGAGAAATGGAATTGTAGAAGATTCTCAAAGCCTGACTGAAAGCTCACATAGTCTTGTATGTTTGTATGCAAACTCTGAGATAAGGAAGCTCAAATATTCTTGTCCATTTGTATGCAAACTCTGAGATAAGGTTTGCTGACTTAGCTAGGTCATGGAATAGAGAAGACCTCAAAGAGAACGAGATTGAACTGGAAATGAGTTTCAAACAATGGCCTTGCAAACAGACCAGACATTTTGGAGAATCAGAACTGGGAAAGATGCATTGTATCAAGATCACATGGGGTAAAATCAGAGGTGATTGGTGTTAGAAGTATTAGCAGCATTATACAGCAAAAGATAATAGGCTGAAAAGCAGAAGGTATTGTAACCAGGAAGTAAGTTGGCTTCTGATGTGATGGCGTTGAATGGAACATCTTAAATAACTTACCCTTCCATGAGACTGATAATGGAATCAAATCTTTCAAAGTACCCCTCAGTTACCCCGTCTCTGTACAGCGGGGATCTTCCAACCATCGGCATTCTGGTAATTCCGCAGATCCCTATTCCGAGCGTGATTCAGAAGGTTGGAATATCCTGAAAAAGGGGATTTGTGGCGTCTTTCTTGCAATCCTAAGATCTCCAGGGCTGGCACATGCCAGCATTCTCAAGCCCCTCAGATAAACCTGCTCCAGTTTGGAGCTCTGGGGAAGCACCAGAAAAGCTGGGTGTCAGGAACAAGGCAGATGCTGGGGGTTGCTTATGAAGCTGGATCAAGAGGCACCTGGAAGCTCTCAGCAACGCAGGCAGCAACACACGGGCATGAGGACACAGATGGCACTTCCTGGCTTGGGACAGAGGTTGTGCCTTCAGCACAGGCCAAGGGCTCCTAGCCACTTTCCCTGCACCACTGCACACCTGGGCAGCTTGCCGAGCACAAGCACCCTTTTCACCCCCTTCCCCTATGCCCTGTGCACCATGCGCAGCAAAAGAAAAGTCTTGGCAGTCTGTGTATTGTAACAGACGATATTTATATACTAATATGTATATTAATATATACTAATATTAATATCCTATATTTATATACTACAGAGAAACGAAAAAATGAAAATAACAATATTTAAGCAAAGCAAAATGCCTGCCAGCTCATGTGGCCCCAGCAGACAGAGACAGAGCCTGCCGGATCAGTTCCCGCCACAGCTGCAGCAGCATAGGCAGCTGAGGCTCGATAGACGAGGCCGTAATCTCCATGCCCTGCGGAGCTGATCTCGCAGCCTCTGGAACATGGAGATCGGAGCCGGGTCTCCTGCCATCAGAAGGTGAAATGTGTGGAGAGCTAGGCTTCTGATCTCCAGGCTGATGTCATTCCTCATTTCTGCCAGGGCTGGAAGAGAGACAAACAGAGCCACAGTCAGATCCCAGTCCTACGAGGACCCACGGAGAGGCACCTGCCAGGGCCATTCCAGCCGGCTCTTGCCATGGGCAGCAGGGAGCAGGGATCAGCTCGAAGCTGCTGGCCACGAATGCCCCGTGTGCCCCTGAAGTCTCTGTGTGCTCTGCCCACACCGCCCCCCATCTGCAGAGGGAGCAGAGCCCTCCGCAGCCAGGCCAGGGATTGCAGCTCCCCCCGCCAGCCCCGCTGACAGCCCGCTGCCCTCACTCACATTCGTAGACCTGCAGCTCTTCCTTCTGCCCCATCAGGAGCCGCCCGACAATCCCTGGGAACACAGAGCCTGTCAGGTCCCCGGCGGCACAGCTCCCTGCCAGCGGCGCTGCCAGCCCTGGGGCCACACGGCCTCCAGCCCCGGCAGGGCTCAGCCCCAGCCCTTGCCTCATCCTGACTCAGCCCAAGGGCACGGCTGCCAGAGGCCGGCAGCAGCCCTGAGGGCAGCCGGGGCTCCAGGGCGCCGGGCCCGGGTGCCGCTGCCGGGGCAGCAGCCGGGGCCGGGGCCGAGCTGCGGCGGGGAGGGATTCCGGGCTCGTGGCTCACCGATGAACCTGATGGCCGCCGCTCGCAGGGACTCCTGTGGGTTCTGCAGGTACGGCAGGGCCTGGTGCAGGTACTGGGCCGCTCGGCTCTCGTCCTGTGCCAGCTGGAGAGAGCGGCAGGAGGGAAGGGTTGGCGCGGGCTCTGCCCCTCGGCCGGGCGCTGCCTGCGGCCAGCCCCGGCCTCCCGTGCCCGCCCAGCCCTGAGGCACTGGGCAGCAGCCGCTGGCGCCGGGCTCTGGAGGGGACAGAGGGCCGGCTGCTTCCCGGGGAGGCGCGGTGCCGGCCCGCCCCGCAGCCCCAGTGACTCGGGGCTCCATTGGCACCTGTCTCGGGGCCACAGGAGCCTGGACAAGAAGCCGTGTGGCCCCGGCTGCGGCACTGGGCAGGGGCCCAGCTGCTAGCCCCATACACCGAGCGCCGGGGCCAGGGGGCTTCTCCAGGCTGGGGCTGGGCCTTCCCGGCCGTCCTTACCAGGACTTCAGCGAACTTCCACAGTTGCTTATCCTTCACAGGATTTGCAAGATCTCTCCTCTTCAGGAACTTGGCCATGCTGAGCAGTGCTCTCTGAGAAGCCTGGAGAGCAGCAGAGACCCGCAGATGGCCCCACAAGCCAGGGCACAGGAGCCGCATTTGTGTGCCAAGGCCTGCAGGAGGCTGCAGCCAGCAAGGTGGCAGGCCTGCAAGAGGCAGCCGAGCCCCCTCCCCTGGTGACAGCAGCTGCCCGGGAGTCCTCACCTCTGCCACCTGCTGGTTCTCGTCGTGGCAGTGGAAGAAGAGTGGCAGCAGGCTCTGGTGCACGTGTGACTTCAGGGCCTCTTTTTCCTTTTCCATGCGAACAGTCACCAGTGTTCGGAAGAGCAAGATGGACACCAGCTGCACCTGGCTATTATCCTATATGAAAGGAAGAGAAAAAAACCTCAGCCCTGTCGGCACGGGGCTCAGCAGAGCACAGGCCTGCAAATGCCCAGGGCACCAAGTGTCCAGGCAGCAGCCAGTGGCCTCAGCTGGGGGCACAGAGCCTTACGTAGTCAAAGAGTGGCAGGAGCGCCTCAGCCAGCTGCAGAGCAATGGGGCTGGGTATCAGACTCTTTGTGTCCAAGACTATAAAGCTGAGCACCATGACCGTTATCCGAACTCTTTCTCCATCTGCATCCTGCAGGAGCTCCACAAGCCTTTCAGTCAGGCTCCACATTTTTTCAGTCTGTGCAGAACAGAAGTCTATGAAACGCCACCCTGCTGCTGCCACGGGGTCAAGAGGCCAAAGGCCTGTCCCAAAGCACTCAGGCAGCTGAAGCGGGAGGCAGGAGAGCTGGCAGCAGCTGCCTTTTTGCCCGAAGCCCAGCCGAGCCCAAGTGACTGCATTCCCCAGTGCAGCTTCTGCCACTGCCCACTTCTCACCACTGAGGGTTTGTCAGTAAGCTGCAGAAGGGCCCTGAGTGCCAGGTGACGCCTCTCCCTGCACTCGCTTCGCAGGTGCATTGACAAGATTTCCAGGAGTCTGTCAGCACCACATTCACTCAAGTCCAGGCGCGCCAGGACCTGAGAGGCACAGGACAGTGACAGGGGAGCCAGCCGGCAGGAGCATGGAACCACACAGGGCTGGGCCAGGCGGCAGCCCAGGGCATGGGCACCGTCCCAGGCAGCTGCAGCTATGAGAGGGCCGAGAGGTGGGAGACAGCTCTGCAGGGAGGCAGTTCTGGCCATGGGGCTCACCTCCACAAGAAATGCCAAGGCAGGCAGATCCCAGCGTGCCTCCTGTGTGCTGAGTAGCCGGAGCAGGTAGCGAACGATCCGGGAAGACAAGTGTCTGGAGACACAGGATATCTCCCTGGCAGGTGAAAAAGTAACAAAGCCTGTGGGTAAGGGGGACAAACATCTCCCAGGACTGATTCCCAGAGTTCTGGTCTTTGATCAGCATCCTGCAAGGGGACCTGAGCCCTTGGGGAGGTGGCTCCATGTGGGAGCCTTCCTCTCCCAACCTTTTCCAGTCTCCATAGCCGTCCCTTGGTGATGAGGCCCTATGGCCTGCGACAATGGTGGACACAGGGCAACCTGGGCACGGGGCACAAATGCCAGAGGCAATGGGGAGAAGGGGGTCTCACCTGGCCAACAGACCCACGGCATAGTGGTGGGTGTCGGCGCAGAGCAGAGTGTCCCAGCCACGCTTGCGTTCCATTGACAACACCACTTGCTCACGATGCATTCGGCAGAGTAGAGACTTCAGGGCCCGCACTGCAAACCTGTGTGCACAGCAAAGCCCAGGTCACAGGGCTGGGAGCACTGGCTCCTGCTCTGCGGAGATGGCAGGAACAGGAGGACTGGGATGGAGCACCTGTTGGGGCTGATGGCAAGGCCGTGTTGCTCCTGGCATGCCTTCCAGAAGGTATCAACCTCCTGTGGCATCTCCAAAGTGCTGAAGAACACTTGGAAAAGCAGATGGACTAAGACGCGAGGAAAATACGCCTTCACTACCCGTGGGACACAGGGCACCTGAAGGAACTTCCACATCACCACTGTTGCCTGCAGAGGACAAAGCACCCAGGGATAGTGCTCAGTGCCAAGGTATCTGTGTGGCAGGGCCTGAGCGTGGCAGGGCAAGGCCAGGGGAAAGCCTTGGGGAGCTCCACGCCTGGTGCCCCTGAAGCTGCCCCTAGGCCAGGTTTCAGCCCAGTGCCTGAGGCAGGGAGATGCAGTGGGGGAAGGAGGAAACAGAGCTGCTGAAGAGGCGGTCGGCCATGGGGTGAGCAAAGGCCTGTTCCAGAAACTCACAGCCAGGGCAAAGACACCCGTGTTGTCCCCATCAGAGGTGCACGTGCTGTGCTCTGGCCAGGTTCTCAGCACATCGAGGAGTATCTGTACTACTGGCTCCACAGTCCTGCTCGAGCACATGATGGTCTTCCACATGGTCATTGCAGCTCTGTGGGGTGACAGCTCTGTCTCACGGGGGTCTCAGACACATCCCCGTGGCCTGGGCAGCAGTAGCAGGGGGAGCTGAGCTGGCTGCCAGCTCTGCCTCTGCCCGCTGCCCCTCGCCGGCAGCAGCACCCAGACAACCCTGCCCTGCGGGGACAGGGCCCTGAAGGGGCATGGCATGGCAGCAGGCTCGGGGGCCGATGTAGCAGGGCTGGGAGAGGTCCCAGGTAGACAGGACCCTGGAACTCTCTGTTGGTCAGACACCTGGGCCAGGCTGTGCAGGGTGATGGGCTGGGGAGCCCTGAGCCCTCTGGGCACGTGGGCCCCGTACCTGTCACACGTTGGGGCCACACGCAGGAGAGCAATGACCACGTCAGTGGGCTGTGCCTCGGTCAGATCCAGCAGGGTCCTGCCCAGCCTAGAGTCAGCAGACTCATTGGCCATGAGCCACTGGTGGATGTACCTCACCACGGCAGGCACCTGGAGAAGGCACAAGGGGAGACTTGGAAAGCTGCCAGAGGGAGTCAGGAATGTCCCCAGCTTCTCCAGAGAAGTGCTTCCCTTGTCACCATGCTGCAATGGCCTCAAAGGCTTAGAGTGATCAGCAGGCGTGGCTTGGGAGGCCAAGTGATCCCTGGAGAATCACACCCTGGCCACAGGCTGCTTACTTGCTCTGGAATGGAAACACCCTCCTCCAAAATGAATTCCAGCATGGCAGTGCTGCTGTCGCTGCTGTAGACGTCACCATCTTCCATGGACCCAGTGCCCATGACGCTGGTCTCTTCCTGCCAAATGCGCTTGATGAATTTGCATGTTGGGTAGGAGAAGGAAGGGTGGGAAGAGAGGGATGTTGCATGGAGTGTTCCAAGCATGGTGCTGGGCTGAGCAGTGCCAGCAGGCCCAGCCCAGCTGGGGATGGCTGCAGGTACCTGTGCTGTTCTGTGGAAGAGGCCACAGGCAGGGTCCTGCTCTTGTGTCTGGTCCATGGCTGCATCTGGCAAAGAGCGAGAGCAGCCAGAGCTGAGGGGCTGCAGGAGCGGCTGGAGAACGCTGCCCAGCCCTGCGATCCCCAGGCAGGGACAGCCCCAGGGAACTGAGCACAGCCACTGCTTGGAGGCAAGCCCCAGCTTCTCTCCGATCCTTTCTGAGGGCATGTCCCCATGGGATGGGATTGGATGGGATGGGGCAAAGCTGGTAACACGAACTAGCCTTAAGGCCGAGCTCTGCAACTCACCCTCCTCCAGCGGCTGGAACTGCTGCACCTCTTCAGTCTCTACTTCTGGGGCAGCTCCAGGGCCTTCTTCCTCTTCCTCCTCCTCCTCCTCCACCCAGGCCAGCTTGGGCACTATCGGGGGTCGCTGCTCCAGATCTTCTCCAACACTCTCCCATCCTTTCCATCGGAACAGCACCAGGGGATGGCATGGCATGCAATGGGATGGGGCTAAGCTGGCAACAGGCACTAGCCCTAAGGCCGAGCTCTGCCACTCACCCTCCTCCAGCGGCTGGAACTCCTGCACCTCTTCAGTCTCTACTTCTGGCACAGCTCCAGGGCCTTCTTCTTCCTCCTCCTCCACCCAGGCCAGCTTGGGCACTCTCGGGGGTCGCTGCTCCAGATCTTCTCCAACACTCTCCCATCCTTTCCATCGGAACAGCACCAGGGGATGGCATGGCATGCAGTGGGGTGGGGCCAAGCTGGCAACAGGTACTAGCCCTAAGGCCCAGCTCTGCAACTCACCCTCCTGTGGCGCCTGGAACACCTGCACCTCTTCAGTCTCCTGTGCCGGCACAGCTCCAGGGCCTTCTTCTTCCTCCTCCTCCTCCTCCACCCAGGCCAGCTTGGGAACTCTTGGGGGTCGCTGCTCCATGGCAGTGCCTGGATTTATGGTACTTGCAAGAGAGATGCCTCAGAAAAGCTCTGAGGCAGCAAGTACTGCAATCGGGTCTTGAGGGCTCCTGCCACAAGGACAGGAGGCTCCTCGACAAGGATTGTGCTCTGGTGTCAAGGGCAGTGACTGCAGGGATGGGCGATGCCTCGGAAAAGCTCCGAGGCAGCAAGTCCCACAGTCTGCCCTCAAGGGCACCTTAAGAAGATAAGCCTCGGCAAGGCCACAGGTCACCAAGTGCTGTGGTCTGGCCTCGAGGTCACCTGCAGCAATGACGGCTCAGAGAAGCTCCGGGTCAGACACAAACGAGTGCGCTGTGCGGGGGCTCCTCACAGCACCGCTCTGGCGCGTCCTGTCCCGTCGCGTGCACCGAGCACTGTGGCGTGGACCTGTCGCTGTGGCCAGCTCCTGTGTCACCACGTGTCACAAAGGGCCCTCTGACACCCTGTCCCTTTCCATCCCACGCTGACCATGTCACAAAGGGCCCTTGCAAACACTGCCACGTGCCCTGGTTCTCCCCCCGCCCCTCATCCCCCCTCAAAGTGGCGCCGGTTGGAAGGAATCTCTTGCCCAAAGTGTCAAAGACAGTGTTGCGGCAATTGTTTAAGTTTAGTTGTTGTTGTAAGTTTGTCAGTTCTGTGGTTCACTCTTCTGCTCCCCCCTGTTCATCCGAAGTTGGTTTGCCCCTAGGAGTTGTATCCTCCCCTGAACTGCCCTTCGTTGTAAAGCCAGCTCCTTATTCCCAAGCCTTCCCTGCCTGTCACCACAACCCTGCCCCTACCCCTTGTCCATCATTGTAAACCCTGCCCTTTGTTCTGGATCCTTCCTTGTCAGCCTCCTAAGCCTCGAGGCCTCATTGGCCTGCGTGACCGGTCCTCTGTTCCCCCTCATCCCTGATGGTTCCTGCATTGTAACGCCCTCCCTTCGCTGCTTCCTCCTGGATTCCCCATTGGCTGTTTGTTTGTACCCTCCCATTGTGTTGCTGCTATTTAAAATCCCGAGCAGGGCTATGCTCAGGGCTCTTGGGTCCCTGACTCCCTTCAGCAGTAAACCTTTCTCTGCTGGGACCTCACACCGAGAGACTCCTCCTCCTCCTCCTCCTCTACCCGCTCCTTGAGTGCGGCTGACAGTCCTGCCTGTTGAGCTCAAGGGTCAAAGCTTCTGCCTTTGGCACTGATAAACCAAGGTAGTTCCACACACCTGATGTGGCTGCTGGTGTGTTTCTTGGAGCTAGCCTGGGCTCCGGCAGAACTGCGTCAAGACAGCCCGACGGGATCTTTAGGAACACCTCAAACCATCAGCAAACGCTGCCCTGCTCTGCAGGCTCAGGGCAGCAGAAGGAGCCCCCAGGGCTGCCGACGCAGCCGCAGCAGGAAGGGCACGGGGCCTTGCACAGAAGCTGGCACGGCCTCCTTGGGACACGGCCCGGCTGGTGGCCATCCTAAACCTGCACAGGGTGTGACACAGACAAGGAACGTGTGCGCCAGGCCACGAATGCTGCTCTGAGCCCTGGGCCACTGGAGTTTCCAGTGTCCTTCTTTCTTACAAGATGCACATTGGTTCAGCCCCAACTTAGTCTGAGGCTGGTTTGAACTTCCTCCGCCTCTGGTATTTTTGCCCCTGTCTCATCCATGCCCATGTCCCCTGCCCTGGTGCTGATCCAGAGCTACCCCTATGGCTGTAGTGAGTTCTTTCTGTTTTCGTCTCTATTACTGTCCACCTGCTATGCTTTTTTTCATTAATGCCTTGAAGTCTCTATTTACAGGCTCTTCTGGCTTCTGAAGTTTCTGCCTGATATCTGGGCTGGATTTCCCTAACATCAGGGATACTAACTGCTGCTTTCCCACCTCTGCTAAGGGATCTAGGGCTGTGTAGTTACACACAGCTGCCCAGAACCTGTCCACAAAGTCAGTGGCTGACTCATGCTGTCCCTCTTTAAAATTATTACTGACCAATTTATTGCTTTCGAAACGGCATTTTTTAATTGAAATTTGACCAGTTCCCTTTGGCAGCAGACAGAGGCGGTCAAGGTGGCACGACCTTCCCAGGGAAGCGTCTCCTGTGGCACTTCCCCTGGGCACACAGGCACGCTTGCCTTGCCCTCGTGATTCAGCTGCGAGCCCTCCAAAGGGCTTTTGTATTGGCCGCTGTTCCTTGGGTGCCGCCAAGGAAAAGATACAGGAGGTGCCGTGTGGGTTTCCAAGGAGGTCTTTTTTCTTCTCTCCCAAAGGGTCCCAGAGACGACAACTGCCCTGGGCTCAGTAAGAGCAGGGATTATATAGGAAAAGCAGGGGGCGGGGTGAAGCAACAGGGACAATGGTCTGAGGACTGAGGGGCAGAACAAGGGGGAAGGGACAACAGGGTACAGATAATATGCATACAGGGGGAAGGACATGTTGGGAGCCACTTAACATGTCACTGTAAGAACAAAGGCTCTCCATCGAGACCTTGCCCTTTGAGGGAGAGCAGCTGGTAAAAGCCTAGAGGCTCTCCCTCCAGGGGAGAATGGCTACAGGATCAGTCAGTTTGTCAGCCCCCAGAACTCCTTCCTCTTTTGTAATTAAAAAAAGCCTCCCCAACAGCCTTTTTGCCAAAATGTAAAAAACATGAAAACATAAGTTAAACAATAAAAATAACCAAAAGAATCCACAAAACATTGTTAAGAAAAGAAACTACCCATCCCTTGATGCTCAGGTGTCCAAATTGATCTTGACACTGCTGAGGGGGCTTCTCAGCAGTGAGATCTTCAACTTTGTTTTGGATCCTCTGCATGCTAGTGTGGATGCTTTCCGAGTGGGACGATAAGTTGAAACAGCGCAGCCCTTCAAAGTCCTGACAGCCGTGCCCATGGGTGAGCAGCAGGAAGTCAATTGCTGCCCTGTTTTGTAAAGTTGCATGCCTGGTAACCTCTTCATCTTTAAGGAGGTCATGAAGGGCGGCATAAGTGAGGTTGATGCGCTTCACTACCCAACATCCCAAGTGAGAGAGACTGTCGAGGGCCTTTGCTACTTCCACCCATGGTGAAAACACTGATGACCCTCTTTGTCTTTGGCCAATTGAAATACTTGTCATCACAATTTACATCAAATATGGCAGTCTCCCTCTTTAAGTGGGCCAAATGTTTCCGTTGTCTCCAATCTTCAATCAATGTTATGTTTGGGGTCAAGATCAAGAGTTGATAGCGTGCACAGACCTCCTTTAAGCTTGTGGGGGATCTGTGCCCATGCCCGATCCCCACAGATGAAGAAGACACCTGGGGGGATGTTGCAGGATCATGTCCAGGGAAGCTACAGTTACTGGGACCCAGCTTAGGATAGGAACGAGATGGGCCTTTGTTCATGAAACCATTTATTCAGCCTGGGAACAAACTCATTCAGAGACAGAGAGCGCCAAACAAAGGCAGGGTGAGGGGTTTTGAGGGACAGAACCAGGGTGGAGTTCAGGATCAGGGACCACTAGGAACACAACAGAGGAGAAACCCAGGGACTCAAACCCAATCAGAACTCCTGGGCCGCCCCTCACAAAGGGTCTTGGGTGGGACAACTTCATCCAGGGCTCACACTGCCCATCCCCCAAAGCAGGAGGTCAAAATTCACAGTAGCCGGACTTACAGCCATGCCTCTCACTTTAACAATGCTTATCTGAAACGAAATCTTTGCCTCCCTGAGGCACCTCACAGCAGGGGGAGAAGTCGATCCCGGGACTCTCCAGAGAAATCTGCTGGTGTCTTATGGGTGTAATGACACCAGTTTGTCAAATTATAAACTTTGTCTGTGGGGGTGATGACATACGCCCATAAGGACGGATTCTGAAAACGGATATTAATACAATAACTCACTTTGGCCAACCCCAATAGATCCAATTCCTGTGGATTTTGCTGGGCAAATGCAAGTGTCTTCTTCCACTCATGGCAGGCGACCATCGGGTTGGGGCAGCTCCATTTTCCTAAGTTGGGGCGATTGTATGGCCCAAAAGAGATCCCCACCTGTCATGTTATAGTGGCTTCTGGGGTTCTGCTTTGTCTGAGACCTGGTGACAGGGCGGTGTGGTTTTTGAAGAAGCTGCATCTTGTGGCACCTCCACCTCCGGGCGGCTGTGGTTTCATCTTGCAGCTCTGTGGTAGTGGACTTGGAAAGGGTCTTGTTTTTTTTCTCAGGGGTAGTGTTTGTCAGCCTTAAGTAAGGCTTGCTGTATTTCCCTGGGAACTATTTGGGACTAGATGGAGTTAACACACAGGCGTATCCCCTCCCTAAGGCAATCAATGGGAAAGGCCCTGTTTTTGTTGAGTCTCAGGATCTTTCATCAGCACCTGCGGCCTCTCCTTGAGCTTAGCTTGGGTCGAATTGGAGAAATGCTGGAATAAAGGGGAGGGGTCGGCTCTGAGAATATGCAATTTAAGAAACTGATTACATCGAGAGCCTTACAGAGTCTCCCAATGGGAGACATAGTCTCTGTTCCACCTGGCTGCTGATTAAGGGCCTGCTTGATGGTACAGTGGGTCCTTTTCATTATTTATTGACCTATGGGATTATGGGGAATGCCTGCTGTGTGCTTCACACCCCACTAACTGAAAAAAGTTTTTTAGTTACAGGAGGTGTTAAGGCTTATTGTGTGTCTTGATTTCTTTGGGGAGTCCCAGGATGGCAAATGCCAGGAGAAGATGCTTGATGGTATGGGTTGCATCTTCTCCTGCATGGGCCAAAGCAAACACTGCACCCAAAAAGGTGTCCACTAATTGGTGTATTTATTTTAATCTCCCAAATGATGGGTAGTGGGTGACATCCATCTGCCGTACTTAGCAACTGTTGAAGCCTCTGGCGTTGACCCCAGAGCTTAGGGATGGCAGTTGATATGACTGGCACTTTGGGCAGGTGGCCACGATAGCTCTGACTTGGTCCCTAGATAGATGGAACATGTGCATGAGGGCTGGGACATTTTGGTGGAAAAAGATGTGGGATATCTTTGCCTGGGCAAAGAAGTCCAGCACGTTTGGTGTCCCAGCCATCATGGCAAGTGCATCCGCCCTCCTGTTTTTCTCTGCGATGGCACCTGGGAGCTCAGTATATGACCTCACATGCATTATGTGAAAGGGATGCTTCCTGTGGGAGATGAGATGAATCGTTTTAGAAAGCATCTTCTATAAATTGATGTTGTGGTGAGATTTTTTTTAGCTTATTAGCAGAATTATAAACTTTTGTGTTTATCTTGCTTTGGCTGGAGGCCCGGGGCGTTCCCCACCCCTTGCCCTCCCCTGCCGTGGCAGAGCCCGCCGGGGCTTTTTTCCCTCCTGCTCCCTGCCGGCAGCTGTGTTTAACGTTTTCACCAGGGCTTTTCCCCCCTCGGTCCCTTGTCTTGGCCCCTGCCTGTGCCGGGCTCAGCACCAATTTCCCCCCCTCCCAGCACACTGCCGTGCCGCTACCACGGAGAACCCGAGGTAGCGAAGGGGCAGTCCTGCTGCCATTGCCACTGGCTTTGGGCGCTCTGCGCTCCCTTGTGCCAATGTGGAGCCCCCGGTACCGCCCGGCTGGCGGCGCAATCGCCGCACCCTGCTCGGACCTCAGCACGGGCTGTGGTCGCCACTGTGGAGATGGGCTCCTTTGTTACCGTGGCACGGGCTCCGGTGAGTGGCACCTGCCCACCGGAGCTCACGCAGGAGACTTCTTTGTTGTCCCAATCCCGGCGCGGGGTTTCCGCTGCTTCTGCCCAGGTATTTCCTTTTCCCTGAGTCCCATCCAGAAGAGGTTGGGCAGCTTGCCTTCACTGCCTCCTCTTCCCCCCACGCGGGTCCACCCCACGGCTGCCCCCACAGTCCCACACCACTGGAAACTCCCTAATTCTTGTCATTTGAAGATGTCCATGTCTGTTATTTCTCATCTTAACTTGTCCATTCCTGATTTGTAGAGGGTTGATGAGCTGGCCAGCCATGAATATTAACTGGTCCTCTCTAAACTCCCACCCCCCCAAAGCTAGCCTCCTTTGAAAGAAGCAGTCAGACCCCTGAAGCTCTTGTCTCTTTCTCCTGGAGTTCCCTTTGCAGAAATAAAGCTGTGAATTATAACCCAGGAGAAAGGTCCCTCCTGCTTCTTTGCTCGTTCAATGCACTTGTGCTCAAGGTGAGCCGGTGAGCTCAAATCCTGGTCCAGACACAGACAGAAGTTCTGGCCAGGACCCCTCGTGGCCCCGAGCCAGAGAGAAAAGAAAAACCATATTTGAGCCAGCCAGGGAGCACTGGCCCAGGTCAAATTTAGGTTGGAGACTTCTTTTAATAAAGAATGTTCAGTCCTCATAGCTACTCCTGCAAGACATGCCAAATCAGTAACCACATTTATAGGTTCTTGAAATCTCTCAAATGCTCCAATGATGGCTACTAATTCTGCTAGTTGTGGTGACCCTTCCACCACCTGGACATCAGACTTCCACTTCTGCATCCTGGGTTCCTTCCAAGTCATTACTGACTTGTGGGAGGACCGTGAGCTGTCAGTGAAAAGAGTCAGAACCTTGAGAGGTGCCTTACTTTGGATGAATTTGGGGATCAGCTTGAAAGCTGAATTGAACAGCTAATGTTAGGGATAACGGATGGAATTTTGGTCTGGGTAGCTATCCAGGGAGAACTGAAGGCTCTCATTGAATTGGATCAAATCTTCCAAATCCTCCATGGTAGCCAGTGGTAAGTAAATGCATGTGAACTCACATTCCAGGAGAGAGTGGAGGCAAGATTGGGCCTTCTTGACCAATTCTGCCATTAATTCCTGAGTGGTAGTTATCATCTTAGCCGGCTGATGGTGAGGGAACACCCACTGGAGGATAATTAGGGGGTTCTTTGAGTGAGTGTCCCATTGGAAAATGAGGCCGTGATATTGAGGGGCCTTACCTAGGATGGCAAACGGGAAAGGCAGGCTGAGCTTGTAGCAGTGGCCTTGCCATGAAGACAGGGCCTCCTGAACATTGGAGATGGGCTCCCGGGCATCCAGTGTGAGGGCATGTGGTGAATCCAGGTCCTAGCTGCCGCGGCGTAGGTTGAAGAGTGGCACAAGGACCTCTGTTGTGATTCCCAGCAGGGGATGTACCCAATTGATGGATGCACAGAGTTGGTGGAAATCATGCAGGGTCCTTGGGTCATCCCTGATCTTAAGCTGCTGGGGCACGATGGTCTGTCCACAGATCCAGAGCCCCAGCTAGGCCCAGGGGAAGGTGCATTGGATCTTGTCCTCGCAGATTTTGAACCCAGCCTCCTCGTTGGCCTTAATAGTCTTATTCAAGTCACATCCAGGTATGAGTCACCTGGGGCACAGACCAAGATATCATCCATGAAATGGAGTATTATCACCTCTGGGAACAGGCTCCTGATGTGGGACAGAGTGTGGGCCACGTACCACTGTATATCCTTGTAAATTTTTCATCCCTTGCAGGAGGACAAGCCAGTGGTAGCACTTTAGAGGGGCGTGTGTGTTAGGGGAGAGGACAGAGAATGCAGAGTGAGGTGGATGGAGGGGAATATTTAAAAAGCAGTCTTTTATATCAGTTACTGCAAGTTTCCAGTCCTGGGGCAACACTGATGGTGAGGGCAAGCCGGGCTGCAGGGGACCCATGTCCTCAATGGCCTCATTTATCTTTCTGAGGTGGTGGAGGAGCCTCCACCTGTCTTTCCTGGGCTTTTTCAAGACAAAGACAGGGAAGTTCCAAGGGCTGTTGGTCTCCGTGATGTGGCCCTTGGAAAGTTGCTCCTCCACAGGGGCTTCCAGGGTGCACAATTTTTGGGTAGAAAGGGACCACTGGTCGACCCACACTGGATGGTCTTGTTTCCAGGTGAGCCGAGGGCTGGTAGGTGTTGCGTGCTCAACAGTGGTCCCAATTAAAAATCCCGACTGGGGATTGATAGTGAAGCCCCTCATGAGACAACAGGTCCCCACCCCAGGCCCTCACCACATAAGGTTGAATGGTGGCCATTTTGCCCTCGGGACCTCCCACTACAACATTTCTCTTGCTGCAGTAAGAGACCGTCACACCTCCAGTCCCTGATATCATGCCTGCCATGGGCTGTAGTTCCCAATCTGCTGGCCACTCGGAGTGGGCCATGATGGTGACATCCACTCCGGTGTCCAGCATGTCTGGGCGGCAGATCTTCTCCCTCTGACAGAACAGGCCGCATCCCACAATGGGTTTGTTGGAGCACATAATCTGCACGCACAGAGCGGTGGGGTTATGGGGAACCTCTTCTGGATAATGTAGAGGCACTAAAAAGGCCTGTGGGATAGGAGTCTGTTGGGATGGGTAGAATGGAGGGTCTGTGCATGCCAGGGAGACAAAAATTTTGTCCCCTGGGTATACAGTGTGAATTTTAGGGAGGACATAAACTTGTTCAGGAGAGTTCAATGGGTCCCTAATAATTCAGATGTCCCAAGGACTCTCTCCTGGCCCATACTTCCCAGTTGATAACTTATGGAAGCACTCATCAGTTGAGTCAATTGACAGGTCACTTACCAGCTGGCGCCAGGTTCCTACCTGAACTGCTCAGGATGCAGAGTCTGCTCCAGATGCGCTGGCAGCTGTGGAGCTCTCAGAGCAGGTGTCAGGTTCTCCCTCTGCTCTGCAATGGCCGGCAGAGGGGAGCAGAACGGCTTCTGATTTGATGTCATAGCGCGGGGCTGGTCCGCGCTCTGTGGGGAGTTTCCCAGGAGCTGCTGGTAAGGCTGGCATTGTTGTGGTCATGGATGGTCCTTGCAGGAGTCAGTTGGTGTATTTGGCCAGGGACAGTCCTTAAAAAAATGTCCAGTCTCTCCACAATTGAAACACCTATCACTGTTTTTATTGCTGCCGCAAATGCTCCCGCTACCCCTTCCACAATACCCTTAGTCACTTCCCGTGCTACGGTGTTTCCAAATGACACACGCCGGGTGCAGGCTTCTACCATCTGTTCAATTGTTGGTTCAGTGTCAAGGGGTAGGCTTTTCAAAATTGCCCTGCATTCAGGATTGGCGTTTGCCATGGCCATTTAATTAAATACCTCTTTCCTGGCCTCTGGGATTTCTATTTGTCTTTCAAGGGTGATTTTGAGTATGTCAACAAACTTCATAAATGTTTCATCTACCCATTGTTTAACGTTTGCAAAACTTTGTGTTGGGATTGTGTCATCAGGGGTAGGGAACAGAGATGTTTTTGCTGCGGTGGCAATGTCGTTCACTGTGGCTTTGGGTAAGCTATCTAGTTGACCTTGGGGCTTCTGGAAGTCACCTTCTCCCACTAATTATTCAACAGACAGATTGGGTGGATTGAAATACTTTGCATATGTCTCTGGTAAAGTTTTTAAATGCTTTTTCCACTGCCTTTCCCACAACACGTACTCAGCTGCTAAAGGAGGCAGCTGGTAATATTTTTTATGTTATGGGGGACCAGAGTGTGCATGGAGAAAGTGGTTTCCAGGAGGTTCTTGAAGAAACGAGATCCTTGCCCATGCTCTTTGGCCGCCTTACACAGTTCTTTCAATTCCCCATAGCGTATTGGCTAGCATAAAACCCCTCTCTCCTGTTTCCAGACAATTGGGAAGGCTGAGATTTTGTTGGCCAGTTCCCAATCCCCATCCCAGGTGGCTTTCCTCTGGGTCCTGGCCCAGCAATCCTTAGACCCAACGGTAGAGTTGGGGTCCGAGGAGTCGCTGCTCCCATGTGCCGAGGAGGATGGAGCGTGCTGGATAACTGCGCGGGGCTTCCTGCGGCAAACCGGAGCTGCTGAGTGATGGGTGGCAGGGGAGGCCAAGATGGCCTCCTTCCGGTCGCCGTCATTTCCGCTTCCTGTCCCGGTGATGAGGGGACCGGAAGGGATAGGACCATGGCAGGGGGACCAACACCAGAGAGAGAGGGAGGGCTGGGATCCACGACAAAAGGGGTGTTCCCAATGGAGGGGGAGTGTCCCGTCACGGTGTTAGGAAAAAGACACAACTTCAGGGGTTGAAATAAACTAGGGTGTTTATTAAGGGGAAAAAAACAAACAAGGGGGAGGAAGGGATAGTGGGAGAGGGAGTAAAGAAGAGAGGAAAGAGAAGCAAAAAAACCAAAAAGGGCCTGGGTATGAGGATTGAGGAATCCTCTGGCCAAACTGGCGATTTGGCCCCAAGGCATGAACTCAGCAGCACTGCAGTGAATGCAGCTAATTTGCACTCAAATTTATATAAATATCTCTAAAAGAGATGTAGACCATAATCTGCAGTGTCGGGTCCTCTGCTGCAGCTAATCCACAGTTAAAAGGACAGTTCTTCCAATCTCCTAGCTCCTTTTATAATCTCTGTCCCCTCAGCTTGTTGTTGGTAGTCCCACCCCTATAGTTTCTGTTGATTGGTGCTGGTAAAACCTTCTCCTCACACAGTCTGCTGTCGTTGGGGTAACTGTGGCTTTTGGCAGGAAAGTTCTTCATTAGTACACACTGCTGACGTGGTGTTAAGCTCTGAGTCTTCTAGAGCAGGTTAAAAATCCTTTGTACAATGCTGCATGCTGCTGGCGAGGGGATTTGCTTTGAGGCCTTTGAAAGTGATAAACTGAAAAGGGATTATTAAACTTACAAATAATGTATCAATAGCAACAAATAAATGAGCAAAGGATCATAAAAATAGGGACAATGCTTATCACTACAGATAGTCTTGTTGACAGAACCATTAAACATTTAATTGGAAGACACAAAAAAAACCAACGAGTACAAATCTATAATGACTGTAATAAATGGAATTGATTTGTACTAACTGAATTGTAACTATTTGGCAAGTTATTATTAGAAGCAATCAAAAGAATGTGTTACAAGGCAGATGTACCCCTTTACAGATGTTACATGTTAAAACTGAGGTACAGGATGTAGTTTGGAAGATAAGTGATGTCCCAGGATGAAAATTGCCTTGAGATGGACAAAATTAGAATGAGTTTAGGCATTGGGTTTAAAAATCAGTAAATATCAGACTAATTAGTAGACTTACATAACACAACGCTTAGTACGCACGCGCAAACCTGTAAGGTTATCCAAAGGACGATGAGGAAGAGGAGAAGCCTTCACCAAAAGACCACCAAAAGAAGACTGAAGACCCCCGAACAACAAGTGAAGCATGTGCCATGAAGAATAGTGACGTCAAATCAGAAAAATTGGAAATAGGAGGAAACTTTCGGGAAACATTAATGAATATGTATTAGCATACAGCACAGAAGTTTAGCTTGAAGTGCTTTGTTTTGTACCTGAGGCAGGCTGGGGAGCCCCCTCCGTACCCCGGTCAGTTTTGTACGTGAGGTGGAGTGATAAACCCTCCCCATACCCTGGTCTGTTTTGCTTATGCATTAATCATACTTAATTACTAGCAAATTAAATATATAAATTGTATTTTTTTGATAAATTGTATTCTTTTACTAAATTGTATTCTTTTAGACCAAATTGCTATTCAATTCACTAAATTGTATTCATTTTTAATTAAACTGTTATTAAGCCCTGGGACCTAGTTGTCAAAATTCTAATTTCATTTATAACAGGTGGAAACCGATCTGAATCTGGCTCCTCTTCAAAGGTAGAGTTAATATCTTGCCCCTGTACATCCACAATCAATTTAAAAGCATTGGATATTTCTTCTCTCTGTCTCTCCTCCCCCCTCTCTAAGGGTGTTGGAGCCAGCAACACTTGCTCAGCAGTGGAAGGTAAAGATGGCTGCTGCCGGGATGCAGGTAGAATTACAGGGTTCAGAGCCAGTGTAGATTGCTTGTTAATGATCTTAATTAACAAAAGGCATGGAAAAAGCAGCAAAGGTAGCTGATCTCCTACAGCATTCCAGAGCAAGTTTCTAAAAGCAGTCTCAAGGTCTATATCAAGCAAATTCCACTGCATCCAAATGAGAAAGCGTCTTAACTCTTGATAGTAGGATAATTACTTTTTTCAATTTTTTATTTATAAACATCCCTCTATTACTTTGAAATTTGATCACTCACCCTAAGTTCCCCAGTCCTCACCTGACTCATCAAGGCCAGGGATGAAAGCAAGCACATCTGCTGTTCTCATTGAGCGAGAGACTGCATAGGCTTCTGTTCAACCTCTTCTTGGTGGTCGTTGGAGTCTTCTTCTCAGACTAAAGCTTAATTCCCGGGATAATGTTCACTGGGGCTTTCTGAATCGTAGCAATCACCTTCACAGAGGCACCAAATTGTCAAGATGAAAAACAAGGGATGGGACTACCATGCTTTGAGATGATTTATTGCTCAAGCGAGCCAGATAAGGCATCAGTCTCAAGGTGTGAGCTTTGGAGAGGAGAAACAAGTCAGCCATAGCTCAAGTTAGTCACAAGTTTCTTCTTCAAACCCGAATATATAACATTTTGGTCCAAGAGGAGGTTGACATGAAATTTGTTTTTACTTAGTAACTTATCACCTTTGCTTCATTTTGCTGCACTTCATCTGTCTCTTAGCCACTAAACTGGCAGGTCACATACTCATCCACACACCACTATCACAGCTTCTAGATCTCTAACCTACTCTCTAAATCACACTATTGCCATTCAAACTTTATACTATTTTACTTCGTATTATTTCTTACTTACTCAAAACATATTCTTACTTATAACTGTAGAGACATAAAATTATAATTTTTCTACTTAATGTTTGTGTACCTTTATCATTACACTAACCCAAGCTCTTTCCAAGGCTGCAGATTGAACTCTTTGGCATCTGTGGAAGTTTCTATTTTTCCATTTCCCACATGCCATGGGTACAGCTTTTGACATTAGCTTTGGCAAGAAGAAGAGCCAAACCCGGGGAAATATTCTATTCTTTCCCTTTGAATTGTTTGGGATTCATGCCCTGTTGATTTTCAGTGCAGTGGGGAGGTGAAGCTGTATATTTAAACCAGTATGTGGCCAAGACACTGTGTCTCATGAAACGTTTTTGACAAGAAGCTCAGTTAGCACAAATGCTGCCTTTGCACTTTACTGTTCATATTACCCAGCCAGGAGATTTAGTGCTGGTTAAGGAGTGGACAAAGCACCACTGGTGGCCAAGTGGCATGGACCTTTCCAAGTGTCACTGACCGCAGAAACAGCTGCCAAGTCAGCTGAACACAGGTGGACCCATCACACTTGGGTCAAGGTCTCTGCAGCCCCAGAAATTTGGACATCTCGGCTGGAGGAGAAGGAGGGAGTCACAGGGAGGCTGTGACTGACACTCTGCAGGAGGGGACCAGAGCAGCAGCCAGGGCGTTGGCATCGCCTACTGCTGGGGTCTTCATTTCTTCATGTGGGAACAGGAACAACACAGCACCGATACGATGATCAGATGGTTCATTTATTTTCTAAACTGGGTTACATTTATACTGCATACAAATCTGTACGCACAATTATCTTCTCTACAATTGGCTGCATGTATTGTTCACACACTTTTATAAGCATATTATTGGATAACTACATTTACGTATATCGGAACACAATTTATTTAATTTTCTCTTTTTCTCATCCTGTTAGTTCTTTATGTTCTTTTACTGACCACGACCTGTTCCTTCCGTGTCTGATAACCTTGTCTTTGTTCTTAACTCTTTCTCTTTATTTTGCAATTTGTTCTAATGCAGCCCAGAGTTCTGTATCTCCCCCTCTTTTCTTAAAAATTTGAGTAACTAAATTGTGCAACATTTGTTGAAGTCATTGTAACAAACAAGGAAGAATCAGCATAATACTTAGAAATACAACCAGTAAGATTAATGCTCCTGTGATCACCATCTGCCACCAACCCCTTAAACCAAACCTAGCAAGCTGTCATGGTTTTAAAGTAGTAACTAAGAAATTACTAGACAACTTATTTCTTACTGTGAGATATGGATTAGAACAAGAGCAAAACAGGCTTAAAAATTAAAAGGAATAAAGAAATTTTATTAACAAAACTACAAGAATAAGAAAATTAAAATAAACTTCCAGAAATCCCCTTTTTCTCCCACTACCCAACCATTCCCTTGTTCACATGACAACATAGAGACAAAAAACTTTGGAACTTTGGTGTTTAAACAGTCCCCAATTCCTGCTAGAGTCTTTTCATCAGTCTCTGTAGAGAAACAGAAGTCTTCCTCTGCTAATCTATGGAGTTTCTCACAAGAAAACTATTTCTGTTATAGCTTTCTATTTCTCTGATGCCAGCTGCCCAGAAATCCTGTCATCAGTTCACTCCTCCCATTTCACATCACTCTGAGGTGTGTTATGGGCCATGAGTCTAGGGATGTCATTTTTAAGGATGAGTTATTCAAAGGCAAAAGTTCTCTTCATCTGTCTCTGTGAGCCTCCCTGGAAACAGAAGTTTTCTCTTTGCCTCTCAAAAGGCCACAAATCTTCAACTTCAACTATTACTTCTCCCTCCTCTGTTCCAGCACCTCACTGTATCACAATTACTCCACCTTTTGCTCAAAATCCACACTTTGAACACTCCATTCCTCCCAATATACTCTGTCATAAAGGAGTTTTTTTTCAGAACACTATTGTCCATCTCCATACCTTTAACAGAAAAATATTTCAGCTTATAAAGCATCTCCTTATTCTCTCTTTCCCATCTAAAACTTAACTCTTTTCTTCACTGTCTTTGATGGTTTTATGATGTCTTCTTCATGTTGATTGTCTCTCTCTCTATCTTTGGGAAAAAGGAGTAATCTTTTAAGTCTCATCCACGTAGTAAAAGAGTTAAAGTCTTGGAAAGCTGCAGGTGTTCATGGTGTCAGGTTTCAGTCCAGCAGCAGAAACTGCAAACCCAGCCAGGCCGGCCGGCTCCGTTTCTCCCCCCCGCCCTCTGCGGCCTTGTCCGGCCTGGAGTGGTGGGGAGGAGGCCGAGACAGAGCCTGTTACCTTTTCAGAAGCCAGAAACCAAAGAGATCAAGAGAGCCCTGGCTTTACATCTTCAGATGGTGCTCACAAGTTGATCTCACTTTTCAATGGTCAAAATTGCTGTCAATTCTTAGAAATGACTGATAATTGGTCAGGAGAAAAGACTCCCATCAGCCTCTCGCAGCTTCAACTTCCTCCCAGCTCCTGAAGCTATCTTAAAGGTAAAGTCACCCCATGACACAAGCTAATCTGAAAAAGGATCATGTCTTTCTGTAATGTGCTTCATGTTCTCATGCAGTTGTGCCAATTATTTATAAATACATTGAGAATGGTCAGATAAATTAAAACAGCACATTCCTTCAAAATCTTCACCCCCATGTTCATGTGTTAACAACAAAAGTCTATAGCTGCGCGATTTTGCAAGGTGGCATGCCTAACACTCTCAACATCATTTAGTAGCTCACTCAACATTTTTGAAGTCAAATTAAACTGTTTTTCTCTCCAACAGGCAAGATGAGCTATGTTTTTCGCATTTATGGCAGCCATTCCCCCTGGTAAAAAGAAAGATGTTGCAATGACAGTTGCCAATGATGGTAGTTGCACATTATCATTACAAGTCTCATCAAAATTCCAAAGAGATCGATGTGATCTTTGAGGATGACGTTGACTGGCATTCAATAAATCTCTCATGTGAGGGGCAAATAATGTTAGTTGGCCAAGATCGCATTGTCTACCAGCAGGTCATCTTGGAATACCTGGCCACGCTTGATTCCCACAAATCCAAAATACTCCTGGTGGGAGTTCCCACCCTCCTGAAGTGTTCACTGTCAGACCCCCTGTTTTGAATCTGTTCCATGGAGATTGTCTTGTAACATTTTGATAACCTTCAAACAATGTTTTTTTACCTTGCTTTTGTAACCAACTAAACCAAGGATCTCCAAACCACACTGCTCTTGTACCATTACCTGGTTGCCACGGTGGGGTCATACTGTCACAACCAGGCAAAGCAGTAACATCAACATGCAGAGTTGGGAAAACACTGGCTAACAGATCCAGTTCTTGAAATGGAACAGGATATGATCAGCTCAAATTTTCAGTTACCGTTTTCTGCCAGGACTTGGACAGTCATCACTTTTGCCGCTTGTTAAATTTACTGTCTTAGGGTTCCACGAACCAGAAAAGTCTGTTTTGTTCTCTTGAAGGGGAACGCCAATTAAGCAAGTTCAAAAAGGGTCATCAGCCTGTTGTAAACTGAGACAAAAATCCTGAATATCAGACACATTAGCCCAGGTTACCCAAATATTCATTTGTGGTTTGTCAAGAGACATTCCTTCACCATACAATAACAATCCCCACAAAAAATCAACATTAACGTCACCATGAGCATGCACATCGCCATTCTCTTTCTACTTTATCCCATTTGCTACTACGAACTTGCCAACTTCGGGGAACTCCAACGCCCAGTCCACACTTTGTGTTCACTACTCTATTGCCTTGCTTAATAAGTAATAATGATAAGCGTTTAAAAAGCTGAAAGCTAAAATCTGCTAATACTATTTGTCCAGTCAATCAATTTCAATGCATTTTAAAAATGTTGTTGTTCATGAATTATTCAGGCTGTACCCCTTACAGCATGTGCTCCAGGCAACTGATCCAATGGTTTACTAATAAAGTCAGCTGACCACTGTTCTCTAGAGTAGGTAATAACCTGTGAAACACATGTCTGACACTTAGATACTTCCTCTATTTCGCATGTCTAAGTGATTCTCCAACTCTCTTGTTTACACCAATAACCATACACCAATACCCAGGGTCGACAGTCCAGCCCGTGTTCTCCACAGACACGTTCAACAGCCTCTAATTGTCCTTTGTCAAGTGATTGTATGCAAAGAGATCCATAAAATATAGGAAGATCTGATATAAAATGATATGCATCCTCGTTGTCAGGGTGCAGGGCTGTCAGCAGTGATGTTAATGCCAACTTCTTTCGATGTAGATGTCTCTTGCATGCTTTGGGACACAGATCTAATGTCATTATTCTTCTGTAACCATGGTTCAACCCACTTAGCAGGAATCTACGTAGCTGAATCTTTACCTGTAGAAACTCAAGCATAACCCCTTTCCCAGGTTAATAACTGCATCGGACCCGCCCATAACCCAGTCTGGGGAGAAAAAATTTAACTTGAATATTTTTAAAGGTGAAATCATGTTTGTTTGTTTGTATGTGTACTATTGCAGGAGGATGCTCGTGTCCTCTACGTATATTCAACCAATTTATAACAAATAATGTTTTTGCCAATATTTCAGGGGGGAAACTCCCTATTTCTCTTTGTTTTTTTTTTTAAATAGAAAGATGACTTGTAAGAATATGATGAGTGCGTTCAACAACTGCTTGTCTAGATGAGTTATATGGGACTCTATGGAGAAGTTGAATATCCTAATGTTTTAAAAAATTAGCAGTAGGAGCTTCTTGATTATGCAGGACTGTTGTCAGTTTTAATTTTCTTGGGGCATCTCATCACAGCACAAGCTTGAGTCCAATGTTTTCAAGCCACAGCTGATGAAGTAGATGAATGGGTAGAAGCCCACATAACCGCTGAGCAGGTATCCACTGACACATGCACGTAACACAATTGTCCAAAAGGTGAAAATTCAGTAACATCAGTTTGCTAAATCTCACGAGGTTGAAGTCTTTGAGGATTAGCCCCTTCATCTTGTAGTGGTGTAAGAACAGCACACTCAGGACGTGCTGCAATCACCACCACAGCTTGTGCTTTCAGAATTCTAAATTGTTTACAGAGAGCAGCAGCAGATTGATGAAAGAAGGCATGTGAACGGTATGCCTCTTGAATAGTCTGACTTTTATCAACAACTGCAGTTACTAATTGATCAGCTTGAGTGTTACCTTCTACAAGGCTTCCAGGAAGTCTAGTATGACTTTTTAAGTGCATGATAAAATGTTGAAGTATTCGATGACTGACAAGATTTCTCAAATCTAAGAAGGCTTGAAAAAGTACAGAATTATTTACATGTCTCAACAATGCTCCTTTTATATGTTGTACTACTCTGGCAACATAAAGGGAATCAGTCACAATATCTAGATCTTGAGAATCTTATTGATTCAAAACAGCAATTATTGCTTGGAGTTCCAAAACTTGCGCTGATGTATTGTAATAAAAATGTTCTGCTTGCCATTTTCTATCTTCATGCCAGACAAATTCAGCTGCCTTAGTTTTACTGCTCGCATCAGTAAACACTGTCAAAGCATGTCATGGTTGTTGATTAATCACAGGTACGGATTTCATAGTCAAAGTAGTTTTGAATAATGGATGTTTGGGATAATGATTATCAATCTGATAGGATTTGTTTAGACAGACCAAGGCAAAGATCATTGAAGATTCACACATTGATTGAATTAGGTCCAGAGGATATGGGATGATTACTTCATCAGGTTCTTTTCTAGCAATTACAACTGCTCGTTGCACTCTTTTTTGAATCACTCTTGCTACAGCTTTTCTACATGGAGTTAGTGTTCTATGTCCTCTGGCTGATAAAAATACCTATTCAATGATTTTGAGTGGATCAGACTGCTATTTACACAATCGACTTAAAAAGGCAGCAACTTCTGATTCAGTATTATACATAAAAAGTTGTAACGGTTGATCAGGATCAATACAAGTTGCAGTCTTAGTACTTCGTTTCAGTGAAATTTTTTTCTGAAGTTTGCAATGCAGAATCTGTTAGGGTTTTTGGTTCTTGAGGATTGTGACTTCCTTGTCACAACAATGTAAACAGGGGTTGCATATCACTGTTGGTCACACCACAAATGTTTCAAATCCATTGAATGTTTCTGACTAATTTCTGCACATCATTCAATGTTTTAACTTTTTTGACATTGAAAGCTTTTGTGGTTTACCTGTTTGTTTGTCTCATGTCATTCTCAGATATTTCCAAGGCTCAGTTTTTTCTACCTTTTCGGGGGTTACAACTAATCCCATCACTGTTAATGTTTTTGTTAACTCACTGATTAAATCATCAGAAATAATCGTTTGTTGACACAGAAGCAAATCATCCATATAATTATATATATGCATTCAGGATGATTTTTTCAGAATGGTCATAGTGCCATGTCCATCTACCATTGACAAATTGTGGGAGAATTTTTCATCTTTTGTGGTGACACTACTCAGTGATACTTTTGGGCAGGTTCTGCTCTGTTGACAGAAGATACAGAAAAAGCAAAGTTTTCATAATCATCCAGATGAAGAGGAATAGTGAAAAAACAATCTTTGAGATCTATGACTACAATGTTTTAATCTTGAGGGAGCATGGCTGGATTAGGTAGTCCAGGCTGCAATGCTCCCGTATCTTGCATGACAGCATTGACTGCTCACAGGTCTTGCGATAATCGCTATTTTCCTGATTTTCTCTTGATCGTAAACACGGGCTTGTTCTATGGGCTGGTAGATGGCACAAGATGCCATGCAGTTATTTGTTTTTGCACTAATTCTTTCAAATGAGAGAGCTTCTCTTTTGGTAGTGGCCATTGAACAACCCACACAGGGGTGTCCATTAGCCATTTCAGCTTTAATGTCAGTCACGGGGCGCTCGCCGCAATGGCTGCTTCTAAAAAGGTGTATGAAGTACACATCCCCATTGGGACAGAACATCTCAACCAAGCAACCACAAAGTTGTGTGTAGCCTGTATGGTTTAATTGGTGCTCTAAGTCCTTCCTTGTCATCAATAACGGTAAGAAAACATGCACTTTGTTGTGTAGGTGATGCTCCACCAATACCTTCAACCATGTTGGCTGCTGGAGCTAAAGGCCAAGAAGGTGGCAATGCAGCTTGAGGTAAAACAGTAACATCTACAACGGTATCAAGCATAACTTGATTACACTGAATTGTGAGTCCATCTGAACCTTGCAATAGTATTGACCTTATTGGCTTGTTGTTGTTAATTGTTTGTGTAAAGGCAACAGTCACAGCACCAGTGGATCTGAATCCTCAGTCTCTTTATTCTTTGTTTTGAGCCTTGAGAACTTGTGCTTGAAATGAATCAATTGAGCAATGTGGTCACTCTTTTGTAATGTGACTGGAGGATTCAATGCTCTTAACTTTATTCTAATTTGTCTATTGGAGTCAGAGTCAATTAATCCAGAGATAATTATCAATCTTGGTTTTGAAGCTGATGATCATCTTATTAATAATGCACTTAATCTGTGCCTTAAAGGTCTTGTGACTGTGGAGGGAATTACATGTACTGAATCATCTTTTATTGCGATGTCGACTCCTATGGCCAAATCAAGGCTTGCGCTTCTTTGGGTGGCTGCTGAAAGCTCATCGAGGCAGCCGCCACTTGGGGGAATTTTGATATCTTGGCACCCTCTATCAGGGCGCTCTGTGGGAAGTTTCTTGATAAAGTGGTTCTGTCTTCCTTATATCAATCATCAACAATCATTAGCCTTATGTCCAAACTTATCACAGCGATTGCAGATACCAGAAAATGGGGTAGCTGGTGCACTCTTCTTTGCTTGTGGACACTATTTTTTAAAACGATCAAGCTTCCCACACAGAAAACAGCCTTCTTTTTTCTTAATATTTTTAGGCCTTAAATCCTCTCTTCTTTGGAGCATTGTGGGATGCAGAGCTGCTGCAAGAGCTTTTGTGTGAATATTGGCTTTCTCTTGCTCTTCTATGAGTTGCAGTAGTCTAGAACAAGCTTCTACCATTTGACTGAGGCTAGCCCCCCAGGGGAGACTGGCAATTATTTGTTGACATTGCTGATTTGCATTCTGATATGCTGAATTCTTTCTCACTGCTGTTTTAGCATCAAGTGAAAGATTGGGTGCACTGTCTAAGGCTTCTTTGAGACGATCAATGAATTCCATATAAGGTTCATCTGCTTTCTGCCTTATTCTATGATATGGCAAACTAGGTGTTCTAATTTGAGGCAATTCTTGCAGTGCAGCTGATGCCAACGCCTGTGACTGTTGAGTTATACACGGATGTAAGGCAGCTTGTGCAGCCCCACTTCGATATTGTTCAGTACCCATAAGTTGTTTAAGAGTAGCACACTGTAAAGGGTCATTTCCATCCACTCAGTTAAGGTTTTCAACTGTAGCAACCTCACATCTTTCTTGCTATTTGTCTTTAAACAACATAAATGCAGTAGGAGGAAGAATAATTTTTAAAAGTGTTCTAATATCCATAGGCACAAGGTTTTGATTTTGAAAAAAGGATTGTATTACAGTCATAACCTCTTTATTATCATATCCAAAATCCATTCCTGTCTTTTGCAACTGACTGACAGTTTTCCAATCAAATGGATGCCAAAATCGTGGATCATCCTGCAAATAGACTGGCATGGCAATGATACTAGATGGTAACATTTGTCCTTCGATAAGTGCATGTTCAGTAAATCCTCTCCATCTTTGTCCTTCTTTGTAATTAGGATCTTGTGGAGAAGGACCTGGAGGAGGAACTGGTCTAGATGGAGATGGACACATTGATGAATTATTTGATTTGTCCTCCTTACCTTGTAAATAATCTCTAAACTTTTGAGGTGGAACTGAAATTAGAATTATTACTGTCTCTTTTTTCAAGATCTGACATTTTCCATAAACTTGATGCTCTTCTTGAGTCAGACCTCGTCTAAATTTATTACATAGGTAATTATTAGCTTCCTCTGGGAGCATTTCTCTTTCCTCTTATATTTGTTTTATGCATCTTCTAGTACATCTCTCTTCAGCTTGCAGCATCTCTTTGGCAATTTGAGTCTTACAAGAATTTTTTTCAGGCTGTCTCTGCCCTCTAGCAGCACCTTCTGTTTCTGGTCTGCAAATCTTGTCTTCAAATGTTTTTAAACCATCCCTAACACCTCGATGGGCTGTTTGATATGCATCCTGAATGGCCCGTTTTGAGGATCCCCTATCTAACCTTTGCATGTGATTCAAAAGTTCAGACATTGCCATTTCTTGTTTTTGCAACAAATTAACAAGTTGCTCAGGCTGAAGTTTAGGGTAAAGTGTTTCTGGTAAATCCTCATCAATTTCCACAGGAAGTGACACTTGAGATGGATTAATTTGCTGTTCTGATGGAGCAGGTGGGGCTGACTGAAAAGGTGAAGGACATGCAGGCATACCAGGCATATCAGGCAATGATGGTACTGAGGGAAAAGACTGAGGCACCATGGATCTGTTATAAATGAAATTAGAATTTCAGACAACTAGGTCTATTTAATTGATAGCAATTTAATAACCAAAAAAAAAAAAAAAAAAAAAAAAAAAAGATACAATTTAGTGAATTGAATACAAAAATACAATTTAGTAAAAGAATACAATTTAGTGAAGAACAATTTGATATAAAAGAAATACAATTTAGTAAAAGAGTACAATTTAGTAAATATGTTCAGATATCTATATATCTATATATCTATATGTGAATATAGTTTTCCAGTGACTGAATATGGTTAAGGCAGAAGCAAAACCAGCTGGGGTATCGGGAGGGCTTCTCACCCTGTCTCACGTAGAAAACAAAGCACTTCAAACTAAACTTCTATACTGTATGCTTATACATATTCATTAATGTTTCCGGTAAGTTTCCTCCTATTTCCGATTCTTTGACTTTATGTTGCTATTCCTCACGGCTCATGCCTCACTTGTTGCTAGGGGGGTCTTCAGTCTTCTTTTGGTGGGCTTTTGGATGAAGGCTCACACTCATCCTCATTGTCCTCTGGATAACCTTACAGGTTGTGTGTGCATACTAAGCGTTGTGTTATGTAAGTAAGCATTGTGTTCCACTAATTAGTCTTACATTTTATAATTTTCAGGCCCTATGCCTAAAGTCATTCCAACTTTATCCATCTCAAGGTTGATTTCGTCTTGGGACATTACTTATCTTAAAACTGTACCTTAATTTTAACATGTAACATCTGTAAAGGGGTACATCTGCCTTGTAACACTAATTCCTTTGATTGCTTCTAATAAAAACTTTCCAAATAGTTACAATTTCGTTAACATGAATCAATTCATATCTATATCAATATCCCTTCCTCCCCAAAATTCTCTCTGGGATACCGGACACACAGTTTTTGGGGTAATAATATCATTGGTTTTCAAGAAATTATTTTCTTCTTTGTAATTTCTTCTATCTTTTTCAGCTGCTACAAAAGCCCGAGTAGCAGCTGCTGCAACACAAGCCTGGCCTTTCATTGTTTCTACCATTAGCCTTAGAGTACGATGGGTAGATACCAACTTTCCAGCTTCTTTCTCCCTTGTTTGAACAGATTCCCCACGTTCTGTACCAACATTAGTCTATGTAGCTGTATCATAAAGCGGATCAGCATTTACGATGAAAGCTTGATTTCTACACCAGAGAAGCAATGCAGCCAAATCCCCTTCTTTGATCTTCGTCTCTGTTTTTCCTGTAAGCTGCAACAAACTTTTAATAGCAGCCTTTTCTATCACTGATACAGCGACTCCCATGCTGTCGATATCTGATCCTTTCTTTCCAGCTTAGCGCGGATCTGCTCCCGCCTCTCTCGGGCAGCCCGGCTTACCTCCGGTACCGCCGGCCGACAGCCCCCCCGCCTTCTCCAGCTTCTGCTCCGAATAGCGACGCTTGATCATGTCTCAGGGTCACCAGTTTCCCAGGGTCTTCAATTTGTCATGCGGGAACAGGAACAACACAGCACCAATACGATGATCAGATCATTGGTTTATTTTCTAAACTGGGTTACGTTTATACTGTATACCAAACTGTACACATAATTATCTCCTTTACAATTGGCTGCATGTATTGTTCACACACTTATATAAGCGTATTATTGGATAACTACATTTACGTACATCTGAACACAAGTTATTTAATTTTCTCTTTTTCTCATCCTGTTAGCTCTCACTTTATGTTCTTTTACTGACCACGACTTGTTCCTTCCGTGTCTGATAACCTTGTCTTTGTTCTTAACTCTTTCTCTTCATTTTCCAGTTTGTTCTAACGCAGTCCAGACTCCTACAGCCTACCCACAGACTGTCTGCTGAAATCGTCTGTGTGGGCATCCCTCCTTTAGAATCTCCAGTCACTGCGGGGCTAATACTTGCTGTCATTGTTTTCATTATGTTAAGTGGTTTCTGTGCCTTCATTCACCACAGGGGGTGTGGAAGACAACATGAAAATTAGATTAGGAGATTATATTACACCACTAGAATGTTTTTCATCATAAACTTACCTTTCTATTATCAGTTAATTTTGAGCCAGAACTCAGCAAATATTTTTTTAATCATGAGAAAAGAAATAATAAAAACCTGTAACTTCAGCAATTGTTGGGGCTGCAGAGGACCAGGCAGGTCTGAGGAGTGGCCATGGGTGGCCAGCCCAGTTGAACCTAAATTGTGAGTCAACATCCTGAGTGAAGTCCATTATAGAATGAGATTTTAGGGTGAAGAAAGAAGTCCATGTTGACTTTATTCTTCTGAAAGAGACATTAATTGCCTAAATAGAATAAGAGGTTTATATGTGGGAAAAAATATTTCTGACTGGACTTTATCTTTGAGTTTATCTATTAGCAGAAGAAGGGGAGTGTGTAAAAATAATTAAATTACTCAAACTGCTGCTTGCAAATAGATGACAATAAAACAGTAGTGAAACAAATAACAAAAAGAATAAGTTACCTCATGTACCAGTCCAAAAATGGAAAGGATTGGAATGGGATGTATTTTCATGGTTACCTAGTGAACTATGGGTTAAACAAATGCTTCTTCCCCTCTTGTGTGCTGTAGCAAGTCTCATCTTTTTACCACACATGATCCCTGGCTTTGTGCAACTTACTCAACACGTGATCAAAGGGCTGCAGGGAGGAGCCATGCCTACAGATCCAGAAATGGGTACAAAAGGAGAAAAAGTTATGTCACTGCAAATAATTGCAAAACCAAAAATGATCCAGGAACAGAAAATTAAGTCAATGATAACTAAAGTTTGTAAAGACAATTATTTAGAAAATGAAAGAGGAGGGATTGAAAGGAATAAGAGAGATCTATCTTTACAATCAACCTGTGGGTCTGCTGGTAAATAAAACTAGATACTGAGAGGTAAAGAAACAATGGGAAAGATTCCACTGATTGATGAAAGGAGTGAGAGGGATTGGTCTTTACAAACAAACTGCAGGTCTGCTCATAAATAAAATTAGACACTGAGAGATAAGAGAAACAATGGGAAGAATTACAAATTCTATAGGAATTCCAGTGATTGACACAAGGAAAAGAAAAGGGGAGTTTATACATTAGAAGGGAGTCTTCAGTATTAGGCATTTCAGGAAGCCTGTACCTGTCAAGTACCTCAGCCAATGGGGAAAGAGAGAGGGAAATCAGGATAAAGAGGAGGCTGTGTACTCCAAAAATTTGAGAGACCCCAGGAGAAATACCCCATGGCCTCTCCTTTTATTCCAATAAAGTTCTAGGACTCCTCTGTCTCCTTTTTAGACATAAAACACTGGTGTTTGGATTAATTTTCCTGACACTAGCAAGCAGAAAATATTGTGAAACTTTCCAAAAGGTGCAGGGGGATCCCTCTCCCCATTCCAGACACGGTAACATTAGAAAAGCTAACCCTGTAATGAATTGTGGGGGACAGCGAACCAGCCAGCAATACTGCTGTCCTTCTGTAGAGGGAAGAGAACCTTTGGGAGCCACCTGCCCCCAGCAAGTTTCCTGTTTCATGTTAATTTTAATTTTGCCATTGGTTATATCCTTGGAACCACCCTGACCTACAGAGCATAAAAGGTCACTCTCTCTGTAAGCCTCCTGGCATTCGTTCGCAGATTTCTTGGGGTAAAGAGCTGGATTTAAAGCCCCCAAGAGATCAGATAAGAAGCCCCATCTGTCTTACTCCTGCGTCACTCTGACAAGCTGAATTCATTCACAACAGCCTTGCCAAAGGCTAAGAGCAGAAATCACTATTGAAGCTGTGAGGTCTGGGGTCTCTGCATCCCACCACCACCCAGCGAAGCAATAATGAATAACCCTGCATTGACTGCAAACTTCGGACCTGGAGATGTCTTGTTCACTGATACCTCAGCCGAACACATTGATGGTAAAAGTATAGAGCTGTTACTCCTAAAACAGGAATGGAACTGGTAGAAGGAATAAAAAGGTACATGGGTAAGAGAGTTAGAAGACTCTTATTGGCAATAAAAGAGAAAGCAAGGATGGTGCACGGTAATTCTTATGCAATCTGGGCTGGTGCCACACGGTGATTTTGTCAGTGGAAATGTTCATTGGCAAGTGAATGGAAAAGAGGTTTGGCAAAGGCAGGATTTGAATGGCTGATTTTACAGACTCAATCCTAACAAATCCATATAGGATGGGTTAAAACCTATGTGAATGACCAGGTTTTACAGATATAATAGAATGATAAAGTGGATCAGCTGAAAAAGTCAGAAAGATAAAAACTGATCCACAACAGTGATACCAATTTGATAAATGGTTACATTGTAAATTAGGGCATATTGGAAACTCTGTTTTTTGCCACACAGGGCAGAGACAGGCAATTGATCTGTGTGGAACAGTATTCTTACAGAGTCCCCAGTGCCAGCTGAGGCTTAAACAAAACCCTAGACCTGGCACAACTTCCACATATCAAAAGTAACAAAACACTCTGGTCAACTGGCCAGACAATTTCTATTGGACCTCTAAATACATCTGTTCCTAGTACATGCTAACAGGTGGAGATGATATCTGAACCGACAGTTGCCACTAAAAGCAGACATGCTGATGGAAAAACTCCTGTTTCAGAACTGCTGACTGGTTTTCCAGTCTCCCTGTCCCAAACTCTGTGCAGAGTGACACTCCTGTCTCTGTACAGGTTTGGTTTTCCCCAAAACTTGAGAAGAAGTTTCTCAAGGAAGCCTCGCAAGCCGCTCTTACACTGGCCCTGTCTGGCAGCAGTGAGCAGAGCGCTGTGTTTGCGACGGGAGGCCAGAGATGGAACCGCTGCCGTTAACTCTCTGTGCGAAAAACATACCCATTATTGCTGAAATTCTGTGGTCTTGGTTTCTCTAATAACCTTGAATGTTTAAGTATACCCTCCCTAGAAAAAAGACTAGAAATAAGACTTGGAGGTGAGACAAAGAGCCACTCAAGCAGCAGTGAGGACTGTTCACAACCTGCATTGCTGTGAATGCTGCTACTGCTGCTGGACCCCTAGCAGCAAATCAAACCACAGGGATGGACACAGAGAAACCGTACAGGACTAATAACTAATAACTAGTGATTCTGCTGTAACCGAAAATGACCATTATGGCACTCTTTATATTTTTATGCTTACAGGCCAATGTTTGCAGTAGTGCAGCATGGCTAATCAGCCATCCCAACAAAACTAACCATGTTGTTTTTCCGAAACACACATACAACAATTGTACCTGACCCTTGAAAGGGCATTTCATCAAAGTATTCAAATGGTGAGAACCCCATACCAAACATACTCTCTGAAAGTCTTCCCCCAGCTGAAGTGATGCTCCTTTGAGAAGGAGAGACAACTCAAATCTCCAGAAATGAACAAAGCCTGACAATACAATCAATGCCTTGAAACAATAATTTTTCAATCTTTCAGAAGTAATTTTAAAAAATCAAAAAACTTTGGATTTACTTTTGGCTTTCACAGCTACCAATGCCAGTTGCTGTGTATATGTAGATCAGATTCTGTGAATGCAGACTGATCTAAAAGAAATTGGAAGGAACACTAGAATCTTTCAGGAAATGCAAAAGAACCAATGAGAAAATATATTTAATGGAGTAACCTCATAAGTTCCAAATTTAAATGTGGCCATTAAGAAAACTCATCGGCGTAATAACCGTAATTCTAACATTAGTGCTCCATACATTTTTTTCTATTACAAATTTGTAAAATTGGATTGAACAAGATGTGTAAATCTGACAATAACCATTTTCTCTCACAAGGTATCAGAAGAATGAATAACTATTCTATGTAAACTTGTTTACATTAATTCTTAATTAATACAAGTGAAATACCAAATAATTTGATAGTTTTAATTGCTTTGTTTAACATTTGTATATGTTTTGTAGTTTTCTGCAAGTATTGCTTTAGAATACTTGGGTCTTCCCTCTGATGTTCACAGTGGGTAGAAAAAACTTCTCCTTTAATGTAACTTGAATTTCCATATGACCATAGAATCAGTTTTGGTTACCTCTTCAAAAGAAGACATAAAATTCCCAACTGAAGTAATATCCTAATCAGGTAGAAACAACTGAGTTTCACTACATCTTTGATTCCACTGAGACAACCAGACTATTCTATAGCACACATATATATGTGCTTAAATGATTGTAAAGTTGTCTAACACTTGGTATCTTAAACAAAAAGAACGCTAGACTAAGAAGTGTGAATGGAAGTGAAAAGAGTCACTGATCATCTGTTAAAGTTCTTCAATCCTTACAACAGAGAAACTACATCCACAAACTCGTCTTTGTTCCTGATTTGCATCTCATCCTCCTATGATTTTAGAACTCAAGGTGTGGGGAACATCCTGACTTACATGGACTGGTAACAAAACAAGTTAAGTCACTTATTGGATTGTCTCCAACTACCATGAACACTCTGAATTTATGCTGTATTTTGTAATATCTTAATTTATTACTAATCTTTTTTTATATATATAAATATAAACATGAATAACTAAATATCAAAAGATGTATATGTTACACAATCTAATATATAAAAGACATAAACTGAAGACACAACAAGTGCTTCTTAGCAATATCAATAAAGTGTTTACCATCTTTTAATGAAATAGTGAAGCTGAGGAGAACAATGTGCATCAAACTCCTTGATGATGGTGTACGTGTAAATGAAGGTGGATGCCTTTATAACACAGAGACAAGAGGTACCTGTGCTACCACACCATGAGGTAAAGTCAAGGCCTTCAGTCAAGGGGTGGAATCTGGCAGGACTTTCCCCCCTACCACAGAAGAGCTTATCAGTTCTATCAGCAGGTGCAGTAATTCCCCACATTCTGCCCCTCACGTGAACAGGTGAGTTAACCCAAGCCAGATGGAATCCACTAAAAGAGTTATTGCTGACACCAGAGAGATGGGATACAATAAACATCTCTGCTGATAAGGAACAATTTGCCTTGAGAACAAGACATGGGAAGATAAGCTGGAATTTCTGACTGACAGACTCTTCACTTTACAAACTATAAAAGCTACACAAACTTTCAGAGTGTCGTGGTTTTGAACCAGTAATTAACAAAAAGGGGAAAAAAGGATTATTTATTTTTTGCTGTGAGATATGGATTAAAACAAGAGCAAATCAGGCATAACACTTAAAAGGAATAAAGAAAGTTTATTGACAAACTACAAGAATAAGAACACCAGAATAAACTTTTAGAAAAACCTTTTCATTTCTCACTGCTCACCATTCTTTTGTTCACATGACAACAGAGACAAAAACTTTAGAATTTTGATGGTTTAAACAGTCCCAATTCTTTCTATAGTCCTTTCCTCAGTTTCTGTAGAGAAACAGAAGTTCCTTTCTGTTAATTTATGGAGTTTCTCACAAGAAGGCTATTTTGTTATAGTCTTCTGTTTCTTTGATATCAGCTGCTCAGAGCTGCTGTTATCAAAGCCCACTCCTCCCATTTCACATCACTCTGAAATGTGTTATGGGTCATTAGTTTGGGGATAGCATTTTTAAGGATAAGTTAGTCAAAGGCAAAAAAAGTATTCTTCATCTGTTTCTGTGAGCTTCACTAGAAAACAGTTTTCTCATTGCCTCTCAAGGCTTCAAATCTCCCAGCACTTCACTATACCACAATTACTCTGCTTTTTACTCAAATTTACACTTTGAACACTCTATTCCTCCCCATACTCCATCATGAATTAAAGGAGTTCTTTTCAGGACTTCATTGTCCATCTCCATAGTTTTAACAGAAAGATATTTCAGCTTAATTAAAGCATCTTCTTAATTCTCTACCTTTCTTGAAGTTTCTTTTCTTTCTTGCCATTAGTAGTTTATAAAGTCTCTTTTCATGTTGATCACTCTCTTCTTTTCTTTCTAGATAAAAAGATTAATCTGCAAGTCTCATCTGGATGAGAAAGAGTTAAAATCTCACCCAAGCTTTTGTAGATGGTTCGGTGATCTCTGCTGAACAGGAGCTGGAGCTGTCTGCGATGAAAAGTTCCTCATAGCTGCTCTGGAGAGCATGGTCACCGTCTCTGCTTGCAGCAGGCTTAGAGCTCTTCTCCTTCTTTACTCAACAGTTTTCTAGTAAATTCCATCATGGCAAAACCTGCAGCCAAGCCAGGAACCGGCCTGGCCCAGCTTGGCTCGGAGCAAGCTCCCGCAGGCCCCATCTCCCGGCCGGGAGAAGGGCAGGCCCGGCCCGGCCCCCGCCCGGCCACGTGGCCGGGCAGAGCCCGAGAGGCCGAAGCTCTGCTACCTTTCACAGCCAGAAAACAAAGAGAACCACAGACTTCTGGTTGTACACTTTAAGGTGGGGTTCACAAGTTGATTCTACTTTTCAATGGCTAAAACTGCTGTCAATTGTCAGCAATGACCGATAATTGGTCAGGAGAAAAGACTCCCAGGAGTCCCCAGCAACTTTAACTTTCTTAAAGGTAAAGCAACCCCATGACAGCTCTTGTTCTAATCCATATCTCACAGTAAGAAATAAGTAAGTTTTCTAGTGATTTTTCAATTGCTGCTTTAAAACCACAACAAGGGACTTGTAAGGAGTGGCCTGTTCTGTACCTTACACATGACTGCTGTATCCTGAGGGAACACCGTTGTCCTTGACCTGTAGGTGTCGAGGTGACACTGGTGGTTGGGTTCTTTTCCCCAGGACTGAAAGTGACGAGAGAGAGGCTCTTTTCTCATGTTCAGACTTGGTTGTTTATTCTTTCCTTATCTATATTATATATATACAGAGTACAAGGAGCTACATACACTAAGATAGAGAGGTGCAAAATGGAGAACGAAGAAGCTCTTCAAGGTTTTTTCTATGTCTATTTGTCCAATAATCAAATGCCAAGTAAGTTCTTTTTCTTAGTGACCCAATGACCTGACACCGGTGTGCTGCACTGCGACTTTTTCTATCCAATCACTCATTATTATCCAAAAACCCTTAAAAGAAGAAGATGAAGGAAGAAGAAGGAGAAAGGAATAACGCCCTAAGTCCTCCATCTTGTCTCTTCTTTTCTAAAATAGCTTAAACCTTAAACTCTAACTTTCTCACCCAGTGACTTAAGAAAACTCTAACTAACTCACACACTCATATTCCCAGTTTCTCTACTTAACTTTCAAAGTTATCTCCATGGTGTTGTGTTAAACTCAATGCTCTCTCAGGTGTCAGAGGCAGACATGACAGATAAGGGCACATTTTCTGTACCCCAAGAGGGGAGAGAGTGCCGAAACCTACCTTTCTTTAGAGGAGACGCCCCTTTCAGGACATTTCCTCCTAATTTGTCTCAAAGTGAGAGAGAGGTGCAGTCCTCTAAAGATAGGCTGCTTTGGTTTGGAAGCAGGGGCCCTCTCTCTCCTCTGTCTTCTCACACAAGCTGCTTCTGTGGCCCTGCCCCGCTACCAAAAATCAGGCTGTGCTAAATCCGCACGCACAGTATTGTGGCATTGCTCCACCAAGCTCTAGGGTTATGCCTTGTGCTGATAAAATAGAAGTTAATGAAGTTGTCTGCATTCAAGGTGCCTAAAACTTGCAACTCCAGTGGAGCATAAGGGCACTTCCCAAGGGGAGACAGTGGTTGCCACATTCTGGTAGCCCACAGATGTAGGGACGCTGTTCCATGACCGTAGGCTTTCCATCCCTTTGGATATCCCTCTAGGATAATGTTCCCTATCCTGGGGTTTAAGGACTGGCCCATATAAAGCTCGAGAGACTCCATCAGGACAGTAATTTTCATTCCTTCTCCTTTAAGCAGATTGCATGCTTGTCCTAAAGTAGTCCATCCTTTGGCCACAGGTGGCCAAGCAGCATCATTGGTATAGGGACCTGAGTTGCTCCACCTGTTCTACAGCACTTACAAATGCTTGACATTGTAACATCATGCCAGCTTGTAGCTCCTCTATTTTTTCATCTTCTTCACCTGTTTGTCAAGCTCTGCATTCTCTTGAACAGCAACTTTGTATGCAACTAATAGGCAACCAGCCATCCAACCAGCAGGAGTCAGCCACTCTTTAGAGGGTCTCAGAGAGGAGTTTGTATAAATTCTCTGCAATATTTCAACACCCCCACAAGCTCCTTGGTCTCCCATGCTTCAGGCCCAGTACTTGTCCAGGTTTCTAGCTAATGCCATCATGTGCTCCAGCCTGGAGCTTCCTGCATCCAGCCTGGTCACTCCACTGACAAAGCCACCGCCCGAGGCTCTTTTTCACAAAACATTGTTACCAGTGCACTCACACAAGGACACCCTAAGGACCACAAAAGAAGTGAGGGTGATAGAAAAGGTCTTAAAATCTTAGAAAATTTGGGGACTTAGAAAGGAAGTTAGGTTTGGAAGTCCCTGGGAAAAGTAGGCCCTGAGATATGTTAGGCCTTTTGCTTGCTAAAGATCAGGTCAAACTGCACCTGTGTAGTCAGTAGATGATAAATGATACAATTCTTAGATGTGATTAGATATAATTATTGTTTAAAGAACATGGGGAACAATGTTAGGGGGCTAGGCAGGATCACGAGAAATCCATGCTTGGGTAAAAACAATGCATACAATAAAACAATAGAAGTTTAATAATTAATATGTAAGTTGCATAACGATAGAGTATAAAACATGTTCAACTCAAAACCAAATCGGGTCAGATTTGGGTATGTGTACCCCTGACACCCAGAGCTCTTCAATAAATCACCTTCATATAATCATTCCGTGATTATGTGTGTTCCTGAACGCTAACAGCTCTGTTCATCTCTTCCAGCCCTTGAAGACATGGCACGCAACATCAGCCCTGCCATCAGAAGCCTGGCAATTCAAAAATTTTGTATCCTTCAGGCAGTAGAGTGAACTCAATATTCCATCTTTGGAAACCTGCAAGATCAGCTGCACATGGCATACAGGACACGGTCTCATCTCTCAGGCCTTGACTGGATGCGCTGCTGGAGCTCTGCTGAGAGCTGATCTGGGAGGCTCTGTCTGCTGGGGCCACCTGAGCCAGCCAGGATTTTATTTGTCTTCAAAATTGTTCTTTCCTTAGTTTTGTTTTTGTTTAGTATGTAAATATAGGATATGTTCTAAATACACAGAATCCCAGGAGCTTTCTTTTGCTGCCCAAGGTCCTCAGGATACCGGTGTAGAGAGGGAAAAGGGTCCTTGTGCTCAGCAACTTGCCAGGGCGTGCAGTGGTGAAGGGAAATTGGCCAGAAACCCCTTGGCCTTTGGTGGTTTTGCTGAAGCCACAACCCCTGTCCCAGCCAGGAAGTGCCATCTGTGTCCTCGTGCCCGTGTGGTGCTGGCTGGGTTGCTGAGGGGGCTCCCAGGTGCCTCTTGATCCAGCTCCTCTGGAGCTCCTGTGGGGCTGTGGCGCTGCTGCCGGGCCACGCTGGGGGAGACCCTGAGGGAACAGGGTGCTGGGAGGCCATGAGGGGATGAGGGGCTGTGGAGGCCCTGACGGGACAAGGCAGTGGGAAGGCACAAGGGGGACGTGTGAGGGAGTGGGTGTCAGGAGGCTCCACGGGGACAGGAGGCCCCTGAGGGGCCGGGCTGGTGGGAAGACCTGAGGAACTGGGTGTCAGAGGCCATAAGCAGCCCCTGAGCAGCCCAGGGCTCGGCTGGGGTGGCAGGTCTGCCTCAGTGGGGACTCTGCCACACTTGCTGATTTCAGTGCTGCCAGGCCCCTGTACAGATTCTGTGTAAGCCCCGTGCCCTTCCTGCTGCGGCTGCCTCGGCAGCCTTGGGGGCTCCTTCTGCTGCCCTGAGCCTGCAGAGCAGGGCAGCGTTTGCTGATGGTTTGAGGTGTTCCTAAAGATCCTGTCGGGCTGTCTTAGACACTTTGGGCAAGGGATTCCTTCCAACCTGGGGCACTTTGCGGGGGGTGGGGTGGGGGCAGCACAAGGGCAGGTGACAGTGTGTGCAAGGACCCTTCATGACACGTGGTGACATAGGGGCTGGTGGTGACAGGTCCATGCCACAGTGCTCGGTGCACGCGACGGGACAGGACGCGCCACAGCAATGCTGTGAGGAGCCCCCGCACAGCGCACTTGTTTGTGTCTGATCCAGAGCTTCTCTGAGCCGTCATTCTTGCAGGTGACCTCGAGGCCAGACCACAGCACTTGGTGACCTGTGGCCTTGCCGAGACTTCTCTTCTTAAGGTGCCCTCGAGGGCAGACTCTGGGACCTGGTGAACCGGAGCTTTTCTGAGGCATCGCCCATCCCTGCAGTCACTGCCCTTGAGACCAGAGCACAATCCTTGACGAGGAGCCTCCTGTCCTTGTGGCAGGAGCCCTCAAGACCCGAGTGCAGGACTTGCTGTCCTGCAGTCTTGCCAGGACTTAAGTCTTGCAGGTGCCTTCCAGGCACGACTGCAGGACTTGCTGCCTCGGAGCTTTTCCAAGGCATCTCTCTTGCAAGTACCATAAATCCAGGCAGTGCCATGGAGCAGCGACCCCCAGGAGTGCCCAAGTTGGCCTGGGTTGAGGAGGAGGAAGAAGAAGGCCCTGGAGCTGCCCCAGCACAGGAGACCAAAGAGGTGCAGCAGTTCCAGCCACTGCAGGAAGGTGAGTGGCAGAGCTGGGCAACAGGGCTCTGCCTGTGGCTGGCTTGGCCCCATCCCCATCCCCATGCCCATCATCCCCATGCCATGCCATCCCATCCCATCCCAGGTGGTCAAAGGTTGAATTTGATGGTCAAAGTTTCGACTTGAAGTCCCAAGGTTGGATTTGGTTGTCAAAGGTTGTATTTATTTGTCAAAAGTTGGATTTGAAGGTCAAAAGTGTGATTGAAAGGTCTCAGTTTGTAGTTGATGGTCAAAGGTTGGACTTGAAAGTCCAGGGTTGAATTTGGTGGAATAATGGCATTCCAGTTGATGGGATTTTAGAATCCTCCAGCTGCGCTCCCAAATTCCCATCAACAGTGGAAATCCATGGAATAACAGCATTCTTTTCATTGGGAATTTTGACTCCTCCAGCTCCCTTTCCATATTCTCACCAAAACCATGGAATAACAGCATTCCAGACATCAGGAATTCTGAATCCTTCCATTTTCCACCCAAATTCCCACGAAATAATGGAATTCCAGGCATCAGGAATCTTGAACCCTACAGCTCTCCTCCACAATTCCCATGCAATTATGGAATTCCAGGCATTGGGAATATTGAATCATCCAGCTCCCCTCCCAAATTCCCATGAAATAACATCATTCTGGGCATCGGGAATTTTGAATCCACCCATTCCCTTCACAAACGCTCATGGAATGATAGCATTCCAGGTGTTGGGAATTTAGAATCCTCCAGCTCTCCTCACAAATTCCCATGGAATAACAGCATTCCGGGCATCGAGAATTAGAAAAATGGCACATTTATTGCTACAGAATGGTCATGGACATGATGGCATCGGATACTACAGGTGGGAAGGAAACTGGGAATTGCTGTGGCGGCTCCAGAATCTCTGCCAAGCTCAACATCCTGTCTGCACAACTCCACGACAACTCAGGAATGTACCAAAAAACATGGAAAAGTCAAGGCGTCCAGGCATACATTGGAAACTAAGTGTAACTCTTCTTTTTTTGTTTTTTATATTTTCAAGAGATTTGTCCTTTTTTTTCTTCTTCACCACTATTTTTTTTTCTTTTTCCTTCTTTTATTTTTAATTTTCAACCCTTTTTTCATTTTCAACTGGAAAAATTCCAAGCAACTCAAGTGGAAAAACCCAAACAACCCAAGAAACCAAAGAAGTTTTCATCTCTCGGATTACACATGGCAAAACAATTTAAGTAGTAAAATAAGGTACCAAACTTTCACTCCCCAGAAAATCTACAAAGAAGACATCTTCAGAATCTTGATAATTTTTTTAATTATTAGTATTACTTTTATCTCCTTCTTAAAATCCATTTTTTGGGGTTTTTTTTTGTTTTTATTTTTTTAATTCCATGGTGTAAAAGGATTTCTCCTCTGAAAAATAACCCAAATGTTTTGGTTTTGGGGTTTTCTTGGGGATTTTTTTCTATTTTTTCCAAACACTCAAGGTGTCCTCTATTCTATTTTGTGGCAAAAAGAACACTAGACTAACTCATCATAGAATCACAAGGCTGGAAGAGACCTTCAAGATCATTGAGTCCAACTCATGCCCCAACACCTCAACTAAACCATGGCACCGAGTGCCAAATACAGTCCTTATTTAAACACACCCAGGGATGGTGACTCCATCACATCCCCAGGCAGACCATGCCAGTGCTTTATCACTCTTTCTGTGAAAACTCTTTCCTAATATTCAACCTATATTTCCCTTGGCACAGCTTGAGACTGTGTCCTCTGCCTCTGTCAGCTGCTGCCTGGAGAAAGAGACCAAGCCCACCTGCCCACAGCCACCTTTCAGGGAGTGGTAAGAACAGCTCTGAGTCTCCTTGTCTCCAGGATAAACAACCCCAGCTCCCTCAGCTGTTCCTCACAGGGTTTGTGTTCCCAGCCTCGTTGCCTCCTCTGGACGTGCTCAAACATCTCAACGTCCTTCCCAAAGTGAGGGATCAGAACTGGACAAAGCACTCAAGGTGTGGCCTCACCAGTGCTGAGCACAGGGGAAGAATGACCTCCCTGCTCCTGCTGGCCACACTATTCCTGATCCAGGCCAGGGGCCACTGGCCATCTTGACCACCAGGGCACGCTGCTGGCTTGTGTTCAGCTGCTGTCACCAGCACCCCCAGGTCCCTTTCTGCCTGGCCACTGACCAGCCACACTGTCCCCAGCCTGGAGCATTGCAGGGGGTTATTGTGGCCAAAATGCAGGACTCAGCACTTGGATTTGCTAAACTTCATCTTATTGGACTCTGCCCACCCATCCAACAGTTCCAGGTCTCTCTGCAGAGCCCTTCTACCCTCCAACAGATCAATACACACTCCCAGCTTGGTGTCATTGCAAATTTACTGGTGGTGGACTCAATCCCCTCATCCATGTCATCAGTAAAGATATTGAACACAACAGGACCCAGCACAGACCCCTGAGGGACACCACTGCTCACTGGCCCCCAGCTGGATGCAGCACCGTTCACCAGCACTCTCTGGGCCCAGCCATCCAGACTGTTCCTAACCCAGCAAAGAGTGCTCCTGTCCAAGCCTGGGCTGCAGCTTTTCCAGGGAATGCTGCGGGAGACAGAGCCAAAGGCCTTGCTGAAGTCCAGGTACACAACATCCACAGCCTTTCCTGCATCCACTAGGCAGGTCACCTGGTCATAAAACAAGACCTATCCCTCCTGAACCCACACTGGCTGGGTCTGATACCCTGGCCATCCTGTGAATGCTGTGTGATGACACTCAGCATAAACTGCTCCATTATCTTATCCGGTACTGAGGTCAGGCTGACTGGCCTGTAATCACCAGGATCCTCCTTCCCACCCTTTTTGTGAATGGCTGTCACATTGGCCAGTTTCCAGTCATCTGGAACCTCACCAGTGAGCCAGGACTGTTGGTAAATGATGGAGAGTGGTTTTGCAAGCTCACCTGCCAGCTCCCTCATCACCCTGGCTGGATCCCATCTGCCCCATAGATTTATGAACATCCAAGTGGCTCAGCAGTTCTCTGACTGCCTCCTCCTGGACAACAGCGGGACCATCCTGCTCCCTGACACCATCTACCAACCCAAGAGGACAGCTGTCCTGAGGACAAGCCGCTTTCCACTAAAGATTGAGGAAAAGAAGGTGTTAAGCACCTCTGCCTTCTCCTCATCTGCAGTTACTAAGTTCCCTCCTGCATCTAATAGAGAACAAGGGTGGCTCTTACCCTTCCTTTTACCATTCATGTATTCATAAAATCATTTTTTATTATCCTTTACAAAAGTTGACAAATGAAGTTTGAACTAAGCTTTGTCCTCCCTAATGTTTTCCCTACATGCCCTAGCAACCTCCCTAAAACACATCCTGAGAGACCTGACCTTCCTTTCAAAGATGATATACATCCTCTTTTTATTCTTCAGTTCCTTCAAAACTTCATTGCCCATCCAGGCTGGATGTTTGCTTCATCGACTCATCTTTCAGCACACAGGGACAGACTCTTCTGTGCCCTCAAGATCTCTGTTTTGAAGACCACCCATCCTTCCTGGACTCCTTTGTTTTTAAGGGCTACTTCCCAAGGAATGCTTTGAATAAGTGTCCTGCTTTAGGGACAGTAAGTCTCCTAAATAGGCACTCCAATGTAAGTAAAGTCCAATATAAAAGTCCTATTGATGTTCCTCCTGATTTCACCAGATCTGGAGAACTCTATCATTCCATGATCACTATGTCCCAAGCAGCCTCCAACCACCACATCTCCCACCAGCCCATCTCTATTTGCAAACAACAGGTCTAACATAGTCCCTCCCCTGCTGGGCTCACTCACCAGCTGCGACAAAAAGTTGTCCTTCACATACTAAAATCTTCCTGGACTGCCTCTTTCCTGCTGTATTAAGTTACCAGCAGATGTCTGGTTGGCTAAAATCACCTACAAGAACAAGGGCTGGTGATGCTGAAACCTTCTCCAGCTGCTTATAGAATGAGTTGTCTGCCTCTTCTTCCTGGTTGGGTGGACGATAACAGACTCCCAGTAGGATATCAGCCTTGTGGGCCTTCCCCTTAATTCTTACCCATAGGCACTCAACTTTATCATCATCAGTTTCAATACTTACGGTGTCGCTCTATTTGGAACAGCGCGAAGAACGACAGACTCTCTTGGGAGTCGATCAGGAGAATTTCTCCCGGTTTATTGCTTCAGGTCTTTTTTACAGACCGATACGTGAAAGTACAGAAAGGAAAACTCTTATTGGTTAGTAAATGAACACATCACCATCATTGGTCAGTGGAGTATACCACCCCTCAACCTTCTCTTGTAAGAAAACAAGGAACAGACAAACAGCGCCCGCAAGGCTCTTTTCTATCTCTGAGGGTCGTTTTAATTCCTCCTTAGGAATTCTCAGGCCACTTTCCCAGGCAAGACTGAGAAAGTTATGTGGCCTGCTATTCCACAGGCACTGTGCTCCCTACTTCACAGTTAGCATCCATACTTACGGTGTCAAAACCTCCCTAACAGAAAGGGCCACTCCTCCACCTCTTCTCCCTTTCCTGTCTCTTCTGAAGAGCTTGTAGCCACCCAGTGCAGCACTCAGCCATGAGTACATCATGGCTTTGCTGTTGCACCACGGCCTCCAGCTCTTCTTCTTTGTTACCCATGCTGTGTGCATTGGTGTACATGCCCCTCATCTGAGCTACTGATTTCACCCCTAACTCAGGCTCACCACCCTTGGGCCTGCTTCCAGACAGCCCAGCTGCATCCCCTTCCCCCTTGAAACCTAGTTTAAAGCCCTCTCAGTGAGTTCTGCCAGTTCATAAGATAAAATTCTTCTACCCTTAAGAGAGATGCAGCCCATCCAGTTCCAGCAGGCCGGGTGCTAGAAAAGTTGCCCCATGATCAGAGAACCCAGAATTCTGCCGATGACACCAACCCTTGAGCCACTTGTTAATAATGTGGGCTCTCCTATTGCTTTCACTTTTTTTCTGCCACCAAAGGGACTGAGGAAAAGTCTACCTGTGCTCCTGCCCCATCAACCACTGAGCCAGTGCCCTGAAGTCCCTTTGAATTACCCTGGCACTCCTCGTTTCAGTCTCATCTCTGCCAGCCTGGAGTAGCAGCAGTGGATAACAACCAGAGGGCTGGATCAGCCCAGGAAGTCTCTCAGTGATACCCCGTAGCCGAGTCCCAGGGAGGCAGCAGACCTCCCTGTGGGATGGGTCCAGTCAGTGTACGGGGCCCTCTGTTCCCCTCAGAAGGGAGTCACCCACTACAACCACCTTTTTTTTTCTTTTTAATAAGCTTTGTAACAAAAAGCCAGGCACTGATAGATGGGGGAATTCTGATTTATAAATATTTTTTCCCATTTTTTATTGGTTTTTCCCTCTTCTTTTCACTCCAATAGCATCACAGGTATTGAGAATGAAAAAAGGCCACAGTCCATCATCATTTTCACCGTTTTACAGACGTTTCTAAGAATATTCAGGAATGAGGATGGGCAAAAAGAGGCACTGCAGGAGCACGAGTTGACTTCCAGTCCCATCAGAAAGGAAAAGGGGGATCTTCCTGGAAAAAAATCCAATAATATTTTTAAAAAGCCCTAAAAAGTTCCCAAATAAAATAAAAAATTTGGGCCCTCCCAGGCCCTGGTAGCCTGCTGGGCTGGAATTTCTCCTATTCCCCCTCCAAATTATTCTTTCCTAATGGATTTGTCTGGAATTTTGTCCTTACTTTTCCCTATTTTTCCTTCTTAAAAATCCTTTTTTCCCCCAGTTCCTTTCTGCTTGTTTCCACTATGTTTTCCTCATTTCCAGTGCTGTATGGGATTTTTCCGGTTCTGGATTGTGTCCTGCCTCTCTCCCCACCTTCCATGCCCCTAAATCCCAAAAGAGAATAACCCAAAAAACCTCAGAAGACTGAATCAGTACACGTGGCATTGTACTGCCATTGGAGTGTTCCTAGAAAAATGGGCAGAAATTTGGGATGAACATTCCCTCTCCAGTAGATCCATCAATACCTGCAATGCCGAAGTGGAAAAAGCTGCTAAAATCGGGATTTTGCCTTTCCAAGAGGGTCTTTGAACCTGGCTTTATTAATTAACCTTTCAACATGCACAAAAGAGGACCAAATACGGCAGGGCCTTAGACACAACTTTGGTCCCTGACACACACAGGCTTCTTGTCCCACTACTGGCCTTCAGTAACACCTTGAACTCCACAATGCTGTGGAACCAGGCCTTCAGCACAGGGACCTTTCCAGCCTGATCTGCGCTCCTTCCTCTGCGTCTCTGCACAAAACACGGTGCAGGAGAGAACGGCAGGAGGGGCCTGTGTGTCACAGCGCTCTGGATTTGTGACCCTTCAACTCCACAGAGATGCAGGTTTAGTGAAAAAGGAAAACTGTTTATTGATGGGATGCGAAGCAAAGGGATGAGCTGAGGGGCAAAGAAGGGGATGGGGAGTGTCTAAGGGCTGGAAGGAGGGAGGTATCAAAAGGGAGGGAAAGTGGAGGGAAAAAGAAGGGATGGGCAGTGTCTGAGGGCTGGAGGCAGGGAGCTGTGAAAAGAGAAGGAGAGTGGAAGGAAAAACAAGGGATGGGCAGTTTCTGAGGGCTGCAGGGACAGAGCTATCTACAGGCAGGGAGAGGGCTGAAGCCATGCGAGCTTCCCACAGGCTCAGCTGTGCCAGTTGTCAGCTGTGCCTGGAGCTCCAGCAGGTCTCTTCTGGTTTCAGCGTAGTCTCGTCTTCCATGGCACCTTCAATGAAAACTGCTTCTCCTAAGCCAGCAGACAGCGTAGCTCTCCAGCTCTTTTAGAGAATATCTCTCGAAGGTCTGTGTTTTTCTGAGAAGGGCTGTCATCTCTCCTCAGGGCTTCAAGTGCTGGAAGAGAGGGGAACAGAGCCACGATCAGAGCCCAGATCTGTGGCAATCCTAGGAGAAAGTCCTGCCAGGGCCATGCCAGCCTGCTCTTGCTGTGGCCACAAGAGGTAAGGGGCCAACAGAATCAGCTGCAAGGTCCTGGTCACAAATCTCCCCAACTACATCCCCACCCAAATCTCTCGCCCTGCATCCCTGAAATCTCTCTGTGATATTTCTACACCACCAAGGTGTCCACACAGAGAGAGAAGCCCTCTGAAGCCGGGACACGGATTACAGCACCATGGCCGGGCATTGCAGATGCCCCAGTGCCAGCCCCTCACTGCCAGCTCTCACTCACCCTCGATGAGGGCCTGCAGCTCTTCCTGCTGCCCCCTCAGGTGCTCCCCGGCCATCCCTGGGAACACAGAGCCTGTCAGGGCCCCGGCGGCACAGCTCCCTGCCAGCGGCACTGCCAGCCCTGGGGCCACACGGCCTCCCGCCCCGGCAGGGCTCAGCCCCAGCCCTTGCCGCATCCTGACTCAGCCCAAGGGCACGGCTGCCAGAGGCCGGCAGCAGCCCCGAGGGCAGCCGGGGCTCCAGGGCGCCGGGCCCGGGTGCCGCTGCCGGGGCAGCAGCCGGGGCTGGGGCCGAGCTGCGGCGGGGAGGGAGCCCGGGCTCGTGGCTCACCCATGAACCTGACGGCCGCCTCTCGCAGGGACTCCTGTGGGCTGTCCAGGTATGTCAGGGCCCGGCGCAAGTGCTCGGCTGCTCGGCTCCTGTCGTCTGCCAGCTGGAGAGAGCGGCAGGACGGAAGGGTTGGCGCAGGCTCTGCCCCTCGGCCGGGTGCTGCCTGCGGCCAGCCCCGGCCTCCCGTGCCCGCCCAGCCCTGAGGCCCGGCCCGCAGCCCCAGCCGGGGCTGGGGCTCCATTGGCACCCGGCTCGGGGCCACAGGAGCCTGGAGAAGAAGCCGTGCAGCCCAGGGAAGGGAGCGGTGTGTAGGGCACAGGCTGGCGCCCCCGGGTGCAGCACTGGGCCACCGCTGCCAGCCCCACACACTGAGCACTGGGGGCTGGGGGCTTCTCAAATTTGGGCTTCTCCAGGCCGTTCTTACCAGACACTCGGCAAACTTCGACAGCTGCTCCTTCCTCACCAGCTGCTTCAAATTCCTCCTCTTGAGGAACTCGGCCACACGAAGCAGCGTTTCCCGAGAGGCCTGGAGAGCAGCAGAGATGCAGAGATGGCACTGCAGCCGAGGGCACAGGACTCTTGTCTGGGTGACAGGGCCCAGAGGAAGCTGCAGCCTGGGAGGTTCCAGGACAGGAGGAAGCCAATGCCCCTCCCAGGGATGCACCGGCACCACAGCAAACCTCACCTTCGCCACACGCCAGTTCTCATCATGGCAGTGGATGAAGAGTGGAAGCAGGCTCTGGTTCAAAATCTTCTCCAGAGGCTTCTTTCCCTCATCCACTACCAAGTCCATTGTCTTGAAGAAGAGGTCAAGGGAAAGCAACTGCACATGGCTGTGGTCCTGGAGGAAAAGAAGAGAAAAAGACCTTAATACCAATTCCTCCAGGCTCAACTGGACAAAGGCCCAGAAATCTGTAAGACACAAAGTTTCTGGGCAGCAGCCAATGCCTGTGGCTGGGGGCACAGAGCCTTACGTGATCAAAGAGCAGCAGGAGTGCCTGAGCCAGCTTCGGAGCAGTGGTGCTGCATATCCCGATGTCTTTACTGTTGAGAATATTGATGAACACCTGGAGGGTCATGCCAACCACATCTCCATCTGTATCACCCAGCAGGTCCTGAAGGCGTTGAGACAGGCTGCACATTCTTATGGCCTGTTTGGAACACAAGGCTGTGCTGGAAGCCCTGAACGGCTGCAGTGCCAAGACCACCCTGGCACTGCAACCCCACCCTGCTGCTGCTGGGCCCAGAGGTCAAAGGCCTGTCCCAAAGCACTCAGGCAGGTGAGGCAGGAGAGCTGGGAGCAGCTGCCTCAGCTCCTGAAGCCCAGCCAACCCAAGGGGCTGCTTTGCCGCTGCCCCGTTCTCACCATCGAGGGATCCTTGCTGAGCCCCACGAGGCCTCTGAGCGCCAGGCGACGCCTCTCCCTGCACTCGCTCTGCAGGTGCATTGACGCGATCTCGAGGACACAGTCACCATATTTCGTCAAATCTAAGTACTCAAGGACCTGAAAAGCACAGGGCAGTGAGAGGGGAGCCGGCCAGCAGGAGCCTGGAACTGCGCAGGGCTGGGCCCAGGCAGCAGCACAGGGCACGGGCACCGTCCCAGGCAGCTGCGGCTATGCAAGGGGACAGGGCTGGCAGGCAGCTCAGCGAGGTAGTGCTGGCCATCAGGCTCACCTCCACAAGGAATGCCAGGAAGGACAGATCACAGCATGGCTCCTTCCTTCTGAGTGACTTGAGCAGGTCGAGTGCAATGTGGGAACAGAAGGGGATCAAGCCACGGCGCATCTCCCTGTCAGGGGGAAAACGGCACCAAGACCCTGATGCTGGGGGGACAAACCTCTCCCAGGAATGACTCACAGAGATCTGGCCTTTCCCCAGCATCCCTGGAGGGACTGTGGGTGCTTTGGGAAGTGGCTTCTCCTTTGGGCACCCTCCTCTCTCAGCCTTTTCCAGCCTGCTCAGCCATCCCTCAGTGATGAGGCCCTCTGGCCAGGACCACAGGGACTGTGTGAGGCACCCCAGGCACCGGGCACAAGTTTCAGAGGCTGTTGGGAGAAGTGAGGCTCACCTGGCCAGCAGACCCACGGCATAGTGCTGGGTGTCAGCATAGAGCAGCGTGTCCCAGCCACGCTTGCGTCCCATTTCCATGACCACATTGTCACACCCCAGTCGGCAGAGCAGAGCCTTCATGGCCTGCACTGCAAACCTGTGTGCAGAGCAAAGCCCAGGTCACACTGGGTGCACTGGTGTCAGCCACAAGGGCATGGGAAGGACAGGAGGACTGGCACCTGTTGGGGTTGCTGGGAAGGCGGTGTTGCTCCCGGCATGCTTTCCAGAAGCTGTCAACTTCCACTGGTGGCATCAGCTGTGTGGTGATGACAACTTGGAACAACAGAGCCACAAACAGGCGGGCGGAATAAAGCATCATCGCCTCGCGGCACTGAGGCATCTGGACCATCACCCAGAGCACCAGAGTTGCCTGCAAAAGAAGCACACCAAGACAGCACTCAGTGCCAATGTGTCCATGGGACAGGGCCTGAGGGGACATGCACGGGGAGCAGTGGGCCCGGTGTCCCCTGAGCCTTCCCCTAGCCCAGGTTTCAGCCCAGCGCCTTAGACAGGGAGAAGATGGAGATTTCCTGGGGAAGCAAGCTCCAGGTGATCAAAGGCCATCTCCAGAAACTTACGCTCAAGGGAAAAACATCCTTGTTGTCCCCATCAGAGGTGCAGGTGCTGCAAAGGGGCCAGTTCTCCATCACACAGAGCAGTGTAGGCAGCACTTTCTCAACTGTTGGTCCCGATGAGGCTATGGTTTGCCACATCAGTGCAGCAGCTCTGTGGGATCAGAGCTCTGTGTCAGGGGTGTCTCAGTCACAGAGCCATGCCCTGTGTAGCTGTGGGGTCCCAGGTGACAGAGCCCCGGTGCCCTGAGGGGCAGGGAAGGAGCATTGGCAGCAGCCTCAGGAAACAGAGGGGCCCGAGGCTCCTGGACCTCTCTGCCTGTTGGGCAGAGCCCATTGGACAGGCTGTGCAGGGCAATGGGCCCTAAAGGCTGGTGAGCCCTGAGCTCTCAAGGCACGTGGGCCCCATACCTGTCACACGATGGGGCACAGTGCAGGAGGGTCAGCACCACATTGATAGGGTGTTCTTCAGCCAGCCTTATTATGTCAATTTCCTTCCTGACATCCACAGTGACATGGGACACCAGACTCTGGTGAATGTTCCTCACAATAGCTGGCACCTGGAGTAGGAATGGGGAAGACTTGGAGCGCTGTCCAAGGCAGCAACTTCCCCAGCTTCCCCCAAGAAGTGCTTACCGTCCAATCACACTCTGCTGGCCTCAAAGGCTGAGGGGGCCCTGTGGATGTGGCGTGAGGGGGCACAGGATCCTGGGAGACCTCCAGTTCTGGCTCCTGGCTGGGTACCTGCTGGTCAAAAGAAGCAGCTCTCTTGTCAAAAATGTCAGAAGAAACACGAGGGTCCTTGAAATAATCCCAAATGAGCTCTTGGCTTAGAGTGGGAGTGGGTGTCCTGTTGGCATTCGCGATGCCCTGAGTCTCTCCAACATCATAATTTTGAATGGTCACGTCCTCGGTCCCTGCCATGTCAGCCTCGGCCCTGTCATCCTTCACTGCAGCGTCAGAAACTTCTGAGGGCTCAGCTGAATCTGGGCTGACATCAGGCTCTGCCTGGAGCTCCTCCAGCCCAGAGTCAGGCTCAGCTGCGCCCTCAGCTGCTGCTGTGGTGGTGTTGTTTCTACGCTGAATGCGCAGGAATTTGCGGAACCTCTGTGCAGAATGAACAAAGGACAGGGAAGAGAGGCATGTTCCATGGAGTGCTGCAAGTGTAGAGCTGGGCTGAGCAGTGACAGCAGGCCCAGCCCAGGTGGGGATGGCTGCAGGTACCTTCAGCGTTTTGCGGAAGCGGCCGTGGGTGGGCTCCTGCTGTTGTCTCTTGTCCATGGCTGCATCTGGAAAAGAGCAGCCAGAGCTGAGGGGCTGCGGGAGAGGCCGGAGAACACAGCCCAGCCCTGCACTCCCCAGGCAGGGACAGCCCTGGGGTGGCTCAGGGGATGGAGCACGGTCACTGGCGGGGGTCAGTCCCAGCCCCTCTTCTGTCCTGTCCCTGGGCATGTCCACAGGGGAGGGGACAGAATGGGATGGGACGTGACGGGGTGGGATGGGATGGGATGGGATGGGATGGGATGGGATGGGATGGGATGGGATGGGATGGGATGGGATGGGATGGGATGGGATGGCACGGGATGGCATGGCACGGGATGGCATGGCATGGCATGGCATGGCATGGCATGGCATGGCATGGCATGGCATGGCATGGCATGGCATGGCATGGCATGGCATGGCATGGCATGGCATGGCATGGCATGGCATGGCATGGATGTGATCCAGCTGGCTGCAGCCATCAGCCCTGTTGCCCAGCTCTGCCACTCACCATCCTGCAGTGGTTGGAACTGCTCCGGCTCTTCTGGCTCTTGTGCTGGGGCAGCTCCAGGGTCTGTCTTTCTGTTCCGTCGGAACACTTTGAACAGGTTGAGGAATCTGCCTGCCATGATGCAGTCTTGCCTCAAAGGCACCTTAAGGAGAGATGCCTTGGGAAATCTCTGAGAAAACAAACTGTGCAGTTGTGCCTTGAAGGCACCTGTGAGAGAGAAGCCTCAGGGAGGCTACAGGACAGCAAGTCCTGCAGTCTGGTCTCAAGGGCTCCTGCCACAATGACTGGAGACTCCTCGTAAATGACTGTGCTCACCACGTCCCACAGTCTCACCTTGAGGACAGAGGTCAGAAGGATGGGAGATGCCTCAGAAAAGCTCCAGGTCACCAAGTACCGGAGTCTGGCCTTGAAGGCACCTGCAAAAGAAAAGTCTTGGGAAGACCACGGGCCACCAAGGGCCGCAGTCTTGCCCCGCAGGCACCTGGAAAAGAAAAGCCTCGGGAAAGCCACAGGCCAGCAAGGCCCGCAGTCTTGCCCCGCAGGCCCCTGCAAAAGAAAAGCCTCGGGAAAGCCACGGGCCACCAAGGCCCGCAGTCTTGCCACGAGGTCACCTGTGGAAGAAATGCCTTGGAAAAGCTCCGGGTAAGACACAAACGAGTGTGCTGTGTGGGGGCTCCTCACAGCACCGCTCTGGCGCGTCCTGTCCCGTCGCGTGCACTGAGCACTGAGGCGTGGACCTGTCACCAACAGCTCCTATGTCACCCTGTGTCACAAAGGGCCCTTGGAAACCCTGTCCCTTTCCATTCCACGGTTACCAGGCTGCACCGTGTCACAAAGGGCCCTTGCACTCACTGCCACCTGCACTGGTTCCGCTCCCATCCCCCCCAAAGTGGCCCAGGTTGGAAGGAATCCCTTGCCCAAAGTGTCTAAGACAGCATGACAGGATCTTTAGGAACACCTCAAACCATCAGCAAACACTGCCCTGCTCTGCAGGCTCAGGGCAGCAGAAGGAGCCCCCAGGGCTGCCGAGGCAACCGCAGCAGGAAGGGCACGGGGCTTGCAGAGAATCTGTACAGGGGCCTGGCAGCACTGAAATCAGCAAGTGTGGCAGAGTCCCCACTGAGGCAGACCTGCCACCCCAGCCGAGCCCTGGCAGTGCTGGTGCCCTTCTCCTGCCCCAGAGACCTGTGCCCCTGGGGGGTTTCTGTGCCAGAGGGCGGCCAAAGCCCACGTCCATTGGGGGCTGGGCACCTTCCTGCAGGGGCTGTTGGCAGGAGCATCTGGAACAACTGCTGGCAACTCCTAGTCTTGGTCAGATTAATTACATTAATTGGAATTATTTTCCCATTGAAGTCATTTCATGCTGCTCAAAAAACATCTTTGTTGAGAAGGTACAGAAGGATCTGGTGGACTTCACCAATTCATTGGAATGGCCAGAGAATATGAAAGATGTGCAAGTTTACTTCCCATCTCAAAGCAGCAAGTCCTTTACCTTAACATCATTCATCGAGAGTCACTTTACAAAATATAACACTGCACAGAGGTTAAAAAAAGGCCATTCTTTGGTTTGCAAACCTTTGCTTTTCTATGGAGGGATGATAATATCCTAATTCTCTGAAGGATTAAAGCTCTCAAGGAATGACAGTCCACTCAGTATTACAAAAGTCGTCCAAACAATTGAGTAGCTTGCAAAAAGGCTAATCCTCCCCCTGGTACAGATATCTAGGCAGCCAATAAATTACAGCTCTCCCCTCTTCTTTTTTGCATGCAAACCAGGACCACTAACAGGAAAAGTCACAGATATTCCTTATGTCCTCCATAACCAAGGCTGTGCCAAACCATGGATGATGCCATCAAACTGAATCAAATTCCAGCCTAGACCTCTCACTTCCAGACAACTCCTTCCCCAACACACCCACCCGCACCAACGCCCCCAAAACACGCTCACAGAACTCCTCAACACCCCACCAGCACCCCCAGCTGTCCCCATCCCTCCACAGAGCTTTCCCACCCTCCAGCAGACCCCCTGGTTCCCTGCACATGCCATGGCATGGCACTCAGCAGGATCTGCTCCAAGGCCTTCCGTGGTAGCAAGCTCAGGCTGCCAGGCCAATGGTTCCTGGATCATCCTTCCCACTGAGCCTTCCTGTGCACGGCTCTTCCATTTACACATTTGAGCTCAGCTTGGACTTCTCCCCTTAAGCAGGATTGCTGTTAAAGGATGGAGAGCAGCCTGGCAAGCTCTTTCTCCAGCTCCCTCTTTACTCTTGGGGCAGCTAGAACATTCCACAGGAAAGCAACTGGTGCCCCAAGGAGTGGGCGACGTCAGGGGAGATCACTCAGGACTGCTATATCCTGAGGGAACACTGCTGGGCTTGGCCTTTGGGTACCTGCACAAACTTCAAGTCAGTGGCCTTAGTTTCCAGGACAGCCCTGTGTTGGCCAGCATCCTGACGTGGATGCTGGACTGCTGCAAAGCACTGCTGGGAGCCAGCAGGACAGGGCTGGCTGTCTTGTTTACATGTTGAAAATGAGTGAGATTGTATTTAGCTAGAAATTCAGGGATCCCTGAATTTGATAAGGAGCTGTGCCATTATAAGCTAAGAATTTATTTTTTTTATCCTGTATTTTAGCTAATTTTTAGCATTTAATTTTGTCTCAATACAGCAAAGTAGAGGCCCTTCTTTTGGTTTGGATTCTTTGGGGAATTGTTTCCCATCTGAAAGGAAGACTCTGTGAAGGCAGCAGTTGTCTGGGGCACAAATACAGGTCATGAAGGAACAAAAGACGTGGCCGAGACCTCTTACATCCCACAGTAAGGAGTCAGCCAAGGGAAAGGAGCATTTGGGAGTCATGCCTGGGGGAGGAGGGACAGGCAGTGGGGTTATGGCTGTCTCTTAGCTGGGGGACACGGCTCAAAGGGCAGATGGCTGAGGTTTTGATGTTGGACTGCTTCTGCCCAGGGGATCCACTGCTACTGCAGAACTTTTCCATCACTGTGTCTCTTTAATGTGGGTGAGCCTCTGCTCCCAGGTGTGGCCATGTAACTGGGTCCTTTCAATACCCGATCACTCTGGGAGGGATCCTCACCATGTGCTTGGGTGCCGCAGAGGAAAACAGGGACCCCGACCACCTCTGAAAGGGAGGAATTTCACGGCTGCTTGTGGGAGCCCAGCAGCTGCTGCTGTTGCCAGGGCCTTACACAGGTGACAGCCAGGGAACACCCAAAAACAATCCTCTCCTCCACCCCTTTTCTCTTTCCAGGGCTGCCCAGACCCTGCTGTTTCTGCCGCTGCTCTGGATTTTTCGTACACTTTTATCTCAACATCCCTGGGTCTGCACAGCCTCATGCTGCTCCTGCCACAGCTTTGTGCTCATTGCTAAACTGTCTGCCACCCCAGGCCTGCACTCCTCTGCTGTTCCAGCCCAGCCCGTCGAGGTTCCAGCTATAATCCATTTCACCAATTCAACGGTTCCTCCAGAAGGAAAACACTGAAAACTCACAAATGCTCCCCCCCTTCCTCCTCTCCCCCTGAGCTTAGCTCTCTGAGCTGTTGTCATAAGATGTGGAATATCCCTTTGGCTAATTTGGGTCATTTGGCTTGGTTGTGTCCTCTCCCATCATCTTGCCCACTCCCATCTCCTTTGATGGGGGAAGGAATGTCAGAGGGACAGCACTGCCCGGCAGTAGCCAAAACACTGCTCTGTTCTCAACACCCACCCAGGAACCAATGCAAAGCACAGCACTGGAAGGGCTGTGAATTTTACCTTGGTCAGAACCCATACAGGTGCTATGGAAAGTTTTGGATTCTGTCATGTGCGTGCCCTTCTGCACCACATGCCAGAGCATCCTGACAAAACCCATTCAACGACCAGCAGAATTGCATATTCTGAAAAACAGGGGAACCTACCTCAACCCCTCCACAGTCAGCTAAGAATATCTCTGCTGCTGCTACAAAAATTCACTACTTACCAACAAAACACAAATGTGCAGATTAAATGATCCCAGCCTCTGTAGAAATAATTCTTAATGTATTAAGATTTTTACTAGAGGGACCCCAACTGCACTAAGAGATTGTTTAGCAGGGAGATGACACAAAGTCCGAGAAGATGTAGTGCACAGTGATGCTTTGAACAGCCTGCAAACTCCAAGAAAATCAATCCCAACATGGGGAAACCTCCTGTATCTCATGATGTCTCATTCACCAACACCTGAGCCAAACACATCAAGTATTTGTAAAGCTAAATGTGTAGAGCTGTCACTGTGAAAACTGGAATGGAAATAGAAGGAAACACAAAGGTAGACGGGCAAGTGTGAGAAAGGAGCAAGGCTGCAAGTGCAGAAGATTGCTGGGAAGCCAGGAAGAAAGTAGATTACACACTATCTGAGAAGAGGAAAGGCGTCCTGTTCTTCCCAACTTGCAAGCCTTGAGAAAAGTAACAAACTGTCAGGCCCATGGATTTATTAGAGGCCTGCAGCCGTGTTGCTTGTGAAGGACTGAAGAGATTGTCACGCTGTTGAACACCGTCAGGTTCATGGGTGAGCCACGAGCCCGGGCTGGCTCCCCGCCCCGCCGCAGCTCGGCCCCAGCCCCGGCTGCTGCCCCGGCAGCGGCACCCGGGCCCGGCGCCCTGGAGCCCCGGCTGCCCTCGGGGCTGCTGCCGGCCTCTGGCAGCCGTGCCCTTGGGCTGAGTCAGGATGCGGCAAGGGCTGGGGCTGAGCCCTGCCGGGGCAGGAGGCCGTGTGGCCCCAGGGCTGGCAGCGCCGCTGGCAGGGAGCTGTGCCGCTGGGGCCCTGACAGGCTCTGTGTTCCCAGGGATGGCCGGGGAGCACCTGAGGGGGCAGCAGGAAGAGCTGCAGGCCCTCATCGAGGGTGAGTGAGGGCTGGCAGTGAGGGGCTGGCACTGGGGGAGCTGCAATGCCCGGTCATGGAGCTGTAATCCCTGCCCCGGCTTCAGAGGGCTTCTCTCCCTGTGTGGACACCTTGGTGGTGTGAAAATATCACAGAGAGATTTCAGGGATGCAGGGCGAGAGATTTGGGTGGGGATGTAGTTGGGGAGATTTGTGACCAGGACCTTGCAGCTGATCCTGTTGGCCCCTTACCTCTTGTGGCCACAGCAACAGGAGGCGGGGATGGCTCTGGCAGAACTTTCTCCTAGGATTCCAGCTCATCACTTTGCTTTGCATTCCATCAATAAACAGGTAAACCTTTCATCTCTGTGGAGTTGAAGGGTCACAAATCCGGAGCGCTGTGACACACAGGCCCCTCCTGCCATTCTCTCCTGCGCTGTGTTTTGTGCAGAGATGCAGAGGAAGGAGCGCAGATCAGGCTGGAAAGGTCCCTGTGCTGAAGGTCCAGTTCCACAGCACTGTGGAGTTAAAAGTTTAACTGAGCACCCTGAAGGCCTTGGATTTTGGAAGAGCCAAGCTGAGTATGCCCTGAACCTGGCTGTGAAGAGTTGCACTATATTAGGAACGGTGAGATGCACGACACAGTCTCTGTGGCTGGGTTGATCAAGAAAGCGAGATTTATTATTTTTGATCTTCATTTATAGACATCTACAAGTATGTCCGATTGGTAAAACTCTCACTGGGCATTAAACTTACACATCATTATCATTGGGCAAGTGCAACACCACCCCTTGACTGTTTCTTGCAAGTAAACAAGGATCCTGAACAACACCTGCAAAGATTGTTGTCTTTCTCCAAGGATTGTTTGGATTCTTCCTTATGCTTCTTCAGGCCAGAGTGAGAAGCTTGTGTGACCTAGTTGCACACAGGCTGTGTTCCCTGCTTGCGTTTTGCATTTAGCAGCCACAGCTCCTCTTTTTCTTTTTAGGGCAGAAAGGCAGCATTTGGAATGTCCTGCTAGGCCCCTGCAGGAAAGAGAACCAGCTCAGCATGAGAGGTCTCTTTAGTAACTTGTTGATTACCAGACGGAACCTGAATTGGACACTGACTTAGAATGGTCAGGGAAGTTCTCTGGCACATGCTGTCGAATCCTTTATGCATTACCATCAACTCCTGTAGTTCATTCTTGCAAGGAATCGGTTCAACTTGGCAAATTGGAGTTGATTTTACTAAAATATGGGTATGATCTAGTATCAGTATCCAACTATAGCGGAGAAAGACCCTTTAACCGATTAGGGTTAAAAAGTGTATGTTTATTGGCAGTGCTGGGCCGATGGGCAGGGTCACCCCTTAATATACACGGCCCCGAGTAAAGGTGAATACAGGCTTTTTATTTACAGAGGTATTGAATACAAATACATATTCATAACTCAGTTACCAGCCACTCTTATATATAGCTTCTTATGCTAATTAGAGAAAAAAAGCAATTAAGCATGCACAGTTTGTTCCGTGAAATGAGTCGGTGGTCTCGTTATGGGGAAGGGTCACTTAAGGAAGAAGGGATATGGCTCTTCCTCATTCTTACCTTTCTACCTTTTCAGTCCAAAGTGACAAATGAACCCCTGGCCTTGTTCCTAGTTTTGTTTTTCCGATTATTTTCTGGTTTGCTATTGTCTTATGTTCTTGAAGTTCCTCACAAGATTCTACGTTTCTCATTACAAGCCCAGCTGAACAAACACAAGGTTGACAGACAGTTAGTTATTGGCTAATGATTAGCTCCTCATTCTAGTAGTGCCTCTCTATTAAATTTAACAGGGATTCGTTTTTTATTAGATTTAACAAAAGTTAGTTTTAATTAAGGTCTTAGCTTTTTGAATATCTTATATTCTTCAAAGTTTATGCTTCATGCCCCACTTCCTCTTTAAAATGAGTAAATTCTTTTACTCAATATACAGACTCTTCATCTATCAAGGCTGTATGGCCAGCTCCTTTCAAGACTAAGCCATACGCTGTTGATAGTCATGTCAAAGCTGTCACTTTTTGTAATATCTTCCAATTCCAAACAAGCATTGCAATAGATAAAATCAAACTAATGCCCACTAAAATAAGCAAAACAACAATAGGGTCTATCAGGGTATCAAATATACCAGTTGCTGTTGGTGACCATCCAAAAAGCACATCCCACCACTGATGAGACAAGTGTTCTTCAAATTGCTTAAAAACTCTTTTGATTGTCTCAGTATCATGATGTATAGTAATCAAAGTCTTTTTCCCTACATCTTGAATTTCTTTTAGGATCTCTTTCAATTCTTGATGTTTTAACAATTGGGCGACTAAGGCCAAATTCATTCCTATAGGCACAGGTGATATTTCTTGCACTGTTGCCAAATTTGCCTTTATGTATTGCTGTGATACTACGGGTGCTTGATAGGAAAAATCACAGCCTTCCATTTCAACAAAGTTACAAGCACACAAGTTAAACCAAGTTTCATTCCCTATTTGATTGTCTACCATTATGGTGGGACATGCTGTCCTGAGACAGACACAACCTTGTCCTACATATGCAAGCAAGGTGGTTTGGTTCACTGAATGCATTTCAAAGTGACAAGTGCTCTGATCTGTGTCTAAGCAAGTGTCTTTATCATCTGCCAAAATTCCTTCACGTATGGACCCTAATTGTTTCCTCATAGAACAGGGTTTCAAATCGATGGTCCACCACTTTCCCTCAACCTCTCGTGCCCACATTCTGTGTTCTGAAGGATATAACACTGCTTTCTCATGATTTCATCCTAGGGCCACTACTGAATAGATTAAACTCACTGACACACCAGACATGGTCAGGACAAAGGCTGTCACCACACTTACCATAAAAATCATAGGTGAAATTAACTAAAACCCACCAGGCTTGCAGTTCCCTCTCCATATTGGAAGCATTGTCCCAAACAATTTGACAAATTTCAACAGGGAATATCCCCTCTCCACCTTCTCTAATGACTGCAGCAGCCACTGACTGCATCCACAGCGGTGCCTGTGTGCAGCCAAGAGCCAAAGAAACGTCTTTACTAGCGGTGCTTAGTGCCTTAATCATCCATTCATGGTCTCCTTCTTCTGTGTTTTCCCATTCGGGCAGCACTTTAGTCAGCTCCCAATGCTTCTTACCCAACACCAACAAGGACGATTGCAGAGGCTGCTGTAATTTGACTAACTCACTCCCTACTGTAGTCAGCTTATCCGTTAATAATTCTGATTCTACAGTGTTCAAAACTCCTAATCCTGTCCAGTTAAGTTAACTCCTAATAGTGCAGTTAGGTCTCTTTTTCTTTTAGAAGGTATATGTTTTTGAAGCCAATTGATCCAATCTATGAAAGAATTTTGAGAAACGGGGCACACTCTGGCCAAACAGCAGAGGCATTTACTTGCATTCCCATTTCTATGCCTTTCAGGGACCATTTTGGGTTATTCAGCAGTCTTTGAACTCTCGTCTTTTTAATGGCATATGGTCCAATCCTTGTGATCATGGGGGTTATTTGTTGTTTTTCTTCTTTTTCTGAAATTTTTGGCACTTGGGTGATCACAGTCTTTCTCAGCACTTTGGGGGTGGTTTTGGCCTTGCTTCCAGGGGCAACACATACCTGGGTGATACTAAAATCAATATCATACCTCTTCACTGAACCCCCTTTGATCTTCATTCTGAAGTCAGGACACTTAGACAAGTGTATTATGGTTTTAAAGCAGTAACTAAAAAATTACTAGAAAACTTACTTATTGCTTGCTGTGAGATATGGATTAGAACAAGAGCAAAACAGGCTTAAACCTAAAAAGGAATGAAGAAAGTTTATTAACAAAACTACAAGAATAAGACCGCCAGAATAAACTTCCAGAAAACCCTTTTATCCCCCACTACCCAACCATTCCCTTGTTCACATGACAACGTAGCGACAAAAAAAAATTTGGAACTTTGGTGTTTAAAACAGTTCCAATTTCTGCTAGAGTCTTTTCAGCACTCTTTGTAGAGAAACAGAAGTCTTCTTCTGCTAATCTATGGAGTTTCTCACGAGAAAACTACTTCTGTTATAGTTTTCTATTTCTCTGATGCCAGCTGCCTGGAAATCTGTCATCAGGTGTCTCTTTCCATTTCACATCACTCTGAGGTGTGTATGGGTCAATGAGTCTAGGGATGTCATTTTTAAGGATAAGTTATTCAAAGGCAAAAGTTCTCTTCATTTGTCTCTGTGAGCTTCTCTGGAAAACAGAAGTTTTCTCTTTCCCTCAAGTGGCCCCAAATCTTTAACTATTACTTCTTCTCCTCTGTTTCAGCACTTCACTGTATCACAACTACTTTACTGTTTTGCTCAAAATCCACACTCTGAACACTCCATTCCTCCCAATATACCCTGTCATGAATTAAAGGAGTTTTTTCAGAGCACTATTGTCCATCTCTATAAGTTTAACAGAAAAATATTTCAGTTTATAAAGAATCTCCTTATTCTCTCTTCCCCATATAAAACTTAAGTCTTTTCTTCACTGTCTTTGATGGTTTTATGATGTCTTTTTCATGTTGATTGTCTCTCTCTCTCTCTCTGTCTCTATGGGAAAAAGGAGTAATCTGTAAGTCTCATCCAGGTAGTAAAAGAGTTAAATTCTTGGAAAGCTGCAGATGTTCCTGGTGTCAGGTTTCAGTTCAGCAGCAGAAACTGCAAACCAAGCCAGGCCGGCCGGCTCCGTTTCTCCCCCCCCACCCTCTGCGGCCTTGTCCGGCCTTGAGGCAGGGGGGAAGAGGCCGAGACGGAGCTCTGTTACCTCGTCAGAAGTCGGAAACCAAAGAGAACAAGAGAGCCCTGGCTTTACATCTTAAGGTGGTGTTCAGAAGTTGATCTCAATTCTCAATGGTTAAAACCGCTGCCAAGTCTTAGAAATGACCGATAATTGGTCAGGAGAAAAGACTCCCATCAGCCTCCAGCTCATCAGACTCCCATCAGCTTTAACTTTCTTAGCTCCTGTGGCAGCGGCCTCAGGAAGACAAAGAGTTACATTGTCCCACCCCAAACCCCTTGTGAAGGGCGGCCCAGGAGTTCTGATTGGGTTTGAGTCCCTGAGGGGTTCTCCCTTGGTGTGTTTCTAATGGTCCCTGACCCTGAACTCCACCCTCAAAGGTGGAAACCCTCGGTTCTGTCCCTCAAAAACCCCTGCTGTGCCTCTGTTCAGAGCTCTCTGTTCTGGACCTGACTTTGTTCCCATGCTGAATGAATAAATGGTTTCATGAACGGGAGCCCGTCTCGTTGGTGTTTGATGCTGGTCCCCAGAACCCTGCTGCTTCCCTGGACGAAATCCTGAGGTTGCAGGCTGCAACAAATGGTGAGAGAATGCGTGGCATCCAGCGAAGCACCAGGAGAACAGCAGGACCCGGCTCCATGGACACCTCGTAAGTACCCGGCTGATGGCTTGAGAGCCGGTGAGACCCCCGCCTTGGAAAGGAGGACTCGAGAGTACCTGGCAGGGAGACTGGGTTGAGAGTGCCTCGGGCATGGGGAAGAAAAGGGATTACAGAGGTGGGGGAGCCGAGACCAGACGCTGGGACAAGCACCTAACATCACCCAACGAGACGTATTATGGACGATATCAACATTATGGACGATTCTATTAACATTATGGACGATTATGGAAGACTTCAACATTATGGACGATTATATTAACATTATGGACAATTATGGACGGTATGGCTCTTCCAGTGGACTGTTTCTGTCTTCTATGAAGTTCCTTTTTTTGGTGTATACCTCCCTGTACCTTCCCCTTTCCTCTGTTTCTAAGGGCATGACAAAGGGTGAAAAAAGCCAAGATGGCTCGGGGTTGCTGCCGACTCCCCGTCACCCCAGGTGTCTTTCTGCCATCCCATCCCCTGTTTTCCTGAAGGCAGGCAAGGGACGGAGAACATCCAGAGTGATGCGGGTCTGCTGCCGTCTGCCCGCTGTTCCGTGTCCTCCTTCACCCCCTGTCTTTCCATATTCCCGTTCCCTGGCCGGGAAAGTCCATCCCGGCCTCCCCCCCCATCCCAAGATGGCGCCGGCCACGCGGTCTGGGATCCCTTGTTTCCCGCCTTGCTCCTTCTTTTCCGGCCCCAAACCTTCCCTTCCCGAACCTCCCAGTAACTCCTGCTTGGCCCCATCCCTTTGTTCGGTGCTCCACCCCTGGGGGCTGTGCCTGTTCCATGGTGGGCAACACCTCCTCTGGGGAAATCGAAACTGTAACCTGATGTCCCAAAGCCAGTGTTTCACCGAGATCATCTAAAGCGGTGACGCCCACATGGGAGCCGGAGCCGAAGGTGGAGATCGAAGAATTCTGCCCCTCGTAAGAGGAGATCTAAGAGCTGCACCCTTCCTAACAGAGAATCCTAAAGTGGAAGAGACTGAACAACAAAAAAAAAAAAATTATGTTTGCATTAAGTACCATCACCGTTTAATTTGCCCGGCGTAGTCCGAGATTTAAGTGTTTGTTTTCAATTTTGTTTTTTCTCTTTGCTTAATGTGTTTTGTTATTGAGCTATTGGTGTCCCACAAAGCAAAGTGGGTGCTCTGTGGAGGAGGTGAAATTTTAAGGTGTATGTTTGGAAACATTTTAAGCTCCTAATTAAAATTTGAAAAAACAAAAAACAAAAAAAAATTAAAAAAGGAGCAGATGTGGCAGCGGCCTCAGGAAGACAAAGAGTTACATTGTCCCACCCCAAACCCCTTGTGAAGGGCGGCCCAGGAGTTCTGATTGGGTTTGAGTCCCTGGGGGGTTCTCCCTTGGTGTGTTTCTAATGGTCCCTGACCCTGAACTCCACCCTCAAAGGTGGAAACCCTCGGTTCTGTCCCTCAAAAACCCCTGCTGTGCCGCTGTTCAGAGCTCTCTGTTCTGGACCTGACTTTGTTCCCATGCTGAATGAATAAATGGTTTCATGAACGGGAGCCCGTCTCGTTGGTGTTTGATGCTGGTCCCCAGAACCCTGCTGCTTCCCTGGACGAAATCCTGAGGTTGCAGGCTGCAACAAGCTCCCAAAGCTATCTTAAAGGTAAAGTCATCCCATGACAATCTGTACAAGGTTTCTTCCCCAACTTGAGTAGGTGTTGTTCGCTCTTGGACTGCATATGGCCTCACGTACAATATTTCAAATGGACTTAGTTTCAGTTTGGCTTTTGGTTTTCTGTGGATTCTCAATAATGCCAGTGGAAGAGTTCGAGGCCAGGTTAAATTTGCTTCTTGTCCCAACCTCACGATTTGTTGCTTTATCAAATGATTCATTTTTTCTACTTGGCCACTTGATTGAGGATGATACGGAGTATGCAGTTCCAAATCTATTCCCAAATGGTGGCTGATTTGTTGTCCAATTTTTAAATTTTTGAAACGAAGTGGGGCCCTCTATCTGAGGAAATGGTGGCGGGAGCTCTAAAACATGCTATTATTTCTTGCAATAATGCTTTGGTTATCTCTTGAGCTTTAGCTGTCCGAGCAGGGAAAGTTTCTGGCCACCCTGAAAAGGTATCAGTTAGCACCAATAGGTATTGATACCCCGCTTCCCTGGGCAATTCTGTCAAGTCAATTAGCCATTGCTGCCCAGGTCTACCACCTTTCCCAATTTGGCCAATTTTAGGTTTTGGGATATTCTTAGGATTAGTTTGGAGGCAAAGACTACATTGGTGAGTTACTTGTATCACTGTACCTTGCAATTTTCTGGCTATAATTCTTTCTTTCAAATAATTTTATGGGGCATCCACTTGCCAATGTGTTTTCTCATGTTCTTTCTGTACTAGTGCCCACAAAAGGTAAAAAGGTACCACAAGTTTCGCTTCTGTTGTTATAGCCCAACCCTCTTGATTGTAACTTGTCCCCTTTGCTTTAATAAGTTTTTTGACTTTTTTATTATACACATGGCTTACCTTCAATGGAAATTTTCCGATCCAGTATTAATGTTGCCTCAACTGCTTCTTTAAGTACCTTACCTTTGGCTGCATCTTTTGCCTCTCTGTCCGCCACTCATTTCCTTCTTCCAATTCAGAGCTCACTTTTTGGTGTGCTTTGATAAGCAGGATGGCCACCTTTTCAGGTAGCTGTACTGCATCTAACAGTCTCCGTATTTCTTGTGCATGTTTGATATTTTTCTCTTGTGAGTTCAACAGTCCTTTTTCTCTCCAAACAGCTCTGTGTGCATGGACTACCCCAAATGTGTACTTTGAGTCCGTGTAGATGTTAATTTCTTTTCCTTTTGCCAGCTCTAATGCCCAGACTAAAGCTATTATTTCAGCTTTCTGTGCAGAGGTGTTTGTTGGGAATGATCCAGACTCTATTCCCTCTCGGCTTGTGGTAACTGCATGCCCAGCGTGCCTCTTTCCACTGATAATCTAACTGCTTCCATCAGTGAACCGGGTCTCAGCATTCTCAAGCGGAGTATCCCTCAGCTCAGGGTGACTGGAGTAGGTGGCTTCGATGGTCTCCGGGCAGTCGTGGATCTCCGGTTCTCCCATGCTCCCGCTGAGGAATGAAGCTGGGTTCACAGTGTTAGTTACCACAATCTCAACATCATCCTGTTCTACCAATATGGCTTGATATTTCAGGAACCCCTGTGGGGAAAGCCAATGTCCCCCTTTCGCCTCCAGTACTGCAGATACTGTGTGGGGCACTGGCACAGTCATCTTCTGCCCAGGGTGGACTTGTGTGCCTCTTGAATATTGACTGCCACTGCTGCAACGGCTCTGAGGCATCCTGGCCACCCTTTGGCTGCCGTGTCCAGCTGCTTGGAGAGGTAGGTGACTGCTCTCTGATATGGGCCTAGGCTCTGTGCCAGTATTCCCAGGGCCATCTCTTGTTTTTTGTGAGAAAACAGAAGGAATGGTTTACTCACTTCTGGAAGTCCAAGGGCCGGAGCTGACACGAGGGCCTTCTTCAGCTCATCAAAGGCTCGCGTTGTTTCTTTTGTCCATTGACGATCCTTGACCCCCTCCGTAATCAAAGCATACAGAGGTTTAACAAGCAACCCATAGTTCTAAATCCACAGCCTGCACCACCCTGTCATCCCTAAAAAGGTTCTCAATTCCTTCACCATCTGGGGCTTCGGGGTTTGGCATATTGCTTCTTTACCATCTTGCCCCAAAGGTCTTTGTCCAGCACTCACTTCATATCCGAGATAAATAACTGTTTGTTTTACCATTTGGGCTTTCTTCTGGGATACTCCATACCCTTGCAGGACCAAAAAATTCAGAAGGCTTACCATCCAGTCCACACATGCCTCTTGGTTCCTGGTGGCTATTAAGAGATTGTCCACGTCCTGAAGTAGCTGTCCTTCTCCCGACGGGGGTTCCCATTCGTGCGCCAATCTCCAAAAATAGTAGGGGAATTCTTGTACCTTTGTGGCAGCATTGTCCATGTGAGCTGAGTTTTTTGTCCAGTCTTGGGGCTTTCTCATTCAGATGCAAAATTTTTCTGGCTGGCTTCAAGGAGAGGGAGGCAAAAGAACACATCCTTTAAATGTAAATCATAAACCAGGATAATTCAGATGAGAAAGGGGTTAACAAGGTATAGGGATTGGCAACTGTGGCAGAGGCCTCAGGGAGACAAAGACTTAACATTGTTCCACCCCAAACCCCTTGTGAAGGGCAGCCCAGGTGTTCTTGATAGGGTTTGTGTCCCTGGGGGGTTCTCCCTTGGTGTGTTTCTACTGGTCCCTGACCCTGAACTCCACCCTCAAAGGTGTAAACCCTTGGTTCTGGCCCTCAAAAACCCCTGCTGTGCTGCTGTTCAAAGCTCTCTGTTCTGGACCTGACTTTGTTCCCATGCTGAATAAATGGTTTCATGAACCGGGAGCCCGTCTTGTTGGTGTTTGATGCTGGTCCCCAGAATCCTGCTGCTTCCCTGATGAGATCCTGAGGTTGCTGACTGCAACAGGCAACCACTGGATACAGATCCTCAGTTGTCTTGTTAACAGCCCTCCAATCTTGTACTAACCTGTATGACCCATCCGACTTCTTCTTCACTGGCAGAATAGGAGTGTTAAAATCAGATTGACACTCCTTCAATAGCCCTATTTGTAAAAAGGTTTCAATAGTTGGGCTAGTTCCTTCTTTATCCTCCATCCTCAGGAGATATTGTTTGACCCTCACTGGATACATTTTCTCTTTCAACTTAATTTCGACTGTTGTGTTCTTCGCTCTTCCTGGTACATTAGAAGCCCATACCCCAGGAAATACTTCATCCATTATTTTTCTAAAATTTTCCTCTTCATTATCCCCTTTAACTTCTTTGGTTATTAGCATTAAACTTAACAATTCCACATACTGTCAGTCTTTTACCTCCAAGCTAATTTCTCCATTTTGAAAAATTATTCTTGCTTCCAACTGCTCCAACAAATCTCTGCCTAAGAGGGTAGATGGAGCATTTGGCATATATAAAAACAGATGAATTGCCCATTGTTTTCCCAATTTATACTTCAAAGGTTTACAAAAATATGCTTTTTCAGATTGGCCAGTTGCCCCCCTTACCATCACATAATCTTTTGTTACGGTGTTAGGGTTCAGGAACACATAATCACAGAATGATTATATGAAGGTGCTTTATTGAAGAGCTCTGGGTGTCAGGGGTACACATACCCAAATCTGACCCATCTTGGTTTTGAGTTGAACATGTTTTTATACTCTATCGTTATATAACTTACATATTAATTATTAAACTTCCAATTTTCTATTGTATACATTGTTTTTACCCTGGTATGGATTTCTCGTGATCCCCCCGCCTGCCCCCTAACATTGTTCCTCATGTTCTTTAAACAATAATTATAGCTAATCACATTTAACAATTGTATCATTTATCATATATTGATTACACAGGTGCAGTTTGACATGTTCTTTAGCAAGCACAAGGCCTAACATTTCCTAGGGCCTACTTTTCCCAGGGCTTGCCAAACCTACCTTTCTTTCTAAGTCCCTGAATTTTCTAAGATTTTAAAACCTTTTACTATCACAGGTATTAGAGCCTTATTCAACACTGAAAATGTTGCTCCTGTATCTCTTAGAAATTCCACTTCTTTTTCTTTATTCCTAGATTGGGAGCTATAACCAGAAGGTCCCCTGGGGTAGGGCACCCTGGTCCCCTTCAATCTTCTTTTACATGAGCAACCTCCCCCTTTCCTTTCCGATCATCTCTTCTCTGTTCATCACTTTTTCTTAGTTCTGGGCACTGCTTTTTCCAGTGTCCAAATGTCTTGCAAAATGCACATTGATTCCTTCCCAGCTGGGGTGGTCCTCATTTTGGTGGACCTTGCTTACATTTTTCTTTCTCCTCCTCCTTCACTACTGCCACCAATTTTTTCATCCCCTCTTTATATCCTTCTTCTCAATTGCTAAAGACCCTCCAGACTTCATCCACCAGGGTTTCCAGATTCTGGCTCTCTGGGCCTCAGAAAACAAATTTATTAGCTGCTACGTTCCTTCACTCGATCCTGGGTCCAGGCTGGTATGTTTCCACATTGCATCATGCAGTTGATCTAAAAATTCAGAAGCTGTTTGAGAAGGACTTTGTTTAATAGCATATAGAGATGATTAATTTATAGTTCCGGGAATTGCTCTTTCCAGTTCTTTTACTATTAATTCCTGATATCTTTGTAACTGTCTTAGTCCTCCTTGTTCATTGGGATTCCAGCCAGGATCTTGAAGGGGAAATACATCCTTAACATCCTCCTGTGTTGTCCTACAATCATCCTCAGCTAGGTCTTTAGCTATCTTTAATACCAATAGTTTTTCTGTCTCTGTCAGGGCATCAAGCAGTAGCTGTAAATCTGACCAATCTGCTGAATGCTGCTTAACCACAAATCTCAGTTTCTTAGCAATGCCTACTGGATCACTCCGATAAATCTTAGCAATCTTTTCCCAAACCTCCAAATCCATTGTAGAAATGGACTAATGGACTAGTTGACTAATCTTGTCGTTCCCTCAGGGGTCATTGCTTCTCTCAGAGGTGCTTGTATAACCTCTTTAACCTGCTTTTGGGTCCTGGATGCTACAGGGCTTGGTGGGGGAGACTTAGAAGTCTTGGTACTTGATGAGGAAGACCCAGGCTCCTCATCCTCACTGTCACCACTCAGCAATGGTGGTTCTGAGCCTGCTTCCTCTTCCACCTCCCCCCTCTCTCTAACATTCTAAGAGGTGGTCTTAGGAAGTTTGCTGGTTCCCATTCCAAAACCTCTCTTTGGTATACTTCATCAGGGTGAGTGCATCTTTGATTAATTGAGCATGTTCTACAACACCATTTAGGCTTTTCTCCTTGAGCTTTGTTACCTTTCTCCAGGGCCAATACCAAGGGATCAGACGGTGGTCTAATCCCACAATCCCTCTGCCACTCAGGGTGGCCACAGAGGGTAAAAAACATATCAGCATAAGTCACTTCCAGCCACTTGTGTTCATGCTGGAGGAAAAGCATTAACTGCAATAAGGTTTCCTAGTCCAGCGTACCATTTACTGGCCACCTCACGCCCCCATCCAGCCTATATAGTGGCCACCATTGTGTACAGAACTTAACAAGCTCCCTCTTGCTCTCTGCACCAACATATCCCACTAGTTCTTTCCAATGTGTTAAAAGCCATTCCAAAGGACTACTCCTAGGAATTTCTTTACTCTCATTTGCTCCCCTCCTGGAAGTTCTTTTTCTTGCAATGTTTCTTTATCCTAACTTTGGAGTTTCACTTTGTAATATTCAGGTACCAAATTATCTTGGTGTCATGGTTTTAAACCAGTACCTAAAAAAAAAAATTCTTATTTCTTACTGTGAGCTATGGATTAGAACAAGAGCAAAACAGGCATAAAACTTAAAAGGAATAAAGAAAGTTTATTAACAAACTACAATAATAAGAACACCAGAATAAACTTCCAGAAAACTCCTTTTTATCCCCTACTACCCACCATTCCCTTGTTCACATGACAACAGAGACAAAAAAACCCCAGAACCTTGGAACTTTGATGGTTAAAACAGTCCCAGTTCCTGCTGCAGTCTTTTCACCAGTCTTTGTAGAGAAACAGAAGTCTCTTTCTGTTAATTTATGGAGTTTCTCACAAGAAAACTATTTCTGTTATAGTTTTCTATTTCCCTGATGCCAGCTGCCCAGAACTGCTGTTATCAGAGCTCACTCCTCCCATTTCACATCACTCTGAGGTGTGTATGGGCCATGAGTCTAGAGATGGCATTTTAAGGATGAGTTGTTCAAAAGCAAAAGACTTCTTCATCTGTCTCTGTGAGCTTCACTAGAAAACAGTTTTCTCATTGCCCCCCAAGGCTTCAAATCTTCTAGCACTTCACTGTATCACAATTACTCTACTTTTTACTCAAAATCTACACTTTGAGCACTCCATTCCTCCCTACATACTCTATCATGAATTAAAGGAGTTCTTTCAGGACTTTATTGTCCATCTCCATAGTTTTAACAGAAAGATATTTCAGCTTATAAAGCATCTCCTTATTCTCTACCTTTTCTGAAGCTTCTTTTCTTTCCTGTCACTGGTAGTTTATAAAGTCTCTTTTCATGTTGATCACTCTCTTTTTCTCTCTCTGGATTAAAAGATGAATCTGCAAGTCTCATCTGGGTAATGAAAGGGTTAAAATCTTGCCCAGGCTTTGTAGATGGTTCTGTGATCTCTGCCGGAACAGGAGCTGGAGCTGTCTTCGATAGAAGATTCCTCATGGCTGCTCTGGAGAGTGTGGTCGCTGTTTCTGCTTGCCGCAGGTCAAGAGCTTTTTCTTTTCTTTACTCAGCAGTCTCTGGTGATTTTCGTCACATCAAAAACTGCAGCTTAGCCAGGAACCGGCCTGGCCCGGCCAGAGCCCGGGGCAAGCCCCCCCCGCAGGCCCCATCTCCTGGCCAGGGGACACGGCAGGCCCAGCCCAGCCCCCGCCCGGCTGCATGGGCTGGGCAGAAAACGGGAGGCCAGCCCGAGCTCTGTTACCTTTCACAGCCAGGAAACAAAGAGCCCAAAAGTGCCCCGACTTTACATCTTAAGGTAGGGTTCACAAGTTGATCCCACTTTTCAATGGCCAAAACTGCTGTCAATTCCCAGTAATGACCGATAATTGGTCAGGAGAAAAGACTCCCATCAGTCACCAGCAACTTCAACTTCTTTAGCTCCCAAAACCACCTTAAAGGTAAAGTCACCTCATGACACTTGGGCACACTCAACCCTAAGAATGTCAATTGGTTTCTTTAGGGGCCCTGAAACACCATGCTCTAATAACTCAAATATCTCACTTCTGCTATGGGTTACTTTACCAGTTCCTAGCAAGATTTTTATCGTTATCTGGGTGGCTTTATTCTCTTTTGTGCTACAAAGGAAACAGAGTCCCCACTTGGGGATCCTCCACCTAAATATCCGTTGGACCCAAGGCTCTTGACAGCTACACAATGAAACACAATCCAAGGGTTACAATCACAACCTTTCTTTAAACAGAGAAATTCTTTCTTCCTGGCTCTCCAATGCCCCTGATTCCTAGGCATGTAAGCTTAATCCAAAAATGGTAACAGTCAGCAGTTGTAACTCCTGTCACTAGATGGTGGCGTCTCCTCAAAAATGCTTATCACAACCCAACCACGGGGAGAAGGGGAGATTTTATTAAATGGGTTTCATACAATCAAACATACACCCCAATCACTTTGTCCTTTTCTAGCTGCTTGCAGTCGCCCAGAGCGAAACCACAGATTGGGATTCCCACTCACCCCGTGCTGATAGCACGTCTCAAACACGCACTTCCTCTGGCCTTTCAGGGCACACAATTTCTCAATCTACAAACATTACTGGCTCAGCCACTCGAGCCTCTCCTGCTTCCAAGCCTCTCCTGTTTCAGAATGTTACAAATGAAATTCAGCCTACTTTTATCAATAAGGATTTTATTGAAAAATTTGTAAAATCCAATTATGGAAGCAACTACAATCACTGTCAGCGTTGAGCCTGGGATTGACGATGGGTGAACTCTGAATCGGCCTTTGTCACACTGATTCCCCGAAGTTCACAACTTGTCTTTGGGAGAGCCGTGTTTTATACAGATTTTTCAGCTTGAGGCTATGCAGTTGCAGTTTCTTTCTTTTTTTTTTTTGTTTTTTTTCCGGTTGTTCGATGTTCATATTTCTCCTGCTGGACTGCTGATGAGTTTTCTGAGGAGATGAAGTTTGACTGGTTTTTTTGGGAAGCAGGCTTTGAGATGTAGAATCATGATGAGTTATTTTTTTTTAGTCTGTGTAGTTTTTTTAGGGAAACCGACATTGAGATGCATGGTCCTAAAAAATCAGATCAAGTCGGTATCAAGCATTAATCGCCAAGTCCTTAGAGCACTTATCTTGCTTGAGCAGACCCACCACTACTCGGTATTATCTTAATTGCTGAGTCATTTTCTTGCAAATTCCTGGTTTTCCAACAGCTGCTTTTGAAATCTCAATTTGTTTCAGTTTTTTATATAGAACCTGTTTTTATACTTGATTTTATATGTGTACAATAAAACGCAAATTATACTAACACATATTACAAGAACAACCAGCCCAACAGCGCACCGGCTGCTGCAAATCACCTCTGCTGAGCCTCTCTCAGCTTGTGACAAATCACTCTGCCGAGCCCCCCTCGGCCCTCGGCTGGCCACACAAATCCCCAGCAGCTAATACCGCTTCCTGCTACCTTTGTCACTCCACACTTAGAGTAAATTAATTCCTGTGACCCAAAATCAACCTTTACAGCTCTCCCCAGGACTTTTCTTGTCCCTAAACCTGGGACCAAAACCACAAACTGCGACCTACCAGGCCGCTTTTTAATCACAAATCAAACAAAATGGGAGCCTCCACGGCTCCCAAAACACAGCGAACCAGCAATTCTGTTGTTACCACCGTTTCAACTCAAGACACAAACTATTAACTCCCAGCTGCCGCTCCTGGCACTGCTTAAAACACAAACCACCAGCAGCTTACGCTGCTCCTCCTGCTCTCAACTTAAGAGCTCACACTCCTAAAACCAGTTTTTCTGTGGAAACATACAAATAAAACCACAGAGGCATTCGTAATTCGTACCAAATTTGCACGTAAAGACATCTCTTTTATTTATCAATTTTATCTATTTATCAACAGCCTTTTAACAGTGGATATGCCATACACCACCTCAAAGATAGCTGTTTCAATTTTTAAACATACCTTTTGTCCATAGTTATTGAGAGACCGCCAGCTCTTCACCAGTCTTCACAGAAGTAATTGTGAATGCCAATTTATTTCTATCTTTAGCACACTTTTATAGGGTTCTACAGGGTCTGCAGGAAGAGCATGCAACTATTGGCTAACACACACGGTTTACATTTTTTCTCTTACACACAGGGATATTGTTTTGCTTTACTCTCTCTTCTGCATGAAGGTTTCAAGGACTTTAGCCCTTAATATCACGACTTATTTCAAAGGCTGGTTTGTGCATACAGGCCTTTACTAATATATCAAATATAGCAACACATAGTTCTGGCAGTTCCTGGTCTTTCTCCACGCTGTCAGTGAGGACACAGGAGCCTCCCTCTTCCCAGAAAATTCTGGGTGTGCCTGGACCCCTGCTGGCCCCTGGGCTAGAGAGAGCAGAGTCCTGCCACGGTCGCCAACATGATTTACCAAAATATGGATATGATCTAGTATCAGTATCCAGCTGAGATGGACAAAGACTCTTTAACCAATTAGGGTTACAGAGTGTGTGTTTATTGGCAGTGCTGGGCCGATGGGCAGGGTCACCCCTTAATACACACGGCCCTGAGTTCAGGTGAATAGAGACTTTTATTTACTGAGATATTGAATACAAATACATATTCATAACCCAGTTACCACCCACTCCCCGCTTCCCATGCCAATTAAGAAAGAAACAATTGAGCATGTGCAGTTTGTTCCTTGAAATGAGTCAGTGGTCTTATTATGGGAAGTGGTCACAAAAGGAGGAAGGAATATGTATCTTTTCCTCATTCTGAACTTCCTACCTTTTCAGTCCAAAGTGTCAAATGGATCCCAGGCCGGGCTTGTAGTTTCGTGTTTCCAATTAGTTTCTGGTTTGCAATTGTCTTATGTTCTTGAAGTTCCTCACAAGATTCTTTGTTTCTCATTAAAAGCCCAGCTGAACAAACATAAGGCTGACAGACAGTTATTGGGTAATGATTAGCTCCTAATTCTAGTAGGGCCTCTCTATATATTTTGTGAGGAAAAAGACACAACTTTGGGGGTTCAAATAAACTAGGGCGTTTATTAAGGGAAAAAAACAAAGGGGAGGAAGGGATAATGGGTGAGGGAGAAAAAAAGAAAAGAAATTTTAAAAAGTCCCTGGTTTGAGGATTGAGGAATCCTCTGGCCGAACCGGCATTTTGGTCCCAAAGCAAGAACTCAGCGGCACTGCAGTGAATGCAGCTAATCTGCACTCAGATTTATATAAAAAAGTCTCTAAAAGAGATGCAGACCGAAGTCTGCAGTGTTGGGTCCTCAGCTGCAGCTAATCCACAGTTAAAGGGCACTTCTTCCAACTTCACAGCTCCTTTTATAATCTCTGTCCCCTCAGCTTGTTGCTGGCAGTCCCACCCCTAGAGCTGTTGTTGATTGGTGCTGGTAACATCTTCTCCTCCAACAGTTTGCTGTCCTTGGGGTAACTGAGGTTTTGGAGGGAAAGTTCCTCATTAGTATTCACCGTTGCCGCGGTGTCAAGTTACAAGTCTTCTGGGGCAGCTTAAAAATTCTCTGTAAAATGCTGCTGGTGAGGGGATTTGCTTTGACGACCTCGACAGTAACAAACTTAAAAGAGATTATTAAACTTACAAACAATGCATCAATAGCAACAAACAAATGAGTAAGGGACTACAAAAACAGGGATAATGCTTATGACATTTAAACATTCAATTGGAACCCACAAAAAAAACCAACCAGTACTACAATGAACAACTTCTAAACAACAGCAACAAACAATTCCACATGTAAAAGCCAACCTAAGGTTTTATAGATGGCATATTTTAATTTGATTTAGCAAGGATTAATTTTAATTAAGGCTTTAGCTTTTCTAATATCTTAAATTCCTCAAAGTTTATGTTTCAGCCTGAAAGAAGAACAAATTTCAGAGGACTTGGAGCTCCTATTGGAATGGCTGCAGGTAAAAAGATGGCACCCAGGTGCCAAAGATTTGTACAAAGAAGCTCTTGCCCGTGGCTGGCCTGTCACCAGGGAAATGTGTAAAACTTGCATATCAGCCTGCAAGCAATGTCACAGACAACTAGAAAGGCATCCTTTAGAAGATGACCTATGCACTTAAGAAAAGGTAAAGGCTTATGGGATGCGTGGCAGGTAGATTATATTGGTCCCTTTAAGAAGTCAGGTGGTAAACACTTTGTGCTGGTAGGAGTGGAGATTATATGTGGGTTGGCCCAAGCCCAAGCTTTGAAAAGAACTACAGGAGATAATACTGTCAAAGCATTGCAAGGGTGGTTTGGAATTTTCCCAAAACCACAAGAAATTCAATCTGATAACGGGTCCCACTTCACTGCCAAAATTGTACACAATTGGGAAAAGGTGAAGGAATAAAATGGACTTTTCACACCCCTTACTGCCCTCAAGCTAACGGGATTGTAGAAAGGACCAATGGTTTCCTGAAATGGCTCCTTAAACCACAGGAGTGAAGCTGGGCTCTTTGGTTAAGAGAAGCTGTAAAAAATGTAAATGATAGATGGGGAGTAAACAGGTGTCCCAAAATCACTGCCTTTTGTCCAAAAGCCCCAAGCATAATTTCCACTCTATGGGGACCAAGTGACCCTAAGAATCCAGCACACTACCCTGGACAACCTGCCTTGGTGGACCTTCCTAGTGTAGGGCAAGTACCACTAGTACTAAAAACATCTCCAAATAAATATGCATGGGTGGCCCCTGACACTGGGAAAAGAGCATCGGATCAACACATGCTGGGTAATTCCATCATTTTAAGTTTCTGCCTTTTGGAGGCAGACTCTGTTGTGTTCACTTTCCACAGAAGAACACCGAGGGCCATGAAGACCACACAAATCATGATAATACTAGTATTAAATAGTAAGTACTTACTATGGTAAGATACTTGTCTGCATCTTACCACAACACCATGGCCAAAACTCGGTTGAGTGGCCGTGGTCTGAAGCTACCATCAGGTACCCCTGATGTGTTCTAGGATCCTACCCCAGAAACCATCACCCAAACCTAGTGACTGTAGTACTACATGACTCTTGAGGTACGTACCGTCAAAATGACTGGGGTTGGGACTGAAAAGATTGGCCCAGAGTGATAACTGGAAGAATTGGTGAAGAAATTAAGGTAGGATGCAGAAAAGTGGAAAAGTCTCTTTACAAGAAAGCTTCCACCATTGCAATTGCCGGATATTTTTCTGAATCAGATGTGACAAGCAATTTGCGCCCAACCTCATGACTAAACTCTGCGCCACAGCAGTGTGGTCATGGAACAAACAATCCCCCCTCATACTGTGTTGTCATCAGAAAAATATCGGTTACTATACCCTGGACCCCAGTACCAACAAGTGGAAATTACGAAGCTTTGTAAAAAACAATCTACTGACTGTTGGTATCATTTCACTTGAACCAAATCAACCTCTGTAACATGTAATTGGCAAAATGACCTGACACATCAGTCAGGTCTGAAAGGTCTAATTTATAGACTCAAAATCAATGCTGTGGAAAAACCCATACTGAGTGCAGTGATCACATACCTTGTTGCAATCACCCCCCCAGTGCTGGATGACAAACATAATGTTTTCCCTCCCTTTATGGGAACGCAAGGTGATGATGTGACAATAACCTGAAAATTAAATGTTGAATCCGCATTGAACCTGTATACAGTTATGGCATGGGACCTCATGGCCATGTTCTATTTTGTGAAATTCAAAATCAGAATTGTTGGCTAAAGCTAACTGACGTACAATTTTCCCATCAAATCGTGTGTGGGAAAAACAATACCAAACACGGGGGAGAACTTGATGTTAATGTTGTAACACCTACACCTACCACCACCCAACCCCAGCAGAAGCCCAGCCACTGCCTTTGTATGGACTATACGGAATGCTTCAGTGCATTCAATATTCCCGATCATTGCATTAGGGCTGAATCATGATGGAGCTGCTCTCTATCCTTTTGAGCATAGGGATTGGGCCCATCAAATTGGTGAGAAGTGGCAAACTGTTGGTTTGGAAACTTAATTAATAACTTAATTCACTGTAAATTTGAAAACTTGTATTGTCCAGGAACAACAAGGGTTTATCTGTGAAAGTAATGCAACCAAAGCTCATGCTATTTGTTTGGACACGGAACAAAATATCTGCAACTCTGAAATACATCCTACCGAGACTTCTGAAACAGAACTTGTGCATATAGGACGTGGATGTGCATGTCTGAGAACTGCTTGTGATAGTGTACTTCTAGAAATCTTAGTAGTGAATACAAAAAAATCATTCAAATTTTTCTGTTTGTAATTTTACTAAGATTGCAGGAAATGATTTTTCTTATGTAGTCCTAGCTATTTCTTATCACCTTCTGCAGTCCAATCACACACTGATCCACCATATATTGCCTACCTCTGTTGGGATGAATTTCACACTGGTAAAGCAATTGTTGCTTCACCAGGATTTAATTGAAATTTTGGAAAAGTAAAAATAGGAAATCGGCCCTCGTGATAAAGAAAGTGCCTGAAATTGTTTATTTGGATTGTATTGGATGAATTGAAATTGCTTATTCTTTGTAATAAGAAGTTGAATGTATATTTTAAGTGAAAATGGATTCTTTGCTTTTGTTTTTCCTTTTTTCTTGCCCTTATCTTTTTCCTACTTTACTTTTTCTGTCTGATTTTCTGTCTCTGGTTTCCGGGGTATGCTACCAAGCTTTGATGAGACCTGAAGACTTCGTAACAACACTACAAAGGAGCCCTCTTGACGCTGATCGTGAGTCACGGGGTGGTGTAAGAGACGCTCTGAAGTTTCCCTCATTTGCGTCACAAGCATGGCAAGAACAGAGACCGAGACCCTGAGGAGCCCAGGGGACTTTGTGCAGGGTTTCTGGCCTGGTTGAGGTGGATGCTTGCTAAGCCATTGTTTGAAGGTGTGCTCGACCTACAGCACAAGAGTGATTGTTTGCAGGTGTTTGCTGTGCTGCCACGGTACACTGTCTTCGTTCCTGCTGCTGAGCAGGGACTTGTAAGGAGCGGGGCCTGTTCAGTACCTCACACCTGCTTCCCAGAGCAACGGCTCACACCACAATAGCCTATACATCTCCCCACCTTTTGGCCAACTGCCCCTCACCTTGAAACTTGAGACTCTAAAGGTGACTTTTCTAAGCTGCTTTCAGAGAGAGAGTTCCGCACGGAAGAAGGCACTGGCGACCCCATCTTGTCCATTGGTAGCGATACCTCCCCCTCGTTTTCTCTCATTACTTTGCCTCTTTACTCCTCTTTCTCTATCACACTTTCTCACCTTCTCATCTATTGCATAACCCATGATGCTGGCACTAAAATAAAGATGCATTATTCCTGTTGTGATTTAAACTGAAATCCCTTGGTGTCCTTTATGCACTCTGAGATCAAACAAACCTCTGACGACGCCCGCCTGTGTGAGCAGATTGTGACACATGTATACTTCAATGTGTGCACAAATGATGGATAAGACAATTTCTAGCATCTATGTTGTTCATCAGGCCAGGGGAGATGTTAGGGAGGATGAAAATTTAACAAAAAGTTTCACAGATAGGAATGCTTACTGGAAGGTTCTCTAGAAATGAAAGCAAGCTTGGATGTATAAAAAGACATTTGTAGGGCCACTTATTGCTGAAACCACCGAGAGAACAAAGGTTTAGTCGAGATGGAAGGTTTAGAGCAAGGGTTTAGTCAGTTAGAAGGAGGTTTGATGGATGAAGTCCAACAGCTTTAAGTTGTCTACAAACAAAGCATGTTTTCTACCAAGTAAAAAAGCTTAGGCAGACAGAAAGACGTTTTTTACCAAAGCAAAAAGAATTTTCCACTGCAAAATAACTTTCAGAGTTTACCATGTAATTACTAACTCAAATGATGAGTTAGTCACTAACATAGTTTGGTAATTTTAGCAGTTTTGATAGGATCTATGTACATGTAAAGGTATTGTGTATGATGCTGATTGGTTGTTATGCAATGATACACACAGCAAAAGAAAGCGATATAATGCACTGTAACCAGAACTAAGTGGGCTTCAGGACACAGGGCTTGCCTGTAGCCAGCAGCTGTAGGCTGAGCCACGACCCCCTGCTGTAATCTAGTCGATAGAATAAACAGCATTCTAAAGAAGAGCCATCTGAAGTCCCCATCTCTCTGCTGGCTCTAACAGCTCTCTGTTAGAGAACTCTCTCTAGAGAGTCTCCCTCTCCCTGATCCTGTCCACGGATGGAGCATTACTGTGCTTTCAGGAAGCTGTTCTAGAAAGCCTCAGGCATTCCAAGCTCCTTTGTCCTCTGTGCATGCTTGCCACAGAATCCCTCACAGCTGCATTCAGGGCATACTCAGCTTGGCTCTTCCAAAATCCAAGGCCTTCAGGATGTTCAGTTAAACCTTTAACTCCACTGTGCTGTGGAACTGGACCTTCAGCACAGGGACCTTTCCAGCCTGATCTGCGCTCGTTCCTCTGCGTCTCTGCACAAAACACGGTGCAGGAGAGAACAGCAGGAGGGGCCTGTGTATCACAGAGCTCTGGATTTGTGACCCTTCAACTCCACAGAGATGCAGGTTTAGTGAAAAAGCCAAACTGTTTATTGATGGGATGCGAAGCAAAGGGATGCGCTGAGGGGCAAAAAAGGGGATGGGGAAGGTCTGAGGGCTGGAGGGAGGGAGCTGTGAGAAGGGAGGGAGAGTGGAGGGAAAAAGAAGGGATGGACAATGTCTGAGGGCTACAGGGAGGGAGCTGTGAAAAGGGAGGGAAACTGGTGGGTAAAAGAAGGGATGGGCAGTGTCTGAGGGCATGGAGGCATGGAGCTATCAAAAGGGATGGAGAATTGAGGGAAAAAGAAGGGATGGAAAGTGTTTGAGGGCCGCAGGGAGGGAGGTATTCAAAAGGGAAGGAAACTGGAGGGGAAAAGAAGGGATGGGAAGTTTCTGAGGGCTGCAGGGACAGAGCTATCTACAGGCAGGGAGAGGGCTGAAGCCATGCGAGCTTCCCACAGGCTCAGCTGTGCCAGTTGTCAGCTGTGCCTGGAGCTCCAGCTGGTCTCTTCTGGTTTCAGCGTAGTCTCATCTTCCATGGCATCTTATACAAAGACTGGTTCTCCTAAAGCAGCAGACGAGTGAACTTCTGCTGTACTTTCAATAAATGTCTGCTGAAAAACTGTGTTCCTCTGAGAAGGGTTGTCATCTCTCCTCAGGGTTTGAAGTGCTGGAAGAGAGGGGAAAAGAGCCACGATCAGAGCCCGGATCTGTGGCAATCCTAGGAGAAAGTGCTGCCAGGGCCAGGCCAGCCTGCTCTTGCTGTGGCCACAAGAGTTAAGGGGCCAACAGGAACAGCTGCAAGGTCCTGGCCACCCCACCCAAATCTGCCCCCCACATCCCTGAAATCTCTCTGTGATATTTCCACACCACCAAGGTGTCCACACAGGGAGAGAAGCCCTCTGAAGCCGGGGCAGGGATTACAGCTCCCTGCCTGGGCATTGCAGCTCCCCCAGTGCCTGCCCCTCACTGCCAGCCCTCACTCACCCTCGATGAGGGCCTGTAGCTCTTCCCGCTGCCCCCTCAGGTGCTCCCCGGCCATCCCTGGGAACACAGAGCCTGTCAGGTCCCCGGCGGCACAGCTCCCTGCCAGCGGCGCTGCCAGCCCTGGGGCCACACGCCCTCCAGCCCCGGCAGGGCTCCGCCCCAGCCCTTGCCGCATCCTGACTCAGCCCAAGGGCACGGCTGCCAGAGGCCGGCAGCAGCCCCGAGGGCAGCGGGGCTCCAGGGCGCCGGGCCCGGGTGCCGCTGCCGCGGCAGCAGCCGGGGCCGGGGCCGAGCTGCGGCGGGGAGGGATTCCGGGCTTGTGGCTCACCGATGAACCTGACGGCCACTGCTCGCAGGGGCTCCTGTGGGTGCTGCAAGTACCGCAGGGCCTGGTGCAGGTGCTCGGCCGCTCGGCTCTCGTCCTGTGCCAGCTGGAGAGAGCGGCAGGAGGGAAGCTTGGCGCGGGCTCTGCCCCTCGGCCGGGCGCTGCCTGCGGCCAGCCCCGACCTCCCGTGCCCGCCCAGCCCTGAGGCACCGGGCAGCAGCCGCTGGCGCCGGGCTCTGGAGGGGACAGAGGGCCGGCTGCTGCCCGGGGAGGCGCGGTGCCGGCCCGCCCCGCAGCCCCAGTGACTCGGGGCTCCATTGGCACCTGTCTCGGGGCCACAGGAGCCTGGAGAAGAAGCCGTGAGGCCCCGGCTGCGGCACTGGGCCGGGGCCCAGCTGCCAGCCCCATACACCGAGCGCCGGGGCCAGGGGGCTTCTCCAGGCTGAGGCTGGGCCTTCCAGGCCGTCCTTACCAGGACTTCAGCGAACTTCCACAGTTGCTTATCCTTCACAGGATTTGCAAGATCTCTCCTCTTCAGGAACTTGGCCATGCAAAGCAGTGCTCTCTGAGAAGCCTGGAGAGCAGCAGAGACCCGCAGATGGCCCCACAAGCCAGGGCACAGGAGCCGCATTCCTGTGCCAAGGCCTGCAGGTGGCTGCAGCCAGCAAGGTGGCAGGCCTGCAGGAGGCAGCCGAGCCCCCTCCCCGGGTGACAGCAGCAGCCCGGGAGTCCTCACCTGTGCTACACGCTGGTTCTCATCATGGCAGTGGAAGAAGAGTGGCAGCAGGCTCTGGTGCACGTGTGACTTCAGGGCCTCTTTTTCCTTTTCCACGAGAAGAGTCACCAGTGTTTGGAAGAGCAAGATGGACACCAGCTGCACCTGGCTATTATCCTATATGAAAGGAAGAGAAAAAAACCTCAACCCTGTCGGCACGGGGCTCAGCAGAGCACAGGCCTGCAAATGCCCAGGGCATCAAGTGTCCAGGCAGCAGCCAGTGGCCTCGGCTGGGGGCACAGAGCCTTACGTGGTCAAAGAGTGGCAGGAGCGCCTCAGCCAGCTGCAGGGCAATGGGGCTGGGTATCAGCCTCTTCGTGTCCAAGACTATAAAGCAGAGCACCGTGACTGTCATCCGAACTCTTTCTCCATCTGCATCCTGCAGGAGCTCCACAAGCCTTTCAGTCAGGCTCCGCATTTTTTCAGTCTGTGCAGAACAGAAGTCTATGAAATGCCACCTTGCTGCTGCCACGGGGTCAAGAGGCCAAAGGCCTGTCCCAAAGCACTCAGGCAGCTGAAGCGGGAGCTAGGAGAGCTGGCAGCAGCTGCCTTTTTGCCCGAAGCCCAGCCAAACCCATGTGACTGCATTCCCCAGTGCAGCTTCTGCCACTGCCCACTTGTCACCGTTGAGGGTTTGTCAGTAAGCTGAAGAAGGGCCCTGAGTGCCAGGTGATGCCTCTTCCTGCACTCGCTTTGCAGGTGCATTGACAAGATTTCCAGGACTCTGTTAGCACCTGGAAGCTCTCAGCAACGCAGGCAGCAACACACGGGCACGAGGACACAGATGGCGCTTCCTTGGCTTGGGACAGAGGTTGTGCCTTCAGCACAGGCCAAGGGCCTCTGGCCACTTTCCCTGCACCACTGCACGCCTGGGCAGCTTGCCGAGCACAAGCACCCTTTTCACCCTCTTCCCCTATGCCCTGTGCACCATGCGCAGCAAAAGAAAAGTCTTGGGAGTCTGTGTATTGTAACACATCCTATATTTATATACTACAGAAGAATGAAAAAAGGAACATAACAATATTTAAGAAAAGCAAAATGCCTGCCAGCTCATGTGGCCCCTGCAGACAGAGCCTGCCGGATCAGTTCCCGCCACAGCTGCAGCAGCATAGGCAGCTGAGGCTCGATAGACGAGGCTGTGATCTCCATGCCCTGCGGAGCTGATCTCGCAGCCTCTGGAACATGGAGATCGGAGCAGGGTCTCCTGCAATCAACAGGTGAAATGTGTGGAGAGCAAGGCTTCTGATCTCCAGGCTGATGTCATTCCTCATTTCTGCCAGGGCTGGAAGAGAGACAAACAGAGCCACAGTCAGATCCCAGTCCTACGAGGACCCACGGAGAGGCACCTGCCAGGGCCATTCCAGCCGGCTCTTGCCATGGGCAGCAGGGAGCAGGGATCAGCTCGAAGCTGCTGGCCACGAATGCCCCGTGTGCCCCTGAAGTCTCTGTGTGCTCTGCCCACACCGCCCCACATCTGCAGAGGGAGCAGAGCCCTCCGCAGCCAGGCCAGGGATTGCAGCTCCCCCCGCCAGCCCCGCTGACAGCCCGCTGCCCTCACTCACATTGGTAGATCTGCAGTTCTTCCTTCTGCCCCATCAGGAGCCGCCCGACAATCCCTGGGAACACAGAGCCTGTCAGGTCCCCGGCGGCACAGCTCCCTGCCAGCGGCGCTGCCAGCCCTGGGGCCACACGCCCTCCTGCCCCGGCAGGGCTCCGCCCCAGCCCTTGCCTCATCCTGACTCAGCCCAAGGGCACGGCTGCCAGAGGCCGGCAGCAGTCCTGAGGGCAGCCGGGGCTCCAGGGCGCCGGGCCCGGGTGCCGCTGCCGCGGCAGCAGCCGGGGCCGGGGCCGAGCTGCGGCAGGGAGGGATTCCGGGCTTGTGGCTCACCGATGAACCTGATGGCCGCCGCTCGCAGGGGCTCCTGTGGGTGCTGCAAGTACCGCAGGGCCTGGTGCAGGTGCTCGGCCGCTCGGCTCTCGTCCTGTGCCAGCTGGAGAGAGCGGCAGGAGGGAAGCTTGGCGCGGGCTCTGCCCCTCGGCCGGGCGCTGCCTGCGGCCAGCCCCGACCTCCCGTGCCCGCCCAGCCCTGAGGCACCGGGCAGCAGCCGCTGGCGCCGGGCTCTGGAGGGGTCAGAGGGCCGGCTGCTGCCCGGGGAGGCGCGGTGCCGGCCCGCCCCGCAGCCCCAGTGACTCGGGGCTCCATTGGCACCTGTCTCGGGGCCACAGGAGCCTGGAGAAGAAGCCGTGTGGCCCCGGCTGCGGCACTGGGCCGGGGCCCAGCTGCCAGCCCCATACACCGAGCGCCGGGGCCAGGGGGCTTCTCCAGGCTGAGGCTGGGCCTTCCAGGCCGTCCTTACCAGGACTTCAGCGAACTTCCACAGTTGCTTATCCTTCACAGGATTTGCAAGATCACTCCTCTTCAGGAACTTGGCCATGCTAAGCAGTGCTCTCTGAGAAGCCTGGAGAGCAGCAGAGACCCGCAGATGGCCCCACAAGCCAGGGCACAGGAGCCGCATTCCTGTGCCAAGGCCTGCAGGTGGCTGCAGCCAGCAAGGTGGCAGGCCTGCAGGAGGCAGCCGAGCCCCCTCCTCGGGTGACAGCAGCAGCCCGGGAGTCCTCACCTGTGCTACACGCTGGTTCTCATCATGGCAGTGGAAGAAGAGTGGCAGCAGGCTCTGGTGCACGTGTGACTTCAGGGCCTCTTTTTCCTTTTCCACGCGAACAGTCACCAGTGTTCGGAAGAGCAAGATGGACACCAGCTGCACCTGGCTATTATCCTATATGAAAGGAAGAGAAAAAAACCTCAACCCTGTCGGCACGGGGCTCAGCAGAGCACAGGCCTGCAAATGCCCAGGGCATCAAGTGTCCAGGCAGCAGCCAGTGGCCTCGGCTGGGGGCACAGAGCCTTACGTGGTCAAAGAGTGGCAGGAGCGCCTCAGCCAGCTGCAGGGCAATGGGGCTGGGTATCAGCCTCTTCGTGTCCAAGACTATAAAGCAGAGCACCGTGACTGTCATCCGAACTCTTTCTCCATCTGCATCCTGCAGGAGCTCCACAAGCCTTTCAGTCAGGCTCCGCATTTTTTCAGTCTGTGCGGAACAGAAGTCTATGAAATGCCACCTTGCTGCTGCCACAAGGTCAAGAGGCCAAAGGCCTGTCCCAAAGCACTCAGGCAGCTGAAGCGGGAGCTAGGAGAGCTGGCAGCAGCTGCCTTTTTGCCCGAAGCCCAGCCAAACCCATGTGACTGCATTCCCCAGTGCAGCTTCTGCCACTGCCCACTTGTCACCGTTGAGGGTTTGTCAGTAAGCTGAAGAAGGGCCCTGAGTGCCAGGTGATGCCTCTTCCTGCACTCGCTTTGCAGGTGCATTGACAAGATTTCCAGGACTCTGTTAGCACCTGGAAGCTCTCAGCAACACAGGCAGCAACACACGGGCACGAGGACACAGATGGCGCTTCCTTGGCTTGGGACAGAGGTTGTGCCTTCAGCACAGGCCAAGGGCCTCTGGCCACTTTCCCTGCACCACTGCACGCCTGGGCAGCTTGCCGAGCACAAGCACCCTTTTCACCCTCTTCCCCTATGCCCTGTGCACCATGCGCAGCAAAAGAAAAGTCTTGGGAGTCTGTGTATTGTAACACATCCTATATTTATATACTACAGAAGAATGAAAAAAGGAACATAACAATATTTAAGAAAAGCAAAATGCCTGCCAGCTCATGTGGCCCCTGCAGACAGAGCCTGCCGGATCAGTTCCCGCCACAGCTGCAGCAGCATAGGCAGCTGAGGCTCGATAGACGAGGCTGTGATCTCCATGCCCTGCGGAGCTGATCTCGCAGCCTCTGGAACATGGAGATCGGAGCAGGGTCTCCTGCAATCAACAGGTGAAATGTGTGGAGAGCAAGGCTTCTGATCTCCAGGCTGATGTCATTCCTCATTTCTGCCAGGGCTGGAAGAGAGACAAACAGAGCCACAGTCAGATCCCAGTCCTACGAGGACCCACGGAGAGGCACCTGCCAGGGCCATTCCAGCCGGCTCTTGCCATGGGCAGCAGGGAGCAGGGATCAGCTCGAAGCTGCTGGCCACGAATGCCCCGTGTGCCCCTGAAGTCTCTGTGTGCTCTGCCCACACCGCTCCCCATCTGCAGAGGGAGCAGAGCCCTCCGCAGCCAGGCCAGGGATTGCAGCTCCCCCCGCCAGCCCCGCTGACAGCCCGCTGCCCTCACTCACATTGGTAGATCTGCAGTTCTTCCTTCTGCCCCATCAGGAGCCGCCCGGCAATCCCTGGGAACACAGAGCCTGTCAGGTCCCCGGCGGCACAGCTCCCTGCCAGCGGCGCTGTCAGCCCTGGGGCCACACGCCCTCCTGCCCCGGCAGGGCTCCGCCCCAGCCCTTGCCTTATCCTGACTCAGCCCAAGGGCACGGCTGCCAGAGGCCGGCAGCAGTCCTGAGGGCAGCCGAGGCTCCAGGGCGCCGGGCCCGGGTGCCGCTGCCGCGGCAGCAGCCGGGGCCGGGGCCGAGCTGCGGCAGGGAGGGATTCCGGGCTTGTGGCTCACCGATGAACCTGATGGCCGCCGCTCGCAGGGGCTCCTGTGGGTGCTGCAAGTACCGCAGGGCCTGGTGCAGGTGCTCGGCCGCTCGGCTCTCGTCCTGTGCCAGCTGGAGAGAGCGGCAGGAGGGAAGCTTGGCGCGGGCTCTGCCCCTCGGCCGGGCGCTGCCTGCGGCCAGCCCCGACCTCCCGTGCCCGCCCAGCCCTGAGGCACCGGGCAGCAGCCGCTGGCGCCGGGCTCTGGAGGGGTCAGAGGGCCGGCTGCTGCCCGGGGAGGCGCGGTGCCGGCCCGCCCCGCAGCCCCAGTGACTCGGGGCTCCATTGGCACCTGTCTCGGGGCCACAGGAGCCTGGAGAAGAAGCCGTGTGGCCCCGGCTGCGGCACTGGGCCGGGGCCCAGCTGCCAGCCCCATACACCGAGCGCCGGGGCCAGGGGGCTTCTCCAGGCTGAGGCTGGGCCTTCCAGGCCGTCCTTACCAGGACTTCAGCGAACTTCCACAGTTGCTTATCCTTCACAGGATTTGCAAGATCACTCCTCTTCAGGAACTTGGCCATGCTAAGCAGTGCTCTCTGAGAAGCCTGGAGAGCAGCAGAGACCCGCAGATGGCCCCACAAGCCAGGGCACAGGAGCCGCATTCCTGTGCCAAGGCCTGCAGGTGGCTGCAGCCAGCAAGGTGGCAGGCCTGCAGGAGGCAGCCGAGCCCCCTCCTCGGGTGACAGCAGCAGCCCGGGAGTCCTCACCTGTGCTACACGCTGGTTCTCATCATGGCAGTGGAAGAAGAGTGGCAGCAGGCTCTGGTGCACGTGTGACTTCAGGGCCTCTTTTTCCTTTTCCACGCGAACAGTCACCAGTGTTCGGAAGAGCAAGATGGACACCAGCTGCACCTGGCTATTATCCTATATGAAAGGAAGAGAAAAAAACCTCAACCCTGTCGGCACGGGGCTCAGCAGAGCACAGGCCTGCAAATGCCCAGGGCATCAAGTGTCCAGGCAGCAGCCAGTGGCCTCGGCTGGGGGCACAGAGCCTTACGTGGTCAAAGAGTGGCAGGAGCGCCTCAGCCAGCTGCAGGGCAATGGGGCTGGGTATCAGCCTCTTCGTGTCCAAGACTATAAAGCAGAGCACCGTGACTGTCATCCGAACTCTTTCTCCATCTGCATCCTGCAGGAGCTCCACAAGCCTTTCAGTCAGGCTCCGCATTTTTTCAGTCTGTGCGGAACAGAAGTCTATGAAATGCCACCTTGCTGCTGCCACAAGGTCAAGAGGCCAAAGGCCTGTCCCAAAGCACTCAGGCAGCTGAAGCGGGAGCTAGGAGAGCTGGCAGCAGCTGCCTTTTTGCCCGAAGCCCAGCCAAACCCATGTGACTGCATTCCCCAGTGCAGCTTCTGCCACTGCCCACTTGTCACCGTTGAGGGTTTGTCAGTAAGCTGAAGAAGGGCCCTGAGTGCCAGGTGATGCCTCTTCCTGCACTCGCTTTGCAGGTGCATTGACAAGATTTCCAGGACTCTGTTAGCACCTGGAAGCTCTCAGCAACGCAGGCAGCAACACACGGGCACGAGGACACAGATGGCGCTTCCTTGGCTTGGGACAGAGGTTGTGCCTTCAGCACAGGCCAAGGGCCTCTGGCCACTTTCCCTGCACCACTGCACGCCTGGGCAGCTTGCCGAGCACAAGCACCCTTTTCACCCTCTTCCCCTATGCCCTGTGCACCATGCGCAGCAAAAGAAAAGTCTTGGGAGTCTGTGTATTGTAACACATCCTATATTTATATACTACAGAAGAATGAAAAAAGGAACATAACAATATTTAAGAAAAGCAAAATGCCTGCCAGCTCATGTGGCCCCTGCAGACAGAGCCTGCCGGATCAGTTCCCGCCACAGCTGCAGCAGCATAGGCAGCTGAGGCTCGATAGACGAGGCTGTGATCTCCATGCCCTGCGGAGCTGATCTCGCAGCCTCTGGAACATGGAGATCGGAGCAGGGTCTCCTGCAATCAACAGGTGAAATGTGTGGAGAGCAAGGCTTCTGATCTCCAGGCTGATGTCATTCCTCATTTCTGCCAGGGCTGGAAGAGAGACAAACAGAGCCACAGTCAGATCCCAGTCCTACGAGGACCCACGGAGAGGCACCTGCCAGGGCCATTCCAGCCGGCTCTTGCCATGGGCAGCAGGGAGCAGGGATCAGCTCGAAGCTGCTGGCCACGAATGCCCCGTGTGCCCCTGAAGTCTCTGTGTGCTCTGCCCACACCGCTCCCCATCTGCAGAGGGAGCAGAGCCCTCCGCAGCCAGGCCAGGGATTGCAGCTCCCCCCGCCAGCCCCGCTGACAGCCCGCTGCCCTCACTCACATTGGTAGATCTGCAGTTCTTCCTTCTGCCCCATCAGGAGCCGCCCGGCAATCCCTGGGAACACAGAGCCTGTCAGGTCCCCGGCGGCACAGCTCCCTGCCAGCGGCGCTGTCAGCCCTGGGGCCACACGCCCTCCTGCCCCGGCAGGGCTCCGCCCCAGCCCTTGCCTTATCCTGACTCAGCCCAAGGGCACGGCTGCCAGAGGCCGGCAGCAGTCCTGAGGGCAGCCGAGGCTCCAGGGCGCCGGGCCCGGGTGCCGCTGCCGCGGCAGCAGCCGGGGCCGGGGCCGAGCTGCGGCAGGGAGGGATTCCGGGCTTGTGGCTCACCGATGAACCTGATGGCCGCCGCTCGCAGGGGCTCCTGTGGGTGCTGCAAGTACCGCAGGGCCTGGTGCAGGTGCTCGGCCGCTCGGCTCTCGTCCTGTGCCAGCTGGAGAGAGCGGCAGGAGGGAAGCTTGGCGCGGGCTCTGCCCCTCGGCCGGGCGCTGCCTGCGGCCAGCCCCGACCTCCCGTGCCCGCCCAGCCCTGAGGCACCGGGCAGCAGCCGCTGGCGCCGGGCTCTGGAGGGGTCAGAGGGCTGGCTGCTGCCCGGGGAGGCGCGGTGCCGGCCCGCCCCGCAGCCCCAGTGACTCGGGGCTCCATTGGCACCTGTCTCGGGGCCACAGGAGCCTGGAGAAGAAGCCATGTGGCCCCGGCTGCGGCACTGGGCCGGGGCCCAGCTGCCAGCCCCATACACCGAGCGCCGGGGCCAGGGGGCTTCTCCAGGCTGAGGCTGGGCCTTCCAGGCCGTCCTTACCAGGACTTCAGCGAACTTCCACAGTTGCTTATCCTTCACAGGATTTGCAAGATCACTCCTCTTCAGGAACTTGGCCATGCTAAGCAGTGCTCTCTGAGAAGCCTGGAGAGCAGCAGAGACCCGCAGATGGCCCCACAAGCCAGGGCACAGGAGCCGCATTCCTGTGCCAAGGCCTGCAGGTGGCTGCAGCCAGCAAGGTGGCAGGCCTGCAGGAGGCAGCCGAGCCCCCTCCTCGGGTGACAGCAGCAGCCCGGGAGTCCTCACCTGTGCTACACGCTGGTTCTCATCATGGCAGTGGAAGAAGAGTGGCAGCAGGCTCTGGTGCACGTGTGACTTCAGGGCCTCTTTTTCCTTTTCCACGCGAACAGTCACCAGTGTTCGGAAGAGCAAGATGGACACCAGCTGCACCTGGCTATTATCCTATATGAAAGGAAGAGAAAAAAACCTCAACCCTGTCGGCACGGGGCTCAGCAGAGCACAGGCCTGCAAATGCCCAGGGCATCAAGTGTCCAGGCAGCAGCCAGTGGCCTCGGCTGGGGGCACAGAGCCTTACGTGGTCAAAGAGTGGCAGGAGCGCCTCAGCCAGCTGCAGGGCAATGGGGCTGGGTATCAGCCTCTTCGTGTCCAAGACTATAAAGCAGAGCACCGTGACTGTCATCCGAACTCTTTCTCCATCTGCATCCTGCAGGAGCTCCACAAGCCTTTCAGTCAGGCTCCGCATTTTTTCAGTCTGTGCGGAACAGAAGTCTATGAAATGCCACCTTGCTGCTGCCACAAGGTCAAGAGGCCAAAGGCCTGTCCCAAAGCACTCAGGCAGCTGAAGCGGGAGCTAGGAGAGCTGGCAGCAGCTGCCTTTTTGCCCGAAGCCCAGCCAAACCCATGTGACTGCATTCCCCAGTGCAGCTTCTGCCACTGCCCACTTGTCACCGTTGAGGGTTTGTCAGTAAGCTGAAGAAGGGCCCTGAGTGCCAGGTGATGCCTCTTCCTGCACTCGCTTTGCAGGTGCATTGACAAGATTTCCAGGACTCTGTTAGCACCTGGAAGCTCTCAGCAACACAGGCAGCAACACACGGGCACGAGGACACAGATGGCGCTTCCTTGGCTTGGGACAGAGGTTGTGCCTTCAGCACAGGCCAAGGGCCTCTGGCCACTTTCCCTGCACCACTGCACGCCTGGGCAGCTTGCCGAGCACAAGCACCCTTTTCACCCTCTTCCCCTATGCCCTGTGCACCATGCGCAGCAAAAGAAAAGTCTTGGGAGTCTGTGTATTGTAACACATCCTATATTTATATACTACAGAAGAATGAAAAAAGGAACATAACAATATTTAAGAAAAGCAAAATGCCTGCCAGCTCATGTGGCCCCTGCAGACAGAGCCTGCCGGATCAGTTCCCGCCACAGCTGCAGCAGCATAGGCAGCTGAGGCTCGATAGACGAGGCTGTGATCTCCATGCCCTGCGGAGCTGATCTCGCAGCCTCTGGAACATGGAGATCGGAGCAGGGTCTCCTGCAATCAACAGGTGAAATGTGTGGAGAGCAAGGCTTCTGATCTCCAGGCTGATGTCATTCCTCATTTCTGCCAGGGCTGGAAGAGAGACAAACAGAGCCACAGTCAGATCCCAGTCCTACGAGGACCCACAGAGAGGCACCTGCCAGGGCCATTCCAGCCGGCTCTTGCCATGGGCAGCAGGGAGCAGGGATCAGCTCGAAGCTGCTGGCCACGAATGCCCCGTGTGCCCCTGAAGTCTCTGTGTGCTCTGCCCACACCGCTCCCCATCTGCAGAGGGAGCAGAGCCCTCCGCAGCCAGGCCAGGGATTGCAGCTCCCCCCGCCAGCCCCGCTGACAGCCCGCTGCCCTCACTCACATTGGTAGATCTGCAGTTCTTCCTTCTGCCCCATCAGGAGCCGCCCGGCAATCCCTGGGAACACAGAGCCTGTCAGGTCCCCGGCGGCACAGCTCCCTGCCAGCGGCGCTGTCAGCCCTGGGGCCACACGCCCTCCTGCCCCGGCAGGGCTCCGCCCCAGCCCTTGCCTTATCCTGACTCAGCCCAAGGGCACGGCTGCCAGAGGCCGGCAGCAGTCCTGAGGGCAGCCGAGGCTCCAGGGCGCCGGGCCCGGGTGCCGCTGCCGCGGCAGCAGCCGGGGCCGGGGCCGAGCTGCGGCAGGGAGGGATTCCGGGCTTGTGGCTCACCGATGAACCTGACGGCCGCTGCTCGCAGGGGCTCCTGTGGGTGCTGCAAGTACCGCAGGGCCTGGTGCAGGTGCTCGGCCGCTCGGCTCTCGTCCTGTGCCAGCTGGAGAGAGCGGCAGGAGGGAAGCTTGGCGCGGGCTCTGCCCCTCGGCCGGGCGCTGCCTGCGGCCAGCCCCGACCTCCCGTGCCCGCCCAGCCCTGAGGCACCGGGCAGCAGCCGCTGGCGCCGGGCTCTGGAGGGGTCAGAGGGCCGGCTGCTGCCCGGGGACGCGCGGTGCCGGCCCGCCCCGCAGCCCCAGTGACTCGGGGCTCCATTGGCACCTGTCTCGGGGCCACAGGAGCCTGGAGAAGAAGCCGTGTGGCCCCGGCTGCGGCACTGGGCCGGGGCCCAGCTGCCAGCCCCATACACCGAGCGCCGGGGCCAGGGGGCTTCTCCAGGCTGAGGCTGGGCCTTCCAGGCCGTCCTTACCAGGACTTCAGCGAACTTCCACAGTTGCTTATCCTTCACAGGATTTGCAAGATCACTCCTCTTCAGGAACTTGGCCATGCTAAGCAGTGCTCTCTGAGAAGCCTGGAGAGCAGCAGAGACCCGCAGATGGCCCCACAAGCCAGGGCACAGGAGCCGCATTCCTGTGCCAAGGCCTGCAGGTGGCTGCAGCCAGCAAGGTGGCAGGCCTGCAGGAGGCAGCCGAGCCCCCTCCTCGGGTGACAGCAGCAGCCCGGGAGTCCTCACCTGTGCTACACGCTGGTTCTCATCATGGCAGTGGAAGAAGAGTGGCAGCAGGCTCTGGTGCACGTGTGACTTCAGGGCCTCTTTTTCCTTTTCCACGCGAACAGTCACCAGTGTTCGGAAGAGCAAGATGGACACCAGCTGCACCTGGCTATTATCCTATATGAAAGGAAGAGAAAAAAACCTCAACCCTGTCGGCACGGGGCTCAGCAGAGCACAGGCCTGCAAATGCCCAGGGCATCAAGTGTCCAGGCAGCAGCCAGTGGCCTCGGCTGGGGGCACAGAGCCTTACGTGGTCAAAGAGTGGCAGGAGCGCCTCAGCCAGCTGCAGGGCAATGGGGCTGGGTATCAGCCTCTTCGTGTCCAAGACTATAAAGCAGAGCACCGTGACTGTCATCCGAACTCTTTCTCCATCTGCATCCTGCAGGAGCTCCACAAGCCTTTCAGTCAGGCTCCGCATTTTTTCAGTCTGTGCGGAACAGAAGTCTATGAAATGCCACCTTGCTGCTGCCACAAGGTCAAGAGGCCAAAGGCCTGTCCCAAAGCACTCAGGCAGCTGAAGCGGGAGCTAGGAGAGCTGGCAGCAGCTGCCTTTTTGCCCGAAGCCCAGCCAAACCCATGTGACTGCATTCCCCAGTGCAGCTTCTGCCACTGCCCACTTGTCACCGTTGAGGGTTTGTCAGTAAGCTGAAGAAGGGCCCTGAGTGCCAGGTGATGCCTCTTCCTGCACTCGCTTTGCAGGTGCATTGACAAGATTTCCAGGACTCTGTTAGCACCTGGAAGCTCTCAGCAACACAGGCAGCAACACACGGGCACGAGGACACAGATGGCGCTTCCTTGGCTTGGGACAGAGGTTGTGCCTTCAGCACAGGCCAAGGGCCTCTGGCCACTTTCCCTGCACCACTGCACGCCTGGGCAGCTTGCCGAGCACAAGCACCCTTTTCACCCTCTTCCCCTATGCCCTGTGCACCATGCGCAGCAAAAGAAAAGTCTTGGGAGTCTGTGTATTGTAACACATCCTATATTTATATACTACAGAAGAATGAAAAAAGGAACATAACAATATTTAAGAAAAGCAAAATGCCTGCCAGCTCATGTGGCCCCTGCAGACAGAGCCTGCCGGATCAGTTCCCGCCACAGCTGCAGCAGCATAGGCAGCTGAGGCTCGATAGACGAGGCTGTGATCTCCATGCCCTGCGGAGCTGATCTCGCAGCCTCTGGAACATGGAGATCGGAGCAGGGTCTCCTGCAATCAACAGGTGAAATGTGTGGAGAGCAAGGCTTCTGATCTCCAGGCTGATGTCATTCCTCATTTCTGCCAGGGCTGGAAGAGAGACAAACAGAGCCACAGTCAGATCCCAGTCCTACGAGGACCCACGGAGAGGCACCTGCCAGGGCCATTCCAGCCGGCTCTTGCCATGGGCAGCAGGGAGCAGGGATCAGCTCGAAGCTGCTGGCCACGAATGCCCCGTGTGCCCCTGAAGTCTCTGTGTGCTCTGCCCACACCGCTCCCCATCTGCAGAGGGAGCAGAGCCCTCCGCAGCCAGGCCAGGGATTGCAGCTCCCCCCGCCAGCCCCGCTGACAGCCCGCTGCCCTCACTCACATTGGTAGATCTGCAGTTCTTCCTTCTGCCCCATCAGGAGCCGCCCGGCAATCCCTGGGAACACAGAGCCTGTCAGGTCCCCGGCGGCACAGCTCCCTGCCAGCGGCGCTGCCAGCCCTGGGGCCACACGCCCTCCTGCCCCGGCAGGGCTCCGCCCCAGCCCTTGCCTCATCCTGACTCAGCCCAAGGGCACGGCTGCCAGAGGCCGGCAGCAGTCCTGAGGGCAGCCGAGGCTCCAGGGCGCCGGGCCCGGGTGCCGCTGCCGCGGCAGCAGCCGGGGCCGGGGCCGAGCTGCGGCAGGGAGGGATTCCGGGCTTGTGGCTCACCGATGAACCTGACGGCCACTGCTCGCAGGGGCTCCTGTGGGTGCTGCAAGTACCGCAGGGCCTGATGCAGGTGCTCGGCCGCTCGGCTCTCGTCCTGTGCCAGCTGGAGAGAGCGGCAGGAGGGAAGCTTGGCGCGGGCTCTGCCCCTCGGCCGGGCGCTGCCTGCGGCCAGCCCCGACCTCCCGTGCCCGCCCAGCCCTGAGGCACCGGGCAGCAGCCGCTGGCGCCGGGCTCTGGAGGGGTCAGAGGGCCGGCTGCTGCCCGGGGAGGCGCGGTGCCGGCCCGCCCCGCAGCCCCAGTGACTCGGGGCTCCATTGGCACCTGTCTCGGGGCCACAGGAGCCTGGAGAAGAAGCCGTGTGGCCCCGGCTGCGGCACTGGGCCGGGGCCCAGCTGCCAGCCCCATACACCGAGCGCCGGGGCCAGGGGGCTTCTCCAGGCTGAGGCTGGGCCTTCCAGGCCGTCCTTACCAGGACTTCAGCGAACTTCCACAGTTGCTTATCCTTCACAGGATTTGCAAGATCACTCCTCTTCAGGAACTTGGCCATGCTAAGCAGTGCTCTCTGAGAAGCCTGGAGAGCAGCAGAGACCCGCAGATGGCCCCACAAGCCAGGGCACAGGAGCCGCATTCCTGTGCCAAGGCCTGCAGGTGGCTGCAGCCAGCAAGGTGGCAGGCCTGCAGGAGGCAGCCGAGCCCCCTCCTCGGGTGACAGCAGCAGCCCGGGAGTCCTCACCTGTGCTACACGCTGGTTCTCATCATGGCAGTGGAAGAAGAGTGGCAGCAGGCTCTGGTGCACGTGTGACTTCAGGGCCTCTTTTTCCTTTTCCACGCGAACAGTCACCAGTGTTTGGAAGAGCAAGATGGACACCAGCTGCACCTGGCTATTATCCTATATGAAAGGAAGAGAAAAAAACCTCAACCCTGTCGGCACGGGGCTCAGCAGAGCACAGGCCTGCAAATGCCCAGGGCATCAAGTGTCCAGGCAGCAGCCAGTGGCCTCGGCTGGGGGCACAGAGCCTTACGTGGTCAAAGAGTGGCAGGAGCGCCTCAGCCAGCTGCAGGGCAATGGGGCTGGGTATCAGCCTCTTCGTGTCCAAGACTATAAAGCAGAGCACCGTGACTGTCATCCGAACTCTTTCTCCATCTGCATCCTGCAGGAGCTCCACAAGCCTTTCAGTCAGGCTCCGCATTTTTTCAGTCTGTGCAGAACAGAAGTCTATGAAATGCCACCTTGCTGCTGCCACGGGGTCAAGAGGCCAAAGGCCTGTCCCAAAGCACTCAGGCAGCTGAAGCGGGAGCTAGGAGAGCTGGCAGCAGCTGCCTTTTTGCCCGAAGCCCAGCCAAACCCATGTGACTGCATTCCCCAGTGCAGCTTCTGCCACTGCCCACTTGTCACCGTTGAGGGTTTGTCAGTAAGCTGAAGAAGGGCCCTGAGTGCCAGGTGATGCCTCTTCCTGCACTCGCTTTGCAGGTGCATTGACAAGATTTCCAGGACTCTGTTAGCACCTGGAAGCTCTCAGCAACGCAGGCAGCAACACACGGGCACGAGGACACAGATGGCGCTTCCTTGGCTTGGGACAGAGGTTGTGCCTTCAGCACAGGCCAAGGGCCTCTGGCCACTTTCCCTGTACCACTGCACGCCTGGGCAGCTTGCCGAGCACAAGCACCCTTTTCACCCTCTTCCCCTATGCCCTGTGCACCATGCGCAGCAAAAGAAAAGTCTTGGGAGTCTGTGTATTGTAACACATCCTATATTTATATACTACAGAAGAATGAAAAAAGGAACATAACAATATTTAAGAAAAGCAAAATGCCTGCCAGCTCATGTGGCCCCTGCAGACAGAGCCTGCCGGATCAGTTCCCGCCACAGCTGCAGCAGCATAGGCAGCTGAGGCTCGATAGACGAGGCTGTGATCTCCATGCCCTGCGGAGCTGATCTCGCAGCCTCTGGAACATGGAGATCGGAGCAGGGTCTCCTGCAATCAACAGGTGAAATGTGTGGAGAGCAAGGCTTCTGATCTCCAGGCTGATGTCATTCCTCATTTCTGCCAGGGCTGGAAGAGAGACAAACAGAGCCACAGTCAGATCCCAGTCCTACGAGGACCCACGGAGAGGCACCTGCCAGGGCCATTCCAGCCGGCTCTTGCCATGGGCAGCAGGGAGCAGGGATCAGCTCGAAGCTGCTGGCCACGAATGCCCCGTGTGCCCCTGAAGTCTCTGTGTGCTCTGCCCACACCGCTCCCCATCTGCAGAGGGAGCAGAGCCCTCCGCAGCCAGGCCAGGGATTGCAGCTCCCCCCGCCAGCCCCGCTGACAGCCCGCTGCCCTCACTCACATTGGTAGATCTGCAGTTCTTCCTTCTGCCCCATCAGGAGCCGCCCGGCAATCCCTGGGAACACAGAGCCTGTCAGGTCCCCGGCGGCACAGCTCCCTGCCAGCGGCGCTGTCAGCCCTGGGGCCACACGCCCTCCTGCCCCGGCAGGGCTCAGCCCCAGCCCTTGCCTCATCCTGACTCAGCCCAAGGGCACGGCTGCCAGAGGCCGGCAGCAGTCCTGAGGGCAGCCGAGGCTCCAGGGCGCCGGGCCCGGGTGCCGCTGCCGCGGCAGCAGCCGGGGCCGGGGCCGAGCTGCGGCAGGGAGGGATTCCGGGCTTGTGGCTCACCGATGAACCTGACGGCCACTGCTCGCAGGGGCTCCTGTGGGTGCTGCAAGTACCGCAGGGCCTGGTGCAGGTGCTCGGCCGCTCGGCTCTCGTCCTGTGCCAGCTGGAGAGAGCGGCAGGAGGGAAGCTTGGCGCGGGCTCTGCCCCTCGGCCGGGCGCTGCCTGCGGCCAGCCCCGACCTCCCGTGCCCGCCCAGCCCTGAGGCACCGGGCAGCAGCCGCTGGCGCCGGGCTCTGGAGGGGTCAGAGGGCCGGCTGCTGCCCGGGGAGGCGCGGTGCCGGCCCGCCCCGCAGCCCCAGTGACTCGGGGCTCCATTGGCACCTGTCTCGGGGCCACAGGAGCCTGGAGAAGAAGCCGTGTGGCCCCGGCTGCGGCACTGGGCCGGGGCCCAGCTGCCAGCCCCATACACCGAGCGCCGGGGCCAGGGGGCTTCTCCAGGCTGAGGCTGGGCCTTCCAGGCCGTCCTTACCAGGACTTCAGCGAACTTCCACAGTTGCTTATCCTTCACAGGATTTGCAAGATCACTCCTCTTCAGGAACTTGGCCATGCTAAGCAGTGCTCTCTGAGAAGCCTGGAGAGCAGCAGAGACCCGCAGATGGCCCCACAAGCCAGGGCACAGGAGCCGCATTCCTGTGCCAAGGCCTGCAGGTGGCTGCAGCCAGCAAGGTGGCAGGCCTGCAGGAGGCAGCCGAGCCCCCTCCTCGGGTGACAGCAGCAGCCCGGGAGTCCTCACCTGTGCTACACGCTGGTTCTCATCATGGCAGTGGAAGAAGAGTGGCAGCAGGCTCTGGTGCACGTGTGACTTCAGGGCCTCTTTTTCCTTTTCCACGCGAACAGTCACCAGTGTTCGGAAGAGCAAGATGGACACCAGCTGCACCTGGCTATTATCCTATATGAAAGGAAGAGAAAAAAACCTCAACCCTGTCGGCACGGGGCTCAGCAGAGCACAGGCCTGCAAATGCCCAGGGCATCAAGTGTCCAGGCAGCAGCCAGTGGCCTCGGCTGGGGGCACAGAGCCTTACGTGGTCAAAGAGTGGCAGGAGCGCCTCAGCCAGCTGCAGGGCAATGGGGCTGGGTATCAGCCTCTTCGTGTCCAAGACTATAAAGCAGAGCACCGTGACTGTCATCCGAACTCTTTCTCCATCTGCATCCTGCAGGAGCTCCACAAGCCTTTCAGTCAGGCTCCGCATTTTTTCAGTCTGTGCAGAACAGAAGTCTATGAAATGCCACCTTGCTGCTGCCACGGGGTTAAGAGGCCAAAGGCCTGTCCCAAAGCACTCAGGCAGCTGAAGCGGGAGCTAGGAGAGCTGGCAGCAGCTGCCTTTTTGCCCGAAGCCCAGCCAAACCCATGTGACTGCATTCCCCAGTGCAGCTTCTGCCACTGCCCACTTGTCACCGTTGAGGGTTTGTCAGTAAGCTGAAGAAGGGCCCTGAGTGCCAGGTGATGCCTCTTCCTGCACTCGCTTTGCAGGTGCATTGACAAGATTTCCAGGACTCTGTTAGCACCTGGAAGCTCTCAGCAACGCAGGCAGCAACACACGGGCACGAGGACACAGATGGCGCTTCCTTGGCTTGGGACAGAGGTTGTGCCTTCAGCACAGGCCAAGGGCCTCTGGCCACTTTCCCTGCACCACTGCACGCCTGGGCAGCTTGCCGAGCACAAGCACCCTTTTCACCCTCTTCCCCTATGCCCTGTGCACCATGCGCAGCAAAAGAAAAGTCTTGGGAGTCTGTGTATTGTAACACATCCTATATTTATATACTACAGAAGAATGAAAAAAGGAACATAACAATATTTAAGAAAAGCAAAATGCCTGCCAGCTCATGTGGCCCCTGCAGACAGAGCCTGCCGGATCAGTTCCCGCCACAGCTGCAGCAGCATAGGCAGCTGAGGCTCGATAGACGAGGCTGTGATCTCCATGCCCTGCGGAGCTGATCTCGCAGCCTCTGGAACATGGAGATCGGAGCAGGGTCTCCTGCAATCAACAGGTGAAATGTGTGGAGAGCAAGGCTTCTGATCTCCAGGCTGATGTCATTCCTCATTTCTGCCAGGGCTGGAAGAGAGACAAACAGAGCCACAGTCAGATCCCAGTCCTACGAGGACCCACGGAGAGGCACCTGCCAGGGCCATTCCAGCCGGCTCTTGCCATGGGCAGCAGGGAGCAGGGATCAGCTCGAAGCTGCTGGCCACGAATGCCCCGTGTGCCCCTGAAGTCTCTGTGTGCTCTGCCCACACCGCTCCCCATCTGCAGAGGGAGCAGAGCCCTCCGCAGCCAGGCCAGGGATTGCAGCTCCCCCCGCCAGCCCCGCTGACAGCCCGCTGCCCTCACTCACATTGGTAGATCTGCAGTTCTTCCTTCTGCCCCATCAGGAGCCGCCCGGCAATCCCTGGGAACACAGAGCCTGTCAGGTCCCCGGCGGCACAGCTCCCTGCCAGCGGCGCTGTCAGCCCTGGGGCCACACGCCCTCCTGCCCCGGCAGGGCTCAGCCCCAGCCCTTGCCTCATCCTGACTCAGCCCAAGGGCACGGCTGCCAGAGGCCGGCAGCAGTCCTGAGGGCAGCCGAGGCTCCAGGGCGCCGGGCCCGGGTGCCGCTGCCGCGGCAGCAGCCGGGGCCGGGGCCGAGCTGCGGCAGGGAGGGATTCCGGGCTTGTGGCTCACCGATGAACCTGACGGCCACTGCTCGCAGGGGCTCCTGTGGGTGCTGCAAGTACCGCAGGGCCTGGTGCAGGTGCTCGGCCGCTCGGCTCTCGTCCTGTGCCAGCTGGAGAGAGCGGCAGGAGGGAAGCTTGGCGCGGGCTCTGCCCCTCGGCCGGGCGCTGCCTGCGGCCAGCCCCGACCTCCCGTGCCCGCCCAGCCCTGAGGCACCGGGCAGCAGCCGCTGGCGCCGGGCTCTGGAGGGGTCAGAGGGCCGGCTGCTGCCCGGGGAGGCGCGGTGCCGGCCCGCCCCGCAGCCCCAGTGACTCGGGGCTCCATTGGCACCTGTCTCGGGGCCACAGGAGCCTGGAGAAGAAGCCGTGTGGCCCCGGCTGCGGCACTGGGCCGGGGCCCAGCTGCCAGCCCCATACACCGAGCGCCGGGGCCAGGGGGCTTCTCCAGGCTGAGGCTGGGCCTTCCAGGCCGTCCTTACCAGGACTTCAGCGAACTTCCACAGTTGCTTATCCTTCACAGGATTTGCAAGATCACTCCTCTTCAGGAACTTGGCCATGCTAAGCAGTGCTCTCTGAGAAGCCTGGAGAGCAGCAGAGACCCGCAGATGGCCCCACAAGCCAGGGCACAGGAGCCGCATTCCTGTGCCAAGGCCTGCAGGTGGCTGCAGCCAGCAAGGTGGCAGGCCTGCAGGAGGCAGCCGAGCCCCCTCCTCGGGTGACAGCAGCAGCCCGGGAGTCCTCACCTGTGCTACACGCTGGTTCTCATCATGGCAGTGGAAGAAGAGTGGCAGCAGGCTCTGGTGCACGTGTGACTTCAGGGCCTCTTTTTCCTTTTCCACGCGAACAGTCACCAGTGTTTGGAAGAGCAAGATGGACACCAGCTGCACCTGGCTATTATCCTATATGAAAGGAAGAGAAAAAAACCTCAGCCCTCTCGGCACGGGGCTCAGCAGAGCACAGGCCTGCAAATGCCCAGGGCATCAAGTGTCCAGGCAGCAGCCAGTGGCCTCGGCTGTGGGCACAGAGCCTTACATGGTCAAAGAGTGGCAGGAGCGCCTCAGCCAGCTGCAGGGCAATGGGGCTGGGTATCAGCCTCTTCGTGTCCAAGACTATAAAGCAGAGCACCGTGACTGTCATCCGAACTCTTTCTCCATCTGCATCCTGCAGGAGCTCCACAAGCCTTTCAGTCAGGCTCCGCATTTTTTCAGTCTGTGCAGAACAGAAGTCTATGAAATGCCACCTTGCTGCTGCCACGGGGTCAAGAGGCCAAAGGCCTGTCCCAAAGCACTCAGGCAGCTGAAGCGGGAGCTAGGAGAGCTGGCAGCAGCTGCCTTTTTGCCCGAAGCCCAGCCAAACCCATGTGACTGCATTCCCCAGTGCAGCTTCTGCCACTGCCCACTTGTCACCGTTGAGGGTTTGTCAGTAAGCTGAAGAAGGGCCCTGAGTGCCAGGTGATGCCTCTTCCTGCACTCGCTTTGCAGGTGCATTGACAAGATTTCCAGGACTCTGTTAGCACCTGGAAGCTCTCAGCAACGCAGGCAGCAACACACGGGCACGAGGACACAGATGGCGCTTCCTTGGCTTGGGACAGAGGTTGTGCCTTCAGCACAGGCCAAGGGCCTCTGGCCACTTTCCCTGCACCACTGCACGCCTGGGCAGCTTGCCGAGCACAAGCACCCTTTTCACCCTCTTCCCCTATGCCCTGTGCACCATGCGCAGCAAAAGAAAAGTCTTGGGAGTCTGTGTATTGTAACACATCCTATATTTATATACTACAGAAGAATGAAAAAAGGAACATAACAATATTTAAGAAAAGCAAAATGCCTGCCAGCTCATGTGGCCCCTGCAGACAGAGCCTGCCGGATCAGTTCCCGCCACAGCTGCAGCAGCATAGGCAGCTGAGGCTCGATAGACGAGGCTGTGATCTCCATGCCCTGCGGAGCTGATCTCGCAGCCTCTGGAACATGGAGATCGGAGCAGGGTCTCCTGCAATCAACAGGTGAAATGTGTGGAGAGCAAGGCTTCTGATCTCCAGGCTGATGTCATTCCTCATTTCTGCCAGGGCTGGAAGAGAGACAAACAGAGCCACAGTCAGATCCCAGTCCTACGAGGACCCACGGAGAGGCACCTGCCAGGGCCATTCCAGCCGGCTCTTGCCATGGGCAGCAGGGAGCAGGGATCAGCTCGAAGCTGCTGGCCACGAATGCCCCGTGTGCCCCTGAAGTCTCTGTGTGCTCTGCCCACACCGCTCCCCATCTGCAGAGGGAGCAGAGCCCTCCGCAGCCAGGCCAGGGATTGCAGCTCCCCCCGCCAGCCCCGCTGACAGCCCGCTGCCCTCACTCACATTGGTAGATCTGCAGTTCTTCCTTCTGCCCCATCAGGAGCCGCCCGGCAATCCCTGGGAACACAGAGCCTGTCAGGTCCCCGGCGGCACAGCTCCCTGCCAGCGGCGCTGTCAGCCCTGGGGCCACACGCCCTCCTGCCCCGGCAGGGCTCAGCCCCAGCCCTTGCCTCATCCTGACTCAGCCCAAGGGCACGGCTGCCAGAGGCCGGCAGCAGTCCTGAGGGCAGCCGAGGCTCCAGGGCGCCGGGCCCGGGTGCCGCTGCCGCGGCAGCAGCCGGGGCCGGGGCCGAGCTGCGGCAGGGAGGGATTCCGGGCTTGTGGCTCACCGATGAACCTGACGGCCACTGCTCGCAGGGGCTCCTGTGGGTGCTGCAAGTACCGCAGGGCCTGGTGCAGGTGCTCGGCCGCTCGGCTCTCGTCCTGTGCCAGCTGGAGAGAGCGGCAGGAGGGAAGCTTGGCGCGGGCTCTGCCCCTCGGCCGGGCGCTGCCTGCGGCCAGCCCCGACCTCCCGTGCCCGCCCAGCCCTGAGGCACCGGGCAGCAGCCGCTGGCGCCGGGCTCTGGAGGGGTCAGAGGGCCGGCTGCTGCCCGGGGAGGCGCGGTGCCGGCCCGCCCCGCAGCCCCAGTGACTCGGGGCTCCATTGGCACCTGTCTCGGGGCCACAGGAGCCTGGAGAAGAAGCCGTGTGGCCCCGGCTGCGGCACTGGGCCGGGGCCCAGCTGCCAGCCCCATACACCGAGCGCCGGGGCCAGGGGGCTTCTCCAGGCTGAGGCTGGGCCTTCCAGGCCGTCCTTACCAGGACTTCAGCGAACTTCCACAGTTGCTTATCCTTCACAGGATTTGCAAGATCACTCCTCTTCAGGAACTTGGCCATGCTAAGCAGTGCTCTCTGAGAAGCCTGGAGAGCAGCAGAGACCCGCAGATGGCCCCACAAGCCAGGGCACAGGAGCCGCATTCCTGTGCCAAGGCCTGCAGGTGGCTGCAGCCAGCAAGGTGGCAGGCCTGCAGGAGGCAGCCGAGCCCCCTCCTCGGGTGACAGCAGCAGCCCGGGAGTCCTCACCTGTGCTACACGCTGGTTCTCATCATGGCAGTGGAAGAAGAGTGGCAGCAGGCTCTGGTGCACGTGTGACTTCAGGGCCTCTTTTTCCTTTTCCACGCGAACAGTCACCAGTGTTCGGAAGAGCAAGATGGACACCAGCTGCACCTGGCTATTATCCTATATGAAAGGAAGAGAAAAAAACCTCAACCCTGTCGGCACGGGGCTCAGCAGAGCACAGGCCTGCAAATGCCCAGGGCATCAAGTGTCCAGGCAGCAGCCAGTGGCCTCGGCTGGGGGCACAGAGCCTTACGTGGTCAAAGAGTGGCAGGAGCGCCTCAGCCAGCTGCAGGGCAATGGGGCTGGGTATCAGCCTCTTCGTGTCCAAGACTATAAAGCAGAGCACCGTGACTGTCATCCGAACTCTTTCTCCATCTGCATCCTGCAGGAGCTCCACAAGCCTTTCAGTCAGGCTCCGCATTTTTTCAGTCTGTGCAGAACAGAAGTCTATGAAATGCCACCTTGCTGCTGCCACGGGGTCAAGAGGCCAAAGGCCTGTCCCAAAGCACTCAGGCAGCTGAAGCGGGAGCTAGGAGAGCTGGCAGCAGCTGCCTTTTTGCCCGAAGCCCAGCCAAACCCATGTGACTGCATTCCCCAGTGCAGCTTCTGCCACTGCCCACTTGTCACCGTTGAGGGTTTGTCAGTAAGCTGAAGAAGGGCCCTGAGTGCCAGGTGATGCCTCTTCCTGCACTCGCTTTGCAGGTGCATTGACAAGATTTCCAGGACTCTGTTAGCACCTGGAAGCTCTCAGCAACGCAGGCAGCAACACACGGGCACGAGGACACAGATGGCGCTTCCTTGGCTTGGGACAGAGGTTGTGCCTTCAGCACAGGCCAAGGGCCTCTGGCCACTTTCCCTGCACCACTGCACGCCTGGGCAGCTTGCCGAGCACAAGCACCCTTTTCACCCTCTTCCCCTATGCCCTGTGCACCATGCGCAGCAAAAGAAAAGTCTTGGGAGTCTGTGTATTGTAACACATCCTATATTTATATACTACAGAAGAATGAAAAAAGGAACATAACAATATTTAAGAAAAGCAAAATGCCTGCCAGCTCATGTGGCCCCTGCAGACAGAGCCTGCCGGATCAGTTCCCGCCACAGCTGCAGCAGCATAGGCAGCTGAGGCTCGATAGACGAGGCTGTGATCTCCATGCCCTGCGGAGCTGATCTCGCAGCCTCTGGAACATGGAGATCGGAGCAGGGTCTCCTGCAATCAACAGGTGAAATGTGTGGAGAGCAAGGCTTCTGATCTCCAGGCTGATGTCATTCCTCATTTCTGCCAGGGCTGGAAGAGAGACAAACAGAGCCACAGTCAGATCCCAGTCCTACGAGGACCCACGGAGAGGCACCTGCCAGGGCCATTCCAGCCGGCTCTTGCCATGGGCAGCAGGGAGCAGGGATCAGCTCGAAGCTGCTGGCCACGAATGCCCCGTGTGCCCCTGAAGTCTCTGTGTGCTCTGCCCACACCGCTCCCCATCTGCAGAGGGAGCAGAGCCCTCCGCAGCCAGGCCAGGGATTGCAGCTCCCCCCGCCAGCCCCGCTGACAGCCCGCTGCCCTCACTCACATTGGTAGATCTGCAGTTCTTCCTTCTGCCCCATCAGGAGCCGCCCGGCAATCCCTGGGAACACAGAGCCTGTCAGGTCCCCGGCGGCACAGCTCCCTGCCAGCGGCGCTGCCAGCCCTGGGGCCACACGCCCTCCTGCCCCGGCAGGGCTCTGCCCCAGCCCTTGCCTCATCCTGACTCAGCCCAAGGGCACGGCTGCCAGAGGCCGGCAGCAGTCCTGAGGGCAGCCGAGGCTCCAGGGCGCCGGGCCCGGGTGCCGCTGCCGTGGCAGCAGCCGGGGCCGGGGCCGAGCTGCGGCAGGGAGGGATTCCGGTCTTGTGGCTCACCGATGAACCTGACGGCCACTGCTCGCAGGGGCTCCTGTGGGTGCTGCAAGTACCGCAGGGCCTGGTGCAGGTGCTCGGCCGCTCGGCTCTCGTCCTGTGCCAGCTGGAGAGAGCGGCAGGAGGGAAGCTTGGCGCGGGCTCTGCCCCTCGGCCGGGCGCTGCCTGCGGCCAGCCCCGACCTCCCGTGCCCGCCCAGCCCTGAGGCACCGGGCAGCAGCCGCTGGCGCCGGGCTCTGGAGGGGTCAGAGGGCCGGCTGCTGCCCGGGGAGGCGCGGTGCCGGCCCGCCCCGCAGCCCCAGTGACTCGGGGCTCCATTGGCACCTGTCTCGGGGCCACAGGAGCCTGGAGAAGAAGCCGTGTGGCCCCGGCTGCGGCACTGGGCCGGGGCCCAGCTGCCAGCCCCATACACCGAGCGCCGGGGCCAGGGGGCTTCTCCAGGCTGAGGCTGGGCCTTCCAGGCCGTCCTTACCAGGACTTCAGCGAACTTCCACAGTTGCTTATCCTTCACAGGATTTGCAAGATCACTCCTCTTCAGGAACTTGGCCATGCTAAGCAGTGCTCTCTGAGAAGCCTGGAGAGCAGCAGAGACCCGCAGATGGCCCCACAAGCCAGGGCACAGGAGCCGCATTCCTGTGCCAAGGCCTGCAGGTGGCTGCAGCCAGCAAGGTGGCAGGCCTGCAGGAGGCAGCCGAGCCCCCTCCTCGGGTGACAGCAGCAGCCCGGGAGTCCTCACCTGTGCTACACGCTGGTTCTCATCATGGCAGTGGAAGAAGAGTGGCAGCAGGCTCTGGTGCACGTGTGACTTCAGGGCCTCTTTTTCCTTTTCCACGCGAACAGTCACCAGTGTTCGGAAGAGCAAGATGGACACCAGCTGCACCTGGCTATTATCCTATATGAAAGGAAGAGAAAAAAACCTCAACCCTGTCGGCACGGGGCTCAGCAGAGCACAGGCCTGCAAATGCCCAGGGCATCAAGTGTCCAGGCAGCAGCCAGTGGCCTCGGCTGGGGGCACAGAGCCTTACGTGGTCAAAGAGTGGCAGGAGCGCCTCAGCCAGCTGCAGGGCAATGGGGCTGGGTATCAGCCTCTTCGTGTCCAAGACTATAAAGCAGAGCACCGTGACTGTCATCCGAACTCTTTCTCCATCTGCATCCTGCAGGAGCTCCACAAGCCTTTCAGTCAGGCTCCGCATTTTTTCAGTCTGTGCAGAACAGAAGTCTATGAAATGCCACCTTGCTGCTGCCACGGGGTCAAGAGGCCAAAGGCCTGTCCCAAAGCACTCAGGCAGCTGAAGCGGGAGCTAGGAGAGCTGGCAGCAGCTGCCTTTTTGCCCGAAGCCCAGCCAAACCCATGTGACTGCATTCCCCAGTGCAGCTTCTGCCACTGCCCACTTGTCACCGTTGAGGGTTTGTCAGTAAGCTGAAGAAGGGCCCTGAGTGCCAGGTGATGCCTCTTCCTGCACTCGCTTTGCAGGTGCATTGACAAGATTTCCAGGACTCTGTTAGCACCTGGAAGCTCTCAGCAACGCAGGCAGCAACACACGGGCACGAGGACACAGATGGCGCTTCCTTGGCTTGGGACAGAGGTTGTGCCTTCAGCACAGGCCAAGGGCCTCTGGCCACTTTCCCTGTACCACTGCACGCCTGGGCAGCTTGCCGAGCACAAGCACCCTTTTCACCCTCTTCCCCTATGCCCTGTGCACCATGCGCAGCAAAAGAAAAGTCTTGGGAGTCTGTGTATTGTAACACATCCTATATTTATATACTACAGAAGAATGAAAAAAGGAACATAACAATATTTAAGAAAAGCAAAATGCCTGCCAGCTCATGTGGCCCCTGCAGACAGAGCCTGCCGGATCAGTTCCCGCCACAGCTGCAGCAGCATAGGCAGCTGAGGCTCGATAGACGAGGCTGTGATCTCCATGCCCTGCGGAGCTGATCTCGCAGCCTCTGGAACATGGAGATCGGAGCAGGGTCTCCTGCAATCAACAGGTGAAATGTGTGGAGAGCAAGGCTTCTGATCTCCAGGCTGATGTCATTCCTCATTTCTGCCAGGGCTGGAAGAGAGACAAACAGAGCCACAGTCAGATCCCAGTCCTACGAGGACCCACGGAGAGGCACCTGCCAGGGCCATTCCAGCCGGCTCTTGCCATGGGCAGCAGGGAGCAGGGATCAGCTCGAAGCTGCTGGCCACGAATGCCCCGTGTGCCCCTGAAGTCTCTGTGTGCTCTGCCCACACCGCTCCCCATCTGCAGAGGGAGCAGAGCCCTCCGCAGCCAGGCCAGGGATTGCAGCTCCCCCCGCCAGCCCCGCTGACAGCCCGCTGCCCTCACTCACATTGGTAGATCTGCAGTTCTTCCTTCTGCCCCATCAGGAGCCGCCCGGCAATCCCTGGGAACACAGAGCCTGTCAGGTCCCCGGCGGCACAGCTCCCTGCCAGCGGCGCTGCCAGCCCTGGGGCCACACGCCCTCCTGCCCCGGCAGGGCTCCGCCCCAGCCCTTGCCTCATCCTGACTCAGCCCAAGGGCACGGCTGCCAGAGGCCGGCAGCAGTCCTGAGGGCAGCCGAGGCTCCAGGGCGCCGGGCCCGGGTGCCGCTGCCGTGGCAGCAGCCGGGGCCGGGGCCGAGCTGCGGCAGGGAGGGATTCCGGTCTTGTGGCTCACCGATGAACCTGACGGCCACTGCTCGCAGGGGCTCCTGTGGGTGCTGCAAGTACCGCAGGGCCTGGTGCAGGTGCTCGGCCGCTCGGCTCTCGTCCTGTGCCAGCTGGAGAGAGCGGCAGGAGGGAAGCTTGGCGCGGGCTCTGCCCCTCGGCCGGGCGCTGCCTGCGGCCAGCCCCGACCTCCCGTGCCCGCCCAGCCCTGAGGCACCGGGCAGCAGCCGCTGGCGCCGGGCTCTGGAGGGGTCAGAGGGCCGGCTGCTGCCCGGGGAGGCGCGGTGCCGGCCCGCCCCGCAGCCCCAGTGACTCGGGGCTCCATTGGCACCTGTCTCGGGGCCACAGGAGCCTGGAGAAGAAGCCGTGTGGCCCCGGCTGCGGCACTGGGCCGGGGCCCAGCTGCCAGCCCCATACACCGAGCGCCGGGGCCAGGGGGCTTCTCCAGGCTGAGGCTGGGCCTTCCAGGCCGTCCTTACCAGGACTTCAGCGAACTTCCACAGTTGCTTATCCTTCACAGGATTTGCAAGATCACTCCTCTTCAGGAACTTGGCCATGCTAAGCAGTGCTCTCTGAGAAGCCTGGAGAGCAGCAGAGACCCGCAGATGGCCCCACAAGCCAGGGCACAGGAGCCGCATTCCTGTGCCAAGGCCTGCAGGTGGCTGCAGCCAGCAAGGTGGCAGGCCTGCAGGAGGCAGCCGAGCCCCCTCCTCGGGTGACAGCAGCAGCCCGGGAGTCCTCACCTGTGCTACACGCTGGTTCTCATCATGGCAGTGGAAGAAGAGTGGCAGCAGGCTCTGGTGCACGTGTGACTTCAGGGCCTCTTTTTCCTTTTCCACGCGAACAGTCACCAGTGTTTGGAAGAGCAAGATGGACACCAGCTGCACCTGGCTATTATCCTATATGAAAGGAAGAGAAAAAAACCTCAGCCCTCTCGGCACGGGGCTCAGCAGAGCACAGGCCTGCAAATGCCCAGGGCATCAAGTGTCCAGGCAGCAGCCAGTGGCCTCGGCTGTGGGCACAGAGCCTTACATGGTCAAAGAGTGGCAGGAGCGCCTCAGCCAGCTGCAGGGCAATGGGGCTGGGTATCAGCCTCTTCGTGTCCAAGACTATAAAGCAGAGCACCGTGACTGTCATCCGAACTCTTTCTCCATCTGCATCCTGCAGGAGCTCCACAAGCCTTTCAGTCAGGCTCCGCATTTTTTCAGTCTGTGCAGAACAGAAGTCTATGAAATGCCACCTTGCTGCTGCCACGGGGTCAAGAGGCCAAAGGCCTGTCCCAAAGCACTCAGGCAGCTGAAGCGGGAGCTAGGAGAGCTGGCAGCAGCTGCCTTTTTGCCCGAAGCCCAGCCAAACCCATGTGACTGCATTCCCCAGTGCAGCTTCTGCCACTGCCCACTTGTCACCGTTGAGGGTTTGTCAGTAAGCTGAAGAAGGGCCCTGAGTGCCAGGTGATGCCTCTTCCTGCACTCGCTTTGCAGGTGCATTGACAAGATTTCCAGGACTCTGTTAGCACCTGGAAGCTCTCAGCAACGCAGGCAGCAACACACGGGCACGAGGACACAGATGGCGCTTCCTTGGCTTGGGACAGAGGTTGTGCCTTCAGCACAGGCCAAGGGCCTCTGGCCACTTTCCCTGCACCACTGCACGCCTGGGCAGCTTGCCGAGCACAAGCACCCTTTTCACCCTCTTCCCCTATGCCCTGTGCACCATGCGCAGCAAAAGAAAAGTCTTGGGAGTCTGTGTATTGTAACACATCCTATATTTATATACTACAGAAGAATGAAAAAAGGAACATAACAATATTTAAGAAAAGCAAAATGCCTGCCAGCTCATGTGGCCCCTGCAGACAGAGCCTGCCGGATCAGTTCCCGCCACAGCTGCAGCAGCATAGGCAGCTGAGGCTCGATAGACGAGGCTGTGATCTCCATGCCCTGCGGAGCTGATCTCGCAGCCTCTGGAACATGGAGATCGGAGCAGGGTCTCCTGCAATCAACAGGTGAAATGTGTGGAGAGCAAGGCTTCTGATCTCCAGGCTGATGTCATTCCTCATTTCTGCCAGGGCTGGAAGAGAGACAAACAGAGCCACAGTCAGATCCCAGTCCTACGAGGACCCACGGAGAGGCACCTGCCAGGGCCATTCCAGCCGGCTCTTGCCATGGGCAGCAGGGAGCAGGGATCAGCTCGAAGCTGCTGGCCACGAATGCCCCGTGTGCCCCTGAAGTCTCTGTGTGCTCTGCCCACACCGCTCCCCATCTGCAGAGGGAGCAGAGCCCTCCGCAGCCAGGCCAGGGATTGCAGCTCCCCCCGCCAGCCCCGCTGACAGCCCGCTGCCCTCACTCACATTGGTAGATCTGCAGTTCTTCCTTCTGCCCCATCAGGAGCCGCCCGGCAATCCCTGGGAACACAGAGCCTGTCAGGTCCCCGGCGGCACAGCTCCCTGCCAGCGGCGCTGTCAGCCCTGGGGCCACACGCCCTCCTGCCCCGGCAGGGCTCAGCCCCAGCCCTTGCCTCATCCTGACTCAGCCCAAGGGCACGGCTGCCAGAGGCCGGCAGCAGTCCTGAGGGCAGCCGAGGCTCCAGGGCGCCGGGCCCGGGTGCCGCTGCCGCGGCAGCAGCCGGGGCCGGGGCCGAGCTGCGGCAGGGAGGGATTCCGGGCTTGTGGCTCACCGATGAACCTGACGGCCACTGCTCGCAGGGGCTCCTGTGGGTGCTGCAAGTACCGCAGGGCCTGGTGCAGGTGCTCGGCCGCTCGGCTCTCGTCCTGTGCCAGCTGGAGAGAGCGGCAGGAGGGAAGCTTGGCGCGGGCTCTGCCCCTCGGCCGGGCGCTGCCTGCGGCCAGCCCCGACCTCCCGTGCCCGCCCAGCCCTGAGGCACCGGGCAGCAGCCGCTGGCGCCGGGCTCTGGAGGGGTCAGAGGGCCGGCTGCTGCCCGGGGAGGCGCGGTGCCGGCCCGCCCCGCAGCCCCAGTGACTCGGGGCTCCATTGGCACCTGTCTCGGGGCCACAGGAGCCTGGAGAAGAAGCCGTGTGGCCCCGGCTGCGGCACTGGGCCGGGGCCCAGCTGCCAGCCCCATACACCGAGCGCCGGGGCCAGGGGGCTTCTCCAGGCTGAGGCTGGGCCTTCCAGGCCGTCCTTACCAGGACTTCAGCGAACTTCCACAGTTGCTTATCCTTCACAGGATTTGCAAGATCACTCCTCTTCAGGAACTTGGCCATGCTAAGCAGTGCTCTCTGAGAAGCCTGGAGAGCAGCAGAGACCCGCAGATGGCCCCACAAGCCAGGGCACAGGAGCCGCATTCCTGTGCCAAGGCCTGCAGGTGGCTGCAGCCAGCAAGGTGGCAGGCCTGCAGGAGGCAGCCGAGCCCCCTCCTCGGGTGACAGCAGCAGCCCGGGAGTCCTCACCTGTGCTACACGCTGGTTCTCATCATGGCAGTGGAAGAAGAGTGGCAGCAGGCTCTGGTGCACGTGTGACTTCAGGGCCTCTTTTTCCTTTTCCACGCGAACAGTCACCAGTGTTTGGAAGAGCAAGATGGACACCAGCTGCACCTGGCTATTATCCTATATGAAAGGAAGAGAAAAAAACCTCAACCCTGTCGGCACGGGGCTCAGCAGAGCACAGGCCTGCAAATGCCCAGGGCATCAAGTGTCCAGGCAGCAGCCAGTGGCCTCGGCTGGGGGCACAGAGCCTTACGTGGTCAAAGAGTGGCAGGAGCGCCTCAGCCAGCTGCAGGGCAATGGGGCTGGGTATCAGCCTCTTCGTGTCCAAGACTATAAAGCAGAGCACCGTGACTGTCATCCGAACTCTTTCTCCATCTGCATCCTGCAGGAGCTCCACAAGCCTTTCAGTCAGGCTCCGCATTTTTTCAGTCTGTGCAGAACAGAAGTCTATGAAATGCCACCTTGCTGCTGCCACGGGGTCAAGAGGCCAAAGGCCTGTCCCAAAGCACTCAGGCAGCTGAAGCGGGAGCTAGGAGAGCTGGCAGCAGCTGCCTTTTTGCCCGAAGCCCAGCCAAACCCATGTGACTGCATTCCCCAGTGCAGCTTCTGCCACTGCCCACTTGTCACCGTTGAGGGTTTGTCAGTAAGCTGAAGAAGGGCCCTGAGTGCCAGGTGATGCCTCTTCCTGCACTCGCTTTGCAGGTGCATTGACAAGATTTCCAGGACTCTGTTAGCACCTGGAAGCTCTCAGCAACGCAGGCAGCAACACACGGGCACGAGGACACAGATGGCGCTTCCTTGGCTTGGGACAGAGGTTGTGCCTTCAGCACAGGCCAAGGGCCTCTGGCCACTTTCCCTGCACCACTGCACGCCTGGGCAGCTTGCCGAGCACAAGCACCCTTTTCACCCTCTTCCCCTATGCCCTGTGCACCATGCGCAGCAAAAGAAAAGTCTTGGGAGTCTGTGTATTGTTACACATCCTATATTTATATACTACAGAAGAATGAAAAAAGGAACATAACAATATTTAAGAAAAGCAAAATGCCTGCCAGCTCATGTGGCCCCTGCAGACAGAGCCTGCCGGATCAGTTCCCGCCACAGCTGCAGCAGCATAGGCAGCTGAGGCTCGATAGACGAGGCTGTGATCTCCATGCCCTGCGGAGCTGATCTCGCAGCCTCTGGAACATGGAGATCGGAGCAGGGTCTCCTGCAATCAACAGGTGAAATGTGTGGAGAGCAAGGCTTCTGATCTCCAGGCTGATGTCATTCCTCATTTCTGCCAGGGCTGGAAGAGAGACAAACAGAGCCACAGTCAGATCCCAGTCCTACGAGGACCCACGGAGAGGCACCTGCCAGGGCCATTCCAGCCGGCTCTTGCCATGGGCAGCAGGGAGCAGGGATCAGCTCGAAGCTGCTGGCCACGAATGCCCCGTGTGCCCCTGAAGTCTCTGTGTGCTCTGCCCACACCGCTCCCCATCTGCAGAGGGAGCAGAGCCCTCCGCAGCCAGGCCAGGGATTGCAGCTCCCCCCGCCAGCCCCGCTGACAGCCCGCTGCCCTCACTCACATTGGTAGATCTGCAGTTCTTCCTTCTGCCCCATCAGGAGCCGCCCGGCAATCCCTGGGAACACAGAGCCTGTCAGGTCCCCGGCGGCACAGCTCCCTGCCAGCGGCGCTGTCAGCCCTGGGGCCACACGCCCTCCTGCCCCGGCAGGGCTCCGCCCCAGCCCTTGCCTCATCCTGACTCAGCCCAAGGGCACGGCTGCCAGAGGCCGGCAGCAGTCCTGAGGGCAGCCGAGGCTCCAGGGCGCCGGGCCCGGGTGCCGCTGCCGCGGCAGCAGCCGGGGCCGGGGCCGAGCTGCGGCAGGGAGGGATTCCGGGCTTGTGGCTCACCGATGAACCTGACGGCCACTGCTCGCAGGGGCTCCTGTGGGTGCTGCAAGTACCGCAGGGCCTGGTGCAGGTGCTCGGCCGCTCGGCTCTCGTCCTGTGCCAGCTGGAGAGAGCGGCAGGAGGGAAGCTTGGCGCGGGCTCTGCCCCTCGGCCGGGCGCTGCCTGCGGCCAGCCCCGACCTCCCGTGCCCGCCCAGCCCTGAGGCACCGGGCAGCAGCCGCTGGCGCCGGGCTCTGGAGGGGTCAGAGGGCCGGCTGCTGCCCGGGGAGGCGCGGTGCCGGCCCGCCCCGCAGCCCCAGTGACTCGGGGCTCCATTGGCACCTGTCTCGGGGCCACAGGAGCCTGGAGAAGAAGCCGTGTGGCCCCGGCTGCGGCACTGGGCCGGGGCCCAGCTGCCAGCCCCATACACCGAGCGCCGGGGCCAGGGGGCTTCTCCAGGCTGAGGCTGGGCCTTCCAGGCCGTCCTTACCAGGACTTCAGCGAACTTCCACAGTTGCTTATCCTTCACAGGATTTGCAAGATCACTCCTCTTCAGGAACTTGGCCATGCTAAGCAGTGCTCTCTGAGAAGCCTGGAGAGCAGCAGAGACCCGCAGATGGCCCCACAAGCCAGGGCACAGGAGCCGCATTCCTGTGCCAAGGCCTGCAGGTGGCTGCAGCCAGCAAGGTGGCAGGCCTGCAGGAGGCAGCCGAGCCCCCTCCTCGGGTGACAGCAGCAGCCCGGGAGTCCTCACCTGTGCTACACGCTGGTTCTCATCATGGCAGTGGAAGAAGAGTGGCAGCAGGCTCTGGTGCACGTGTGACTTCAGGGCCTCTTTTTCCTTTTCCACGCGAACAGTCACCAGTGTTTGGAAGAGCAAGATGGACACCAGCTGCACCTGGCTATTATCCTATATGAAAGGAAGAGAAAAAAACCTCAGCCCTCTCGGCACGGGGCTCAGCAGAGCACAGGCCTGCAAATGCCCAGGGCATCAAGTGTCCAGGCAGCAGCCAGTGGCCTCGGCTGTGGGCACAGAGCCTTACATGGTCAAAGAGTGGCAGGAGCGCCTCAGCCAGCTGCAGGGCAATGGGGCTGGGTATCAGCCTCTTCGTGTCCAAGACTATAAAGCAGAGCACCGTGACTGTCATCCGAACTCTTTCTCCATCTGCATCCTGCAGGAGCTCCACAAGCCTTTCAGTCAGGCTCCGCATTTTTTCAGTCTGTGCAGAACAGAAGTCTATGAAATGCCACCTTGCTGCTGCCACGGGGTCAAGAGGCCAAAGGCCTGTCCCAAAGCACTCAGGCAGCTGAAGCGGGAGCTAGGAGAGCTGGCAGCAGCTGCCTTTTTGCCCGAAGCCCAGCCAAACCCATGTGACTGCATTCCCCAGTGCAGCTTCTGCCACTGCCCACTTGTCACCGTTGAGGGTTTGTCAGTAAGCTGAAGAAGGGCCCTGAGTGCCAGGTGATGCCTCTTCCTGCACTCGCTTTGCAGGTGCATTGACAAGATTTCCAGGACTCTGTTAGCACCTGGAAGCTCTCAGCAACGCAGGCAGCAACACACGGGCACGAGGACACAGATGGCGCTTCCTTGGCTTGGGACAGAGGTTGTGCCTTCAGCACAGGCCAAGGGCCTCTGGCCACTTTCCCTGCACCACTGCACGCCTGGGCAGCTTGCCGAGCACAAGCACCCTTTTCACCCTCTTCCCCTATGCCCTGTGCACCATGCGCAGCAAAAGAAAAGTCTTGGGAGTCTGTGTATTGTAACACATCCTATATTTATATACTACAGAAGAATGAAAAAAGGAACATAACAATATTTAAGAAAAGCAAAATGCCTGCCAGCTCATGTGGCCCCTGCAGACAGAGCCTGCCGGATCAGTTCCCGCCACAGCTGCAGCAGCATAGGCAGCTGAGGCTCGATAGACGAGGCTGTGATCTCCATGCCCTGCGGAGCTGATCTCGCAGCCTCTGGAACATGGAGATCGGAGCAGGGTCTCCTGCAATCAACAGGTGAAATGTGTGGAGAGCAAGGCTTCTGATCTCCAGGCTGATGTCATTCCTCATTTCTGCCAGGGCTGGAAGAGAGACAAACAGAGCCACAGTCAGATCCCAGTCCTACGAGGACCCACGGAGAGGCACCTGCCAGGGCCATTCCAGCCGGCTCTTGCCATGGGCAGCAGGGAGCAGGGATCAGCTCGAAGCTGCTGGCCACGAATGCCCCGTGTGCCCCTGAAGTCTCTGTGTGCTCTGCCCACACCGCTCCCCATCTGCAGAGGGAGCAGAGCCCTCCGCAGCCAGGCCAGGGATTGCAGCTCCCCCCGCCAGCCCCGCTGACAGCCCGCTGCCCTCACTCACATTGGTAGATCTGCAGTTCTTCCTTCTGCCCCATCAGGAGCCGCCCGGCAATCCCTGGGAACACAGAGCCTGTCAGGTCCCCGGCGGCACAGCTCCCTGCCAGCGGCGCTGCCAGCCCTGGGGCCACACGCCCTCCTGCCCCGGCAGGGCTCCGCCCCAGCCCTTGCCTCATCCTGACTCAGCCCAAGGGCAAGGCTGCCAGAGGCCGGCAGCAGTCCTGAGGGCAGCCGAGGCTCCAGGGCGCCGGGCCCGGGTGCCGCTGCCGTGGCAGCAGCCGGGGCCGGGGCCGAGCTGCGGCAGGGAGGGATTCCGGTCTTGTGGCTCACCGATGAACCTGACGGCCACTGCTCGCAGGGGCTCCTGTGGGTGCTGCAAGTACCGCAGGGCCTGGTGCAGGTGCTCGGCCGCTCGGCTCTCGTCCTGTGCCAGCTGGAGAGAGCGGCAGGAGGGAAGCTTGGCGCGGGCTCTGCCCCTCGGCCGGGCGCTGCCTGCGGCCAGCCCCGACCTCCCGTGCCCGCCCAGCCCTGAGGCACCGGGCAGCAGCCGCTGGCGCCGGGCTCTGGAGGGGTCAGAGGGCCGGCTGCTGCCCGGGGAGGCGCGGTGCCGGCCCGCCCCGCAGCCCCAGTGACTCGGGGCTCCATTGGCACCTGTCTCGGGGCCACAGGAGCCTGGAGAAGAAGCCGTGTGGCCCCGGCTGCGGCACTGGGCCGGGGCCCAGCTGCCAGCCCCATACACCGAGCGCCGGGGCCAGGGGGCTTCTCCAGGCTGAGGCTGGGCCTTCCAGGCCGTCCTTACCAGGACTTCAGCGAACTTCCACAGTTGCTTATCCTTCACAGGATTTGCAAGATCACTCCTCTTCAGGAACTTGGCCATGCTAAGCAGTGCTCTCTGAGAAGCCTGGAGAGCAGCAGAGACCCGCAGATGGCCCCACAAGCCAGGGCACAGGAGCCGCATTCCTGTGCCAAGGCCTGCAGGTGGCTGCAGCCAGCAAGGTGGCAGGCCTGCAGGAGGCAGCCGAGCCCCCTCCTCGGGTGACAGCAGCAGCCCGGGAGTCCTCACCTGTGCTACACGCTGGTTCTCATCATGGCAGTGGAAGAAGAGTGGCAGCAGGCTCTGGTGCACGTGTGACTTCAGGGCCTCTTTTTCCTTTTCCACGCGAACAGTCACCAGTGTTTGGAAGAGCAAGATGGACACCAGCTGCACCTGGCTATTATCCTATATGAAAGGAAGAGAAAAAAACCTCAGCCCTCTCGGCACGGGGCTCAGCAGAGCACAGGCCTGCAAATGCCCAGGGCATCAAGTGTCCAGGCAGCAGCCAGTGGCCTCGGCTGTGGGCACAGAGCCTTACATGGTCAAAGAGTGGCAGGAGCGCCTCAGCCAGCTGCAGGGCAATGGGGCTGGGTATCAGCCTCTTCGTGTCCAAGACTATAAAGCAGAGCACCGTGACTGTCATCCGAACTCTTTCTCCATCTGCATCCTGCAGGAGCTCCACAAGCCTTTCAGTCAGGCTCCGCATTTTTTCAGTCTGTGCAGAACAGAAGTCTATGAAATGCCACCTTGCTGCTGCCACGGGGTCAAGAGGCCAAAGGCCTGTCCCAAAGCACTCAGGCAGCTGAAGCGGGAGCTAGGAGAGCTGGCAGCAGCTGCCTTTTTGCCCGAAGCCCAGCCAAACCCATGTGACTGCATTCCCCAGTGCAGCTTCTGCCACTGCCCACTTGTCACCGTTGAGGGTTTGTCAGTAAGCTGAAGAAGGGCCCTGAGTGCCAGGTGATGCCTCTTCCTGCACTCGCTTTGCAGGTGCATTGACAAGATTTCCAGGACTCTGTTAGCACCTGGAAGCTCTCAGCAACGCAGGCAGCAACACACGGGCACGAGGACACAGATGGCGCTTCCTTGGCTTGGGACAGAGGTTGTGCCTTCAGCACAGGCCAAGGGCCTCTGGCCACTTTCCCTGCACCACTGCACGCCTGGGCAGCTTGCCGAGCACAAGCACCCTTTTCACCCTCTTCCCCTATGCCCTGTGCACCATGCGCAGCAAAAGAAAAGTCTTGGGAGTCTGTGTATTGTAACACATCCTATATTTATATACTACAGAAGAATGAAAAAAGGAACATAACAATATTTAAGAAAAGCAAAATGCCTGCCAGCTCATGTGGCCCCTGCAGACAGAGCCTGCCGGATCAGTTCCCGCCACAGCTGCAGCAGCATAGGCAGCTGAGGCTCGATAGACGAGGCTGTGATCTCCATGCCCTGCGGAGCTGATCTCGCAGCCTCTGGAACATGGAGATCGGAGCAGGGTCTCCTGCAATCAACAGGTGAAATGTGTGGAGAGCAAGGCTTCTGATCTCCAGGCTGATGTCATTCCTCATTTCTGCCAGGGCTGGAAGAGAGACAAACAGAGCCACAGTCAGATCCCAGTCCTACGAGGACCCACGGAGAGGCACCTGCCAGGGCCATTCCAGCCGGCTCTTGCCATGGGCAGCAGGGAGCAGGGATCAGCTCGAAGCTGCTGGCCACGAATGCCCCGTGTGCCCCTGAAGTCTCTGTGTGCTCTGCCCACACCGCTCCCCATCTGCAGAGGGAGCAGAGCCCTCCGCAGCCAGGCCAGGGATTGCAGCTCCCCCCGCCAGCCCCGCTGACAGCCCGCTGCCCTCACTCACATTGGTAGATCTGCAGTTCTTCCTTCTGCCCCATCAGGAGCCGCCCGGCAATCCCTGGGAACACAGAGCCTGTCAGGTCCCCGGCGGCACAGCTCCCTGCCAGCGGCGCTGTCAGCCCTGGGGCCACACGCCCTCCTGCCCCGGCAGGGCTCCGCCCCAGCCCTTGCCTCATCCTGACTCAGCCCAAGGGCACGGCTGCCAGAGGCCGGCAGCAGTCCTGAGGGCAGCCGAGGCTCCAGGGCGCCGGGCCCGGGTGCCGCTGCCGCGGCAGCAGCCGGGGCCGGGGCCGAGCTGCGGCAGGGAGGGATTCCGGGCTTGTGGCTCACCGATGAACCTGACGGCCACTGCTCGCAGGGGCTCCTGTGGGTGCTGCAAGTACCGCAGGGCCTGGTGCAGGTGCTCGGCCGCTCGGCTCTCGTCCTGTGCCAGCTGGAGAGAGCGGCAGGAGGGAAGCTTGGCGCGGGCTCTGCCCCTCGGCCGGGCGCTGCCTGCGGCCAGCCCCGACCTCCCGTGCCCGCCCAGCCCTGAGGCACCGGGCAGCAGCCGCTGGCGCCGGGCTCTGGAGGGGTCAGAGGGCCGGCTGCTGCCCGGGGAGGCGCGGTGCCGGCCCGCCCCGCAGCCCCAGTGACTCGGGGCTCCATTGGCACCTGTCTCGGGGCCACAGGAGCCTGGAGAAGAAGCCGTGTGGCCCCGGCTGCGGCACTGGGCCGGGGCCCAGCTGCCAGCCCCATACACCGAGCGCCGGGGCCAGGGGGCTTCTCCAGGCTGAGGCTGGGCCTTCCAGGCCGTCCTTACCAGGACTTCAGCGAACTTCCACAGTTGCTTATCCTTCACAGGATTTGCAAGATCACTCCTCTTCAGGAACTTGGCCATGCTAAGCAGTGCTCTCTGAGAAGCCTGGAGAGCAGCAGAGACCCGCAGATGGCCCCACAAGCCAGGGCACAGGAGCCGCATTCCTGTGCCAAGGCCTGCAGGTGGCTGCAGCCAGCAAGGTGGCAGGCCTGCAGGAGGCAGCCGAGCCCCCTCCTCGGGTGACAGCAGCAGCCCGGGAGTCCTCACCTGTGCTACACGCTGGTTCTCATCATGGCAGTGGAAGAAGAGTGGCAGCAGGCTCTGGTGCACGTGTGACTTCAGGGCCTCTTTTTCCTTTTCCACGCGAACAGTCACCAGTGTTCGGAAGAGCAAGATGGACACCAGCTGCACCTGGCTATTATCCTATATGAAAGGAAGAGAAAAAAACCTCAACCCTGTCGGCACGGGGCTCAGCAGAGCACAGGCCTGCAAATGCCCAGGGCATCAAGTGTCCAGGCAGCAGCCAGTGGCCTCGGCTGGGGGCACAGAGCCTTACGTGGTCAAAGAGTGGCAGGAGCGCCTCAGCCAGCTGCAGGGCAATGGGGCTGGGTATCAGCCTCTTCGTGTCCAAGACTATAAAGCAGAGCACCGTGACTGTCATCCGAACTCTTTCTCCATCTGCATCCTGCAGGAGCTCCACAAGCCTTTCAGTCAGGCTCCGCATTTTTTCAGTCTGTGCGGAACAGAAGTCTATGAAATGCCACCTTGCTGCTGCCACAAGGTCAAGAGGCCAAAGGCCTGTCCCAAAGCACTCAGGCAGCTGAAGCGGGAGCTAGGAGAGCTGGCAGCAGCTGCCTTTTTGCCCGAAGCCCAGCCAAACCCATGTGACTGCATTCCCCAGTGCAGCTTCTGCCACTGCCCACTTGTCACCGTTGAGGGTTTGTCAGTAAGCTGAAGAAGGGCCCTGAGTGCCAGGTGATGCCTCTTCCTGCACTCGCTTTGCAGGTGCATTGACAAGATTTCCAGGACTCTGTTAGCACCTGGAAGCTCTCAGCAACGCAGGCAGCAACACACGGGCACGAGGACACAGATGGCGCTTCCTTGGCTTGGGACAGAGGTTGTGCCTTCAGCACAGGCCAAGGGCCTCTGGCCACTTTCCCTGCACCACTGCACGCCTGGGCAGCTTGCCGAGCACAAGCACCCTTTTCACCCTCTTCCCCTATGCCCTGTGCACCATGCGCAGCAAAAGAAAAGTCTTGGGAGTCTGTGTATTGTAACACATCCTATATTTATATACTACAGAAGAATGAAAAAAGGAACATAACAATATTTAAGAAAAGCAAAATGCCTGCCAGCTCATGTGGCCCCTGCAGACAGAGCCTGCCGGATCAGTTCCCGCCACAGCTGCAGCAGCATAGGCAGCTGAGGCTCGATAGACGAGGCTGTGATCTCCATGCCCTGCGGAGCTGATCTCGCAGCCTCTGGAACATGGAGATCGGAGCAGGGTCTCCTGCAATCAACAGGTGAAATGTGTGGAGAGCAAGGCTTCTGATCTCCAGGCTGATGTCATTCCTCATTTCTGCCAGGGCTGGAAGAGAGACAAACAGAGCCACAGTCAGATCCCAGTCCTACGAGGACCCACGGAGAGGCACCTGCCAGGGCCATTCCAGCCGGCTCTTGCCATGGGCAGCAGGGAGCAGGGATCAGCTCGAAGCTGCTGGCCACGAATGCCCCGTGTGCCCCTGAAGTCTCTGTGTGCTCTGCCCACACCGCTCCCCATCTGCAGAGGGAGCAGAGCCCTCCGCAGCCAGGCCAGGGATTGCAGCTCCCCCCGCCAGCCCCGCTGACAGCCCGCTGCCCTCACTCACATTGGTAGATCTGCAGTTCTTCCTTCTGCCCCATCAGGAGCCGCCCGGCAATCCCTGGGAACACAGAGCCTGTCAGGTCCCCGGCGGCACAGCTCCCTGCCAGCGGCGCTGTCAGCCCTGGGGCCACACGCCCTCCTGCCCCGGCAGGGCTCCGCCCCAGCCCTTGCCTTATCCTGACTCAGCCCAAGGGCACGGCTGCCAGAGGCCGGCAGCAGTCCTGAGGGCAGCCGGGGCTCCAGGGCGCCGGGCCCGGGTGCCGCTGCCGCGGCAGCAGCCGGGGCCGGGGCCGAGCTGCGGCAGGGAGGGATTCCGGGCTTGTGGCTCACCGATGAACCTGACGGCCACTGCTCGCAGGGGCTCCTGTGGGTGCTGCAAGTACCGCAGGGCCTGGTGCAGGTGCTCGGCCGCTCGGCTCTCGTCCTGTGCCAGCTGGAGAGAGCGGCAGGAGGGAAGCTTGGCGCGGGCTCTGCCCCTCGGCCGGGCGCTGCCTGCGGCCAGCCCCGACCTCCCGTGCCCGCCCAGCCCTGAGGCACCGGGCAGCAGCCGCTGGCGCCGGGCTCTGGAGGGGTCAGAGGGCCGGCTGCTGCCCGGGGACGCGCGGTGCCGGCCCGCCCCGCAGCCCCAGTGACTCGGGGCTCCATTGGCACCTGTCTCGGGGCCACAGGAGCCTGGAGAAGAAGCCGTGTGGCCCCGGCTGCGGCACTGGGCCGGGGCCCAGCTGCCAGCCCCATACACCGAGCGCCGGGGCCAGGGGGCTTCTCCAGGCTGAGGCTGGGCCTTCCAGGCCGTCCTTACCAGGACTTCAGCGAACTTCCACAGTTGCTTATCCTTCACAGGATTTGCAAGATCACTCCTCTTCAGGAACTTGGCCATGCTAAGCAGTGCTCTCTGAGAAGCCTGGAGAGCAGCAGAGACCCGCAGATGGCCCCACAAGCCAGGGCACAGGAGCCGCATTCCTGTGCCAAGGCCTGCAGGTGGCTGCAGCCAGCAAGGTGGCAGGCCTGCAGGAGGCAGCCGAGCCCCCTCCTCGGGTGACAGCAGCAGCCCGGGAGTCCTCACCTGTGCTACACGCTGGTTCTCATCATGGCAGTGGAAGAAGAGTGGCAGCAGGCTCTGGTGCACGTGTGACTTCAGGGCCTCTTTTTCCTTTTCCACGCGAACAGTCACCAGTGTTCGGAAGAGCAAGATGGACACCAGCTGCACCTGGCTATTATCCTATATGAAAGGAAGAGAAAAAAACCTCAACCCTGTCGGCACGGGGCTCAGCAGAGCACAGGCCTGCAAATGCCCAGGGCATCAAGTGTCCAGGCAGCAGCCAGTGGCCTCGGCTGGGGGCACAGAGCCTTACGTGGTCAAAGAGTGGCAGGAGCGCCTCAGCCAGCTGCAGGGCAATGGGGCTGGGTATCAGCCTCTTCGTGTCCAAGACTATAAAGCAGAGCACCGTGACTGTCATCCGAACTCTTTCTCCATCTGCATCCTGCAGGAGCTCCACAAGCCTTTCAGTCAGGCTCCGCATTTTTTCAGTCTGTGCAGAACAGAAGTCTATGAAATGCCACCTTGCTGCTGCCACGGGGTCAAGAGGCCAAAGGCCTGTCCCAAAGCACTCAGGCAGCTGAAGCGGGAGCTAGGAGAGCTGGCAGCAGCTGCCTTTTTGCCCGAAGCCCAGCCAAACCCATGTGACTGCATTCCCCAGTGCAGCTTCTGCCACTGCCCACTTGTCACCGTTGAGGGTTTGTCAGTAAGCTGAAGAAGGGCCCTGAGTGCCAGGTGATGCCTCTTCCTGCACTCGCTTTGCAGGTGCATTGACAAGATTTCCAGGACTCTGTTAGCACCTGGAAGCTCTCAGCAACGCAGGCAGCAACACACGGGCACGAGGACACAGATGGCGCTTCCTTGGCTTGGGACAGAGGTTGTGCCTTCAGCACAGGCCAAGGGCCTCTGGCCACTTTCCCTGCACCACTGCACGCCTGGGCAGCTTGCCGAGCACAAGCACCCTTTTCACCCTCTTCCCCTATGCCCTGTGCACCATGCGCAGCAAAAGAAAAGTCTTGGGAGTCTGTGTATTGTAACACATCCTATATTTATATACTACAGAAGAATGAAAAAAGGAACATAACAATATTTAAGAAAAGCAAAATGCCTGCCAGCTCATGTGGCCCCTGCAGACAGAGCCTGCCGGATCAGTTCCCGCCACAGCTGCAGCAGCATAGGCAGCTGAGGCTCGATAGACGAGGCTGTGATCTCCATGCCCTGCGGAGCTGATCTCGCAGCCTCTGGAACATGGAGATCGGAGCAGGGTCTCCTGCAATCAACAGGTGAAATGTGTGGAGAGCAAGGCTTCTGATCTCCAGGCTGATGTCATTCCTCATTTCTGCCAGGGCTGGAAGAGAGACAAACAGAGCCACAGTCAGATCCCAGTCCTACGAGGACCCACAGAGAGGCACCTGCCAGGGCCATTCCAGCCGGCTCTTGCCATGGGCAGCAGGGAGCAGGGATCAGCTCGAAGCTGCTGGCCACGAATGCCCCGTGTGCCCCTGAAGTCTCTGTGTGCTCTGCCCACACCGCTCCCCATCTGCAGAGGGAGCAGAGCCCTCCGCAGCCAGGCCAGGGATTGCAGCTCCCCCCGCCAGCCCCGCTGACAGCCCGCTGCCCTCACTCACATTGGTAGATCTGCAGTTCTTCCTTCTGCCCCATCAGGAGCCGCCCGGCAATCCCTGGGAACACAGAGCCTGTCAGGTCCCCGGCGGCACAGCTCCCTGCCAGCGGCGCTGCCAGCCCTGGGGCCACACGCCCTCCTGCCCCGGCAGGGCTCCGCCCCAGCCCTTGCCTCATCCTGACTCAGCCCAAGGGCACGGCTGCCAGAGGCCGGCAGCAGTCCTGAGGGCAGCCGGGGCTCCAGGGCGCCGGGCCCGGGTGCTGCTGCCGCGGCAGCAGCCGGGGCCGGGGCCGAGCTGCGGCAGGGAGGGATTCCGGGCTTGTGGCTCACCGATGAACCTGACAGCCACTGCTCGCAGGGGCTCCTGTGGGTGCTGCAAGTACCGCAGGGCCTGGTGCAGGTGCTCGGCCGCTCGGCTCTCGTCCTGTGCCAGCTGGAGAGACCGGCAGGAGGGAAGCTTGGCGCGGGCTCTGCCCCTCGGCCGGGCGCTGCCTGCGGCCAGCCCCGACCTCCCGTGCCCGCCCAGCCCTGAGGCACCGGGCAGCAGCCGCTGGCGCCGGGCTCTGGAGGGGTCAGAGGGCCGGCTGCTGCCCAGGGAGGCGTGGTGCCGGCTCGCCCCGCAGCCCCAGTGACTCGGGGCTCCATTGGCACCTGTCTCGGGGCCACAGGAGCCTGGAGAAGAAGCCGTGTGGCCCCGGCTGCGGCACTGGGCCGGGGCCCAGCTGCCAGCCCCATACACCGAGCGCCGGGGCCAGGGGGCTTCTCCAGGCTGAGGCTGGGCCTTCCAGGCCGTCCTTACCAGGACTTCAGCGAACTTCCACAGTTGCTTATCCTTCACAGGATTTGCAAGATCTCTCCTCTTCAGGAACTTGGCCATGCTAAGCAGTGCTCTCTGAGAAGCCTGGAGAGCAGCAGAGACCCGCAGATGGCCCCACAAGCCAGGGCACAGGAGCCGCATTCCTGTGCCAAGGCCTGCAGGTGGCTGCAGCCAGCAAGGTGGCAGGCCTGCAGGAGGCAGCCGAGCCCCCTCCTCGGGTGACAGCAGCAGCCCGGGAGTCCTCACCTGTGCTACACGCTGGTTCTCATCATGGCAGTGGAAGAAGAGTGGCAGCAGGCTCTGGTGCACGTGTGACTTCAGGGCCTCTTTTTCCTTTTCCACGCGAACAGTCACCAGTGTTTGGAAGAGCAAGATGGACACCAGCTGCACCTGGCTATTATCCTATATGAAAGGAAGAGAAAAAAACCTCAACCCTGTCGGCACGGGGCTCAGCAGAGCACAGGCCTGCAAATGCCCAGGGCATCAAGTGTCCAGGCAGCAGCCAGTGGCCTCGGCTGGGGGCACAGAGCCTTACGTGGTCAAAGAGTGGCAGGAGCGCCTCAGCCAGCTGCAGGGCAATGGGGCTGGGTATCAGCCTCTTCGTGTCCAAGACTATAAAGCAGAGCACCGTGACTGTCATCCGAACTCTTTCTCCATCTGCATCCTGCAGGAGCTCCACAAGCCTTTCAGTCAGGCTCCGCATTTTTTCAGTCTGTGCAGAACAGAAGTCTATGAAATGCCACCTTGCTGCTGCCACGGGGTCAAGAGGCCAAAGGCCTGTCCCAAAGCACTCAGGCAGCTGAAGCGGGAGCTAGGAGAGCTGGCAGCAGCTGCCTTTTTGCCCGAAGCCCAGCCAAACCCATGTGACTGCATTCCCCAGTGCAGCTTCTGCCACTGCCCACTTGTCACCGTTGAGGGTTTGTCAGTAAGCTGAAGAAGGGCCCTGAGTGCCAGGTGATGCCTCTTCCTGCACTCGCTTTGCAGGTGCATTGACAAGATTTCCAGGACTCTGTTAGCACCTGGAAGCTCTCAGCAACGCAGGCAGCAACACACGGGCACAAGGACACAGATGGCGCTTCCTTGGCTTGGGACAGAGGTTGTGCCTTCAGCACAGGCCAAGGGCCTCTGGCCACTTTCCCTGCACCACTGCACGCCTGGGCAGCTTGCCGAGCACAAGCACCCTTTTCACCCTCTTCCCCTATGCCCTGTGCACCATGCGCAGCAAAAGAAAAGTCTTGGGAGTCTGTGTATTGTAACACATCCTATATTTATATACTACAGAAGAATGAAAAAAGGAACATAACAATATTTAAGAAAAGCAAAATGCCTGCCAGCTCATGTGGCCCCTGCAGACAGAGCCTGCCGGATCAGTTCCCGCCACAGCTGCAGCAGCATAGGCAGCTGAGGCTCGATAGACGAGGCTGTGATCTCCATGCCCTGCGGAGCTGATCTCGCAGCCTCTGGAACATGGAGATCGGAGCAGGGTCTCCTGCAATCAACAGGTGAAATGTGTGGAGACCAAGGCTTCTGATCTCCAGGCTGATGTCATTCCTCATTTCTGCCAGGGCTGGAAGAGAGACAAAAAGAGCCACAGTCAGATCCCAGTCCTACGAGGACCCACAGAGAGGCACCTGCCAGGGCCATTCCAGCCGGCTCTTGCCATGGGCAGCAGGGAGCAGGGATCAGCTCGAAGCTGCTGGCCACGAATGCCCCGTGTGCCCCTGAAGTCTCTGTGTGCTCTGCCCACACCGCTCCCCATCTGCAGAGGGAGCAGAGTCCTCCGCAGCCAGGCCAGGGATTGCAGCTCCCCCCGCCAGCCCCGCTGACAGCCCGCTGCCCTCACTCACGTTGGTAGATCTGCAGTTCTTCCTTCTGCCCCATCAGGAGCTGCCCGGCAATCCCTGGGAACACAGAGCCTGTCAGGTCCCCGGCGGCACAGCTCCCTGCCAGCGGCGCTGCCAGCCCTGGGGCCACACGCCCTCCTGCCCCGGCAGGGCTCCGCCCCAGCCCTTGCCTCATCCTGACTCAGCCCAAGGGCACGGCTGCCAGAGGCCGGCAGCAGTCCTGAGGGCAGCCGGGGCTCCAGGGCGCCGGGCCCGGGTGCCGCTGCCGCGGCAGCAGCCGGGGCCGGGGCCGAGCTGCGGCAGGGAGGGATTCCGGGCTTGTGGCTTACCGATGAACCTGACGGCCACTGCTCGCAGGGGCTCCTGTGGGTGCTGCAAGTACCGCAGGGCCTGGTGCAGGTGCTCGGCCGCTCGGCTCTCGTCCTGTGCCAGCTGGAGAGAGCGGCAGGAGGGAAGCTTGGCGCGGGCTCTGCCCCTCGGCCGGGCGCTGCCTGCGGCCAGCCCCGACCTCCCGTGCCCGCCCAGCCCTGAGGCACCGGGCAGCAGCCGCTGGCGCCGGGCTCTGGAGGGGTCAGAGGGCCGGCTGCTGCCTGGGGAGGCGCGGTGCCGGCCCGCCCCGCAGCCCCAGTGACTCGGGGCTCCATTGGCACCTGTCTCGGGGCCACAGGAGCCTGGAGAAGAAGCCGTGTGGCCCCGGCTGCGGCACTAGGCGGGGCCCAGCTGCCAGCCCCATACACCGAGCGCCGGGGCCAGGGGGCTTCTCCAGGCTGAGGCTGGGCCTTCCAGGCCGTCCTTACCAGGACTTCAGCGAACTTCCACAGTTGCTTATCCTTCACAGGATTTGCAAGATCTCTCCTCTTCAGGAACTTGGCCATGCAAAGCAGTGCTCTCTGAGAAGCCTGGAGAGCAGCAGAGACCCGCAGATGGCCCCACAAGCCAGGGCACAGGAGCTGCATTCCTGTGCCAAGGCCTGCAGGTGGCTGCAGCCAGCAAGGTGGCAGGCCTGCAGGAGGCAGCCGAGCCCCCTCCCCGGGTGACAGCAGCAGCCCGGGAGTCCTCACCTGTGCTACACGCTGGTTCTCATCATGGCAGTGGAAGAAGAGTGGCAGCAGGCTCTGGTGCACGTGTGACTTCAGGGCCTCTTTTTCCTTTTCCACGCGAACAGTCACCAGTGTTTGGAAGAGCAAGATGGACACCAGCTGCACCTGGCTATTATCCTATATGAAAGGAAGAGAAAAAAACCTCAACCCTGTCGGCACGGGGCTCAGCAGAGCACAGGCCTGCAAATGCCCAGGGCATCAAGTGTCCAGGCAGCAGCCAGTGGCCTCGGCTGGGGGCACAGAGCCTTACGTGGTCAAAGAGTGGCAGGAGCGCCTCAGCCAGCTGCAGGGCAATGGGGCTGGGTATCAGCCTCTTCGTGTCCAAGACTATAAAGCAGAGCACCGTGACTGTCATCTGAACTCTTTCTCCATCTGCATCCTGCAGGAGCTCCACAAGCCTTTCAGTCAGGCTCCGCATTTTTTCAGTCTGTGCAGAACAGAAGTCTATGAAATGCCACCTTGCTGCTGCCATGGGGTCAAGAGGCCAAAGGCCTGTCCCAATGCACTCAGGCAGCTGAAGCGGGAGCTAGGAGAGCTGGCAGCAGCTGCCTTTTTGCCCGAAGCCCAGCCAAACCCATGTGACTGCATTCCCCAGTGCAGCTTCTGCCACTGCCCACTTGTCACCGTTGAGGGTTTGTCAGTAAGCTGAAGAAGGGCCCTGAGTGCCAGGTGATGCCTCTTCCTGCACTCGCTTTGCAGGTGCATTGACAAGATTTCCAGGACTCTGTTAGCACCTGGAAGCTCTCAGCAACGCAGGCAGCAACACACGGGCACGAGGACACAGATGGCGCTTCCTTGGCTTGGGACAGAGGTTGTGCCTTCAGCACAGGCCAAGGGCCTCTGGCCACTTTCCCTGCACCACTGCACGCCTGGGCAGCTTGCCGAGCACAAGCACCCTTTTCACCCTCTTCCCCTATGCCCTGTTGTCTTGGTTCTAGAAGACAGGTGTCTGCTAGGGAGATCAGGAGCCTCCCTTGGGATGAAAGAATGTAGACTCCCTCCCTCCGAATTATTATAATTTTGAAATCAAGGGGTTTTCAGGCAGAGATCTGGGGATAGGAATAACAGTTCTTTACTAGTATAACCAGGTAAACAAACAAACAATAACTACAACAATAACAAGAAAACAGAACCAGGGACCCCAGGACAGCTCTCTCGGCTGAGACGGGATGGAGGAGAGGCTTTGTTTTCACAAACCCCTCGGGCAGTCAGTCCCGGTGCTCCTGCAGGGCTCCGAGGAAACAGTCAGCTGGAACAGCAGGGACGAGCTGCGATCCTGGGCTGGTGGATGAGGTGTATCAGCAGCTCCACGGCGATGCCTGGCAGGACAGCGGGTGCGAGGCCACCAACCAAGAGGGGAGAAGGAGAAGAAGCAGCTCCGCGACCCAGCGCCCGAACGTCCTTCTTCCCCGAAGCCGAGGAAAAAGCCAGCTAAAAACTGTCCTCACCCTCCTTTTTCTGCCCCCTTCCCCGCCACCCTGGGCCCAGCTACTCTTTGTCTTTTGTGAGCACCCTTAAGTACCGGTAGTTAGGTTTCCTAGCACATAATGGGTAAAAATTCCCACCTAACCCTCAACACTATCCACCCCGAATTTTTTCCCATACCAAAATGTTACATCAAATATTAAACTTTTAAATTATACACTAACACATACTACTTTAACTATATACATATGTACATGTAGATACAGATACAAGCACAGTGTCATGGGTAGTTCACCCTAAAACCAGGTCCTCTTGAGGTATGCACCGGGTCTCTCCATCTTTTTGCATCACCCACCAAGTGCAACCCGGTCCTTGAGCAAAGACAACCCCACGGATTGGATTGTCTTTGCTGGAGGCAGAATTAACCCAAACAGTTTTTCCCAGCATACCTCTCATATGTACCACTGGAACCTTATCTCCATCTGTCGTTCTAAAGGGCTCAGATTGGGCAGGGCCTGCTCGGTTAGTGGAACCTCGAGTGTTCACTAACCATGTGGCTTTTGCTAAATTAATCTCCCAGTTCTTGAAAGTTCTCCTACCCAGCGCCTTCAAGCTGGTTTTAAGCAGGCCATTGCACCGTTCAACTTTTCCAGCAGCGGGTGCATGGTAGGGGATATGATACACCCACTCAATGCCATGTTCCCTAGCCCAGCTGTTTATAAGGCTGTTCTTGAAATGAGTCCCATTGTCTGACTCAATCCTCTCAGGGGTGCCATGCCTCCAAAGGACCTGCTTTTCAAGTCCCAGGATGGTGTTCCGGGCAGTGGCATGAGGCACAGGGTAGGTTTCCAACCATCCAGTGGTGGCTTCTACCATCGTGAGCACGTAGCGCTTGCCTTGGCGGGTTTGGGGCAGTGTGATGTAGTCAATTTGCCAGGCCTCCCCATACTTGTATCTGGACCACCACCCACCGTACCAGAGGGGCTTCAACCGCTTGGCCTGATTGATCGTGGCACACGTCTCACAGTCATGGATAACCTGAGAAATACTGTCCATGGTTAGATCCACCCCTCGGTCTCGTGCCTACTTATAGGTGGCATCTCTACCCTGATGACCTGAGGCGTCATGGGCCCATCGAGCTAGGAACAACTCTTTCTTGTGTTGCCAATCTAAGTCTGTCTTTGACACTTCTATTTTTGCAGCCTGATCCACCTGCTCATTGTTTCGGTGCTCTTCATTAGCCCTACTCTTGGGGACATGGGCATCTACATGACGGACCCTCACAGACAGTTTCTCTACTCTGGTGGTGATGTCTTTCCACTCATCAGCAGCCCAGATTGGTTTTCCCCTACGCTGCCAACTGGCCCTTTTCTACCTTTCCAGCCATCCCCACAGAGCATTGGCTACCATCCATGAATCTGTGTAGAGGTAGAGCTTTGGCCACTTCTCTCTTTCAGCAATGTCCAGGGCCAGTTGAACAGCTTCAAGTTCAGCAAGTTGGCTTGATCCACCTTTTCCTTCAGTGGCCTCTGCGACCTGTCGTGTGGGGCTCTATACGGCTGCTTTCCACTTCCGGTTCATCCCTACGATCCGACAGGAACTATCAGTGAACAGAGCGTAGCGTGTTTCTTCTGCTGGCAGCTGGTTATACGGTGGAGCTTCTTCAGCCCGTGTCACTTGTTCCTGCTCCTCTTCATCAGTGACACCAAAGTTTTCACCTTCAGGCCAGTTTGTAATTATCTCTAAAATCTCAGGGCGATTTGGGTTTCTAATACGGGCGCGCTGCGTGATGAGGGCGATCCACTTGCTCCATGTAGCGTCGGTGGCATGGTGAGTAGCAGGAACTTTTCTTTTGAACATCTACCCCAGCACTGGCAGTCGGGGTGCCAGGAGGAGTTGTGCTTCTGTGCCAATCACTTCTGAGGCGGCTTGGACTCTTTCATAGGCAGCTAAGATTTCCTTCTCTGTGGGAGTGTAGTTGGCTTCGGACTCTCTGTAGCTTCGGCTCCAGAATCCCAGTGGTCGGCCTCGAGTCTCCCCAGGCATTTTCTGCCAAAGGCTCCAGGACAAACCATTGTTCCCGGCTGCAGAGAAGAGCATGTTCTTCACATCTGGTCCTGTCCTGACTGGGCCAAGGGCTACAGCATGAGCAATCTCCTGTTTGATTTGAGCAAAGGCTTGCTGCTGTTCAGGGCCCCAGTGGAAATCATTCTTTTTTCGGGTAACCAAGTAGAGAGGGCTCACAATCTGGCTGTACTCAGGAATGTGCATCCTCCAAAAACTTATGGCACCTAGGAAAGCTTGTGTTTCCTTCTTGTTGGCTGGTGGAGACATTGCAGTGATCTTATTGACGACCTCAGTGGGAATCTGATGCCGCCCATCTTGCCACTTGACTCTCAGGAACTGGATCTCTCGAGCAGGTCCTTTGACTTTGTTCTTCTTGATGGCAAAGCCGGCTTCTAGCAGAATCTGGATGATCTTTTCTCTTTTCTCAAATACTTCTACTGCTGTGTTCCCCCACACAGTGATGTCATTAATGTACTGCAGATGTTCTGGAGCCTCACCCTTTTCCAGTGCAGCTTGGATCAGTCCATGGCAGATGGTGGGGCTGTGCTTCCAACCCTGGGGCAGTCGGTTCCAGGTGTACTGCACTCTCTTCCACGTGAAGGCAAACTGAGGCCTGCATTCTGCTGCTAAGGGAATGGAGAAAAATGCATTGGCAATGTCGATAGTGGCGTACCACTTCGCTGCTTTGGACTCCAGCTCGTACTGGAGCTCCAGCATGTCCGGCACGGCAGCGCTCAGCGGTGGAGTCACTTCATTCAATGCACGATAGTCCACAGTCAATCTCCATTCTCTGTCAGACTTGCGCACAGGCCATATGGGGCTGTTGAAGGGTGAGTGGGTTTTGCTGACCACCCCTTGGCTCTCCAGTTCTCGGATCATCTTGTGGATGGGGATCACAGCATCTCGATTTGTCCTATACTGTCGGCGGTGCACTGTCGAGGTGGCAATTGGCACTCGCTGTTCTTCTACCTTCAGGAGTCCTACTGCAGATGGGTTCTCTGATAGTTCAGGCAAGGTGTTCAATTGCTTAATGTCCTCTGCCTCCACAGCAGCTATTCCAAAAGCCCACCTGAGTCTCTTTGGGTCTTTGTAATAGCCATTTCGAAGGAAGTCCATGCCCAGAATACACGGGGCCTCTGGGCCAGTCACAATGGGATGTTTCTGCCACTCCTTCCTAGTCAGGCTCACCTCAGCTTCCAACAGAGTCAACTGCTGCGATCCCCCCGTCACCCCAGCAATGGAAACAGGTTCTGCCCCCACATGTCCTGATGGCATTAGGGTACACTGTGCACCAGTATCAACTAAAGCTTCGTATTTTTGTGGCTCTGATGTGCCAGGCCATCGGATCCACACCGTCCAAAAGACCCGGTTTTCCCGTGCCTCTTCCTGGCTAGAGGCAGGGCCCCTCTAGCACTGGTCATCTTCTCCTCCCTGGGCATACATGCTAGAGGTTCCTTCAAGGGGATCATCCTCTTTTCTGTAATATCTGGCAGTTTCGTCACGGGAGGCTGAGGCTACTTTCACTTTAGTGGAACCTTTCTGGTTACTGGTTCCCTGCCTGAGTTGACGCACTCGTGCTGCCAGGGCAGAAGTGGGTTTTCAATCCCACTTTCCCATGTTTTCTCCATGGTCACGTAGAAAGAACCACAGCTCAGTTCGTGAGGTGTACCCTCTCTCTCTAGCTGGGGGACGTGGGGCTTGGAGTTTTGGGCTTGTGACCTGCACTGGTGCCATATGGGAACTGCTCTTCCTCATCTCTTCCCTCATTTCCCTCATCTCCTCCTTGAGTTCCTTAATCACAGCAGAAATCTTAGCCTGATGTGGGCCATGGACCATACTGTCATAATTTCTAAGCCTGGTGGCAACAGAACTCACCGTCTCTCGGCTGTTATCGGCATTAATCGTTGCAATATAGGTGGTGTAGTCACGTGGCCCTAGATTTGCCAGACTCTACAACATCTGCCCAGTGCACCTGACTTTGTGGGGGTCATTATCATGCTGTCCACCCCTTCCAAAAAGCACCTCTAATATCGCCACTTCTCTCAGCTGTTGGATCCCTTCTTCAATGGTTTTCCATTCCCTTCTATGATAGTGCTTCTCCATTCTCTCTCTATGGACAAACCTTTCTCTTACACTCATCAAAAGCCGCTCCCAGAGGGAAAGGGGCCCTTGCTCCCTGACGAATATCTGATTCACACCTGAGTCCTGCGTCAAGGGTCTCACATTCCTTGCTTCACCACCATCCAGCTGCACGCCTGTACCCATAAGGTCCCAGACTCGAAGTAACCAGGTGGTATAAGGCTCACGCCCCCGCCTCACAATGTCTTTTTGTAACTTACGGAGACTGTCATATGTCAGAGACTCAGTAATGATTTCAACTTCTGGCTCTCCTGTGGGTTGTGAGGACTCTCCTTTCTTATCTTTATCAGCAGGGTGCTGTGATTTCATCTTAGACTTCTTCGTTTCCACAGGGGCAACAGCTGCTGGCTGTGACTGCTCTTGTGGTTCAGCTGGAACCTGGATGGTTGTAACATCTGTGGGTTCCACTGCTGCACCATCAGACTCTCCCTCTTTGGGGCAGGGGAAGGGTTTCCCAGCAGCTGAGTAAATGCACTCCTTTAGCATCTGGCCCATCTCATGCATCTCTTTCACCAGCACCCCCACCCACCCTGGGTGGTTCATTTCTGAGGTGGGCTGTGGGGCAGGGGCAGGCTCTGGAGCAGCACTCCCTGTCTCTGGGGCAGGGGCAGGCTCTGGAGCAGCACTCCCTGTTTCTGGGGCAGGGGCAGGCTCTGGGGCAGCACTCCCTGTCTCTGGGGCAGGGGCAGGCTCTGGGGCAGCACTCCCTGTCTCTGGGGTTGTGCCAGGCTCTGGAGCAGCACTCCCTGTCTCTGGGGCAGGGGCAGGCTCTGGAGCAGCACCCCCTTGCTCTGGGGCTGTGCCAGGCTCTGGAGCAGCACCTCCGGTCTCTTTCCCTTTGTCTCTGAAGGCTAAGTAGAACAGGCCTATCAGCAACACCAGCCACTGTATGATGTCATTAGCATCCAGAGAAGATTTTAGCCCTTTGAAAACTGGCGGGGTAGGCCCAAGGAACTGGGTGAAAGGTTGGGAGAAAATTTCCCCAGCTGTCTTTTTCTCCCAGTAGGTACCATTATTAAAGTAACCTGAAAACTATCCAGTTAGTGTGTGACAGCTCTGAATCCATGAGCCCGCCGTCCAGAGGACGTTAAACATCCATGAATTCCTCACCTTATCAACCCACAAAACAAGCTGGATAATAGCCACAGTAGCCTTAGTTATAGGACCCATATTTAGGTAAGGTGCAGCAAATGGGAGAAATATAGCTGTGACCACATGGCCCACGAACCTGGGTAAGCTAAACAACATGGTTCTACCTAACAAGGTTTCTAAATCCAGCACACAAAAGTTAGGTTATTTAAGAACTGTTATTCTTTTTTTGCCCTTTTTCTCTCAGTGCCCCACGTTGGGCGCCAAAATCTGTCTTGGTTCTAGAAGACAGGTGTCTGCTAGGGAGATCAGGAGCCTCCCTTGGGATGAAAGAATGTAGACTCCCTCCCTCCGAATTATTATAATTTTGAAATCAAGGGGTTTTCAGGCAGAGATCTGGGGATAGGAATAACAGTTCTTTACTAGTATAACCAGGTAAACAAACAAACAATAACTACAACAATAACAAGAAAACAGAACCAGGGACCCCAGGACAGCTCTCTCGGCTGAGACGGGATGGAGGAGAGGCTTTGTTTTCACAAACCCCTCGGGCAGTCAGTCCCGGTGCTCCTGCAGGGCTCCGAGGAAACAGTCAGCTGGAACAGCAGGGACGAGCTGCGATCCTGGGCTGGTGGATGAGGTGTATCAGCAGCTCCACGGCGATGCCTGGCAGGACAGCGGGTGCGAGGCCACCAACCAAGAGGGGAGAAGGAGAAGAAGCAGCTCCGCGACCCAGCGCCCGAACGTCCTTCTTCCCCGAAGCCGAGGAAAAAGCCAGCTAAAAACTGTCCTCACCCTCCTTTTTCTGCCCCCTTCCCCGCCACCCTGGGCCCGGCTACTCTTGGTCTTTTGTGAGCACCCTTAAGTACCGGTAGTTAGGTTTCCCAGCACATAATGGGTAAAAATTCCCACCTAACCCTCAACACCTGCGCACCATGCGCAGCAAAAGAAAAGTCTTGGGAGTCTGTGTATTGTAACACATCCTATATTTATATACTACAGAAGAATGAAAAAAGGAAAATAACAATATTTAAGAAAAGCAAAATGCCTGCCAGCTCATGTGGCCCCTGCAGACAGAGCCTGCCGGATCAGTTCCCGCCACAGCTGCAGCAGCATAGGCAGCTGAGGCTCGATAGACGAGGCTGTGATCTCCATGCCCTGCGGAGCTGATCTCGCAGCCTCTGGAACATGGAGATCGGAGCAGGGTCTCCTGCAATCAACAGGTGAAATGTGTGGAGAGCAAGGCTTCTGATCTCCAGGCTGATGTCATTCCTCATTTCTGCCAGGGCTGGAAGAGAGACAAACAGAGCCACAGTCAGATCCCAGTCCTACGAGGACCCACGGAGAGGCACCTGCCAGGGCCATTCCAGCCGGCTCTTGCCATGGGCAGCAGGGAGCAGGGATCAGCTCGAAGCTGCTGGCCACGAATGCCCCGTGTGCCCCTGAAGTCTCTGTGTGCTCTGCCCACACCGCTCCCCATCTGCAGAGGGAGCAGAGCCCTCTGCAGCCAGGCCAGGGATTGCAGCTCCCCCCGCCAGCCCCGCTGACAGCCCGCTGCCCTCACTCACATTGGTAGATCTGCAGCTCTTCCTTCTGCCCCATCAGGAGCCGCCCGACAATCCCTGGGAACACAGAGCCTGTCAGGTCCCCGGAGGCACAGCTCCCTGCCAGCGGCGCTGCCAGCCCTGGGGCCACACGCCCTCCTGCCCCGGCAGGGCTCCGCCCCAGCCCTTGCCTCATCCTGACTCAGCCCAAGGGCACGGCTGCCAGAGGCCGGCAGCAGCCCCGAGGGCAGCCGGGGCTCCAGGGCGCCGGGCCCGGGTGCCGCTGCCGCGGCAGCAGCCGGGGCCGGGGCCGAGCTGCGGCAGGGAGGGATTCCGGGTTCGTGGCTCACCGATGAACCTGACGGCCACTGCTCGCAGGGGCTCCTGTGGGTGCTGCAAGTACCGCAGGGCCTGGTGCAGGTGCTCGGCCGCTCGGCTCTCGTCCTGTGCCAGCTGGAGAGAGCGGCAGGAGGGAAGCTTGGCGCGGGCTCTGCCCCTCGGCCGGGCGCTGCCTGCGGCCAGCCCCGACCTCCCGTGCCCGCCCAGCCCTGAGGCACCGGGCAGCAGCCGCTGGCGCCGGGCTCTGGAGGGGTCAGAGGGCCGGCTGCTGCCCGGGGAGGCGCGGTGCCGGCCCGCCCCGCAGCCCCAGTGACTCGGGGCTCCATTGGCACCTGTCTCGGGGCCACAGGAGCCTGGAGAAGAAGCCATGCGGCCCCGGCTGCGGCACTGGGCCGGGGCCCAGCTGCCAGCCCCATACACCGAGCGCCGGGGCCAGGGGGCTTCTCCAGGCTGAGGCTGGGCCTTCCAGGCCGTCCTTACCAGGACTTCAGCGAACTTCCACAGTTGCTTATCCTTCACAGGATTTGCAAGATCTCTCCTCTTCAGGAACTTGGCCATGCAAAGCAGTGCTCTCTGAGAAGCCTGGAGAGCAGCAGAGACCCGCAGATGGCCCCACAAGCCAGGGCACAGGAGCCGCATTCCTGTGCCAAGGCCTGCAGGTGGCTGCAGCCGGCAAGGTGCCAGGCCTGCAGGAGGCAGCCGAGCCCCCTCCCCGGGTGACAGCAGCATCCCGGGAGTCCTCACCTGTGCTACACGCTGGTTCTCATCATGGCAGTGGAAGAAGAGTGGCAGCAGGCTCTGGTGCACGTGTGACTTCAGGGCCTCTTTTTCCTTTTCCACGCGAACAGTCACCAGTGTTCGGAAGAGCAAGATGGACACCAGCTGCACCTGGCTATTATCCTATATGAAAGGAAGAGAAAAAACCTCAGCCCTGTCGGCACGGGGCTCAGCAGAGCACAGGCCTGCAAATGCCCAGGGCATCAAGTGTCCAGGTGATGCGTTCTGCGGGTGAAAAGCAGCACTCATTATGAATGATTATCATATCTCATTTATTGGTAACTCTAAAACCACTTGTATTGCATCAATAATTAGGCTCATACATACTGCAAAAGCAAGCTCATTATTGTATATTTTCATTTAATGTCAACTCCACCTAGTTCCACATTCCTGTCATCGCTCATATATGCTGAATTCACATTCTTCTGATTACAGTGTCCTGTTCTCAGTTAACTGTTATCACTGCGGTCTTCCTGGCCTTGCAACATCTTACACCAACTGTACTCTATAGTCTTATTCTTTCTCAGCTAACTGCTGCATGGGAACATGACCTTTGCTAGCCAGCCATTCCTCTGTAATTCCCGTTTTCTTTTTGTACTAACAAAACTGTAGAAGTAGCCTTTTTTACCCTCTTTTGCAGGCATTGCAGTATGCAAGGAATAAACAGTAACACTATCATAATGATCAATATAACAACAATTGCCATTTGTGCCAAATGTTTTAACCATCCTGTGAGACCTAGGGATTGAAACCATTTGTCTAATGGTTTTGTTTCCATAGTTAATTTTTTCATATTGTCCTGTAGTTGTTGAAGACGAGCATGAATAGACACTGAATGGTCAGAAAGATTCATGCAACACATTCCATCAAAGTCCTCACAGCCATGGCCTTGTGCTAATAAAAAATCAATAGCAGCTCTATTCTGCAATACAGCATGCTTAACACTGTTCATATCCGAAAGCAAATCAGACAAAACCTTTGATGTAATATTAAACTGTTTTCCTGTCCAACATGCCAGTCATCGTAACTGTGTTAAGGCTTGGGCACTAGATACTCCGGATGTAAAAACAGATGACACAATCACTGTAGGACGTTCCCAAAGTTCAACCTGATCTTTGCATTCTGGCCCTAATTGGAACACACTTGACTTTGTTCGTAACCTGGTTCTGTTGGCTCCTAATAGTTGCTGTATAGTGGGTGCAAACAGTGTCAATTCCCCAAAATAACAAGGGCCTCCATAAACATTTGCTGGCATTCCTTGCCATGCACAATCTCTACAAGTTAGGAAAACGGAAATAGGTAATCGCTTTGGTAATTGTTTTGTGAGATTGCACCACAAATAAAGGCTTTACTTTCAATGGCAGTAACAAGATTTGCTTGCCAGCAGGCTTCAAGTTGTCTTAATGTGAAGCCAACAGTGCGATTGCACTCTTGAAACATTGCCAATCGATTCAGTCGAGTCTCGTTACTAACTAAACCTTTAAATGTTGGAGGATCCCATTCAGGGACTCCTATGAGACAGGTGTGAAAAGGATCTCTAGGTGTGGTTAGGCTCAAACACATTGACTTTTGGCCAGTTCAATGTGCCAGAGTGACCCATATGTTCTGTCACTTTTGGATGTTAGTTAGCAGACAGTTGGTCAGGACTATACACGTCACAATTACCATAAGCAGTTTACCATGTAAATGACACCATACTAGCAAACTCACAGCTAAAACTTTAATGTTAAATGAACTTTCAAAGATGCTTACACTACCTCTTGAACGGGGGGGAATGCTTATACTTTATACTAATAAGACAATTACTATACAGGCTAAACTCTTTATCTTAAACTATTATGTAACTATTTTTAACACACGTGCTCTGGTATATATGTAGCGTAAGCGTGAAAGCAATTTGCTGAAAGGGTAAACACACAACTACAATTTGCTTTATATACAATTAGATGGAGTCTCTACACTTTTCTTAGATCTTCTACAGAATTTCTTTCACAAACAGACTATGATTTAACACGATTCAGTCTTAGAACGTTCACTGCTCCCGTGATGTCAGCTGGCAGCTGATCAGTGACTGAGGGCTTCAGTGTTCAGGTTGTTCTTCACATCCTTCTAAATCTTAATATAGAAGATAACTGAAAAATTGGTACAGGCACAACATCATAATAACAACATAAAATCTCTGTTGGCAACTGTCTATATAGTGTTCAGACACAACTGTGTCCTGACAGGTCCACTTCTGATCCCTGTCTGAAGTACCACGGCTGTGTGATGACATCTCTGTTCACTGGATCTCGTGTGTTCAGAGGCACACAGTCTGGTCTGATGAACAGGTGACCTTTTTGAACCTGCCAACAAAACACAGACACTTCTCCCTTTGAAGTTAATGAATTACACTAATCAAATGCTTTTAGGATATCAATTTCCCCCGTTCTGTTTTTTTAAAAAAAATAAAATAAAATGAGATGTACTTCTGTTATAAACATCAACATCAACACAAAACCATATACACAATGAATAAGAACTTACGGCAGTAAAAAATCAATTAAATCATAAACATTATTAATAACATATGTAATATAAAACTACTATTAACTACTAAAACACTGCACCAGCATCTTATAGTCTGCAAACAAACAGAAACAAAAAAAAACAAAAAAAAACAAAAAAAAAAAAAATCAATGAAGGATTGGACAACCACCCAACCACCTCAGGAAATGATTCTCCAAGCCCACTTCAAAATTGATACAGCTGTCATACTAATAGGGTCAAATTGCTGAGTCAAAAAGTGACTCAAATACTGATTTGGTACAGCAAACGTCTGGATCTGTTGGCAAACATTCTGTCCAGGTAAAGTCAAGGCTTGGCCAGGGCCTTAGGCTTTAAACTGGAAAGATGCCTCTTAACTCATTTCTAAAACAAGGTTCTCAATAGTAGCAGCTATGAGATGCTTACAGCACAGCAAAATGTTAAAATGCATTTGTACAAAGCAAACGACCAGAAGCCTCAGGTACCAGACCAATTAAACCATTCAGCAGTTGGTTTAATCTGAAGCCTCTCCCATGACAGCTGATCCTCAGCAATGGCACATCTTCTTAAAATTCTAGAAACACTGAAAAACAAGCAAGCTATAACAAACAAAAACTGCAGAGATTGCGACAACCAACAGAACTCCCAATGAAGTCAAGGGTGTCACAGACTGCAGTCACTTCTATTCACAAGCAGGTGTTCATCAGCGTTCTGTCACAGCTGTGTCAGTTGTAGCTATCTTCATTTCTCTAGGAAAATAACTATACTTTGAAGCTTAAACAAGTGTCTCCAATAAGACATAAAACAATTTAAATTAAACAATATTTAAACTTAATAAAATGAATTATAACAACAGGAAATAACAAAACTTAACCTTAAAGGAATATCTAAATTATAAAACTTAACTTAAAAACATTCAAGATAAACATAATAAAACTTGACTTCTCTTAATTCTATTAACACAAAATCTATATTAAATAAAAGCATAACTTAATCTTATTCTATTACTACAAAGAGGCAACTAAAAGTTTAATATATACCTTTTAAACACAATATAACAGTAACATGGATTCACTATAAAAATTATAAAAATGTAACAAATACATCACAATTCTATGTCATCTGGCTTTGAGAATAACTCACAATAACTGCAAATGTTACTAAAAATACTTATTCATAACAGGAATTTGCCTAGTATATGCTTAAATTGGTTAGGATTTTTAAACTGCAGTTTTACTAGAGAAAAACCACAACAACACAGGGTTTGGCAAGTTGCCACTCAGCTTTTGTAGCACTTTCCAAAAACATCAAGTCTAACTTTTAATTAAAAACTGAAGTTCAAATTGATATATATGCTGTTATACATTTTTCTAATAACAAAAGGACTCACATTAAAATTACCTTATTAAAATTGTGAAAAAAAACCAAGCAAATGGGTAATATATGGTTACCGTAACTTTGTCTTGTGCAGTGAAGTTCTCCTAGCAAATTACTTTTTAAACCATAAATATCTTTTGTAGATAACATTAATTGGAAAGTTGTTGCATTAGTAGCTGTAAATCATTCAATAATTTAACATTAACTTTTAAAACTAATTATTGCAAAGTAACTTTTACTTCTGTTAATATTCACCTTAAACACTTTATAAAAAGGGGCTCTTTGAACTTTCAAAGAATCACAATAAATTCTCTAGTAAAACTCTAAAAAAACTGCAACTACATAAATTCATAATTACTTAAAACACACGATTAACTCTGAAAGGGTATATAAAAACATTAAAAAAAACCAATGAACTATGACTTTTTAACAAACTGGGTACTATCCCGGTGCCTCTTGTTGGAGAGGGAGCGGCGAGGGTGAACTTCCCGCTATGCTGCTGCTCTGCTGCTGTTATCTTTCTTCACATTCCCCCACATACTCTTGCAGAGGGGAAAAATGGAGAGAAAAAAAACAAAAAAACTCAGAAAGTTAACTTGAACAAATGCAGTTCTTTCCTTCAATATTTCTCCCATTGTTCACAGATAGAGGGAAAAGGGCGCGTTTTTACAAAAACAGGCGATGTTACACGAAAAGCCTCCGTGGGCCAGCTGGTAACAACAGTGATCATTGCAACTTATTTACTTTTAATTACAGTGATGAATTTCAAACTAGATATCATATAGTTAGCAATTTTTTGACTATTTTGTCTCCCTTTGAAGCTGTTTGAGCCACCTGTTTCTGATCAACTGTTTCTGTAATTGCTGATATTTGCCCAGCGTGGCCTTGGAGCTTTTTCTGCACTGCCTCTGCCTTGGGGGTGCCTTTGTTCTCTGCGCACACTTCAGTGCTTTCCTCCAATGCCTCCCTGGTTAGGGTGGGAACCGATCTAAATCTGGCTTCTCTTCTTCCAGGGTAGTAAAATTAGGACTTGAATAAGATTGTGGTGTTGAAAGTGTCTCCAAAGGTGGAGCAGATAGTTCAGGACGCATCACATCTTGCTGTTGCTGAACAGATTCTGTTCATTGTTTCGGCGTTTGCTGCAGGGCTGCTTTCTCTTGATGATGCTGAGCTCCACTTCTTAATGACTGCTCAATTAAGAATATGAGATGTAGGTGTTGCACAAGTTTCTCTATTTGCTGTTGCCACACTAATAGATCTCTTTTCGATGCATCATTGTCATTTCCTGATTCTTCTCCTGCCGGTGGTTGCCTGTCTGCTGAATGCATTTACATGCCTTGGGGGGAGAGGGATGTCCTGCAGCTTTCCCCAGTGAACAGTAGATGGGGGCTGGCAATCTGGGGCTCTGATTTCTGATGACATGTGAGGGTCCGCCTGCCTGGGGCTGGTGCCATCTCCTTTTGGAGACGCGCCATTTCCAGATCCGTATTTGGTGGACTAACTTCTGGCTTGGTCTCCGCTGACGCGGTCCTGCCTGCCCCGGCACACTCCTGAGCTTTTAGAAGTTCCAAGAGCGAGCCACATCGCTTCTACGTGAGCCTTGTCACAGGCAGAACGTGCCCAACCCCAGAGAAAGCACCCAGACGGCTGATTTTCTCCATGATTCCTTTTTTCTACAATAAACCTCTTATGTCTTTCCATTCTTCCGCTGCAAAAGGCAGCAGCGGGACCTGGGGGAGCCCACACCTATTATCTCTAGCCCATAAAATGAGCTTTCCAAGGTCCACATCCTTGACTGCTTCATTTCGTTTAATGATAATGTTTAGAAGAAGTTTGTGCTGCTGCAAACACATCCATTCTTTGTGACCACGGGTGGGGGGAGGGTCACGACCCCTCCTCACTTCTTCTGCCCTCCGTCACCCCCAGCAGCCTGCCTTCATTCCGTGTCTCCCCGCCCGCAGGCTTGCCTACCCGGTACCGATCCGCATCCGTGTCTTCCCGCGCATGGATCCGCTCCAGCGGCTCTACCACCAAATCCCCTCTGCCCACAAGGGGTCCCTGATCGGGCACCAGATATTGAGAAACCTCTAGACTAGTCAGCCGAGTCTTCACAGAAGTATGGCGAGCGTCGTTTATTTCTGTCTCTAGCACACTTTCATAGGGTCCCACAGGGTCCACGGGCTTAGCAAGCTACTACTGGTTAATACATATGGTTTACATTCTTTCCCCAATACACAAGGCTATTGTTTTTCTTTCATTCTTGCTGCTTCAGGAGAGTTTCAAGGACACTATCTTTAATATCATCGCTTATACCAAAGGCTGGCTTGTGCAGACAGGCTTTTACTAAAATATCATGCTTTTACTCTCTTAAAATGTTTTACTACACAGCTCCCCTCCCAGATTCCCACCAAAACCATGGAATTACAGCATTATGGGCATTGAGAATATGGAATCCTCCAGTTCCCCTCCCAAATTCCCATGGAATAACAGCATTCTGGGCATTGGGAATTTCAGATCCTCCAGTATTGCTGTTCAAAATGCAAAGAGCAAACCAGGCATAAAATTTTAAAAGGAATAAAGAAAGTTTATGGACAAACTACAATAATAAGAACACCAGAATAAACTTCCAGAAAAACCTTTTCATTTCTTACTGCCCACTATTCTTTTGTTCACATGACAACAGAGACAGAAACTTTAGAACTTTGATGGTTTAAACAGTCCTAATTCCTTCTACAGTTTTTTTCATCAGTCTCTGTAGAGAAACAGAAGTTCTTTTCTGTTAATTTATGGAGTTTCTCACAAGAAAACTATTTTTGTTATAGTTTTCCGTTTCTCTGATATCAGCTGCTCAGAGCTGCTGTTACCAGAGCCCACCCCTCCCATTTCACATCACTCTGAAATGTGTTATGGGTCATTAGTTTGGGGATAGCATTTTTAAGGATAAGTTATTCAAAGGCAAAAAGTATTCTTCATCTGTTTCTGTGAGCTTCACTAGAAAACAGTTTTCTCATTGCCTCTCAAGGCTTCAAATCTCCCAGCACTTCACTATACCATAATTACTCTACTTTTTACTCAAATTTACACTTTGAACACTCTATTCCTCCCCATACTCTATCATGAATTAAAGGAGTTCTTTTCAGGACTTCATTGTCCATCCCCATAGTTTTAACAGAAAGATATTTCAGCTTAATTAAAACATCTTCTTAATTCTCTACCTTTCTTGAAGTTTCTTTTCTTTCTTGCCACTAGTAGTTTATAAAGTCTCTTTTCATGTTGATCACTCTCTTTTTCTCTCTCTGGATAAAAAGATTAATCCACAAGTCTCATCTGGATAAGAAAGAGTTAAAATCCTGCCCAAGCTTTTGTAGATGGTTCGGTGATCTCTGCTGAACAGGAGCTGGAGCTGTCTGCGATGAAAAGTTCCTCATAGCTGCTCTGAAGAGCGTGGTCACCGTCTCTGCTTGCAGCAGGCCCAGAGACTCTTTCTTTCTTCATTCAGCAGTTTTCTAGTGAATGTAGTTACAGCAAAACCTGCAGCTGAGCCAGAGATTGGGCCGGGCCCGGCCCGGCCCGACCTGGCCCGGGACAAGCCTCCCCGCAGGCCCCATCTCCCGGCCGGGAGAACGGCAGGCCTAGCCCAGCCCCGCCCCGGCCGCATGGCCTGGGCAGAGAACCGGAGGCCAGCCGGAGGTCTGCTACCTTTCACAGCCAAACAACAAAGAGAACAACAGAGTTCTGGGTTTTTTTCTTTAAGGTGGGGTTCACAAGTTGATCTCACTTTTCAATGGCTAAAACTGCTGTCAGTTCTCAGCAATAACCGATAATTGGTCATGAGAAAGACTCCAGGTAGTCCCCAGCAACTCCAACTTTCCTTAAAGGTAAAGTAACTCCATGACAATAGTGGCCACCAATCTTTACAGAACCTGATTAAATCCCTCTTGTTCTCAGTTCCCCCAAAATATCCAGCAATATTTTTCCAATGTGCAAGAATACAACCTAACGGACTCACTTTAGGGATTTCTTTACTTTGTCCAGTGCCCATTATTTCGTCCTTCTTGTCCTGTCCCGTTTCCATCCAGAATTTTCCTCACACAACTTCACTGTCTCTTCCCAATATTCTTCTCACACACAATTCCAATTTGTGGGCACCCAATGTGATTTTCCACACACAAACCTCAGCATTTTCACTTAGCACGTGGAGCATATGCCCTGATGGTTATTAAAGCAACAATACCAGCATCTACCCACGGTTAAAACAAATATTAACCATTTCACACTCAAGCACAACACTCCTCATTTACACTAGGGCTTGCCCCACACTGACTCCAGTCACTTTGCTTTTCTCTGGCCACCTCAGTCACCCGAGGTCAGAGCTCCACACTCACTCCGCACCTCTGGTGCGTCTCACTCGCTCATTCACACACCAAACACACTCAGTGACTCAACGTGTCTGGATTTAGCATTCACACAAAACAAGGGTTCTCTCGACTCACCCCCAGAGTCACTAGCGGGCTGCTCTATCATCTCAGTGAGAACCCCTCAGTCAGCTGTGCTATCGGCCAGGATCAATCCCTTTCCCTCTGTCTCCGGCCCCTCCTGGCCGGGTGCTTGCAGGCCCACTGGGACTGTGCTGTGCATCAGACATCCCTATATGGCTTATCAGCAGCCCCTTCCTTGATATTTAATTCATATCTTTATCCGCAAGGCCAGCAGGTTGTTGTCTGTCCCTGCGGTGAGCGATCTGAGGTTGGGGATCCCTCCCAGGAAGGTCCTGGGGGCACGCCAGGGAATCTTCTCCTCAGCCGCTCCCAGGGCCAGACAGAGATCCTCCTGCCTGGCTCGCCAAAATGATATGCGGATAGAAAGAACTCTATAACTCACGTAGTGGTTATAAGAGGAGGTATGAACTTATTCAGCACTGAGCTGCATGGGGGATATCTCCTCCAAAGGCATGCACACCTTGGAGACTTGTTTCTCCCTTTTTATTCTCTATAAACTAAGGTTACACAGATGGCGCTTCCTGGCAGGGACAGGGCTTGTGTCTTCAGCAAAACCACCAAAGGCCAAGGGCTTCTGGCCATTTTCCCTGCACCACTGCACGCCTGGGCAGCTTGCTGAGCACAAGCACCCTTTCCCCCCTATTCCCCATGCCCTGCAGACCCTGGGCAGCGAAAGAAAATCCTGGGAGTCTGTCTATTATAACACATTCTATATTTATATACTAAAGAAAAACAAAAAGAAGAAAAGAACAATCTTGAAGAAAAGGGAAATGCTTGCCTGCTCAGGTGGGCCCAGCAGACAGAGCCTGCTAGATCAGTTGCCAGCAGAGCTCCAGCAGCACAGCCAGCAAAGACCCGACAGACGAGGCCGTGACCTCCATGCTCTGCAGAGCTGATCTTGCAGCCTCTGGAACGTGGAGATTGGAGCGTGGTCTCCTGTCCTGAGAAGACACAATGTCTGAATTGCCAGGCTTTTGACCTCCAGGCTGATGTCATCTGTCATGTCTTCAAGGGCTGGAAGGGGTTTTCAGTGATAGATCTTCAAGATGCTTTCTTCTGTCTTCCATTTGCAGAAGAAAGTCAAAATACATTTGCTTTTGCATGGGTGAATCCCACCACTGGCAGGAAAAAGCAACCTTAGCTGGATACATTGAGGGTATTGACTCAAGGGTTCAAAAAAATTCCAAAATTTTTTGGGAATTGCAATGAATAAGGTATAGCGATTGGCTCACACAAATGAGGAGGAGTTATTAAGTATGTTGGGAAGTATGTCTGTTAAGATTTATAGGTCTTTTGACAGGTACTCTTGTTCTTCCACTTTGGTTTTGAACCCTTTTCCGTTGTCCCCTCAGTCCTCCCCTTCCTTTCTGCAGTTACTGCCTGGCAGCTCTGGCTGGCAGGGCTGTCAAAACACGTCAGGGTGGGCGTACTCTTGTCCCTGGCAAGAGGTGGCAGGGAGTGGGGGACACTGGGTGCTGGGAGGCTTGGCAGGCCAACATCTCACCACCAGTCAAGATGCAAGAAGGGCTTCACCGACAAAAGGCACAGAGGACTGACTGACAGACCTTGGGAAGAGCCAAATCTACCTCTAGGGATGAGGCCACGGACCCTAGGAGGAGCCAAGTATACATATATGGGCAAAGCCACGGACTGCGGGAGGTGCTGGGAGGAAATATAGGGACTGCTTATGAATATTAATGTAGCTGATGTAACCTTGAATGTATAAAAGGTAGAGACACCATTCTGTGGGCTGAGCCTCTGGTGAGCAGAAAGAATCTCACAACGCTCCCAGCCCTGTCCCTTGATCCTGTAACTTGAACAGGATCTAGCTAAACTTTATTTACTCATTCCTGCTTATGGTCTGAGTCATTTATAACAGGAATCAATTGGCTAAAGAATGAGAGCAATAGCAATCTCTGCCTGGGGAAGGAACACTCCCACAGTATGCAGATGATTTGTTGATTGCCACTGAAAGTACTAAAGAATGTTTTGAATGGGCAGTTTGAATGTTCTTGGATTGAATGGTTATTGAGTATCTCAACAGAAAGCCCAGCTGGAACAGCAACAAGTGACCTACCTCAAATATGAGGCCTCCGTAGGACAGCAGTCCTTGGGAACTGCCCAGAAGAAAGCAATTTTCCAGACACATCAACCACAAACCGTAAGAGAACTCTGTATTTTCCTTGGAATGACAGGTTGGTGCCAGCTGTGGGTACACAGCTATGGATTGATTGAGAAACCTTTATATAAATTGGTGAAAATCTCTGAAAATGCCGTGATATGGAACCCCAAAGCAAAGAGGGCCTTTGAAAAATGGAAGCGTGAACTCATGAGGGTCCCTGCTTTGGGGCTGTGTGAAGGAAGGAATTTTGGTTATTCTCCCATGAGAGACAGGGAATAGCTTTAGTGGTTCTGGCACAACACCTGGGTCCTTACAAAAGGGCAGTAGCCTATTTTTCTAAACTTGATACTGTGGCCAAAGGCTGGCCTGCCTGCCTTAGGGCAGCAGCAGCAGTGATCACAAACACTGAAGAAGCAAAGAAGTTTACACTAGGGCAAAAGATGATTGTCTTAGTGTCACACACAGTGCCACCTGTATTAGATCAGAAAGGGAACCATTGGTTGTCTTCCTCGAGGTTCCAAAAGTACCAAGCAGTCCTGGCCAAATCTGATGATACTGAAATTCAAGTGACCAATATTATTAACCCTGCCTCTTTTCTGCAAGGAAGGTCTGAAGCTGAACCTGTAGTACCTGACTGCCTGGAGACCATCAAAGCTGTGTATTCCAGCTGCCCAGATCTAAAGGAGGAGCTGCTCCCAGGTGCCATGAACTGGTTCACTGATGGCAGCAGTTTTGTGAGACAGGGAGTGCAAAGGGTGAGCTACACTGTGACTACAGTCTTGGAGGTAATCGAGTCAAAGCCGTGAGCAGCAGGACCCTCAGCACAAAAGGCTGAGCTAATAGCCCTCTGTCCTGGGGTGACTTTTTGATGCTTGTATCCCCAGTCGTCTGTTCTGTTGACGCTGGATATTAATTTCTGCACATTTAAGACTGGTTCTGAGAGCAAAGAGAGGAAAAAAGGAAGCATGCAGTTTGTTTTCAGAAACTGCCCTCACTCCCCTGCATCCTGCTCCTGGACTGTGTTGTCTGCAGTATGGATGCACAGTGAGACAGAGGTCTCCTTTGCTTTTAGTTAGTTTTTTAGCTAGCTGAGGCAGAGAAGCCCCTTGGACTGTGGCTTTTCTTTTCCTTGGAATGGTTTAAACCTGCTCTGAACTGAAAACGCAGAGAAATACCAGGAGCTCATGCCTGTGGCCCACCAGGGCCTGGGACTCTGCACTCCAGCACCAGAGGGACTGATAAGAGTCTGAGTGAGCCGAGTTACACTCCACAAAAAGGACTTTCTGAATTTACCATCTCTTCAAAACTGTGAAAAGTTTTATTGTTTAATATTATTCATTTTTTATACTTGTGAATACTTGGCTGCTAAATAAACATTTTGTCCATTTTTCTCCAAAGAAATCTTTTCCCAAACCAACTGGGGGAGGGCCCGCTTGAATTTGCTTTCAAGAGGGACCACATTTGGAGGTTTCTTCCCAAATTTGCCCTAAACCAGGACACCCTCACTTGAGCATTAGAAATGGCAATGGAAAAGAAAAATATTATTTGCTCTGATTCCAAATATGCTTATGGAATTGTTCATGTCCACGGAGCCATAAGGAGGGAAAGGGGACTCCTGACTACATTCACCAAAGGAGATCGTCAAATATGCAGCTGAAATCCTCCGGCTCCCCGAGGCAGTGGAACTCCCATTGCAAGTGGCAATTATACATTGCTGAGGGCACTCTAAAGGTAGCAGCCTCCCGGAAGCAGGCAACAAATTGGCGGATTCTGAAGCTGGAATCGCTGCCAAAAGAAATGAACCACTTGTGGCAGCTCTAAACCTACTGCAGTATCAACTAAGCAGCCTGTAAAATACCAACCTTCTGATTATAAATGGATTAATGAAAATAAAGGAAAACTTCTAGAAAATGGTTGGGGAAAATTACAAACAGGTCAACTAATACCACCAAAAAAGTTTATGAGACATTATGTGAAGTCTGAACATGGGGAGAGAAATCTCACTGGGGAGCAGAGCCCTTACACCAATACCTAAGGGAGGAAATTGCAGGCCTAAGTTTGCAGGAAAGTGTTGAAGAAGTAACATCACAATGTGTGACTTGTTTGAAGAATAATCCAAATCCAACAGTTAGGCTAGAAAAAGGAGTTTTTAGGAGGAGCATTTCTTGGACACTTGTGGCAGATAGACTTTTCTGAACTCCCAAGAAAGCGGGGGGTGATTTTGATATTTCCTGGTACTTACTGATACTTTCTCTGGGTGGTCAGAAGCGTTCCCTTGTAGGACAAATAAAGCTAGAGAAATGACAAAAGCATTTTTGAACGAGATCATACCTAGGTTTGGTGCACCTAGAGAAATATCCTCTGATGGAGAATCACATTTCTGTGCACAAATGGTGCGAGCTCTCAGCAAAGCATTAGGAATCCAATGGCAGCTTTACACGCCCTATAGACCACAAGCTCGTGGTCAAGTAGAAAAACTGAATCATATGATCAAACAACAGACAGCTAAAATTGGCCAAGAAATGAATTTATATTGGTATCAAGCTTTACCTATTGCCCTTATCAGACTCAGAATAAAACCCAGATCTAAGGAAAAAGTTAGCCCATTTGAGATGCTTTATGGCAGACCTTATGGTTGAAATGTTACTTGTGATGAAAATTTGGCGCAAGTTGGTAATCAATATATCTATGACTATTTAATGGCTATAAACAAACAATTGCTCCAGAAGTTTAATACTGTGTTTGAGATTCAACCTAAGCAGCCAGATCATAAATTGCATGTAATTGATCCTGGTGACTGAGTGTATGGTAAGAATTTTACAGGTGATCCTCTGCAAGAAAAGTGGGACAGACTGTTCCAAGTGCTCCTGACAGCCTTTACATCCGTTTGAGTAAAGGAAAGACTACCTTGATTCACTACAGCCCAGTGAAGAAATCACCAAGTAAACCCTGGATGACCAAACCTGTTGGGGATCATAGACTAAAATTGAAATTCACTCATAAACCATTAAATTAATATTGTATTTCACTGTCTTTTTCATTGATTATACTGTCACTGCCCTCAATGTTGACACCTATGTAACACTGAAAGGGGCCACAGCTAATTACACAGGACTCAGAGATTTCTGTCTTTGCAAAGAGGCGCAACAATGGAACCTTCCCTTAACAGGGGTACCATCAAGCAATTGGTCAGATTTGAACCCCTACAGCTAACACAATACTAGTGCTCAATGTAGACAGGCAGGATCTTCCCTGGGAAAGCCCCTTTTCCAATTACTACCTCTCAAGGAGTCAATCACATACACAGGGCGGAACAAGTCTGGGACAGATCTCGGCAACTTTTCCGGTAACACAGCTGGGTGGGTCCACGTCACTCAGCCAAGGCGGAAAACCTGTCTTTTTGATAGACATACCAGAAAGGAGTCTGTGAGAATTGATACCAGCTGTGATCTTACTGATGCATCTTGGTGGTTTTGTGGTTTTGTGGGAATGGATTAGCATTAAAGCAATTACAGGTGACTGCTCTGGCCAATGTACCCATGGGATGCCTTACCCCTCAGTTACAGGTTATAAATCAAACTAATGAAATGACAGTTATTATTCAAGGACTATAGAAGAACAGACTCACTAAGAGAACACCCAATAGCCCACTGGTGTGATGCAGCACTAGGATTCACAGGTTTTTTTAGGGCGTTGCTCCCAATTTTAAGAATTGCACAACTGGAAAAGGCAATTTCAAACATCTCAGCCAAAATAGGATTGCTAACTCAACAGCAGATGCCTTACTGTGACAGACTGGCATTTAAGAAAACAAAGAGAAACACCTAAAGAAGTTAAAACTGCTGGAGGCTGCTGGGAGTTTTTCTCCTGGTCAATAACTGGCCATTTCTGAGAATTGACAGCAGTTTTGACCATTGAAAAGTGAGATCAACCTGTGAACACCACCTTAAGACCTAAGCCTGGGAATTTCTTTGTCTCTTTGTTTCTGGCTGTGAAAGGTAACAGAGCTCCAGCTGGTTTCCCGTTCCCCTGCCCAGCCCATGCGGCCCGGGCAGGGGCTGGGCTGGGCCTGCTGCGGCTCCCGGTCGGGAGATGGAGCCTGCGGGGCTTCTCCCCGGGCTCTGGCCGGGCCAGGCCAGTCCCTGGCTTGGCTGCAGTTTTTGCTGTTGCTGAGTTTCATCAGAGACTGCCCAGTAAGGAGAGAGAAAGCCATTGACTTGCAGTGGGCTGAGACAGTGACTACACTTTCCAGAGCAACCATGAAAAAAATCTTCCATAGCAGACAGGTCCAGCGGCTGCTCTGGCAGAGATCACAGAACCATCCACAAGGCCTGGGCAAGATTTTAACTCTTTCACTACCCAGCTGAGACTTGCAGATTAATCCTTTTTTTTCCAGAGAGAGAGAGAGGAAAAGAGAGAGTGATCAACAGGTAAAGAGACAACATAAACTATCAAAGACAGTGAAGAAAGGAATTAAGCTTCAGCTGGGGAGAGAAATAAAGAGATGCTTTAATAAGCTGAAATATTCTTTTGCTAAAACTATAGAGATGGACAATAATGTTCTGAAAAACTCCTTTAATTCATGAAAGAGTATTTTGGGGGGAATAGAGTATTTCAAAGTGTGAATTTAAGCAAATGGTGAAGTAGTTGTGATCTTATGTGATGCTGGAACAAAAATGGAGAAGTGAGAGTTGTTGAAAATTTGTGGCCTTAGGAGGCAAAGAGAAAACTTCTGTTTCCAGAGATACTCACAGAGACAGATGAAGAGAACTTTTGCCTTTGAATAACTCATCCTTAAAATGACACGCCTTGACACATGACCCATAACACACCTCAGAGTGATGTCAAAAATGTGAGAAGTGATGACAGAGTTTTCCAGGTGGCTGGCATCAGAGCAATAGAAAACCATAGGAAAATGGTTTTCTTGTGAAAAACTCCATAGATTAGCAGAAGAGAAGTTCTTTTTCTCTACAAAGACTGATGAAGAGACTATAGCAAAGTTGGGACTGTTTTAACCATCAAAGTTTTTTGTCTCTGTGTTGTCATGTGAACGAGAGAATGGTTGAGTAGTGGGGAAAAAGGAGCTCTGGAAGTCTTATTCTGGTGTTCTTATTCTTGTAGTTTTGTTAATAAATTTTGTTTATTCCTTTAAAGTTTTAAGCCTGTTTTGCTCTTCTTCTAATCCATATCTCACAGCAAGAAATGAATAAGATTTCTAGTGATTTTTTTAGCTAATGCTTTAAAACCACAACACTTACTAAGACTACAAAATGAAATAAACTCACTAAAAGAAGCAGTCTTTCAAAACCACATGGTGTTAGAGATGATAAAATCCCAAATGGGAAGAGTTTGTATTAATTAATACCAGTTGTTGCACTTGGATAGATCAGTCAGGGCAAAGAGCAATGGATATCCATACCGTTTGGCAACGTGCAAAGGTGCTCCCTGAAGTAACCAAAGACGATACGTCTTGGAGTAAACATTTGTGGGAAACTCTAACATCTTGGCTACCTTATATGAATTGGCTAACACAACTGTTTGTAGGAATTTTAGGAATTGGAATACTAATCTTAGGAACCTGCATGATGAGCCAGAGTTTCATATGGTATTGTAACCAAACTGTCACCACGTATCACAAACGGAAGCAAATTAAAATGACATTCAGGATCAAAACAGGTAAATATTTTGTGACCACAACAAGCCTATAGCTGCAAAAGAATTTGCAAAGGATAAAAGAAAGGGCAGATTTGTTGCAAAGGCAGTGAGATAATGTTTGAGCTACACAAAAAGCTGGAGCTGTGCAGTAAATAGTTGTGTTGTAACAGGGTATGTAAATGAAGCACTTTTTAGAAATCAACAAATTTAGCAGAACAAGTGAACTGCAAAAACTAACCACTGACTATGTGAGCAGACAATCTTATAGAGCATGCCTTGGAAGCAGGGGTGAAAAGTTCAAGCCTGAGGAAGACTTATGAGCCATCATCCAAACCAACCACCAGGAGGCTGAGGACCATCTCGTGCAGAAACCGCACATGTGCTACAAGGGCTTACATAACCACGTGATTGGAAAATACGCTGCAATATGAAGGTTAGGAAAGTATAATGTGCACATTAACTAAAAAAATGTATAAAAGGTAGTACGGTGTGAAGAATGGATGAATGAGTGAAGCAACGCCCCTAAATCTCGGAATCGAATAAACAAATACCTGCTCCATAGGTCTTATATTTAGGAGCACGGTTTTCTTGCCTAGTTTCTGGGCAGCAGCACCATAATCAGAGACACAGAACAGCTTCTCTGCCCAGAGTTATGCCAATAGTCTGCATTTCCCCATGGGTCTGCCTTGAGGTTCACTGGGGACCTCCCTGTTTGTAGCCATCCATTCCCGTGCTCAGCAGGGATGCAGTTGTGTTTGGACATGAGCTGCCACAGCCAGACACGCAGCAAGAGGAATGTAGAATATCGGAGGCTGTGTAGATCCAATTTTTTTTCCAGGATGCAAGAAGTAAAAGCAGAAGGAAACATGGGAGAACCTCAGTACAATTGAATTGTCCAGGGAAACCCAGAAACTGATGGTGTTCTGGTGCTACTGCTAATCCCTTCTAGGGAAAAAAAAAATTATTCCAGGAAGGGGCATCATCATGGGATAGATAGCAATAGTTGATCCAGGAAGCCCCTGCAGGATGGAGCTCAGCCCCCAATGCACATGGGCTTTGCCTGCCCTCTGGCACGGAAGCCCCCCAAGGGCACAGGTCTCTGGGGCAGGAGACGGGCACCAGCACTGCCAGGGCTCGCTTGGGAGGGCAGCAGGTCTGCCTCGGCTGGGACGCTGCCACACCTGCTGATTTCAGTGCTGCCAGGCCCCAGGACTCAGAGCCGCATTCGTGCCCTGGCCCACACGTTCCTTGTCTGTGTCACACCCTGTGCAGGTTTAGGATGGCCACCAGCCAGGCCGTGTCCCAAGGAGGCCATGCCAGCTTCTGTGCAAGGCCCCGTGCCCTTCCTGCTGCGGCTGCGTCGGCAGCCCTGGGGGCTCCTTCTGCTGCCCTGAGCCTGCAGAGCAGGGCAGCGTTTGCTGATGGTTTGAGGTGTTCCTAAAGGTCTCGTCATGCTGTCTTAGACACTTTGGGTAAGGGATTCCCTATAACCTGGGCCACTTTGAGGGTGATGGGGGAGGAACCAGGGCACGTGGCAGTGTTTACAAGGGCCCTTTGTGACATGGTCAGTGTGGGATGGAAAGGGACAGGGTGTCAGAGGGCCCTTTGTGACACGTGGTGACACAGGAGCTGGCCACAGCGACAGGTCCACACCACAGTGCTTGGTGCACGCGACGGGACAGGACGCGCCAGAGCGGTGCTGTGAGGAGCCCCCGCACAGCGCACTCGTTTGTGTCTGACCCGGAGCTTCTCTGAGCCGTCATTGCTGCAGGTGACCTCGAGGCCAGACCACAGGACTTGGTGACCTGTGGCCTTGCCGAGGCTTCTTTTCTTAAGGTGCCCTCGAGGGCAGACTGTGGGACCTGGTGACCCGGAGCTTTTCCGAGGCATCGCCCATCCCTGCAGTCACTGCCCTTGAGACCAGGGCACAATCCTTGTCGAGGAGCCTCCTGTCCTTGTGGCAGGAGCCCTCAAGACCTGACTGCAGGACTTGCTGTCCTGCAGTCTTGCCAGGACTTGAGTCTTGCAGGTGCCTTCCACGCACGACTGCAGGACTTGCTGCCTCGGAGCTTTTCTGAGGCATCTCTCTTGCAAGTACCATAAATCCAGGCACTGCCATGGAGCAGCGACCCCCAAGAGTTCCCAAGCTGGCCTGGGTGGAGGAGGAGGAGGAGGAAGAAGAAGGCCCTGGAGCTGTGCCGGCACAGGAGACTGAAGAGGTGCAGGTGTTCCAGGCGCCACAGGAGGGTGAGTTGCAGAGCTGGGCCTTAGGGCTAGTACCTGTTGCCAGCTTGGCCCCATCCCATTGCATGCCATGCCATCCCCTGGTGCTGTTCCGATGGAAAGGATGGGAGAGTGTTGGAGAAGATCTGGAGCAGCGACCCCCAAGAGTGCCCAAGCTGGCCTGGGTGGAGGAGGAGGAGAAGGAGGAAGAAGAAGGCCCTGGAGCTGCCCCAGAAGTAGAGACTGAAGAGGTGCAGGAGTTCCAGCCGCTGGAGGAGGGTGAGTTGCAGAGCTCGGCCTTAGGGCTAGTGCCTGTTGCCAGCTTAGCCCCATCCCATTGCATGCCATGCCATCCCCTGGTGCTGTTCCTATGGAAAGGATGGGAGAGTGTTGGAGAAGATCTGGAGCAGCGACCCCCGAGAGTGCCCAAGCTGGCCTGGGTGGAGGAGGAGGAAGAGGAGGAGGAGGAGGAAGAGGAAGAAGGCCCTGGAGCTGCCCCAGAAGTAGAGACTGAAGAGGTGCAGCAGTTCCAGCCGCTGGAGGAGGGTGAGTTGCAGAGCTCGGCCTTAAGGCTAGTTCGTGTTGCCAGCTTGGCCCCATCCCATCCAATCTCATCCCATGGAGACATGCCCTCAGAAAGGATCGGAGAGAAGCTGGGGCTTGCCTCCAAGCAGTGGCTGTGCTCAGTTCCCTGGGGCTGTCCCTTCCTGGGGATCGCAGGGCTGGGCAGCGTTCTCCAGCCGCTCCTGCAGCCCCTCAGCTCTGGCTGCTCTCGCTCTTTGCCAGATGCAGCCATGGACCAGACACAAGAGCAGGACCTTGCCTGTGGCCTCTTCCACAGAACAGCACAGGTACCTGCAGCCATCCCCAGCTGGGCTGGGCCTGCTGGCACTGCTCAGCCCAGCACCATGCTTGGAACACTCCATGCAACATCCCTCTCTTCCCACCCTTCCTTCTCCTACCCAACATGCAAATTCATCAAGCACATTTGGCAGGAAGAGACCAGCGTCATGGGCACTGGGTCCATGGAAGATGGTGACGTCTACACCAGCGACACCAGTGCTGCCATGCTGGAATTCATTTTGGAGGAGGGTGTTTCCATTCCAGAGCAAGTAAGCAGCCTGTGGCCACGGTGTGATTCTCCAGGGATCACTTGGCCTCCCAAGCCACGCCTGCTGATCACTCTAAGCCTTTGAGGCCATTGCAGCGTGGTGACAAGGGAAGCACTTCTCTGGAGAAGCTGGGGACATTCCTGACTCCCTCTGGCAGCTTTCCAAGTCTCCCCTTGTGCCTTCTCCAGGTGCCTGCCGTGGTGAGGTACATCCACCAGTGGCTCATGGCCAATGAGTCTGCTGACTCTAGGCTGGGCAGGACCCTGCTGGATCTGACCGAGGCACAGCCCACTGACGTGGTCATCACTCTCCTGCGTGTGGCCCCAACGTGTGACAGGTACGGGGCCCACGTGCCCAGAGGGCTCAGGGCTCCCCAGCCCATCACCCTGCACAGCCTGGCCCAGGTGTCTGACCAACAGAGAGTTCCAGGGTCCTGTCTACCTGGGACCTTTCCCAGCCCTGCTACATCGGCCCCCGAGCCTGCTGCCATGCCATGCCCCTTCAGGGCCCTGTCCCCACAGGGCAGGGTTGTCTGGGTGCTGCTGCCGGCGAGGGGTAGTGGGCAGAGGCAGAGCTGGCAGCCAGCTCAGCTCCCCCTGCCACTGCTGCCCAGGCCACGGGGATGTGTCTGAGACCCCCGTGAGACAGAGCTGTCACCCCACAGAGCTGCAATGACCATGTGGAAGACCATCATGTGCTCGAGCAGGACTGTGGAGCCAGTAGTACAGATACTCCTCGATGTGCTGAGAACCTGGCCAAAGCACAGCACGTGCACCTCCGATGGGGACAACACGGGTGTCTTTACCCTGGCTGTGAGTTTCTGGAACAGGCCTTTGCTCACCCCATGGCCGACCGCCTCTTCAGCAGCTCTGTTTCCTCCTTCCCCCACTGCATCTCCCTGCCTCAGGCACTGGGCTGAAACCAGGCCTGGAGCTCCCTGCCACACTCAGGCCCTGCCACCCGGACACCTCAGCACTGAGCGCTGTCTCTGGGTTCTTTGTCCTCTGTAGGCGACAGTGGTGACGTGGAAGTTCCTTCAGATGCCCTGTGTCCCATGTGTACTGAATGTGTATTTCCCCCGCCTCTTTGTGCATCTGGTCTTTCAAGTGCTCTTCAGCACTTTGGAGATGCCACAGGAGGTTGATACCTTCTGGAAGGGATGCCAGGAGCAACACGGCCTTGCCATCAGCCCCAACAGGTGCTCCATCCCAGTCCTCCTGTTCCCTCCACACCCCAGGGCAGGAGCCAGTGCTCCCAGCCCTGTGACCTGGGCTTTGCTGTGCACACAGGTTTGCAGTGCAGACCCTGAAGTCCTTGCTCTGCCTTTTCCGGTGTGAGCATGTAGTGGTGGAAATGGAACGCAAGCGTGGCTGGGACATGCTGCTCTGTGCTGACACCCACCACTATGCCGTGGGTCTGCTGGCCAGGTGAGATCCCCTTTTCCCCACTGCCTCTGGCATTTGTGCCCCGTGGTGAGGTTGCCCAACATAGTCCCCACTGTCATGAGCCAGAGGGCCTCATCACCAAGGGATGGCCAAGGAGACTGGAAAAGGCTGGGAGAGGAGGGTGCCCAGGAGCAGCCACCTCCCCAAGGGCCCACGTCCCCTCGCAGGCTGGTGGGGAAAGATCAGCCCTCTGTGAGTCATTCCTGGGAGAGCTTCGCTGCCGCTGGCTCAGAGTTTTTCTTCCTTTTTCCTCTTGTCAGAGAAATGTGCTCTTCATCCATACAATTGTGTTCTGGGGTAGCATTCTACCTGCTCAGGCTGCTCAGCAAAGAGATGTCATTGTGGGATTTTGCTGCCCTGGCATTCCTTGTAGAGGTGAGTCTTAAGGCGAGCTGCCTTCCAGCTCTCTGCCCTCTCATAGCTGCAGCTGCCTGGGATGGTGCCCATGCCCTGGGCTGCTGCCTGGGCCCAGCCCTGTGTAGTTCCATGCTCCTGCCGGCTGGCTCCCCTGTCACTGTCCTGTTCCTTTCAGGTCCTGGACTACCTGGACTTGAGTGAATGCTGTGACAGCATCCTGGACATCATGTCACACAATCTGCAGAGCGAGTGCAGAGAGAGGCATTGCTTGGCACTCAGAGGCCTCCAAGTGCTTGCCAAGAATCCGTCGATGGTGAGAAGGGGGCAGTGGCTGAAGCCATGTGGGCAGCGTACGGATGGGGAATGCAGTTGTTGGGCTTAGCTGGGCTTCAGGCACCGAGGCAGCTGCTCCCAGCTCTCCTTCCACCCTGCTCATTTGCCCGAGTGCTTTAGGACAGGCCGTTGGCCTCTGGGCCCTGTGGCAGCAGGGTGGGGTTTCACAGACTTCTCTTCCCCACAGGCCAAGAAAATGTGGAGCCTGATTGAAAGCCTGCTGGAGCTCCTGCAGGAAAATGATAGTGACGTGGTCAGGATGACCATAGTTCTACTCAAATATTTGTTCCTGTATAATAGCACCCCGATAGCCAGCCATATCGCCCGGCAGCTGGCTGAGGTGCTCCTGGCACTCTTTGACAATGTAAGGTTCTGTGTCCCCAGCCACAGGCACTGGATGCTGCACAGACATGTTGTGCCCTGTGGATTTGCAGGCCAGTCAAAAGTGGGTGAGAAGCAGCCAAAGCTGAAGTCCTTTTTCCTTCCTTTCATACAGGATGATAGCCAGGTGCAGCTGGTATCCATGTTTGTCTTTCAAAAGATGATAGATTTATTCATGGAAGAGGGAAGAAAGGCCCTGAAGTCACACGTGCACCAGAGCCTGCTGCCACTCTCCTTCCACTGCCACGACGAGAACCAGCAGGTGGCAGAGGTGAGGACTCCCGGGCTGCTGCTGTCACCCGGGGAGGGGGCTCGGCTGCCTCCTGCAGGCCTGCCACCTTGCTGGCTGCAGCCACCTGCAGGCCTTGGCACACGAATGCGGCTCCTGTGCCCTGGCTTGTGGGGCCATCTGCGGGTCTCTGCTGCTCTCCAGGCATCCCGGGAAACTCTGCATTCTTCAGCCAGATTCCTGAAGAGGAGAGATATTGAACAGATGCTGGAGGTGGATCAGACATGGAGGTTCGGCGAGTGCCTGGTAAGGACGGCCTGGAAGGCCCAGCCTCAGCCTGGAGAAGCCCCCTGGCCCCGGCGCTCGGTGTATGGGGCTGGCAGCTGGGCCCCTGCCCAGGGCCGCAGCCGGGGCCTCACGGCTTCTTCTCCAGGCTCCTGTGGCCCCGAGACAGGTGCCAATGGAGCCCCGAGTCACTGGGGCTGCGGGGCGGGCCGGCACCGCGCCTCCCCGGGCAGCAGCCGGCCCTCTGTCCCCTCCAGAGCCCGGCGCCAGCGGCTGCTGCCCGGTGCCTCAGGGCTGGGCGGGCACGGGAGGTCGGGGCTGGCCGCAGGCAGCGCCCGGCCGAGGGGCAGAGCCCGCGCCAACCCTTCCCTCCTGCCGCTCTCTCCAGCTGGCAGAGGACGAGAGCCGAGCAGCCGAGCACCTGCGCCGGGCCCTGCCGTACCTGCAGAGCCCACAGGAGTCCCTGCGAGCGGCGGCCATCAGGTTCATCGGTGAGCCACGAGCCCGGAATCCCTCCCTGCCGCAGCTCGGCCCCAGCCCCGGCTGCTGCCGCGGCAGCGGCACCCGGGCCCGGCGCCCTGGAGCCCCGGCTGCCCTCAGGACTGCTGCCGACCTCTGGCAGCCGTGCCCTTGGGCTGAGTCAGGATGCGGCAAGGGCTGGGGCTGAGCCCTGCCGGGGCGGGAGGCCGTGTGGCCCCAGGGCTGGCAGCGCCGCTGGCAGGGAGCTGTGCCTCCGGGGACCTGACAGGTTCTGTGTTGCCAGGGATGGCCGGGGAGCACATGAGGGGCCAGAAGGAAGAGCTGCAGTTCATCTGTGAGGGTGAGTGAGGGCAGCGGGCTGTCAGCGGGGCTGGCGGGGGGAGCTGCAATCCCTGGCCTGGCTGCGGAGGGCTCTGCTCCCTCTGCAGATGGGGGGCGGTGTGGGCAGAGCACACAGAGACTTCAGGGGCACACGGGGCATTCGTGGCCAGCAGCTTCGGGCTGCTCCCTGCTGCCCATGGCAAGAGCTGGCTGGAGTGGCCGTGGCAGGGGGGTCTCCATGGGCATGGGCAGGTCTGGGATCTGCCCGTGGCTCTGTTTGTCTTTCTTCCAGCCCTTGAGAATATGGTGGATGATTGCAGCCCTGCCATCAGAAACCTGGCAATTGAAGTAGCGTTTGTACTCCGGGCAGTACAGAGAGCTCCCTACTCCTTCTTTTGGATGCTGCGAGATCAATTCTGCAAGGCATGGAAGAAATGTCCCTGTCTGTGCAGCAGCAGTGCCTGGCTGTGCTGCTGGAGTTCTGTTGAGAGTTGATCTAGGAGCCACTGTCTGCTGGGGTCACCAGAGCCAGCAGGGATTTTTCTTTTCTTTTCTTTTCTTTTCTTTAAGGTTGTCCTTCTTTTTATTTTGGTTTTTTTTTTGGTAGTACGTAAATATAGAATACGTTATAATAGACAGTCTCCCAGGATCTTTCTTTCGTTGTCCAGGGTCTGCAGGGCATGGGGGAAGAGGGTGAAAAGGGTGCTTGTGCTCGGCAACCTGCCAGGGTGTGCAGTGGTGCAGGGAAAATGGCCAGAAACCCCTTGGCCTTTGGCAGTTTTGCTGAAGGCACAACCTCTGTCCCAGCCAGGATGCACCATCTGTGTCCTCGTGCCCGTGTGGTGCTGGCTGGGTTGCTGAGGGCTCCCAGGTGCCTCTTGATGCAGCTCCTCTGGAGTTCCTGTGGGGCTGTGGCGCTGCTGCCGGGCCACGCTGGGGGAGACCCTGAGGGGCCATGGGAAGCCTTGAGGAATTGGGTGTCAGAGGCTCTCAGGCAGCTACCTTGTCCGTGACACCTGGCTGCTCGGGTGCCAGAATTTCCCTCAGTTTGGAGGGACCCTGTGTAATCAAGTGTGTAACCCTGGTCTGGGCCTTTCAGAGATGTGGGCCCAGGAGTTGTGGGGCTGGGTAAGTGCCATCCCTGTCTTTGGGGCTGGAGCCCCCCACCCATCAGCCTCAGGCCGTGAGCTCGACTGCCTGGCTGTTGGATCTTGTTCCTCTTGCAGTGGGGTGTAAGGTGAAATGAATGGGCAGGACACCTGAGTTCTTTTTGTGCCTTTATGAAGATATCAGCTCCGGGGTGGGGGCTCAGGAGGCTGCGCACGCTGCCACTGCTCCCACGAGGTCGCCAGAAAGGAGGTGTTTCAGTCCTGTCCCCTCAACAGGCCTGCGGCTTCCGTCCTCACAGGAATCCGTGGAAGACCTCTCGTGACTTTTTTGTGTAGGGGTGTCATCCCAGTCAAGCTCTTCCCTGATGATGGCATGGACTCTGAGTTGAGGCTAGAAACATCCTGGTCTCTCTGCCAGTTAGGTTATGAGGCTCTTTTGTCTGTCTTTCATCTGGTCCGCTTGATGCAGGGGCTCTCTCAGCACTCCTAACCCTTTTCACCTCATTTGCACACTGAGGCTGGGGGTACGCCATGTTGGGGAGCAGCGGCAGAGACCCGACCGGAAGGGATTGGAACACTTGGGTAAGAGATGAACTCAATACAATTAACATCAGGGTAGAAACAGCAACAACATTATTAACTTTGTGGTAGACATTGTAACCAACATTACCCTGCAACACCAACATTACATCATAACACATACCTTGCTTGAAAATGGTTTTTCTTCATAACAATTCCCCTCTCTATTTATTTGATCGGGTGTAGGCCCGCATCAACTGGTAGTCTAATTGGCTGTCTGGTACCACTTTCTTAATTTTTGGTATGGGTTGTACATCTCCCTAGCACTCTCTTTTGGTTTTGTAATATCATTATTATACTATTTTCTTTTGGATTTATAGCTTCTGGAATTAATGTGCCTACTTGAACTGTGGAAGTGACTAGATGAATTATACAAGGCAAAAGACAAGGGAGGAACATGAGTACTGTCAGAGCAAAGATGGTAATAAACACAACTATCTTCCACCATTTACCTTTAAAGGACCAAAATCCGTCCCACCACTCAGAATCCACAAGAGGGGTACACTCCTGAGTTCCCACATATGCTATTTTCCCAATTCCTTTTGAAATATTCTTTATTATCTCACTTTTGTCACTGATTTCTAAACAACATTCTGAAAAATTAAATTTTCCACATATTCCCCCTTCGTTGGCTAGTAGATTGTTGACAGCTAACTTAATTCGATACATAGCTTGCCGAGTCTGAAATAATTGTTCACTGATATGCTCTAATGTTATGGCAGTCTGATTAGATATTAATTCTAATACGGCTTGAAGCCTGATTATACGATTTAAGATATTAATGGGGGTTCAATACCCCCATGACCCATCTTGGGCCCATGCGGCTGGTCCATATGTTTTTATAATTTCCTCAGGAGTTCAGATTTTATTTTTCCATACTTGTGTACCGCTCATTTCAATGATGTCTCTTTTTTATGGTCGACCCTTTTAAAATCATCATATAGCAGAACCCCCAGGTTGGATCCAGATTCTTTTGGTAATAAAAAGAAAGCCAGTTTAATTATTCCTATAGTACAACTCCCTAGCCAATCTTTAGGCAACTGAGTATAAGCTTTATTTCCACAAATCCAGAACAGATGCTCTGGAGCTTCCCAGAACTCTTCATTTAGTGACATTGGAAATTCCCATTACTTTGAAATTTCCTTTATTCCCCAAAATGGATTAACTTTCTTTGCACACTCATACAACTGAGGTCCTTCATGAAAAATGCACCTAGTTTCTCTCTTTTTTTGATGTCCAATATAAATTTGGTTGTCTGATCCATCTCATAGCAGTATTTTTGACAACTAAGTATCTTTTACAAGCCATCTTCCCTACTACTGTTTGATATCTGTGGCCTTTTCTCATAATACACTCTTTCCCAATAATAGGAACTTTCAATTGCCATTCCTCTTTACTTTGGTTTAGTATTACCTTTGGTTTTTCTCTAATTTGTTTCCACTTTAAAATTTCTAAGGGGCTCAAACTTATTCCCTCCCATGGCCATATTGCAGACATTTGAGTACTTCCACAAATCCAGCACTCTTTCAAATTCAATTCTTTACTTATTCTTTCTGCCATATCAGTGAACAAATTTTTCGCAGATGGTATCTCCAAATCATTCTCAAGGGCACCTACAGTTTTTATTTATTTTTCCTTCACTATATCTTGCTGGTTGGCCTGTTGCTCAAAGCAGAGCCACGTATCCCCTGCTGGACATTCTCTGAGTAGGCATTGCCTGTAAGAGGCAGAATTGTATGCTATCCAATAAACTTGTTCACGTTCCTGGCAAGTAGATAATTGGGAGTGACCTATGCAGTTTGGATTTATACCTGAATGAACCCGAATGAACGATACCGGTTCTTCTCCATCATATAATGGATGGTAACATCTTGCACGTGAGTCAAGCTCACCTTGCGCAAAGCTACTGATGGCTGTCCAAACCAGTATTTCTACCAGGAGTCTGATATAGGTTACCATTTTAGATCAACCTCCTCAGACTTTCCTCCTGGGGACTCTGGGGTTCTATTTCTGCCAACACTGCTTGGTACGCCCTCTTTCCTTACTAATTTATTTCTTTCCGAAGAAGATCCAGGAGGAAATGGGATAAGGAAATGTAACTGACACAAACTCTTTAAACAACTGTTATCAACTTCTAACTTTCACAAGATATACCTTTACAAATTCTTACTATTTTTTCTTAAGGTCAATTTTAAGTCACTTGCACGATTAACCACAGTCCTCTCTGGTGAAGTTTCAGCTGAAACCAAGTGGTTATTCTCTTCAGGAGGTGAGACAGGTCCTTTCACTCGACTGATGTGTGTCCACCCTTGTTCTCTGGTTCTGACTGCTGTATGGGTGGTGAGCAGCACCTGAAATGGTCCTTCAAATCTAGGTGTTAATGACATTGCATGAAACACCTTGATTAACACCCAATCCCCAGGTTTGATGTTATAAATATCAGAATCTAAAGGAGAGGTTTGAGGGAAATACCCTTTCATCCTAAGTTGCTCTAAAGCTTTACTTATTGTCTGTATATATTTCTGAGCGACATCTTCTCCTTCTTCATATGTTCCCGTACTGTAAGGGGTAAGCAGGAATGGAAGCCCAAATAACATTTCATATGGGGATACTCCAATATCAGCTCGGGGTCTAGTCCTGATCCTTAACAATGCTAAGGGTAATTAATTTAATTTTGTCTCCTCTATTAATTTGGTCAATACAGTTTTTAAGGTCCTATTCATCTGTTCTACTCTCCCTGAACTTTGCGGGTGCCAAGGTGTATGTAGCCACCATTTAATTCCTAGAGCTCTGATCGTTAACTGTAAGGACTGGGCTGTGAAATGAGGGCCCCGGTCTGAGTGTATATGGTTGACTATCCCATACCTGGGGATTATTTCTTCTAATAATACTTTTGCTACTGTTAATGCTGTTTCATTTTTTGTAGGAAAGGCTTCTACACAATGTGTAAAATGATCTACTATTACAAGTAAATGTTTGTAGCCTTGTATAGATGGCATTTCTGTAAAATCTACTTGTATTCTCTGGAAAGGTCTTATAGCTAATTCTCTTCCTCCAGGTATGGGTTTCCTCATTACTTTTTGATTTACTTTTTGGCAGTTTATACATCTGTTAGTGACTCTCTGTGCAAGTTCATGGACTCCAATGCACATATAATCTTTTAAAAAGTGATCACTCAAACCTTGAGCTCCCCAGTGAGTTAGTTCATGCAGCTCTGTTAACATTTTCTGAGCTAGAGCCTTATTGAGATATTTCCTTCCATCTGGTGTTAACCATTCCCCTTGGCTCCCTTGATATAACCCTAGAGATTTTATGTGTTTCAGTTCGTCTTCATCAAACACTACATTTCTTCTTCCCTCCCCCTTGGGTGTTGATGTTTCGGTAAATATTAGCATTTTAACTGGCTGTTTTGTGTCAGTTGCTTCGCTCTTAGCTGCCCAATCAGCTAGTCTATTTCCCCTAGCTTCCAAAGTGTCTCCTTTTTGATGTCCTTTAATATGTACTACTGCGATTTCTTCTGGTTTCAGTAGGGAAGTTAGAACATCTTATATCAATTCCTTGTGTATTAGATCTTTCCCTTTTGAATTTAAATACCCCCTTTCCTCCCAAATTTTCCTGAAGGTGTGAACCACTCCAAAAGCATATCTAGAGTCTGTATAGATTGTTCCTTGCTGCTTATCTAATAAGTCTAGTCCCCTATTCAGAGCATAAAGCTCACACATTTGGGTTGACCAATTTGTCAACAAATTCCCTGTCTCTACAACTTCCATCTCTTCTCCGTCTATTATTGCATAACCAGAGACTCTTTTCCCCTCTATTACTTTGGAAGACCCATCTATAAATAATCTTTTCCCATAAGGGAGTGGGACATCTTCCAGGACTTCTCTTACTTTGGGTCAGATAGTCAATTAATTCTAGGCAATCATGTTCTAGATTTTCTAGGGGCTGTCCTGATAGAAATGTGGCTGGATTTAAACTCTTGGATGTTACTAGTTCCAAATTATCTGTTTCTATGAGGGCAGTTTCATATTTCAACTTGTTAGCCACTGGGATGCTCTTTGATCCAATATTACTCTGATATCATGTGGGGTATGTATGGTGATCCTCCCTTGCAGCATCAGTTTTTGCATTTCTTCTACTAACACAGCAGTGGCTGCTAGCGTTTGCAGACAAATGGGCCAGCCCCTTGCCACTGGGTCCAACAATTTTGACATATAAGCTAATGGCTTCCGAAATTCTTGCTATTTCTGAGTTAATACTCCATAAGCTATTCCTTGTTCAGCATTTATGAATAGATCAAATCTTTTGTTAAGGTTGGGTAGACTCAATGTTGGTGCCGACATTAACTTGTTTTTCAGTTCTTGTAATGATTTTTCATCCTGTTCTGTCCAGTTAACTGCTCTGGGTCTACTAACTTTTCATATAAAAATTTAACACTTTGTGAGTACTGGTCAATGCATAATTTGCAATAGCTAAACAAACCTAAGATTCTCCTCACATCCCTTTTTGTTTTAGGAGCTGGAATTGCTATTATTCCTGATACTGTCTCTGGGCTTAGTCTCTTACATCCTTTGCCAATCAGATGGCCCAAGTAAGTGACCTCTTCTTCTACAAACTGTTTTTTCCTTGGATACATTTAGACCCTTTTCCCCTAAGAAATTCAGTATTTCTATGCTAGTTTCTCTGACCTCATCTTGTACTTCTCCTGAAATCAGCAAATCGTCCACACATTGGATCAACTTAATGTTCTCTTTTAATTTAAATTGCTTCAGAATTTCTTCTAATGCCTGTCCAAACAAGTTTGGTCATTCTGTAAAGCCTTGGGGAAGATGGGTCCACCTTAGCTGTTGCTTCTGTTTCATGTTGGGGTCTTCCCATTCAAAAGCAAACCAATTTCTGCATTCTTCTGCTAAAGGACACACCCAGAAAGCATCTTTAAGATCTATAGTTGTAAACCAGGCATGAGCTGGTAGAATCTGGCTTAGGTGAGTGTATGGATTTGGGACCACTGGATATCTAGAGATATTTCTTTTGTTTACCTCTTGCAAATCTTGAACCAACCTAAACTTCCCTTCAGCTTTACTGGTAGTATCGGGGTGTTATGGGAAGACATGCAAGGCTCCAGTATTTTCTCTGTTAGTAATTGATCGATAATGGGTGCTATCCCTTGCTTACTCTCAACAGACATATGATATTGCTTAATTCTTATAGGGGAATCGTTTTCCTCCGTCTTGATTTGTATTGGGGTTATGTCTAAGTGCCCATAACTACCCTACCTTGCCCATACTTCTGAATTGATTTCTTCCATGTCTGTCTGTGTCAGTTTCATTACTTGTACTGTCATCTTTCTCTAGGGACAATCCCTATTCCTAACTGAATTTGCAGGTCTAACAAATTTCCATCTAGTCAAGGTAGATAAACAAAATCTGAATAACACTGTCTAGAATTTCCTTTTATCACAGTATTTTCTATGACCAAGGCTGTAAATGGGTGTCCCTGGGCTCCTGATACTTCACAAGTTCTCTCTCCTATCTGTGTTCCTATTGGTATTTTTCTCAGTGTAGATCTTTCTGCTCCTGTGTCTACAAGAAACTCAAACTCTTCATTTTGGGGACCCACTTCCAATTTTATCAAGGACTCCTCTTGGTGTTTCATAGGATCCCCTAACTTATACAGCCCCTGACACCCCTAAGCTCCACCTCCTTTCTCTGGGTCTTCTCTCAATATTTTCTCCAGTAAGTTCTGTTCTCGGGATACTGCCTCATCCATTGAAAGTTTTCTACAGTTCCTTTTGATGTACCCTGTCTCTCCACAATAATAACACTCCCTGTTGTCACTGGGAGCTCTGGATTTATTCCCCCAAGGTAACAAGAGTTCTCGGTTTCCTAGGTGGGATCCCTGGCTTCTCTCTACTGGGTTTAGGCAGGCGTACTGACCTTTCCTTATCCCTTCTAGTACTTTCTTTTGATATGGCTACCATTAGTCTAGCCTTAGTCTTTGCTTTTTCTTCTTCTCTTCGTAAGTAAACTCTTAATGCTTCTTTCAGTAATTGATTTATATTTTTCTCCTGACAATCTTCTAACTTTTCTAGTTTCTTCCTTATGTCTGGCCAAGCCTTTGTTACAAACTGAACTTTTAACAAAACCTGGCCTTCTTGACTATCTGGATCTATGTTTGAGTATAGTTGGAAATTACATCTTAGTCTATTCAGCCAGGTGGCAGGTGATTCGTCTTTCTCCTGAGTGCTGTCAAAAGCTAATTTAGTCTTGCTCCCCTGAGGTACTGCTTCTCTAATACACTTCACTATTAGGGATCTATAATCTTGCATTTCACGCCTCCTCTCTTCTCGATTCAGATTCCACCCTGGATCTGTGAGAGGTATTTTATAATCTCCAGGGGGACCTAACCTGTTTTCCCTTTCCCAAATACAGATCCCAGCTTCCCATATCATCTTTACTTCTTCTAGAGAAAACAAAATGTTTAATATAGAATTTAGCTCCCCTCAAGTAAAAATGTTAGGCCCTAAGAATTGGTCTACTTGTTCTGAAATGCCTATTGGATCTTCCACTACACTTTTTAATTCTTTTTTAAAGTTCCTCACTTCTGACGCGGTCAATGGGGCATTCACAAAACCCACCCCTCCTGCAGCCCCTCCCACAGAGACTTCCCGTAATGGGAATAACTTTTTCGCTATATCTAGTATGCTCTTCTTTTCATCTCACTTTATCATTGTTAAAGCAGATGAATATTTTTGTGGCTTAAGTTGTACTAATTTTTGCTACATCACGGATGTACATGGCACTAAGTCTGGATTTTTAGTTGGTATGTCATTTGAAAAGATAATTTCTGCTACTGCCATTTCTTTCAGGTGTTGGATTTCTTGTTTGATGGTTCTTTACTGTGTTTGCTGCATGTAGAGATCATCTACACACAGATATCTTTGAGCTACACTTTCCAGGACCCGTACCCAGAGACTGTGAGGGTTAGCTCCCCTCATCATTCTCTGGTCGATAACTGGATCGTGTGACAGGGATTCCAGATGCTTCGCTTCAGTACCATTCAGAACTGTAGTTTCACCTGCAGCATCCCACAGACGGACTAACCAACTAATTATAGATTCATCAGGTCGTCGAGTGTAGTCCTTCCTTAGGGCACAAAGGTTTTTCAGAGAAAAGGACTCAATATTAGCTTTTGACTTTGTGCTAGTTGCTTTGACTCTTGATTTTATGTCAGGGGGTGTTGAGGGTCTTTTTCTTGCATTATTATCATCATCATCTATTGGTTGATCAGTTTTGTCTGTGCACTTTCTACTTTTTGTCTTAGTAGTAACAGCTATTGGTTGAGGTTTGTTGTTTGGTTTAGCTACCAGTTTTGTAACTGGGAGGTTGGCTGCAGCCTGAGTAACTGGGGTAACTGTTGATTTATTTCTTTTTTCTTTTGTTCTTGTTTGCTGCTTTACAGTATTTAGCAATGTACAATAAGCATATGCTAGGGCTTAGATTACCGTAATGATTTTTTTTTCTTTGGAATCATCCTGACACTTCTCTTTCAGGTATTTCCCCACCTCAGCTGGATTCAGAATTTGTTCATGTGGAAAGTCCCAAACTATAGAACAGAAAATTGCTTCAGGATTTGGCCCATATCTTCTTATTTTTCACACCACTCAGGATTTCTCACGCTTGGTTCAGGGGTTTTATCAGTCCTTCTAGAAATTTCAGCTCTCATTCTAGAGAGTTTGAAGACTGTATAGAGGAAACTTGTCAGATTAAATGCTAGAAAGATGGTCTCTGACATTCAGGGGAAACTGAATACTCTCTAATAGTGATGTAAGAGATTCAGAGCAGAAGAAGGAAAGGAAAGGTTGAAAAGCTTCATTTCTTGCCCTTCTTCTAACAAACTGGGTGCATAACCATACTTATGAATCTTTTATACTTGGAACAGATTTTAGCACTTGAATAAACTTTTTAGCAATTATAATCACTAGGCTCAGCTATTTTAATTCGTGTTCCTCTATTGTAAAAGCAATGTGTTAGAGATAATACCGGGGCTAGTTTTGGATAAGAAAATAAACTAAGGGATTATAAAGGTATTACAACTTCAAAAAAGCCTAGTGACTAGAAACACATGAAGGTTTACACTTTGAAAGACATTATTAATTTAAACAGCATGGTTGGATGGCTAGGGATTGTTTTATCTTGTCTCAATACAAAATAATTGTCACTTCAGTACAATTAGTACAGGGTTTTTCACTCTCTCATGCCCCACATTGGGCGCCAATGAATGCATTTCTTTTTGTTTTGGGCAAATTTTGGGTGAAGAGCTCCAAGAGGCCGCCCCCCCACCCCACCCCCCCCCACCCCATGGAAGCAAACTCACGTGGCTTCTTTCTCTCACCTCCCAACCGATTTGGGAAGAGATTTTTTTGAGAGAAGTAGAAAACACCTGTTTATTTAACAGGCACAGCACTACCCAGCACAAGAATGAACAATATCAGATTAGAAAACCTCTCGCCACTCTGAAGAGATGACAAAAATCAGAGGGTTTCTTTCTTGTGGGCGTTCGCTCTGTTTTCAATCTCTCTGGCACTGGAAAATGCCGCTGCCCAAGTTGGGCTCTCGGTAGCCTACGGGTGCAAGCTCTCGGTGCTCCCTTGAGTCCCCAGTTCAGAGCAGGTTCGATCCATCCAAGGAAAAGGGAAAGGAAACAGTCCAGGAAGACCTCACTGCTCCGGCTAGCTGGAAAAGTCAAGGCAATCAGTTTCTTGTTGTTTGTCTGAGTTGTAGTCAAAACTTCTTCTCAGGATGCGGGGGGAGCAAGTACAGTCTCTGATAGCAGACTCGGTGCTTCTTTGCCACTCTCTTTTACTCTTAGATGAAATTTTAAGAATACAAAACCTGTGTCTGGGTTAGGTGGACGAATGGGGATACAATTTAACATCATAATCAACCCAGGACAATAGGACAAAACAAAAAGAGCCACTACTAGATAAAAAACAGAGTGGACAATAAAAGGTACCTACATTACAGTTAGTGAGGAAAAAGTATGGATCAGGAATTAATGTGACTTCCATCTAATTGATGATGGAGTATACATAAAGTTCTGTCCCTCAATTTCCTTTAAAGTATCTACGAAGATGCGTCCGAACTTCAAGACGTCCTACACGTTTGCAGTGTAGAAGATTCTGCCTCTGAAAGTTTGTGTAGCTTTTATAGTTTGTAAAGTGAAGTGTCTGTAAGTCAGAAATTCCAGCTTATCTTCCCATGTCTTGTTCTCAAGGCAAATTGTTCCTTATCAGTAGAGATGTTTATTGTATCCCATCTCTCTGGTGTCAGCAATAACTCTTTTAGTGGATTCCATCTGGCCTGGGTTAACTCACCTGTTCACGTGAGGGGCAGAATGTGGGGAATTACTGCACCTGCTGATAGAACTGATAAGCTCTTCTGTGGTAGGGGGGAAAGTCCTGCCAGATTCCACCCCTTGACTGAAGGCCTTGACTTTACCTCATGGTGTGGTAGCACAGGTACCTCTTGTCTCTGTGTTATAAAGGCATCCACCTTCATTTACACGTACACCATCATCAAGGAGTTTGATGCACATTGTTCTCCTCAGCTTCACTATTTCATTAAAAGATGGTAAACACTTTATTGATATTGCTAAGAAGCACTTGTTGTGTCTTCAGTTTATGTCTTTTATATATTAGATTATGTAACATATACATCTTTTGATATTTAGTTATTCATGTTTATATTTATATATATAAAAAAAGATTAGTAATAAATTAAGATATTACAAAATACAGCATAAATTCAGAGTGTTCATGGTAGTTGGAGACAATCCAATAAGTGACTTAACTTGTTTTGTTACCAGTCCATGTAAGTCAGGATGTTCCCCACACCTTGAATTCTAAAATCATAGGAGGATGAGATGCAAATCAGGAACAAAGACGAGTTTGTGGATGTAGTTTCTCTGTTGTAAGGATTGAAGAACTTTAACAGATGATCAGTGACTCTTTTCACTTCCATTCACACTTCTTAGTCTAGCGTTCTTTTTGTTTAAGATACCAAGTGTTAGACAACTTTACAATCATTTAAGCACATATATATGTGTGCTATAGAATAGTCTGGTTGTCTCAGTGGAATCAAAGATGTAGTGAAACTCAGTTGTTTCTACCTGATTAGGATATTACTTCAGTTGGGAATTTTATGTCTTCTTTTGAAGAGGTAACCAAAACTGATTCTATGGTCATATGGAAATTCAAGTTACATTAAAGGAGAAGTTTTTTCTACCCACTGTGAACATCAGAGGGAAGACCCAAGTATTCTAAAGCAATACTTGCAGAAAACTACAAAACATATACAAATGTTAAACAAAGCCATTAAAACTATCAAATTATTTGGTATTTCACTTGTATTAATTAAGAATTAATGTAAACAAGTTTACATAGAATAGTTATTCATTCTTCTGATACCTTGTGAGAGAAAATGGTTATTGTCAGATTTACACATCTTGTTCAATCCAATTTTACAAATTTGTAATAGAAAAAATGTATGGAGCACTAATGTTAGAATTACGGTTATTACGCCGATGAGTTTTCTTAATGGCCACATTTAAATTTGGAACTTATGAGGTTACTCCATTAAATATATTTTCTCATTGGTTCTTTTGCATTTCCTGAAAGATTCTAGTGTTCCTTCCAATTTCTTTTAGATCAGTCTGCATTCACAGAGTCTGATCTACATATACACAGCAACTAGCATTGGTAGCTGTGAAAGCCAAAAGTAAATCCAAAGTTTTTTGATTTTTTAAAATTACTTCTGAAAGATTGAAAAATTATTGTTTCAGGGCATTGATTGTATTGTCAGGCTTTGTTCATTTCTGGAGATTTGAGTTGTCTCTCCTTCTCAAAGGAGCATCACTTCAGCTGGGGGAAGACTTTCAGAGAGTATGTTTGGTATGGGGTTCTCACCATTTGAATACTTTCATGAAATGCCCTTTCAAGGGTCAGGTACAATTGTTGTATGTGTGTTTCGGAAAAACAACATGGTTAGTTTTGTTGGGATGGCTGATTAGCCATGCTGCACTACTGCAAACATTGGCCTGTAAGCATAAAAATATAAAGAGTGCCATAATGGTCATTTTTGGTTACAGCAGAATCACTAGTTATTAGTTATTAGTCCTGTACGGTTTCTCTGTGTCCATCCCTGTGGTTTGATTTGCTGCTAGGGGTCCAGCAGCAGTAGCAGCATTCACGGCAATGCAGGTTGTGAACAGTCCTCACTGCTGCTTGAGTGGCTCTTTGTCTCACCTCCAAGTCTTTTTTCTAGTCTTTTTTCTAGGGAGGGTATGCTTAAACATTCAAGGTTATTAGAGAAACCAAGACCACAGAATTTCAGCAATAATGGGTATGTTTTTCGCACAGAGAGTTAACGGCAGCGGTTCCATCTCTGGCCTCCCGTCGCAAACACAGCGCTCTGCTCACTGCTGCCAGACAGGGCCAGTGTAAGAGCGGCTTGCAAGGCTTCCTTGAGAAACTTCTTCTCAAGTTTTGGGGAAAACCAAACCTGTACAGAGACAGGAGTGTCACTCTGCACAGAGTTTGGGACAGGGAGACTGGAAAACCAGTCAGCAGTTCTGAAACAGGAGTTTTTCCATCAGCATGTCTGCTTTTAGTGGCAACTGTCGGTTCAGATATCATCTCCACCTGTTAGCATGTACTAGGAACAGATGTATTTAGAGGTCCAATAGAAATTGTCTGGCCAGTTGACCAGAGTGTTTTGTTACTTTTGATATGTGGAGGTTGTGCCAGGTCTGGGGTTTTGTTTAAGCCTCAGCTGGCACTGGGGACTCTGTAAGAATACTATTCCACACAGATCAATTGAATGTCTCTGCCCTGTGTGGCAAAAAAGTTTTCAATATGCCCTAATTTACAATGTAACCATTTATCAAATTGGTATCACTGTTGTGGATCAGTTTTTATCTTTCTGACTTTTATCAGCTGATCCACTTTATCATTCTATTATATCTGTAAAACCTGGTCATTCACATAGGTTTTAACCCATCCTATATGGATTTGTTAGGATTGAGTCTGTAAAATCAACCATTCAAATTCTGCCTTTGCCAAACCTCTTTTCCATTCACTTGCCAATGAACATTTCCACTGACAAAATCACCGTGTGGCACCAGCCCAGATTGCATAAGAATTACCGTGCACCATCCTTGCTTTCTCTTTTATTGCCAATAAGAGTCTTCTAACTCTCTTACCCATGTACCTTTTTATTCCTTCTACCAGTTCCATTCCTGTTTTAGGAGTAACAGCTCTATACTTTTACCATCAATGTGTTTGGCTGAGGTATCAGTGAACAAGACATCTCCAGGTCCGAAGTTTGCAGTCAATGCAGGGTTATTCATTATTGCTTCGCTGGGTGGTGGTGGGATGCAGAGACCCCAGACCTCACAGCTTCAATAGTGATTTCTGCTCTTAGCCTTTGGCAAGGCTGTTGTGAATGAATTCAGCTTGTCAGAGTGACGCAGGAGTAAGACAGATGGGGCTTCTTATCTGATCTCTTGGGGGCTTTAAATCCAGCTCTTTGCCCCAAGAAATCTGCGAACGAATGCCAGGAGGCTTACAGAGAGAGTGACCTTTTATGCTCTGTAGGTCAGGGTGGTTCCAAGGAGATAACCAATGGCAAACATAAAATTAACATGAATCAGGAAACCTGCTGGGGGCAGGTGGCTCCCAAAGGTTCTCTTCCCTCTACAGAAGGACGGCAGTCTTGCTGGCTGGTTCACTGTCCTCCACAGTTCATTACAGGGTTAGCTTTTCTAATGTTACCGTGTCTGGAATGGGGAGAGGGATGAGTGTGTATTCTTCCCCCCCCCCCACCCCCCCCCCCCCCCCAACCCCCTGCACCTTTTGGAAAGTTTCACAATATTTTCTGCTTGCTAGTGTCAGGAAAATTAATCCAAACACCAGTGTTTTTTGTCCAAAAAGGAGACAGAGGAGTCCTAGAACTTTATTGGAATAAAAGGAGAGGCCATGGGGTATTTCTCCTGGGGTCTCTCAAATTTTTGGAGTACACAGCCTCCTCTTTATCCTGATTTCCCTCTCTCTTTCCCCTTTGGCTGAGGTACTTGAGAGGTACAGGCTTCCTGAAATGCCTAATACTGAAGACTCCCTTCTAATGTATAAACTCCCCTACTCTTTTCCTTGTGTCAATCACTGGAATTCCTATAGAATTTGTAATTCTTCCCATTGTTTCTCTTATCTCTCAGTGTCTAACTTTATTTATGAGCAGACCTGCAGTTTGTTTGTAAAGACCAATCCCTCTCACTCCTTTCATCAATCAGTGGAATCTTTCCCATTGTTTCTGTACCTCTCAGTATCTAGTTTTATTTACCAGCAGACCCACAGGTTGATTGTAAAGATAGATCTCTCTTATTCCTTTCAATCCCTCCTCTTTCATTTTCTAAATAATTGTCTTTACAAACTTTAGTTATCATTGACTTAATTTTCTGTTCCTGGATCATTTTTGGTTTTGCAATTATTTGCAGTGACATAACTTTTTCTCCTTTTGTACCCATTTCTGGATCTGTAGGCATGGCTCCTCCCTGCAGCCCTTTGATCACGTGTTGAGTAAGTTGCACAAAGCCAGGGATCATGCGTGGTAAAAAGATGAGACTTGCTACAGCACACAAGAGGGGAAGAAGCATTTGTTTAACCCATAGTTCACTAGGTAACCATGAAAATACATCCCATTCCAATCCTTTCCATGTTTGGACTGGTACATGAGGTAACTTATTCTTTTTGTTATTTGTTTCACTACTGTTTTATTGTCATCTATTTGCAAGCAGCAGTTTGAGTAATTTAATTATTTTTACACACTCCCCTTCTTCTGCTAATAGATAAACTCAAAGATAAAGTCCGGTCAGAAATATTTTTTCCCACATATAAACCTCTTGTTCTATTTAGGCAATTAATGTCTCTTTCAGAAGAATAAAGTCAACATGGACTTCTTTCTTCACCCTAAAATCTCATTCTGTAATGGACTTCACTCAGGATGTTGACTCACAATTTAGGTTCAACTGGGCTGGCCACCCATGGCCACTCCTCAGACCTGCCTGGTCCTCTGCAGCCCCAACAATTGCTGAAGTTAAAGGTTTTTGTTATTTCTTTTCTTATGATTAAAAAAATATTTGCTGAGTTCTGGCTCAAAATTAACTGATAATAGAAAGGTAAATTTATGATGAAAAACATTCTAGTGGTGTAATATAATCTCCTAATCTAATTTTCATGTTGTCTTCCACACCCCCTGTGGTGAATGAAGGCACAGAAACCACTTAACATAATGAAAACAATGACAGCAAGTATTAGCCCCGCAGTGACTGGAGATTTTAAAGGAGGGATGCCCACACAGACGATTTCAGCAGACAGTCTGTGGGTAGGCTGTAGGAGTCTGGGCTGCGTTAGAACAAACTGGAAAATAAAGAGAAAGAGTTAAGAACAAAGACAAGGTTATCAGACACGGAAGGAACAAGTCGTGGTCAGTAAAAGAACATAAAGTGAGAGCTAACAGGAACGAGAAAAAGAGAAAATTAAATAACTTGTGTTCCGATGTACGTAAATGTAGTTATCCAATAATACGCTTATATAAGTGTGTGAACAATACATGCAGCCAATTGTAAAGGAGATAATTATGTGTACAGTTTGGTATACAGTATAAATGTAACCCAGTTTAGAAAATAAACCAATGATCTGATCATCGTATTGGTGCTGTGTTGTTCCTGTTCCCGCATGACAAATTGAAGACCCTGGGAAACTGGTGACCCTGAGACATGATCAAGCGTCGCTATTCGGAGCAGAAGCTGGAGAAGGCGGGGGGGCTGTCGGCCGGCGGTACCGGAGGTAAGCCGGGCTGCCCGAGAGAGGCGGGAGCAGATCCGCGCTAAGCTGGAAAGAAAGGATCAGATATCGACAGCATGGGAGTCGCCGTATCAGTGATAGAAAAGGCTGCTATTAAAAGTTTGTTGCAGCTTACAGGAAAAACAGAGACGAAGATCAAAGAAGGGGATTTGGCTGCATTGCTTCTCTGGTGTAGAAATCAAGCTTTCATCGTAAATGCTGATCCGCTTTATGATACAGCTACATAGACTAATGTTGGTACAGAACGTGGGGAATCTGTTCAAACAAGGGAGAAAGAAGCTGGAAAGTTGGTATCTACCCATCGTACTCTAAGGCTAATGGTAGAAACAATGAAAGGCCAGGCTTGTGTTGCAGCAGCTGCTACTCGGGCTTTTGTAGCAGCTGAAAAAGATAGAAGAAATTACAAAGAAGAAAATAATTTCTTGAAAACCGATGATATTATTACCCCAAAAACTGTGTGTCCGGTATCCGAGAGAGAATTTTGGGGAGGAAGGGATATTGATATAGATTTGTGATAAATGGAATTGATTCATGTTAACTAAATTGTAACTATTTGGAAAGTTTTTATTAGAAGCAATCAAAGGAATTAGTGTTACAAGGCAGATGTACCCCTTTACAGATGTTACATGTTAAAATTAAGGTACAGTTTTAAGATAAGTAATGTCTCAAGACGAAATCAACCTTGAGATGGATAAAGTTGGAATGACTTTAGGCATAGGGCCTGAAAATTATAAAATGTAAGACTAATTAGTGGAACACACTGCTTACTTACATAACACAACGCTTAGTGCGCACACACAACCTGTAAGGTTATCCAGAGGACAATGAGGATGAGTGTGAGCCTTCATCCAAAAGCCCACCAAAAGAAGACTGAAGACCCCCCTAGCAACAAGTGAGGCATGAGCCGTGAGGAATAGCGACATAAAGTCAAAGAATCGGAAATAGGAGGAAACTTACCGGAAACATTAATGAATATGTATAAGCATACAGTATAGAAGTTTAGTTTGAAGTGCTTTGTTTTGTACGTGGACAGGGCGAGAAGCCCTCCCAATACCCCAGCTGGTTTTGCTTCTGCCTTAACCATATTCAGTCACTGGAAAACTATATTCACATATAGATATATAGATATATAGATATCTGAACATATTTACTAAATTGTACTCTTTTACTAAATTGTATTTCTTTTATATCACATTGTTCTTCACTAAATTGTATTCTTTTAATAAATTGTATTTTTGTATTCAATTCACTAAATTGTATCTTCTTTTTTTTTTTTTTTTTTTTTTTTATTAAATTGCTATCAATTAAATAGACCTAGTTGTCTGAAATTCTAATTTCATTTATAACAGATCCATGGTGCCTCAGTCTTTTCCCTCAGTACCACCATTGCCTGATATGCCTGGTATGCCTGCATGTCCTTCACCTTTTCAGTCAGCCCCACCTGCTCCATCAGAACAGCAAATTAATCCATCTCAAGTGTCACTTCCTGTGGAAATTGATGAGGATTTACCAGAAACACTTTACCCTAAACTTCAGCCTGAGCAACTTGTTAATTTGTTGCAAAAACAAGAAATGGCAATGTCTGAACTTTTGAATCACATGCAAAGGTTAGATAGGGGATCCCCAAAATGGGCCATTCAGGATGCATATCAAACAGCCCATCGAGGTGTTAGGGATGGTTTAAAAACAGTTGAAGACAAGATTTGCAGACCAGAAACAGAAGGTGCTGCTAGAGGGCAGAGACAGCCTGAAAAAAATTCTTGTAAGACTCAAATTGCCAAAGAGATGCTGCAAGCTGAAGAGAGATGTACTAGAAGATGCATAAAACAAATATAAGAGGAAAGAGAAATGCTCCCAGAGGAAGCTAATAATTACCTATGTAATAAATTTAGACGAGGTCTGACTCAAGAAGAGCATCAAGTTTATGGAAAAGGTCAGATCTTGAAAAAAGAGACAGTAATAATTCTAATTTCAGTTCCACCTCAAAAGTTTAGAGATTATTTACAAGGTAAGGAGGACAAATCAAATAATTCATCAATGTGTTCATCTCCATCTAGACCAGTTCCTCCTCCAGGTCCTTCTCCACAAGATCCTAATTACAAAGAAGGACAAAGATGGAGAGGATTTATTGAACATGCACTTGTCGAAGGACAAATGTTACCATCTAGTATCATTGCCATGCCAGTCTATTTGCAGGATGATCCACGATTTTGGCACCCATTTGATTGGAAAACTGTCAGTCAATTGCAACAGACAGGAATGGATTTTGGATATGATAATAAAGAGGTTATGACTGTAATACAATCCTTTTTTCAAAATCAAAACCTTGTGCCTATGGATATTAGAACACTTTTAAAAATTATTCTTCCTCCTACTGCATTTATGTTGTTTAAAGACAAATAGCAAGAAAGATGTGAGGTTGCTACAGTTGAAAACCTTAACTGAGTGGATGGAAATGACCCTTTACAGTGTGCTACTCTTAAACAACTTATGGGTACTGAACAATATCAAAGTGGGGCTGCACAAGCTGCCTTACATCCGTGTATAACTCAACAGTCACAGGCGTTGGCATCAGCTGCACTGCAAGAATTGCCTCAAATTAGAACACCTAGTTTGCCATATCATAGAATAAGGCAGAAAGCAGATGAACCTTATATGGAATTCATTGATCGTCTCAAAGAAGCCTTAGACAGTGCACCCAATCTTTCACTAGATGCTAAAACAGCAGTGAGAAAGAATTTAGCATATCAGAATGCAAATCAGCAATGTCAACAAATAATTGCCAGTCTCCCCTGGGGGGCTAGCCTCAGTCAAATGGTAGAAGCTTGTTCTAGACTACTGCAACTCATAGAAGAGCAAGAAAAAGCCAATATTCACACAAAAGCTCTTGCAGCAGCTCTGCATCCCACAATGCTCCAAAGAAGAGAGGATTTAAGGCCTAAAAATATTAAGAAAAAAGAAGGCTGTTTTCTGTGTGGGAAGCTTGATCATTTTAAAAAATAGTGTCCACAAGCAAAGAAGAGTGCACCAGCTACCCCATTTTCTGGTATCTGCAATCGCTGTGATAAGTTTGGACATAAGGCTAATGATTGTTGATGATTGATATAAGGAAGACAGAACCACTTTATCAAGAAACTTCCCACAGAGCGCCTTGATAGAGGGTGCCAAGATATCAAAATTCCCCCAAGTGGCGGCTGCCTCGATGAGCTTTCAGCAGCCACCCAAAGAAGCGCAAGCCTTGATTTGGCCATAGGAGTCGACATCGCAATAAAAGATGATTCAGTACATGTAATTCCCTCCACAGTCACAAGACCTTTAAGGCACAGATTAAGTGCATTATTAATAAGATGATCATCAGCTTCAAAACCAAGATTGATAATTATCTCTGGATTAATTGACTCTGACTCCAATAGACAAATTAGAATAAAGTTAAGAGCATTGAATCCTCCAGTCACATTACAAAAGAGTGACCACATTGCTCAATTGATTCATTTCAAGCACAAGTTCTCAAGGCTCAAAACAAAGAATAAAGAGACTGAGGATTCAGATCCACTGGTGCTGTGACTGTTGCCTTTACACAAACAATTAACAACAACAAGCCAATAAGGTCAATACTATTGCAAGGTTCAGATGGACTCACAATTCAGTGTAATCAAGTTATGCTTGATACCGTTGTAGATGTTACTGTTTTACCTCAAGCTGCATTGCCACCTTCTTGGCCTTTAGCTCCAGCAGCCAACAGGGTTGAAGGTATTGGTGGAGCATCACCTACACAACAAAGTGCATGTTTTCTTACCGTTATTGATGACAAGGAAGGACTTAGAGCACCAATTAAACCATACAGGCTACACACAACTTTGTGGTTGCTTGGTTGAGATGTTTTGTCCCAATGGGGATGTGTACTTCATACACCTTTTTAGAAGCAGCCATTGCGACGAGCGCCCCGTGACCGACATTAAAGCTGAAATGGCTAATGGACACCCCTGTGTGGGTTGTTCAATGGCCACTACCAAAAGAGAAGCTCTCTCATTTGAAAGAATTAGTGCAAAAACAAATAACTGCATGGCATCTTGTGCCATCTACCAGCCCATAGAACAAGCCCGTGTTTACGATCAAGAGAAAATCAGGAAAATAGAGATTATTGCAAGACCTGTGAGCAGTCAATGCTGTCATGCAAGATATGGGAGCATTGCAGCCTGGACTACCTAATCCAGCCATGCTCCCTCAAGATTAAGACATTGTAGTCATAGATCTCAAAGATTGTTTTTTCACTATTCCTCTTCATCTGGATGATTATGAAAACTTTGCTTTTTCTGTATCTTCTGTCAACAGAGAAGAACCTGCCCAAAAGTATCACTGAGTAGTGTTACCACAAAAGATGAAAAATTCTCCCACAATTTGTCAATGGTAGATGGACATGGCACTACGACCATTCTGAAAAAATCATCCTGAATGCATATATATAATTATATGGATGATTTGCTTCTGTGTCAACAAACGATTATTTCTGATGATTTAATCAGTGAGTTAACAAAAACATTAACAGTGATGGGATTAGTTGTAACCCCCGAAAAGGCAGAAAAAACTGAGCCTTGGAAATATCTGAGAATGACATGAGACAAACAAACAGGTAAACTACAAAAGCTTTCAATGTCAAAAAAGTTAAAATATTGAATGATGTGCAGAAATTAGCCAGAAACATTCAATGGATTTGAAACATTTGTGGTGTGACCAACAGTGATATGCAACCCCTGTTTACATTGTTGTGACAAGGAAGTCACAATCCTCAAGAACCAAAAACCCTAACAGATTCTGCATTGCAAACTTCAGAAAAAAATTTCACTGAAACTAAGTACTAAGACTGCAACTTGTATTGATCCTGATCAACCGTTACAACTTTTTATGTATAATACTGAATCAGAAGTTGCTGCCTTTTTAAGTCGATTGTGTAAATAGCAGTCTGATCCACTCAAAATCATTGAATAGGTATTTTTATCAGCCAGAGGACATAGAACACTAACTCCATGTAGAAAAGCTGTAGCAAGAGTGATTCAAAAAAGAGTGCAACAAGCAGTTGTAATTGCTAGAAAAGAACCTGATGAAGTAATCATCCCATATCCTCTGGACCTAATTCAATCAATGTGTGAATCTTCAATGATCTTTGCCTTGGTCTGTCTAAACAAATCCTATCAGATTGATAATCATTATCCCAAACATCCATTATTCAAAACTACTTTAACTATGAAATCCGTACCTGTGATTAATCAACAACCATGACATGCTTTGACAGTGTTTACTGATGCGAGCAGTAAAACTAAGGCAGCTGAATTTGTCTGGCATGAAGATAGAAAATGGCAAGCAGAACATTTTTATTGCAATACATCAGCGCAAGTTTTGGAACTCCAAGCAATAATTGCTGTTTTGAATCAATAAGATTCTCAAGATCTAGATATTGTGACTGATTCCCTTTATGTTGCCAGAGTAGTACAACATATAAAAGGAGCATTGTTGAGACATGTAAATAATTCTGTACTTTTTCAAGCCTTCTTAGATTTGAGAAATCTTGTCAGTCATCAAATGCATCGACCTTTTATCATGCACTTAAAAAGTCATACTAGACTTCCTGGAAGCCTTGTAGAAGGTAACACTCAAGCTGATCAATTAGTAACTGCAGTTGTTGATAAAAGTCAGACTATTCAAGAGGCATACCGTTCACATGCCTTCTTTCATCAATCTGCTGCTGCTCTCCGTAAACAATTTAGAATTCTGAAAGCACAACCTGTGGTGGTGATTGCAGCACGTCCTGAGTGTGCTGTTCTTACACCACTACAAGATGAAAGGGCTAATCCTCGAAGACTTCAACCTCGTGAGATTTAGCAAACTGATGTTACTGAATTTTCACCTTTTGGACAATTGTGTTACATGCATGTGTCAGTGGATACCTGCTCAGCGGTTATGTGGGCTTCTACCCATTCATCTACTTCATCAGCTGTGGCTTGACAACATTGGACTCAAGCTTGTGCTGTGATGAGATGCCCCAAGAAAATTAAAACTGACAACAGTCCTGCATAATCAAGAAGCTCCTACTGCTAATTTTTTAAAACATTAGGATATTCAACTTCTCCATAGAGTCCCATATAACTCATCTAGACAAGCAGTTGTTGAACGCACTCATCATATTCTTACAAATCATCTTTCTATTTAAAAAAAAACAAAGAGAAATAGGGAGTTTCCCCCCTGAAATATTGGCAAAAACATTATTTGTTATAAATTGGTTGAATATACGTAGAGGACACGAGCATCCTCCTGCAATAGTACACATACAAACAAACAAACATGATTTCACCTTTAAAAATATTCAAGTTAAATTTTTTCTCCCCAGACTGGGTTATGGGCGGGTCCGATGCAGTTATTAACCTGGGAAAGGGGTTATGCTTGAGTTTCTACAGGTAAAGATTCAGCTACGTAGATTCCTGCTAAGTGGGTTGAACCATGGTTACAGAAGAATAATGACATTAGATCTGTGTCCCAAAGCATGCAAGAGACATCTGCATCGAAAGAAGTTGGCATTAACATCACTGCTGACAGCCCTGCACCCTGACAACGAGGATGTATATCATTTTATATCAGATCTTCCTATATTTTATGGATCTCTTTGCATACAATCACTTGACAAAGGACAATTAGAGGCTGTTGAATGTGTCTGTGGAGAACACGGGCTGGACTGTCGACCCTGGGTATTGGTGTATGGTTATTGGTGTAAACAAGAGAGTTGGAGAATCACTTGGACATGCGAAATAGAGGAAGTATGTAAGTGTCAGACATGTGTTTCACAGGTTATTACCTACTCTAGAGAACAGTGGTCAGCTGACTTTATTAGTAAACCATTGGATCAGTTGCCTGGAGCACATGGTGTAAGGGGTGCAGCCTGAATAATTCATGAACAACAACATTTTTTAAATGCATTGAAATTGATTGACTGGACAAATAGTATTAGCAGATTTTAGCTTTCAGCTTTTTAAACGCTTATCATTATTACTTATTAAGCAAGGCAATAGAGTAGTGAACACAAAGTGTGGACTGGGCGTTGGAGTTCCCCGAAGTTGGCAAGTTCGTAGTAGCAAATGGGATAAAGTAGAAAGAGAATGGCGATGTGCATGCCCATGGTGACGTTAATGTTGATTTTTTGTGGGGATTGTTATTGTATGGTGAAGGAATGTCTCTTGACAAACCACAAATGAATATTTGGGTAACCTGGGCTAATGTGTCTGATATTCAGGATTTTTGTCTCAGTTTACAACAGGCTGATGACCCTTTTTGAACTTGCTTAATTGGCATTCCCCTTCAAGAGAACAAAACAGACTTTTCTGGTTCGTGGAACCCTAAGACAGTAAATTTAACAAGCGGCAAAAGTGATGACTGTCCAAGTCCTGGCAGAAAACGGTAACTGAAAATTTGAACCGATCATATCCTGTTCCATTTCAAGAACTGGATCTGTTAGCCAGTGTTTTCCCAACTCTGCATGTTGATGTTACTGCTTTGCCTGGTTGTGACAGTATGACCCCACCGTGGCAACCAGGTAATGGTACAAGAGCAGTGTGGTTTGGAGATCCTTGGTTTAGTTGGTTACAAAAGCAAGGTAAAAAAACATTGTTTGAAGGTTATCAAAATGTTACAAGACAATCTCCATGGAACAGATTCAAAACAGGGGGTCTGACAGTGAACACTTCAGGAGGGTGGGAACTCCCACCAGGAGTATTTTGGATTTGTGGGAATCAAGCGTGGCCAGGTATTCCAAGATGACCTGCTGGTAGACAATGCGATCTTGGCCAACTAACATTATTTGCCCCTCACATGAGAGATTTATTGAATGCCAGTCAACGTCATCTTCAAAGATCACATCGATCTCTTTGGAATTTTGATGAGACTTGTAATGATAATGTGCAACTACCATCATTGGCAACTGTCATTGCAACATCTTTCTTTTTACCAGGGGGAATGGCTGCCATAAATGTGAAAAACATAGCTCATCTTGCCTGTTGGGGAGAAAAACAGTTTAATTTGACTTCAAAAATGTTGAGTGAGCTACTAAATGATGTTGAGAGTGTTAGGCATGCCACCTTGCAAAATCGCGCAGCTATAGACTTTTGTTGTTAACACATGAACATGGGGGTGAAGATTTTGAAGGAATGTGCTGTTTTAATTTATCTGACCATTCTCAATGTATTTATAAATAATTGGCACAACTGCATGAGAACATGAAGCACATTACAGAAAGACATGATCCTTTTTCAGATTAGCTTGTGTCATGGGGTGACTTTACCTTTAAGATAGCTTCAGGAGCTGGAAGGAAGTTGAAGCTGCGAGAGGCTGATGGGAGTCTTTTCTCCTGACCAATTATCAGTCATTTCTAAGAGCTGACAGAAATTTTGACCATTGAAAAGTGAGATCAACTTGTGAACACCATCTGAAGATGTAAAGCCAGGGCTCTCTTGATCTCTTTGGTTTCTGGCTTCTGAAAAGGTAACAGGCTCTGTCTCGGCCTCCTCCCCACCACTCCAGGCCGGACAAGGCCGCAGAGGGTGGGGGGGGAGAAACGGAGCCGGCCTGGCTGGGTTTGGTTTGCAGTTTCTGCTGCTGAACTGAAACCTGACACCATGAACATCTGCAGCTTTCCAAGACTTTAACTCTTTTACTACCTGGATGAGACTTAAAAGATTACTCCTTTTTCCCAAAGATAGAGAGAGAGACAATCAACATGAAGAAGACATCATAAAACCATCAAAGACAGTGAAGAAAAGAGTTAAGTTTTAGATGGGAAAGAGAGAATAAGGAGATGCTTTATAAGCTGAAATATTTTTCTGTTAAAGGTATGGAGATGGACAATAGTGTTCTGAAAAAAAACTCCTTTATGACAGAGTATATTGGGAGGAATGGAGTGTTCAAAGTGTGGATTTTGAGCAAAAGGTGGAGTAATTGTGATACAGTGAGGTGCTGGAACAGAGGAGGGAGAAGTAATAGTTGAAGTTGAAGATTTGTGGCCTTTTGAGAGGCAAAGAGAAAACTTCTGTTTCCAGGGAGGCTCACAGAGACAGATGAAGAGAACTTTTGCCTTTGAATAACTCATCCTTAAAAATGACATCCCTAGACTCATGGCCCATAACACACCTCAGAGTGATGTGAAATGGGAGGAGTGAACTGATGACAGGATTTCCGGGCAGCTGGCATCAGAGAAATAGAAAGCTATAACAGAAATAGTTTTCTTGTGAGAAACTCCATAGATTAGCAGAGGAAGACTTCTGTTTCTCTACAGAGACTGATGAAAATACTCTAGCAGGAATTGGGGACTGTTTAAACACCCAAGTTCCAAAGTTTTTTGTCTCTATGTTGTCATGTGAACAAGGGAATGGTTGGGTAGTGGGAGAAAAAGGGGATTTCTGGAAGGTTATTTTAATTTTCTTATTCTTGTAGTTTTGTTAATAAAATTTCTTTATTCCTTTTAATTTTTAAGCCTGTTTTGCTCTTGTTCTAATCCATATCTCACAGTAAGAAATAAGTTGTCTAGTAATTTCTTAGTTACTACTTTAAAACCATGACAGCTTGCTAGGTTTGGTTTAAGGGGTTGGTGGCAGATGGTGATCACAGGAGCATTAATGTTACTGGTTGTATTTCTAAGTATTATGCTGATTCTTCCTTGTTTGTTACAATGACTTCAACAAATGTTGCACAATTTAGTTACTCAAATTTTTAAGAAAAGAGGGGGAGATACAGAACTCTGGGCTGCATTAGAACAAATTGCAAAATAAAGAGAAAGAGTTAAGAACAAAGACAAGGTTATCAGACACGGAAGGAACAAGTCGTGGTCAGTAAAAGAACATAAAGAACTAACAGGATGAGAAAAAGAGAAAATTCCGTTAATAATAAATTGTGTTCCGATATACGTAAATGTAGTTATCCAATAATATGCTTATAAAAGTGTGTGAACAATACATGCAGCCAATTGTAGAGAAGATAATTGTGTGTACAGATTTGTATGCAGTATAAATGTAACCCAGTTTAGAAAATAAATGAACCGTCTGATCATCGTATCGGTGCTGTGTTGTTCCTGTTCCCACATGAAGAAATGAAGACCCCAGCAGTAGGCGATGCCAACGCCCTGGCTGCTGCTCTGGTCCCCTCCTGCAGAGTGTCAGTCACAGCCTCCCTGTGACTCCCTCCTTCTCCTCCAGCCGAGATGTCCAAATTTCTGGGCTGCAGAGACCTTGACCCAAGTGTGATGGGTCCACCTGTGTTCAGCTGACTTGGCAGCTGTTTCTGCGGTCAGTGACACTTGGAAAGGTCCATGCCACTTGGCCACCAGTGGTGCTTTGTCCACTCCTTAACCAGCACTAAATCTCCTGGCTGGGTAATATGAACAGTAAAGTGCAAAGGCAGCATTTGTGCTAACTGAGCTTCTTGTCAAAGAGGTTTCATGAGACACAGTGTCTTGGCCACATACTGGTTTAAATATACAGCTTCACCTCCCCACTGCACTGAAAATCAACAGGGCATGAATCCCAAACAATTCAAAGGGAAAGAATAGAATATTTCCCTGGGTTTGGCTCTTCTTCTTGCCAAAGCTAATGTCAAAAGCTGTACCCATGGCATGTGGGAAATGGAAAAATAGAAACTTCCACAGATGCCAAAGGGTTCAATCTGCAGCCTTGGAAAGAGCTTGGGTTAATGTAATGATAAAGGTACACAAACATTAAGTAGAAAAATTATAATTTTATGTCTCTACAGTTATAAGTAAGAATATGTTTTGAGTAAGTAAGAAATAATACAAAGTAAAATAGTATAAAGTTTGAATGGCAATAGTGTGATTTAGAGAGTAGGTTAGAGATCTAGAAGCTGTGATAGTGGTGTGTGGATGAGTATGTGACCTGCCAGTTTAGTGGCTAAGAGACAGATGAAGTGCAGCAAAATGAAGCAAAGGTGATAAGTTACTAAGTAAAAACAAATTTCATGTCAACCTCCTCTTGGACCAAAATGTTATATATTGGGGTGTGAAGAAGAAACTTGTGACTAACTTGAGCTATGGCTGACTTGTTTCTCCTCTCCAAAGCTCACACCTTGAGACTGATGCCTTATCTGGCTCGCTTGAGCAATAAATCATCTCAAAGCATGGTAGTCCCATCCCTTGTTTTTCATCTTGACAATTTGGTGCCTCTGTGAAGGTGATCGCTACGATTCAGAAAGCCCCAGTGAACGTTATCCCGGGAATTAAGCTTTAGTCTGAGAAGAAGACTCCAACGACCACCAAGAAGAGGTTGAACAGAAGCCTACGCAGTCTCTCGCTCAATGAGAACAGCAGATGTGCTTGCTTTCATCCCTGGCCTTGATGAGTCAGGTGAGGACTGGGGAACTTAGGGTGAGTGATCAAATTTCAAAGTAATAGAGGGATGTTTATAAATAAAAAATTGAAAAAAGTAATTATCCTACTATCAAGAGTTAAGACGCTTTCTCATTTGGATGCAGTGGAATTTGCTTGATATAGACCTTGAGACTGCTTTTAGAAACTTGCTCTGGAATGCTGTAGGAGATCAGCTACCTTTGCTGCTTTTTCCATGCCTTTTGTTAATTAAGATCATTAACAAGCAATCTACACTGGCTCTGAACCCTGTAATTCTACCTGCATTCCAGCAGCAGCCATCTTTACCTTCCACTGCTGAGCAAGTGTTGCTGGCTCCAACACCCTTAGAGAGGGGGGAGGAGAGTCAGAGAGAAGAAATATCCAATGCTTTTAAATTGATTGTGGATGTACAGGGGCAAGATATTAACTCTACCTTTGAAGAGGAGCCAGATTCAGATTGGTTTCCACCTGTTATAAATGAAATTAGAATTTTGACAACTAGGTCCCAGGGCTTAATAACAGTTTAATTAAAAATGAATACAATTTAGTGAATTGAATAGCAATTTGGTCTAAAAGAATACAATTTAGTAAAAGAATACAATTTATCAAAAAAATACAATTTATATATTTAATTTGCTAGTAATTAAGTATGATTAATGCATAAGCAAAACAGACCAGGGTATGGGGAGGGTTTATCACCCCACCTCACGTACAAAACTGACCGGGGTACGGAGGGGGCTCCCCAGCCTGCCTCAGGTACAAAACAAAGCACTTCAAGCTAAACTTCTGTGCTGTATGCTAATACATATTCATTAATGTTTCCCGAAAGTTTCCTCCTATTTCCGATTTTTCTGATTTGACGTCACTATTCTTCATGGCACATGCTTCACTTGTTGTTCGGGGGTCTTCAGTCTTCTTTTGGTGGTCTTTTGGTGAAGGCTTCTCCTCTTCCTCATCGTCCTTTGGATAACCTTACAGGTTTGCGCGTGCGTACTAAGCGTTGTGTTATGTAAGTCTACTAATTAGTCTGATATTTACTGATTTTTAAACCCAATGCCTAAACTCATTCTAATTTTGTCCATCTCAAGGCAATTTTCATCCTGGGATATCACTTATCTTCCAAACTACATCCTGTACCTCAGTTTTAACATGTAACATCTGTAAAGGGGTACATCTGCCTTGTAACACATTCTTTTGATTGCTTCTAATAATAACTTGCCAAATAGTTACAATTCAGTTAGTACAAATCAATTCCATTTATTACAGTCATTATAGATTTGTACTCGTTGGTTTTTTTTATGTCTTCCAATTAAGTGTTTAATGGTTCTGTCAACAAGACTATCAGTAGTGATAAGCATTGTCCCTATTTTTATGATCCTTTGCTCATTTATTTGTTGCTATTGATACATTATTTGTAAGTTTAATAATCCCTTTTCAGTTTATCACTTTCAAAGGCCTCAAAGCAAATCCCCTCGCCAGCAGCATGCAGCATTGTACAAAGGATTTTTAACCTGCTCTAGAAGACTCAGAGCTTAACACCACGTCAGCAGTGTGTACTAATGAAGAACTTTCCTGCCAAAAGCCACAGTTACCCCAACGACAGCAGACTGTGTGAGGAGAAGGTTTTACCAGCACCAATCAACAGAAACTATAGGGGTGGGACTACCAACAACAAGCTGAGGGGACAGAGATTATAAAAGGAGCTAGGAGATTGGAAGAACTGTCCTTTTAACTGTGGATTAGCTGCAGCAGAGGACCCGACACTGCAGATTATGGTCTACATCTCTTTTAGAGATATTTATATAAATTTGAGTGCAAATTAGCTGCATTCACTGCAGTGCTGCTGAGTTCATGCCTTGGGGCCAAATCGCCAGTTTGGCCAGAGGATTCCTCAATCCTCATACCCAGGCCCTTTTTGGTTTTTTTTGCTTCTCTTTCCTCTCTTCTTTACTCCCTCTCCCACTATCCCTTCCTCCCCCTTGTTTGTTTTTTTCCCCTTAATAAACACCCTAGTTTATTTCAACCCCCGAAGTTGTGTCTTTTTCCTAACACCGTGACGGGACACTCCCCCTCCATTGGGAACACCCCTTTTGTCGTGGATCCCAGCCCTCCCTCTCTCTCTGGTGTTGGTCCCCCTGCCATGGTCCTATCCCTTCCGGTCCCCTCATCACCGGGACAGGAAGCGGAAATGACGGCGACCGGAAGGAGGCCATCTTGGCCTCTCCTGCCACCCATCACTCAGCAGCTCCGGTTTGCCGCAGGAAGCCCCGCGCAGTTATCCAGCACGCTCCATCCTCCTCGGCACATGGGAGCAGCGACTCCTCAGACCCCAACTCTACCTTCGGGTCTAAGGATTGCTGGGCCAGGACCCAGAGGAAAGCCACCTGGGATGGGGATTGGGAACTGGCCAACAAAATCTCAGCCTTCCCAATTGTCTGGAAACAGGAGAGAGGGGTTTTATGCTAGCCAATACGCTATGGGGAATTGAAAGAACTGTGTAAGGCGGCCAAAGAGCATGGGCAAGGATCTCGTTTCTTCAAGAACCTCCTGGAAACCACTTTCTCCATGCACACTCTGGTCCCCCATAACATAAAAAATATTACCAGCTGCCTCCTTTAGCAGCTGAGTACGTGTTGTGGGAAAGGCAGTGGAAAAAGCATTTAAAAACTTTACCAGAGACATATGCAAAATATTTCAATCCACCCAATCTGTCTGTTGAATAATTAGTGGGAGAAGGTGACTTCCAGAAGCCCCAAGGTCAACTAGATAGCTTACCCAAAGCCACAGTGAACGACATTGCCACCGCAGCAAAAACATCTCTGTTCCCTACCCCTGATGACACAATCCCAACACAAAGTTTTGCAAACGTTAAACAATGGGTAGATGAAACATTTATGAAGTTTGTTGACATACTCAAAATCACCCTTGAAAGACAAATAGAAATCCCAGAGGCCAGGAAAGAGGTATTTAATTAAATGGCCATGGCAAACGTCAATCCTCAATGCAGGGCAATTTTGAAAAGCCTACCCCTTGACACTGAACCAATAATTGAACAGATGGTAGAAGCCTGTGCCCGGCGTGTGTCATTTGGAAACACCGTAGCACGGGAAGTGACTAAGGGTATTGTGGAAGGGGTAGCGGGAGCATTTGCGGCAGCAATAAAAACAGTGATAGGTGTTTCAATTGTGGAGAGACTGGACATTTTTTTAAGGACTGTCCCTGGCCAAATACACCAACTGACTCCTGCAAGGACCATCCATGACCACAACAATGCCAGCCTTACCAGCAGCTCCTGGGAAACTCCCCACAGAGCGCGGACCAGCCCCGCGCTATGACATCAAATCAGAAGCCGTTCTGCTCCCCTCTGCCGGCCATTGCAGAGCAGAGGGAGAACCTGACACCTGCTCTGAGAGCTCCACAGCTGCCAGCGCATCTGGAGCAGACTCTGCATCCTGAGCAGTTCAGGTAGGAACCTGGCGCCAGCTGGTAAGTGACCTGTCAATTGACTCAACTGATGAGTGCTTCCATAAGTTATCAACTGGGAAGTATGGGCCAGGAGAGAGTCCTTGGGACATCTGAATTATTAGGGACCCATTGAACTCTCCTGAACAAGTTTATGTCCTCCCTAAAATTCACACTGTATACCCAGGGGACAAAATTTTTGTCTCCCTGGCATGCACAGACCCTCCATTCTACCCATCCCAACAGACTCCTATCCCACAGGCCTTTTTAGTGCCTCTACATTATGCAGAAGAGGTTCCCCATAACCCCACCGCTCTGTGGGTGCAGATTATGTGCTCCAACAAACCCATTGTGGGATGCGGCCTGTTCTGTCAGAGGGAGAAGATCTGCCGCCCAGACATGCTGGACACCGGAGTGGATGTCACCATCATGGCCCACTCCGAGTGGCCAGCAGATTGGGAACTACAGCCCATGGCAGGCATGATATCAGGGACTGGAGGTGTGACGGTCTCTTACTGCAGCAAGAGAAATGTTGTAGTGGGAGGTCCCGAGGGCAAAATGGCCACCATTCAACCTTATGTGGTGAGGGCCTGGGGTGGGGACCTGTTGTCTCATGAGGGGCTTCACTATCAATCCCCAGTCGGGATTTTTAATTGGGACCACTCTTGAGCACGCAACACCTACCAGCCCTCGGCTCACCTGGAAAAAAGACCATCCAGTGTGGGTCGACCAGTGGTCCCTTTCTACCCAAAAATTGTGCACCCTGGAAGCCCCTGTGGAGGAGCAACTTTCCAAGGGCCACATCACGGAGACCAACAGCCCTTGGAACTTCCCTGTCTTTGTCTTGAAAAAGCCCAGCAAAGACAGGTGGAGGCTCCTCCACCACCTCAGAAAGATAAATGAGGCCATTGAGGACATGGATCCCCTGCAGCCCGGCTTGCCCTCACCATCAGTGTTGCCCCAGGACTGGAAACTTGCAGTAACTGATATAAAAGACTGCTTTTTAAATATTCCCCTCCATCCACCTCACTCTGCATTCTCTGTCCTCTCCCCTAACACACACGCCCCTCTAAAGTGCTACCACTGGCTTGTCCTCCTGCAAGGGATGAAAAATTTACAGGGATATACAGTGGTACGTGGCCCACACTCTGTCCCACATCAGGAGCCTGTTCCCAGAGGTGATAATACTCCATTTCATGGATGATATCTTGGTCTGTGCCCCAGGTGACTCATACCTGGATGTGACTTGAATAAGACTATTAAGGCCAACGAGGAGGCTGGGTTCAAAATCTGCGAGGACAAGATCCAATGCACCTTCCCCTGGGCCTAGCTGGGACTCTGGATCTGTGGACAGACCATCGTGCCCCAGCAGCTTAAGATCAGGGATGACCCAAGGACCCTGCATGATCTCCACCAACTCTGTGCATCCATCAATTGGGTACATCCCCTGCTGGGAATCACAACAGAGGTCCTTGTGCCACTCTTCAACCTACGCCGCGGCAGCTAGGACCTGGATTCACCACATGCCCTCACACTGGATGCCCGGGAGCCCATCTCCAATGTTCAGGAGGCCCTGTCTTCATGGCAAGGCCACTGCTACAAGCTCAGCCTGCCTTTCCCGTTTGCCATCCTAGGTAAGGCCCCTCAATATCATGGCTTCATTTTTCAATGGGACACTCACTCAAAGAACCCCCTAATTATCCTCCAGTGGGTGTTCCCTCACCATCAGCCAGCTAAGATGATAACTACCACTCAGGAATTAATGGCAGAATTGGTCAAGAAGGCCCAATCTTGCCTCCACTCTCTCCTGGAATGTGAGTTCACATGCATTTACTTACCACTGGCTACCATGGAGGATTTGGAAGATTTGATCCAATTCAATGAGAGCCTTCAGTTCTCCCTGGATAGCTACCCAGACCAAAATTCCATCTGTTATCCCTAACATTAGCTGTTCAATTCAGCTTTCAAGCTGATCCCCAAATTCATCCAAAGTAAGGCACCTCTCAAGGTTCTGACTCTTTTCACTGACAGCTCAGAGTCCTCCCACAAGTCAGTAATGACTTGGAAGGAACCCAGGATGCAGAAGTGGAAGTCTGATGTCCAGGTGGTGGAAGGGTCACTACAACTAGCAGAATTAGTAGCCATCATTGGAGCATTTGAGAGATTTCAAGAACCTATAAATGTGGTTACTGATTTGGCATGTCTTGCAGGAGTAGCTACGAGGACTGAACATTCTTTATTAAAAGAAGTCTCCAACCTAAATTTGACCTGGGCCAGTGCTCCCTGGCTGGCTCAAATATGGTTTTTCTTTTCTCTCTGGCTCGGGGCCACGAGGGGTCCTGGCCAGAACTTCTGTCTGTGTCTGGACCAGGATTTGAGCTCACCGGCTCACCTTGAGCACAAGTGCATTGAACAAGCAAAGAAGCAGGAGGGACCTTTCTCCTGGGTTATAATTCACAGCTTTATTTCTGCAAAGGGAACTCCAGGAGAAAGAGACAAGAGCTTCAGGGGTCTGACTGCTTCTTTCAAAGGAGGCTAGCTTTGGGGGGGTGGGAGTTTAGAGAGGACCAGTTAATATTCATGGCTGGCCAGCTCATCAACCCTCTACAAATCAGGAATGGACAAGTTAAGATGAGAAATAACAGACATGGACATCTTCAAATGACAAGAATTAGGGAGTTTCCAGTGGTGTGGGACTGTGGGGGCAGCCGTGGGGTGGACCCGCGTGGGGGGAAGAGGAGGCAGTGAAGGCAAGCTGCCCAACCTCTTCTGGATGGGACTCAGGGAAAAGGAAATACCTGGGCAGAAGCAGCGGAAACCCCGCGCCGGGATTGGGACAACAAAGAAGTCTCCCGCGTGAGCTCCGGTGGGCAGGTGCCGCTCACCGGAGCCCGTGCCACGGTAACAAAGGAGCCCATCTCCACAGTGGCGACCACAGCCCGTGCTGAGGTCTGAGCAGGGTGCGGCGATTGCGCCGCCAGCCGGGCGGTACCGGGGGCTCCACATTGGCACAAGGGAGCGCAGAGCGCCCAAAGCCAGTGGCAATGGCAGCAGGACTGCCCCTTCGCTACCTCGGGTTCTCCGTGGTAGCGGCACGGCAGCGTGCTGGGAGGGGGGGAAATTGGTGCTGAGCCCGGCACAGGCAGGGGCCAAGACAAGGGACCGAGGGGGGAAAAGCCCTGGTGAAAACGTTAAACACAGCTGCCGGCAGGGAGCAGGAGGGAAAAAAGCCCCGGCGGGCTCTGCCACGGCAAGGGCAAGGGGTGGGGAACGCCCCGGGCCTCCAGCCAAAGCAAGATAAACACAAAAGTTTATAATTCTGCTAATAAGCTAAAAAAAATCTCACCACAACATCAATTTATAGAAGATGCTTTCTAAAACGATTCATCTCATCTCCCACAGGAAGCATCCCTTTCACATAATGCATGTGAGGTCATATACTGAGCTCCCAGGTGCCATCGCAGAGAAAAACAGGAGGGCGGATGCACTTGCCATGATGGCTGGGACACCAAACGTGCTGGACTTCTTTGCCCAGGCAAAGATATCCCACATCTTTTTCCACCAAAATGTCCCAGCCCTCATGCACATATTCCATCTATCTAGGGACCAAGTCAGAGCTATCGTGGCCACCTGCCCAAAGTGCCAGTCATATCAACTGCCATCCCGAAGCTCTGGGGTCAACGCCAGAGGCTTCAACAGTTGCTAAGTACGGCAGATGGATGTCACCCACTACCCATCATTTGGGAGATTAAAATAAATACACCAATTAGTGGACACCTTTTTGGGTGCAGTGTTTGCTTTGGCCCATGCAGGAGAAGATGCAACCCATACCATCAAGCATCTTCTCCTGGTATTTGCCATCCTGAGACTCCCCAAAGAAATCAAGACACACAATAAGCCTTAACACCTCCTGTAACTAAAAAACTTTTTTCAGTTAGTGGGGTGTGAAGCACACAGCAGGCATTCCCCATAATCCCATAGGTCAATAAATAATGAAAAGGACCCACTGTACCATCAAGCAGGCCCTTAATCAGCAGCCAGGTGGAACAGAGACTATGTCTCCCATTGGGAGACTCTGTAAGGCTCTCGATGTAATCAGTTTCTTAAATTGCATATTCTCAGAGCCGACCCCTCCCCTTTATTCCAGCATTTCTCCAATTCGACCCAAGCTAAGCTCAAGGAGAGGCCGCAGGTGCTGATGAAAGATCCTGAGACTGAACAAAAACAGGGCCTTTCCCATTGATTGCCTTAGGGAGGGGATACGCCTGTGTGTTAACTCCATCTAGTCCCAAATAGTTCCCAGGGAAATACAGCAAGCCTTACTTAAGGCTGACAAACACTACCCCTGAGAAAAAAAACAAGACCCTTTCCAAGTCCACTACCACAGAGCTGCAAGATGAAACCACAGCCGCCCGGAGGTGGAGGCGCCACAAGATGCAGCTTCTTCAAAAACCACACCGCCCTGTCACCAGGTCTCAGACAAAGCAGAACCCCAGAAGCCACTATAACATGACAGGTGGGGATCTCTTTTGGGCCATACAATCGCCCCAACTTAGGAAAATGGAGCTGCCCCAACCCGATCGTCGCCTGCCATGAGTGGAAGAAGACACTTGCATTTGCCCAGCAAAATCCACAGGAATTGGATCTATTGGGGTTGGCCAAAGTGAGTTATTGTATTAATATCCGTTTTCAGAATCCGTCCTTATGGGCGTATGTCATCACCCCCACAGACAAAGTTTATAATTTGACAAACTGGTGTCATTACACCCATAAGACACCAGCAGATTTCTCTGGAGAGTCCCGGGATCGACTTCTCCCCCTGCTGTGAGGTGCCTCAGGGAGGCAAAGATTTCGTTTCAGATAAGCATTGTTAAAGTGAGAGGCATGGCTGTAAGTCCGGCTACTGTGAATTTTGACCTCCTGCTTTGGGGGATGGGCAGTGTGAGCCCTGGATGAAGTTGTCCCACCCAAGACCCTTTGTGAGGGGCGGCCCAGGAGTTCTGATTGGGTTTGAGTCCCTGGGGGTTTCTCCTCTGTTGTGTTCCTAGTGGTCCCTGATCCTGAACTCCACCCTGGTTCTGTCCCTCAAAACCCCTCACCCTGCCTTTGTTTGGCGCTCTCTGTCTCTGAATGAGTTTGTTCCCAGGCTGAATAAATGGTTTCATGAACAAAGGCCCATCTCGTTCCTATCCTAAGCTGGGTCCCAGTAACTGTAGCTTCCCTGGACATGATCCTGCAACATCCCCCCAGGTGTCTTCTTCATCTGTGGGGATCGGGCATGGGCACAGATCCCCCACAAGCTTAAAGGAGGTCTGTGCACGCTATCAACTCTTGATCTTGACCCCAAACATAACATTGATTGAAGATTGGAGACAACGGAAACATTTGGCCCACTTAAAGAGGGAGACTGCCATATTTGATGTAAATTGTGATGACAAGTATTTCAATTGGCCAAAGACAAAGAGGGTCATCAGTGTTTTCACCATGGGTGGAAGTAGCAAAGGCCCTCGACAGTCTCTCTCACTTGGGATGTTGGGTAGTGAAGCGCATCAACCTCACTTATGCCGCCCTTCATGACCTCCTTAAAGATGAAGAGGTTACCAGGCATGCAACTTTACAAAACAGGGCAGCAATTGACTTCCTGCTGCTCACCCATGGGCATGGCTGTCAGGACTTTGAAGGGCTGCGCTGTTTCAACTTATCGTCCCACTCGGAAAGCATCCACACTAGCATGCAGAGGATCCAAAACAAAGTTGAAGATCTCACTGCTGAGAAGCCCCCTCAGCAGTGTCAAGATCAATTTGGACACCTGAGCATCAAGGGATGGGTAGTTTCTTTTCTTAACAATGTTTTGTGGATTCTTTTGGTTATTTTTATTGTTTAACTTACGTTTTCATGTTTTTTACATTTTGGCAAAAAGGCTGTTGGGGAGGCTTTTTTTAATTACAAAAGAGGAAGGAGTTCTGGGGGCTGACAAACTGACTGATCCTGTAGCCATTCTCCCCTGGAGGGAGAGCCTCTAGGCTTTTACCAGCTGCTCTCCCTCAAAGGGCAAGGTCTCAATGGAGAGCCTTTGTTCTTACAGTGACATGTTAAGTGGCTCCCAACATGTCCTTCCCCCTGTATGCATATTATCTGTACCCTGTTGTCCCTTCCCCCTTGTTCTGCCCCTCAGTCCTCAGACCATTGTCCCTGTTGCTTCACCCCGCCCCCTGCTTTTCCTATATAATCCCTGCTCTTACTGAGCCCAGGGCAGTTGTCGTCTCTGGGACCCTTTGGGAGAGAAGAAAAAAGACCTCCTTGGAAACCCACACGGCACCTCCTGTATCTTTTCCTTGGCGGCACCCAAGGAACAGCGGCCAATACAAAAGCCCTTTGGAGGGCTCGCAGCTGAATCACGAGGGCAAGGCAAGCGTGCCTGTGTGCCCAGGGGAAGTGCCACAGGAGACGCTTCCCTGGGAAGGTCGTGCCACCTTGACCGCCTCTGTCTGCTGCCAAAGGGAACTGGTCAAATTTCAATTAAAAAATGCCGTTTCGAAAGCAATAAATTGATCAGTAATAATTTTAAAGAGGGACAGCATGAGTCAGCCACTGACTTTGTGGACAGGTTCTGGGCAGCTGTGTGTAACTACACAGCCCTAGATCCCTTAGCAGAGGTGGGAAAGCAGCAGTTAGTATCCCTGATGTTAGGGAAATCCAGCCCAGATATCAGGCAGAAACTTCAGAAGCCAGAAGAGCCTGTAAATAGAGACTTCAAGGCATTAATGAAAAAAAGCATAGCAGGTGGACAGTAATAGAGACGAAAACAGAAAGAACTCACTACAGCCATAGGGGTAGCTCTGGATCAGCACCAGGGCAGGGGACATGGGCATGGATGAGACAGGGGCAAAAATACCAGAGGCGGAGGAAGTTCAAACCAGCCTCAGACTAAGTTGGGGCTGAACCAATGTGCATCTTGTAAGAAAGAAGGACACTGGAAACTCCAGTGGCCCAGGGCTCAGAGCAGCATTCGTGGCCTGGCGCACACGTTCCTTGTCTGTGTCACACCCTGTGCAGGTTTAGGATGGCCACCAGCCGGGCCGTGTCCCAAGGAGGCCATGCCAGCTTCTGTGCAAGGCCCCGTGCCCTTCCTGCTGCGGCTGCGTCGGCAGCCCTGGGGGCTCCTTCTGCTGCCCTGAGCCTGCAGAGCAGGGCAGCGTTTGCTGATGGTTTGAGGTGTTCCTAAAGATCCCGTCGGGCTGTCTTGACGCAGTTCTGCCGGAGCCCAGGCTAGCTCCAAGAAACACACCAGCAGCCACGTCAGGTGTGTGGAACTACCTTGGTTTATCAGTGCCAAAGGCAGAAGCTTTGACCCTTGAGCTCAACAGGCAGGATTGTCAGCCGCACTCAAGGAGCGGGTAGAGGAGGAGGAGGAGGAGGAGTCTCTCGGTGTGAGGTCCCAGCAGAGAAAGGTTTACTGCTGAAGGGAGTCAGGGACCCAAGAGCCCCGAGCACAGCCCTGCTCGGGATTTTAAATAGCAGCAACACAATGGGAGGGTACAAACAAACAGCCAATGGGGAATCCAGGAGGAAGCAGCGAAGGGAGGGCGTTACAATGCAGGAATCATCAGGGATGAGGGGGAACAGAGGACCGGTCACGCAGGCCAATGAGGCCTCAAGGCTTAGGGGGCTGACAAGGAAGGATCCAGAACAAAGGGCAGGGTTTACAATGATGGACAAGGGGTAGGGGCAGGGTTGTGGTGACAGGCAGGGAAGGCTTGGGAATAAGGAGCTGGCTTTACAACGAAGGGCAGTTCAGGGGAGGATACAACTCCTAGGGGCAAACCAACTTCGGATGAACAGGGGGGAGCAGAAGAGTGAACCATAGAACTGACAAACTTACAACAACAACTAAACTTAAACAATTGCCGCAACACTGTCTTTGACACTTTGGGCAAGAGATTCCTTCCAACCGGCGCCACATTGAGGGGGGATGGGGGGCGGGGGGAGAACCAGGGCACGTGGCAGTGTTTGCAAGGGCCCTTTGTGACATGGTCAGCGTGGGATGGAAAGGGACAGGGTGTCAGAGGGCCCTTTGTGACACGTGGTGACACAGGAGCTGGCCACAGCGACAGGTCCACGCCACAGTGCTCGGTGCACGCGACGGGACAGGACGCGCCAGAGCGGTGCTGTGAGGAGCCCCCGCACAGCGCACTCGTTTGTGTCTGACCCGGAGCTTCTCTGAGCCGTCATTCTTGCAGGTGACCTCGAGGCCAGACCACAGGACTTGGTGACCTGTGGCCTTGCTGAGGCTTATCTTCTTAAGGTGCCCTTGAGGGCAGACTGTGGGACTTGCTGCCTCGGAGCTTTTCCGAGGCATCGCCCATCCCTGCAGTCACTGCCCTTGACACCAGAGCACAATCCTTGTCGAGGAGCCTCCTGTCCTTGTGGCAGGAGCCCTCAAGACCCGATTGCAGTACTTGCTGCCTCAGAGCTTTTCTGAGGCATCTCTCTTGCAAGTACCATAAATCCAGGCACTGCCATGGAGCAGCGACCCCCAAGAGTTCCCAAGCTGGCCTGGGTGGAGGAGGAGGAGGAGGAAGAAGAAGGCCCTGGAGCTGTGCCGGCACAGGAGACTGAAGAGGTGCAGGTGTTCCAGGCGCCACAGGAGGGTGAGTTGCAGAGCTGGGCCTTAGGGCTAGTACCTGTTGCCAGCTTGGCCCCACCCCACTGCATGCCATGCCATCCCCTGGTGCTGTTCCGATGGAAAGGATGGGAGAGTGTTGGAGAAGATCTGGAGCAGCGACCCCCGAGAGTGCCCAAGCTGGCCTGGGTGGAAGAGGAGGAGGAAGAAGGCCCTGGAGCTGTGCCAGAAGTAGAGACCGAAGAGGTGCAGGAGTTCCAGCCGCTGGAGGAGGGTGAGTGGCAGAGCTCGGCCTTAGGGCTAGTGCCTGTTGCCAGCTTAGCCCCATCCCATTGCATGCCATGCCATCCCCTGGTGCTGTTCCGATGGAAAGGATGGGAGAGTGTTGGAGAAGATCTGGAGCAGCGACCCCCGATAGTGCCCAAGCTGGCCTGGGTGGAGGAGGAGGAGGAGGAAGAGGAAGAAGGCCCTGGAGCTGTGCCAGAAGTAGAGACTGAAGAGGTGCAGCAGTTCCAGCCGCTGGAGGAGGGTGAGTTGCAGAGCTCGGCCTTAAGGCTAGTTCGTGTTGCCAGCTTTGCCCCATCCCATCCAATCCCATCCCATGGGGACATGCCTTCAGAAAGGATCGGAGAGAAGCTGGGGCTTGCCTCCAAGCAGTGGCTGTGCTCAGTTCCCTGGGGCTGTCCCTGCCTGGGGATCGCAGGGCTGGGCAGCGTTCTCCAGCCGCTCCTGCAGCCCCTCAGCTCTGGCTGCTCTCGCTCTTTGCCAGATGCAGCCATGGACCAGACACAAGAGCAGGACCCTGCCTGTGGCCTCTTCCACAGAACAGCACAGGTACCTGCAGCCATCCCCAGCTGGGCTGGGCCTGCTGGCACTGCTCAGCCCAGCACCATGCTTGGAACACTCCATGCAACATCCCTCTCTTCCCACCCTTCCTTCTCCTACCCAACATGCAAATTCATCAAGCGCATTTGGCAGGAAGAGACCAGCGTCATGGGCACTGGGTCCATGGAAGATGGTGACGTCTACAGCAGCGACAGCAGCACTGCCATGCTGGAATTCATTTTGGAGGAGGGTGTTTCCATTCCAGAGCAAGTAAGCAGCCTGTGGCCAGGGTGTGATTCCCCAGGGATCACTTGGCCTCCCAAGCCACGCCTGCTGATCACTCTAAGCCTTTGAGGCCATTGCAGCGTGGTGACAAGGGAAGCACTTCTCTGGAGAAGCTGGGGACATTCCTGACTCCCTCTGGCAGCTTTCCAAGTCTCCCCTTGTGCCTTCTCCAGGTGCCTGCCGTGGTGAGGTACATCCACCAGTGGCTCATGGCCAATGAGTCTGCTGACTCTAGGCTGGGCAGGACCCTGCTGGATCTGACCGAGGCACAGCCCACTGACGTGGTCATTGCTCTCCTGCGTGTGGCCCCAACGTGTGACAGGTACGAGGCCCACGTGCCCAGAGGGCTCAGGGCTCCCCAGCCCATCACCCTGCACAGCCTGGCCCAGGTGTCTGACCAACAGAGAGTTCCAGGGTCCTGTCTACCTGGGACCTTTCCCAGCCCTGCTACATCGGCCCCTGAGCCTGCTGCCATGCCATGCCCCTTCAGGGCCCTGTCCCCACAGGGCAGGGTTGTCTGGGTGCTGCTGCCGGCGAGGGGTAGTGGGCAGAGGCAGATCTGGCAGCCAGCTCAGCTCCCCCTGCCACTGCTGCCCAGGCCACGGGGATGTGTCTGAGACCCCCGTGAGACAGAGCTGTCACCCCACAGAGCTGCAATGACCATGTGGAAGACCATCATGTGCTCGAGCAGGACTGTGGAGCCAGTAGTACAGATACTCCTCGATGTGCTGAGAACCTGGCCAGAGCACAGCACGTGCACCTCCGATGGGGACAACACGGGTGTCTTTGCCCTGGCTGTGAGTTTCTGGAACAGGCCTTTGCTCACCCCATGGCCGACCGCCTCTTCAGCAGCTCTGTTTCCTCCTTCCCCCACTGCATCTCCCTGCCTCAGGCACTGGGCTGAAACCTGGCCTAGGGGCAGCTTCAGGGGCACCAGGCGTGGAGCTCCCCAAGGCTTTCCCCTGGCCTTGCCCTGCCACGCTCAGGCCCTGCCACACAGATACCTTGGCACTGAGCACTATCCCTGGGTGCTTTGTCCTCTGCAGGCAACAGTGGTGATGTGGAAGTTCCTTCAGGTGCCCTGTGTCCCACGGGTAGTGAAGGCGTATTTTCCTCGCGTCTTAGTCCATCTGCTTTTCCAAGTGTTCTTCAGCACTTTGGAGATGCCACAGGAGGTTGATACCTTCTGGAAGGCATGCCAGGAGCAACACGGCCTTGCCATCAGCCCCAACAGGTGCTCCATCCCAGTCCTCCTGTTCCTGCCATCTCCTCAGAGCAGGAGCCAGTGCTCCCAGCCCTGTGACCTGGGCTTTGCTGTGCACACAGGTTTGCAGTGCGGGCCCTGAAGTCTCTACTCTGCCGAATGCATCGTGAGCAAGTGGTGTTGTCAATGGAACGCAAGCGTGGCTGGGACACTCTGCTCTGCCCCGACACCCACCACTATGCCGTGGGTCTGTTGGCCAGGTGAGACCCCCTTCTCCCCATTGCCTCTGGCATTTGTGCCCCGTGCTGAGGTTGCCCCACACAGTCCCCGTTGTCGTGGGCCAGAGAGCCTCGTCACCGAGGGACGGCTACGGAGACTGGAAAAGGTTGGGAGAGGAAGGCTCCCACATGGAGCCACCTCCCCAAGGGCTCAGGTCCCCTTGCAGGATGCTGATCAAAGACCAGAACTCTGGGAATCAGTCCTGGGAGATGTTTGTCCCCCTTACCCACAGGCTTTGTTACTTTTTCACCTGCCAGGGAGATATCCTGTGTCTCCAGACACTTGTCTTCCCGGATCGTTCGCTACCTGCTCCGGCTACTCAGCACACAGGAGGCACGCTGGGATCTGCCTGCCTTGGCATTTCTTGTGGAGGTGAGCCCCATGGCCAGAACTGCCTCCCTGCAGAGCTGTCTCCCACCTCTCGGCCCTCTCATAGCTGCAGCTGCCTGGGACGGTGCCCATGCCCTGGGCTGCCGCCTGGCCCAGCCCTGTGTGGTTCCATGCTCCTGCCGGCTGGCTCCCCTGTCACTGTCCTGTGTCTTTCAGGTCCTGGCGCGCCTGGACTTGAGTGAATGTGGTGCTGACAGACTCCTGGAAATCTTGTCAATGCACCTGCGAAGCGAGTGCAGGGAGAGGCGTCACCTGGCACTCAGGGCCCTTCTGCAGCTTACTGACAAACCCTCAGTGGTGAGAAGTGGGCAGTGGCAGAAGCTGCACTGGGGAATGCTGTCACTTGGGCTCGGCTGGGCTTCGGGCAAAAAGGCAGCTGCTGCCAGCTCTCCTGCCTCCCGCTTCAGCTGCCTGAGTGCTTTGGGACAGGCCTTTGGCCTCTTGACCCCGTGGCAGCAGCAGGGTGGCGTTTCATAGACTTCTGTTCTGCACAGACTGAAAAAATGTGGAGCCTGACTGAAAGGCTTGTGGAGCTCCTGCAGGATGCAGATGGAGAAAGAGTTCGGATAACGGTCATGGTGCTCAGCTTTATAGTCTTGGACACAAAGAGGCTGATACCCAGCCCCATTGCCCTGCAGCTGGCTGAGGCGCTCCTGCCACTCTTTGACTACGTAAGGCTCTGTGCCCCTAGCAGAGGCCACTGGCTGCTGCCTGGACACTTGGTGCCCTGGGCATTTGCAGGCCTGTGCTCTGCTGAGCCCCGTGCCGACAGGGCTGAGGTTTTTTTCTCTTCCTTTCATATAGGATAATAGCCAGGTGCAGCTGGTGTCCATCTTGCTCTTCCGAACACTGGTGACTGTTCGCATGGAAAAGGAAAAAGAGGCCCTGAAGTCACACGTGCACCAGAGCCTGCTGCCACTCTTCTTCCACTGCCACGACGAGAACCAGCAGGTGGCAGAGGTGAGGACTCCCGGGCGGCTGCTGTCACCCGGGGAGGGGGCTCGGCTGCCTCTTGCAGGCCTGCCACCTTGCTGGCTGCAGCCTCCTGCAGGCCTTGGCACACGAATGCGGCTCCTGTGCCCTGGCTTGTGGGGCCATCTGCGGGTCTCTGCTGCTCTCCAGGCTTCTCAGAGAGCACTGCTCAGCATGGCCAAGTTCCTGAAGAGGAGAGATCTTGCAAATCCTGTGAAGGATAAGCAACTGTGGAAGTTCGCTGAAGTCCTGGTAAGGACGGCCGGGAAGGCCCAGCCTCAGCCTGGAGAAGCCCCCTGGCCCCGGCGCTCGGTGTATGGGGCTAGCAGCTGGGCCCCTGCCCAGTGCCGCAGCCGGGGCCTCACGGCTTCTTCTCCAGGCTCCTGTGGCCCCGAGACAGGTGCCAATGGAGCCCCGAGTCACTGGGGCTGCGGGGCGGGCCGGCACCGCGCCTCCCCGGGCAGCAGCCGGCCCTCTGACCCCTCCAGAGCCCGGCGCCAGCGGCTGCTGCCCGGTGCCTCAGGGCTGGGCGGGCACGGGAGGTCGGGGCTGGCCGCAGGCAGCGCCCGGCCGAGGGGCAGAGCCCGCGCCAACCCTTCCCTCCTGCCGCTCTCTCCAGCTGGCACAGGACGAGAGCCGAGCGGCCCAGTACCTGCACCAGGCCCTGCCGTACCTGCAGAACCCACAGGAGTCCCTGAGAGCGGCGGCCATCAGGTTCATCGGTGAGCCACGAGCCCGGAATCCCTCCCCGCCGCAGCTCGGCCCCGGCCCCGGCTGCTGCCCCGGCAGCGGCACCCGAGCCCGGCGCCCTGGAGCCCCGGCCGCCCTCAGGACTGCTGTCGGCCTCTGGCAGCCGTGCCCTTGGGCTGAGTCAGGATGAGGCAAGGGCTGGGGCTGAGCCCTGCCGGGGCAGGAGGGCGTGTGGCCCCAGGGCTGGCAGCGCCGCTGGCAGGGAGCTGTGCCGCCGGGGACCTGACAGGCTCTGTGTTCCCAGGGATTGTCGGGCGGCTCCTGATGGGGCAGAAGGAAGAGCTGCAGGTCTACGAATGTGAGTGAGGGCAGCGGGCTGTCAGGGGGGCTGGCGGGGGGAGCTGCAATCCCTGGCCTGGCTGCGGAGGGCTCTGCTCCCTCTGCAGATGGGGGGCGGTGTGGGCAGAGCACACAGAGACTTCAGGGGCACACGGGGCATTCGTGGCCAGCAGCTTCGAGCTGATCCCTGCTCCCTGCTGCCCATGGCAAGAGCCGGCTGGAATGGCCCTGGCAGGTGCCTCTCCATGGGCCCTCGTAGGACTGGGTTCTGACTGTGGCTCTGTTTGTCTCTCTTCCAGCCCTGGCAGAAATGAGGAATGACATCAGCCTGGAGATCAGAAGCCTAGCTCTCCACACATTTCACCTTCTGATGGCAGGAGACCCCGCTCCGATCTCCATGTTCCAGAGGCTGCGAGATCAGCTCCGCAGGGCATGGAGATTACGGCCTCGTCTATCGAGCCTCAGCTGCCTATGCTGCTGCAGCTGTGGCGGGAACTGATCCGGCAGGCTCTGTCTCTGTCTGCTGGGGCCACATGAGCTGGCAGGCATTTTGCTTTGCTTAAATATTGTTATTTTCATTTTTTCGTTTCTCTGTAGTATATAAATATAGGATATTAATATTAGTATATATTAATATACATATTAGTATATAAATATCGTCTGTTACAATACACAGACTGCCAAGACTTTTCTTTTGCTGCGCATGGTGCACAGGGCATAGGGGAAGAGGGTGAAAAGGGTGCTTGTGCTCGGCAAGCTGCCCAGGTGTGCAGTGGTGCAGGGAAAGTGGCTAGGAGCCCTTGGCCTGTGCTGAAGGCACAACCTCTGTCCCAAGCCAGGAAGTGCCATCTGTGTCCTCATGCCCGTGTGTTGCTGCCTGCGTTGCTGAGAGCTTCCAGGTGCCTCTTGATCCAGCTTCATAAGCAACCCCCAGCATCTGCCTTGTTCCTGACACCCAGCTTTTCTGGTGCTTCCCCAGAGCTCCAAACTGGAGCAGGTTTATCTGAGGGGCTTGAGAATGCTGGCATGTGCCAGCCCTGGAGATCTTAGGATTGCAAGAAAGACGCCACAAATCCCCTTTTTCAGGATATTCCAACCTTCTGAATCACGCTCGGAATAGGGATCTGCGGAATTACCAGAATGCCGATGGTTGGAAGATCCCCGCTGTACAGAGACGGGGTAACTGAGGGGTACTTTGAAAGATTTGATTCCATTATCAGTCTCATGGAAGGGTAAGTTATTTAAGATGTTCCATTCAACGCCATCACATCAGAAGCCAACTTACTTCCTGGTTACAATACCTTCTGCTTTTCAGCCTATTATCTTTTGCTGTATAATGCTGCTAATACTTCTAACACCAATCACCTCTGATTTTACCCCATGTGATCTTGATACAATGCATCTTTCCCAGTTCTGATTCTCCAAAATGTCTGGTCTGTTTGCAAGGCCATTGTTTGAAACTCGTTTCCAGTTCAATCTCGTTCTCTTTGAGGTCTTCTCTATTCCATGACCTAGCTAAGTCAGCAAACCTTATCTCAGAGTTTGCATACAAATGGACAAGAATATTTGAGCTTCCTTATCTCAGAGTTTGCATACAAACGTACAAGACTATGTGAGCTTTCAGTCAGGCTTTGAGAATCTTCTACAATTCCATTTCTCACAGCTGAGGGCTAGAATGCTGGGAAGAACCCAATTTCCTGATGGAAAATAATCCAATAATTCAGTTTCTGGAATTGGGAAAGCAAGGAAACGGTTTTTCAGGAGGTGCCATTGGTGCTCGTGGACCGGGAACTTCCCTAATCCATCCTTCCCTGATTGAGGAGCGGAAGTTCCTGGGATGAGTCAGGATTAACAGACCCCTCCCTCAGGTGTGCGATCCAGGATTTTCCTGGTTTTTCCCAGCCCAGGTGAACCATCTGCAGCGTTCCAAATAGATTGGTTAAAACCAGGAAGGATTTTATTCCTTGTGGGGATAAAACCATGCTCAAAAATGCTCCTTGACCTTGCCCGCCTCTGTCTGCTGCCACAGTGAACTGGTTATTTGTTATAAAGCTTCATTTGTCTAATGCTCTTTTTGCTATCAAACAGAATCATAGGACACCCTGAGTAGATTAAAGAAATAATAAAAAAGGCAGTAAAAAAAAATGGCTTATTTTTCACTTTTTTATTCCATTAAAAATATTCCCACAAAAAAAATAAAAAGAAGAAATAATAATAATAGCAACAACAACAACAATAATAGTAGCTTGTGAATATTCTGAATATTTCTTCTTTATAGCTTTTTTAGGGACTAAATTTTGGTACTTTATTTTACTATTTAAAATATATTATTTTTCCATGTGTTATTCTGGAAAGAAAACTATTTTGGTTTCTCGGACTTTTCATTATTTTGCCTTTGAGTTGCCTGGAATTTTTCTGATTGAAAATAAAAAGGGGTTGAGATTTAAAAAAAAAAAAAAAAAGGGGGGGGGGGGAAAGAAATAAAAAAATAAAAACACGGAAAAAAGGAGGAAAAATGATTTTAAACGGGAAAAATATCTTGAAAATATAAAAAATAAACAAAAAAACCCAGTTACATGGTTTCCAATGTGTGGCTGAGTGCCTCGATGTTTCCATGTTTTTTGGTGTGTTCCTGAGTTGTAGAGTTGTCCAGACATGATGTTGAGCTTGGCAGAGATTCCACAGCCCCTGAAGTCATTCCCAGTTTCCCACCTGTAGTATCCAATGCCGTCAAGTACATGACTGCTCTGTAGCAATAACTGTGCCATTTTTCAAATTCCTGATGCCCAGAATGCTATTATTCCATTGGAATTTGGTTCAGCAACTGGAGGATTTGAAATTCCCGATGCCTGGAATGCTGTTATGATATGGGAATTTTGGAGGGGAGCTGGAGTGTTGGGGAGGATGAAACAGGGAAACCTTATGAATGGGATTGTTTGGCAGAAGATTCTGAAAATATGAAGCCTAGAATTGAAGTAGAAATGAAAGCCTGCTTTGAGTCATGAAGCTGAGTACTAGTTACTGCATAACCAAAGAACAATAGCCTAGCCAGCTAAAGGAGAATCCCTGCTGATGAAACAATGTCTTGCTGCTGATAGGAAGTCCAAAGGTCAAGAAGCAAGGAAAGAACTTGTAAAGCTTTTAGAGTTTAAAATGCAACACTGTATGTTAATATGGGGATGCTCAGAGGCTGTATGTAAATTCTTTAGTGGGTGTATCTCGTAGTGATTGGTTACTGGGAATTAGAATATTCACTATAGAAAAAGATATATTGTATTGTAACAAGAACTTCGCTCTCTTAGTTCTTACCTCTCTCTTATTTCCCTACCCCTCTCTTAGTTCCTACCCCTCTCTTACTTCTCACCCCTCTCTCAGCTCTTAGTTCCTTCCCTACTCTCAGCTCTTCTCTCATAGCCTTCCCCTACTCTCAGCTCTTGCTTTCCCTGCTCCTACCTCCCTCTTAGCTCTTATCCCTTTCCCCACCTCTTAGCCTTCCCCCCTCTTTCCCTTTCCCTTTCCCTTTCCCTTTCCCTTTCCCTTTCCCTTTCCCTTTCCCTTTCCCTTTCCCTTTCCCTTTCCCTTTCCCTTTCCCTTTCCCTTTCCCTTTCCCTTTCCCTTTCCCTTCCCTGCTCTTACCCCTCTCTAGCTTTCCCTGCTCTCTCCCTCTTGTTTTTCCCTCTTTCCCCCTCTTACCCCTCTCTTGTCCCCCCCCCTCTCTCCTAAGCCTCCCTGTTTTTCCCCGCTCTCCCTCTGTTGCTCTCGTTCCCTCCTTCCTCATCTCTAACCTCTTTTCTCCCTCTCTCCCCGCACTCTCTCCCCTCCCCCCGGGACCACGCGGACGCCGAGGCTGGTGGCGGACACGGGTCTCTCCCTCTCTTTGCCCTTACAATAAATTGCTTATACCTGAACAGCTTGACCCTGGAGAAGTCTCTCACCACGAGCGAGCATTTTGAACAGCAATACTGGAGGATCTGAAATTCCCAATGCCCAGAATGCTGTTATTCCATGGGAATTTGGGAGGGGAGCTGGAGCATTCAAAATTCCTGACAGCTGGAATGCCATTATTCCATGGGCATTTGAGAGGGGAGCTAGAGCATTTGAAACTCCTAGCACCCAGAATGCCATTATTCATAGGAATTTGGATGGGGAACTGGAGGATTCAAAATTCCTGGTGCCTGGAATGCTGTTGGGATGCCTTGGGAATTTGATGGGAATTTGGGAGGACATATGGAGGAGACAATTTCCAACGCATGGAACTCTGTAATTCTATGCTTTTGTGGGAATTTGGGAGGGGAGCTGAAGAATTCCAAATTCCTGATGCCCGAAATGCTGTAATTCCATGGTTTTTGTGGGAATTTGTGAGGGAAATCGGAGGATTGCGAATTCCCAGTGCTTGGAATTCTATAATTCCATGGGTTTGGGGGCAATCTTGGAGGGGAGCTGGAGGATTCTAAACTCTCAATGCACAGAATTCTCTTATTTCATGGAAATGTGTGAACTGGGGAGGACAGCTGGAGGCTTCAAAATTCATAACATCCAGAATGCCATTATTTGATGGGAATTTCGGGAGGGGAGCTGAAGGATTCCAAATTCCTGCTGCCTGGATTGCTGTAATTCCATGGTTTTGGTGGGAATCTGGGATGGGAGCTGGAGGATTCCAAATTCTCAGTGCACAGAATGCCGTTCCATGAGAATTGGGAATGAAACTGGAGCATTCGAAACTTCTTGATGATTGGAATGCTGTTATTCCATGGGAATTTTGGGAGGGGAGCTGGAGGAGTTTAAATTACCCATGGAAAGCAATTATTCCATGATTTCCCGGTGATCCCCATCAAAACCAAACCTCAACCTTCAAATCCAACTTTGGACTTTCAAATCCAACCTTTGCCCACCTAAGCCAACCTTGGACTTCAAGTCCAAAGTGGACCATAAATTTAACCTTGAACCACGTGGGACAGCATGGGATGGGATGGGATGGGATGGGGTGGGATGGGGTGGGATGGGGTGGGATGGGATGGGATGGGATGGGATGGGATGGGATGGGATGGGATGGGATGGGATGGGATGGGATGGGATGGGATGGGATGGGATGGGATGGGATGGGATGGGATGGGATGGGACGGGATGGGACAGGGCCACGCTCACTACTTGCCCTGGTCCTCCCCCATCCCTCCTAGAGTGACCCAGGTTGGAAGGAATCCCTTGCCCAAAGAGTCTAAGACAGCCCGAAAGGATCTTTAGGAACGCCTCAAACCATCAGCAAACGCTGCCCTGCTCTTCAGGCTCAGGGCAGCAGAAGGAGCCCCCAGGGCTGCCGACGCAGCCGCAGCAGGAAGGGCACGGGGCCTTGCACAGAAGCTGGCACGGCTTCCTTGGGACACGGCCCGGCTGGTGGCCATCCTAAACCTGCACAGGGTGTGACACAGACAAGGAACGTGTGGGCCAGGGCACAAATGCTGCTCTGAGCCCTGGGGCCCGGCCAGCACTGAAATCAGCAGGTGTGGCAGAGGCAGACCTGCCACCCCAGCCGAGCCCTGGCAGTGCTGGTGCCCTTCTCCTGCCCCAGAGACCTGTGTCCTTGGGGGGCTTCTGTGCCAGAGGGCAGCCAAAGCCCACATGCACTGGGGGCTGGGCTCCCTTCCTGCGGGGGCTGTTGGCAGAAGCTCCTGGAACTACTGCTGACAGCTCTTGGTATCTGTCAGAGGATGTTGCTTCTTCCTGGAATGATTTTTTTTCATGGAAAGGATTGGCAGTAGCACCAGAACACCATCAGTTTCTGAGTTTCCCAGGACAATGCATTTGTACAGACATACTGTCAGGTGGCATTTGAGACAATAACTAACAGAACCGCCTCAACCTTAGAGCTAATAACAGAACAACAAAGGTAAACAAGGGCAGCCATTTATCAAAACAGATTGGACTTAGAATATCTTTTAACTGAAGAGGGAGGTGTGTGTGGAAAAATTCAGTCCATCAGATTGTTGTTTACAAATAGACAGACATGGAGAGGCAGTGATGGACTTGGCAAGGAAAATCAGAAAGATTGCATTTGTACCCATACCAAAGTGGGAACCCATCTTGAACAGTGATGGATGGAATAAGTTATTCAGAAGGGCTTGGTGGAAAATGGTAGGATTTATAATATGTTCTTTGGCAGGACTCCTATTTCTCCCTTGTCTAATACCTTGTTTTCTCAGATTAATAACCAGTGTGGTACAGAACATGCATTTGGTAGCCGTATCTACAAAGCAAATACAGATTGTAGTTTAAATAGAAAAGACATTAAGCTAGGTAGTGGAAAGTATTAAGGTATTAAAGTTAAATTCAAGTAGTAGCTATAATCTATGGCAATTCTAATAGTTATTATCTCAACTGTTGGCTGTAATCAGATTATCCTATTAAGCATGTATATTGGAGTTTGGTAAACCCAACTGCCGTCTGGAGCCCGGGTGGCAGGTCCAGAAGTCTCTAGGATCCTTTTTGGGGGTCACTCATCCTTTCCCCTCCTTTGGGTACCTCCAGTCTGGTCCCTTCAAGACCTTTTGAGGTCTTCATACACGGGTACTCCTACTTTTATCTCCTTTTTCAAAGGTAATAGAAAAAACCCGGTTGGATTAGCTCCAGGGTAGCTATTAGCTTCCTCTCCATTCTGAGGGTAAATTCATCTATGCTCGCCTTCCGCAAATCCAGAACAGAGCATTCAGGACCACCCGCATCTTGGAGGTGTTCCCTATATCTTGTTGGAGTCTAAAGCACAGAGTGTGTGCCCTTGTTTCTGATGCTTAGCTCTGAGATCCAGAAGAACACTGAATTTCATATAACATGAAATTTATGGGCATGTTTTCATAGTGATACATGGAAACAACTGTTAAAGTTAGATAGAAAAGCTAAAAGTGTGAGTGTGTAGATTAGAGTTTTCTTAAGTCACTATTGAAAAAGTTAAAGTTTAGAGTTTAAGCTAGTTTAGAAAGCAGAAAACAAGATGGAGGATTTAGAAAAATGTTTATTTTCCATCTTCTTTCTTCTTCACATTCTCCTAGAGGTTTTTGGGTAATAGTAAGTGACTGGATAGAAAATGCCACAGTGCAGCACACAGATGATGGGTCATTGGGTCATTAAGGAAAATAATATGCGTGTCTATTGTGAATTGGATAAGAATGAGTATAAAGATAAAAGAACTGTGTAGTTCAGGGCCATTTTGTGCCTTCAAAGTCCAAAGTGAGCCACAAGGCCATTTTGTACCATCAGAACAAAATGAGCCAGCTTGTGGTGAATTGAACTTGTGCAGAGAGTCTGGAGAGACCTGCCAAGTTTTGTGATAACATCCTAATAAACTCGAGAAACAAGATCCTAACGAGCTCTGGAGTTTTCTTCGGACCTGGAGGACTGAGATAAGAGGGACTCCCTGTGAGGGAGTATCCCCAAGGAGCTCAGCTCAAAGGAGCTGAGAAATCCAGGAGTGAAGTGCAGAAGAAGCACAGCAGAATCAAGAGAAAAAAGAAACAGAATTGAAAAAAGTTATAATAAGTGACCAATATGGAGCTATTCTGGGAATGTCTTCATATGGGTTGATCTTTTCGGGGGAGGAACTCCCATTGCATAGGAAGAGAGCTTCCTCCCTATCATACTGACACTGTGAGTTATTCCTCATTCTCCACAGCTGCTGAGGAGCTGAGGGGATTTGCTGTGTTGGCCTACAGCTGGCCTGGAGGCCTCACAGTTATAAATAATCCCAACTTGATAAGTGAAATGTGGTTGATTCCATAATTACCATCCTCATGTAACTCAGCCAGTCAGGGCCATTGGAGAGCAGGCCCAGGCCGCTGGGGATTCTGCCTGCTATGGGCTGGTTGGCCGTGTGGCAACGAGCTGGATCAATGAGGATTAACCACACGTGCCTTCTGGTCCATATAAGGAGAAGAGGTCTCAGTAAAGTTAGCTGTTGCTGCATGACTTTCGTGTGTGCTTGTCGCTGTCCTGCCTCTGACACATCATTGCAATGACCCACCAGATGTTTGTTCCGTTAGTTACCTTGCAGCTGTTACAGGGGGTCTTTCCTACTTTCTTAGAGAAGGCCCTCCCAGTTCTCCAAATACTCTCCTCCCCAGTAGTCTCCGAGCTTAGTACCCACCCCTCAGGTCGATCAGTCCTTTGTCCCTCAGTTTGATTCCACTTCGATAACTCCACAGAACTGAAGTTACTCCCTTCCACGGCCACTCCTCGGTCATCAGTGGTCCTCCACATAGCCAACAGTTAATGAGATTGAATTCCTGGCTTATTCTTTCCCCTAGGTCCACAAATAGGTTCCATTCCCATTTGGGTAGCTCAGTTTCACTCTCCAGTGCTTTTTGTATCTTTGTGTACATTTCTGCTTTCTGTACTTGGGTGGATATCGCCAGTGTCACGACAATCCTCAGATCAGCCAGGGTGGAAGAAATGAAATAAACGAATAGGGATGGGTTTGATTGAGAAACCTGAAAACAACTTTGATCAGGGTGCAAACCAAAGAACATAATCCAAACAGCAGTACAGGGCAACCTCAAAAGACCCCAAAATTGGGAAAACGTAACAACTTACTTAACAATATATACAACACTGATAAACAATCATCAACAGGAGCTCAGAACATAACCTTATATGTAAAACAATAATAACCAAACACCAACAAGAACCAAGAACATTACCTTAAGTGTCTTAGCGCATTTACATAACATGAACATAATCCTTCCCATCATCCCATGCTCCTCCCCATGATCTAACCCAATGTTTCTCTCAGCCTTAGATTAATGGCCACTTCACAAACAGCCAAGGCCAACTCATTGTCAATCCCTGTCAATCCAACTCCCACAGGTGGATACTGGTGGGCTTGCCAGCTTTTTGGTGGTATCCCGTATGATTTCTTGTTTTACCAGATCTTGCACTCCACCTTCTTCTCAGATATCCCAATGTCCAGCCTTAGAGAAACAGATCCATTTTTCTCCCCATGGGCATCCCAACCCACTCCTTATCCTTCCTGGCCCTAAATTTTCTGCCACTCAGTAATTTTGTCCTTGAATGCTTCACGTTTCTAGCTTCTATGGGTCATAACAGACTATTTATGTCAGTGTGGGCCACCAGATAAGAACCCTGGGTATTTCCATAATATTGATTTTGTAACATGGTGACACAGGAGCTGGCCACAGCGACAGGTCCACACCACAGTGCTCGGTGCACGCGACGGGACAGGACGCGCCAGAGCGGTGCTGTGAGGAGCCCCCGCACAGCGCACTCGTTTGTGTCTGACCCGGAGCTTCTCTGAGCCGTCATTGCTGCAGGTGACCTCGAGGCCAGACCACAGGACTTGGTGACCTGTGGCCTTGCCGAGGCTCCTCATCTGCAGATGCCCTCGAGGGCAGACTGTGGGACCTGGTGACATGGAGCTTATATATTTTAAATAGTAAAATAAAGTACCAAAATTTAGTCCCTAAAAAACTGCCAAGAAGAAATATTTAGAATACTGACAATTTTTAATTAATGTTATTACAATGATTATTACTAATTATAATTATTATTATGACTATTCTTTTTCTTTTATTTATCTTTTTGTGGGAATTTTTTCTTTTTTTTTTTTTTTTTTTGTGGTATATTCTGTGAAAATGAAGCCAAAATTTTAGATTTTAATTTACCTTCTTTCTCTTTTGTTTTTAACCTTTTCAGAATGCCCTATAATTATATCTTATAGCAAAAAGAGCACCAGACCAATGACGGTTTATAACAAATAGCCAGGCTCTGGTAGGTGGTAAAATTCTGATTTTTTAAATATTTTTTCCCATTTTTTTATTGGTGTTTTTCCTCTTTTTTTCACTGCAATTGCATCACAAGTAAAGACAATGAAAAAAGGTCACAGTTCATCATCATTTTCACCATTTTACAGAAGTTTCTAACAATAATGAGGATGGCCAAAACCAGAACAAAACACAAACAGGAGGTAACTTCCAGTCCCATCAAAAAGGAAATGGGATTTTCTTGGGAAAAAAAAAAAAATTAAAAATTTAAAAAAACCAAATAAACCCAAATAAAACGAAACATTTGGGACCTCCCAGGCCTTGGTGACCTGTTGTGTTGGAATTTCTCCTATCCTACCTCCAAGTTATTCTTTTCAAGTGGATTTGTTTGGAATCCTTTTTTATCCTTTTCTTCCCCTTCCTTTTCCTTCTTAAAAATTATTTTATTCCTAGTTCCTTTGTGCTTGCTTCAACTGTGATTTCCTCATTCCTGGCACTATCTGGTATTTTTCTGAATCCAGATTGTGTCCAGCCTTACTCCCCCCCTCCCAGCCCCCTGAAATCACAAGGAAAAAATGCCAAAAAACCTCAGAGCACTGAATCAGCACAACTTGCATCAGCACTGCCATTGGAGTGTTTCTAGACAAATGGGCAGAATATTTGGGATGAGCATCCACTGTCCAGCAGGTCCAGGGAATCCTGCAATGTGGAGGTGGAAAAAGCTGCTAAAATTGGGATTTTCCCTTTCTGGGAGTGTTTTTGAGGCCAGGATTATTCCCATGGGGAATAAAAAACCTAATCGGTTTTAACCAATCCATTTGGAATGCTGCACGTGGTTCACCTGGGCTGGGAAAAACCGGGGAGAAATGGAAAAAATCATGGATTTCCCACTTAACATCCCCATCTCTTTGGAATACTGCACATGGCTCACCTGGGCTGGGAAAAAACGGGGGAAAAATGGGAAAATAATGGATTTCCCACTTAATGGCTTCATCCCTTTGGAATGCTGCACGTGGCTCACATGGGCTGGGAAAAAATGGGAAAATCCTGGACCACACACCTGAGGGAGGGGATCTGTTAATCCTGGCTCATCCCAGGAACTTCCATTCCTCAGTCAGGGATGGATGGATTAGGGAATTCCCCAGTCCAGGACTGCCTATGGCATCTCCAAGAAAACCATTTCCTTGCTTTTCCAACTCCAGGAACTGAATTCCTGGATTGTTTTCCATCAGGAAATTGCATTTATTAAAGTCTGGGGTTTTTTCCTCAGCAATCCAGTCTTTGGCATTCAGACCATTCTACATATCCCTATGCTAGTTGTGATTCAGAGGGCTGGGATCTCCTGGAAAAGGGGATTTATGGTTGCTTCCTTGGAACCCAAGGGCTCCAGTGCTGGCACATTGTAAGAGATGGTCTGCAGTTTCCCTCATTTGCCTCACGAACATCACAAGAACAGAGACCGAGACCCTGAAGGCGCCAAGGGACTTTGTACAGGAGTTCTGGCCTGCTTGAGGTGGATGTTTGCCAGGTGATTCTTTGCAGGTGTGCTTGCTCTGCTGCCACCGTACACTGCCTTCATTCCTGCTGGTGAGCAGGGATGTGATAGATTGGCATTTAAGAAAACAAAGAGAAACACCTAAGGAAGTTAAAACTGCTGGAGGCTGATGGGAGTTTTTCTCCCGGCCAACAACTGGCCATTTCTAAGAATTGACAGCAGTTTTGACCATTGAAAAGTGAGATCAACCTGTGAACACCACCTTAAGACCTAAGCCTGGGAATTTAATTGTCTCTTTGTTTCCTGGCTGTGAAAGGAAACTGAGCTTTAGCTGGCTTCCATGCGGCCCGGGCAGGGGCTGGGCTGGGCCTGCCGAGACTCCCGGTCGGGAGATGGGGCCTGCGGGGCTTCTCCCCGGGCTCCGGCCGGGCCAGGCTGGTCCCTGGCTCAGCTGCAGTTTTTTTTGCCGTGACTGAATTCACCAGAGACTGTCGAGTAAAGAAAGACAAAAGCTCTTGATCTGCGGTGGGCTGAGACAGTGACCACACTCTCCAGAGCAGCCATGAAGAATCTTCCATTGCAGTCAGCTCCAGCCGCTGCTCCGGCAGAGATCACAGAACCGTCTACAAAGCCTGGGCAAGATTTTAACCTTTTCATTACCCAGATGAGACTTGCAGATTAATCCTTTTTTTCCAGAGAGAAAAAGAGAGAGTAATCAACATGTAAAGAGACTTTATAAACTATCAGAGACAGTAAAGAAAAGAATTAAGCTTCAGAAAAGGTAGAGAATAAGGAGGTGCTTTAATAAGCTGAAATATTTTTCTGTTAAAGCTATGGAGATGGACAATAGTGTTCTGAAAAAAAACTCCTTTAACTCATGACAGAGTATATTGAGAGGAATAGAGTAGTTCAAAGTGTGGATTTTAAGCAAAAAGTAAAGTGACTGTGATACAGTGAGGTGCTGGAACAGAGGGGAAGAAGTAATAGTTGAAGATTTGTAGCTTTGTAGAGGCAAAGAGAAAACTTCTGTTTCCAGAGAAGCTCACAGAGACAGATGAAGAGAACTTTTGCCTTTGAATAACTCATCCTTAAAAATGACATCCCTAGACTCACGACCCATAATACACTTCAGAGTGATGTGAAATGGGAAGAGACAACTGATGACTGGATTTCTGGGCAGCTGGCATCAGAGAAATAGAAAGCTATAACAGAAATAGTTTTCTTGTGAAAAACTCCATAGATGTGCAGAAGAAGACTTGTTTCTCTACAAAGACTAATGAAAAGATGATAGCAAGAATTGAGACACTTGTACACAGCAAAGTTTTTTGTCTCTATGTTGTCATGTGAACAAGAGAATAGTTGGGTAGTGGGGGAAAAAAAGGTTTTCTGGAAGTTTTATTCTGGTTTCCTTATTCTTGTAGTTTTGTTTAAAAACTTTCTTTATTCCTTTTAAGTTTTAATCCTGTTTTACTCTTGTTCTAATCCATATCTCACAGTAAGAAATAAGTAAGTTTTCTAGTGATTTTTCAATTGCTGCTTTAAAACCACAACAAGGGACTTGTAAGGAGTGGCCTGTTCTGTACCTTACACATGACTGTTGTATCCTGAGGGAACACCGTTGGCCTTGACCTGTAGGTGTCGAGGTGACACTGGTGGTTGGGTTCTTTTCCCCAGGACTGAGATTGACAAGAGAGAGGCTGTTTTCTCATGTTCACACTTGGTTGTTTATTCTTTCCTTATCTATATTACATATATAGAGACAATAAGGAGCTACATACACTAAGATAGAGAGGTGCAAAATGGAGAACAAAGAAGCTCTTCAAGGTTTTTTCTATGTCTATTTGTCCAATAATCAAATGCCAAGTAAGTTCTTTTTCTTAGTGACCCAATGACCTGACACCGGTGTGCTGCACTGCGACTTTTTCTATCCAATCACTCATTATTATCCAAAAACCCTTAAAAGAAGAAGATGAAGGAAGAAGAAGGAGAAAGGAACAATGCCCTAAGTCCTCCATCTTGTCTCTTCTTTTCTAAAATAGCTTAAACCTTAAACTCTAACTTTCTTACCCAGTGACTTAAGAAAACTCTAACTAACTCACACACTCATATTCCCAGTTTCTCTACTTAACTTTCAAAGTTATCTCCATGGTGTTGTGTGAAAGTCAGTGCTCTCTCGGGTGTCAGAGGCAGGCATGACAGATAAGGGCACATTTTCTGTACCTCTGAGCCCAAGAGGGGAGAGAGTGCTGAAATCTACCTTTCTTTAGAGGAGACGCCCCTTTCAGGACATTTCCTCCTAACTTGTCTCAAAGTGAGAGAGAGGTGCAGTCCTCTAAAGATAGGTTGCTTCAGTTTGGAAGCAAGGGCCCTCTCTCTCCTCTGTCTTCTCACACAAGCTGCTTCTGTGGCCCTGCCCCGCTTCCAAAAATCAGGCTGTGCTAAATCCGCACGCACAGTATTGTGGCATTGCCCCACCAAGCTCTAGGGTTATTCCTTGTGCTGATAAAATAGAAGTTAATGAAGCTGTCTGCATTCAAGGTGCCTAAAACCTGCAACTCCAGTGGGGCATAAGGGCACTTCCCAAGGGGAGACAGTGGTTGCCACATTCTGGTAGCCCACAGATGCAGGGATGCTGTTCCATGACCGTAGGCTTTCCATCCCTTTGGATATCCCTCTAGGATAATGTTCCCTATCCTGGGGTTTAAGGACTGGTCCATATAAAGCTCGAGAGACTCCATCAGGACACTAATTTTCATTCCTTCTCCTTTAAGCAGATTGCATGCTTGTCCTAAAGTAGTCCATCCTTTGGCCACAGGTGGCCAAGCAGCATCATTGGTATAGGGACCTGAGTTGCTCCACCTGTTCTACAGCACTTACAAATGCTTGGCATTGTAACATCATGCCAGCTTGTAGCTCCTCCATTTTTTCATCTTCTTCACCTGTTTGTCAAGCTCTGCATTCTCTTGAACAGCATCTTTGTATGCAACTAATAGGCAACCAGCCATCCAACCAGCAGGAGTCAGCCACTCTTTAGAGGGTCTCAGAGAGGAGTTTATACAAATTCTCTGTAATATTTCAACACCCCCACAAGGTCCTTGGTCTCCCATGCTTCAGGCCCAGTACTTGTCCAGGTTTCTAGCTAATGCCATCATGTGCTCCAGCCTGGAGCTTCCTGCATCCAGCCTGGTCACTCCACTGACAAAGCCACCGCCCGAGGCTCTTTTTCACAAAACATTGTTACCAGTGCACTCACACAAGGACACCCTAAGGACCACAAGAGAAGTGAGGGTGATAGAAAAGGTCTTAAAATCTTAGAAAATTTGGGGACTTAGAAAGAAAGTTAGGTTTGGAAAGCCCTGGAAAAAGTAGGCCCTGAGATATGTTAGGCCTTTTGCTTGCTAAAGATCAGGTCAAACTGCACCTGTGTAGTCAGTAGATGATAAATGATACAATTGTTAGATGTGATTAGCTATAATTATTGTTTAAAGAACATGGGAACAATGTTAGGGGGCTAGGCAGGATCACGAGAAATCCATGCTTGGGTAAAAACAGTGCATACAATAAAACAATGGAAGTTTAATAATTAATATGTAAGTTGCATAACGATAGAGTATAAAACATGTTCAACTCAAAACCAAATTGGGTCAGATTTGGGTCTGTGTACCCCTGACACCCAGAGCTCTTCAATAAAGCACCTTCATATAATCATTCTGTGATTATGTGTGTTCCTGAACTCTAACATTTTGGTGACCCAGATTGGACTTTGTGAGTGCTGCTGAGCTCGCTCGTGATCCGATCGCGCTCCAGCCAGCACCGAGGGATTCTCAGGGAGCCCATCTGGCTGCGACCGTCTCCGCTGCTCACAGCGTCCCCGGGAGAGAAAGGTAAGGTGCTTTACTTGGTTTTGGTGCCTTCCAGTTAGACGCGGCGAAAGCTGTACATGGTTGGGCTAAAGGAATTCCTCTTGGTATTGCCCAGGCACTGTCTGTCAGACGACTGCGAAAGTGTCGCAGGTCCGGCATTTGGTGTATTGTAGTTGTAACATGGAGAAGGGTTTTGGGCTGCTATGCTCCCATACCGGGTACTTCTCCTTTGGGGTGCTTATTAGCACATTGGAAACAAGGTAACTTTGGGGAAGAATTACATAAGACTAAGATAATTTTGGCCAGATCTCCCACAGAAAAAGACCCCAGCAACCCCGTCTCGTCTGATGGTAGCTATAGCCTCTTCCTTTCTTTACTTTGTTTTCCTTATCTCTCTCTCTCTCTCCTCTATCGCATAACCCTTGTTGTTAGCACTAAAATAAAGGTACATTATTGTTGTTATGATTTAAACTGAAATCCCTTGGTGTCCTTTTGCACTCTGAGATCAAACGAACCTCTCATGAGTCCCACTCGCGTTAGCAAATCGTGATGTTTAAATTGGAATCACGGACAGCATTTCTGACAGACAGAAGGGGCTGCAGGTTTGTTGTGCAGTCTGTATTAGGGGAAGGACGTCTCGCTCCAGCCGCACCCAGCCCGACACTCCCAAAAGAGTGAGCGGTGTCTAGAAAGCAAGGGGGGCGACTCGAATTTCCCACAAACTGCACACGCCGAGGTGAAAAGCACCCCACACTCACTTGAGAGCTCTGTCTGCAGAATTTCACAAAAGATCTCTCAGTGCAAAAGGGCAGGACTGTTGTTGTTGTTGTTGTGTGTATGAATTTTGACTGCTTGGTGTAGCAAAGAGACAATCAGAATTTTAAACTGAAGGAGTGCCTCCCAAGCAGATTTGGTCTTTTTACCCATACAGAGAAGTAAAAAATTGTGTGTGTGTGTGTGTATAATTTCAGTTTATACCTCCCTGTAGTGGTTTTCTCCTTGTAAAAATGACTGAAAATGGCAGTGCAGAAGTTAAAGCTGCATTTTATGTGTGTTATACTCTGTTAGCAAAACACAATGCCAGACCTTCTCTGGGGGTGGAAAAGTTGGGGCTTAATTATTGGTTTAGTTTGGAAAATGTGATTGATAGAGTATGTTCTTTACAACATGAAACAAAATTTAAACTGGGCAAAAAATAAAACTAGACTCTGCTCAGTTTTGGGAGCTCATCTTACAGTGGCTATAGAAACTCACTTTAAGTGAAGAAGTGAGGAAAAAGCTATGATAAACTCCCTCCAAAACCTAGTTGAAATTTTGCAAAAACAATTAAATGAAGAAAGGAGTAAGATCAGTCTGTTGTGAGCAGCCCTCCACGATAAAAAATTTTAAAAAATGCTGACTCGCTAAAAGAAACAGAAGGGAGGGAAACCCCTCTCATTAATCAAATTTACCCTCAAAATGAGCTAACTTGGATTAAATTGTGGGGAACACTGCTGTCCTAGTTTGAAACATCTAATTAAAACAGAATATAATTATATCAATAATGATAAGGATCTTGATCCGCATATAACCACTAAAAATAAAAATAAAAAGAAAAATGAAAAAAAAAAAGGAAAAAAAGGGAGTACAGGCATCTCCCTCATGAGTCAGAGGCAGAATATGTATTCCTAGTGTCTCACTGGAGGTGATCAAATCTGACTGAGAGAACAGGAATCCAGTGGGCACTGGGGACATGAGGTCTTCTTAACAACAGGAGACAGACATAACCCATGGTCCCTAACAGCACACAGCTTATTGGGCAGAGGGGCTTAACCCCTTGGAAAGGGGGGACTTGACTGCTATAGTGAGTACCCCTGACCAACTACTGGAAAATATTCACAATGCTGTTTGCTTGCAAATGATACACAAAAGAAAATTAATTGCTGGTTATGAATCACCAAGGTTGTTACCTGTGAAAACTGAAATGATGACCCCTTTAATTCAAGGCCTTCCAGGATCACTTAAACATACAGCAATTTTTCTCCAAAAAACCATAGCAGCTATAAGCCCTGTGGACAGACTAGACAGATTTCTTGGGAACCCGACTGATCGACCTGGTTCCACTGATCCTGGGTTTACTCCCTTCACCACCCCCTCTCAGCTGACAGGTTCACAGTTGCGTTCTCCTGCTAGGAACCATAAAATTTGGACACAGAGCAAAGTTGCAAAAGAGCTGATTAATTACAGTAGAAATTATGGACCTGTAGAAATCCCAGAAGAAAAATCAGAGAAAGCAAAGGCTGTTAGATACATTGGTTCTCTTAATGAAAACCGAGAAAAGAGAAAACAAATCTCTAATCGCCAGTATTGGTGGTCACTAGAGATAAAGAAAGGGGTCCCCAGAAACATAATGGATGGCTTATCACTTAAAAGTTGAGTAAAGTAGTCTCTAATTGGCACTGTCCCAAGTTCATTGTATCGAATGCCCCATTGTATAACCCAGCACACCTCCACAGGCTCTGGGCTGGGAGCCAAAGCAGTCTCCTTCTCAGCTTCTGGGAGTAGAGCCCAAACAGCTTTAGAATCAGGGAAACTGGTAACTCTGCCTCTCATGGGTGAGCAGAGAGGTGGAAGTTAGTTGTATTTAAAATGCTCTCTAGAAATAACAAAACTGGAGACATACTGATTTTAGCAACAGTGGGTCCTAAACGTGCACCTATTACTTGTGTAGTTAACACTAGAGCCCAAATTTCTGTGTTGACCAATACAGACTAGTAGAGGATTTGAGAGCAATAATGGAATAACCAAAGTATTTACCCAGTGGTAGCTAATCCTTGCACAGTGTTAACATCCGTAAAAGAGAAATAGAAATGGTTTACTGTAATTGGTTTAAAAGATGCTTTTTTCTGCATACCCCTTGACAAAGAAAGGAGGAAACTGTTTGCCTTTGAGTGGGAAAATCCAGAAAACTGAAGGAAACCCAGCTCACTTGGACACATGACTCCCACGAGGATACAAGAACAGTCCAACCCTCTTTGGAAGGCAGCTGGCGAAGGAGCTGGAGATTTGGACCAAGAACGGGCAAGTACCAGAGAACAATACCTGCTGTTACAGTATGTTGATGATACACTGACAGCTACAGAAGAGAAAACAACCTGCATAAAGGTACCAATTGAAATTTTAAATCAGCTAGGAATGAGTGGATAGAAGGTGTCTAAAGAGAAGGCACAAATTGCCCGACAAACTGCGATTTACCTGAGATGTGAAATCTCACAAGGGCAATGAAAGCTGGGTACTGATCATGTTCAAGCTATTTGTGCTATTTCAGAACCCCAGAACCTGCATGAGCTGTGAGATTTCCTTAGGATGACAGAGCAGTGCTGCCTGTAGATCATGGACTATGGACTAATTGCAGAACCCCTGTGTGGAGCCCAGAAGATGCAGCCGTTTACCTGGGGCAAACCACAGAAGGAGGCCTTCCTCAAACTGAAGGAGGCATTGACAACCGCTCCGGCATTAGGATTGCCTGTGTAATCCAAAGATTTTCAGCTGTTTGTGCATGAAAGACTACACCTAGCACCGGGAGTGCTGACCCAACCTTTGGGAAGCTGGAAAAGGCTGGTAGGCTGCTTTTCCAAACAGCTTGACAAGGTGAGTGCCGGATGGCCTTCATGTCTGCGGGCAGTTGCAGCCACCATGATGCTGACACAAGAAGCTAGAAAACTCACGATGAGTAGACACAAAGATGTCTACATGCCATGTATGGTAACCACTTGTTTTAGATCAAAAGGGGGGCCATTGTCTATCTCCAAGCAGGATGATGAAATTCCAGGTAATCCTGACTGAGCAGGATGATGTCACACTAAAGACAACTAACCTCTTGAATCCAGCTTTGTTCCTAGGTACCACAACTGAAGAAGGCCCATTAGAGCATGACTGTGTAGAAGTAAAGTGAACCTATTCAGCAAGAGAAGACCTGAGAGACATCCCACTAGAGCAACCAGAGTGAGAGCTATTCACAGATGGAAGCAGCTTGGTGGAGAACGGGACCAGATACGCTGGATATGCGGTAACAACAGTCAGTACAATAGTGGAAACAAAAGCATTATCAGCAAATACATCTGTCCAGAGGGCAGAACTGGTTGCCTTAAGCAGAGCACTAGAATGGAGTAAAGGGAAAAGGGTAAACATATGGACTGATTCAAAGTATGCTTTTGGAGTAGTGCATGTACATGGAGCACTGTAGAAAGAAAGAAGACTGCTGTCTTCTCAAATTACGCACATTAAACATCAAGATGCAGTCCTACAATTGATAAAAGCCGTCCAAAAACCGAAATGAGTGCAATTATGCACTGCAAAGCACACTAATCAGGAAACTCCAAAATTTTTGAAGGGAATTGAAAGGCAGACTGGACAGCTCGACAGATTGCTCGAGAAGTGCAAACAACAATGGCATTGATACCTTTAAAAGTTAATGTATCTCAATTTAATTTGCCTCCAAAACAAAAATATTCAGTAGAAGATGAGAAATTTGGGCATTTGCTAAATGTACAAATGAATTCAGAGGAGTGGTATGTAACTGCACAAAGACAAATAGTGTTAACCTCCTTGATAATGAGAGAAGTTCTACAAATTAAACATAACAAATGTCATTGGGGTGCAGAGGTATCGTTAAAATTGCTCAAGCAAAAATTAATCTCGGTACGGATGCTAACAATGGCAAAATCAACTCAGTGGCTAGACACAGGCATAGCTAGGAAGGATTAAGATAGGAATAGAATCAAGATGACACTTAGCAAGAACCCTCTAGTGAAGTGAAATTTAGGTGGGCCCTAGAGTCTTTGCTCGGTCCTATAGCAAACTATCAGAAGAGAGAAATGTTGTACAAACTTACAGGTCAGGTAGATAGACTAGCAAGAGTCACCCAGGAAAGATTTAAAGAACTAAACGTAAAATGACAATTTATTACTCCTGAAAGAGCATGGAGTGTGTGGGTTTTTCTAAAGGGACAGATTGATCATTGTTGTGTCCACATCCCAAATGTGACTGCAGATGTAGAAGATGACATCTATCAGTTGCAGCAAATAGAGCACAAAGCACAGGAAGAGCAAAAGGATTTGACCACAAGTTGGTTAGGCAAAATCTTCAAAGGGTTAGGGTAGAATGTGAATTCATGGATTAAATCTATCATTGAGAATGTGATCATCTTACTAATTGTATTCTTAGCAATTTGGTTAGTTGACAGCCTCTTCAAGGGAGAAATACAGAAGAAAATGTCCTGGAGCCAGAAAATAATAAAGGCACTGACATGAGATCCACACCCACCATCTTCTGGTTCTCCAATTTGTGACAACATCCAGGACAACGCTTACATCAATCAAGGATTCAAAGAACATCAAGTATAAACTCAGAAACAAAGGACTGTATCAAGTGAAAACATTTGCACTTCTAGTGAAGTGAAAATGCTTTCAAAGGTGGGAATGATAGTAAAAGGTCTTAAAATCTTAGAAAATTTGGGGACTTAGAAAGAAAGTTAGGTTTGGAAAGCCCTGGAAAAAGTAGGCCCTGGGATATGTTAGGCCTTGTACTTGCTAAAGATCATGTCAAACTGCACCTGTGTAGTCAGTAGATGATAAATGATACAATTGTTAGATGTGATTAGATATAATTATTGTTTAAAGAACATGAGGAACAATGTTGGGGGGCTGGGGGGATCACGAGAAATCCATGCCTGGGTAAAACCATGCATGCAATAGAACAGTGGAAGTTTAATAATTAATATGTAAGTTATATAACGATAGAGTATAAAACATGTTCAGCTCAAAACCAAGATGGGTCAGATTTGGGTCTGTGTACTCCTGACACCCAGAGCTCTTCAATAAAGCACCTTCATATAATCATTCTGTGATTATGTGTGTTTCTGAACTCTAACAGCTCTGTTCCTCTCTTCCAGCCCTTGAAGACATGGCACGCAACATCAGCCCTGCCATCAGAAGCCTGGCAATTCAAAAATTTTGTATCCTTCAGGCAGTAGAGTGAACTCAATATTCCATCTTTGGAAACCTGCAAGATCAGCTCCACATGGCATACAGGACACGGTCTCATCTCTCAGGCCTTGACTGGATGCACTGCTGGAGCTCTGCTGAGAGCTGATCTGGGAGGCTCTGTCTGCTGGGGCCACCTGAGCCAGCCAGGATTTTATTTGTCTTCAAAATTGTTCTTTCCTTATTTTTGTTTTTGTTTAGTATGTAAATAAAGGATATGTTCTAAATACACAGACTCCCAGGAGCTTTCTTTTGCTGCCCAAGGTCCGCAGGATACCGGGGAAGAGAGGGAAAAGGGTCCTTGTGCTCAACAACCTGCCAGGGTGTGCAGTGGTGCAGGGAAAATGGCCAGAAACCCCTTGGCCTGTGGTGGTTTTGCTGAAGGCACAACCCCTGTCCCAGCCAGGAAGTGCCATCTGTGTCCTCGTGCCCGTGTGGTGCTGGCTGGGTTGCTGAGGGCTCCCAGGTGCCTCTTGATGCAGCTCCTCTGGAGCTCCTGTGGGGCTGTGGCGCTGCTGCCGGGCCACGCTGGGGGAGACCCTGAGGGAACAGGGTGCTGGGAGGCCATGAGGGGATGAGGGGCTGTGGAGGCCCTGACGGGACAAGGCAGTGGGAAGGCACAAGGGGGACGTGTGAGGGAGTGGGTGTCAGGAGGCTCCAAGGGGACAGGAGGCCCCTGAGGGGCCGGGCTGGTGGGAAGACCTGAGGAACTGGGTGTCAGAGGCCATAAGCAGCCCCAGGGCAGCCGCCTGGTTCCTGACACCCGTCTGATCTGGCGCTTCCCCAAAATGTCTCCCAGGCCTGCAGCAGAAGCCCTCCAGGCTGGGACAGCACCCCTCCAGGAGGGTGGGGACAGCCTGAGGTGTGCCCAGGCTGGGCTGGCTGGGGACATGGAGGGCAGGGGGGTGCTGCCAGGCCACGGCCACTGGGTGCCTGCGATAAGGGGCAGTGGGCAGAGGCAGGGCTGGCGGCCAGGCCGGGCCCTCGTGGCTGCCCAGGCCACGCTGCTGTGACCGAGGCCCCCCTGACACAGAGCTCGGGGCCCACTGAGCTGCTGCCACCATGGGGAGGGCGGCGATGTCTCCTCCAGCAGGGCTGCCCAGTCACTGCTGCCCAAGCGGCTCTGGAGCCCACAGAAACAGCAGCAGAGTGTGCACAGGAACAGCAGCAGAGTGTGCACAGGAACAGCAGCAGAGTGTGCACAGAAACAGCAGCAGAGTGTGCACAGGAACAGCAGCAGAGTGTGCACAGGAACAGCAGCAGAGTGTGCACAGGAACAGCAGCAGAGTGTGCACAGGAACAGCAGCAGAGTGTGCACAGGAACAGCAGCAGAGTGTGCACAGGAACAGCAGCAGCCCCAACGTCGGCACCTGTGCACTGAGGCGTCCGCAGCAGCCAGCTTCCAAACAGGGGGAGGCTGTGGGCACAGCTGCCTTTGCTTTGGCAAAAGGCTTCAGCACAATTGGCCACAATGGCTTTCTCTTGACTTGCCAGCCTCACACCAATGCTTGGCAGCTTCAGCTGCAGCCTGTGCCCGTGACTGACTTGGATGGCCCTGCTTGAGGGCGGGCTCGCCTTCCACACTCAGGTGTCCCAAGGCAGCGGCCTTGGCGCCATCGTGAGAGAGAGAGAGAGAGACTCAGGTCATGAGAACACAGGAACAGCCTGTTTGGCTCATTCTTGAGTTTGCTGCTCCTGCCTAAAGTAATCATCAAGACTATATGCTGATGAAAACCTATAGCCGAACATCAAGGACTTTTTCTGTAGTGTCTAGAACTAAAACCTTGTGTGACTGTTCCGAGACTCTAAAATGCAGGGTGAAAATGACAGCTTTGGTATGTAAGAGTCCTAGAAATTTTGACATGCGATTTTGCTAGTCAAGGACTTTAATTCCAATGTGGAAACTACAAAAATATTAAAATTTGTTTTCATTGGCAACCCCTTTGACATTGACCTAGAGGTGTACTGGGGACAGTAGTTGGCAATTCATGGCTTCAGATGTGGGAGATAAATATTTTGCGCGGTTTCACCTTGAAGTTCAAGTTTTCCCAGGGCTTTGATTGACTGCTCATTGCAGGTAACGTTAATAAATGCAAAAGGATGTGAAAGCACAATTTCTGGAGAATGTGCACTAGGGGTAGGGAAAAAATCTTGAAAACAGTCAGCAGGCTCTGGAAAACTTAAAAAAAATTAAAATTACAAATATAATGTAAAAATAGATGTAGCTCTGTGACTGTTCAAGGAGGACTCTGTGTCTGGAGGAAATGTTTGCCTTGCATCAGCTGTAACACAGACAGACACACAGCAACTGGAGCCTTGAACATCAGAGACTGGGCTAACATTTGTCCCAGAAAAAGACACAGAAGATCCCACTGAAACAGGACAGTGCCTCTGTACAATCTAACCATCCCAGAAAACTCAGCAGCTGATGGTGTTTTTGTGCTACTGCAAACCCCTTCCATGTAAAACACCATTCCAGGAAGGAGCAACATCATCTGACAGATAGCAAGAGTGGCCAGCAATAGCTCCAGGAGCTCCTGCCAAGACCCCCGCAGGAAGGAGCCCAGCCCCCAGTGCACGCTGGCTTTGGCTTTGGCCCTCTGGCACAGAAACCCCCCAGGGGCACAGGTCTCTGGGGCAGGAGAAGGGCACCAGCACTGCCAGGGCTCGGCTGGGGTGGCAGGTCTGCCTCAGTGGGGACTCTGCCACACTTGCTGATTTCAGTGCTGCCAGGCCCCTGAACTGATTCTGTGACAGGCCCCGTGCCCTTCCTGCTGCGGCTGCCTCGGCAGCCCTGGGGGCTCCTTCTGCTGCCCTGAGCCTGCAGAGCAGGGCAGCGTTTGCTGATGGTTTGAGGCGTTCCTAAAGATCCTGTCATGCTGTCTTAAACACTTTGGGTGAGGGATTCCTTCCAACCTGGGCCACTTTAGGGGGGGTGGGGACAGAACCAGGAAGGTGGCAGTGTGTGCAAAGGCCGTTAGTGACACAGCGCAGCCTGGTAACGGTGGAATGGAACGGTGAAATGAACAGGAGCTGGTGGTGACAAGACCACACCAGAGTGCCTGGTGCATGCTACGGGACAGGACGCACCAGAGTGGTGCTGTGAGGAGCCCCCGCACAGCCCACTCTTTTGTGCCTGACCCAAAGCTTTTCCAAGACATAATTCCTACAGCTCACATTGTGAGCAGAGCGTGGGTCTTGGTGAGCCGGAGATTTCCGTAGACATCTTTTTAGAAGGTGCTCCCAAGGCCAGATTTTGTCATGGCAGGCAGATTCATCAGCCTGTTCAGAGTGTTCCGAAGGAACAGAAACACCGACCCTGGAACTGCCCCAGCAGAACACCCTGAAGAGCCAGAGCAGTTCCAGCCACGGCAGGATGGTGAGTGGCAGAGCTGGGCCACAGGGCTGATGGCTGCAGCCAGCTAGGGCCTGCACCATCCCATCCCATCCCATCCCATCCCATCCCATCCCATCCCATCCCATCCCATCCCATCCCATCCCATCCCATCCCATCCCATCCCATCCCATCCCATCCCATCCCATCCCATCCCATCCCATCCCGTCCCCTCCCCTGTGGACATGCCCAAGGGCAAGACAGAATATGGGCTGGGGTTGACCCCCGCCAGTGACCGTACTCCATCCCCTGAGCCACCCCAGGGCTGTCCCTGCCTGGGGAGTGCAGGGCTGGGCTGTGTTCTCCGGCCTCTCCCGCAGCCCCTCAGCTCTGGTTGCGCTTTTCCAGATGCAGCCATGGAAAAGAGACAACAGCAGGAGCCCGCCCGTGGCCGCTTCCGCAAAATGCTGAAGGTACCTGCAGCCATCCCCACCTGGGCTGGGCCTGCTGTCACTGCTCAGCCCAGCTCTGCACATGGAGCACTCCTTGGAACATGCCTCTCTTCCCTGTCCTTTTTTCATTCTGCATAGAGGTTCCGCCGGTTCCTGCCAATTCGGCATAGAAAGATCAGCCCCATAGGAACTGAGGACACAGCTGAGCCTGACTCTGGGCTGACCGAGCTCCAGGCAGAGCCTGATGTCAGCCCAGATTCAGCTGCGCCCTCACAAGACTCTGACGCTGCGGTGAGTGATGACAGGGCAAACTCTGATGTGGCACTGACTGAGGACATGGCCATTCCGCAAATACTGACACTACGCCCCCTCCCACCATGAGTCATGCACCTAATATGGATGTTTTTGAAAGGGGGGTGTTCCTTCTGACCAGCAGGTTGCCAGCCAGGCACCAGAACTGGAGGTCTCCCATGATCGTGTGCCCCTTCAAGCCACATCCACAGGGCCCCCTCAGCTTTTGAGGCCAGCAGAGTGTGGCATGAAGGGAAGCACTTCTTGGGAGAAGCTGGGGAAGCTGCTGCCTTGGACAGCGCTCCAAGTCTTCCCCATTCCTACTCTAGGTGCCAGCTATTGTACAGAGCATTCACCAGCATCTTATGTGCTCTGTTACGGTGGATGCCAGGCTGCCCACTAACATCGTGAGGCTGGCTGAAGAACACCCGGAAGATGTGGTGCTGACCCTCCTGCGCTGTGCCCCATCGTGTGACAGGTACAGCACCCACGTGCCTTGAGAGCTCAGGGCTCACCGGCCTTTAGGGCCCATGGCCCTGCACAGCCTGTCCAATGGGCTCTGCCCAACAGGCAGAGATGTCCCCTCTGTTTCCTGAGGCTGCTGCCAATGCTCCCTCCCTGCCCCTCAGGGCACTGGGGCTCTGTCACCTGGGACCCCACAGCTACACAGGGCATGGCTCTGTGACTGAGACACCCCTGACACACAGCTCTGATCCCACAGAGCTGCTGCAGTGATGTGGAAAACCATAGCCTCATCAAAACCAGCGATGGAGAAGGTGCTGCCAACTCTGCTCCATGTGATGGAGAACTGGCCACTTTGCAGCATCTGCACCTCTGATGAGGACAACAAGGACGTTTTTGCTCTGGCTGTGAGTTTCTGGAACTGGCCTGGCCTGTTCCCTAGGTCACTTCTGCAGCAGCTCTTCATCCTCTCCTTGCCTCAGGCTGGGCTGAAACTTGGCCTAGGGGCAGGCTCAGGGGACCCCGGGCTCGCTGTTCCCCCTTCATCTCCCCTTGGGCTTTGCCCCATGGACACCTCGGCACTGAGCACTGTCTTGGTGTGCTTCTTTTGCAGGCAACTCTGGTGCTCTGGGTGATTATGCAAGTGCCTCAGAGCCATGAGGCCATGATGCATTATTCCAAATCTCTGTTTGCTGCTCTGCTGTTGCACGTTTTCACCACCACGCATCTGATGCCAGCAGAAGTTGATAACTTCTGGAGAGAATGCCAGGAGGAACACCGCCTTCCCAAAAAACCCAACAGGTGCCAGTCCTCCTGTCCTTCCCATGCCCTTGTGGCTGACACCAGTGCACCCAGTGTGACCCGGGCTTTGCTCTGCACACAGGTTTGCAGTGCAGGCCATGAAGGCTCTGCTCTGCTTTCTGCACTATGACAAGGAGTTGATGGCTATGGAGCGCAAGTGTGGCTGGGAAACGCTGCTCCGTGCTGACACCCAGCACTATGCCGTGGGTCTGTTGGCCAGGTGAGAGCCCTTCTCGCCATTGCCTCTGAAATGTGTGCCCTGTGCCCAGAGTGCCCTACCACAGTCCCTGTGGTCCTGGTCAGAGGGCTTTGCCATTGGGGGATGGCCGAGCAGACTGGAGAAGTCTGAGAGGAGAGTGCCCAGAAGAAGCCCCATGGTCCCAAAGCACCCATGGTCCCTCCAGGCATGCTGGGGAAAGGCCAGATCTCCGTGAGTCATCCCTGGGAGAGGTTTGCCTCCCCACCCCCCACCTCACCATCTTGGTGCCATTTCCCCCCTTCCAGGGTGATGCGCCGTGACTTGACGCCCTTGTGTTACCGTGTGGCACACCAATTTGTCCGGTGGCTCATCAGGGAGGAGGCACGTTGGGATCTGTCCTCCCTGGCATTCCTTGTGGAGGTGAGCCCGATGGCCAGCACTACCTCACTGAGCTGCCCTCCAGCCCTGTCCCCTTGCATAGCCGCAGCTGCCTGGGACGGTGCCCGTGCCCTGTGCTGCTGCCTGGGCCCAGCCCTGCGCAGTTCCAGGCTCCTGCTGGCCGGCTTCCCTGTCACTGTCCTGTGCCTTTCAGGTCCTGGATTGCCTGAACTTGAGTGACTGTGGTTACTGTGTCCTCGAGATCGCGTCAAGGCACCTGCAGAGCGAGTGCAGGGAGAGGCGTCGCCTGGCACTCAGAGCCTTCGTGGTTCTCAGCAAGGAACCCTCGCTGGTGAGAACGGGGCAGCGGCTGAAGCTGTGCTGGGCAAAGCAGCCCCTTGGGCTGGCTGGGCTTCAGGAGCTGAGGCAGCTGCTCCCAGCTCTCCTGCCTCACCTGCCTGAGTGCTTTGGGACAGGCCTTTGACCTCTGGGCCTGGGAGCAGCAGGGTGGGGTTGCAGTGCCAGGGTGGTCTTCGTGCTGCAGCCGTTCAGGGCTTCCAGCACAGCCTTGTATTCCACACAGGCCGCACCTATACGCAGACTGTGTCAAAGCTTCCTGCAGCTGCTGAGTGACACAGACGGAGAAGTGGTCAGCATGTCTCTGTCTGTGCTCACAAATATGCTGAAGAGAAAAAATCTTCTGTTATCAAGGACTGCTGCCCCGAAGCTTGCTGAGCCACTTGTGCTGCTCTTTGACCACGTAAGGCTCTGTGCCCTGGCCACGGGCACTGGCTGCTGCCCACACAAACTTTGGCCCTGTGGATTTTCAGGTCTTTGCCCAGGTGGGCTGGAGAAGTTGGTGCTGAGATCATTTCCTCCTTCTTTCCTCCAGGACAAAAGCCACGTGCAGGTGCTCTCCATTCACCTCTTCCGCGATACGATGAACCTGGTAGTGGAAGAGGGAAAAAAGGCAATGGAGAGAATTGTGACGCAGAGCCTGCTCCCGCTCATTTTACACTGCCACGATGAGAACCAGCGCGTGGCAGATGTGAGGTTTTGTGTGATGCTGGTGGATCTCTGGGAGGGGGCTCAGCTGCCTCCTGCCCTGCTGCCTCCCAGGCTGCAGCCTCCTCCTGGCCTTGGCACAGGGATGCAACTCCTGTGCCCTGGGCAGCAATGGCATCTCTGCATCTCTCCAGGCCTCTCGGGAAACGCTGCACTGTGCTGCCACATTCTTAAAGAACACAGAGCTCCTGTGGGTGCTGCCAACAGAGGATCTGTCGAAGATCGCTGAATGTGTGGTAAAGGATGGCCTGCAAACCCCAGCCTCAGCCTGGAGAAGCTCCCTGTCCCCAGTGCTCAGTGTGTGGGGCTGGCAGCTGTGGCGCAGTGCTCCACCCTGCGGAGCCAGCCTGCGCCCCACACACCGCTCCCTTCCCTGGGCCACACGGGTTCCTCTTCAGGCTCCTGTGGCCCTGAGCCGGGTGCCGATGGAGCCCCAGCCCAGTGGGGCTGCTGCCCAGGGCCTCAGGGCTGGGCGGGCACGGGAGGCCGGGGCTGGCCGAGGGGCAGAGCCCGGCCGAGGGGCAGAGCCCGCACCAACCCTTCCCTTCTGCCGCTCTCTCCAGCTGACACAGGACGAGAGCCGAGCGGCCGAACACCTGCGCCGGGCATTGCCATATCTGGACAGCCCACAGGAGTCCCTGCGAGAGGCGGCCGTCAGCTTCATGGGTGAGCCACGAGCCCGGGCTCCCTCCCCGCCGCAGCTCGGCCCCAGCCCCGGCTGCTGCCCCGGCAGCGGCACCCGGGCCCGGCGCCCTGGAGCCCCGGCTGCCCTCGGGGCTGCTGCCGGCCTCTGGCAGCCGTGCCCTTGGGCTGAGTCAGGATGAGGCAAGGGCTGGGGCTGAGCCCTGCCGGGGGCAGGAGGCCGTGTGGCCCCAGGGCTGGCAGCGCCGCTGGCAGGGAGCTGTGCCGCCGGGGCCCTGACAGGCTCTGTGTTCCCAGGCACGGTCAGGACGTTCATACACAAGGGCGCACAAGGAAGAGCTGCAGACCCTCAGTGAGGGTGAGTGAGAGGAGTGGGCTGGCAGTGGGGGCTGGCAGAGGGCAGTTGCTATGCCTGGGCAGGGAGCTGCAATCCCTGGCCCAGCTGCAGAGTGCTTCATTCCCTGTCTGGATGAGGGCGGTGTGGGCGGAGAACAGAGAGATTTCAAGGACATGGGTGGGAGTTGTGGCCAGCACCTTCTGGCTGATCCTGTTGTCTGGTCTTCTCTTGTGTCCATTGCAAGAGCCAGGTGGAATGTCCTTGGCAGGAATGTCTCCTAGGATCCCTGCAGATACATGCCCTGACTGTGGCTCTCGTCCTCTCTCTTCCAGCCACTGAAGCCCCGAGGAAAGACACCACTCCATCCCACAGCAACCAGCATATCCAAGCTCAGTTTGCCAGTGAACAAGTGTCCCAAGAACAGCTGCAGGAGACACTGAAGAGGACACCACCTCCCAGTGCCAGTGGAGATCCAGGCACAGCTGACAACTGGCAAAGCTGAGCTTGTGGGATTCTCATGGGGCTTCAGTTCTCTCCCAGCCTGTAGATAGCTCCCTCCAGCCCTCAGACTGTGCCCATCCTCTTTTTCCCCTCTATTCTTCCTCCCTTTTGACAGTTCCTTACCTCCAGCCCTCAGTCCATGCCCTTCCCCTTCTTTCCCTTTCCAGTTCATCCCTTTGCTTCGCCTTGCATTAATAAACAGTTTGCCTTTTTCACTTAACCTGCATCTGTCTGGAGTTGAAGGGTTACCAATCCGGAGCACTGTGACAAACAGGCCCCTTCTGCCGTTCTCTCCTGCACCGTGTTTTGTGCAGAGACACAGAGGAAGGAGTGCAGATCAGGCTGGAAAGGTCCCTGTGCTGAAGGCCCGGTTCCACAGCACAGTGGAGTTCAAGGTGTTACTGAAGGGCAGTAGTGGGACAAGAAGCCTGTGTGTGTCAGGGAGCAAAGTTGTGTCTAAGGCCCTGCCGTATTTGGTCCTCTGTTGTGTACGTCAGCAGGATGGCGAAGAACAGACTTTGAAGGAAACCTTATGGGTTAACTGCTGGGAATTTGACCCTTAAGAGGAACAGTGGATTGATCAATTGATGGGAAGTTAACCTGTGAAAGAGGAACAGTAACAATGAGGCTGTTATTGGCATGGTGACCTTACCTCATGTACAGGCCAAGGGTGAGATGACATGGTAACTGGGAAAATTCCAGTCCAGGGGAGAAGATAGGAGGCTTGGTTCTGCAGTGGAGAGGCAAGAAGGACAAAATGCACGCCTTTTTGATGCAGGGCATGCCCTGAAGGTGCATGGCCTGCCTGCCCTTCCCATTGGAGCACGATGCTCCATCTCCTGCCGCTGCTCAGTGGCTTTTCACCAATCCAGGGGCTGGTAGGTTTTATGCAACAGCAACTAATAAGGTAAGACTTGCTTTGCAATTTTGTGCACGGGCATCTTCCAGCACCCATGATGTTCTTGGCAATGAGGATGGGATGCCCAGAGCCCAAAAACCCATGGTGTTTTGAGCACGTGTGAGTGAAAAATGGACGCATGTTTGAGTGTGGGTAAGAGAACAGGGACAGGGTTTGGGCAGTGGAGTGTATGGTTGTGTAATAGATGTTGGTATAATTCCTGTTTTATTGTACACATATAAAATCAAGTATAAAAGCATGTTTTATGTAAAATAAAAACCACAAGCAACTTAAAATTGCAAAAGCAGCTGCTGGAAAACCAGGAATGTTCAAGAGAATGACCCAGCAATTAAGATAACACTGAGAAGAGCTGGGTCTACCCAAGCAAGATAAGTGCTCTAAGGACCCGGTGACTAACACCTGATACCGACCTGATCTGATTCTCCAGGAACATACATCTCAATGTTCTACATCTCAAAGCCTGCTTCCCGAAAAACCACTCAAACTTCATCTCCTTCTCAGAAAACAGATCAGCACTCCAGCAGCAGAACTATGAATATGTAACAAGACAAGAAAAAGAAAGAAATTGAAACTGCATAGCCTCAATCTGAAAAAACCTGTATAAAACACCGCTCTCCAAAAGACAAGTTGTGAACTTGGGGGAATCAGTGTGGCAGAGGCTGATTCAGAGTTCACCCAGTGCCGATCCCGGGCTCGACGCTGACAGTGATTGTGGTTGTTTCCATAATTCGATTTTACAGATTTTTCAATAAAATCCTTATTGATAAAATTTGGCTGAATTTCATTTATAACAGTAGCACCCTGAGCGTGGGCGCGTAGCTGCAGCAAGGAAGCAGTGCCGTGGGTGCGTGTGCCACGAGCAGGAGCTGCTCAGTGGGGCACACAGCTGCCCCAGGACAGTCTGTTCTGTGGGCAGCAGATCATGTGGTTGCAATTTCACTGCACAGAGTTCTTGCCCTCACTTCTCTTGTGGTCCTTAGGGTGTCCTTGTGTGAGTGCACTGGTAACAATGTTTTGTGAAAAAGAGCCTCGGGTGGTGGCTCTGTCAGTGGAGTGACCAGGCTGGATGCAGGAAGCTCCAGGCTGGAGCACATGATGGCATTAGCTAGAAACCTGCACAAGTACTGGGCCTGAAGCATGGGAGGCCAAGGACCTTGTGGGGGTGTTGAAATACTGCAGAGAATTTATACAAACTCCTCTCCGAGACGCTCTAAAGAGTGGCTGACTCCTGCTGGTTGGATGGCTGGTTGCCTATTAGTTGCATACAAAGTTGCTGTTCAAGAGAATGCAGAGCTTGACAAACAAGTGAAGAAGATGAAAAAATAGAGGAGCTACAAGCTGGCATGATGTTACAATGTCAAGCATTTGTAAGTGCTGTAGAACAGGTGGAGCAACTCAGGTCCCTATACCAATGATGCTGCTTGGCCACCTGTGGCCAAAGGATGGACTACTTTAGGACAAGCATGCAATCTGCTTAAAGGAGAAGGAATGAAAATTAGTGTCCTGATGGAGTCTCTCGAGCTTTATATGGGCCAGCCCTTAAACCCCAGGATAGGGAACATTATCCTAGAGGAATATCCAAAGGGATGGAAAGCCTACGGTCATGGAACAGCATCCCTGCATCTGTGGGCTACCAGAATGTGGCAACAACTGTCTCACCTTGGGGAGTGCCCTTATGCCCCACTGGAGTTGCAGGTTTTAGGCACCTTGAATGCAGACAGCTTCACTAACTTCTGTTGAGAGACCGCCAGCTCTTCACCACTCTTCACAGAAGTAATCGTGAATGCCAGTTTATTTCTATCTTTAGCACACCTTTATAGGGTTCTACAGGGTCTGCGAGCAGAACGAGCTACTATTGGCTAACACACACAGTTTACATTTTTTCTCTTACACACAGGGATATTGTTTTGCTTTGCTCTCTCTTCTGCATGAAGGTTTCAAGGACTTTAGCCCTTAATATCACGACTTATTTCAAAGGCTGGTTTGTGCATACAGGCCTTTAGTAATATATAAAATATAGCAACAAATCCCCCTTTCTCTTTTTGCACAAACCAGGCTTTGGATAAGATAACATACAACTTAGACTGTCATCTCAATTAACATTATAAGTAAAGTCCATCCCCCTTCTAGCATAAGAGACTTCAACTATCTAGTGATGCCCCAGCTGGCGAACTAATTTCCAATGGGATCACTATCTTCTTTCAGGGCATGCAACCCATCCTGTAGCTGTTGTAGTTGCTCATGGATGGAAGCTGAATGATCAGCAAGATCTAAGCAGCACATGCTTTCAAGCTCTCCACAACCATGTCCTTGTGCTAAGAGCAAAAAGTCAATTGCAACTGGATTTCATAGTACTGCATAATATACACTACTCACATCGGCTGAAAGCTCACTTAACATTGTGGATGTTAAGTTCAATTCTTCCTTAGTCTAACAAGCGAGCCTTTTTAGAGTTGCTAAACTTTAATTCATTCAGGCTTCGCTTTGACTGTTTGATGTTCTTCACTTTGCTAGCTATATTCAACAATTGATGTAAGCTTGGGTGGAACAAAGTAAGTTTCTCAAGATAACAGGGTCTTCCATGTGGATTAGCAGGAATTTAATTCCATGCTCTATCTCCACAGATTAGGAATATGGAACTAGGTGATCATTTTGGTAATTGTCCTGTGAGATTGCACCACAAATAAAGGCTTTACTTTTAATGGTAGTAACGAGATCAGCTATAGGGCTGACTGTAGCCCAGTGCTGCATTACTTTGTTAGAATGACTTTTTGTCGGGGGTTCAAACATTATCTATCCACCTGAGGTATTGGTGGAACATAACAAATCTAATTCTTCTGAGGGTTGTAACATTAAGAACTTTGGTAATTTTTGCTTGCTAACAGGCTTCAGGTTGTCTTAATGTGAAGCCAACAGTGCGACTGCACTCTTGCAACATTGCCAATCGATTCAGTCGAGTCTCGTTACTAATTAAACTTTTAAATGCCAGAGGATCCCATTCAGGGGCTCCTGTGAGACAGGTGCGAAAGGATCTCCAGGGGTGGCTAGGCTCAAACACATTGACCTTTGGCCAGTTCAATGTGCCAGAGTGACCCATGTGTTCTGTCACTTTTGGATGTTAGTTAGCAGACAGTTGGTCATGACTATACACAACACAATTACCATAAGCATTTTACTATGTAAATGACACTATATTTGCAAACTCATAGATAGAACTTCAATCGTTAAATGAACTTTCAAAGATGCTTACACTACCTCTTGAAGAGGGAATACTTATACTTTATACTAACATAACAATTACTACACAAGCTAAACACTTAAACTATTGTCTAACTACTTTTAACACATGTGCTCTGGTATATATGTAGTTTAAGCGTGAAAGCAATTTGCTGAAAGGGTAAACACACAACTACAATTTGCCTTATATACAATTAAATGGAGTCTCTACACTTCTTAGATCTTCTACAGAATTTCTCCAGCACGATTCAGTCCTGGAATGTTCACTGCTCCCGTGATGTCAGCTGGCAGTTGATTGGTGACTGAGGGCTTTGATGTTCAAGTTGTTCTTCAGATCCTTCTAAATCTTAAAATAAAGGATACCTGAAAAATTGGTAGAGACACAACATCATAATAACAACACAAAATCTCTGTTGGCAACTGTCTATATAGTGTTCAGACACAACTGTGTCCTGACAGGTCCACTTCTGATCCATGTCTGGAGTACCAAGGCTGTGTGATGACATCTCTGTTCACTGGATCTCATGTGTTCAGAGGCACACAGTCTGGTCAGATGAACAGGTGACCTTTCTGAACCTGCCAACAAAACACAGACACTTCTCTCCTTGAAGTTAATAAATTACACTAATTAAATGCTTTTAGGGCATCAATCTCCCCCGTTTTCTTAAAAAAAATAAAAATGAGATGTACTTCTGTTTAACATTAACACAAAACTATATACACAATTAATAAGAACTTATACTAGTTAAAAATCAATTAAATTTTAAACATTATTAATAACATATATAATATAAAACTGCTATTAATTACTAAAACACTGTACTAGCATCTCATAGTTAGCAAACAAACAGAAACAAAAATCAGTGAAGGATTGGATCATCACTTCTGAAAAATGACTCTCCAAGCTCACTTCAAAATTGATCTAGCTGTCATATTAATAGGGTCAAATTGTTGAGTCAAAAAGTGACCCAAATACTGATTTGGGACAGAAAATATCTGGATCTGTTGGCAAACATTCTGTCCAGGTAAAGTCAAGGCTTGGCCAGGGCCTTAGGCTTTAAACTGGAAAGATGCCTCTTAACTCATTTCTAAAATAAAGTTCTCAATAGTAGCAGCTATGAGATGCTTACAGCACAGCAAAATGTTAAAATGCATTTGTACAAAGTAAATGATCAGGAGCTTCAGGTACCAGACCAATTAAACCATGCAGCAGTTGGATTAATCTGAAGCTTCTCCCATGGCAGCTGACCTTCAGCAATGGTACATCTTCTTAAAATTCTGGAAACACTGAAAATAAGAAAGCTATGACAAACAAAACTGCAAAGATTGCAACAACCAATAGAACTCCTGATGAAGTCAAGGGTGTCACAGACTGCATTCACTTCTATCCACAAGCAGGTGTTCACCAGTGCTTCATCACAGCTGTCTCAGCTGTGGCCGTCCTCCTCTCTCTAGGAAAACAACTATACTTTGCAGTTTAAACAAGTGTCTCCAAGAAAACACAAAACAATTTCAATTAAACAATATCTAAACTTAACAATAATTATATATGACAAAAGGAAATAATAAACTTAACCTTAAAAGAATATTTAAGTTAGAAAACTTAAAGCTGAAAATTTAAAACTTAAAAACATTGAAGCTTAAACATTATAAAACTTGACTATTCTTAATTCTATTAGCACTTAATTTATAGTAAATGAAAATTTAACTTAATCTTATTCTGTTACTACAAAAAAGCAACTAAAAGTTTAATGTATACCTTTTAAACACAATATAACAATAACATGGAGTCACTATAAAGATTATAAAGATGTAGCAAATACATCATAATTTTATGTCATCTAGCTTTAAAAATAACTCACAATAACTGCAAATGTTACTAAAAATACTTATTCATAATAGAAATTTGCTTAGTATATGCTTAAATTGGTTAGGATGTTAAAGTGCAGTTTTTCTGAAGAAAAACCACTACAACAACACAGGATTTGGCAAGTTGCCATCCAGCTTTTGTAGCACTTTTCAAAAACATTAAGTCTAATTTTTAAACTAAAATCTAAAATCTAAATTGGTATATATGCAGTTATATGTGTTTATATAACAAAAGACTCACATTAAAATTCCCTTATTAAAATTGTGGAAAAACTAAACAAATAGATAATATATACTTTAACTTAACTTTGTCTTGTACAGTAAAATTCTCTTGACTAATTTTTTTTTTTTTTTTTTTTTTAAACTACAAATCTCTTCTGTAGATAACATTAATTGGAAGAAGGTTTTCCTAGAAGCTATAAATCATACCATGTTTTAACCTTGGATTCTAAAACCAGTTATTGCAAGGTAACTTCTGTTAGTATTCACCTTAAACACTTTTTTTTTTTTTCTTTTTTCTTTTCTTAACTTTCAAAGAACCACAATAATTTTTTTAATAAAACTCTAAAAACTGCAATTGCATAAACTCATAATTACTTAAAACACAAAATTAACTCTAAAAGGGTATACAAAAACACTCCGAAAACCCAATAAATCACGACTCTGCAACAAACCAGGCACCATCTCAGTGCCCCCCCCCCGAGAGAGGGAGCGGGGGGGTGGACTGCCCGCCCCGCCGCTGCTGCAGCTCTGCTCTTATCTTTCTTCACATTCTCCACATACTCTCGCAGCGAGGAAAAACGGAGAGAAAGAAAAAAAAAACCTCACAAAGTTAACTTTAACAAATGCAGTTTTTCTCTCAATCTCTCTTGTTGTTTGCTGATAGAGGAAAAAGGCATACTTTTGCAAAAGCAGGCGATTTTACACGAAAAGTCTCTCACAGCCAGGTGCTAACAACGGTGATCATTGCGGTTTATCAGTTTCTAATTACAAGGATGAATTTTGAACTAGATACCATATAGTTTGAGATTTTTTTTGACTAGTTTGTCTCTCTTTGAAGCTGTCTGAGCCACTTGTTTCTGCTCAGTTGTTTCTGTAATTGCTAAGAGTGGCCTTGGAACTTTTCTTGCGCTGCTTCTACCCCCAGGATGCCTTTGTTTTTTGCGCTCATCTCGCTGCTCCCCTATATCTTCCTGGTTCGGGTGGAAACTAGTCTAAATCTGGCTTCTTTTCTTCCAGGGTGGTAAAGATGGAACTTAAATAAGATAGCAATGTTAAAAATTACTCCAAAAATGAAGCAAATAGTTCCGAATGTATCACATCCTGCCATAACTGAACAGATTCTGTTCGTTGTTTCAGCGTTCCCTGTGGAACTTTTTTCTCATTATTTTTTTTTCCCTAACTCTCTCTCTCTCTCTCCATGGGCAGTATAGATAGGAGAGCTTGCCCAGCAGTGGGAGGTAAAGGCATCTGCCGCTGTGACGCAGGTAGAATTACAGGGCTCACATGCTCAGCATATCTCACTTTTCTGGTTTTTAAGGTATTAATTACAATCTGCCAAGTTCGACCGAGAAACACAGTGTCCTTGCTCTTTTCCGTAATTGCCGTTTCCCATATATCAGAGCCGATTTATCAGTCCGTTCTTGCCCCGCAAGAAGCAGTGAGCACTGCAAATGCCTAAGACAATTAGCCCATATAATGAGCATATTCAGGTCCTTTTCCCTGGCTGCTCCGCCTCGTTTAACGAGGATGCTGAGAAGCAGTTTCTCTGCCGCTACAAATTCCACATCCATGTTAGTGGCTCGGCGGCAGGGGGGAAGGGTGCGACCCTTCTACCACGCCCCTGCCTTCGGACTTCCCCAGCGACTCACCTCCGTTGATTCGTGAGCCGCCTATCTGGTACCGATCTAAGGCAGCATCTATCTGCACTCAGATCCGCTCCACCAACCTCGGTCCGAGGCTCCGTCCCACTGTGTGTGGATCCACTGAAGCCCCCCTGCCCACAGGGTGTCCCGTTCAGAGCGCCAAATGTTGAGAGACCGCCAGCTCTTCACCACTCTTCACAGAAGTAATCATGAATGCCAGTTTATTTCTATCTTTAGCACACCTTTATAGGGTTCTACAGGGTCTGCGAGCAGAACGAGCTACTATTGGCTAACACACACAGTTTACATTTTTTCTCTTACACACAGGGATATTGTTTTGCTTTGCTCTCTCTTCTGCATGAAGGTTTCAAGGACTTTAGCCCTTAATATCACGACTTATTTCAAAGGCTAGTTTGTGCATACAGGCCTTCAGTAATATATAAAATATAGCAACAAACTTCAAATTTTTCAGCACAAGGAATAACCCTAGAGCTTGGTGGGGCAATGCCACAATACTGTGCGTGCGGATTTAGCCCAGCCTGATTTTTGGTAGCGGGGCAGGGCCACAGAAGCAGCTTGTGTGAGAAGACAGAGGAGAGAGAGGGCCCTTGCTTCCAAACCAAAGCAGCCTATCTTTAGAGGACTGCACCTCTCTCTCACTTTGAGACAAGTTAGCAGGAAATATCCTGAAAGGGGCGTCTCCTCTAAAGAAAGGTAGGTTTCGGCACTCTCTCCCCTCTTGGGCTCAGAGGTACAGAAAATGTGCCCTTATCTGTCGTGCCTGCCTCTGACACCCGAGAGAGCACTGAGTTTAACACACCACCATGGAGATAACTTTGAAAGTTAAGTAGAGAAACTGGGAGTATGAGTGTGTGAGTTAGTTAGAGTTTTCTTAAGTCACTGGGTGAGAAAGTTAGCGTTTAAGGTTTAAGCTATTTTAGAGAAGAAGAGACAAGATGGAGGACTTAGGGTGTTGTCCCTTTCTCCTTCTTCCTTCATCTTCTTCTTTTAAGGGTTTTTGGATAATAATGAGTGATTGGATAGAAAATGCCGCAGTGCAGCACACCGGTGTCAGGTCATTGGGTCACTAAGAAAAAGAACTTACTTGGCATTTGATTATTGGACAAATAGACATAGAAAAAACCTTGAAGAGCTTCTTCGTTCTCCATTTTTCACCTCTCTATCTTAGTGTATGTAGCTCCTTGTACTCTGTATATATGTAATATAGATAAGGAAAGAATAAACAACCAAGGCCAAAGACGAGAAAAGAGCCTTTCTCTCGTCCATTTCAGTCCTGGGGAAAAGAACCCAACCACCAGTGTCACCTCGACACCTACAGGTCAAGGACAATGGTGTTCCCTCAGGATACAGCAGTCCTGAGGGGTCTCCCCAGAGCTGCCTGATGCTGCCTGCTCCTTGTAGCACCAGTTGCTTTCCTGTGGAATGTTCTACCTGCTGCAAGAGTAAAGAGGGAGCTGGAGAAAGAGCTTGCCAGGCTGCTCTTGATCCTTTCCCAGCAATCCTGCTTAAGGGGAGAAGTCCAAGCTGAGCTCAAATGTGTAAATGGAAGAGCCGTGCACAGGAAGGGTCAGTGGGAAGGATGATCCAGGAACCATTGGCCTGGCAGCCTGAGCTTGCTACCGCGGAAGGCCTTGGAGCAGATCCTGCTGAGTGCCATGCCATGGCATGTGCAGGGAACCAGGGGGTCTGCTGGAGGGTGGGAGAGCTCTGTGGAGGGATGGGGACAGCTGGAGGTCCTGGCGAGATGTTGAGAGTGGGTGTTGAGGGAGGTTGGTGTTGGTGGGTCTGTTGGGGAAGGAATTTTCCAGAAGGTGGATATTCAGGCCTTTGCCCAGTTGGGACTGGAGAACTTGGTGCTTAGAGATATTTTCCACTTCCTGTTCTCCAGGACAACAGCTGTGTGCAGTTGCTCTCCATTCAACATTTTCAAAAGGTAATGGACTTGGCAGAGGACAAAGGAAAAAAGGCCCTGCAGAGAATTGTGAGCCACAGCCTCCTCCCGCTCATTTTGCACTGCCATGATGAGAACTGGCCCGTGGCAAATGTGAGGTTTTGTGTGATGCTGGTGGATCTGTGGGATGGGGTTTGGCTGCCTCCTGTCCTGCTGCCTCCCAGGCTGCGGCCTCCTCCTGGCCTTGGCACAGGGATGCAACTCCTGCGCTGTGGGCTGCGATGCCATCTCTGCTGCTCTCCGGGCCTCTCGGGAAACGCTGTGTGTCTAGGTTCTTGAAAGAAGAGAGACCTCCAGTAGGTGCGGACAACAGAGAATTTGTTGAAAATCACCTAATGCATGGTAAAGGACAGCCTGGAAGCCCCAGCTTCAGCTTTGAAAACCTCCCTGTCCCCAGTGCTCAGTGTGTAGGGCTGGCAGCTGCAGCCCAATGCTGCACCCAGGGGCTCCAGTCTGGCCTGGCTGCGGAGGGCTCTGCTCCCTCTGCAGATGGGGGGGTGGCATGGTCAGAGCCCACGGAGATTTCAGGGGCATGTGGGGCATTCGTGGCCAGCAGCCTCGGGCTGTTCCCCTCGGTCCGTGCTCCCAACTGCCCATGGCAAGAGCTGGCTGGGATAGCCCTGGCAGGGGGCTCTCCGTGGGCCCTGGCAAGTCTGGGATCTGACCGTGGCTCTGTTGAAACCATGGCCTCTGTCATCAGCCCTGCCATCAGAACCCTGGCAATTGAAACAGTGTGCGTCCTCCGGGCAGTGCAGAGAGCTCCCTACTTTATCCTGTGGATGCTGCGAGATCAGCCGCGCGGGGCATGGAAAACCAGCCCTGTCTGTGCGGCTGCAGTGCCTGGCTGTGCTGCTGGAGCTCTGCTGAGAGTTGATCTGGATGACACTGTCTGTTTGGGTCACCAGAGCCAGCAGGGATTTTTCTTTTCTTTACATTGTTCTTCTTTCTGTTTGTCTATAGTATGTCAATATGGAATGTACTGTAATAGACAGACTCCCAGGAGCTTTCTTTTGCTGCCCATGGTGTACAGGGCATAGGGAAAAGGGGGGAAAAGGGTGCTTGTGCTCAGCAAGCTGCCCAGGCGTGCAGTGGTGCAGGGCAAATGGCCAGAAGCCCTTGGCCTTTGGTGGTTTTGCTGAAGGCACAAGCCCTGTCCCAGCCAGGAAGCGCCATCTGTGTCCTTGTGCCCGTGTGGTGCTGGCCGGGTTGCTGAGGGCTCCCAGGTGATCCAGCTCCTCTGGAGCTCCTGTGGGGCTGTGCTGCTGCTGCTGTGCTGGTCTGGGGCAGACCCTGAGGGGCCGGGGTTGTGGGAAGCCCTGAGGAATTGGGTGTCAGAGGCCATAAGGTGCCCCCAGGCAGCTGCCTTGTTCCTGAAACTCGGCTTCTCGGGTGCTTTCCCAAGGCATTTCCCTCAGTTTGGAGGGGCCCCTTGTAATCAGGCATGTAACCCTGGTCTGGGTTTTTCAAAGATGTGGGCCCAGGAGTTGTGGGGCTGGGCGTGTGCCCTCCCTGTTCTCGGGATTGGAGCCCCCCACCCATCAGCCTTACTCTGTGAGCTCGACTGCCTGGCTGTTGAGTCTTGTTCCTCTTGCAGTGGGGGAGGCCAAGCTCTGTGGCTTTAGGCACGAGTGAGTGAGAAGAGCAGCACTTGGAGCCCAAGTGGGGCCATAGTAAAACCCTCTGGGCAAAGCATATTCCTGGCATTCCCAGGGCAGGGATACATGAGAGTGTGGTGGGCACCTTCAGGGTGCCACAGCTGGTTTGTGCTGGGCGACCTCCCGGTGTGCAGGGCTGGGTCTCTGCTTTGCTGTTGCTGGCCTTTTGCCATTGTGCTCCTTTGGCTGCCTGGAGAGAGGGACAGCCCTATAAGGAGGGTGTAATCCCTTGTCTCCAAAACTTCAGGGTGGAAATGCTGCTCTCCCAGCCCTCAGCCCACGCTGTAAGCAGAGCAGAGCTTTTTCCCCATTCCTTGTGGCTTTCTGCCTGCTGCTGGCCCCTGGGGCTGTTTCTCAGGGTGAGTTACTGAGGGGATGGCTGGTGCCCCTGGATTTGCTGACAGGACGTGTGGGTGACCCTGACATGCGGATAGAAAGAACTCTATAACTCACAGAGTAGTCATAAGAGGAGATACGAATTTATTCAGCGCTGAGGTGCATGGGGGATACCTCCTCCAAAGGCATGCACACCTTGGAGACTTGTTTCTCCCTTTTTATTCTCTATAAACTAAGGTTACACAGCATGCCCAATACATATTCATTTGCTAACCCTGCCTGTCATTGCTTCCTATTAAAATTAGTTCCATGCCTATTTGCAGCTGCGCACTGCTCCTTGTTGGTCACTCTGGTGGTCTTCTGGGGGTCTTTGGGACTGAAGGCAGCAATTTTCCTTCAGCTGAGAGACAATCAACATGAAAAAGACATCATAAAGCCATCAAAGACAGTGAAGAAAAGAGTTAAGTTTTAGATGAGGAAGAGAGAATAAGGAGATGCTTTATAAGCTGAAATATTCTTCTGTTAAAGCTATAGAGATGGACAATAGTGTTCTGAAAAAACTCCTTTAATTCATGACAAAGTACATTGGGAGGAATGGAGTGTTCAAAGTGTGGATTTTGAGCAAAAGGTGGAGTAATTGTGATACAGTGAGGTGCTGGAACAGAGGGGAAGAAGTAATAGTTGAAGATTGGAGCCGTTGTAGAGGCAAAGAGAAAACTTCTCTTTCAAGAGAAGCTCACAGAGACAGATGAAGAGAACTTTTGCCTTTGAATAACTCATCCTTAAAAATGACATCCCTAGACTCATGGCCCATAACACACCTCAGAGTGATGTGAAATGGGAGGAGTGAACTGATGACAGGATTTCCGGGCAGCTGGCATCAGAAAAATAGAAGGCTATAACAGAATTAGTTTTCTTGTGAGAAACTCCATAGATTAGCAGAGGAAGACTTCTGTTTCTCTTCAAAGGCTGATGAAAAGACTCTAGCAGGAATTGGGACTGTTTTAAACACCAAAGTTCCAAAGTTTTTTGTCTCTATGTTGTCATGTGAACAAAAGAATGGTTAGGTAGTGGGGGATAAACGGGTTTTCTGGAGGCTTATTCTGGTGTTCTTATTCTTGTAGTTTTGTTAATAAATTTTCTTTATTATTTTTAAGTTTTAATCCTGTTTTGCTCTTGTTCTAATCCATATCTCACAGCAAGAAATAAGTAAGCTTTCTAGTAATTTTTAATTACTGCTTTAAAACCACGACAATCGGTTTGCGACTACAGGATAGAGACCCTCAGTTATTTTGTTAACAGCCCTTAGATCTTGTACTATCTGGTATGACCCATCAGGTTTTTGGACTGGCAAAATGGGAGTGTTGAACTCAGATGGGCGCTCCTTTAACAGCCCCAATTGCAAAAAGTTTTCAATTCTGGGACTAATTCCTTCCCTGTCTTCCCTCTTCAGGGGGTACTGTTTAATTCTAACTGGTTGTCTTCCTTCCTTGAGTTTGATTAATAGTGGAAGTGCATTTTTTGCTCTCCCTGGTATATTGGAGGCCCACACTCCAGGAAATACTTGATTCATTATTTCTTCACTAATTTCCCCCTCTATTTGGACAGCTGTCAACATTAAACTCAATACCTCTATGTACTGTTCATCATTTACATCCAGAATAACCTCTCCATTTTTAAATTTAGTAGTTACTTGTAATTGTTCTAACAAGTCTCTCCCCAAAAGGAGCTGGGCAGATATAGGAATTTATGAATGCCCCATTGCTTTCCAAGCTTATACTTTAATGGCTTGCAAAAATATGCTTTTTCAGGTTGACCAGTTGCTCCTATTACTGTAACATAATCCTTCCCCACAAGTGCTAAAGTCTTATTCAAGGCTGAATATGTTGCCCATGTGTCAACCAGAAATTCCACCTTTTTCCCTTTTTCCCCCAGTTTCAATTTTATAACCAGTGGATCTTCTGGGGTGAGATCTACTGGTCCTCTTCAATCTTCTTTCACATAAGCAATGTGAAAAATATTCAAATAATTTTCCCATTCTCCCAGTCTCCCTTTTCCTGAAAGCCACCCCATTTCCACTCTGGGCATTGATTTTCTAGTGACCATATTTCTTACAGATCACACACTGGTCTCTGCTCAGGTCTCAGGCCTTGTCTATGTGATCCCTGTTCACGCTTTCCTCTCTCTCCCTCACTTACAACAGCTACAAACTAAATCATTCCTTGTTTATATCCTTCGTCCTGGTTATTAAAGACTCTCCATGCCTCATCCAACAAAGTTTCTAAGTTCCTCCCATCTGCCCCCCGAAGCTTTTGGAGTTTACTTCTTATGTCACCCGTAGACTGCCCCAGGAATAAATTAACTAACTGCTGTATCCCTACTTCAGACCCAGGGTCCAGTGATGTGTGACGATGCATGGCATCTCTTAATTTTTCAAGGAATTTGGATGGCAACTCAGAGGGTCCCTGCTTGATTGCAAATAAGGCTGACCAATTTATAGTTTTGGGGATGGCTCTTTCCATCCCCTTTGCAATCCACTCCTGATACATTTCCAGTTTTTCCAATTCTGTTAATCTGTTTGGATCCCACTGTGGGTTTTGGAATGGGAAATAATCTTTCACATCCAATTGTTGGGTTTTATAATAATCTTCTGCCAGATCCCCTGCCGTTTTTATAATTAATTGTTTTTCTGTCTCGGTCAGTGCATCCAATAATAATTGCATGTCACTCCAGTCTGGATTGTGTTGTTTTATTATATATTGCAGACATTTAGCTGTGTTAACTGGATCATTGTGGTAATTTTTAACAACTTTTTCCCATGCCTCCAAATCGATTGTGGAAAAGGGAACTTTAACCAATACCACTCCTCCCTCTGGTGCCACTGCCTCATGCAGAGGTGCCTGTAATATGTGTGTCTGTTGTCTAGTCCGGTGTGCAATCGGAGGGGTGTCTACATCCCCTGACTCCACATCCTCATCCCTTTCTGGTCTTATGTGGGGAGGCTTAAGCAGATCGTCTGCCAGATCTTGTTCTTGGGCCACAGTCTGGTAAACCTTACCTGATTTTGTGTACCTTTGCCCTATGCTACACACTGAACAACACCGCTTAAGCTTTCCCCTCTTAGTCTTATTTTCCTTCTCCAGGGCCAATGCCAGAGGGTCAGAGGGAGCCCTGATCCCACAGTCCCTCTGCCATTTGGGGTGATTACAAAGGGAGAAAAACATATCAGCGTATGATACTTTTGTCCACTTCCCTTCCCTCCTGAGAAAGAGCATGAGTTGCAATAGCATGTTGTCGTCCAAAGTCCCACTAGGTGGCCACTTCGCTCCCTCATCCAATTTATTTAGTGGCCACCAGTCCTTACAGAACCTGATTAAATCCCTCTTGTTCTCAGTTCCCCCACAATATCCAGCAATATTTTTCCAATGTGCAAGAATACAACCTAGCGGACTCACTTTAGGGATTTCTTTACTTTGTCCAGTGCCCCTTATATCGTCCTTCTTGTCCTGTCCCGTTTCCATCCAAAATTTTCCTCACACAATTTCACTGTCTCTTCCCAATATTCTTCTCACACACAATTCCAATTTGTGGGCACCCAATGTGATTTTCCACACACAAACCTCAGCGTTTTCACTTGGCACATGGAGCATATGCCCTGATGGTTATTAAAGCAACAATACCAGCATCTACCCACGGTTAAAACAAATATTAACCATTTCACACTCAAGCACAACACTCCTCATTTACACTAGGGCTTGCCCCACACTGACTCCAGTCACTTCGCTTTTCTCTGGCCACCTCAGTCACCCGAGGTCAGAGCTCCACACTCACTCCGCACCTCTGGTGCGTCTCACTCGCTCATTCACACACCAAACACACTCAGTGACTCAACGTGTCTGGATTTAGCATTCACACAAAACAAGGGTTCTCTCGACTCACCCCCAGAGTCACTAGCGGGCTGCTCTATCAGCTCACTGAGAACCCCTCAGTCAGCTGTGCTATCGGCCAGGATCAATCCCTTTCCCTCTGTCTCCGGCCCCTCCTGGCCGGGTGCTTGCAGGCCCACTGGGACTGTGCTGTGCATCAGACATCCCTATATGGCTTATCAGCAGCCCCTTCCTTGATATTTAATTCATATCTTTATCCGCAAGGCCAGCAGGTTGTTGTCTGTCCCTGCGGTGAGCGATCTGAGGTTGGGGGTCCCTCCCAGGAAGGTCCTGGGGGCACGCCAGGGAATCTTCTCCTCAGCCGCTCCCAGGGCCAGACAGAGATCCTCCTGCCTGGCTCGCCAAAATGATATGTGGATAGAAAGAACTCTATAACTCACAAAGTAGTTATAAGAGGAGGTATGAACTTATTCAGCACTGAGCTGCATGGGGGATATCTCCTCCAAAGGCATGCACACCTTGCAGACTTGTTTCTCCCTTTTTATTCTCTATAAACTAAGGTTACACAGTATGCCCAATACATATTCATTTTCTCCTCGCTTCCTATTAAAATTAGTTCCACGCCTACTTGCAGGTGCGCACTGCTCCTTGTTGGTCACTCTGGTGGTCTTCTGGGGGTCTTTGGGGCTGAAGTCAGCAATTTTCCTTCAGCTGAACTTTTCACCTTGTCTTCTTGCACATGCTGCCATCAGTTCTTTTGAACCCCCCTCTTTCCATTTCTTCTGGCTTAGGGGTCCAAAAGAATCCAAGGAAGCCCCTCATCCTATGGCACATTTATGTTTGCATCCTGTTTATGTATTCCAGCTCCTTATCTCATCCTATAGTCTTTATTCTCTTCCTGCTATTATGGGAGCAGTCAGCATTTCGCACAGGTTTTGGAGCCCCTTCTTTTACACAAGACAATTTTATAAATAATGCCTGGTTCTTAATTTCTCTGTTTCAACCCAAGTGATGTTGAGGGGACATGTGGGTCACTGAGCTGATACTAGGTTCCCAGAATAGGTATCCAGTTGAAAGGAATGAGAGAGATTTCTCTTTACAAACAAACTGTGGGTAAAGCTAGGTACTGAGAGATGGAAGAAGCAATGCGTGGAACCATCAGATCCATAGGATAAGAAAATGGTGGGGGGGGGGGGGGGGGGTATACATTAAAAGGGGGTCTTTGTTAGGCGATTTGGGAAGCCTGTACCTCTCAAATACCTCCACCAATGGGTAAAGAGAGTGGGAAATGCAGCCGGGAAATTAGGAAAAAAAGGAGGCTGCATCCTCTAAAAATTTGAGATTCCCCAGAAGAATGCCCCATGGCCTTTTCCTTTATTCAAATAAAGTAACAAGACTCCTCTGTCTTTATTTTGGATATAAACCTCTGGTGTTTGTGGGCTAATTTTCCTGGCAGAAGTGCCTCATGCGTCACTGAGGGGAGGCTGATGCCCTGTGTGTTACTGAGGTGTCATGAAGGTGCCCTGCATGCCACTCTGGGGCCATGAGGGCCACTGAGGGTGGCAGGTGCTCAGGATTCCACTGAGGTGACATGGAGGTCACTGAGCAGAGGCAGGTGTCTGTTGAGTCCCTCAGGGGATGTCGGGGCCACTGAGGGAACGTGGGCCTCATTTGAGGGGGAGTCGGGCATGCCGGGTGTGGCTGAGCACACCTGCTGGTCGCTGAAGGTACCCGAGGGCCTCTGAGGGGACGTGGGCGCTCCCTGAGGGACCCGGGAGGGGCGGGCGCGTCCCCACTGCGCAGCCGCAGCCGCCGCCGCCGCTCCCGGCCGCAGGGGGCGTTTCCCGCCCAGGCGCGGGGGGCCCCGGCCCGCCGGTCCCCTCAGCCACGGGGCGGGAACTCGAACCCGCTGTGTCCGCCCCTCCGGGCGAGGCACTGGGCGGCCTTCCATAAGCGGTGTGGGAGGTGCCCTGGGGCAGCCCAGCGCTGATGAGGAGAATGGGGCAGGATTGTCTCAGGACTAGGGAGTGTTTCAGTTTGTGAGGGGTAAACCTGGAGTGGCTCAGAGGGAGAGAACTTCATAGCAGAGGAATGCTGGCATTATCTGGTGTCACCTGTAGGGCACAGAATGAACATTTGGGGGTTAAAGTTGAGGTAATCACTGGGCTGAGAGAATTATGAAATCGGAAGTAATCACTGGAGTACATGTAGTGGACATTTGGCAGATAATTAGAGGTGACCTCGAAGAGACAAAATTACATTTGAGGAAAAGTCTGAGGTAATAGCTAGAGAGCACATTGAGATAATTTTATGACAAAATCTGAGATAAATTTTAGGAGAAAGAAAGAAAGAACGTTTTGGGAGTAAAATATCAGGTTATCTGACTTCCCACTACCTTGTGCCATACTCCAGCAGGAGGGCCTTGCCCTCCCTGTCCCCAGCCAGCCCAGCCTGCGCACCTCGGGGTGTCCCCACCATCCTGGTACGGCCCAGCCTTGATGGCTTCTGCCGCAGGTCCGGGAGACGCTTTGGGGAAGCATCAGATTTGCTGGGCGTCAGGAACAAGGCAGCTGTCCGGGGGCTGCTTATGGCCTCTGACACCCAGTTCCTCAGGGCTTCCTATTGCCCCAGCTCCTCAAGAGCTTCCTGTCCCCTTGGAGCCTCCAGCCTCCACACGTCCCCCTTGTGCCTTCCCACAGCCTTGTCCTGTCATGGCCACTGCAGTCCCTCATCCCTTCATGGCTTCCAACCACCCCATCCCCTCAGAGTCTCCCCTGGCGTGGCCCGGCAGCAGCGCCACAGCCCCACAGGAGCTCCAGAGGAGCTGGATCAAGAGGCACCTGGGAGCCCTCAGCAACCCAGCCAGCACCATACGGGCATGAGGACACAGATGGCACTTCCTGGCTGGGACAGGGCTTGTGTCTTCAGCAAAACCACCACAGGCCAAGAGCTTCTGACCATTATCCCTGCACCACTGCACGCCTGGGCAGCTTGCTGAGCACGACCACAATTTTCTCCCTCTTCCCCTATGCCCTATGCACCATGGGCAGCAAAAGAAAGGGAGTCTATTATAACATATCCTATATTTATATACTAAAGAAAAACAAAAAGAAATGAACAATCTTGAAGAAAAGGGAAATCTTCGCCTGCTCATGTGGCCCCAGCAGACAGAGCCTGCCAGATCAACTCTCTGCAGAGCTCCAGCAGCACAGCCAGCCGAGGCCCAACAGACAAGGCCATGACCTCCATGCCCTGCGGAGCTGGCATGGCTCACAGCCTCTGGAACGTGGAGATTGGAGCGTGGTCTCCTGCCCTCAGCAGGCACAATGTCTGAATTGCCAGGCTTTTGACCTCCAGGCTGATGTCATCTGTCATGTCTTCAAGGGCTGGAAGGGGTTTTCAGTGATAGATCTTCAAAATGCTTTCTTCTGTCTTCCATTTGCAGAAGAAAGTCAAAATACATTTGCTTTCGCATGGGAGAATTATAGCACTGGCAGGAAAACCAACCTTACCTGGACGCATTGAGGGTATTACCTCAAGGGTCCAAAAAAATTCCCAAAGTTTTTGGGAATTGCAATGAATAAGGTATAGCGATTGGCTCACACAAATGAGGAGGAGTTATTAAGTATGTTGGGAAGTATGTCTGTTAAGATTTATAGGTCTTTTGACAGGTACTCTTGTTGTTCCACTTTGGTTTTGAACCCTTTTCCGTTGTCCCCTCAGTCCTCCCCTTCCTTTCTGCAGTTACTGCCTGGCAGCTCTGGCTGGCAGGGCTGTCAAAACACGTCAGGGTGGGCATACTCTTGTCCCTGGCAAGAGGTGGCAGGGAGTGGGGGACACTGGGTGCTGGGAGGCTTGGCAGGCCAACATCTCACCACCAGTCAAGATGCAAGAAGGGCTTCACCGACAAAAGGCACAGAGGACTGACTGACAGACCTTGGGAAGAGCCAAATCTACCTCTAGGGATGAGGCCACGGACCCCAGGAGGAGCCAAGTATACATATATGGGCAAAGCCACGGACTGCGGGAGGTGCTGGGAGGAAATATAGGGACTGCTTATGAATATTAATGTAGCTGATGCAACCTTGAATGTATAAAAGGTAGAGACACCATTCTGTGGGCTGAGCCTCTGGTGAGCAGAAAGAATCTCACAACGCTCCCAGCCCTGTCCCCACTTTGCTTTGTAACTTGAACAGGATCTAGCTAAACTTTATTTACTCATTCCTGCTTATGGTCTGAGTCATTTATAACAGGAATCAATTGGCTAAAGAATGAGAGCAATAGCAATCTCTGCCTGGGGAAGGAACACTCCCACAGTATGCAGATGATTTGTTGATTGCCACTGAAAGTACTAAAGAATGTTTTGAATGGGCAGTCTGAATGTTCTTGGATTGAATGGTTATTGAGTATCTCAACAGAAAGCCCAGCTGGAACAGCAACAAGTGACCTACCTCAAATATGAGGCCTCCGTAGGACAGCAGTCCTTGGGAACTGCCCAGAAGAAAGCAATTTTCCAGACACATCAACCACAAACCGTAAGAGAACTCTGTATTTTCCTTGGAATGACAGGTTGGTGCCAACTGTGGGTACACAGCTATGGATTGATTGAGAAACCTTTATATGAATTGGTGAAAATCTCTGAAAATGCCGTGATATGGAACCCCAAAGCAAACAGGGCCTTTGAAAAATGGAAGCGTGAACTCATGAGGGTCCCTGCTTTGGGGCTGTGTGAAGGAAGGAATTTTGGTTATTCTCCCATGAGAGACAGGGAATAACTTTAGTGGTTCTGGCACAACACCTGGGTCCTTACAAAAGGGCAGTAGCCTATTTTTCTAAACTTGATACTGTGGCCAAAGGCTGGCCTGCCTGCCTTAGGGCAGCAGCAGCAGTGATCACAAACACTGAAGAAGCAAAGAAGTTTACACTAGGGCAAAAGATGATTGTCTTAGTGTCACACACAGTGCCACCTGTATTAGATCAGAAAGGGAACCATTGGTTGTCTTCCTCGAGGTTCCAAAAGTACCAAGCAGTCCTGGCCGAATCTGATGATACTGAAATTCAAGTGACCAATATTATTAACCCTGCCTCTTTTCTGCAAGGAAGGTCTGAAGCTGAACCTGTAGTACCTGACTGCCTGGAGACCATCAAAGCTGTGTATTCCAGCTGCCCAGATCTAAAGGAGGAGCCGCTCCCAGGTGCCATGAACTGGTTCACTGATGGCAGCAGTTTTGTGAGACAGGGAGTGCAAAGGGTGAGCTACACTGTGACTACAGTCTTGGAGGTAATCGAGTCAAAGCCGTGAGCAGCAGGACCCTCAGCACAAAAGGCTGAGCTAATAGCCCTCTGTCCTGGGGTGACTTTTTGATGCTTGTATCCCCAGGCGTCTGTTCTGTTGATGCTGGATATTAATTTCTGCACGTTTAAGACTGGTTCTGAGAGCAAAGAGAGGAAAAAAGGAAGCATGCAGTTTGTTTTCAGAAACTGCCCTCACTCCCCTGCATCCTGCTCCTGGACTGTGTTGTCTGCAGTATGGATGCACAGTGAGACAGAGGTCTCCTTTGCTTTTAGTTAGTTTTTTAGCTAGCTGAGGCAGAGAAGCCCCTTGGACTGTGGCTTTTCTTTTCCTTGGAATGGTTTAAACCTGCTCTGAACTGAAAACGCAGAGAAATACCAGGAGCTCATGCCTGTGGCCCACCAGGGCCTGGGACTCTGCACTCCAGCACCAGAGGGACTGATAAGAGTCTGAGTGAGCTGAGTTACACTCCACAAAAAGGACCTTCTGAATTTACCATCTCTTCAAAACTGTGAAAAGTTTTATTGTTTAATATTATTCATTTTTTATACTTGTGAATACTTGGCTGCTAAATAAACATTTTGTCCATTTTTCTCCAAAGAAATCTTTTCCCAAACCAATTGGGGGAGGGGCCACTTGAATTTGCTATGGAAGGACTATGGAAGAACAGACTCACTAAGAGAACACCCAATAGCCCACTGGTGTGATGCAGCACTAGGATTCACAGTTTTGTTAGGGCGTTGCTCCCAATTTTAAGAATTGCACAACTGGAAAAGGCAATTTCAAACATCTCGGCCAAAATAGGATTGCTAACTCAACAGCAGATGCCTTACTGTGACAGATTGGCATTTAAGAAAACAAAGAGAAACACCTAAAGAAGTTAAAACTGCTGGAGGCTGCTGGGAGTTTTTCTCCTGGTCAATAACTGGCCATTTCTGAGAATTGACAGCAGTTTTGACCATTGAAAAGTGAGATCAACCTGTGAACACCACCTTAAGACCTAAGCCTGGGAATTTCTTTGTCTCTTTGTTTCTGGCTGTGAAAGGTAACAGAGCTCCAGCTGGTTTCCCGTTCCCCTGCCCAGCCCATGCGGCCCGGGCAGGGGCTGGGCTGGGCCTGCCGCGGCTCCCGGTCGGGAGATGGGGCCTGCGGGGCTTCTCCCCGGGCTCCGGCCGGGCCAGGCCAGTCCCTGGCTCAGCTGCAGTTTTTGCCGTTGCTGAGTTTCATCAGAGACTGCCCAGTAAGGAGAGAGAAAGCCATTGACTTGCAGTGGGCTGAGACAGTGACTACACTTTCCAGAGCAACCATGAAAAAAATCTTCCATAGCAGACAGGTCCAGCGGCTGCTCTGGCAGAGATCACAGAACCATCCACAAGGCCTGGGCAAGATTTTAACTCTTTCACTACCCAGCTGAGACTTGCAGATTAATCCTTTTTTTTCCAGAGAGAGAGAGGAAAAGAGAGAGTGATCAACAGGTAAAGAGACAACATAAACTATCAAAGACAGTGAAGAAAGGAATTAAGCTTCAGCTGGGGAGAGAAATAAAGAGATGCTTTAATAAGCTGAAATATTCTTTTGCTAAAACTATAGAGATGGACAATAATGTTCTGAAAAACTCCTTTAATTCATGAAAGAGTATTTTGGGGGGAATAGAGTATTTCAAAGTGTGAATTTCAGCAAATGGTGAAGCAGTTGTGATCTTATGTGATGCTGGAACAAAAATGGAGAAGTGAGAGTTGTTGAAAATTTGTGGCCTTAGAGGCAAAGAGAAAACTTCTGTTTCCAGAGATACTCACAGAGACAGATGAAGAGAACTTTTGCCTTTGAATAACTCATCCTTAAAATGACACGCCTTGACACATGACCTATAACTCACCTCAGAGTGATGTCAAAAATGTGAGGAGAGAAGTGATGACAGAGTTTTCCAGGTGGCTGGCATCAGAGCAATAGAAAACCATAGGAAAATGGTTTTCTTGTGAAAAACTCCATAGATTAGCAGAAGAGAAGTTCTTTTTCTCTACAAAGACTGATGAAGAGACTATAGCAAAGTTGGGACTGTTTTAACCATCAAAGTTTTTTGTCTCTGTGTTGTCATGTGAACGAGAGAATGGTTGAGTAGTGGGGAAAAAGGAGCTCTGGAAGTTTTATTCTGGTGTTCTTATTCTTGTAGTTTTGTTAATAAATTTTGTTTATTCCTTTAAAGTTTTAAGCCTGTTTTGCTCTTCTTCTAATCCATATCTCACAGCAAGAAATGAATAAGATTTCTAGTGATTTTTTTAGCTAATGCTTTAAAACCACAACACTTACTAAGACTACAAAATGAAATAAACTCACTAAAAGAAGCAGTCTTTCAAAACCACATGGTGTTAGAGATGATAAAATCCCAAATGGGAAGAGTTTGTATTAATTAATACCAGTTGTTGCACTTGGATAGATCAGTCAGGGCAAAGAGCAATGGATATCCATACCGTTTGGCAACGTGCAAAGGTGCTCCCTGAAGTAACCAAAGACGATACGTCTTGGAGTAAACATTTGTGGGAAACTCTAACATCTTGGCTACCTTATATGAATTGGCTAACACAACTGTTTGTAGGAATTTTAGGAATTGGAATACTAATCTTAGGAACCTGCATGATGAGCCAGAGTTTCATATGGTATTGTAACCAAACTGTCACCACGTATCACAAACGGAAGCAAATCAAAATGACATTCAGGATCAAAACAGGTAAATATTTTGTGACCACAACAAGCCTATAGCTGCAAAAGAATTTGCAAAGGATAAAAGAAAGGGCAGATTTGTTGCAAAGGCAGTGAGATAATGTTTGAGCTACACAAAAAGCTGGAGCTGTGCAGTAAATAGTTGTGTTGTAACAGGGTATGTAAATGAAGCACTTTTTAGAAATCAGCAAATTTAGCAGAACAAGTGAACTGCAAAAACTAACCACTGACTATGTGAGCAGACAATCTTATAGAGCATGCCTTGGAAGCAGGGGTGAAAAGTTCAAGCCTGAGGAAGACTTATGAGCCATCATCCAAACCAACCACCAGGAGGCTGAGGACTATCTCGTGCAGAAACCGCACATGTGCTACAAGGGCTTACATAACCACGTGATTGGAAAATACGCTGCAATATGAAGGTTAGGAAAGTATAATGTGCACATTAACTAAAAAAATGTATAAAAGGTAGTACGGTGTGAAGAATGGATGAATGAGTGAAGCAACGCCCCTAAATCTCGGAATCGAATAAACAAATACCTGCTCCATAGGTCTTATATTAAGGAGTACGGTTTTCTTGCCTAGTTTCTGGGCAGCAGCACCATAATCAGAGACACAGAACAGCTTCTCTGCCCAGAGTTATGCCAATAGTCTGCATTTCCCCATGGGTCTGCCTTGAGGTTCACTGGGGACCTCCCTGTTTGTAGCCGTCCATTCCCGTGCTCAGCAGGGATGCAGTTGTGTTTGGACATGAGCTGCCACAGCCAGACACGCAGCAAGAGGAATGTAGAATATCGGAGGCTGTGTAGATCCAATTTTTTTTCCAGGATGCAAGAAGTAAAAGCAGAAGGAAACATGGGAGAACCTCAGTACAATTGAATTGTCCAGGGAAACTCAGAAACTGATGGTGTTCTGGTGCTACTGCTAATCCCTTCTAGGGAAAAAAAAATTATTCCAGGAAGGGGCATCGTCATGGGATAGATAGCAAGAGTTGAGCCAGGAAGCCCCTGCAGGATGGAGCTCAGCCCCCAATGCACATGGGCTTTGCCTGCCCTCTGGCACGGAAGCCCCCCAAGGGCACAGGTCTCTGGGGCAGGAGACGGGCACCAGCACTGCCAGGGCTCGCTTGGGAGGGCAGCAGGTCTGCCTCGGCTGGGACACTGCCACACCTGCTGATTTCAGTGCTGGCCGGGCCCCAGGACTCAGTGCCGCATTCGTGGCCTGGCCCACACGTTCCTTGTCTGTGTCACACCTGTGGGTTTAGGATGGCCACCAGCCGGGCCGTGTCCCAAGGAGGCCATGCCAGCTTCTGTGCAAGGCCCCGTGCCCTTCCTGCTGCGGCTGTGTCGGCAGCCCTGGGGACTCCTTCTGCTGCCCTGAGCCTGCAGAGCAGGGCAGCATTTGCTGATGGTTTGAGGTGTTCCTAAAGGTCTCGTCATGCTGTCTTAGACACTTTGGGTAAGGGATTCCTTCCAACCTGGGCCACTTTGGGGGGGATGGGGGAGGAACCCGGAAGGTGGCAGTGTGTGCAAAAGCTGTTAGTGACACGGTGCAGCCTGGTAACGGTGGAATGAAACGGTGGAACGGACAAGAGCTGGTGGTGACAAGACCACACCACAGTGCTCGGTGCACGCAACAGGACAGGACGCGCCAGAGCGGTGCTGTGAGGAGCCCCCGCACAGCGCACTCGTTTGTGTCAGACCTGGAGCTTCTCTGAGCCGTCATTCCTGCAGGTGACCTCGAGGCCAGACCACAGGACTTGGTGACCTGTGGCCTTGCCGAGGCTCCTCATCTGCAGATGCCCTCGAGGGCAGACTGTGGGACCTGGTGACCCGGAGTTTTTCCGAGGCATTGCCCATCCCTGCAGTCACTGCCCTTGAGACCAGAGCACAATCCTTGTCGAGGAGCCTCCTGTCCTTGTGGCAGGAGCCCTCAAGACCAGACTGCAGGACTTGCTGCCTCGGAGCTTTTCTGAGGCATCTGTCTTGCAAGTACCATAAATCCAGGCACTGCCATGGAGCAGCGACCCCCAAGAGTTCCCAAGCTGGCCTGGGTGGAGGAGGAGGAGGAAGAAGAAGGCCCTGGAGCTGTGCCAGAAGTAGAGACCGAAGAGGTGCAGGAGTTCCAGCCGCTGGAGGAGGGTGAGTTGCAGAGCTCGGCCTTAGGGCTAGTGCCTGTTGCCAGCTTGGCCGCATCCCACTGCATGCCATGCCATCCCCTGGTTCTGTTCCAATGGAAAGGATGGGAGAGTGTTGGAGAAGATCTGGAGCAGCGACCCCCGAGAGTGCCCAAACAGGCCTGGGTGGATGAGGAAGAGCAAGAGGAAAAAGAGGAAGAAGGTCCTGGAGCTGCCCCAGAAGTGGAGACTGAAGAGGTGCAGGAGTTCCAGCCGCTGGAGGAGGGTGAGTTGCAGAGCTGGGACAAAAGGCTGGTGGCCCCATCCCAACCCATTGCATCCCATTGCATTCCATCTCATCCCATCCTACCCTATCCTGTGGAGACACACCCAGGGACAGGACACAAGAGGGGCTGGGGCTGCCCCTTCAGCAGAGGCTGTGCTCCATCCCCTGGGGCATCTCGGGGCTGTCCCTGCCTGGGGATCGCAGGGCTGGGCAGCGTTCTCCAGCCTCTCCTGCAGCCCCTCAGCTCTGGCTGCTCTCGCTCTTTGCCAGATGCAGCCATGGACCAGACACAAGAGCAGGACCTTGCCTGTGGCCTCTTCCACAGAACAGCACAGGTACCTGCAGCCATCCCCAGCTGGGCTGGGCCTGCTGGCACTGCTCAGCCCAGCACAATGCTTGGAACACTCCATGCAATATTCCTCTCTTCCCACCCTTCCTTCTCCTACCCAACATGCAAATTCATCAAGCACATTTGGCAGGAAGAGACCAGCGTCATGGGCACTGGGTCCATGGAAGATGGTGACGTCTACACCAGCGACACCAGTGCTGCCATGCTGGAATTCATTTTGGAGGAGGGTGTTTCCATTCCAGAGCAAGTAAGCAGCCTGTGGCCACGGTGTGATTCTCCAGGGATCACTTGGCCTCCCAAGCCACGCCTGCTGCTAAGCCTTTGAGGCCATTGCAGCGTGGTGACAAGGGAAGCACTTCTCTGGAGAAGCTGGGGACATTCCTGACTCCCTCTGGCAGCTTTCCAAGTCTCCCCTTGTGCCTTCTCCAGGTGCCTGCCGTGGTGAGGTACATCCACCAGTGGCTCATGGCCAATGAGTCTGCTGACTCCAGGCTGGGCAGGACCCTGCTGGATCTGACCGAGGCACAGCCCACTGACGTGGTCATTGCTCTCCTGCGTGTGGCCCCAACGTGTGACAGGTACGGGGCCCACGTGCCCAGAGGGCTCAGGGCTCCCCAGCCCATCACCCTGCACAGCCTGGCCCAGGTGTCTGACCAACAGAGAGTTCCAGGGTCCTGTGTACCTGGGACCATTCCCAGCCCTGCTACATCGGCCCCCGAGCCTGCTGCCATGCCATGCCCCTTCAGGGCCCAGCAGGGCAGGGTTGTCTGGGTGCTGCTGCCGGCGAGGGGCAGCGGGCAGAGGCAGATCTGGCAGCCAGCTCAGCTCCCACTGCCACTGCTGCCCAGGCCACGGGGATGTGTCTGAGACCCCCGTGAGACAGAGCTGTCACCCCACAGAGCTGCAATGACCATGTGGAAGACCATCATGTGCTCGAGCAGGACTGTGGAGCCAGTAGTACAGATACTCCTCGATGTGCTGAGAACCTGGCCAGAGCACAGCACGTGCACCTCCGATGGGGACAACACGGGTGTCTTTGCCCTGGCTGTGAGTTTCTGCAACTGGCCTTTGCTCACCCCATGGCTGACCGCCTCTTCAGCAGCTCTGTTTCCTCCTTCCCCCACTGCATCTCCCTGCCTCAGGCACTGGGCTGAAACCTGGCCTAGGGGCAGCTTCAGGGGCACCAGGCGTAGAGCTCCCCAAGGCTTTCCCCTGGCCTTGCCCTGCCACGCTCAGGCCCTGCCACACAGATACCTTGGCACTGAGCACTATCCCTGGGTGCTTTGTCCTCTGCAGGCAACAGTGGTGATGTGGAAGTTCCTTCAGGTGCCCTGTGTCCCACGGGTACTGAATGTGTATTTCCCCCGCCTCTTTGTGCATCTACTCTTCCAAGTGTTCTTCAGCACTTTGGATATATCAGAGGATCTCAATGCCTTCTGGAAGGGATGCCAGGAGCAACACGGCCTTGCCATCAGCCCCAGCAGGTGCTCCATCCCAGTCCTTCTGTCCCTGCCATGTCCCCAGGGCAGGAGCCAGTGCTCCCAGCATGACCTGGGCTTTGCTGTGCACACAGGTTTGCAGTGCGGGCCCTGAAGTCCCTGCTCTGCCAAATGCGCTGTAATGAAGTGGTGTTCTCAATGGAACGCAAGCGTGGCTGGGACACACTGCTCTGCGCCGACACCCACCACTATGCCGTGGGTCTGTTGGCCAGGTGAGACCCCCTTCTCCCCATTGCCTCTGGCATTTGTGCCCCGTGACAAGGTTGCCCTGTGTCCACCGTCCCCATTGTCGCAGGCCATAGGGCCTCATCACCAAGGGATGGCCAAGGAGACTGGAAAAGGCTGGGAGATGAAGGCTCCCATGAGCAGCTCAGATCCCGTTGCAGGATCATGGTGAAAGACCAGGACTTTTCAGTCATTCCTGGGAGAGGTTTGTCTCTCAGACTTACAGTCTTGGTTACTTTTTCACCTGCCAGGGAGATGTCCTGTGTCTCCAGGCGCTTCTGTTCCCGGATTGCTCGCTACCTGCTCCGGCTACTCAGCACACAGGAGGCACGCTGGGATCTGCCTGCCCTGGCATTCCTTGTGGAGGTGAGCCCCATGGCCAGAACTGCCTCCCTGCAGAGCTGTCTGCCACCTCTCGGCCCTCTCATAGCTGCAGCTGCCTGGGACGGTGCCCATGCCCTGGGCTGCCGCCTGGGCCCAGCCCTGTGTGGTTCCATGCTCCTGCCGGCTGGCTCCCCTGTCACTGTCCTGTGCCTTTCAGGTCCTGGACTACTTGGACTTGAGTGAACGTGGTGCTGACAGACTCCTGGAAATCCTCTCAAGGCACCTGAGTAGCGAGTGCAGGGACAAGCGTCATCTAGCGCTCAGAGCCCTTTTCAAGCTCGGTGACGATCCCTCGATGGTGAGAAGTGGGCAGTGGCAGAAGCTGCACTGGGGAATGCAGTCACATGGGTTTGGCTGGGCTTCGGGCAAAAAGGCAGCTGCTGCCAGCTCTCCTGCCTCCCGCTTCAGCTGCCTGAGTGCTTTGGGACAGGCCTTTGGCCTCTCAGCCCTGTGGCAGCAGGGTGGCGTTTCATAGACTTGTCTTCCACACAGAATGAAAAGATGTGGAGCCTGACTGAAAGGCTTGTGGAGCTCCTGCGGGACGCAGACAGAGAAATAGTTCGGATGACAATCATGATACTCAGTTTTATAGTCTTGGACAAGGAGATGCTGATACCCAGCCCCATCGCCCTGCAGCTGGCTGAGGTGCTCCCACCACTCTTTGACCATGTAAGGCTCTGTGCCCCCAGCCGAGGCCACTGGCTGCTGCCTGGACACTTGGTGCCCTGGGGATTTGCAGGCCTGTGCTCTGCTGAGCCCCGTGCCAACAGGGCTGAGGTTTTTTTCACTTCCTTTCATATAGGATAATAGCCAGGTGCAGCTAGTGTCCATCTTGCTCTTCCAAACATTGGTGATTGTTTTAGTTGAAATGGAAAAAGAGGCCCTGGAGACACAAATGTGCCAGAGCCTGCTGCCACTCTTCTTCCACTGCCATGATGAGAACCAGCGTGTAGCACAGGTGAGGACTCCTGGCTGCTGCTGTCACCCGGGGAGGGGGCTCGGCTGCCTCCTGCAGGCCTGGCACCTTGCCGGCTGCAGCCACCTGCAGGCCTTGGCACACGAATGCGGCTCCTGTGCCCTGGCTTGTGGGGCCATCTGCGGGTCTCTGCTGCTCTCCAGGCCTCTCAGAGAGCACTGCTCAGCATGGCCAAATTCTTGAAGAGGAGGGACCTTCCAAATCCTGTGAAGAAAGAGAAACTGTGGAAGTTTGCTGAAGTCCTGGTAAGGACGGCCTGGAAGGCCCAGCCTCAGCCTGGAGAAGCCCCCTGGCCCCGGCGCTCGGTGTATGGGGCTGGCAGCTGGGCCCCTGCCCAGCGCCGCAGCCGGGGCCACACGGCTTCTTCTCCAGGCTCCTGTGGCCCCGAGACAGGTGCCAATGGAGCCCCGAGTCACTGGGGCTGCGGGGCGGGCCGGCACCGCGCCTCCCCGGGCAGCAGCCGGCCCTCTGTCCCCTCCAGAGCCCGGCGACAGCGGCTGCTGCCCGGTGCCTCAGGGCTGGGCGGGCACGGGAGGTCGGGGCTGGCCGCAGGCAGCGCCCGGCCGAGGGGCAGAGCCCGCGCCAACCCTTCCCTCCTGCCGCTCTCTCCAGCTGGCACAGGACGAGAGCCGAGCGGCCGAGCACCTGCACCAGGCCCTGCGGTACTTGCAGCACCCACAGGAGGCCCTGCGAGCAGTGGCCGTCAGGTTCATGGGTGAGCCACGAGCCCGGGCTCCCTCCCCGCTGCAGCTTGGCCCCAGCCCCGGCTGCTGCCCCGGCAGCGGCACCCGGGCCCGGCGCCCTGGAGCCCCGGCTGCCCTCGGGGCTGCTGCCGGCCTCTGGCAGCCGTGCCCTTGGGCTGAGTCAGGATGAGGCAAGGGCTGGGGCGGAGCCCTGCCGGGGCAGGAGGGCGTGTGGCCCCAGGGCTGGCAGCGCCGCTGGCAGGGAGCTGTGCCGCCGGGGACCTGACATGCTCTGTGTTCCCAGGGATTGCCGGGCGGCTCCTGATGGGGGAAAAGGAAGAGCTCCTGCAGATCTACCAATGTGAGTGAGGGCAGCGGGCTGTCAGCGGGGCTGGCGGGGGGAGCTGCAATCCCTGGCCAGGCTGCGGAGGGCTCTGCTCAATGTGCGGATGAGGGGCAGCGTGGGCAAAGCCCATGGAGATTTCAGGGGCACGTGGGGCATTCGTGGTCGCAGCTTTGGGCTGATCCCCTCGGTCCCTGCTCCTTCTTGGCCATGGCAAGAGCTGGCTGGGATGCCTCTGGCAGGGGGCTGTCCGGGGGCCCTTGCAGGTCTGGGATCTGTTTGTCTCTCTTCCAGCCCTTGAAGACACGATGGATGACAGCAGCCTGGAGGTCGGAAGCCTGGCAGTTCAGACGTTGTTCCTGCTGAGGGCAAGGGCCCCTGCTCCGATCTCCACATTCCAGAGGCTGCGAGATCAGCTCCGCAGGGCATGGAGGTCACGGCCTCGTCTATCGGGCCTCAGCTGGCTGTGCTGCTGGAGGTCTGCAGAGAGCTGATCTGGCAGGCTCTGTCTGCTGGAGCCACCTGAGCCAGCAGAGATTTTTTTTCTTCAACATTGTTCTTTTCTTGTTTTTGTTTTTCTTTAGTATATAAATATAGGATATGTTGTATTAGACAGACTCCCAGGAGCTTTCCTTTGCTACCCATGGTGTACAGGGTATAGCAGAAGAGGGGGAAAAAGGGCTTGTGCTCGGCAATCTGCCCAGGCGTGCAGTGGTGCAGGGAAAATGGCCTGAAGCCCTTGGCTTTTGGCGGTTTTGCTGAAGGGACAAGCCCTGTCCCAGCCAGGAAGTGCCATCTGTGTCCTCGTACTCCTGTGGTGCTGGCTGGTTTGCTGAGGGCTCTGTCATGATCTGCTAACACAGGTGGACCTCGTGAGAGATTCTATTGATCTCACAGTGCAAAAGGACACAAAGGTATTTTACTTTAAATCACAGCAATGGTGCACTGCTGCGGTGGGGTGGATGTCAGGGCTGCCGCGACCTTTTTGGAAAAGCATCCTGAGAAGGACGGCTCTTAGTGGAACAGGCATGTCTCTCTCCTGGCCTGACAAGTGATGACCGGCTAAGCAGCAGCTCCTTCCCAGGCAATGCAGGGAGAAAAAGGACTAGAGCTCTGGCCAGCAGTTACCACAGAGAAATCAGCCTTTATTAGTGCAGGGCCCTCTGCAAAGGGGGCTAACACAGAAGCTCCACTCAACTTGGGGGAAAAAAAAAACCAAACAAAAACCACAAACAAACAACAACAAAAAAACCAACAACCCCAGGGTTTATATAGGGAAGGGGAGGGGCGGGGGAAACTTGGATACAAGTAGCAGGGTGGAATGGCAGGGAAGAACACCAATGGGGTACAACAGTTTAACATGTAACACCACAGGGTTTCTGGGAGAGACACTTTTCTCACTGGGAGGGCAAAGTGCCTGGCCTATGATGAAGATCTGCAGGGGATCACCAGCACTCCTCTGTCAGCCGATTCCTCGGCCCCCACAGTGCTCTTTTATTTTAGTGCCAACAACAGGAGTTATAGCTGCTATGGTTTTTTGAAGGAGAATTGTAGGTTTCAGTGATTCTGGAAGGTCTCAAAGGGGTCATCATTTCACAGGTAATTGCATTGGTGATTCATAACCAGTTGTTAATTTTCTGGCATGTATCATTTGCAATCTTTGTGCATGTCTTCCAGTAGTTGGTCAGGGGTACCAACTATAGCTATAGGTCTCCTCTTTCCAAGGGGTTAAGCCCTGCTGCCCAATAAGCTGCACGCTGAGTTAGGGACCACGGGTTATGTCTGTCTCCTGCTGTTGAGAAGACCCCACGTCCCCAGTACCCACTGGCTTCTTGTTCTGTCAGTCAAATCTGATCTCCTCCAGTGAGAGATACAATACATATTTTGTCTCTGACTCATGAGGGAGATGCCTGTACGTCTTTTTCAACTTAGCCAATTCAGTGGCAGTGTACAGGATTTCTTCAGTGGTTGTATGCGGATCAATATCTTCATCATTGATATGATTATATTCTGTTTTAATTAAAGGTTTCCAGCTAGGAGAGCAGTGCTCCCCACAATTTTTCATCGGTTAGTTCTTTTTGAGGGTAAATTTGATTAGTGGGATGGGTTTCTCTCTCCTCTATTTCTTTTGGTGAGTAAGCACACTTTGAATTTTTAACACGTTCCTCTCTTCGGGCCGCTGGCAACAGGTGGATCTCATTCCTTTCTTCATCTAATTGTTTTTGCAAAATTTCAACTAGGTTTTGAAGGGAGTCTATAATAGTTCTTTCCTTGCTTCTTTGCTGAAAGCGAGTTTCTATAGCTTCTGTAAGACAAGCTTCCAAAACTGAGCAGAGTATATATTTTTGCCCAGTTTAAATTTTGTTACATGTTGTAAGGAACATATTCTATCAATTACATTTTCCAAATTAAACCAGTTATTAAGTGCACACTCTTCCCCTCCCAGAGAAGGTCTGGCACTGTGTTTTGCTAATAGGGCATAAAATGCAGCTTTAACTTCTGCACTGCCATTTTCAGTCATTTTTACAAAGGGAAAACCACTACAGGGAGGTATAAACTTAAATTATGCACAAATACATAGCTTTTGCTGCATCACCCTTCGCTTCCCTATGTGGGTGACTGTCGCCCTGAAAACTCAGCTTTGGAGCTTGTTGACATAGTTTCTAAAGACCTTTCCCAGGACAGTAACTATAAACATAGATATGTATGCATTCCTTCTTTTGCACATCTCTTGATGGACATCTCTTACGGCCAGTGTGGTTGGAAAGGTGTTATGCTGACTACCCAATCCCTGGCCGTGGTCAGAAAGCTATAAATTGTGAGAGAAGAAATAAAGTTTGCTTCTTCTTCACCATCTCTTGAGCTGCGTCCGTGTGACTTATTCCGTGTCCGACAGTGACAGGTGATGAGACCAAATCTGCTTGGGAAGCACTCCTTCAGTTTAAAATTCTTGTTGTCTCTTTGCTACACCAAGCGGTCAAAATTCATACACAGCAACAAGAAAAAACAGTCCCGCCCTTTTACACTGAGATCTTTTGCAAAAGTCTGAAGACAGAGCCCTCAAACGAGTGTGGGGTGATTTTCACCTAGGCGTGTACAGTTTGCAGGAAATTTGAGTTTCCTCCCCTTGTTCACTCTTTTGGGAGTGTCGGGCTGGGTGCAGCTGGAGTGAAACGTCCTTCCCCTAATACAGACTGCACAACAAAACCTGCAGCCCCTTCTGTCTGTCAGAAATGCTGTCCATGCCACCAATTTAAATGTCATGATCTGCTAGCACAAGCAGGTGTCATGAGAGGTTTGTTGGATCTCAGAGTGCAAACAGGACACCAAGGGATTTCAGTTGAAATCACAACAGCAATAATGCACTTTTATTTTAGTGCAAGCAACATGGGTTATGTGATAGATGAGAGGGAGAGAAAGAGAGGGGGAGAGAGGGATAAGAAGGCAACGTGAGAAGAGAGAAAAAGGGGGGGTTATGGCTACCAACACACAAGACGGGGTCACCAGTGTCTTCCTCTGTGGGGAGATCTCTCTCAAAGAAGGTAACTTAGTCACTTTTACAGTCTGTTTCAAAGCAAGGGACAGCTGGCCAAGAGGTGGGGAAATTCCTAGGCTGTTGTGATCAGACCTGTTGCTCTGGGAAGCAGGTGTAAGGTACAGAACAGGCCACGCCTTACAAGTCCCTTGTTGTGGTTTTAAAGCAGCAACTAAAAAATAGCTAGAAAATTTACTTATTTCTTGCTGTGAGATAAGGATTAGAACAAGAGCAAAACAGGATTAAAACTTAAAAGGAATAAAGAAAGTTTATTAACAAAACTACAAGAATAACAGAACCAGAATAAAACTTCCAGAAAACCCAACTCTCACTTTTCTCTCTTTTTCTCTCACTACCCAACTATTCTCTTGTTCACATGAGAACATAGAGACAAAAAACTTTGGTGTTTACAACAATCTCAATTCTTGCTGTCGTCTTTCCATTAGTCTTTGTAGAGAAACAGAAGTCTTATTCTGCAAATCTATGGAGTTTTTCACCAGAAAACTATTTCTGTTACATCTTTCTATTTCTCTGATGCCAGCTGCCCAGAAATCTGTCATCAGTTGTCTCTTCCCATTTCACATCACTCTGAGGTGTGTTATGGGTCATGAGTCTAGGGATGTCATTTTTAAGGATGAGTTATTCAAAGGCAAAAGTTCTCTTCATCTGTCTCTGTGAGCTTCCCTGGAAACAGAAGTTTTCTTTTTGCCTCTACAATTCTACAAATCTCCAACTATTACTTCTTCCCCTCTGTTCCAGCACCTCACTGTATCACAATCACTTTACTTTTTGCTTAAAATCCACACTTTGAACTACTCTATTCCTCTCAATATACTCTGTCATGAATTAAAGGAGTTTTTTCAGAATACTATTGTCCATCTCCATAGCTTTAACAGAAAAATATTTCAGCTTATTAAAGCACCTCCTTATTCTCTACCTCTTCTGAAGCTTAATTATTTTCTTTACTGTCTCTGATATTTTATAAAGTCTCTTTACATGTTGATTACTCTCTCTTTTTCTCTCTGGAAAAAAAGGATTAATCTGCAAGTCTCATCTGGGTAATGAAAAGGTTAAAATCTTGCCCAGGCTTTGTAGATGGTTCTGTGATCTCTGCCGGAGCAGCGGCTGGAGCTGTCTGCGTTGGAAGATTCTTCATGGCTGCTCTGGAGAGTGTGGTCACTGTCTCAGCCCACCGCAGATCAAGAGCTTTTGTCTTTCTTTACTCGACAGTCTCTGGTGAATTCAGTCACGGCAAAAAAAACTGCAGCTGAGCCAGGGACCAGCCTGGCCCGGCCGGAGCCCGGGGAGAAGCCCCGCAGGCCCCATCTCCCGACCGGGAGCCACGGCAGGCCCAGCCCAGCCCCTGCCCGGGCCGCATGGAAGCCAGCTAAAGCTCAGTTTCCTTTCGCAGCCAGGAAACAAAGAGACAAAGAAATTCCCAGGCTTAGGTCTTAAGGTGGTGTTCACAGGTTGATCTCACTTTTCAATGGTCTAAACTGCTGACAATTCTTAGAAATGGCCAGTTGTTTGCCGGGAGAAAAACTCCCATCAGCCTCCAGCAGTTTTAACTTCTTTACGTGTTTCTCTTTGTTTTCTTAAATGCCAATCTATCACATCCCTGCTCACCAGCAGGAATGAAGGCAGTGTACAGTGGCAGCAGAGCAAGCACACCTGCAAAGAATCACCTGGCAAACATCCACCTCAAGCAGGCCAGAACTCCTGTACAAAGTCCCTTGGCGCCTTCAGGGTCTCGGTCTCTGTTCTTGTGATGGTCGTGAGGCAAATGAGGGAAACTGCAGACCATCTCTTACAATGTGCCAGCACTGGAGCCCTTGGGTTCCAAGGAAGCAACCATAAATCCCCTTTTCCAGGAGATCCCAGCCCTCTGAATCACAACTAGCATAGGGATATGTAGAATGGTCTGAATGCCAAAGACTGGATTGCTGAGGAAAAAACCCCAGACTTTAATAAATGCAATTTCCTGATGGAAAACAATCCAGGAATTCAGTTCCTGGAGTTGGAAAAGCAAGGAAATGGTTTTCTTGGAGATGCCATAGGCAGTCTTGGACTGGGGAATTCCCTAATCCATCCATCCCTGACTGAGGAATGGAAGTTCCTGGGATGAGCCAGGATTAACAGATCCCCTCCCTCAGGTGTGTGGTCCAGGATTTTCCCATTTTTTCCCAGCCCATGTGAGCCACGTGCAGCATTCCAAAGGGATGAAGCCATTAAGTGGGAAATCCATGATTTTCCCATTTTTTCCCCCGTTTTTTCCCAGCCCAGGTGAGCCATGTGCAGTATTCCAAAGGGATGGGGGTGTTAAGTGGGAAATCCATGATTTTTTCTATTTTTTCCCTGGTTTTTCCCAGCCCAGGTGAACCACGTGCAGCATTCCAAATGGATTGGTTAAAACCGATTAGGTTTTTTATTCCCCATGGGAATAATCCTGGCCTCAAAAACACTCCCAGAAAGGGAAAATCCCAATTTTAGCAGCTTTTTCCACCTCCACATTGCAGGATTCCCTGGACCTGCTGGATAGTGGATGATCATCCCAAATATTCTGCCCATTTCTCTAGAAACACTCCAATGGCAGTGCTGATGCAAGTTGTGCTGATTCAGTGCTCTGAGGTGTTTTGGCATTTTTTCCTTGTGATTTCAGGGGGCTGGGAATGGGGGAGTAAGGCTGGACACAGTCTGGATTCAGAAAAATACCAGATAGTGCCGGGAATGAGGAAACCACAGTTGAAGCAAGCACAAAGGAACTAGGAATAAAATAATTTTTAAGAAGGAAAAGGAAGGGGAAGAAAAGGATAAAAAAGGATTCCAAACAAATCCACTTGAATAGAATAACTTGGAGGTGGGATAGGAGAAATTCCAACACAACAGGTCACCAAGGCCTTGGAGGTCCCATATGTTTGTTTTTATTTGGGGTTTTTTTGGATTTTAAATTTTTAATTTTTTTTCTTTTCCAAGAAAATCCCATTTCCTTTTTGATGGGACTGGAAGTTACCTCCTGTTTGTGTTTTGTTCTGGTTCTGGCCATCCTCATTATTGTTAGAAACTTCTGTAAAATGGTGAAAATGATGATGAACTGTGACCTTTTTTCATTGTCTTTACTTGTGATGCAATTGCAGTGAAAAAAAGAGGAAAAACACCAATAAAAAAATGGGAAAAAATATTTAAAAAATCAGAATTTTACCACCTACCAGAGCCTGGGTATTTGTTATAAACCGTCATTTGTCTGGTGCTCTTTTTGCTATAAGATATAATTATAGGGCATTCTGAAAAGGTTAAAAACAAAAGAGAAAGAAGGTAAATTAAAATCTAAAATTTTGGCTTCATTTTCACAGAATATACCACAAAAAAAAAAAAAAAAAAAAAGAAAAAATTCCCACAAAAAGATAAATAAAAGAAAAAGAATAGTCATAATAATAATTATAATTAGTAATAATCATTGTAATAACATTAATTAAAAATTGTCAGTATTCTAAATATTTCTTCTTTGTAGTTTTTTAGGGACTAAATTTTGGTACTTTATTTTACTATTTAAAATATATAAGCTCCATGTCACCAGGTCCCACAGTCTGCCCTCGAGGGCATCTGCAGATGAGGAGCCTCAGCAAGGCCACAGGTCACCAAGTGCTGTGGTCTGGCCTCGAGGTCACCTGCAGGAATGACGGCTCAGAGAAGCTCCGGGTCAGACACAAACGAGTGCGCTGTGCGGGGGCTCCTCACAGCACCGCTCTGGCACGTCCTGTCCCGTCGCATGCACCGAGCACTGTGGCGTGGACCTGTCGCTGTGGCCAGCTCCTGTGTTACCATGTTACAAAATCAATATTATGGAAATACCCAGGGTTCTTATCTGGTGGCCCACACTGACATAAATAGTCTGTTATGACCCATAGAAGCTAGAAACGTGAAGCATTCAAGGACAAAATTACTGAGTGGCAGAAAATTTAGGGCCAGGAAGGATAAGGAGTGGGTTGGGATGCCCATGGGGAGAAAAATGGATCTGTTTCTCTAAGGCTGGACATTGGGATATCTGAGAAGAAGGTGGAGTGCAAGATCTGGTAAAACAAGAAATCATATGGGATACCACCAAAAAGCTGGCAAGCCCACCAGTATCCACCTGTGGGAGTTGGATTGACAGGGATTGACAATGAGTTGGCCTTGGCTGTTTGTGAAGTGGCCATTAATCTAAGGCTGAGAGAAACATTGGGTTAGATCATGGGGAGGAGCATGGGATGATGGGAAGGATTATGTTCATGTTATGTAAATGCGCTAAGACACTTAAGGTAATGTTCTTGGTTCTTGTTGGCGTTTGGCTATTATTGTTTTACATATAAGGTTATGTTCTGAGCTCCTGTTGATGATTGTTTATCAGTGTTGTATATATTGTTAAGTAAGTTGTTACGTTTTCCCAATTTTGGGGTCTTTTGAGGTTGCCCTGTACTGCTGTTCGGATTATGTTCTTTTGTTTGCGCCCTAATCAAAGTTGTTTTCAGGTTTCTCAATCAAACCCATCCCTATTCGTTTATTTCATTTCTTCCACCCTGGCTGATCTGAGGATTGTCGTGACACTGGCGATATCCACCCAAGTACAGAAAGCAGAAATGTACACAAAGATACAAAAAGCACTGGGGAGTGAAACTGAGCTACCCAAATTTGTGGACCTAGGGGAAAGAATAAGCCAGGAATTCAATCTCATTAACTGTTGGCTATGTGGAGGACCACTGATGACCGAGGAGTGGCCGTGGAAGGGAGTAACTTCAGTTCTGTGGAGTTATCGAAGTGGAATCAAACTGAGGGACAAAGGACTGATCGACCTGAGGGGTGGGTACTAAGCTCGGAGACTACTGGGGAGGAGAGTATTTGGAGAACTGGGAGGGCCTTCTCTAAGAAAGTAGGAAAGACCCCCTGTAACAGCTGCAAGGTAACTAACGGAACAAATATCTGGTGGGTCATTGCAATGATGTGTCAGAGGCAGGACAGCGACAAGCACACACGAAAGTCATGCAGCAACAGCTAACTTTACTGAGACCTCTTCTCCTTATATGGATCAGAAGGCACGTGTGGTTAATCCTCATTGATCCAGCTTGTTGCCACACAGCCAACCAGCCCATAGCAGGCAGAATCCCCAGCGGCCTGGGCCTGCTCTCCAATGGCCCTGACTGGTCGAGTTACATGAGGATGGTAATTATGTAATCAACAACATTTCACTTATCAAGTTGGGATTATTTATAACTGTGAGGCCTCCAGGCCAGCTGTAGGCCAACACAGCAAATCCCCTCAGCTCCTCAGCAGCTGTGGAGAATGAGCAATAACTCACAGTGTCAGTATGATAGGGAGGAAGCTCTCTTCCTATGCAATGGGAGTTCCTCCCCCGAAAAGATCAACCCATATGAAGACATTCCCAGAATAGCTCCATATTGGTCACTTATTATAACTTTTTTCAATTCTGTTTATTTTTTCTCTTGATTCTGCTGTGCTTCTTCTGCACTTCTCTTCACTCCTGGATTTCTCAGCTCCTCTGAGCTGAGCTCCTTGGGGATACTCCCTCACAGGGAGTCCCTCTTATCTCAGTCCTCCAGGTCTGAAGAAAACTCCAGAGCTCATTAGGATCTTGTTTCTCGTGTTTATTAGGATGTTGTCACAAAACTTGGCAGGTCTCTCCAGACTCTCTGCACAAGTTCAATTCACCACAAGCTGGCTCATTTTGTTCTGATGGTACAAAATGGCCTTGTGGCTCACTTTGGACTTTGAAGGCACAAAATGGCCCTGAACTACACAGTTCTTTTATCTTTATACTCATCCAATGAACAATAGACACGGATATTATTTTCCTTAATGACCCAATGACCCATCATCTGTGTGCTGCACTGTGGCATTTTCTATCCAATCACTTACTATTACCCAAAAACCTCTAGAGGAAGAACATGAAGAAGAAAGAAGAAGGAAAAGAAACAACATTCTAAATCCTCCATCTTGTTTTCTGCTTTCTAAACTAGCTTAAACTCTAAACTTTAACTTTTTCACTAGTTTCTTAAGAAAACTCTCTAATCTACACACTCACACTTTTAGCTTTTCTATCTAACTTTAACAGTTGTTTTCATGTATCACTATGAAAACATGCCCATAAATTTCACGTTATATGAAATTCAGTGTTCTTCTGGATCTCAGAGCTAAGCATCAGAAATAAGGGCACACACTCTGTGCTTTAGACTCCAACAAGATATAGGGAACACCTCCAAGATGCGGGTGGTCCTGAATGCTCTGTTCTGGATTTGCAGAAGGAGAGCATAGATGAATTTACCCTCAGAATGGAGAGGAAGCTAATAGCTACCCTGGAGCTAATCCAACTGGGTTTTTTCCTATTACCTTTGAAAAAGGAGATAAAAGTAGGAGTACCCGTGTATGAAGACCTCAAAAGGTCTTGAAGGGACCAGACTGGAGGTACCCAAAGGTGGGGAAAGGATGAGTGACCTCCAAAAAGGATCCCAGAGACTTCTGGACCTGCCACCCGGGCTCCAGACGGCAGTTGGGTTTACCAAACTCCTATATACATGCTTAATAGGATAATCTGATTACAGCCAACAGTTGAGATAATAACTATTAGAATTGCCATAGATTATAGCTACTGCTTGAACTTAACTTTAAAACCTTAATACTTTCCACTACCTAGCTTAATGTCTTTTCTATTTAAACTACAATCTGTATTTGCTTTGTAGATATGGCTACCAAATGCATGTTCTGTACCACACTGGTTATTAATCTGAGAAAACAAGGTATTAGACAAGGGAGAAATAGGAGTCCTGCCAAAGAACATATTATAAATCCTACCATTTTCCACCAAGCCCTTCTGAATAACTTATTCCATCCATCACTGTTCAAGATGGGTTCCCACTTTGGTATGGGTACAAGTGCAGTCTTTCTGATTTCCCTTGCCAAGTCCATCACTGCCTCTCCATGTCTGTCTATTTGTAAACAACAATCTGATGGACTGAATTTTTCCACACACACCTCCCTCTTCAGTTAAAAGATATTCTAAGTCCAATCTGTTTTGATAAATGGCTGCCCTTGTTTACCTTTATTGTTCTGTTATTAGCTCTAAGGTTGAGGCGGTTATGTTAGTTATTGTCTCAAATGTCACCTGACAGTATGTCTGTACAAATGCATTGTCCTGGGAAACTCAGAAACTGATGGTGTTCTGGTGCTACTGCCGATCCTTTCCATGAAAAAAAATCATTCCAGGAAGAAGCAACATCCTCTGACAGATACCAAGAGCTGTCAGCAGTAGTTCCAGGAGCTTCTGCCAACAGCCCCCGCAGGAAGGGAGCCCAGCCCCCAATGCATGTGGGCTTTGGCTGCCCTCTGGCACAGAAGCCCCCCAAGGACATAGGTCTCTGGGGCAGGAGATGGGCACCAGCACTGCCAGGGCTCGGCTGGGGTGGCAGGTCTGCCTCTGCCACACCTGCTGATTTCAGTGCTGGCCAGGCCCCAGGGCTCAGAGCAGCATTTGTGCCCTGGCCCACACATTCCTCGTTTGTGTCACACCCTGTGCAGGTTTAGGATGGCCACCAGCCGGGCCGTGTCCCAAGGAGGCCGTGCCAGCTTCTGTGCAAGGCCCCGTGCCCTTCCTGCTGCGGCTGCGTCGGCAGCCCTGGGGGCTCCTTCTGCTGCCCTGAGCCTGCAGAGCAGGGCAGCGTTTGCTGATGGTTTGAGGCGTTCCTAAAGATCCTCTTGGGCTGTCTTAGACTCTGGGCAAGGGATTCCTTCCAAGCTGGGCCACTTTGGGGGGGATGGGGGCGGAACCAGGGCAAGCGGAGAGCTTGGCCCCATCCCATCCCATCCCATCCCATCCCATCCCATCCCATCCCATCCCATCCCGTCCCACGTGGTTCAAGGTTAAATTTATGGTCCACTTTGGACTTGAAGTCCAAGGTTGGCTTAGGTGGACAAAGGTTGGATTTGAAAGTCCAAAGTTGGATTTGAAGGTTGAGGTTTGGTTTTGATGGGGAACCCTGAGAAATCATGGAATAATTGCTTTCCATGGGTATTTTAAACTCCTCCAGCTCCCCTCCCAAAATTTCCATGGAATAACAGCATTGTTGTCATCAAGAATTTTGAATGTTCCAGTTTCATTCCCAGATTCTCATGGAACGGCATTCTGTGCACTGAGGATTTGGAATCCTCCAGCTCCCATCCCAGATTTCCACCAAAACCATGGAATTACAGTAATCCAGGCATCAGGAATTTGGAATCCTTCAGCTCCCCTCCTGAAATTCCCATCAAATAATGTCATTCTGGATGTCATGAATTTTGAAGCCTCCAGCTGTCCTCCCCAGTTCTCATATTTCCATGAAATAAGAGAATTCTGTGCATTGAGAATTTAGAATCCTCCAGCTCCCCTCCAAGATTGCCCCCAAACCTATGGAATTATAGAATTCCAAGCAGTGGGAATTCAAAAGCCTCCGATTACCCTCACAAATCCCCACAAAAACCATGGAATTACTGTAATCCAGGCATCAGGAATTTGGAATCCTTCAGCTCCCCTCCCAAATTCCCACAAAAGCATAGAATTACAGAGTTCCAAGCGTTGGAAATTGTCTCCCCCATATGTCCTCCCTAATTCCCATCAAATTCCCAAGGCATAACAGCATTCCAGGCACCAGGAATTTTGAATCCTCCAGTTCCCCATCCAAATTCCTATGAATAATGGCATTCTGGGTGCTAGGAGTTTCAAATGCCCTAGCTCCCCTCTCAAATGCCCATGGAATAACGGCATTCCAGCTGTCAGGAATTTTGAATGCTCCAGCTCCCCTCCCAAAATTCCCATGGAATAACAGCATTCCGGGTGTAAAGAATTTGGAATCCTCCATGTCCCCATCCAAATTCCCATGAATAATGGCATTCCTGGCATCAGGAATTTCAAATCCTCTACCTCCCCTCCCAAATTGCCATGGAATAACAGCATTCCAGCTATTGGGAATTTAGAATCCTCCATATCAGCTCCCAAATTCCCATCAAATTCCCATGGAATAATGGCATTCCAAACTTCAGGAATTTGGAATTTCCAAGCTGTCCTCCCCATCTGCCGTGGAATAACAGCATTCCAAGTGTCAGAAATTCTGAATCCTCCAGTTCTGCTCCCAAATTCCCATGGATTAATGGCATTCCAGGTATCAGGTATTTTTAATCCTCCAGCTCCCCTTTCCAAATTCCCACCAAGTTTCCATGGGATAACGGCATTCCATGCATTGAGAATTCAGAATCCTCCAGCTCTATTGAGAAACCGCCAGACTATTCAGCCGAGTCTTCACAGAAGTATGGCGAGCGTCGTTTATTTCTGTCTCTAGCACACTTTCATAGGGTCCCACAGGGTCCGCGGGCTTAGCAAGCTACTACTGGTTAATACATATGGTTTACATTCTTTCCCCAATACACAAGGCTATTGTTTTTCTTTCATTCTTGCTGCTTCAGGAGAGTTTCAAGGACACTATCTTTAATATCATCGCTTATACCAAAGGCTGGCTTGTGCAGACAGGCTTTTACTAAAATGCCATGCTTTTACTCTCTTAAAATGTTTTACTACAATTCCCCATTTCTCTTTTTGCACAAGCCAGACTTTAGACACGATTCTATTTACACTTTTACAGAGACAAGATAACATACAACTTAAAACTACTATCCTTATTAATACTATAAGTAAAATCTGTCCTCCCTTCAACACAAGAGACGTAAATCATCCAGCAACGCCCCAGCTGGCGAACCAACTTCCAATGGGGTCACTGTCTTCTTTCAGGGCATGCAACCCATTCTGTAGCTGCTTTAGTTGTTTGTGGATTGAAACTGAATGATCAGTAAGGTTCAAACAGCACATGCCTTCAAACTCCTCACAATTATGTCTTTGTGCTAAGAGCAAGAAATTAATTGCAGTTTGATTTTGCAATACAGTGTGGCGTACACCACCCACATCAGCTGAAAGTTCACTTAACACTGTTGATGTTAAGTTCAGTTCTTTCCTGATCTAACAAGCTAGCTCTTTTAGAGTTGACAAGCTTTTAGCAGCAGCTGCTCTTGGAGCAAAAGGGAGGCTAGCTATATTATACCATGACCCCAAAAATCTGGGTCTCTAACCTCATCCCATTGTAATTCATATAGGTTTCACTTTGACCATTTGATGTTTTTTATTTTACCAGCTATATTGAGCAATGAGTGTAAGTTTGGATGGAACAAAGTAAGTTTCCCAAGGTAACAGGGTCCTCTATGTGGGCTAGCAGGAATTCCATTCCATGCTCTATCTCCACAAATTAAGAATATTGAACTAGGTAATCGCTTTGGTGATCGTCCTGTGAGACTGCATCGTGAATAAAAAGCTTTACTTTTGGTGTTAGTAATGAGATCAACTACAGCGTTAACTGGAGCTCAGTGTTGCGCCACTTTATTGGAGTGGCTTTTTGTTAGGGGTTCAATCATCCATCCACCTGAGGTATTGGTGGAGTTTAACAAATCCAATTCTTCTGGGGGGCCCTATGGTAACCTTGAGAATTTCAATCATTTTTTCTTGCCAACAGGCTTCATGTTGTCTTGACGTGAAGCCAACAGTGCGATGGCACTCTCATAACATTGCGAATGGATTCAGTTGAGTCTCATTACTAACTAAACCTTTAAATGCTTGAGGATCCCATTCAGGGACACCTTTGAGACAGGTGCAAAAAGGATCTCCAGGTGTGGCTAGGCTTAGACACATTGATTTTTGGCCAGTCAAATGTACCAGAGTGACCCATGTGTTCTGTCGCTTTTGGATGTTAGTTAGCAGACAGTTGGAACTCTACACAGTACAATTACCGTAAGCAGTTTGTTCCATGCAAATGACACCATGCTTTCAGAATTACAGCTTAGGTTTTAAGGTTAAATGAACTTTCAAATATGCTCACTTTAACTCTTGAAGGGGAATACTTATACTTTATACTAATATCTTTTCTAAACTTAGCAATAACTTACAAATAACAATTATCACACAAGCTAAACTCTTTATCCTAAACTATTATCTAACTACTTTTAACACACGTGCTCTAGTATTTATGCAATATAAGCGTGAAAGCAATTTGCTTAAAAGGTAAAATACAGTTACAATTTGCTTTTATATACATCTAGATGGAGTCTCTATACTCTTCTAGATCTTCTGTAAAACTCTTCTCACAAGCAATGATTTAACGCGATTCAGTCTTGGAACATCCGCTGCTCTTGTGACGTCAGCTGGCAGCTGATCAGTGACTGACTGAAGGCATCGATGTTTGGATTGTTCTTCACATCCTTCTAAATCTTGAAACAGAGAACAACTGAAGAAAAATGGTACAGACACAACATCATGATAAAAACATAAAATTTCTGTTGGCAAACTGTCTGTGTAGTGTTCAGACACAACTGTGTCCTGGCAGCTCCACTTCTGATCTTGTTTGGAGTACCAAGGTTGTGTGGTGACGTCTCTGTTCACTGGATCTCACATTTTCAGAGGCAGACAGCCTGGTCAGATGAACAGGTGACCTTTTTGAACTTGTTAACAAAACACAGACATTTCTCTCCTTGAAGTTAATAAATTACACTAATTAAAGGCTTTTAGGGCATCAATTTCCCCCATTTTCCTTAAAAAAAATAAAAATGAGATGCATTTCTGTTCAACATTAACACAAAACCTTATGCACAATTAGTAAGAACTTATACCAGTTAAAAATCAATTAAATCTTAAACATTATTAATAACATATGTAATATAAAACTGCTATTAATTACTAAAACACTGCACTAGCATCCCATAGTTAGCAAACAAACAGAAACAAAAAAAAAATCAGTGAAGGATTGGAAAATCATCTCCAGAAATGATTCTCCAAGCCCACTTCAAAATTGATCCAGCTGTCATATCAATAGGGTCAAATTGTTGAGTCAACAAGTGACTCAAATACTCTTTTGGTACAGAAAATATCTGGATCTGTTGGCAAACATTCTGTCCAGGTAAAGTCAAGGCTTGGCCAGGGCCTTAGGCTTTAAACTGGAAAGATGCCTCTTAACTCATTTCTAAAACAAGGTTCTCAATAGTAGCAGCTATGAGATGCTTACAGCACAGCAAAATGTTAAAATGCATTTGTACAAAGCAAATGATCAGGAGCCTTGGGTACCAGACCAATTAAACCATGCAGCAGTTGGTTTAATCTGAAGCCTCTCCTATTGCAGCTGATCCTCAGCAATGGCACATCTTAAAATTCTGGAAACACTGAAAAATAAGAAAGCTATGAAAAACAAAAACTGCCGAGATTGCAACAAACAATAGAACTCCTGATGAAGTCAAGGGTGTCACAGACTGCATTCACTTCTATCCACAAGCAGGTGTTCACCAGTGTTCCATCACAGCTGTCTCAGCTGTGGCCGTCCTCCTCTCTCTAGGAAAACAACTATACTTTGCAGTTTAAACAAGTGTCTCCAACAAAACACAAAACAATTTCAATCAAACAATATCTAAACCCAACAATAATTATATATGACAAAAGGAAATAACAAAACTTAACCTTAAAAGAATATCTAAGTTATAAAACTTAACTTAAAAACATTCAAGCCTAAACATTATAAAACTTGACTATCCTTAATTCTATTAACACTTATTCTATATTAAATGAAAACATAACTTAATCTTATTCTGTTACTACAAAAAAGCAACTCAAAGTTTAATATATACCTTTTAAACACAATATAACAATAACATGGATTCACTATAAAGATTATAAAAATGTAAGAAATACATCACAATTCTATGTCATCTAGCTTTGAGAATAACCCACAATAACTGCAAATGTTACTAAAAATACTTATTCATAACAGGAATTTGCCTAGTATATGTTTAAATTGGTTAGGATTTTAAAGTGTAGTTTTTCTAGAGAAAAACCACCACAACAACATGCGATTTGGCAAGTTGCCATCCAGCTTTTGTAGCACTTTTCAAGAACATCAAGTCCAATTTTTAAACTAAAATCCAAAATCCAAATTGCTATATATGCAGTTATATGTGTTTTATATAACAAAAGAACTCACATTGAAATTACCTTATTAAAATTGTGGAAAAAACAAGCAAATAGATAATACATGCTCTAACTTAACTTTGTCTTGTACAGTAAAGTTCTCTTAACTAATTATTTTTTAAACCACAAATCTCTTCTGTAGATAACATTAATTGGAAGGTTTTCTTAAAAGCTGTAAATCACACCATATTTTAACCTTAAGTTCTAAAACCAATTATTGCAAGGCAACTTCTATTAATATTCACCTTAAACACTTTTTTTTTTTAACTTTCAAAGAACCACAATAATTTCTCTAGTAAAACTCTAAAAACTGCAATTGCATAAACTCATAATTACTTAAAACACAAAATTAACTCTACAATGGTATATAAAAACATTTTGAAAACCTAATAAATCATGACTTTTCAACAAACTGGGTACTATCCCCCTGCTTTTTCTTAGAGAGGGAGCGGGGGAGGGGGGTGAGCTGCCCACTCTGCTGCCGCTGCAGCTCTGCTCTTATCTTTCCTCACATTCTCTACATACTCTAGCAGCGAGGAAAAATGGAGAAAAAGAAAAAAAACCTCACAAAGTTAACTTTAACAAATGCAGTTTTTTCTCTCAATCTCTCTTGTTGTTCGCTGATAGAGGAAAAAAGGGCACGATTTTACAAAAGCAGGTGATGTTACATGAAATGTCTCTCACGGCCAGGTGCTAACAACGGCGATCATGGCAGCTTATCAGCATGGCCTTGGAACTTTTCTTGTGCTGCTTCTACCCCCAGGGTACCTTTGTTCTCTGCGCCCACCTCGCTCCCCCATGTCCCCCTGGTTCGGGTGGAAACCAGTCTAAATTTGGCTTCTTTTCTTCCAGGGTGGTAAAGATGGAACTTAAATAAGATTGTAATGCTAAAAGTGACTCCAAAAATGAAGCAAATAGTTCTGAATGTATCACATCCTGCCATAACTGAACAGATTCTGTTCGTTGTTTGAGCGTTTGCTGTGGAACTTATTTTTTTTTTTTTCTCATTATTTTCTTCTCTTTGACTCTCCCTCCCTCTCTCCACGGGCAGCATAGATAGGAGAGCTTGCCCAGCAGTGGGAGATAAAGGCATCTGCCGCTGTGACGCAGGTAGAATTACGGAGCTCACAGCCTCAGCATATCTCACTTTTCTGGTTTTTAAGGTATTAATTACAATCTGCCAAGTTGGACCGAGAGACACAGTGTCCTTGCTCTTTTCCGTAATTGCTGTTTCCCATATCAGAACCCTTAAATCCATCCATTCTTACACTGCAAAGAGCAGTGCTGGCACTACTAAATGCCCGTGATAATTAGCCCATATAATGAGCATATCCAGGTCCTTTTCCCGGGCTGCTTCGCCTCGTTTAACGAGGATGCTAAGAAGCAGTTTATCTGCCGCCGCAAATTCCACATCCATGCTGATGGCAACCCGCAAGGGGGAAGGTTGCGACCCTTCTACCACGCCCTTGCCTGCCTGGGCCCCCCCCAGCAGCCTTACTTCCACGTCCAACCGCTCCGCGTCTCACCGCGCTCAGGCTGCCTATCTGGGGCCGATCCAAGCCCGCGACGTCTAACGCCCAGATCCACTCCGCTGACTCCAAAACCCCTCTGCCCGCAGGGGTGTCCTTGCTCGGAGCGCCAGATGTTGAAAGACCCCCAAGCTATTCACCAGTTTCACAGAAGTAATTGTGAATGCCGTTTATTTCTATCTTTAGCACACCTTTTATAGGGTTCTACAGGGTCTGCGGGCAGAGCAAGCTACTATTGGCTAACACACACAGTTTACATTTTTTCTCCTACACACAAGGATATTGTTTTACTTTACTCTCTCTTCTGCATGAAGGTATCAAGGACTTTAGCCTTTAATATCATGACTTATGTCAAAGGCTGGTTTGTGCATACAGGCCTTTACTAATATATAAAATATAGCAACACACCAGGGTTTCCAGATCCCAGCTGTCTGGGCCTCAGAAAACAAATTTATTAGCTGCTTCATTCCTTCACTCGATCCTGGGTCCAGGCTGGTATGTTTCCACATTGCATTGCGCAGTTGATCTAAAAATTCAGAAGGTGTTTGAGAAGGACCTTCTTTAATAGCATATAGAGATGATTAATTTATAGTTCCAGGAATTGCTCTTTCCAGTTCTTTTACTATTAATTCCTGACATCTTTGTAACTGTCTTAGTCCTCCTTGTTCATTGGGATTCCAGCCAGGATCTTGAAGGGGAAATACATCCTTAACATCCTCCTGTGTTGTCCTACAATCATCCTCAGCTAGGTCTTTAGCTATCTTTAATACCAAGAGTTTTTCTGTCTCTGTCAGGGCATCAAGCAGTAGCTGTAAATCTGACCAATCTGCTGAATGCTGCTTAACCACAAATCTCAGTTTCTTAGCAATGCCTACTGGATCACTCCGATAACTCTTAGCAATCTTTTCCCAAACCTCCAAATGTATTGTAGAAATGGACTCATGGACTAATTGACTAATCTTGTCGTTCCCTCAGGGGTCAATGCTTCTCTCAGAGGTGCTTGTATAACCTCTTTAACCTGCTTTTGGGTCCTGGATGCTACAGGGCTTGGTGGGGGAGACTTAGAAGTCTTGGTACTTGATGAGGAAGACCCAGGCTCCTCATCCTCACTGTCACCACTCAGCAATGGTGGTTCTGAGCCTGCTTCCTCTTCCACCTCCCCCCTCTCTCTAACATTCTAAGAGGTGGTCTTAGGAAGTTTTCTGGTTCCCATTCCAAAACCTCTCTTTGGTATACTTCATCAGGGTGAGTGCATCTTTGATTAATTGAGCATGTTCTACAACACCATTTAGGCTTTTCTCCTTGAGCTTTGTTACCTTTCTCCAGGGCCAATACCAAGGGATCAGATGGTGGTCTAATCCCACAATCCCTCTGCCACTCAGGGTGGCCACAGAGGGTAAAAAACATATCAGCATAAGTCACTTCCAGCCACTTGTGTTCATGCTGGAGGAAAAGCATTAACTGCAATAAGGTTTCCTAGTCCAGCGTACCATTTACTGGCCACCTCACGCCCCCATCCAGTCTATATATGGCCACCACTGTGTACAGAATTTAACAAGCTCCCTCTTGCTCTCTGCACCAACATATCCCACTAGTTCTTTCCAATGTGTTAAAAGCCATTCCAAAGGACTACTCCTAGGAATTTCTTTACTCTCATTTGCTCCCATCCTGGAAGTTCTTTTTCTTGCAATGTTTCGTTATCCCAACTTCGGAGTTTCTCTTCGTAATGTTCAGGTACCAAATTATCTTGGGCACACTAAACCCTAAGAATGTCTATTGGTTTCTTTTAAGGGCCCTGAAACACCATGCTCTAATAACTCAAATATCTCACTTCTGCCATGGGTTACTTTACCAGTTCCTAGCAAGATTTTTATCGCTATCTGGGTGGCTTTATTCTCTTTTGTGCTAGAAAGGAAACAGAGTCCCCACTTGGGGATCCTCCACCTAAACACCCGTTGGACAACTACAACTACAAGCAACCACAATCACTGTCAGCGTCGAGCCTGGGATTGGCGCTGGGTGAACTCTGAACCGGCCTCTGCCACACTGATTCCCCAAAGTTCACAACTTGTCTTTGGGAGAGCCGTGTTTTATACAGATTTTTCAGCTTGAGGCTATGCAGTTGCAGTTTCTTTGTTTTTTTGTTTGTTTTTTTCCGGTTGTTACATATTCATATTTCTGCTGCTGGACTGCTGATGAGTTTTCTGAGAAGGAGATGAAGTTTGGCTGTTTTTTTTGGGAAGCAGGCTTTGAGATGTAGAATCGTGATGAGTTATTTTTTTTTAGTCTGTGTAGTTTTTTTAGGGAAACCGACATTGAGATGCATGGTCCTGGAAAATCAGATCAAGTCGGTATCAAGCGTTAATCACCAAGTCCTTAGAGCACTTATCTTGCTTGAGTGCACCCACCTCTACTCGATGTTATCTTAATCGCTTAGTCGTTTTCTTGTAAATTCCTGGTTTTCCAGCAGCTGGTTTTGCAAACTCAAGTTGTTTCAGTTTTTTACATAGAACCTGTTTTTATACTTGATTTTATATGTGTACCATAAAACGCAAATTATACTAACACATATTACAAGAACAACCAGCCCAACAGCGCACCGGCTGCTGCAAATCACCTCTGCTGAGCCTCTCTCAGCTTGTGACAAATCACTCTGCCGAGCCCCCCTCGGCCCTCGGCTGGCCACACAAATCCCCAGCAGCTAATACCGCTTCCTGCTACCTTTGTCACTCCACACTTAGAGTAAATTAATTCCTGTGACCCAAAATCAACCTTTACAGCTCTCCCCAGGACCTTTCTTGTCCCTAAAACAGGGACCAAAACCACAAACTGCGACCTACCAGGCCGCTTTTTAATCACAAATCAAACAAAATGGGAGCCTCCACGGCTCCCAAAACACAGCAAACCAGCAATTCTGTTGTTACCACCGTTTCAACTCAAGACACAAACTATTAACTCCCAGCTGCCGCTCCTGGCACTGCTTAAAACACAAACCACCAGCAGCTTACGCTGCTCCTCCTGCTCTCAACTTAAGAGCTCACACTCCTAAAACCAGTTTTTCTGTGGAAACATACAAATAAAACCACAGAGGCATTCGTAATTTGTACCAAATTTGCACGTAAAGACATCTCTTTTATTTATCAATTTTATCTATTTATCAACAGCCTTTTAACAGTGGATATGCCATACACCACCTCAAAGATAGCTGTTTCAATTTTTAAACATATCTTTTGTCCATAGTTCTGGCAGTTCCTGGTCTTTCTCCACGCTGTCAGTGAGGACACAGGAGCCTCCCTCTTCTCAGAAAATTCTGGGTGTGCCTGGACCCCTGCTGGCCCCTGGGCTAGAGAGAGCAGAGTCCTGCCACGGTCGCCAACATGATTTACCAAAATATGGATATGATCTAGTATCAGTATCCAGCTGAGATGGACAAAGACTCTTTAACCGATTAGGGTTACAGAGTGTGTGTTTATTTGGCAGTGCTGGGCCGATGGGCAGGGTCACCCCTTAATACACACGGCCCTGAGTTCAGGTGAATAGAGACTTTTATTTACTGAGATATTGAATACAAATACATATTCATAACCCAGTTACCACCCACTCCCCGCTTCCCATGCCAATTAAGAAAGAAACAATTGAGCATGTGCAGTTTGTTCCTTGAAATGAGTCAGTGGTCTTATTATGGGAAGTGGTCACAAAAGGAGGAAGGAATATATATCTCTTCCTCATTCTGAACTTCCTACCTTTTCAGTCCAAAGTGTCAAATGGATCCCAGGCCAGGCTTGTAGTTTCGTGTTTCCAATTAGTTTCTGGTTTGTAATTGTCTTATGTTCTTGAAGTTCCTCACAAGATTCTTTGTTTCTCATTACAAGCCCAGCTGAACAAACACAAGGCTGACAGACAGTTATTGGGTAATGATTAGCTCCTAATTCTAGTAGGGCCTCTCTATATATTTTGTGAGGAAAAAGACACAACTTTGGGGGTTCAAATAAACTAAGGCGTTTATTAAGGGAAAAAAACAAAGGGGAGGAAAGGATAATGGGTGAGGGAGAAAAAAAGAAAAGAAATTTTAAAAAGTCCCTGGTTTGAGGATTGAGGAATCCTCTGGCCGAACCGGCATTTTGGTCCCAAAGCAAGAACTCAGCGGCACTGCAGTGAATGCAGCTAATCTGCACTCAGATTTATATAAAAAGTCTCTAAAAGAGATGCAGACCGAAGTCTGCAGTGTTGGGTCCTCAGCTGCAGCTAATCCACAGTTAAAGGGCACTTCTTCCAACTTCACAGCTCCTTTTATAATCTCTGTCCCCTCAGCTTGTTGCTGGCAGTCCCACCCCTATAGCTGTTGTTGATTGGTGCTGGTAACATCTTCTCCTCCAACAGTTTGCTGTCCTTGGGGTAACTGAGGTTTTGGAGGGAAAGTTCCTCATTAGTATTCACCGTTGCCGCGGTGTCAAGTTACAAGTCTTCTGGGGCAGCTTAAAAATTCTCTGTAAAATGCTGCTGGTGAGGGGATTTGCTTTGACGACCTCGACAGTAACAAACTTAAAAGAGATTATTAAACTTACAAACAATGCATCAATAGCAACAAACAAATGAGTAAGGGACTACAAAAACAGGGATAATGCTTATGACATTTAAACATTCAATTGGACCCACCAAAAAAACCAACCAGTACAATTCTACAATGAACAACTTCTAAACAACAACAACAAACAATTCCACATGCAAAAGCCAATGTAAGGTTTTATAGATGACATATTTTAATTTGATTTAGCAAGGATTAATTTTAATTAAGGCTTTAGCTTTTCTAATATCTTAAATTCCTCAAAGTTTATGTTTCAGCCTGAAAGAAGAACAAATTTCAGAGGACTGGGAACACCTATTGGAATGGCTGCAGGTAAAAAGACGGCACCCAGGTGCCAAAGATTTGTACAAAGAAGCTCTTGCCCGTGGCTGGCCTGTCACCAGGGAAATGTGTAAAACTTGCATATCAGCCTGTGAGCAGTGTCACAGATGACTAGAAAGGCATCCTTTAGAAGATGATCTACGCACTTAAGAAAAGGTAAAGGCTTATGGGATGCGTGGCAGGTAGATTATATTGGTCCCTTTAAGAAGTCAGGTGGTAAACACTTTGTGCTGGTAGGAGTGGAGATTATATGTGGGTTGGCCCAAGCCCAAGCTTTGAAAAGAACTACAGGAGATAATACTGTCAAAGCATTGCAAGGGTGGTTTGGAATTTTCCCAAAACCACAAGAAATTCAATCTGATAACGGGTCCCACTTCACTGCCAAAATTGTACACAATTGGGCAAAAGGTGAAGGAATAAAATGGACTTTTCACACCCCTTACTGCCCTCAAGCTAACGGGATTGTAGAAAGAACCAATGGTTTCCTGAAATGGCTCCTTAAACCACAGGAGTGAAGCTGGGCTCTTTGGCTAAGGGAAGCTGTAAAAAATGTAAATGATAGATGGGGAGTAAACAGGTGTCCCAAAATCACTGCCTTTTGTCCAAAAGCCCCAAGCATAATTCCCACTCTATGGGGACCAAGTGACCCTAAGAATCCAGCACACTACCCTGGACAACCTGCCCTGGTGGACCTTCCTAGTGTAGGGCAAGTACCACTAGTACTAAAAACATCTCCAAATAAATATGCATGGGTGGCCTCCGATGCTCTGGGAAAAAAGCATCGGATCAACACATGCTGGGTAATTCCATCATTTTAAGTTTCTGCCTTTTGGGGGCAGACTCTGTTGTGTTCACTTTCCACAGAAGAACACCAAGGGCCATGAAGACCAGACAAACCATGATAATACTAGTATTAAATAGTAAGTACTGTCATGGGGTTAGTTTACCTTTAAGAAAGTTAAAGTTGCTGGAGACTCCTGGGAGTCTTTTCTCCTGACCAATTATTGGTCATTGCTGAGAATTGACAGCAGTTTTAGCCATTGAAAAGTAAAATCAACTTGTGAACCCCACCTTAAAGTGTACAACCAGAACTCTGTGGTTCTCTTTGTTTTCCTGACTGTGAAGGGTGGCGGAGCTCCGGCTGGCCTCCGGTTCCCTGCCCAGGCCATGCGGCCGGGCAGGGGCCGGGCCGGGCCCGCCGCGTCTCTCGTCTCCCGGCTGGGAGATGGGGCTTGTCTCAGGTCAGGTCGGGCTGGGCCGGGCCCGGCCCGATTTCTGGTTCAGCTGGAGGTTTTGCTGTAACTACATTCACTAGAAAACTGCTGAGTGAAGAAGGAGAGGAGCTCTGGGCTTGCAGCAAGCAGAGACACCGACCACGCAGCTATGAGGAACTTTTCATCGCAGACAGCTCCAGCTCCTGTTCAGCAGAGATCACCGAACCATCTACAAAAGCTTGGGCGAGATTTTAACTCTTTCTTATCCAGATGAGACTTGCGGATTAATCTTTTCATCCAGAGAGAAAAAAGGAGAGTGATCAACATGAAAAGTAACTTTATAAACTACTAGTGGCAAGAAAGAAAAGAGACTTCAAGAAAGGTAGAGAATTAAGAAGATGCTTTAATTAAGCTGAAATATCTTTCTGTTAAAACTATGGAGATGGACAATGAAGTCCTGAAAAGAACTCCTTTAATTCATAATAGAGTATGGGGAGGAATAGAGTGTTCAAAGTGTGAATTTGAGTAAAAAGCAGAGTAATTGTGGTATAGTGAAGTGCTGAGAGATTTGAAGCCTTGAGAGGCAATGAGAAAACTGTTTTCTAGTGAAGCGCATAGAAACAGATAAAAAATACTGTTTGCCTTTGACTAACTTATCCTTAAAAATGCTATCCCCAAACTTATGACCCATAACACATTTCAGAGTGATGTGGAATGGGAGGAGTGAACTTTGATAGCAGCAGCTCTGAGCAGCTGATATCAAGGAGACAGAAAACTATAACAAAATAGCTTTCTTGTGAGAAACTCCATAAATTAACAGAAAGGAACTTCTGTTTCTCTACAGAAACTGTGGAAAAGGATATAGGAAAATTAAGACTGTTTAAACCAACAAAATTCTGAAGTTTTTGTCTCTGTTGTCATGTGAACAAAAGAATGGTGAGCAGTGAGAAATGAAAAGGTTTTTCTAAAAGTTTATTCTGGTGTTCTTATTCTTGTAGTTTGTCAATAAACTTTCTTTACTCCTTTTAAGTTTTATGCCTGGTTTGCTCTTATTTTAATCCATATCTCACAGCAAGAGATAAATAATTCTTTTTTCCCCTTTTTGTTAATTACTAGTTCAAAACCACGACAGTACTTACTATGGTAAGATACTTGTCTGCCTCTTACCACAACACCATGGCCAAAACTCGGTTGAGTGGCCGTGGTCTGAAGCTACCATCAGGTACACCTGATGTGTTCTAGGATCCTACCCTAGAAACCGTCACCCAAACCTAGTGACCGTAGTACTACACGACTCTTGAGGTACGTACCGTCAAAATGACTGGGGTTGGGACTGAAAAGATTGGCCCAGAGTGATGACTGGAACAATTGGTGAAGAAATTAAGGTAGGATGCAGAAAAGTGGAAAAGTCTCTTTACAAGAAAGCTTCCACCATTGCAATAGCCGGAAATTTTCTAGAATCAGATGTGACAAGCAATTTGCACCCCAACATCATGGCAAAACTCTGCGCCACAGCAGTGTGGTCATGGAACAAACAATCCCCCCTCATACTGTGTTGTCATCAGAAAAATATTGGTTACTATACCCTGGACCCCAGTACCAACAAGTGGAAATTACGAAGCTTTGTAAAAAACAATCTACTGACTGTTGGTATCATTTCACTTGAACCAAATCAACCTCTGTAACATGTAATTGGCAAAATGACCTGACACATCAGTCAGGTCTGAAAAGTCTAATTTATAGACTCAAAATCAATGCTGTGGAAAAACCCATACTGAGTGCAGTAATCATGTACCATGGTGTAATCACCCCCCAGTGCTGGATGACAAACATAATGTTTTCCCTCCCTTTATGGGAACGCAAGGTGATGATGTGACAATAACCTGAAAATTAAATGCTGAATCCTCATTGAACCTGTATACAGTTATGGCATGGGACCTCATGGCCATGTTCTATTTTGTGAAATTCAAAATCAGAATTGTTGGCTAAAGCTAACTGACGTACAATTTTCCCATCAAATCGTGTGTGGGAAAAACAATACCAAACACGGGGGAGAACTTGATGTTAATGTTGTAACACCTACACCTACCACCACCCAACCCCAGCAGAAGCCCAGCCACTGCCTTTGTATGGACTATACGGAATTCTTCAGTGCATTCAATATTCCCTATCATTGCATTAGGGCTGAATCATGATGGAGCTGCTCTCTGTCCTTTTGAGCATAGGGACTGGGCCCATCAAATTGGTGAGAAGTGGCAAACTGTTGGTTTGGAAACTTAATTAATAACTTAATTCACTGTAAATTTGAAAACTTGTATTGTCCAGGAACAACAAGGGTTTATCTGTGAAAGTAATGCAACCAAAGCTCAAGCTATTTGTTTGGACACGGAACAAAATATCTGCAACTCTGAAATACATCCTACCGAGACTTCTGAAACAGAACTTGTGCATATAGGACGTGGATGTGCATGTCTGAGAACTGCTTGTGATAGTGTACTTCTAGAAATCTTAGTAGTGAATACAAAAAAATCATTCAAATTTTTCTGTTTGTAATTTTACTAAGATTGCAGGAAATGATTTTTCTTATGTAGTCCTAGCTATTTCTTATCACTTTTTGCAGTCCAATCACACACTGATCCACCATTTATTGCCTACCTCTGTTGGGATGAATTTCACACTGGTAAAGCAATTGTTGCTTCACCAGGATTTAATTGAAATTTTGGAAAAGTAAAAATAGGAAATCGGCCCTCGTGATAAAGAAATTGCCTGAAATTGTTTATTTGGATTGTATTGGATGAATTGAAATGGCTTATTCTTTGTAATAAGAAGTTGAATGTATATTTTAAGTGAAAATGGATTCTTTGCTTTTGTTTTTCCTTTTTTCTTGCCCTTATCTTTTTCCTAGTTTACTTTTTCTGTCTGATTTTCTGTCTCTGGTTTCCGGGGTATGCTACCAAGCTTTGATGAGACCTGAAGACTTTGTAACAACACTACAAAGGAGCCCTCTTGACGCTGATCGTGAGTCACGGGGTGGTGTAAGAGACGCTCTGAAGTTTCCCTCATTTGCCTCACGAGCATGGCAAGAACAGAGACAGAGACCCTGAGGAGCCCAGGGGTGTCGTTCTAATTGGGAATGGCAGGAAGAACGACACGGACTCTCAAGGGAGTCAGAACAGGAGAGAATCTCTAGTTTAGTGCTACAGCCATGTTATATAGACGAGTTCGTGGAAAGTACAGAAAAGAAACTCTTATTGGTTAGTAAAGTACTACATTACCATCATTGGTCAGTGGGGTTCACCACCCCCTGACTTTCTCCTGCAAGGAAAACACGGGAACAGACAAACAGCACCTGCAGGCTGTTTTCTGTCTTTGAGGATTGTTTTGAATCCTCCCATGAAATTCCCAGGCTAGCTCTCAGGCAGGGCTGGCAGGCCATGGGCCTACAGCCTGCTCCAAAGCTAGCCTCCACACAGGGGACTTTGTGCAGGGGTTCTGGCCTGGTTGAGGTGGATGCTTGCTAAGCCATTGTTTGAAGGTGTGCTCGACCTACAGCACAAGAGTGACTGTTTGCAGGTGTTTGCTGTGCTGCCACGGTACACTGTCTTCGTTCCTGCTGCTGAGCAGGGACTTGTAAGGAGCGGGGCCTGTTCAGTACCTCACACCTGCTTCCCAGAGCAACGGGTCACACCACAATAGCCTATACATCTCCCCACCTTTTGGCCAACTGCCCCTCACTTTGAAACTTGAGACTCTAAAGGTGACTTTTCTAAGCTGCTTTCAGAGAGAGAGTTCCCCACGGAAGAAGGCACTGGCGACCCCATCTTGTCCATTGGTAGCGATACCTCCCCCTCGTTTTCTCTCATTACTTTGCCTCTTTATTCCCCTCTCTCTATCTCACTTTCTCTCCTTCTCATCTATTGCATAACCCATGATGCTGGCACTAAAATAAAGATGCATTATTGCTGTTGTGATTTAAACTGAAATCCCTTGGTGTCCTTTATGCACTCTGAGATCAAACAAACCTCTGACGACGCCCGCCTGTGTGAGCAGATTGTGACACATGTATACTTCAATGTGTGCACAAATGATGGATAAGACAATTTCTAGCATCTATGTTGTTCATCAGGCCAGGGGAGATGTTAGGGAGGATGAAAATTTAACAAAAAGTTTCACAGATATGAATGCTTACTGGAAGGTTCTCTAGAAATGAAAGCAAGCTTGGATGTATAAAAAGACATTTGTAGGGCCACTTATTGCTGAAACCACCGAGAGAACAAAGGTTTAGTCGAGATGGAAGGTTTACAGCAAGGGTTTAGTCAGTTAGAAGGAGGTTTTATGGATGAAGTCCAACAGCTTTAAGTTGTCTACAAACAAAGCATGTTTTCTACCAAGTAAAAAAGCTTAGGCAGACAGAAAGACGTTTTTTACCAAAGCAAAAAGAATTTTCCACTGCAAAATAACCTTCAGAGTTTAACATGTAATTACTAACTCAAATGATGAGTTAGTCACTAACATAGTTTGGTAATTTTAGCAGTTTTGATAGGATCTATGTACATGTAAAGGTATTGTGTATGATGCTGATTGGTTGTTATGCAATGATACACACAGCAAAAGAAAGCGATATAATGCACTGTAACCAGAACTAAGTGGGCTTCAGGACACAGGGCTTGCCTGTAGCCAGCAGCTGTAGGCTGAGCCACGACCCCCTGCTGTAATCTAGTCGATAGAATAAACAGCATTCTAAAGAAGAGCCATCTGAAGTCCCCATCTCTCTGCTGGCTCTAACAGTTCTGCCCTCTCCCTGATCCTGTCCATGGATGGAGCATTACTGTGCTTTCAGGAAGCTGTTCTAGAAAGCCTCAGGCATTCCAAGCTCCTTTGTCCTCTGTGCATGCTTGCCACAGAATCCCTCACAGCTGCATTCAGGGCATACTCAGCTTGGCTCTTCCAAAATCCAAGGCCTTCAGGATGTTCAGTTAAACCTTGAACTCCACTATGCTGTGGAACTGGACCTTCAGCACAGGGACCTTTCCAGCCTGATCTGCGCTTGTTCCTCTGCGTCTCTGCACAAAACACGGTGCAGGAGAGAACAGCAGGAGGGGCCTGTGTATCACAGAGCTCTGGATTTGTGACCCTTCAACTCCACAGAGATGAAAGGTTTACCTGTTTATTGATGGGATGCGAAGCAAAGGGATGAGCTGAGGGGCAAAGAAGGGGATGGGGAGTGTCTAAGGGCTGGAAGGAGGGAGGTATCAAAAGGGAGGGAAAGTGGAGGGAAAAAGAAGGGATGGGCAGTGTCTGAGGGCTGGAGGCAGGGAGCTGTGAAAAGAGAAGGAGAGTGGAAGGAAAAAGAAGGGATAGGCAGTTTCTGAGGGCTGCAGGGACAGAGCTATCTACAGGCAGGGAGAGGGCTGAAGCCATGCGAGCTTCCCACAGGCTCAGCTGTGCCAGTTGTCAGCTGTGCCTGGAGCTCCAGCTGGTCTCTTCTGGTTTCAGCGTAGTCTCATCTTCCATGGCATCTTAAACAAAGACTGGTTCTCCTAAAGCAGCAGACGAGTGAACTTCTGCTGTTCTTTCAATAAATGTCTGCTGAAAAACTGTGTTCCTCTGAGAAGGGTTGTCATCTCTCCTCAGGGTTTGAAGTGCTGGAAGAGAGGGGAACAGAGCCACGATCAGAGCCCGGATCTGTGGCAATCCTAGGAGAAAGTGCTGCCAGGGCCAGGCCAGCCTGCTCTTGCTGTGGCCACAAGAGTTAAGGGGCCAAGAGGAACAGCTGAAAGGTCCTGGCCACCCCACCCAAATCTGCCCCCCCACATCCCTGAAATCTCTCTGTGATATTTCCACACCACCAAGGTGTCCACACAGGGAGAAAAGCCCTCTGAAGCCGGGGCAGGGATTACAGCTCCCTGCCTGGGCATTGCAGCTCCCCCAGTGCCAGCCCCTCACTGCCAGCCCTCACTCACCCTCGATGAGGGCCTGCAGCTCTTCCTGCTGCCCCCTCAGGTGCTCCCCGGCCATCCCTGGGAACACAGAGCCTGTCAGGGCCCCGGCGGCACAGCTCCCTGCCAGCGGCGCTGCCAGCCCTGGGGCCACACGGCCTCCCGCCCCGGCAGGGCTCAGCCCCAGCCCTTGCCGCATCCTGACTCAGCCCAAGGGCACGGCTGCCAGAGGCCGGCAGCAGCCCCGAGGGCAGCCGGGGCTCCAGGGCGCCGGGCCCGGGTGCCGCTGCCGGGGCAGCAGCCGGGGCTGGGGCCGAGCTGCGGCGGGGCGGGGAGCCAGCCCGGGCTCGTGGCTCACCCATGAACCTGACGGTGTTCAACAGCGTGACAATCTCTTCAGTCCTTCACAAGCAACACGGCTGCAGGCCTCTAATAAATCCATGAGCCTGACAGTTTGTTACTTTTCTCAAGGCTTGCAAGCTGGGAAGAAACTGGACGCCTTTCCTCTTCTCAGATAGTGTGTAATCTACTTTCTTCCTGGCTTCCCAGCAATCTTTTGCACTTTCAGCCTTGCTCCTTTCTCACACATACCTGTCTACCTTTGTGTTTCCTTCTACTGTTCCATGCCGGTTTTCACAGTGACAACTCTACACCTTTAGCTTTACACATATGTGTTTGGCTCAGATGTTGGTGAATGAGACATCATGAGATACAGGAGGCTTCCCCATGTTGGGATTGATTTTCTTGGGGTTTGCAGGCTGTTCAAAGCATCGCTGCGCACTACATCTTCCCAGACTTTGTGTCATCTCCCAACTAAACAATCTCTTAGTTCAGTTGGGGTCCCTCTACTAAAAATCTTAATACATTAAGAATCATTTCTACAGAGGCTGGGATCATTTAATCTGCACATTTGTGTTTTGTTGGTAAGTAGTGAATTTTTGTAGCAGCAGCAGAGATATTCTTAGCTGACTGTGGAGGGGTTGAGGTAGGTTCCCCTGTTTTTCAGAATATGCAATTCTGCTGGTCGTTGAATGGGTTTTGTCAGGACGGTCTGGCCTGAGGTGCGGAAGGGCACGCACATGACAGAATCCAAAACTTTCCATAGCACCTGTATGGGTTCTGACCAAGGTAAAGTTCACAGCCCTTCCAGTACTGTGTTTTGCATTGGTACCTAGGTGGGTGTTGAGAACAGAGCAGTGTTTTGGCTTCTGCCGGGCAGTGCTGTCCCTCTGACATTCCTTCCCCCATCAAAGGGGATGGGAGTGGGCAAGATGCTGGGAGAGGACACAACCAAGCCAACTGACCCAAATTAGCCAAAGGGATATTCCACATCTTATGACAACAGCTCAGAGAGCTAAGCTCAGGGGGAGAGGAGGATGGGGGGGAGCATTTGTGAGTTTTCAGTGTTTTCCTTCTGGAGGAGCCGTTACGCGTGCTGAAGCCCTTCTTTTCAGGAAATGTCTGAACATCAGATGGGAAGTAGAGAGTTACTTTTTTCTCTTCAGCCCATGCAGGCACAGATCTCTGCTTAGTTCTTTATTTTACTGTAATAAAACTGCCTTATCTCACCCTGCTGGCTGATCTCTGTCTTATCCCCTTCATTGTCCCAGTGGGAAAGAGAGTGACAGAGTGGGCACCTGGCACGCAGCCAGGGTTGAACCACTACAGTCGTTTAGGCACCCGAATGTGGGCAGATATAAAATTGGTGAAATGGACTATAGCTGGAACCTCGAGGGGCTGGGCTGGAACAGTAGAGGAATGCAGGCCTGGGGTGGCAGACAGTTTAGCAATGAGCACAAAGCTGTGGCAGGAGCAGCATGAGGCTGGGCAGACCCAGGGATGTTGAGATAAAAGTGTACGAAAAATCCGGAGCAGCGGCAGAAACAGCAGGGTCTGGGCAGCCCTGGAAAGAGAAAAGGGGTGGGGGAGAGGATTGTTTTAGGTGTTCCCTGGCTGTCACCTGTGCAATGCCCTGGCAACAGCAGCAGCTGCTGGGCTCCCACAAGCAGCCGTGAAACTCCTCCCTTTCAGAGGTGGTCGGGGTCCCTGTTTTCCTCTGAGGCACCCAAGCACATGGTGAGGATCCCTCCCAGAGTGATCGGGTATTGAAAGGACCCAGTTACATGGCCACACCTGGGAGCAGAGGCTCACCCACATTAAAGAGACAAAGTGATGGAAAAGTTCTGCAGTAGCAGTGGATCCTCTGGGCAGCAGCAGTCCAACATCAAAACCTCAGCCATCTGCCCTTTGAGCCGTGTCCCCCAGCTCAGAGACAGCCATAACCCCACAGCCTGTCCCTCCTCCCCCAGGCATGACTCCCAAATGCTCCTTTCCCTTGGCTGACTCCTTAGTGTGGGATGTAAGAGGTCTCGGCCACGTCTTTTGTTTCTTCATGACCTGTATTTGTGCCCCAGACAACTGCTGCCTTCACAGAGTCTTCCTTTCAGATGGGAAACAATTCCCCAAAGAATCCAAACCAAAAGAAGGGCCTCTACTTTGCTGTATTGAGACAAAATTAAATGCTAAAAATTAGCTAAAATACAGGATAAAAAAAAAAATTCTTAGCTTATAATGGCACAGCTCCTTATCAAATTCAGGGATCCCTAAATTTCTAGCTAAATACAATCTCACTCATTTTCAACATGTAAACAAGACAGCCAGCCCTGTCCTGCTGGCTCCCAGCAGTGCTTTGCAGCAGTCCAGCATCCACGTCAGGATGCTGGCCAACTCAGGGCTGTCCTGGAAACTAAGGCCACTGACTTGAAGTTTGTGCAGGTACCCAAAGGTCAAGCCCAGCGGTGTTCCCTCAGGATGTAGCGGTCCTGAGTGATCTCCCCTGACGTCGCCCACTCCTTGTGGCACCAGTTACTTTCCTGTGGAATGTTCTAGCTGCCCCAAGAGTAAAGAGGGAGCTGGAGAAAGAGCTTGCCAGGCTGCTCTCCCTCCTTTAACAGCAATCGTGCTTAAGGGGAGAAGTCCAAGCTGAGCTCAAATGTGTAAATGGAAGAGCCGTGCACAGGAAGGGTCAGTGGGAAGGATGATCCAGGAACCATTGGCCTGGCAGCCTGAGCTTGCTACCGCGGAAGGCCTTGGAGCAGATCCTGCTGAGTGCCATGCCATGGCATGTGCAGGGAACCAGGGGGTCTGCTGGAGGGTGGGAAAGCTCTGTGGAGGGTTTGGAACAGCTGGGGGTGCTGTTGGGGTGTTGAGGAGTTCTGTGAGCGTGTTTTGGGGGCGTTGGTGCGGGTGGGTGTGTTGGGGAAGGAGTTGTCTGGAAGTCAGAGGTCTAGGCTGGAATTTGAGTCAGTTTGATGGCATCATCCATGGTTTGGCACAGCCTTGGTTATGGAGGACATAAGGAATATCTGTGACTTTTCCTGTTAGTGGTCCTGGTCTGCATGCAAAAAAGAAGAGGGGAGAGCTGTAATTTATTGGCCGCCTAGATATCAGTACCAGGGGGAGGATTAGCCTTTTTGCAATCGACTCAATTGTTTGGACGACTTTTGTAATACTGAGTGGACTGTCATTCCTTGAGAGCTTTAATCCTTCAGAGAATTAGGATATTATCATCCCTCCATAGAAAAGCAAAGGTTTGCAAACCAAAGAATGGCCTTTTTTTAACCTCTGTGCAGTGTTATATTTTGTAAAGTGACTCTCGATGAATGATGTTAAGGTAAAGGACTTGCTGCTTTGAGATGGGAAGCAAACTTGCACATCTTTCATATTCTCTGGCCATTCCAATGAATTGGTGAAGTCCACCAGATCCTTCTGTACCTTCTCAACAAAGATGTTTTTTGAGCAGCATGAAATGACTTCAATGGGAAAATAATTCCAATTAATGTAATTAATCTGACCAAGACTAAGAGTTGCCAGCAGTTGTTCCAGATGCTCCTGCCAACAGCCCCTGCAGGAAGGTGCCCAGCCCCCAATGGACGTGGGCTTTGGCCACCCTCTGGAACAGAAACCCCCCAGGGGCACAGGTCTCTGGGGCAGAAGGGCACCAGCACTGCCAGGGCTTGGCTGGGGTGGCAGGTCTGCCTCAGTGGGGACTCTGCCACACTTGCTGATTTCAGTGCTGCCAGGCCCCTGTACAGATTCTGTGTAAGCCCCGTGCCCTTCCTGCTGCGGCTGCCTCGGCAGCCCTGGGGGCTCCTTCTGCTGCCCTGAGCCTGCAGAGCAGGGCAGTGTTTGCTGATGGTTTGAGGTGTTCCTAAAGATCCTGTCATGCTGTCTTAGACACTTTGGGCAAGGGATTCCTTCCAACCTGGGCCACTTTGGGGGGGATGGGAGCGGAACCAGTGCAGGTGGCAGTGAGTGCAAGGGCCCTTTGTGACACGGTGCAGCCTGGTAACCGTGGAATGGAAAGGGACAGGGTGTCCAAGGGCCCTTTGTGACACAGGGTGACATAGGAGCTGTTGGTGACAGGTCCACGCCACTGTGCTCAGTGCACGCGACGGGACAGGACGCGCCAGAGCGGTGCTGTGAGGAGCCCCCACACAGCGCACTCGTTTGTGTCTTACCCGGAGCTTTTCCAAGGCGTTTCTTCCACAGGTGACCTCGTGGCAAGACTGCGGGCCTTGGTGGCCCGTGGCTTTCCCGAGGCTTTTCTTTTGCAGGGGCCTGCGGGGCAAGACTGCGGGCCTTGCTGGCCTGTGGCTTTCCCGAGGCTTTTCTTTTCCAGGTGCCTGCGGGGCAAGACTGCGGCCCTTGGTGGCCCGTGGTCTTCCCGAGGCTTTTCTTTTCCAGGTGTCTGTGGGGAAAGACTGCTGGACTTGGTGGCCCGTGGTCTTCCCAAGACTTTTCTTTTGCAGGTGCCTTCAAGGCCAGACTCCGGTACTTGGTGACCTGGAGCTTTTCTGAGGCATCTCCCATCCTTCTGACCTCTGTCCTCAAGGTGAGACTGTGGGACCTGGTGACCACAGTCATTTACGAGGAGTCTCCAGTCATTGTGGCAGGAGCCCTTGAGACCCAACTGCAGGACTTGCTGTCCTGTAGCCTCCCTGAGGCTTCTCTCTCACAGGTGCCTTCAAGGCACAACTGCACAGTTTGTTTTCTCAGAGATTTCCCAAGGCATCTCTCTTTAAGGTGCCTTTGAGGCAAGATTGCATCATGGCAGGCAGATTCCTCAACCTGTTCAAAGTGTTCAGACGGAACAGAAAGACAGACCCTGGAGCTGCCCCAGCACAAGAGCCAGAAGAGCCGGAGCAGTTCCAACCACTGCAGGATGGTGAGTGGCAGAGCTGGGCAACAGGGCTGATGGCTGCAGCCAGCTGGATCACATCCATCCCATCCCATCCCATCCCATCCCATCCCATCCCATCCCATCCCATCCCATCCCATCCCATCCCATCCCACCCCGTCCCATCCCATCCCATCCCATCCCATCCCATCCCATCCCATCCCATCCCATCCCATCCCACCCCGTCCCGTCCCGTCCCGTCCCGTCCCGTCCTGTCCCGTCCCGTGTGGACATGCCCAGGGACAGGACAGAAGAGGGGCTGGGACTGACCCCCGCCAGTGACCGTGCTCCATCCCCTGAGCCACCCCAGGGCTGTCCCTGCCTGGGGAGTGCAGGGCTGGGCTGTGTTCTCCGGCCTCTCCCGCAGCCCCTCAGCTCTGGCTGCTCTTTTCCAGATGCAGCCATGGACAAGAGACAACAGCAGGAGCCCACCCGCGGCCGCTTCCGCAAAACGCTGAAGGTACCTGCAGCCATCCCCACCTGGGCTGGGCCTGCTGTCACTGCTCAGCCCAGCTCTACACTTGCAGCACTCCATGGAACATGCCTCTCTTCCCTGTCCTTTGTTCATTCTGCACAGAGGTTCCGCAAATTCCTGCGCATTCAGCGTAGAAACAACACCACCACAGCAGCAACTGAGGACACAGCTGAGCCTGACTCTGGGCTGGAGGAGCTCCAGGCAGAGCCTGATGTCAGCCCAGATTCAGCTGAGCCCTCAGAAGTTTCTGACGCTGCAGTGAAAGATGACAGGGCCGAGGCTGACATGGCAGGGATCGAGGACGTGACCATTCAAAATTATGACGTTGGAGAGACTCAGGGCATCGCGAATGCCAACAGGACACCCACTCCCACTCTAAGCCAAGAGCTCATATGGGATTATTTCAAGGACCCTCGTGTTTCTACTGACATTGTTGACAAGAGAGCTGTTTCTTTTGGCCAGCAGGTACCCAGCCAGGAGCCAGAACTGGAGGTCTCCCAGGATCCTGTGCCCCCTCACGCCACATCCACAGGGCCCCCTCAGCCTTTGAGGCCAGCAGAGTGTGATGGGACGGTAAGCACTTCTTGGGGGAAGCTGGGGAAGTTGCTGCCTTGGACAGCGCTCCAAGTCTTCCCCATGCCTCCTCCAGGTGCCAGCTATTGTGAGGAACATTCACCAGAGTCTGGTGTCCCATGTCACTGTGGATGTCAGGAAGGAAATTGACATAATACGGCTGGCTGAAGAACACCCTATCGATGTGGTGCTGACCCTCCTGCGCTGTGCCCCATCGTGTGACAGGTATGGGGCCCACGTGCCTTGAGAGCGCAGGGCTCACCAGCCTTTAGGGCCCATCGCCCTGCACAGCCTGTCCAATGGGCTCTGCCCAACAGGCAGAGAGGTCCAGGAGCCTCGGGCCCCTCTGTTTCCTGAGGCTGCTGCCAATGCTCCCTCCCTGCCCCTGAGGGCACCGGGGCTCTGTCACCTGGGACCCCACAGCTACACAGGGCATGGCTCTGTGACTGAGACACCCCTGACACAGAGCTCTGATCCCACAGAGCTGCTGCACTGATGTGGCAAACCATAGCCTCATCGGGACCAACAGTTGAGAAAGTGCTGCCTACACTGCTCTGTGTGATGGAGAACTGGCCCCTTTGCAGCACCTGCACCTCTGATGGGGACAACAAGGACGTTTTTCCCTTGAGCGTGAGTTTCTGGAGATGGCCTTTGATCACCTGGAGCTTGCTTCCCCAGGAAATCTCCATCTTCTCCCTGTCTAAGGCGCTGGGCTGAAACCTGGGCTAGGGGAAGGCTCAGGGGACACCGGGCCCACTGCTCCCCGTGCATGTCCCCTCAGGCCCTGCCCCATGGACACATTGGCACTGAGTGCTGTCTTGGTGTGCTTCTTTTGCAGGCAACTCTGGTGCTCTGGGTGATGGTCCAGATGCCTCAGTGCCACGAGGCGATGATGCTTTATTCCGCCCGCCTGTTTGTGGCTCTGTTGTTCCAAGTTGTCATCACCACACAGCTGATGCCACCAGTGGAAGTTGACAGCTTCTGGAAAGCATGCCGGGAGCAACACCGCCTTCCCAGCAGCCCCAACAGGTGCCAGTCCTCCTGTCCTTCCCATGCCCTTGTGGCTGACACCAGTGCACCCAGTGTGACCTGGGCTTTGCTCTGCACACAGGTTTGCAGTGCAGGCCATGAAGGCTCTGCTCTGCCGACTGGGGTGTGACAATGTGGTCATGGAAATGGGACGCAAGCGTGGCTGGGACACGCTGCTCTATGCTGACACCCAGCACTATGCTGTGGGTCTGCTGGCCAGGTGAGCCTCACTTCTCCCAACAGCCTCTGAAACTTGTGCCTGGTGCCTGGGGTGCCTCACACAGTCCCTGTGGTCCTGGCCAGAGGGCCTCATCACTGAGGGATGGCTGAGCAGGCTGGAAAAGGCTGAGAGAGGAGGGTGCCCAAAGGAGAAGCCACTTCCCAAAGCACCCACAGTCCCTCCAGGGATGCTGGGGAAAGGCCAGATCTCTGTGAGTCATTCCTGGGAGAGGTTTGTCCCCCCAGCATCAGGGTCTTGGTGCCGTTTTCCCCCTGACAGGGAGATGCGCCGTGGCTTGATCCCCTTCTGTTCCCACATTGCACTCGACCTGCTCAAGTCACTCAGAAGGAAGGAGCCATGCTGTGATCTGTCCTTCCTGGCATTCCTTGTGGAGGTGAGCCTGATGGCCAGCACTACCTCGCTGAGCTGCCTGCCAGCCCTGTCCCCTTGCATAGCCGCAGCTGCCTGGGACGGTGCCCGTGCCCTGTGCTGCTGCCTGGGCCCAGCCCTGCGCAGTTCCAGGCTCCTGCTGGCCGGCTCCCCTCTCACTGCCCTGTGCTTTTCAGGTCCTCGAGTACTTAGATTTGACGAAATATGGTGACTGTGTCCTCGAGATCGCGTCAATGCACCTGCAGAGCGAGTGCAGGGAGAGGCGTCGCCTGGCGCTCAGAGGCCTCGTGGGGCTCAGCAAGGATCCCTCGATGGTGAGAACGGGGCAGCGGCAAAGCAGCCCCTTGGGTTGGCTGGGCTTCAGGAGCTGAGGCAGCTGCTCCCAGCTCTCCTGCCTCACCTGCCTGAGTGCTTTGGGACAGGCCTTTGGCCTCTGGGCCCAGCAGCAGCAGGGTGGGGTTGCAGTGCCAGGGTGGTCTTGGCACTGCAGCCGTTCAGGGCTTCCAGCACAGCCTTGTGTTCCAAACAGGCCATAAGAATGTGCAGCCTGTCTCAACGCCTTCAGGACCTGCTGGGTGATACGGATGGAGATGTGGTTGGCATGACCCTCCAGGTGTTCATCAATATTCTCAACAGTAAAGACATCGGGGTATGCAGCACCACTGCTCCGAAGCTGGCTCAGGCACTCCTGCTGCTCTTTGATCACGTAAGGCTCTGTGCCCCCAGCCACGGGCATTGGCTGCTGCCCAGAAACTTTGTGTCTTACAGATTTCTGGGCCTTTGTCCAGTCGAGCCTGGAGGAATTGGTATTAAGGTCTTTTTCTCTTCTTTTCCTCCAGGACCACAGCCATGTGCAGTTGCTTTCCCTTGACCTCTTCTTCAAGACAATGGACTTGGTAGTGGATGAGGGAAAGAAGCCTCTGGAGAAGATTTTGAACCAGAGCCTGCTTCCACTCTTCATCCACTGCCATGATGAGAACTGGCGTGTGGCGAAGGTGAGGTTTGCTGTGGTGCCGGTGCATCCCTGGGAGGGGCATCGGCTTCCTCCTGTCCTGGAACCTCCCAGGCTGCAGCTTCCTCTGGGCCCTGTCACCCAGACAAGAGTCCTGTGCCCTCGGCTGCAGTGCCATCTCTGCATCTCTGCTGCTCTCCAGGCCTCTCGGGAAACGCTGCTTCGTGTGGCCGAGTTCCTCAAGAGGAGGAATTTGAAGCAGCTCCTGAGGAAGGAGCAGCTGGCGAAGTTTGCCGAGTGTCTGGTAAGAACGGCCTGGAGAAGCCCAAATTTGAGAAGCCCCCAGCCCCCAGTGCTCAGTGTGTGGGGCTGGCAGCGGTGGCCCAGTGCTGCACCCGGGGGCGCCAGCCTGAGCCCCACACACCGCTCCCTTCCCTGGGCTGCACGGCTTCTTCTCCAGGATCCTGTGGCCCCGAGCCGGGTGCCAATGGAGCCCCAGCCCCGGCTGGGGCTGCGGGCCGGGCCTCAGGGCTGGGCGGGCACGGGAGGCTGGGGCTGGCCGCAGGCAGCACCCGGCCGAGGGGCAGAGCCTGCGCCAACCCTTCCCTCCTGCCGCTCTCTCCAGCTGGCAGACGACAGGAGCCGAGCAGCCGAGCACCTGCGCGGGGCCCTGCCGTACCTTGACAGCCCACAGGAGTCCCTGCGAGAGGCGGCCGTCAGGTTCATGGGTGAGCCACGAGCCCGGGCTGGCTCCCTGCCCCGCCGCAGCTCGGCCCCAGCCCCGGCTGCTGCCCCGGCAGCGGCACCCGGGCCCGGCGCCCTGGAGCCCCGGCTGCCCTCGGGGCTGCTGCCGGCCTCTGGCAGCCGTGCCCTTGGGCTGAGTCAGGATGCGGCAAGGGCTGGGGCTGAGCCCTGCCGGGGCGGGAGGCCGTGTGGCCCCAGGGCTGGCAGTGCCGCTGGCAGGGAGCTGTGCCGCCGGGGCCCTGACAGGCTCTGTGTTCCCAGGGATGGCCGGAGAGCACCTGAGGGGGCAGCAGGAAGAGCTGCAGGCCCTCATCGAGGGTGAGTGAGAGCTGGCAGTGAGGGGCTGGCACTGGGGCATCTGCAATGCCCGGCCATGGTGCTGTAATCCGTGTCCCGGCTTCAGAGGGCTTCTCTCTCTGTGTGGACACCTTGGTGGTGTGGAAATATCACAGAGAGATTTCAGGGATGCAGGGAGAGAGATTTGGGTGGGGATGTAGTTGGGGAGATTTGTGACCAGGACCTTGCAGCTGATTCTGTTGGCCCCTTACCTCTTGTGGCCACAGCAAGAGCAGGCTGGCATGGCCCTGGCAGGACTTTCTCCTAGGACTGCCACAGATCTGGGCTCTGATCGTGGCTCTGTTCCCCTCTCTTCCAGCACTTGAAGCCCTGAGGACAGATGACAGCCCTTCTCAGAAAAACACAGACCTTCGAGAGATATTCTCTAAAAGAGCTGGAGAGCTACGCTGTCTGCTGGCTTAGGAGAAGCAGTTTTCATTTAAGGTGCCATGGAAGACGAGACTACGCTGAAACCAGAAGAGACCTGCTGGAGCTCCAGGCACAGCTGACAACTGGCACAGCTGAGCCTGTGGGAAGCTCGCATGGCTTCAGCCCTCTCCCTGCCTGTAGATAGCTCTGTCCCTGCAGCCCTCAGAAACTGCCCATCCCTTGTTTTTCCTTCCACTCTCCTTCTCTTTTCACAGCTCCCTGCCTCCAGCCCTCAGACACTGCCCATCCCTTCTTTTTCCCTCCACTTTCCCTCCCTTTTGTTACCTCCCTCCTTCCAGCCCTTAGACACTCCCCATCCCCTTCTTTGCCCCTCAGCTCATCCCTTTGCTTCGCATCCCATCAATAAACAGTTTGCCTTTTTCACTAAACCTGCATCTCTGTGGAGTTGAAGGGTCACAAATCCAGAGCGCTGTGACACACAGGCCCCTCCTGCCGTTCTCTCCTGCACCGTGTTTTGTGCAGAGACGCAGAGGAACGAGCGCAGATCAGGCTGGAAAGGTCCCTGTGCTGAAGGCCTGGTTCCACAGCATTGTGGAGTTCAAGGTGTTACTGAAGGCCAGTAGTGGGACAAGAAGCCTGTGTGTGTCAGGGACCAAAGTTGTGTCTAAGGCCCTGCCGTATTTGGTCCTCTTTTGTGCATGTTGAAAGGTTAATGAATAAAGCCAGGTTCAAAGACCCTCTTGGAAAGGCAAAATCCCGATTTTAGCAGCTTTTTCCACTTCGGCATTGCAGGTATTGATGGATCTACTGGAGAGGGAATGTTCATCCCAAATTTCTGCCCATTTTTCTAGGAACACTCCAATGGCAGTACAATGCCACGTGTACTGATTCAGTCTTCTGAGGTTTTTTGGGTTATTCTCTTTTGGGATTTAGGGGCATGGAAGGTGGGGAGAGAGGCAGGACACAATTCAGAACCGGAAAAATCCCATACAGCACTGGAAATGAGGAAAACATAGTGGAAACAAGCAGAAAGGAACTGGGGGAAAAAAGGATTTTTAAGAAGGAAAAATAGGGAAAAGTAAGGACAAAATTCCAGACAAATCCATTAGGAAAGAATAATTTGGAGGTGGAATAGGAGAAATTCCAGCCCAGCAGACTACCAGGGCCTGGGAGGGCCCAAATTTTTTATTTTATTTGGGAACTTTTTAGGGCTTTTTAAAAATATTATTGGATTTTTTTCCAGGAAGATCCCCCTTTTCCTTTCTGATGGGACTGGAAGTCAACTCGTGCTCCTGCAGTGCCTCTTTTTGCCCATCCTCATTCCTGAATATTCTTAGAAACGTCTGTAAAACGGTGAAAATGATGATGGACGGTGGCCTTTTTTCATTCTCAATACCTGTGATGCTATTGGAGTGAAAAGAAGAGGGAAAAACCAATAAAAAATGGGAAAAAATATTTATAAATCAGAATTCCCCCATCTATCAGTGCCTGGCTTTTTGTTACAAAGCTTATTAAAAAGAAAAAAAAAGGTGGTTGTAGTGGGTGACTCCCTTCTGAGGGGAACAGAGGGCCCCGTACACTGACTGGACCCATCCCACAGGGAGGTCTGCTGCCTCCCTGGGACTCGGCTACGGGGTATCACTGAGAGACTTCCTGGGCTGATCCAGCCCTCTGGTTGTTATCCACTGCTGCTACTCCAGGCTGGCAGAGATGAGACTGAAACGAGGAGTGCCAGGGCAATTCAAAGGGACTTCAGGGCACTGGCTCAGTGGTTGATGGGGCAGGAGCACAGGTAGACTTTTCCTCAGTCCCTTTGGTGGCAGAAAAAAAGTGAAAGCAATAGGAGAGCCCACATTATTAACAAGTGGCTCAAGGGTTGGTGTCATCGGCAGAATTGTGGGTTCTCTGATCATGGGCCGACTTTTCTAGCACCCGGCCTGCTGGAACTGGATGGGCTGCATCTCTCTTAAGGGTAGAAGAATTTTATCTTATGAACTGGCAGAACTCACTGAGAGGGCTTTAAACTAGGTTTCAAGGGGGAAGGGGATGCAGCTGGGCTGTCTGGAAGCAGGCCCAAGGGTGGTGAGCCTGAGTTAGGGGTGAAATCAGTAGCTCAGATGAGGGGCATGTACACCAATGCACACAGCATGGGTAACAAAGAAGAAGAGCTGGAGGCCGTGGTGCAACAGCAAAGCCATGATGTACTCATGGCTGAGTGCTGCACTGGGTGGCTACAAGCTCTTCAGAAGAGACAGGAAAGGGAGAAGAGGTGGAGGAGTGGCCCTTTCTGTTAGGGAGGTTTTGACACCGTAAGTATGGATGCTAACTGTGAAGTAGGGAGCACAGTGCCTGTGGAATAGCAGGCCACATAACTTTCTCAGTCTTGCCTGGGAAAGTGGCCTGGGAATTCCTAAGGAGGAATTAAAACGACCCTCAGAGATAGAAAAGAGCCTTGCGGGCGCTGTTTGTCTGTTCCTTGTTTTCTTACAAGAGAAGGTTGAGGGGTGGTATACCCCACTGACCAATGATGGTGATGTGTTCATTTACTAACCAATAAGAGTTTTCCTTTCTGTACTTTCACGTATCGGTCTGTAAAAAAGACCTGAAGCAATAAACCGGGAGAAATTCTCCTGATCGACTCCCAAGAGAGTCTGTCGTTCTTCTCGCTGTTCCCAATAGAGCGACACCGTAAGTATTGAAACTGATGATGATAAAGTTGAGTGCCTATGGGTAAGAATTAAGGGGAAGGCCCACAAGGCTGATATCCTACTGGGAGTCTGTTATTGTCCACCCAACCAGGAAGAAGAGGCAGACAACTCATTCTATAAGCAGCTGGAGAAGGTTTCAGCATCACCAGCCCTTGTTCTTGTAGGTGATTTTAGCCAACCAGACATCTGCTGGTAACTTAATACAGCAGGAAAGAGGCAGTCCAGGAAGATTTTAGTATGTGGAGGACAACTTTTTGTCGCAGCTGGTGAGTGAGCCCAGCAGGGGAGGGACTATGTTAGACCTGTTGTTTGCAAATAGAGATGGGCTGGTGGGAGATGTGGTGGTTGGAGGCTGCTTGGGACATAGTGATCATGGAATGATAGAGTTCTCCAGATCTGGTGAAATCAGGAGGAACATCAATAGGACTTTTATATTGGACTTTACTTACATTGGAGTGCCTATTTAGGAGACTTACTGTCCCTAAAGCAGGACACTTATTCAAAGCATTCCTTGGGAAGTAGCCCTTAAAAACAAAGGAGTCCAGGAAGGATGGGTGGTCTTCAAAACAGAGATCTTGAGGTGTCATGGGGTTAGTTTACCTTTAAGAAAGTTAAAGTTGCTAGGGTCTCCTGAGAGTCTTTTCTCCTGTCCAATTATCGGTCATTGCTGAGAATTGACAGCAGTTTTAGCCACTGAAAAGTAGAATCAACTTGTGAACCTCACTTTAAAGTGTACAACCAGAAGTCTGTGATTCTCTTTGTTTCTTGACTGTGAAGGGTGGCGGAGCTCCGGCTGGCCTCCGGTTCCCTGCCCAGGCCATGCGGCCGGGCAGGGGCCGGGCCGGGCCCGCCGTGTCTCTCGTCTCCCGGCCGGGAGATGAGGCTTGCCCCGAGCTAGGTCGGGCTGGGCCGGGCCCTGCCTGATCTCTGGCTCGGCTGCAGAGTTTTGCTGTAACTACATTCACTAGAAAACTGCCGAGTGAAGAAGGAAAGGAGCTCTGAGCCTGCTGCAAGCAGAGACAGAGACCACGCTCTAAAGCAGCTATGAGGAACTTTTCATCGCAAACAGCTCTAGCTCCTGTTCAGCAGAGATCACCGAACCATCTACAAAAGCTTAGGCAAGATTTTAACTCTTTCTTATCTAGATGAGTCTTGCGGATTAATCTTTTCATCCAGAGAGAAAAAAGGAGAGTGATCAACATGAAAAGAAACTTTATAAACTACTAGTGGCAAGAAAGAAAAGAGACTTCAAGAAAGGTAGAGAATTAAGAAGATGCTTTAATTAAGCTGAAATATCTTTCTGTTAAAACTATGGAGATGGACAATGAAGTCCTGAAAGGAACTCCTTTAATTCATAATAGAGTATGGAGAGGAATAGAGTGTTCAAAGTGTGAATTTGAGTAAAAAGCAGAGTAATTGTGATATAGTGAAGTGCTGGGAGATTTGGAGCCTTGAGAGGCAATGAGAAAACTGTTTTCTAGTGAAGCGCATAGAAACAGATAAAAAATACTGTTTGCCTTTGGCTAACTTATCCTTAAAAATGCTATCCCCAAACTTATGACCCATAACACATTTCAGAGTGATGTGGAATGGGAGGAGTGAGCTTTGATAGCAGCAGCTCTGAGCAGCTGATATCAAAGAGACAGAAAACTATAACAAAATAGCTTTCTTGTGAAAAACTCCATAAATTAACAGAAAAGAACTTCTGTTTCTCTACAGAAACTGAGGAAAAGACTATAGAAAGAATTAGAACTGTTTAAACCATCAAAATTATACCATTTTTGTCTCTGTTATCATGTGAACAAAAGAATAGTGAGCAGTGAGAAATGAAAAAGTTTTTCTAAAAGTTTATTCTAGTGTTCTTATTCTTGTAGTTTGTCAATAAACTCTTCTTAATTCCTTTTAAGTTTTATGCCTGGTTTGCTCTTATTTTAATCCATATCTCACAGCAAGAGATAAATAATTCTTTTTTCCCCTTTTTGTTAATTACTGGTTCAAAACCACGACATGAGGGCACAGGAAGAGTCTGTCCCTGTGTGCTGAAAGATGAATTGATGAGGCAAACATCCAGCCTGGATGGGCAATGAAGTTTTGAAGGAACTGAAGAATAAAAAGAGGATGTATATCATCTTTGAAAGGAAGGTCAGGTCTCTCAGGATGTGTTTTAGGGAGGTTGCTAGGGCATGTAGGGAAAACATTAGGGAGGACAAAGCTCAGTTCAAACTTCATTTGTCAACTTTTGTAAAGGATAATAAAAAATGATTTTATGAATACATTAATGGTAAAAGGAAGGGTAAGAGCCACCCTTGTTCTCTATTAGATGCAGGAGGGAACTTAGTAACTGCAGATGAGGAGAAGGCAGAGGTGCTTAACACCTTCTTTTCCTCAATCTTTAGTGGAAAGCGGCTTGTCCTCAGGACAGCTGTCCTCTTGGGTTGGTAGATGGTGTCAGGGAGCAGGATGGTCCCGCTGTTGTCCAGGAGGAGGCAGTCAGAGAACTGCTGAGCCACTTGGATGTTCATAAATCTATGGGGCAGATGGGATCCAGCCAGGGTGATGAGGGAGCTGGCAGGTGAGCTTGCAAAACCACTCCCCATCATTTACCAACAGTCCTGGCTCACTGGTGAGGTTCCAGATGACTGGAAACTGGCCAATGTGACAGCCATTCACAAAAAGGGTGGGAAGGAGGATCCTGGTGATTACAGGCCAGTCAGCCTGAGCTCAGTACCTGATAAGATAATGGAGCAGTTTATGCTGAGTGTCATCACACAGCATTCACAGGATGGCCAGGGTATCAGACCCAGCCAGTGTGGGTTCAGGAGGGATAGGTCTTGTTTTATGACCAGGTGACCTGCCTAGTGGATGCAGGAAAGGCTGTGGATGTTGTGTACCTGGACTTCAGCAAGGCCTTTGGCTCTGTCTCCCGCAGCATTCCCTGGAAAAGCTGCAGCCCAGGCTTGGACAGGAGCACTCTTTGCTGGGTTAGGAACAGTCTGGATGGCTGGGCCCAGAGAGTGCTGGTGAACGGTGCTGCATCCAGCTGGGGGCCAGTGAGCAGTGGTGTCCCTCAGGGGTCTGTGCTGGGTCCTGTTGTGTTCAATATCTTTACTGATGACATGGATGAGGGGATTGAGTCCACCACCAATAAATCTGCAATGACACCAAGCTGGGAGCGTGTATTGATCTGTTGGAGGGTAGAAGGGCTCTGCAGAGAGACCTGGAACTGTTGGATGGGTGGGCAGAGTCCAATAAGATGAAGTTTAGCAAATCCAAGTGCTGAGTCCTGCATTTTGGCCACAATAACCCCCTGCAATGCTCCAGGCTGGGGACAGTGTGGCTGGTCAGTGGCCAGGCAGAAAGGGACCTGGGGGTGCTGGTGACAGCAGCTGAACACAAGCCAGCAGCGTGCCCTGGTGGTCAAGATGGCCAGTGGCCCCTGGCCTGGATCAGGAATAGTGTGGCCAGCAGGAGCAGGTCATTCTTCCCCTGTGCTCGGCACTGGTGAGGCCACACCTTGAGTGCTTTGTCCAGTTCTGATCCCTCACTTTGGGAAGGACGTTGAGATGTTTGAGCACGTCCAGAGGAGGCAACGAGGCTGGGAACACAAACCCTGTGAGGAACAGCTGAGGGAGCTGGGGTTGTTTATCCTGGAGACAAGGAGACTCAGAGCTGTTCTTACCACTCCCTGAAAGGTGGCTGTGGGCAGGTGGGCTTGGTCTCTTTCTCCAGGCAGCAGCTGACAGAGGCAGAGGACACAGTCTCAAGCTGTGCCAAGGGAAATCTAGGTTGAATATCAGGAAAGAGTTTTCACAGAAAGAGTGATAAAGCACTGGCATGGTCTGCCTGGGGATGTGGTGGAGTCACCATCCCTGGGTGTGTTTAAATAAGGACTGTATTTGGCACTCGGTGCCATGGTTTAGTTGAGGTGTTGGGGCATGAGTTGGACTCAATGATCTTGAAGGTCTCTTCCAGCCTTGTGATTCTATGATGAGTTAGTCTAGTGTTCTTTTTGCCACAAAATAGAATAGAGGACACCTTGAGTGTTTGGAAAAAATAGAAAAAAATCCCCAAGAAAACCCCAAAACCAAAACATTTGGGTTATTTTTCAGAGGAGAAATCCTTTTACACCATGGAATTAAAAAAATAAAAACAAAAAAAACCCCAAAAAATGGATTTTAAGAAGGAGATAAAAGTAATACTAATAATTCAAAAAATTATCAAGATTCTGAATATGTCTTCTTTGTAGATTTTCTGGGGAGTGAAAGTTTGGTACCTTATTTTACCACTTAAATTGTTTTGCCATGTGTAATCCGAGAGATGAAAACTTCTTTGGTTTCTTGGGTTGTTTGGGTTTTTCCACTTGAGTTGCTTGGAATTTTTCCAGTTGAAAATGAAAAAAGGGTTGAAAATTAAAAATAAAAGAAGGAAAAAGAAAAAAAAAATAGTGGTGAAGAAGAAAAAAAAGGACAAATCTCTTGAAAATATAAAAAACAAAAAAAGAAGAGTTACACTTAGTTTCCAATGTATGCCTGGACGCCTTGACTTTTCCATGTTTTTTGGTACATTCCTGAGTTGTCGTGGAGTTGTGCAGACAGGATGTTGAGCTTGGCAGAGATTCTGGAGCCGCCACAGCAATTCCCAGTTTCCTTCCCACCTGTAGTATCCGATGCCATCGTGTCCATGACCATTCTGTAGCAATAAATGTGCCATTTTTCTAATTCTCGATGCCCGGAATGCTGTTATTCCATGGGAATTTGTGAGGAGAGCTGGAGGATTCTAAATTCCCAACACCTGGAATGCTATCATTCCATGAGCGTTTGTGAAGGGAATGGGTGGATTCAAAATTCCCGATGCCCAGAATGATGTTATTTCATGGGAATTTGGGAGGGGAGCTGGATGATTCAATATTCCCAATGCCTGGAATTCCATAATTGTATGGGAATTGTGGAGGAGAGCTGTAGGGTTCAAGATTCCTGATGCCTGGAATTCCATTATTTCGTGGGAATTTGGGTGGAAAATGGAAGGATTCAGAATTCCTGATGTCTGGAATGCTGTTATTCCATGGTTTTGGTGAGAATATGGAAAGGGAGCTGGAGGAGTCAAAATTCCCAATGAAAAGAATGCTGTTATTCCATGGATTTCCACTGTTGATGGGAATTTGGGAGCGCAGCTGGAGGATTCTAAAATCCCATCAACTGGAATGCCATTATTCCACCAAATTCAACCCTGGACTTTCAAGTCCAACCTTTGACCATCAACTACAAACTGAGACCTTTCAATCACACTTTTGACCTTCAAATCCAACTTTTGACAAATAAATACAACCTTTGACAACCAAATCCAACCTTGGGACTTCAAGTCGAAACTTTGACCATCAAATTCAACCTTTAACCACCTGGGATGGGATGGGATGGGATGGCATGGCATGGGGATGATGGGCATGGGGATGGGGATGGGGCCAAGCCAGCCACAGGCAGAGCCCTGTTGCCCAGCTCTGCCACTCACCTTCCTGCAGTGGCTGGAACTGCTGCACCTCTTTGGTCTCCTGTGCTGGGGCAGCTCCAGGGCCTTCTTCTTCCTCCTCCTCAACCCAGGCCAACTTGGGCACTCCTGGGGGTCCCTGCTCCATGGCACTGCCTGGATTTATGGTACTTGCAAGAGAGATGCCTTGGAAAAGCTCCGAGGCAGCAAGTCCTGCAGTTGTGCCTGGAAGGCACCTGCAAGACTCAAGTCCTGGCAAGACTGCAGGACAGCAAGTCCTGCACTCGGGTCTTGAGGGCTCCTGCCACAAGGACAGGAGGCTCCTCGTCAAGGATTGTGCTCTGGTCTCAAGGCCAGTGACTGCAGGGATGGGCGATGCCTCGGAAAAGCTCCGGGTCACCAGGTCCCAGAGTCTGCCCTCGAGGGCACCTTAAGAAGATAAGCCTCGGCAAGGCCACAGGTCACCAACTGCTGTGGTCTGGCCTCGAGGTCACCTGCAAGAATGACGGCTCAGAGAAGCTCTGGGTCAGACACAAACGAGTGCGCTGTGCGGGGGCTCCTCACAGCACCGCTCTGGCGCGTCCTGTCCCGTCGCGTGCACCGAGCACTGTGGCGTGGACCTGTCACCACCAGCCCCTATGTCACCACGTGTCATGAAGGGTCCTTGCACACACTGTCACCTGCCCTTGTTCTGCCCCCACCCCACCCCCTGCAAAGTGGCCCAGGTTGGAAGGAATCCCTTGCCCAAAGTGTCTAAGACAGCCCGACAGGATCTTTAGGAACACCTCAAACCATCAGCAAACGCTGCCCTGCTCTGCAGGCTCAGGGCAGCAGAAGGAGCCCCCAAGGCTGCCGAGGCAGCCGCAGCAGGAAGGGCACGGGGCCTTGCACAGAATCTGTACAGGGGCCTGGCAGCACTGAAATCAGCAAGTGTGGCAGAGTCCCCACTGAGGCAGACCTGCCACCCCAGCTGAGCCCTGGGCTGCTCAGGGGCTGCTTATGGCCTCTGACACCCAGTTCCTCAGGTCTTCCCACCGCCCCGGCCCCTCAGGGGCCTCCTGTCCCCTTGGAGCCTCCTGACACCCACTCCCTCACACGTCCCCCTTGTGCCTTCCCACTGCCTTGTCCCGTCAGGGCCTCCACAGCCCCTCATCCCCTCATGGCCTCCCAGCACCCTGTTCCCTCAGGGTCTCCCCCACCGTGGCCCGGCAGCAGCGCCACAGCCCCACAGGAGCTCCAGAGGAGCTGCATCAAGAGGCACCTGGGAGCCCTCAGCAACCCAGCCAGCACCACACGGGCACGAGGACACAGATGGCACTTCCTGGCTGGGACAGGGGTTGTGCCTTCAGCAGAACCACCAAAGGCCAAGGGGTTTCTGGCCATTTTCCCTGCACCACTGCACACCCTGGCAAGTTGCTGAGCACAAGGACCCTTTTCCCTCTCTACACCGGTATCCTGAGGACCTTGGGCAGCAAAAGAAAGCTCCTGGGAGTCTGTGTATTTAGAACATATGCTATATTTACATACTAAACAAAAACAAAAATAAGGAAAGAATAATTTTGAAGACAAATAAAATCCTGGCTGGCTCAGGTGGCCCCAGCAGACAGAGCCTCCCAGATCAGCTCTCAGCAGAGCTCCAGCAGCGCATCCAGTCAAGGCCTGAGAGATGAGACCGTGTCCTGTATGCCATGTGCAGCTGATCTTGCAGGTTTCCAAAGATAGAATATTGAGTTCTCTCTACTGCCTGGAGGATACAAAATTTTTGAATTGCCAGGCTTCTGATGGCAGGGCTGATGTTATCTGCCATGTCTTCAAGGGTTGGAAGAGAGGAACAGAGCTGTTAGAGTTCAGAAACACACATAATCACGGAATGATTATATGAAGGTGCTTTATTGAAGAGCTCTGGGTGTCAGGGGTACACAAACCCAAATCTGACCCATCTTGGTTTTGAGTTGAACATGTTTTATACTCTATCGTTATATAACTTACATATTAATTATTAAACTTCCATTGTTCTATAGTATGCAATGTTTTTACCCAGGCATGGATTTCTCATGATCCCATCCAGCCCCATAACATTGTTCCTCATGTTCTTTAAACAATAATTATAGCTAATCACATCTAACAATTGTATCATTTATCATATATTGATTACACTGGTGCAGTTTGACATGATCTTTAGCAAGTACAAGGCCTAACATTTCCCAGGGCCTACTTTTCCCAGGGATTGCCAAACCTACCTTTCTTTCTAAGTCCCTGAATTTTCTAAGATTTTAAAACCTTCTGCTATCACAGGTATTAGAGCCTTATTCAACACTGAAAATGTTGCTCCTGTATCTCTTAGAAATTCCACTTCTTTTTCTTTATTCCCTAGATTGGGAGCTATAACCAGACGGTCCCCTGGGGTAGGGCACACTGGTCCTCTTCAGTCTTCTTTCACATGAGCAACCACCCCCTTTCCTTTCCGATCATCTCTTCTCTGTTCATCACTTTTTCTTACTTCTGGGCACTGATTTTTGCAGTGTCCAAATGTCTTGCAAAATGCACATTGATCCCTTCCAAGTTGGGGTGGTCCTCGTTTTGGTGGACCTTGCTTACATTTTTCTTTCTCCCCCTCCTTCACTACTGCCACCAATTTTCTCATCCCCTCTTTATATCCTTCTTCTCAATTGCTAAAGACCCTCCAGACTTCATCCACCAGTGTTGAAAGACCCCCGAGCTATTCACCAGTCTTCACAGAAGTAATTGTGAATGCCAATTTATTTCTATCTTTAGCACACCTTTTATAGGGTTCTACAGGGTCTGCGGGCAGAGCAAGCTACTATTGGCTAACACACACAGTTTACATTTTTTCTCCTACACACAAGGATATTGTTTTACTTTACTCTCTCTTCTGCATGAAGGTTTCAAGGACTTTAGCCTTTAATATCACGACTTATGTCAAAGGCTGGTTTGTGCATACAGGCCTTTACTAATATATAAATTATAGCAACAATTCCCCCTTTCTCTTTTTGCACAAACCAGGCTTTGGATAAGATAACATACAACCTAGACTGTCATCCCGATTAACATTATAAGTAAAGTCCATCCCCATTCTAGCACAAGAGACCTCAACCATCCAGTGATGCCTCAGCTGGCGAACCAACTTCCAATGGGGTCACTATCTTCTTTCAGGGCATGTAACCCATCCTGTAGCTGTTGTAGTTGCTGATGGATGGAAGCTGAATGATCAGTAAGATCCAAGCAGCACATGCTTCCAAACTCCTCACAACCATGTCCTTGTGCTAAGAGCAAAAAGTCTATACTAACCTAGCAATCACTACACAGGCTAAACACTTTATCTTAAACTATTATCTAACTACTTTTAACTCATGTGCTCCGGTATATATGTAGTCTAAGCGTGAAAGCAATTTGCTGAAAGGGTAAACACATAACTACACTTTGCTTTATATACAATTAGATGGAGTCTCTACACGTTTCTTAGGTCTTCTACAGAATTTCTCCAGCATGATTCAGTCCTGGAATGTTCACTGCTCCCGTGATGTCAGCTGGCAGTTGATCGGTGACTGAGGGCTTTGATGTTCAAGTTGTTCTTCAGATCCTTCTAAATCTTAAAACAAAGCATACCTGAAAAATTGGTAGAGACACAACATCATAACAACAACATAAAATTTCTGTTGGTAAACTGTCTGTGTAGTGTTCAGACACAACTGTGTCCTGACAGGTCCACTTCTGATCCATGTCTGGAGTACCACGGCTGTGTGATGACATCTCTGTTCACTGGATCTCGTGTGTTCAGAGGCACACAGTCTGGTCAGATGGACAGGTGACCTTTTTGAACCTGCCAACAAAACACAGACATTTCTCTCCTTGAAGTTAATAAATTACACTAATTAAAGGCTTTTAGGGCATCAATTTCCCCCATTTTCCTTAAAAAAAATAAAAATGAGATGCATTTCTGTTCAACATTAACACAAAACCTTATGCACAATTAGTAAGAACTTATACCAGTTAAAAATCAATTAAATCTTAAACATTATTAATAACATATGTAATATAAAACTGCCATTAATTACTAAAACACTGCACTAGCATCCCATAGTTAGCAAACAAACAGAAACAAAAAAAAAAATCAGTGAAGGATTGGAAAATCATCTCCGGAAATGATTCTCCAAGCCCACTTCAAAATTGATCCAGCTGTCATATCAATAGGGTCAAATTGTTGAGTCAACAAGTGACTCAAATACTCTTTTGGTACAGAAAATATCTGGATCTGTTGGCAAACATTCTGTCCAGGTAAAGTCAAGGCTTGGCCAGGGCCTTAGGCTTTAAACTGGAAAGATGCCTCTTAACTCATTTCTAAAACAAGGTTCTCAATAGTAGCAGCTATGAGATGCTTACAGCACAGCAAAATGTTAAAATGCATTTGTACAAAGCAAATGATCAGGAGCCTTGGGTACCAGACCAATTAAACCATGCAGCAGTTGGTTTAATCTGAAGCCTCTCCTATGGCAGCTGATCCTCAGCAATGGCACATCTTAAAATTCTGGAAACACTGAAAAATAAGAAAGCTATGAAAAACAAAAACTGCCGAGATTGCAACAAACAATAGAACTCCTGATGAAGTCAAGGGTGTCACAGACTGCATTCACTTCTATCCACAAGCAGGTGTTCACCAGTGTTCCATCACAGCTGTCTCAGCTGTGGCCGTCCTCCTCTCTCTAGGAAAACAACTATACTTTGCAGTTTAAACAAGTGTCTCCAACAAAACACAAAACAATTTCAATCAAACAATATCTAAACCCAACAATAATTATATATGACAAAAGGAAATAACAAAACTTAACCTTAAAAGAATATCTAAGTTATAAAACTTAACTTAAAAACATTCAAGCCTAAACATTATAAAACTTGACTATCCTTAATTCTATTAACACTTATTCTATATTAAATGAAAACATAACTTAATCTTATTCTGTTACTACAAAAAAGCAACTAAAAGTTTAATATATACCTTTTAAACACAATATAACAATCACATGGATTCACTATAAAGATTATAAAAATGTAAGAAATACATCACAATTCTATGTCATCTAGCTTTGAGAATAACCCACAATAACTGCAAATGTTACTAAAAATACTTATTCATAACAGGAATTTGCCTAGTATATGTTTAAATTGGTTAGGATTTTAAAGTGTAGTTTTTCTAGAGAAAAACCACCACAACAACATGCGATTTGGCAAGTTGCCATCCAGCTTTTGTAGCACTTTTCAAGAACATCAAGTCCAATTTTTAAACTAAAATCCAAAATCCAAATTGCTATATATGCAGTTATATGTGTTTTATATAACAAAAGAACTCACATTGAAATTACCTTATTAAAATTGTGGAAAAAACAAGCAAATAGATAATACATGCTCTAACTTAACTTTGTCTTGTACAATAAAGTTCTCTTAACTAATTATTTTTTAAACCACAAATCTCTTCTGTAGATAACATTAATTGGAAGGTTTTCTTAAAAGCTGTAAATCACACCATATTTTAACCTTAAGTTCTAAAACCAATTATTGCAAGGCAACTTCTATTAATATTCACCTTAAACACTTTTTTTTTTTTTTAACTTTCAAAGAACCACAATAATTTCTCTAGTAAAACTCTAAAAACTGCAATTGCATAAACTCATAATTACTTAAAACACAACATTAACTCTACAATGGTATATAAAAACATTTTGAAAACCTAATAAATCATGACTTTTCAACAAACTGGGTACTATCCCCCTGCTTTTTCTTAGAGAGGGAGCGGGGGGGGGGTGAGCTGCCCACTCTGCTGCCGCTGCAGCTCTGCTCTTATCTTTCTTCACATTCTCTACATACTCTAGCAGCGAGGAAAAATGGAGAAAAAGAAAAAAAAACTCACAAAGTTAACTTTAACAAATGCAGTTTTTTCTCTCAATCTCTCTTGTTGTTCGCTGATAGAGGAAAAAAGGGCACGATTTTACAAAAGCAGGTGATGTTACATGAAATGTCTCTCACGGCCAGGTGCTAACAACGGCGATCATGGCAGCTTATCAGCATGGCCTTGGAACTTTTCTTGCGCTGCTTCTACCCCCAGGGTACCTTTGTTCTCTGCGCCCACCTCGCTCCCCCATGTCCCCCTGGTTCGGGTGGAAACCAGTCTAAATTTGGCTTCTTTTCTTCCAGGGTGGTAAAGATGGAACTTAAATAAGATTGTAATGCTAAAAGTGACTCCAAAAATGAAGCAAATAGTTCCGAATGTATCACATCCTGCCATAACTGAACAGATTCTGTTCGTTGTTTCAGTGTTCGCTGTGGAACTTTTTTTTTTTTTTTCTCATTATTTTCTTCTCTTTGACTCTCCCTCCCTCTCTCCACGGGCAGCATAGATAGGAGAGCTTGCCCAGCAGTGGGAGATAAAGGCATCTGCCGCTGTGACGCAGGTAGAATTACGGAGCTCACAGCCTCAGCATATCTCACTTTTCTGGTTTTTAAGGTATTAATTACAATCTGCCAAGTTGGACCGAGAGACACAGTGTCCTTGCTCTTTTCCGTAATTGCTGTTTCCCATATCAGAGCCCTTAAATCCGTCCATTCTTACACTGCAAAGAGCAGTGCTGGCACTACTAAATGCCCGTGATAATTAGCCCATATAATGAGCATATCCAGGTCCTTTTCCCGGGCTGCTTCGCCGCGTTTAACGAGGATGCTAAGAAGCAGTTTATCTGCCGCCGCAAATTCCACATCCATGCTGATGGCAACCCGCAAGGGGGAAGGTTGCGACCCTTCTACCACACCCTTGCCTGCCTGGGCCCCCCCAGCAGCCTTACTTCCACGTCCAACCGCTCCGCGTCTCACCGCGCTCAGGCTGCCTATCTGGTGCCGATCCAAGCCCGCGACGTCTAACGCCCAGATCCACTCCGCTGACTCCAAAACCCCTCTGCCCGCAGGGGTGTCCTTGCTCGGAGCGCCAGATGTTGAAAGACCCCCGAGCTATTCACCAGTCTTCACAGAAGTAATTGTGAATGCCGTTTATTTCTATCTTTAGCACACCTTTTATAGGGTTCTACAGGGTCTGCGGGCAGAGCAAGCTACTATTGGCTAACACACACAGTTTACATTTTTTCTCCTACACACAAGGATATTGTTTTACTTTACTCTCTCTTCTGCATGAAGGTATCAAGGACTTTAGCCTTTAATATCACGACTTATGTCAAAGGCTGGTTTGTGCATACAGGCCTTTACTAATATATAAAATATAGCAACACACCAGGGTTTCCAGATCCCAGCTGTCTGGGCCTCAGAAAACAAATTTATTAGCTGCTTCATTCCTTCACTCGATCCTGGGTCCAGGCTGGTATGTTTCCACATTGCATTGCGCAGTTGATCTAAAAATTCAGAAGGTGTTTGAGAAGGACCTTCTTTAATAGCATATAGAGATGATTAATTTATAGTTCCAGGAATTGCTCTTTCCAGTTCTTTTACTATTAATTCCTGACATCTTTGTAACTGTCTTAGTCCTCCTTGTTCATTGGGATTCCAGCCAGGATCTTGAAGGGGAAATACATCCTTAACATCCTCCTGTGTTGTCCTACAATCATCCTCAGCTAGGTCTTTAGCTATCTTTAATACCAATAGTTTTTCTGTCTCTGTCAGGGCATCAAGCAGTAGCTGTAAATCTGACCAATCTGCTGAATGCTGCTTAACCACAAATCTCAGTTTCTTAGCAATGCCTACTGGATCACTCCAATAACTCTTAGCAATCTTTTCCCAAACCTCCAAATGTATTGTAGAAATGGACTCATGGACTAATTGACTAATCTTGTTGTTCCCTCAGGGGTCATTTCTTCTCTCAGAGGTGCTTGTATAACCTCTTTAACCTGCTTTTGGGTCCTGGATGCTACAGGGCTTGGTGGGGGAGACTTAGAAGTCTTGGTACTTGATGAGGAAGACCCAGGCTCCTCATCCTCACTGTCACCACTCAGCAATGGTGGTTCTGAGCCTGCTTCCTCTTCCACCTCCCCCCTCTCTCTAACATTCTAAGAGGTGGTCTTAGGAAGTTTGCTGGTTCCCATTCCAAAACCTCTCTTTGGTATACTTCATCAGGGTGAGTGCATCTTTGATTAATTGAGCATGTTCTACAACACCATTTAGGCTTTTCTCCTTGAGCTTTGTTACCTTTCTCCAGGGCCAATACCAAGGGATCAGATGGTGGTCTAATCCCACAATCCCTCTGCCACTCAGGGTGGCCACAGAGGGTAAAAAACATACCAGCATAAATGACTTCCAGCCACTTGTGTTCATGCTGGAGGAAAAGCATTAACTGCAATAAGGTTTCCTAGTCCAGTGTACCATTTACTGGCCACCTCACACCCCCATCCAGTCTATATATGGCCACCACTGTGTACAGAATTTAACAAGCTCCCTCTTGCTTTCTGCACCAACATATCCCACTAGTTCTTTCCAATGTGTTAAAAGCCATTCCAAAGGACTACTCCTAGGAATTTCTTTACTCTCATTTGCTCCCATCCTGGAAGTTCTTTTTCTTGCAATGTTTCGTTATCCCAACTTCGGAGTTTCTCTTCGTAATGTTCAGGTACCAAATTATCTTGGGCACACTAAACCCTAAGAATGTCTATTGGTTTCTTTAAGGGCCCTGAAACACCATGCTCTAATAACTCAAATATCTCACTTCTGCCATGGGTTACTTTACCAGTTCCTAGCAAGATTTTTATCGCTATCTGGGTGGCTTTATTCTCTTTTGTGCTAGAAAGGAAACAGAGTCCCCACTTGGGGATCCTCCACCTAAACACCCGTTGGACAACTACAACTACAAGCAACCACAATCACTGTCAGCGTCGAGCCTGGGATTGGCGCTGGGTGAACTCTGAACCAGCCTCTGCCACACTGATTCCCCAAAGTTCACAACTTGTCTTTGGGAGAGCTGTGTTTTATACAGATTTTTCAGCTTGAGGCTATGCAGTTTCAGTTTCTTTGTTTTTTTGTTTGTTTTTTTCCGGATGTTAGATATTCATATTTCTGCTGCTGGACTGCTGATGAGTTTTCTGAGAAGGAGATGAAGTTTGGCTGTTTTTTTTGGGAAGCAGGCTTTGAGATATAGAATCGTGATGAGTTATTTTTTTTTAGTCTGTGTAGTTTTTTTAGGGAAACCGACATTGAGATGCATGGTCCTAAAAAATCAGATCAAGTTGGTATCAAGCGTTAATCACCAAGTCCTTAGAGCACTTATTTTGCTTGAGCAGACCCACCACTACTTGGTATTATCTTAATTGCTGAGTCATTTTCTTGCAAATTCCTGGTTTTCCAACAGCTGCTTTTGAAATCTCAATTTGTTTCAGTTTTTTACATAGAACCTGTTTTTATACTTGATTTTATATGTGTACAATAAAACGCAAATTATACTAACACAAATTACAAGAACAACCAGCCCAACAGCGCACCGGCTGCTGCAAATCACCTCTGCTGAGCCTCTCTCAGCTTGTGACAAATCACTCCGCCGAGCCCCCCTCGGCCCTCGGCTGGCCACACAAATCCCCAGCAGCTAATACCGCTTCCTGCTACCTTTGTCACTCCACACTTAGAGTAAATTAATTCCCGTGACCCAAAATCAACCTTTACAGCTCTCCCCAGGACCTTTCTTGTCCCTAAACCTGGGACCAAAACCACAAACTGCGACCTACCAGGCCGCTTTTTAATCACAAATCAAACAAAATGGGAGCCTCCACGGCTCCCAAAACACAGCAAACCAGCAATTCTGTTGTTACCACCGTTTCAACTCAAGACACAAACTATTAACTCCCAGCTGCCGCTCCTGGCACTGCTTAAAACACAAACCACCAGCAGCTTACGCTGCTCCTCCTGCTCTCAACTTAAGAGCTCACACTCTTAAAACCAGTTTTTCTGTGGAAACATACAAATAAAACCACAGAGGCATTTGTAATTCGTACCAAATTTGCACGTAAAGACATCTCTTTTATTTATCAATTTTATCTATTTATCAACAGCCTTTTAACAGTGGATATGCCATACACCACCTCAAAGATAGCTGTTTCAATTTTTAAACATACCTTTTGTCCATAGTTCTGGCAGTTCCTGGTCTTTCTCCACGCTGTCAGTGAGGACACAGGAGTCTCCCTCTTCTCAGAAAATTCTGGGTGTGCCTGGACCCCTGCTTGCCCCTGGGCTAGAGAGAGCAGAGTCCTGCCACGGTCGCCAAAATGATTTACCAAAATATGGATATGATCTAGTATCAGTATCCAGCTGAGATGGACAAAGACTCTTTAACCGATTAGGGTTACAGAGTGTGTGTTTATTGGCAGTGCTGGGCCGATGGGCAGGGTCACCCCTTAATACACACGGCCCTGAGTTCAGGTGAATAGAGACTTTTATTTACTGAGATATTGAATACAAATACATATTCATAACCCAGTTACCACCCACTCCCTGCTTCCCATGCCAATTAAGAAAGAAACAATTGAGCATGTGCAGTTTGTTCCTTGAAATGAGTCAGTGGTCTTATTATGGGAAGTGGTCACAAAAGGAGGAAGGAATATATATCTCTTCCTCATTCTGAACTTCCTACCTTTTCAGTCCAAAGTGACAAATGGATCCCAGGCCAGGCTTGTAGTTTCGTGTTTCCAATTAGTTTCTGGTTTGTAATTGTCTTATGTTCTTGAAGTTCCTCACAAGATTCTTTGTTTCTCATTAAAAGCCCAGCTGAACAAACACAAGGCTGACAGACAGTTATTGGGTAATGATTAGCTCCTAATTCTAGTAGGGCCTCTCTATGGATTTTGTGAGGAAAAAGACACAACTTTGGGGGTTCAAATAAACTAGGGCGTTTATTAAGGGAAAAAAACAAAGGGGAGGAAGGGATAATGGGTGAGGGAGAAAAAAAGAAAAGAAATTTTAAAAAGTCCCTGGTTTGAGGATTGAGGAATCCTCTGGCCGAACCGGCATTTTGGTCCCAAAGCAAGAACTCAGCGGCATTGCAGTGAATGCAGCTAATCTGCACTCAGATTTATATAAAAAAGTCTCTAAAAGAGATGCAGACTGAAGTCTACAGTGTTGGGTCCTCAGCTGCAGCTAATCCACAGCTAAAGGGCACTTCTTCCAACTTCACAGCTCCTTTTATAATCTCTGTCCCCTCAGCTTGTTGCTGGCAGTCCCACCCCTATAGCTGTTGTTGATTGGTGCTGGTAACATCTTCTCCTCCAACAGTTTGCTGTCCTTGGGGTAACTGAGGTTTTGGAGGGAAAGTTCCTCATTAGTATTCACCGTTGCCGCGGTGTCAAGTTACAAGTCTTCTGGGGCAGCTTAAAAATTCTCTGTAAAATGCTGCTGGTGAGGGGATTTGCTTTGACGACCTCGACAGTAACAAACTTAAAAGAGATTATTAAACTTACAAACAATGCATCAATAGCAACAAACAAATGAGTAAGGGACTACAAAAACAGGGATAATGCTTATGACATTTAAACATTCAATTGGACCCACAAAAAAAACCCGACCAGTACAATTCTACAATGAACAACTTCTAAACAACAACAACAAACACTTCCACATGCAAAAGCCAATGTAAGGTTTTATAGATGACATATTTTAATTTTATTTAGCAAGGATTAATTTTAATTAAGGCTTTAGCTTTTCTAATATCTTAAATTCCTCAAAGTTTATGTTTCAGCCTGAAAGAAGAACAAATTTCAGAGGACTGGGAACACCTATTGGAATGGCTGCAGGTAAAAAGACGGCACCCAGGTGCCAAAGATTTGTACAAAGAAGCTCTTGCCCGTGGCTGGCCTGTCACCAGGGAAATGTGTAAAACCTGCATATCAGCCTGTGAGCACTGTCACAGATGACTAGAAAGGCATCCTTTAGAAGATGATCTACGCACTTAAGAAAGGGTAAAGGCTTATGGGATGTGTGGCAGGTAGATTATATTGGTCCCTTTAAGAAGTCAGGTGGTAAACACTTTGTGCTGGTAGGAGTGGAGATTATATGCGGGTTGGCCCAAGCCCAAGCTTTGAAAAGAACTACAGGAGATAATACTGTCAAAGCATTGCAAGGGTGGTTTGGAATTTTCCCAAAACCACAAGAACGGCTCCTTAAACCACAAGAGGGAAGCTGGGCTCTTTGGCTAAGGGAAGCTGTAAAAAATGTAAATGATAGATGGGGAGTAAACAGGTGTCCCAAAATCACTGCCTTTTGTCCAAAAGCCCCAAGCATAATTCCCACTCTATGGGGACCAAGTGACCCTAAGAATCCAGCACACTACCCTGGACAACCTGCCCTGGTGGACCTTCCTAGTGTAGGGCAAGTACCACTAGTATTAAAAACATCTCCAAATAAATATGCATGGGTGGCCTCCGATGCTCTGGGAAAAAAGCCTCGGATCAACACATGCTGGGCAATTCCATCATTTTAAGTTTCTGCCTTTTGGGGGCAGACTCTGTTGTGTTCACTTTCCACAGAAGAACACCGAGGGCCATGAAGACCACACAAAACATGATAATACTAGTATTAAATAGTAAGTACTTACTATGGTAAGATACTTGTCTGCCTCTTACCACAACACCATGGCCAAAACTCGGCTGAGTGGCCGTGGTCTGAAGCTACCATCAGGTACACCTGATGTGTTCTAGGATCCTACCCTAGAAACCGTCACCCAAACCTAGTGACCGTAGTACTACACGACTCTTGAGGTACGTACCGTCAAAATGACTGGGGTTGGGACTGAAAAGATTGGCCCAGAGTGATGACTGGAACAATTGGTGAAGAAATTAAGGTAGGATGCAGAAAAGTGGAAAAGTCTCTTTACAAGAAAGCTTCCACCATTGCACTCGCCGGAAATTTTCCAGAATCAGATGTGACAAGCAATTTGCACCCCAACATCATGGCGAAACTCTGCGCCACAGCAGTGTGGTCATATAACAAACAATCCCCCCTCATACTGTGTTGTCATCAGAAAAATATCGGTTACTATACCCTGGACCCCAGTACCAACAAGTGGAAATTACGAAGCTTTGTAAAAAACAATCTACTGACTGTTGGTATCATTTCACTTGAACCAAATCAACCTCTGTAACATGTAATTGGCAAAATGACCTGACACATCAGTCAGGTCTGAAAGGTCTAATTTATAGACTCAAAATCAATGCTGTGGAAAAACCCATACTGAGTGCAGTAATCATGTACCATGGTGTAATCACCCCCCAGTGCTGGATGACAAACATAATGTTTTCCCTCCCTTTATGGGAACGCAAGGTGATGATGTGACAATAACCTGAAAATTAAATGCTGAATCCTCATTGAAGCTGTATACAGTTATGGCATGGGACCTCATGGCCATGTTCTATTTTGTGAAATTCAAAATCAGAATTGTTGGCTAAAGCTAACTGACGTACAATTTTCCCATCAAATCGTGTGTGGGAAAAACAATACCAAACACGGGGGAGAACTTGATGTTAATGTTGTAACACCTACACCTACCACCACCCAACCCCAGCAGAAGCCCAGCCACTGCCTTTGTATGGACTATACGGAATTCTTCAGTGCATTCAATATTCCCTATCATTGCATTAGGGCTGAATCATGATGGAGCTGCTCTCTGTCCTTTTGAGCATAGGGATTGGGCCCATCAAATTGGTGAGAAGTGGCAAACCATTGGTTTGGAAACTTAATTAATAACTTAATTCACTGTAAATTTGAAAACTTGTATTGTCCAGGAACAACAAGGGTTTATCTGTGAAAGTAATGCAACCAAAGCTCATGCTATTTGTTTGGACACGGAACAAAATATCTGCAACTCTGAAATACATCCTACCGAGACTTCTGAAACAGAACTTGTGCATATAGGACGTGGATGTGCATGTCTGAGAACTGCTTGTGATAGTGTACTTCTAGAAATCTTAGTAGTGAATACAAAAAAATCATTCAAATTTTTCTGTTTGTAATTTTACTAAGATTGCAGGAAATGATTTTTCTTATGTAGTCCTAGCTATTTCTTATCACTTTTTGCAGTCCAATCACACACTGATCCACCATTTATTGCCTACCTCTGTTGGGATGAATTTCACACTGGTAAAGCAATTGTTGCTTCACCAGGATTTAATTGAAATTTTGGAAAAGTAAAAATAGGAAATCGGCCCTCGTGATAAAGAAATTGCCTGAAATTGTTTATTTGGATTGTATTGGATGAATTGAAATTGCTTATTCTTTGTAATAAGAAGTTGAATGTATATTTTAAGTGAAAATGGATTCTTTGCTTTTGTTTTTCCTTTTTTCTTGCCCTTATCTTTCTCCTACTTTACTTTTTCTGTCTGATTTTCTGTCTCTGTTTTCCGGGGTATGCTACCAAGCTTTGATGAGACCTGAAGACTTCGTAACAACACTACAAAGGAGCCCTCTTGACGCTGATCGTGAGTCACGGGGTGGTGTAAGAGACGCTCTGAAGTTTCCCTCATTTGCCTCACGAGCATGGCAAGAACAGAGACCGAGACCCTGAGGAGCCCAGGGGTGTCGTTCTAATTGGGAACGGCAGGAAGAACGACACGGACTCTCAAGGGAGTCAGAACAGGAGAGAATCTCTAGTTTAGTGCTACAGCCATGTTATATAGACGAGTTCGTGGAAAGTACAGAAAAGAAACTCTTATTGGTTAGTAAAGTACTACATTACCATCATTGGTCAGTGGGGCTCACCACCCCCTGACTTTCTCCTGCAAGGAAAACACGGGAACAGACAAACAGCACCTGCAGGCTGTTTTCTGTCTTTGAGGATTGTTTTGAATCCTCCCATGAAATTCCCAGGCTAGCTCTCAGGCAGGGCTGGCAGGCCATGGGCCTACAGCCTGCTCCAAAGCTAGCCTCCACACAGGGGACTTTGTGCAGGGGTTCTGGCCTGGTTGAGGTGGATGCTTGCTAAGCCATTGTTTGAAGGTGTGCTCGACCTACAGCACAAGAGTGATTGTTTGCAGGTGTTTGCTGTGCTGCCACGGTACACTGTCTTCGTTCCTGCTGCTGAGCAGGGACTTGTAAGGAGCGGGGCCTGTTCAGTACCTCACACCTGCTTCCCAGAGCAACGGCTCACACCACAATAGCCTATACATCTCCCCACCTTTTGGCCAACTGCCCCTCACCTTGAAACTTGAGACTCTAAAGGTGACTTTTCTAAGTTGCTTTCAGAGAGAGAGTTCCCCACGGAAGAAGGCACTGGCGACCCCATCTTGTCCATTGGTAGCGATACCTCCCCCTCGCCTTCTCTCATTACTTTGCCTCTTTATTCCTCTCTCTCTATCTCACTTTCTCTCCTTCTCATCTATTGCATAACCCATGATGCTGGCACTAAAATAAAGATGCATTATTGCTGTTGTGATTTAAACTGAAATCCTTTGGTGTCCTTTATGCACTCTGAGATCAAACAAACCTGTGACGACGCCCGCCTGTATGAGCAGATTGTGACACATGTATACTTCAATGTGTGCACAAATGATGGATAAGACAATTTCTAGCATCTATGTTGTTCATCAGGCCAGGGGAGATGTTAGGGAGGATGAAAATTTAACAAAAAGTTTCACAGATATGAATGCTTACTGGAAGGTTCTCTAGAAATGAAAGCAAGCTTGGATGTATAAAAAGACATTTGTAGGGCCACTTATTGCTGAAACCACCGAGAGAACAAAGGTTTAGTCGAGATGGAAGGTTTACAGCAAGGGTTTAGTCAGTTAGAAGGAGGTTTTATGGATGAAGTCCAACAGCTTTAAGTTGTCTGCAAACAAAGCATGTTTTCTACCAAGTAAAAAAGCTTAGGCAGACAGAAAGACGTTTTTTACCAAAGCAAAAAGAATTTTCCACTGCAAAATAACTTTCAGAGTTTACCATGTAATTACTAACTCAAATGATGAGTTAGTCACTAACATGGTTTGGTAATTTTAGCAGTTTTGATAGGATCTATGTACATGTAAAGGTATTGTGTATGATGCTGATTGGTTGTTATGCAATGATACACACAGCAAAAGAAAGTGATATAATGCACTGTAACCAGAACTAAGTGGGCTTCAGGACACAGGGCTTGCCTGTAGCCAGCAGCTGTAGGCTGAGCCACGACCCCCTGCTGTAATCTAGTCGATAGAATAAACAGCATTCTAAAGAAGAGCCATCTGAAGTCCCCATCTCTCTGCTGGCTCTAACAGTTCTGCCCTCTCCCTGATCCTGTCCATGGATGGAGCATTACTGTGCTTTCAGGAAGCTGTTCTAGAAAGCCTCAGGCATTCCAAGCTCCTTTGTCCTCTGTGCATGCTTGCCACAGAATCCCTCACAGCTGCATTCAGGGCATACTCAGCTTGGCTCTTCCAAAATCCATGGCCTTCAGGATGTTCAGTTAAATCTTGAACTCCACTGTGCTGTGGAACTGGACCTTCAGCACAGGGACCTTTCCAGCCTGATCTGCGCTCGTTCCTCTGCGTCTCTGCACAAAACACGGTGCAGGAGAGAACAGCAGGAGGGGCCTGTGTATCACAGAGCTCTGGATTTGTGACCCTTCAACTCCACAGATATGCAGGTTTAGTGAAAAAGCCAAACTGTTTATTGATGGGATGCGAAGCAAAGGGATGAGCTGAGGGGCAAAAAAGGGGATGGGCAAGGTCTGAGGGCTGGAGGGAGGGAGCTGTGAGAAGGGAGGGAGAGTGGAGGGAAAAAGAAGGGATGGACAATGTCTGAGGGCTACAGGGAGGGAGCTGTGAAAAGGGAGGGAAACTGGTGGGTAAAAGAAGGGATGGGCAGTGTCTGAGGGCATGGAGGCATGGAGCTATCAAAAGGGATGGAGAATTGAGGGAAAAAGAAGGGATGGAAAGTGTTTGAGGGGCGCAGGGAGGGAGGTATTCAAAAGGGAAGGAAACTGGAGGGGAAAAGAAGGGATAGGCAGTTTCTGAGGGCTGCAGGGACAGAGCTATCTACAGGCAGGGAGAGGGCTGAAGCCATGCGAGCTTCCCACAGGCTCAGCTGTGCCAGTTGTCAGCTGTGCCTGGAGCTCCAGCTGGTCTCTTCTGGTTTCAGCGTAGTCTCATCTTCCATGGCATCTTAAACAAAGACTGGTTCTCCTAAAGCAGCAGACGAATGAACTTCTGCTGTATTTTCAATAAATGTCTGCTGAAAAACTGTGTTCCTCTGAGAAGGGTTGTCATCTCTCCTCAGGGTTTGAAGTGCTGGAAGAGAGGGGAACAGAGCCACGATCAGAGCCCGGATCTGTGGCAATCCTAGGAGAAAGTGCTGCCAGGGCCAGGCCAGCCTGCTCTTGCTGTGGCCACAAGAGGTAAGGGGCCAACAGGAACAGCTGCAAGGTCCTGGCCACCCCACCCAAATCTGCCCCCCCACATCCCTGAAATCTCTCTGTGATATTTCCACACCACCAAGGTGTCCACACAGGGAGAGAAGCCCTCTGAAGCCGGGGCAGGGATTACAGCTCCCTGCCTGGGCATTGCAGCTCCCCCAGTGCCAGCCCCTCACTGCCAGCCCTCACTCACCCTCGATGAGGGCCTGCAGCTCTTCCTGCTGCCCCCTCAGGTGCTCCCCGGCCATCCCTGGGAACACAGAGCCTGTCAGGGCCCCGGCGGCACAGCTCCCTGCCAGCGGCGCTGCCAGCCCTGGGGCCACACGGCCTCCCGCCCCGGCAGGGCTCAGCCCCAGCCCTTGCCGCATCCTGACTCAGCCCAAGGGCACGGCTGCCAGAGGCCGGCAGCAGCCCCGAGGGCAGCCGGGGCTCCAGGGCGCCGGGCCCGGGTGCCGCTGCCGGGGCAGCAGCCGGGGCTGGGGCCGAGCTGCGGCGGGGCAGGGAGCCAGCCCGGGCTCGTGGCTCACCCATGAACCTGACGGTGTTCAACAGCGTGACAATCTCTTCAGTCCTTCACAAGCAACACGGCTGCAGGCCTCTAATAAATCCATGGGCCTGACAGTTTGTTACTTTTCTCAAGGCTTGCAAGCTGGGAAGAAACTGGACGCCTTTCCTCTTCTCAGATAGTGTGTAATCTACTTTCTTCCTGGCTTCCCAGCAATCTTCTGCACTTTCAGCCTTGCTCCTTTCTCACACATACCTGTCTACCTTTGTGTTTCCTTCTACTGTTCCATGCCGGTTTTCACAGTGACAACTCTACACCTTTAGCTTTACACATATGTGTTTTGCTCAGATGTTGGTGAATGAGACATCATGAGATACAGGAGGCTTCCCCATGTTGGGATTGATTTTCTTGGGGTTTGCAGGCTGTTCAAAGCATCGCTGCGCACTACATCTTCCCAGACTTTGTGTCATCTCCCAACTAAACAATCTCTTAGTTCAGTTGGGGTCCCTCTACTAAAAATCTTAATACATTAAGAATCATTTCTACAGAGGCTGGGATCATTTAATCTGCACATTTGTGTTTTGTTGGTAAGTAGTGAATTTTTGTAGCAGCAGCAGAGATATTCTTAGCTGACTGTGGAGGGGTTGAGGTAGGTTCCCCTGTTTTTCAGAATATGCAATTCTGCTGGTCGTTGAATGGGTTTTGTCAGGACGGTCTGGCCTGAGGTGCGGAAGGGCACGCACATGACAGAATCCAAAACTTTCCATAGCACCTGTATGGGTTCTGACCAAGGTAAAGTTCACAGCCCTTCCAGTGCTGTGCTTTGCATTGGTTCCTGGGTGGGTGTTGAGAACAGAGCAGTGTTTTGGCTACTGCCGGGCAGTGCTGTCCCTCTGACATTCCTTCCCCCATCAAAGGGGATGGGAGTGGGCAAGATGCTGGGAGAGGACACAACCAAGCCAAATGACCCAAATTAGCCAAAGAGATATTCCACATCTTATGACAACAGCTCAGAGAGCTAAGCTCAGGGGGAGAGGAGGATGGGGGGGAGCATTTGTGAGTTTTCAGTGTTTTCCTTCTGGAGGAGTCGTTATGCGTGCTGAAGCCCTTCTTTTCAGGAAATGTCTGAACATCAGATGGGAAGTAGAGAGTGACTTTTTTCTCTTCAGCCCATGCAGGCACAGATTTCTGATTAGTTCTTTATTTTACTGTAATAAAACTGCCTTATCTCACCCTGCTGGCTGATCTCTGTCTTATCCTCTTCCCTGTCCCAGTGGGAAAGAGAGTGACAGAGTGGGCACCTGGCACGCAGCCAGGGTTGAACCACTACAGTCGTTTAGGCACCCGAATGTGGGGAGATATAAAATTGGTGAAATGGACTATAGCTGGAACCTCGAGGGGCTGGGCTGGGACAGCAGAGGAGTGCAGGCCTGGGGTGGCAGACAGTTTAGCAATGAGCTCAAAGCTGTGGCAGGAGCAGCATGAGGCTGGGCAGACCCAGGGATGTTGAGATAAAAGTGTACTAAAAATCCGGAGCAGCGGCAGAAACAGCAGGGTCTGGGCAGCCCTGGAAAGAGAAAAGGGGTGGGGGAGAGGATTGTTTTAGGTGTTCCCTGGCTGTCACCTGTGCAATGCCCTGGCAACAGCAGCAGCTGCTGGGCTCCCACGAGCAGCCGTGAAACTCCTCCCTTTCAGAGGTGGTCGGGGTCCCTGTTTTCCTCTGAGGCACCCAAGCACATGGTGAGGATCCCTCCCAGAGTGATCGGGTATTGAAAGGACCCAGTTACATGGCCACACCTGGGAGCAGAGGCTCACCCACATTAAAGAGACAAAGTGATGGAAAAGTTCTGCAGTAGCAGTGGATCCTCTGGGCAGCAGCAGTCCAACATCAAAACCTCAGCCATCTGCCCTTTGAGCCGTGTCCCCCAGCTCAGAGACAGCCATAACCCCACTGCCTGTCCCTCCTCCCCCAGGCATGACTCCCAAATGCTCCTTTCCCTTGGCTGACTCCTTAGTGTGGGATGTAAGAGGTCTCGGCCATGTCTTTTGTTCCTTCATGACCTGTATTTGTGGCCTGGACAACTGCTGCCTTCACAGAGTCTTCCTTTCAGATGGGAAACAATTCCCCAAAGAATCCAAACCAAAAGAAGGGCCTCTACTTTGCTGTATTGAGACAAAATTAAATGCTAAAAATTAGCTAAAATACAGGATAAAAAAAATAAATTCTTAGCTTATAATGGCACAGCTCCTTATCAAATTCAGGGATCCCTAAATTTCTAGCTAAATACAATCTCACTCATTTTCAACATGTAAACAAGACAGCCAGCCCTGTCCTGCTGGCTCCCAGCAGTGCTTTGCAGCAGTCCAGCATCCACGTCAGGATGCTGGCCAACTCAGGGCTGTCCTGGAAACTAAGGCCACTGACTTGAAGTTTGTGCAGGTACCCAAAGGCCAAGCCCAGCAGTGTTCCCTCAGGATATAGCGGTCCTGAGTGATCTCCCCTGACGTCGCCCACTCCTTGTGGCACCAGTTGCTTTCCTGTGGAATGTTCTAGCTGCCCCAAGAGTAAAGAGGGAGCTGGAGAAAGAGCTTGCCAGGCTGCTCTCCATCCTTTAACAGCAATCCTGCTTAAGGGGAGAAGTCCAAGCTGAGCTCAAATGTGTAAATGGAAGAGCCGTGCACAGGAAGGCTCAGTGGGAAGGATGATCCAGGAACCATTGGCCTGGCAGCCTGAGCTTGCTACCGCGGAAGGCCTTGGAGCAGATCCTGCTGAGTGCCATGCCATGGCATGTGCAGGGAACCAGGGGGTCTGCTGGAGGGTGGGAAAGCTCTGTGGAGGGATGGGAACAGCTGGGGGTGCTGGTGGGGTGTTGAGGAGTTCTGTGAGCGTGTTTTGGGGGCGTTGGTGCGGGTGGGTGTGTTGGGGAAGGAGTTGTCTGGAAGTCAGAGGTCTAGGCTGGAATTTGAGTCAGTTTGATGGCATCATCCATGGTTTGGCACAGCCTTGGTTATGGAGGACATAAGGAATATCTGTGACTTTTCCTGTTAGTGGTCCTGGTTTGCATGCAAAAAAGAAGAGGGGAGAGCTGTAATTTATTGGCCGCCTCGATATCTGTACCAGGGGGAGGATTAGCCTTTTTGCAATCGACTCAATTGTTTGGACGACTTTTGTAATACTGAGTGGACTGTCATTCCTTGAGAGCTTTAATCCTTCAGAGAATTAGGATATTATCATCCCTCCATAGAAAAGTAAAGGTTTGCAAACCAAAGAATGGCCTTTTTTTAACCTCTGTGCAGTGTTATATTTTGTAAAGTGACTCTCGATGAATGATGTTAAGGTAAAGGACTTGCTGCTTTGAGATGGGAAGCAAACTTGCACATCTTTCATATTCTCTGGCCATTCCAATGAATTGGTGAAGTCCACCAGATCCTTCTGTACCTTCTCAACAAAGATGTTTTTTGAGCAGCATGAAATGACTTCAATGGGAAAATAATTCCAATTAATGTAATTAATCTGACCAAGACTAGGAGTTGCCAGCAGTTGTTCCAGATGCTCCTGCCAACAGCCCCTGCAGGAAGGTGCCCAGCCCCCAATGCACGTGGGCTTTGGCCGCCCTCTGGCACAGAAACCCCCCAGGGGCACAGGTCTCTGGGGCAGGAGAAGGGCACCAGCACTGCCAGGGCTCGGCTGGGGTGGCAGGTCTGCCTCAGTGGGGACTCTGCCACACTTGCTGATTTCAGTGCTGCCAGGCCCCTGTACAGATTCTCTGCAAGCCCCTTGCCCTTCCTGCTGCGGCTGCCTCGGCAGCCCTGGGGGCTCCTTCTGCTGCCCTGAGCCTGCAGAGCAGGGCAGTGTTTGCTGATGGTTTGAGGTGTTCCTAAAGATCCTGTCGGGCTGTCTTAGACACTTTGGGCAAGGGATTCCTTCCAACCTGGGCCACTTTGGGGGGGATGGGGGCGGAACCAGGGCAGGTGGCAGTCAGTGCAAGGGCCCTTTGTGACACGGTGCAGCCTGGTAACCGTGGAATGGAAAGGGACAGGGTGTCCAAGGGCCCTTTGTGACACAGGGTGACATAGGAGCTGTTGGTGACAGGTCCACGCCACAGTGCTCAGTGCACGCGACGGGACAGGACGCGCCAGAGCGGTGCTGTGAGGAGCCCCCACACAGCGCACTCGTTTGTGTCTTACCCGGAGCTTTTCCAAGGCGTTTCTTCCACAGGTGACCTCGTGGCAAGACTGCGGGCCTTGGTGGCCCGTGGCTTTCCCGAGGCTTTTCTTTTGCAGGGGCCTGCGGGGCAAGACTGCGGGCCTTGCTGGCCTGTGGCTTTCCCGAGGCTTTTCTTTTCCAGGTGCCTGCGGGGCAAGACTGCGGCCCTTGGTGGCCCGTGGTCTTCCCGAGGCTTTTCTTTTCCAGGTGTCTGTGGGGAAAGACTGCTGGACTTGGTGGCCCGTGGTCTTCCCAAGACTTTTCTTTTGCAGGTGCCTTCAAGGCCAGACTCCGGTACTTGGTGACCTGGAGCTTTTCTGAGGCATCTCCCATCCTTCTGACCTCTGTCCTCAAGGTGAGACTGTGGGACCTGGTGACCACAGTCATTTACGAGGAGTCTCCAGTCATTGTGGCAGGAGCCCTCGAGACCAGACTGCAGGACCTGCTGTCCTGTAGCCTCCCTGAGGCTTCTCTCTCACAGGTGCCTTCAAGGCACAACTGCACAGTTTGTTTTCTCAGAGATTTCCCAAGGCATCTCTCTTTAAGGTGCCTTTGAGGCAAGATTGCATCATGGCAGGCAGATTCCTCAACTTGTTCAAAGTGTTCCGACGGAACAGAAAGACAGACCCTGGAGCTGCCCCAGCACAAGAGCCAGAAGAGCCGGAGCAGTTCCAACCACTGCAGGATGGTGAGTGGCAGAGCTGGGCAACAGGGCTGATGGCTGCAGCCAGCTGGATCACATCCATCCCATCCCATCCCATCCCATCCCATCCCATCCCATCCCATCCCATCCCATCCCACCCCGTCCCATCCCATCCCATCTTACCCCGTCCCGTCCCGTCCCGTCCCGTCCCGTCCCGTCCCGTCCTGTCCCGTCCCGTGTGGACATGCCCAGGGACAGGACAGAAGAGGGGCTGGGACTGACCCTCGCCAGTGACCGTGCTCCATCCCCTGAGCCACCCCAGGGCTGTCCCTGCCTGGGGAGTGCAGGGCTGGGCTGTGTTCTCCGGCCTCTCCCGCAGCCCCTCAGCTCTGGCTGCTCTTTTCCAGATGCAGCCATGGACAAGAGACAACAGCAGGAGCCCACCCGCGGCCGCTTCCGCAAAACGCTGAAGGTACCTGCAGCCATCCCCACCTGGGCTGGGCCTGCTGTCACTGCTCAGCCCAGCTCTACACTTGCAGCACTCCATGGAACATGCCTCTCTTCCCTGTCCTTTGTTCATTCTGCACAGAGGTTCCGCAAATTCCTGCGCATTCAGCGTAGAAACAACACCACCACAGCAGCAACTGAGGGCGCAGCTGAGCCTGACTCTGGGCTGGAGGAGCTCCAGGCAGAGCCTGATGTCAGCCCAGATTCAGCTGAGCCCTCAGAAGTTTCTGACGCTGCAGTGAAAGATGACAGGGCCGAGGCTGACATGGCAGGGATCGAGGACGTGACCATTCAAAATTATGACGTTGGAGAGACTCAGGGCATCGCGAATGCCAACAGGACACCCACTCCCACTCTAAGCCAAGAGCTCATATGGGATTATTTCAAGGACCCTCGTGTTTCTACTGACATTGTTGACAAGAGAGCTGTTTCTTTTGGCCAGCAGGTACCCAGCCAGGAGCCAGAACTGGAGGTCTCCCAGGATCCTGTGCCCCCTCACGCCACATCCACAGGGCCCCCTCAGCCTTTGAGGCCAGCAGAGTGTGATGGGACGGTAAGCACTTCTTGGGGGAAGCTGGGGAAGTTGCTGCCTTGGACAGCGCTCCAAGTCTTCCCCATGCCTCCTCCAGGTGCCAGCTATTGTGAGGAACATTCACCAGAGTCTGGTGTCCCATGTCACTGTGGATGTCAGGAAGGAAATTGACATAATACGGCTGGCTGAAGAACACCCTATCGATGTGGTGCTGACCCTGCTGCGCTGTGCCCCATCGTGTGACAGGTATGGGGCCCACGTGCCTTGAGAGCGCAGGGCTCACCAGCCTTTAGGGCCCATTGCCCTGCACAGCCTGTCCAATGGGCTCTGCCCAACAGGCAGAGAGGTCCAGGAGCCTCGGGCCCCTCTGTTTCCTGAGGCTGCTGCCAATGCTCCCTCCCTGCCCCTGAGGGCACCGGGGCTCTGTCACCTGGGACCCCACAGCTACACAGGGCATGGCTCTGTGACTGAGACACCCCTGACACAGAGCTCTGATCCCACAGAGCTGCTGCACTGATGTGGCAAACCATAGCCTCATCGGGACCAACAGTTGAGAAAGTGCTGCCTACACTGCTCTGTGTGATGGAGAACTGGCCCCTTTGCAGCACCTGCACCTCTGATGGGGACAACAAGGACGTTTTTCCCTTGAGCGTGAGTTTCTGGAGATGGCCTTTGATCACCTGGAGCTTGCTTCCCCAGGAAATCTCCATCTTCTCCCTGTCTAAGGCGCTGGGCTGAAACCTGGGCTAGGGGAAGGCTCAGGGGACACCGGGCCCGCTGCTCCCCGTGCATGTCCCCTCAGGCCCTGCCCCATGGACACATTGGCACTGAGTGCTGTCTTGGTGTGCTTCTTTTGCAGGCAACTCTGGTGCTCTGGGTGATGGTCCAGATGCCTCAGTGCCACGAGGCGATGATGCTTTATTCCGCCCGCCTGTTTGTGGCTCTGTTGTTCCAAGTTGTCATCACCACACAGCTGATGCCACCAGTGGAAGTTGACAGCTTCTGGAAAGCATGCCGGGAGCAACACCGCCTTCCCAGCAACCCCAACAGGTGCCAGTCCTCCTGTCCTTCCCATGCCCTTGTGGCTGACACCAGTGCACCCAGTGTGACCTGGGCTTTGCTCTGCACACAGGTTTGCAGTGCAGGCCATGAAGGCTCTGCTCTGCCGACTGGGGTGTGACAATGTAGTCATGGAAATGGGACGCAAGCGTGGCTGGGACACGCTGCTCTATGCTGACACCCAGCACTATGCCGTGGGTCTGCTGGCCAGGTGAGCCTCACTTCTCCCAACAGCCTCTGAAACTTGTGCCCGGTGCCTGGGGTGCCTCACACAGTCCCTGTGGTCCTGGCCAGAGGGCCTCATCACTGAGGGATGGCTGAGCAGGCTGGAAAAGGCTGAGAGAGGAGGGTGCCCAAAGGAGAAGCCACTTCCCAAAGCACCCACAGTCCCTCCAGGGATGCTGGGGAAAGGCCAGATCTCTGTGAGTCATTCCTGGGAGAGGTTTGTCCCCCCAGCATCAGGGTCTTGGTGCCGTTTTCCCCCTGACAGGGAGATGCGCCGTGGCTTGATCCCCTTCTGTTCCCACATTGCACTCGACCTGCTCAAGTCACTCAGAAGGAAGGAGCCATGCTGTGATCTGTCCTTCCTGGCATTCCTTGTGGAGGTGAGCCCGATGGCCAGTACTACCTTGCTGAGCTGCCTGCCAGCCCTGTCCCCTTGCATAGCCGCAGCTGCCTGGGACAGTGCCCGTGCCCTGTGCTGCTGCCTGGGCCCAGCCCTGCGCAGTTCCAGGCTCCTGCTGGCCGGCTCCCCTCTCACTGCCCTGTGCTTTTCAGGTCCTCGAGTACTTAGATTTGACGAAATATGGTGACTGTGTCCTCGAGATCGCGTCAATGCACCTGCAGAGCGAGTGCAGGGAGAGGCGTCGCCTGGCGCTCAGAGGCCTCGTGGGGCTCAGCAAGGATCCCTCGATGGTGAGAACGGGGCAGCGGCAAAGCAGCCCCTTGGGTTGGCTGGGCTTCAGGAGCTGAGGCAGCTGCTCCCAGCTCTCCTGCCTCACCTGCCTGAGTGCTTTGGGACAGGCCTTTGGCCTCTGGGCCCAGCAGCAGCAGGGTGGGGTTGCAGTGCCAGGGTGGTCTTGGCACTGCAGCCGTTCAGGGCTTCCAGCACAGCCTTGTGTTCCAAACAGGCCATAAGAATGTGCAGCCTGTCTCAACGCCTTCAGGACCTGCTGGGTGATACAGATGGAGATGTGGTTGGCATGACCCTCCAGGTGTTCATCAATATTCTCAACAGTAAAGACATCGGGATATGCAGCACCACTGCTCCGAAGCTGGCTCAGGCACTCCTGCTGCTCTTTGATCACGTAAGGCTCTGTGCCCCCAGCCACGGGCATTGGCTGCTGCCCAGAAACTTTGTGTCTTACAGATTTCTGGGCCTTTGTCCAGTCGAGCCTGGAGGAATTGGTATTAAGGTCTTTTTCTCTTCTTTTCCTCCAGGACCACAGCCATGTGCAGTTGCTTTCCCTTGACCTCTTCTTCAAGACAATGGACTTGGTAGTGGATGAGGGAAAGAAGCCTCTGGAGAAGATTTTGAACCAGAGCCTGCTTCCACTCTTCATCCACTGCCATGATGAGAACTGGCGTGTGGCGAAGGTGAGGTTTGCTGTGGTGCCGGTGCATCCCTGGGAGGGGCATCGGCTTCCTCCTGTCCTGGAACCTCCCAGGCTGCAGCTTCCTCTGGGCCCTGTCACCCAGACAAGAGTCCTGTGCCCTCGGCTGCAGTGCCATCTCTGCATCTCTGCTGCTCTCCAGGCCTCTCGGGAAACGCTGCTTCGTGTGGCCGAGTTCCTCAAGAGGAGGAATTTGAAGCAGCTCCTGAGGAAGGAGCAGCTGGCGAAGTTTGCCGAGTGTCTGGTAAGAACGGCCTGGAGAAGCCCAAATTTGAGAAGCCCCCAGCCCCCAGTGCTCAGTGTGTGGGGCTGGCAGCGGTGGCCCAGTGCTGCACCCGGGGGCGCCAGCCTGTGCCCTACACACCGCTCCCTTCCCTGGGCTGCACGGCTTCTTCTCCAGGCTCCTGTAACCCCGAGCCGGGTGCCAATGGAGCCCCAGCCCAGTGGGGCTGCGGGCCGGGCCTCAGGGCTGGGCGGGCACGGGAGGCTGGGGCTGGCCGCAGGCAGCACCCGGCCGAGGGGCAGAGCCTGCGCCAACCCTTCCCTCCTGCCGCTCTCTCCAGCTGGCAGACGACAGGAGCCGAGCAGCCGAGCACCTGCGCCGGGCCCTGCCATATCTGGACAGCCCACAGGAGTCCCTGCGAGAGGCGGCCGTCAGGTTCATGGGTGAGCCACGAGCCCGGGCTGGCTCCCCGCCCCGCCGCAGCTCGGCCCCAGCCCCGGCTGCTGCCCCGGCAGCGGCACCCGGGCCCGGCGCCCTGGAGCCCCGGCTGCCCTCGGGGCTGCTGCCGGCCTCTGGCAGCCGTGCCCTTGGGCTGAGTCAGGATGCGGCAAGGGCTGGGGCTGAGCCCTGCCGGGGCGGGAGGCCGTGTGGCCCCAGGGCTGGCAGTGCCGCTGGCAGGGAGCTGTGCCGCCGGGGCCCTGACAGGCTCTGTGTTCCCAGGGATGGCCGGAGAGCACCTGAGGGGGCAGCAGGAAGAGCTGCAGGCCCTCATCGAGGGTGAGTGAGAGCTGGCAGTGAGGGGCAGGCACTGGGGCATCTGCAATACCCGGGCATGGAGCTGTAATCCCTGCCCCGGCTTCAGAGGGCTTCTCTCCCTGTGTGGACACCTCGGTGGTGTGGAAATATCACAGAAAGATTTCAGGGATGCAGGGCGAGAGATTTGGGTGGGGATGTAGTTGGGGAGATTTGTGACCAGGACCTTGCAGCTGATTCTGTTGGCCCCTTACCTCTTGTGGCCACAGCAAGAGCAGGCTGGCCTGGCCCTGGCAGCACTTTCTCCTAGGATTGCCACAGATCTGGGCTCTGATCGTGGCTCTGTTCCCCTCTCTTCCAGCACTTGAAGCCCTGAGGACAGATGACAGCCCTTCTCAAAAAAACACAGACCTTCGAGAGATATTCTCTAAAAGAGCTGGAGAGCTACGCTGTCCGCTGGCTTAGGAGAAGCAGTTTTCATTGAAGGTGCCATGGAAGACGAGACTACGCTGAAACCAGAAGAGACCTGCTGGAGCTCCAGGCACAGCTGACAACTGGCACAGCTGAGCCTGTGGGAAGCTCGCATGGCTTCAGCCCTCTCCCTGCCTGTAGATAGCTCTGTCCCTGCAGCCCTCAGAAACTGCCTATCCCTTCTTTTTCCCTCCACTTTCCCTCCCTTTTGATACCTCCCTCCTTCCAGCCCTTAGACACTCCCCATCCCCTTCTTTGCCCCTCAGCTCATCCCTTTGCTTCGCATCCCATCAATAAACAGTTTGCCTTTTTCACTAAACCTGCATCTCTGTGGAGTTGAAGGCTCACAAATCCAGAGCGCTGTGACACACAGGCCCCTCCTGCCGTTCTCTCCTGCACCGTGTTTTGTGCAGAGATGCAGAGGAAGGAGCGCAGATCAGGCTGGAAAGGTCCCTGTGCTGAAGGCCTGGTTCCACAGCATTGTAGAGTTCAAGGTGTTACTGAAGGCCAGTAGTGGGACAAGAAGCCTGTGTGTGTCAGGGACCAAAGTTGTGTCTAAGGCCCTGCCGTATTTGGTCCTCTTTTGTGCACGTTGAAAGGTTAATGAATAAAGCCAGGTTCAAAGACCCTCCTGGAAAGGCAAAATCCCGATTTTAGCAGCTTTTTCCACTTCGGCATTGCAGGTATTGATGGATCTACTGGAGAGGGAATGTTCATCCCAAATTTCTGCCCATTTTTCTAGGAACACTCCAATGGCAGTACAATGCCACGTGTACTGATTCAGTCTTCTGAGGTTTTTTGGGTTATTCTCTTTTGGGATTTAGGGGCATGGAAGGTGGGGAGAGAGGCAGGACACAATCCAGAACCGGAAAAATCCCATACAGCACTGGAAATGAGGAAAACATAGTGGAAACAAGCAGAAAGGAACTGGGGGAAAAAAGGATTTTTAAAAAGGAAAAATAGGGAAAAGTAAGGACAAAATTCCAGACAAATCCATTAGGAAAGAATAATTTGGAGGGGGAATAGGAGAAATTCCAGCCCAGCAGGCTACCAGGGCCTGGGAGGGCCCAAATTTTTTATTTTATTTGGGAACTTTTTAGGGCTTTTTAAAAATATTATTGGATTTTTTTCCAGGAAGATCCCCCTTTTCCTTTCTGATGGGACTGGAAGTCAACTCGTGCTCCTGCAGTGCCTCTTTTTGCCCATCCTCATTCCTGAATATTCTTAGAAACGTCTGTAAAACGGTGAAAATGATGATGGACGGTGGCCTTTTTTCATTCTCAATACCTGTGATGCTATTGGAGTGAAAAGAAGAGGGAAAAACCAATAAAAAATGGGAAAAAATATTTATAAATCAGAATTCCCCCATCTATCAGTGCCTGGCTTTTTGTTACAAAGCTTATTAAAAAGAAAAAAAAAGGTGGTTGTAGTGGGTGACTCCCTTCTGAGGGGAACAGAGGGCCCCGTACACTGACTGGACCCATCCCACAGGGAGGTCTGCTGCCTCCCTGGGACTCGGCTACGGGGTATCACTGAGAGACTTCCTGGGCTGATCCAGCCCTCTGGTTGTTATCCACTGCTGCTACTCCAGGCTGGCAGAGATGAGACTGAAACGAGGAGTGCCAGGGCAATTCAAAGAGACTTCAGGGCACTGGCTCAGTGGTTGATGGGGCAGGAGCACAGGTAGACTTTTCCTCAGTCCCTTTGGTGGCAGAAAAAAAGTGAAAGCAATAGAAGAGCCCACATTATCAACAAGTGGCTCAAGGGTTGGTGTCATCGGCAGAATTCTGGGTTCTCTGATCATGGGGCGACTTTTCTAGCACCCGGCCTGCTGGAACTGGATGGGCTGCATCTCTCTTAAGGGTAGAAGAATTTTATCTTATGAACTGGCAGAACTCACTGAGAGGGCTTTAAACTAGGTTTCAAGGGGGAAGGGGATGCAGCTGGGCTGTCTGGAAGCAGGCCCAAGGGTGGTGAGCCTGAGTTAGGGGTGAAATCAGTAGCTCAGATGAGGGGCATGTACACCAATGCACACAGCATGGGTAACAAAGAAGAAGAGCTGGAGGCCGTGGTGCAACAGCAAAGCCATGATGTACTCATGGCTGAGTGCTGCACTGGGTGGCTACAAGCTCTTCAGAAGAGACAGGAAAGGGAGAAGAGGTGGAGGAGTGGCCCTTTCTGTTAGGGAGGTTTTGACACCGTAAGTATGGATGCTAACTGTGAAGTAGGGAGCACAGTGCCTGTGGAATAGCAGGCCACATAACTTTCTCAGTCTTGCCTGGGAAAGTGGCCTGAGAATTCCTAAGGAGGAATTAAAACGACCCTCAGAGATAGAAAAGAGCCTTGCGGGCGCTGTTTGTCTGTTCCTTGTTTTCTTACAAGAGAAGGTTGAGGGGTGGTATACCCCACTGACCAATGATGGTGATGTGTTCATTTACTAACCAATAAGAGTTTTCCTTTCTGTACTTTCACGTATCGGTCTGTAAAAAAGACCTGAAGCAATAAACCGGGAGAAATTCTCCTGATCGACTCCCAAGAGAGTCTGTCGTTCTTCTCGCTGTTCCCAATAGAGCGACACCGTAAGTATTGAAACTGATGATGATAAAGTTGAGTGCCTATGGGTAAGAATTAAGGGGAAGGCCCACAAGGCTGATATCCTACTGGGAGTCTGTTATCGTCCACCCAACCAGGAAGAAGAGGCAGACAACTCATTCTATAAGCAGCTGGAGAAGGTTTCAGCATCACCAGCCCTTGTTCTTGTAGGTGATTTTAGCCAACCAGACATCTGCTGGTAACTTAATACAGCAGGAAAGAGGCAGTCCAGGAAGATTTTAGTATGTGGAGGACAACTTTTTGTCGCAGCTGGTGAGTGAGCCCAGCAGGGGAGGGACTATGTTAGACCTGTTGTTTGCAAATAGAGATGGGCTGGTGGGAGATGTGGTGGTTGGAGGCTGCTTGGGACATAGTGATCATGGAATGATAGAGTTCTCCAGATCTGGTGAAATCAGGAGGAACATCAATAGGACTTTTATATTGGACTTTACTTACATTGGAGTGCCTATTTAGGAGACTTACTGTCCCTAAAGCAGGACACTTATTCAAAGCATTCCTTGGGAAGTAGCCCTTAAAAACAAAGGAGTCCAGGAAGGATGGGTGGTCTTCAAAACAGAGATCTTGAGGTGTCATGGGGTTAGTTTACCTTTAAGAAAGTTAAAGTTGCTAGGGTCTCCTGAGAGTCTTTTCTCCTGACCAATTATCGGCCATTGCTGAGAATTGACAGCAGTTTTAGCCACTGAAAAGTAGAATCAACTTGTGAACCTCACTTTAAAGTGTACAACCAGAAGTCTGTGATTCTCTTTGTTTCTTGACTGTGAAGGGTGGCGGAGCTCCGGCTGGCCTCCGGTTCCCTGCCCAGGCCATGCGGCCGGGCAGGGGCCAGGCCGGGCCCGCCGCGTCTCTCGTCTCCCGGCCGGGAGATGAGGCTTGCCCCGAGCTAGGTCGGGCTGGGCCGAGCCCGGCCTGATCTCTGGCTCGGCTGCAGAGTTTTGCTGTAACTACATTCACTCGAAAACTGCCGAGTGAAGAAGGAAAGGAGCTCTGAGCCTGCTGCAAGCAGAGACGGAGACCACGCTCTAAAGCAGCTATGAGGAACTTTCCATCGCAGACAGCTCCAGCTCCTGTTCAGCAGAGATCACCGAACCATCTACAAAAGCTTAGGCAAGATTTTAACTCTTTCTTATCTAGATGAGTCTTGCGGATTAATCTTTTCATCCAGAGAGAAAAAAGGAGAGTGATCAACATGAAAAGAAACTTTATAAACTACTAGTGGCAAGAAAGAAAAGAGACTTCAAGAAAGGTAGAGAATTAAGAAGATGCTTTAATTAAGCTGAAATATCTTTCTGTTAAAACTATGGAGATGGACAATGAAGTCCTGAAAGGAACTCCTTTAATTCATAATAGAGTATGGAGAGGAATAGAGTGTTCAAAGTGTAAATTTGAGTAAAAAGCAGAGTAATTGTGGTATAGTGAAGTGCTGGGAGATTTGAAGCCTTGAGAGGCAATGAGAAAACTGTTTTCTAGTGAAGCGCATAGAAACAGATAAAAAATACTGTTTGCCTTTGACTAACTTATCCTTAAAAATGCTATCCCCAAACTTATGACCCATAACACATTTCAGAGTGATGTGGAATGGGAGGAGTGAGCTTTGATAGCAGCAGCTCTGAGCAGCTGATATCAAGGAGACAGAAAACTATAACAAAATAGCTTTCTTGTGAAAGACTCCATAAATTAACAGAAAAGAACTTCTGTTTCTCTACAGAAACTGAGGAAAAGACTATAGAAAGAACTAGAACTGTTTAAACCATCAAAATTATACCGTTTTTGTCTCTGTTATCATGTGAACAAAAGAATAGTGAGCAGTGAGAAATGAAAAAGTTTTTCTAAAAGTTTATTCTAGTGTTCTTATTCTTGTAGTTTGTCAATAAACTCTTCTTAATTCCTTTTAAGTTTTATGCCTGGTTTGCTCTTATTTTAATCCATATCTCACAGCAAGAGATAAATAATTCTTTTTTCCCCTTTTTGTTAATTACTGGTTCAAAACCACGACATGAGGGCACAGGAAGAGTCTGTCCCTGTGTGCTGAAAGATGAGTCGACGAGGCAAACATCCAGCCTGGATGGGCAATGAAGTTTGGAAGGAACTGAAGAATAAAAAGAGGATGTATATCATCTTTGAAAGGTAGGTCAGGTCTCTCAGGATGTGTTTTAGGGAGGTTGCTAGGGCATGTAGGGAAAACATTAGGGAGGACAAAGCTCAGTTCAAACTTCATTTGTCAACTTTTGTAAAGGATAATAAAAAATGATTTTATGAATACATTAATGGTAAAAGGAAGGGTAAGAGCCACCCTTGTTCTCTATTAGATGCAGGAGGGAACTTAGTAACTGCAGATGAGGAGAAGGCAGAGGTGCTTAACACCTTCTTTTCCTCAATCTTTAGTGGAAAGCGGCTTGTCCTCAGGACAGCTGTCCTCTTGGGTTGGTAGATGGTGTCAGGGAGCAGGATGGTCCTGCTGTTGTCCAGGAGGAGGCAGTCAGAGAACTGCTGAGCCACTTGGATGTTCATAAATCTATGGGGCAGATGGGATCCAGCCAGGGTGATGAGGGAGCTGGCAGGTGAGCTTGCAAAACCACTCTCCATCATTTACCAACAGTCCTGGCTCACTGGTGAGGTTCCAGATGACTGGAAACTGGCCAATGTGACAGCCATTCACAAAAAGGGTGGGAAGGAGGATCCTGGTGATTACAGGCCAGTCAGCCTGACCTCAGTACCTGATAAGATAATGGAGCAGTTTATGCTGAGTGTCATCACACAGCATTCACAGGATGGCCAGGGTATCAGACCCAGCCAGTGTGGGTTCAGGAGGGATAGGTCTTGTTTTATGACCAGGTGACCTGCCTAGTGGATGCAGGAAAGGCTGTGGATGTTGTGTACCTGGACTTCAGCAAGGCCTTTGGCTCTGTCTCCCGCAGCATTCCCTGGAAAAGCTGCAGCCCAGGCTTGGACAGGAGCACTCTTTGCTGGGTTAGGAACAGTCTGGATGGCTGGGCCCAGAGAGTGCTGGTGAACGGTGCTGCATCCAGCTGGGGGCCAGTGAGCAGTGGTGTCCCTCAGGGGTCTGTGCTGGGTCCTGTTGTGTTCAATATCTTTACTGATGACATGGATGAAGGGATTGAGTCCACCACCAGTAAATTTGCAATGACACCAAGCTGGGAGTGTGTATTGATCTGTTGGAGGGTAGAAGGGCTCTGCAGAGAGACCTGGAACTGTTGGATGGGTGGGCAGAGTCCAATAAGATGAAGTTTAGCAAATCCAAGTGCTGAGTCCTGCATTTTGGCCACAATAACCCCCTGCAATGCTCCAGGCTGGGGACGGTGTGGCTGGTCAGTGCCCAGGCAGAAAGGGACCTGGGGGTGCTGGTGACAGCAGCTGAACACAAGCCAGCAGCGTGCCCTGGTGGTCAAGATGGCCAGTGGCCCCTGGCCTGGATCAGGAATAGTGTGGCCAGCAGGAGCAGGGAGGTCATTCTTCCCCTGTGCTCGGCACTGGTGAGGCCACACCTTGAGTGCTTTGTCCAGTTCTGATCCCTCACTTTGGGAAGGACGTTGAGATGTTTGAGCACGTCCAGAGGAGGCAACGAGGCTGGGAACACAAACCCTGTGAGGAACAGCTGAGGGAGCTGGGGTTGTTTATCCTGGAGACAAGGAGACTCAGAGCTGTTCTTACCACTCCCTGAAAGGTGGCTGTGGGCAGGTGGGCTTGGTCTCTTTCTCCAGGCAGCAGCTGACAGAGGCAGAGGACACAGTCTCAAGCTGTGCCAAGGGAAATATAGGTTGAATATCAGGAAAGAGTTTTCACAGAAAGAGTGATAAAGCACTGGCATGGTCTGCCTGGGGATGTGGTGGAGTCACCATCCCTGGGTGTGTTTAAATAAGGACTGTATTTGGCACTCGGTGCCATGGTTTAGTTGAGGTGTTGGGGCATGAGTTGGACTCAATGATCTTGAAGGTCTCTTCCAGCCTTGTGATTCTATGATGAGTTAGTCTAGTGTTCTTTTTGCCACAAAATAGAATAGAGGACACCTTGAGTGTTTGGAAAAAATAGAAAAAAATCCCCAAGAAAACCCCAAAACCAAAACATTTGGGTTATTTTTCAGAGGAGAAATCCTTTTACACCATGGAATTAAAAAAATAAAAACAAAAAAAACCCGCAAAAAATGGATTTTAAGAAGGAGATAAAAGTAATACTAATAATTAAAAAAATTATCAAGATTCTGAATATGTCTTCTTTGTAGATTTTCTGGGGAGTGAAAGTTTGGTACCTTATTTTACTACTTAAATTGTTTTGCCATGTGTAATCCGAGAGATGAAAACTTCTTTGGTTTCTTGGGTTGTTTGGGTTTTTCCACTTGAGTTGCTTGGAATTTTTCCAGTTGGAAATCAAAAAAGGGTTGAAAATTAAAAATAAAGGAAGGAAAAAGAACAAAAAAATTAGTGGTGAAGAAGAAAAAAAAAGGACAAATCTCTTGAAAATATAAAAAACAAAAAAAGAAGAGTTACACTTAGTTTCCAATGTGTGCCTGGGTGCCTTGACTTTTCCATGTTTTTTGGTACATTCCTGAGTTGTCGTGGAGTTGTGCAGACAGGATGTTGAGCTTGGCAGAGATTCTGGAGCCGCCACAGCAATTCCCAGTTTCCTTCCCACCTGTAGTATCCGATGCCATCGTGTCCATGACCATTCTGTAGCAATAAATGTGCCATTTTTCTAATTCCTGATGCCTGGAATTCCATAATTGCATGGGAATTGTGGAGGAGAGCTGTAGGGTTCAAGATTCTTGATGCCTGGAATTCCATTATTTCGTGGGAATTTGGGTGGGAAATGGAAGGATTCAAGATTCCTGATGTCCGGAATGCTGTTATTCTATGGTTTTGGTGGGAATATGGAAAGGAAGCTGGAGGAGTCAAAATTCCCAATGAAAAGAATGCTGTTATTCCATGGATTTCCACTGTTGATGGGAATTTGGGAGCGCAGCTGGAGGATTCTAAAATCCCATCAACTGGAATGCCATTAATCCACCAAATTCAAGCCTGGACTTTCAAGTCCAACCTTTGACCATCAACTACAAACTGAGACCTTTCAATCACACTTTTGACCTTCAAATCCAACTTTTGACAAATAAAAACAACCTTTGACAACCAAATCCAACCTTGGGACTTCAAGTCGAAACTTTGACCATCAAATTCAACCTTTAACCACCTGGGATGGGATGGGATGGCATGGCATGGGGATGATGGGGATGGGGATGGGGATGGGGATGGGGATGGGGATGGGGATGGGGATGGGGATGGGGATGGGGATGGGGATGGGGATGGGGATGGGGATGGGGATGGGGATGGGGCCAAGCCAGCCACAGGCAGAGCCCTGTTGCCCAGCTCTGCCACTCACCTTCCTGCAGTGGCTGGAACTGCTGCACCTCTTTGGTCTCCTGTGCTGGGGCAGCTCCAGGGCCTTCTTCTTCCTCCTCCTCAACCCAGGCCAACTTGGGCACTCCTGGGGGTCCCTGCTCCATGGCACTGCCTGGATTTATGGTACTTGCAAGAGAGATGCCTTGGAAAAGCTCCGAGGCAGCAAGTCCTGCAGTTGTGCCTGGAAGGCACCTGCAAGACTCAAGTCCTGGCAAGACTGCAGGACAGCAAGTCCTGCACTCGGGTCTTGAGGGCTCCTGCCACAAGGACAGGAGGCTCCTCGTCAAGGATTGTGCTCTGGTCTCAAGGGCAGTGACTGCAGGGATGGGCGATGCCTCGGAAAAGCTCTGGGTCACCAGGTCCCACAGTCTGCCCTTGAGAGCACCTGCAGAAGATAAGCCTCGGCAAGGCCACAGGTCACCAAGTGCTGTGGTCTGGCCTCGAGGTCACCTGCAAGAATGACGGCCACCCCACCCCCCGCAAAGTGGCCCAGGTTGGAAGGAATCCCTTGCCCAAAGTGTCTAAGACAGCCCGACAGGATCTTTAGGAACAGCTCTAACCATCAGCAAACGCTGCCCTGCTCTGCAGGCTCAGGGCAGCAGAAGGAGCCCCCAGGGCTGCCGAGGCAGCCGCAGCAGGAAGGGCACGGTGCCTTGCACAGAATCTGTACAGGGGCCTGGCAGCACTGAAATCAGCAAGTGTGGCAGAGTCCCCACTGAGGCAGACCTGCCACCCCAGCCGAGCTCTGGGCTGCTCAGGGGCTGCTTATGGCCTCTGACACTCAGTTCCTCAGGTCTTCCCACCAGCCCGGCCCCTCAGGGGCCTCCTGTCCCCTTGGAGCCTCCTGACACCCACTCCCTCACACATCCCCCTTGTGCCTTCCCACTGCCTTGTCCCGTCAGGGCCTCCACAGCCCCTCATCCCCTCATGGCCTCCCAGCACCCTGTTCCCTCAGGGTCTCCCCCAGCGTGGCCCGGCAGCAGCGCCACAGCCCCACAGGAGCTCCAGAGGAGCTGCATCAAGAGGCACCTGGGAGCCCTCAGCAACCCAGCCAGCACCAGACGGGCACGAGGACACAGATGGCACTTCCTGGCTGGGACAGGGGTTGTGCCTTCAGCAAAACCACCCAAGGCCAAGGGGTTTCTGGTCAATTTCCCTTCACCACTGCACACCCTGGCAGGTTGCTGAGCACAAGGACCCTTTTCCCTCTCTTCCCCGATATCTTGCGGACCTTGGGCAGCAAAAGAAAGCTCCTAGGAGTCTGTGTATTTAGAACATGTCCTATATTTACATACTAAACAAAAACAAAAATAAGGAAATAACTATTTTGAAGAAAAATAAAATCCTGGCTGGCTCAGGTGGCCCCAGCAGACAGAGCCTCCCAGATCAGCTCTCAGCAGAGCTCCAGCAGCGCATCCAGTCAAGGCCTGAGAGATGAGACCGTGTCCTGTATGCCATGTGGAGCTGATCTTGCAGGTTTCCAAAGATAGAATATTGAGTTCTCTCTACTGCCTGGAGGATACAAAATTTTTGAATTGCCAGGCTTCTGATGGCAGGGCTGATGTTGCGTGCCATGTCTTCAAGGGCTGGAAGAGAGGAACAGAGCTGTTAGAGTTTAGAAACACACATAATCACGGAATGATTATATGAAGGTGCTTTATTGAAGAGCTCTGGGTGTCAGGGGTACACAAACCCAAATCTGACCCAATTTGGTTTTGAGCTGAACATGTTTTATACTCTATCGTTATATAACTTACATATTAATTATTAAACTTCCATTGTTTTATAGTATGCAATGTTTTTACCCAAGCATGGAATTCTCATGATCCCCCCCAGCCCCCTAACATTGTTCCTCATGTTCTTTAAACAATAATTATTTCTAATCACATCTAACAATTGTATCATTCATAATCTACTGACTACACAGGTGCAGTTTGACATGATCTTCAGCAAGCACAAGGCCTAACATTTCCCAGGGTCTAGTTTTCCCAGGGCTTGCCAAACCTACCTTTCTTTCTAAGTCCCCAAATTTTCTAAGATTTTAAGACCTTTTACTATCATTCCCACCTTTGAAAGCATTTTCACTTCACTAGAAGTGAAAATGTTTTCACTTGATACAGTCCTTTTTTTCTGAGTTTATACTTGATGTTCTTCGAATCCTTGATTGATGTAAGCGTTGTCCTGGATGTTGTCACAAATTGGAGAACCAGAAGATGGTGGGGGTAGATCTCGTGTTAGTGCCTTTATTATTTTCTGGTTTCAGGATGTTTTCTTCTGTATTTCTCCCTTGAAGAGGCTGTCAACTAACCAAATTGCTAAGAATACAATTAGTAAGATGATCACATTCTCAATGATAGATTTAATCCATGAATTCACATTCTACCCTAACCCTTTGAAGATTTTGCCTAACCAACTTGTGGTCAAATCCTTTTGCTCTTCCTGTGCTTCGTGCTCTATTTGCTGCAACTGATAGATGTCATCTTCGACATCTGCAGTCACATTTGGGATGTGGACACAACAATGATCAATCTGTCCCTTTAGAAAAACTCACACACTCCATGCTCTTTCAGGAGTAATAAATTGTCATTTTACGTTTAGTTCTTTAAATCTTTCCTGGGTGACTCTTGCTAGTCTATCTACCTGACCTGTAAGTTTGTACAACATTTCTCTCTTCTGATAGTTTGCTATAGGACCAAGCAAAGACTCTAGGGCCCACCTAAATTTCACTTCACTAGAGGGTTCTTGCTAAGTGTCATCTTGATTCTATTCCTATCCTAATCTCTCCTAGCTATGCCTGTGTCTAGCCACTGAGTTGATTTTGCCATTGTTAGCATCCGTACCGAGATTAATTTTTGCTTGAGCAATTTTAACGATACCTCTGCACCCCAATGCCATTTGTTATGTTTAATTTGTAGAACTTCTCTCATTATCAAGGGGGTTAACAATATTTGTCTTTGTGCAGTTTTGAATTCTTTTGTGCATTTAGCAACTGTCCCAATTTCTCATCTTCTATTGAATCTTTTGGTTTTGGAGGCAAATTAAATTGAGATACGTTAACTTTTAAAGGTAACAATGCCATTGTTGTTTGCACTTCTCGAGCAATCTGTCGAGCTGTCCAGTCTGCCTTTCAATTCCCCTCACAAATTTTGGAGTTTCCTGATTAGTGTGATTTGCAGTGCATAATTGCCACTTGTTCTGGTTTTTGGACGGCTTTTATCAATTGTAGGACTGCATCTTGATGTTTAATGTGCGTAATTTGAGAAGACAGCAGTCTTCTTTCTTTCTACAGTGCTCCATGTACATGTACTACTCCAAAAGCATACTTTGAGTCAGTCCATATGTTTACCCTTTTTTTGAGGTTTTTTTTTGTTTTGAGCTGAACATGTTTTATACTCTATCCTTATATAACTTACATATTAATTATTAAATTTCCACTGTTCTATTGTATACATTGTTTTTACCCAAGCATGGATTTCTCGTGATCCCCCACAGCCCCCTAACATTGTTCCTCATGTTCTTTAAACAATAATTATAGCTAATCATATTTAACAGTTGTATCATTTATCATCTACTGACTACAGAGGTGCAGTTTGACATGATCTTTAGCCAGTGCAAGGCCTAACACTTCCCAGGGCCTACTTTTCCCAGGGCTTTCCAAACCTAACTTTCTTTCTAAGTCCCCGAATTTTCTAAGATTTTAAGCCCTTTTACTATCAGAGCCACGGTCAGATCCCAGGCCTGCGAGGGCCCACGGAGAGGCCCCTGCCAGGGCCATCCCAGCTGGCTCTTGCCATGGCCAGGAGGGAGCAGGGAACAAGGGGATCAGCCAAGATGCTGGCCACGAATGCCCCACGTGCCCCTGAAATCTCGGTGTGCTCTGCTCACACCGTCCCCCATCCGCAGAGGGAGCAGAGCCCTCCGCAGCCAGGCCAGGGCTTGCAGCTCCCCCCGCCAGCCCCGCTGACAGCCCGCTGCCCTCACTCACCCTCACAGATGAGCAGCATCTCTTTCTTCTTCCCCCTCAGGTGCTGCCCGGCCATCCCTGGCAACACAGAACCTGTCAGGGCTCGGGGCCACAGGAGCCTGGAGAAGAAGCCGTACAGCCCAGGGAAGGGAGCGGCATGTGGGGCGCAGGCTGGAGCCCCTGGGTGCAGCACTGGGAAACAGCTGCCAGCCCCACACACTTAGCCCTGGGGACAGGGAGCTTCTCCAGGCTGAGGCTGGGGTTTCCAGGCCGTTCTTTACCACGCATTCGGTGATCTTCGACAGATCCTCTGTTGGCAGCACCCACAGGAGCTCTGTGTTTTTCAAGAACCTGGCAGCACAGTGCAGCGTTTCCCGAGAGGCCTGGAGAGATGCAGAGATGCCATTGCTGCCCAGGGCGCAGGAGTTGCATCCCTGTGCCAAGGCCAGGAGGAGGCTGCAGCCTGGGAGGCAGCAGGGCAGGAAGCAGCCGAGCCCCCTCCCAGAGATCCACCAGCATCACACAAACCCTCACATTTGTCATGTGCCAGTTCTCCTCATGGCAGTGCAAGGAGAGTGGGAGCAGGCTCTTGCTCACAGTTCTTTCCGGGGGCTTCTTTCCTTTGTCCTCTTCCAAGTTCATTACCTTTTGAAAATGTTGAATGGTGACCAGCTGCACATGGCTGCTGTCCTGGAGAAAAGGAAGCAGAAAATATCTATAAGCTGCAAGTTCTCTAGTCCCACCTGGGCAAAGGCCTGAAAATCCACCTTCTGGAGAAATCCTTCCCCAACACACCCACCAACACCAACCTCCCTCATCTCACCAGGACCCTCAGCTGTCCCCATCCCTCCACAGAGCTTTCCCACCCTCCAGCAGACCCCCTGGTTCCCTGCACATGCCATGGCATGGCACTCAGCAGGATCTGCTCCAAGGCCTTCCGTGGTAGCAAGCTCAGGCTGCCAGGCCAATGGTTCCTGGATCATCCTTCCCACTGAGCCTTCCTGTGCACGGCTCTTCCATTTACACATTTGAGCTCAGCTTGGACTTCTCCCCTTAAGCAGGATTGCTGTTAAAGGATGGAGAGCAGCCTGGCAAGCTCTTTCTCCAGCTCCCTCTTTACTCTTGGGGCAGCTAGAACATTCCACAGGAAAGCAACTGGTGCCACAAGGATTGGGCAACGTCAGGGGACATCACTCAGGACCGCTACATCCTGAGGGAACACCGCTGGGCTTGGCCTTTGGGTACCTGCACAAACTTCAAGTCAGCGGCCTTAGTTTCCAGGACAGCCCTGTGTTGGCCAGCATCCTGACGTGGATGCTGGACTGCTGCAAGGCGCTGCTGGGAGCCAGCAGGACAGGGCTGGCTGTCTTGTTTACATGTTGAAAATGAGTGAGATTGTATTTAGCTAAAAATTTAGGGATCCCTGAATTTGATAAGGAGCTGTGCCATTATAAGCTAAGAATATTTGGGTTTTTATTCTGCATTTTAGCTAATTTTTAGCGTTTAATTTTGTCTCAATACAGCAAAGTAGAGGCCCTTCTTTTGGTTTGGATTCTTTAGGGAATTGTTTCCCATCTGAAAGGAAGACTCTGTGAAGGCAGCAGTTGTCCAGGCCACAAATACAGGTCATGAAGAAACAAAAGACATGGCCGAGACCTCTTACATCTCACAGTAAGGAGTCAGCCAAGGGAAAGGAGCATTTGGGAGTCATGCCTGGGGGAGGAGGGACAGGCTGTGGGGTTATGGCTGTCTCTGAGCTGGGGGACACGGCTCAAAGGGCAGATGGCTGAGGTTTTGATGTTGGACTGCTGCTGCCCAGAGGATCCACTGCTACTGCAGAACTTTTCCATCACTGTGTCTCTTTAATGTGGGTGAGCCTCTGCTCCCAGGTGTGGCCATGTAACTGGCTCCTTTCAATACCCAATCACTCTGGGAGGGATCCTCACCATGTGCTTGGGTGCCTCAGGGGAAAACCGGGACCCCGACCACCTCTGAAAGGGAGGAGTTTCACGGCTGCTTGTGGGAGCCCAGCAGCTGCTGCTGTTGCCAGGGCATTGCACAGGTGACAGCCAGGGAACACCCAAAAACAATCCCCCCTCCACCTTTTTTCTCCTTCCAGGGCTGCCCAAACCCTGCTGTTTCTGTTGTTGCTCTGGATTTTTAGTACACTTTGAGCTCAACATCCCTGGGTCTGCCCAGCCTCATGCTGCTCCTGCCACAGCTTTGAGCTCATTGCTAAACTGTCTGCCACCCCAGGCCTGCACTCCTCTGCTGTTCCAGCCCGGCCCCTCGAGGTTCCAGCTATAGTCCATTTCACCAATTTTCTATCTGCCCACATTCGGGTGCCTAAACGACTGTAGTGGTTCAACCCTGGCTGCGTGCCAGGTGCCCACTCTGTCACTCTCTTTCCCACTGGGACAGGGAAGAGGATAAGACAGAGAACAGCCAGCAGGGTGAGATAAGGCAGTTTTATTACAGTAAAATAAAGAACTAAGCAGAGATCTGTGCCTGCATGGGCTGAAGAGAAAAAAGTCACTCTCTACTTCCCATCTGATGTTTGGACATTTTCTGAAAAGAAGGGCTTCAGCACGCGTAACGGCTCCTCCAGAAGGAAAACACTGAAAACTCACAAATGCTCCCCCCCTTCCTCCTCTCTCCCTGAGCTTAGCTCTCTGAGCTGTTGTCATAAGATGTGGAATATCCCTTTGGCTAATTTGGGTCATTTGGCTTGGTTGTGTCCTCTCCCATCATCTTGCCCACTCCCATCCCCTTTGATGGGGGAAGGAATGTCAGAGGGACAGCACTGCCCGGCAGTAGCCAAAACACTGCTCTGTTCTCAACACCCACCCAGGAACCAATGCAAAGCACAGCACTGGAAGGGCTGTGAACTTTACCTTGGTCAGAACCCATACAGGTGCTATGGAAAGTTTTGGATTCTGTCATGTGCGTGCCCTTCTGCACCACATGCCAGACCGTCCTGACAAAACCCATTCAATGTCCAGCAGAATTGCATATTCTGAAAAACAGGGGAACCTACCTCAACCCCTCCACAGTCAGCTAAGAATATCTCTGCTGCTGCTACAAAAATTCACTACTTACCAACAAAACACAAATGTGCAGATTAAATGAGCCCAGCCTCTGTAGAAATGATTCTTAATGTATTAAGATTTTTACTAGAGGGACCCCAACTGCACTAAGAGATTGTTTAGCAGGGAGATGACACAAATTCTGGGAAGATGTAGTGCGCAGCGATGCTTTGAACAGCCTGCAAACCCCAAGAAAATCAATCCCAACATGGGGAAACCTCCTGTATCTCATGATGTCTCATTCACCAACACCTGAGCCAAACACATCAAGTATGTGTAAAGCTAAAGGTGTAGGGCTGTCACTGTGAAAACTGGAATGGAAATAGAATGAAACACAAAGGTAGACAGGTACGTGTGAGAAAGGAGCAAGGCTGAAAGTGCAGAAGATTGCTGGGAAGCCTGGAAGAAAGGTGATTACACACTATCTGAGAACAGGAAAGGCGTTCCCAGCTTGCAAGCCTTGAGAAAAGTAACAAACTGTCAGGCCCATGGATTTATTAGAGGCCTGCAGCTGTGTTGCTTGCGAAGGACTGAAGAGATTGTCACGCTGTTGAACACCGTCAGGTTCATGGGTGAGCCACGAGCCCGGGCTGGCTCCCCGCCCCGCCGCAGCTCGGCCCCAGCCCCGGCTGCTGCCCCGGCAGCGGCACCCGGGCCCGGCGCCCTGGAGCCCCGGCTGCCCTCGGGGCTGCTGCCGGCCTCTGGCAGCCGTGCCCTTGGGCTGAGTCAGGATGCGGCAAGGGCTGGGGCTGAGCCCTGCCGGGGCGGGAGGCCGTGTGGCCCCAGGGCTGGCAGCGCCGCTGGCAGGGAGCTGTGCCGCCGGGGCCCTGACAGGCTCTGTGTTCCCAGGGATGGCCGGAGAGCACCTGAGGGGGCAGCAGGAAGAGCTGCAGGCCCTCATCGAGGGTGAGTGAGGGCTGGCAGTGAGGGGCAGGCACTGGGGCATCTGCAATACCCGGGCATGGAGCTGTAATCCCTGCCCCGGCTTCAGAGGGCTTCTCTCCCTGTGTGGACACCTCGGTGGTGTGGAAATATCACAGAGAGATTTCAGGGATGTGGGGGGGCAGATTTGGGTGGGGTGGCCAGGACCTTGCAGCTGTTCCTGTTGGCCCCTTACCTCTTGTGGCCACAGCAAGAGCAGGCTGGCCTGGCCCTGGCAGCACTTTCTCCTAGGATTGCCACAGATCCGGGCTCTGATCGTGGCTCTGTTCCCATCTCTTCCAGCACTTCAAGCCCTGAGAAGAGATGACAACCCTTCTCAGAGGAACACCGTTTTTCAGCAGACATTTATTGAAAGAACAGCAGAAGTTCACTCGTCTGCTGCTTTAGGAGAACCAGTCTTTGTATATGATGCAATGGAAGATGAGACTACGCTGAGACCAGAAGAGACCAGCTGGAGCTCCAGGCACAGCTGACAACTGGCACAGCTGAGCCTGTGGGAAGCTCGCATGACTTCAGCCCTCTCCCTGCCTGTAGATAGCTCTGTCCCTGCAGCCCTCAGAAACTTCCCATCCCTTCTTTTCTTCTCCAGTTTCCTTCCCTTTTGAATACCTCCCTCCCTGCGGCCCTCAAACACTTTCCATCCCTTCTTTTTCCCTCAGTTCTCCATCCCTTTTGATAACTCCATGCCTCCATGCCCTCAGACACTGCCCATCCCTTCTTTTACCCACCAGTTTCCCTCCCTTTTCACAGCTCCCTCCCTGTAGCCCTCAGACATTGTCCATCCCTTCTTTTTCCCTCCACTCTCCCTCCCTTTTCACAGCGCTCTGCCTCCAGGCCTCAGACCTTGCCCATCCCCTTTTTTGCCCCTCAGTTCATCCCTTGCTTCGCATCCCATCAATAAACAGTTTGCCTTTTTCACTAAACCTGCATCTCTGTGGAGTTGAAGGGTCACAAATCCAGAGCGCTGTGACACACAGGCCCCTCCTGCCGTTCTCTCCTGCGCTGTGTTTTGTGCAGAGACGCAGAGGAACAAGCGCAGATCAGGCTGGAAAGGTCCCTGTGCTGAAGGTCCAGTTCCACAGCACAGTGGAGTTCAAGGTTTAACTGAGCACCTTGAAGGCCATGGATTTTGGAAGAGCCAAGCTGAGTATGCCCTGAATCTGGCTGTGAGGGATTCTCTGGCAAGCATGCACAGAGGGCAAAGGAGCTTGGAATGCCTGAGGCTTTCTAGAACAGCTTCCTGAAAGCACAGCAACGCTCCATCCGTGGACAGGATCAGGGAGAGAGAGACTCTCTAGAGAGAGTTCTCTAACAGAGAGCTGTTAGAGCCAGCAGAGAGATGGGGACTTCAGATGGCTCTTCTTTAGAATGCTGTTTATTCTATCGACTAGATTACAGCAGGGGGTCGTGGCTCAGCCTACAGCTGCTGGCTACAGGCAAGCCCTGTGTCCTGAAGCCCACTTAGTTCTGGTTACAGTGCATTATATCACTTTCTTTTGCTGTGTGTATCATTGCATAACAACCAATCAGCATCATACACAATACCTTTACATGTACATAAATCCTATCAAAACTGCTGAAATTGCCATTCTATGGTAGTGACTAACTAATCATTTGAGTTAGTAATTACATGTTAAACTCTGAAAGTTGTTTTGCAGTGGAAAATTCTTTTTGCTTTGGTAAAAAACGTCTTTCTGTCTGCCTATGCTTTTTTACTTGGTAGAAAACATGCTTTGTTTGTAGACAACTTAAAGCTGTTGGACTTTAGCCATCAAACCTCCTTCTAACTGACTAAACCCTTGCTCTAAACCTTCCATCTCGACTAAACCTTTGTTCTCTCGGTGGTTTCAGCAATAAGTGGCCCTACAAATGTCTTTTTATATATCCAAGCTTGCTTTCATTTCTAGAGAACCTTCCAGTAAACATTCCTATCTGTGAAACTTTTCTGTTAAATTCTCATCCTCCCTAATATCTCCCCTGGCCTGATGAACAGTATAGATGCTAGAAATTGTCTTATCCATCATTTGTGCACACATTGAAGTATACATGTGTCACAATCGTGAGAGGTTTGTTTGATCTCAGAGTGCATAAAGGACACCAAGGGATTTCAGTTTAAATCACAACAGCAATAATGCATCTTTATTTTAGTGCCAGCATCATGGGTTATGCAATAGATGAGAGAAACAGAGAGAGAGAGAGAGAGAAATAAAGAGGCAAAGTAAAGAGAGAAAACGAGGGGGAGGTATCGCTACCAATGGACAAGATGGGGTCGCCAGTGCCTTCTTCCGTGGGGAACTCTCTCTCTGAAAGCAGCTTAGAAAAGTCACCTTTAGAGTCTCAAGTTTCAAGGTGAGGGGCAGTTGGCCAAAAGGTGGGGAGATGTATAGGCTATTGTGGTGTGACCCGTTGCTCTGGGAAGCAGGTGTGAGGTACTGAACAGGCCCCGCTCCTTACAAGTCCCTGCTCAGCAGCAGGAACGAAGACAGTGTACCATGGCAGCACAGCAAACACCTGCAAACAATCACTCTTGTGCTGTAGGTCGAGCACACCTTCAAACAATGGCTTAGCAAGCATCCACCTCAACCAGGCCAGAACCCCTGCACAAAGTCCCCTGTGTGGAGGCTAGCTTTGGAGCAGGCTGTAGGCCCATGGCCTGCCAGCCCTGCCTGAGAGCTAGCCTGGGAATTTCATGGGAGGATTCAAAAAAATCCTCAAAGACAGAAAACAGCCTGCAGGTGCTGTTTGTCTGTTCCCGTGTTTTCCTTGCAGGAGAAAGTCAGGGGGTGGTGAGCCCCACTGACCAATGATGGTAATGTAGTACTTTACTAACCAATAAGAGTTTCTTTTCTGTACTTTCCACGAACTCGTCTATATAACATGGCTGTAGCACTAAACTAGAGATTCTCTCCTGTTCTGACTCCCTTGAGAGTCCGTGTCGTTCTTCCTGCCGTTCCCAATTAGAACGACACCCCTGGGCTCCTCAGGGTCTCGGTCTCTGTTCTTGCCATGCTCGTGAGGCAAATGAGGGAAACTTCAGAGTGTCTCTTACACCACCCCGTGACTCACGATCAGCGTCAAGAGGGCTCCTTTGTAGTGTTGTTACGAAGTCTTCAGGTCTCATCAAAGCTTGGTAGCATACCCCGGAAAACAGAGACAGAAAATCAGACAGAAAAAGTAAAGTAGGAGAAAGATAAGGGCAAGAAAAAAGGAAAAACAAAAGCAAAGAATCCATTTTCACTTAAAATATACATTCAACTTCTTATTACAAAGAATAAGCAATTTCAATTCATCCAATACAATCCAAATAAACAATTTCAGGCAATTTCTTTATCACGAGGGCCGATTTCCTATTTTTACTTTTCCAAAATTTCAATTAAATCCTGGTGAAGCAACAATTGCTTTACCAGTGTGAAATTCATCCCCACAGAGGTAGGCAATAAATGGTGGATCAGTGTGTGATTGGACTGCAAAAAGTGATAAGAAATAGCTAGGACTACATAAGAAAAATCATTTCCTGCAATCTTAGTAAAATTACAAACAGAAAAATTTGAATGATTTTTTTGTATTCACTACTAAGATTTCTAGAAGTACACTATCACAAGCAGTTCTCAGACATGCACATCCACGTCCTATATGCACACGTTCTGTTTCAGAAGTCTCGGTAGGATGTATTTCAGAGTTGCAGATATTTTGTTCCGTGTCCAAACAAATAGCATGAACTTTGGTTGCATTACTTTCACAGATAAACCCTTGTTGTTCCTGGACAATACAAGTTTTCAAATTTACAGTGAATTAAGTTATTAATTAAGTTTCCAAACCAACAGTTTGCCACTTCTCACCAATTTGATGGGCCCAATCCCTATGCTCAAAAGGACAGAGAGCAGCTCCATCATGATTCAGCCCTAATGCAATGATCGGGAATATTGAATGCACTGAAGAATTCCGTATAATCCATACAAAGGCAGTGGCTGGGCTTCTGCTGGGGTTGGGTGGTGGTAGGTGTAGGTGTTACAACATTAACATCAAGTTCTCCCCAGTATTTGGTATTGTTTTTCCCACACACGATTTGATGGGAAAATTGTATGTCAGTAAGCTTTAGCCAACAATTCTGATTTTGAATTTCACAAAACAGAACATGGCCATGAGGTCCCATGCCATAACTGTATACAGCTTCAATGAGGATTCAACATTTAATTTTCAGGTTATTGTCACATCATCACCTTGCGTTCCCATAAAGGGAGGGAAAACATTATGTTTGTCATCCAGCACTGGGGGGTGATTACACCATGGTACATGATTACTGCACTCAGTATGGGTTTTTCCACAGCATTGATTTTGAGTCTATAAATTAGACCTTTCAGACCTGACTGATGTGTCAGGTCATTTTGCCAATTACATGTTACAGAGGTTGATTTGGTTCAAGTGAAATGATACCAACAGTCAGTAGATTGTTTTTTACAAAGCTTCGTAATTTCCACTTGTTGGTACTGGGGTCCAGGGTATAGTAACCGATATTTTTCTGATGACAACACAGTATGAGGGGGGATTGTTTGTTATATGACCACACTGCTGTGGCACAGAGTTTAGCCATGATGTTGGGGTGCAAATTGCTTGTCACATCTGATTCTAGAAAATTTCCGGCGATTGCAATGGTGGAAGCTTTCTTGTAAAGAGACTTTTCCACTTTTCTGCATCCTACCTTAATTTCTTCACCAATTCTTCCAGTTATCACTCTGGGCCAATCTTTTCAGTCCCAACCCCAGTCATTTTGACGGTATGTACCTCAAGATTCGTGTAGTACTACGGTCACTAGGTTTGGGTGATGGTTTATGGGGTAGGATCCTAGAACACATCAGGGGTACCTGATGGTAGCTTCAGACCATGGCCACTCAACCGAGTTTTGGCCATGGTGTTGTGGTAAGAGGCAGACAAGTATCTTACCATAGTAAGTACTGTCGTGGTTTTGAACTAGTAATTAACAAAAAGGGGAAAAAAGAATTATTTATCTCTTGCTGAGAGATATGGATTAAAATAAGAGCAAACCAGGCATGAAACTTAAAAGGAGTAAAGAAAGTTTATTGACAAACTACAAGAATAAGAACACCAGAATAAACTTTTAGAAAAACCTTTTCATTTCTCACTGCTCACCATTCTTTTGTTCACATGACAACATAGACAAAAACTTCAGAATTTTGTTGGTTTAAACAGTCTTAATTTTCCTGTATTCTTTTCCACAGTTTCTGTAGAGAAACAGAAGTTCCTTTCTGTTAATTTATGGAGTTTCTCACAAGAAAGCTATTTTGTTATAGTTTTCTGTCTCCTTGATATCAGCTGCTCAGAGCTGCTGCTATCAAAGTTCATTCCTCCCATTCCACATCACTCTGAAATGTGTTATGGGTCATAAGTTTGGGGATAGCATTTTTAAGGATAAGTTAGTCAAAGGCAAAAAGTATTTTTTATCTGTTTCTATGCGCTTCACTAGAAAACAGTTTTCTCATTGCCTCTCAAGGCTTCAAATCTCTCAGCACTTCACTATACCACAATTACTCTGCTTTTTACTCAAATTCACACTTTGAACACTCTATTCCTCCCCATACTCTATTATGAATTAAAGGAGTTCTTTTCAGGACTTCATTGTCCATCTCCATAGGTTTAACAGAAAGATATTTCAGCTTAATTAAAGCATCTTCTTAATTCTCTACCTTTCTTGAAGTCTCTTTTCTTTCTTGCCACTAGTAGTTTATAAAGTTTCTTTTCATGTTGATCACTCTCCTTTTTTCTCTCTGGATGAAAAGATTAATCCGCAAGTCTCATCTGGATGAGAAAGAGTTAAAATCCTGCCCAGGCTTTTGTAGATGGTTCGGTGATCTCTGCTGAACAGGAGCTGGAGCTGTCTGCGATGAATAGTTCCTCATAGCTGCGTGGTCGGTGTCTCTGCTTGCTGCAAGCCCAGAGCTCCTCTCCTTCTTCACTCAGCAGTTTTCTAGTGAATGTAGTTACAGCAAAACCTCCAGCTGAACCAGAAATCGGGCCGGGCCCGGCCCAGCCTGACCTCACCTGAGACAAGCCCCATCTCCCAGCCGGGAGACGAGAGACACAGCGGGCCCGGCCCGGCCCCTGCCCGGCCGCATGGCCTGGGCAGGGAACCGGAGGCCAGCCGGAGCTCCGCCACCCTTCACAGTCAGGAAAACAAAGAGAACCACAGAGTTCTGGTTGTACACTTTAAGGTGGGGTTCACAAGTTGATTTTACTTTTCAATGGCTAAAACTGCTGTCAATTCTCAGCAATGACCAATAATTGGTCAGGAGAAAAGACTCCCAGGAGTCTCCAGCAACTTTAACTTTCTTAAAGGTAAACTAACCCCATGACAGTACTTACTATTTAATACTAGTATTATCATGGTTTGTCTGGTCTTCATGGCCCTCGGTGTTCTTCTGTGGAAAGTGAACACAACAGAGTCTGCCTCCAAAAGGCAGAAACTTAAAATGATGGAATTACCCAGCATGTGTTGATCCGATGCTTTTTTCCCAGAGCATCGGAGGCCACCCATGCATATTTATTTGGAGATGTTTTTAGTACTAGTGGTACTTGCCCTACACTAGGAAGGTCCACCGGGGCAGGTTGTCCAGGGTAGTGTGCTGGATTCTTAGGGTCCCTTGGTCCCCATAGAGTGGGAATTATGCTTGGGGCTTTTGGACAAAAGGCAGTGATTTTGGGACACCTGTTTAATCCCCATCTGTCATTTACATTTTTTACAGCTTCCCCTAGCCAAAGAGCCCAGCTTCCCTCTTGTGGTTTAAGGAGCCGTTTCAGGAAACCATTGGTCCTTTCTACAATCCCGTTAGCTTGAGGGCAGTAAGGGGTGTGAAAAGTCCATTTTATTCCTTCACCTTTTCCCAATTCTGTACAATTTTGGCAGTGAAGTGGGACCCATTAGCAGATTGAATTTCTTGTGGTTTTGGGAAAATTCCAAACCACCCTTGCAATGCTTTGACAGTATTATCTCCTGTAGTTCTTTTCAAAGCTTGGGATTGGGCCAACCCGCATATAATCTCCACTCCTACCAGCACAAAGTGTTTACCACCTGACTTCTTAAAGGGACCAATATAATCTACCTGCCACACATCCCATAAGCCTTTACCCTTTCTTAAGTGCGTAGATCATCTTCTAAAGGATGCCTTTCTAGTCATCTGTGACACTGCTCACAGGCTGATATGCAAGTTTTACACATTTCCCTGGTGACAGGCCAGCCACGGGCAAGAGCTTTTTTGTACAAATCTTTGGCACCTGGGTGCCGTCTTTTTACCTGCAGCCATTCCAATAGGTGTTCCCAGTCCTCTGAAATTTGTTCTTCTTTCAGGCTGAAACATAAACTTTGAGGAATTTAAGATATTAGAAAAGCTAAAGCCTTAATTAAAATTAATCCTTGCTAAATAAAATTAAAATATGTCATCTATAAAACCTTACATTGGCTTTTGCATGTGGAAGTGTTTGTTGTTGTTGTTTAGAAGTTGTTCATTGTAGAATTGTACTGGTCGGGTTTTTTTTTTGGGTCCAATTGAATGTTTAAATGTCATAAGCATTATCCCTGTTTTTGTAGTCCCTAACTCATTTGTTTGTTGCTATTGATGCATTGTTTGTAAGTTTAATAATCTCTTTTAAGTTTGTTACTGTCGAGGTCGTCAAAGCAAATCCCCTCACCAGCAGCATTTTACAGAGAATTTTTAAGCTGCCCCAGAAGACTTGTAACTTGACACCGCGGCAACGGTGAATACTAATGAGGAACTTTCCCTCCAAAACCTCAGTTACCCCAAGGACAGCAAACTGTTGGAGGAGAAGATGTTACCAGCACCAATCAACAACAGCTATAGGGGTGGGACTGCCAGCAACAAGCTGAGGGGACAGAGATTATAAAAGGAGCTGTGAAGTTGGAAGAAGTGCCCTTTAACTGTGGATTAGCTGCAGCTGAGGACCCAACACTGCAGACTTCGGTCTGCATCTCTTTTAGAGACTTTTTTATATAAATCTGAGTGCAGATTAGCTGCATTCACTGCAGTGCCGCTGAGTTCTTGCTTTGGGACCAAAATGCCGGTTCGGCCAGAGGATTCCTCAATCCTCAAACCAGGGACTTTTTAAAATTTCTTTTCTTTTTTTCTCCCTCACCCATTATCCTTTCCTCCCCTTTGTTTTTTTCCCTTAATAAACGCCCTAGTTTATTTGAACCCCCAAAGTTGTGTCTTTTTCCTCACAAAATATATAGAGAGGCCCTACTAGAATTAGGAGCTAATCATTACCCAATAACTGTCTGTCAGCCTTGTGTTTGTTCAGCTGGGCTTTTAATGAGAAACAAAGAATCTTGTGAGGAACTTCAAGAACATAAGACAATTACAAACCAGAAACTAATTGGAAACACGAAACTACAAGCCTGGCCTGGGATCCATTTGTCACTTTGGACTGAAAAGGTAGGAAGTTCAGAATGAGGAAGAGATATATATTCCTTCCTCCTTTTGTGACCACTTCCCATAATAAGACCACTGACTCATTTCAAGGAACAAACTGCACATGCTCAATTGTTTCTTTCTTAATTGGCATGGGAAGCAGGGAGTGGGTGGTAACTGGGTTATGAATATGTATTTGTATTCAATATCTCAGTAAATAAAAGTCTCTATTCACCTGAACTCAGGGCCGTGTGTATTAAGGGGTGACCCTGCCCATCGGCCCAGCACTGCCAATAAACACACACTCTGTAACCCTAATCGGTTAAAGAGTCTTTGTCCATCTCAGCTGGATACTGATACTAGATCATATCCATATTTTGGTAAATCATTTTGGCGACCGAGGCAGGACTCTGCTCTCTCTAGCCCAGGGGCCAGCAGGGGTCCAGGCACACCCAGAATTTTCTGAGAAGAGGGAGGCTCCTGTGTCCTCACTGACAGCGTGGAGAAAGACCAGGAACTGCCAGAACTATGGACAAAAGGTATGTTTAAAAATTGAAACAGCTATCTTTGAGGTGGTGTATGGCATATCCACTGTTAAAAGGCTGTTGATAAATAGATAAAATTGATAAATAAAAGAGATGTCTTTACGTGCAAATTTGGTACGAATTACGAATGCCTCTGTGGTTTTATTTGTATGTTTCCACAGAAAAACTGGTTTTAGGAGTGTGAGCTCTTAAGTTGAGAGCAGGAGGAGCAGCGTAAGCTGCTGGTGGTTTGTGTTTTAAGCAGTGCCAGGAGCAGCAGCTGGGAGTTAATAGTTTGTGTCTTGAGTTGAAACGGTGGTAACAACAGAATTGCTGGTTTGCTGTGTTTTGGGAGCCGTGGAGACTCCCATTCTGTTTGATTTGTGATTAAAAAGCAGCCTGGTAGGTTGCAGTTTGTGGTTTTGGTCCCAGGTTTAGGGACAAGAAAGGTCCTGGAGAGAGCTGTAAAGGTTGATTTGGGTCACAGGAATTAATTTACTCTAAGTGTGGAGTGACAAAGGTAGCAGGAAGCGGTATTAGCTGCTGGGGATTTGTGTGGCCAGCCGAGGGCCGAGGGGGGCTCGGCAGAGTGATTTGTCACAAGCTGAGAGAGGCTCAGCAGAGGTGATTTGCAGCAGCCGGTGCGCTGTTGGGCTGGTTTTTCTTGTAATATGTGTTAGTAGAATTTGCGTTTTATTGTACACATATAAAATCAAGTATAAAAACAGGTTCTATGTAAAAAACTGAAACAACTTGAGATTGCAAAACCAGCTGCTGGAAAACCAGGAATTTGCAAGAAAACAACTAATCGATTAAGATAACATCGAGTAGAGGTGGGTGCACTCAAGCAAGATAAGTGCTCTAAGGACTTGGTGATTAACGCTTGATACCGACTTGATCTGATTTTCCAGGACCATGCATCTCAATGTCAGTTTCCCTAAAAAACTACACAGACTAAAAAAAAATAACTCATCACGATTCTACATCTCAAAGCCTGCTTCCCAAAAAAAACAGCCAAACTTCATCTCCTTCTCAGAAAACTCATCAGCAGTCCAGCAGCAGAAATATGAATATCTAACAACCGGAAAAAACCAAACAAAAAAAGAAAGAAACTGCAACTGCATAGCCTCAAGCTGAAAAATCTGTATAAAACACGGCTCTCCCAAAGACAAGTTGTGAACTTTGGGGAATCAGTGTGGCAGAGGCTGGTTCAGAGTTCACCCAGCGCCAATCCCAGGCTGGACGCTGACAGTGATTGTGGTTGCTTGTAGTTGTAGTTGTCCAACGGGTGTTTAGGTGGAGGATCCCCAAGTGGCGACTCTGTTTCCTTTATAGCACAAAAGAGAATAAAGCCACCCAGATAGCGATAAAAATCTTGCTAGGAACTGGTAAAGTAACCCATGGCAGAAGTGAGATATTTGAGTTATTAGAGCATGGTGTTTCAGGGCCCTTAAAGAAACCAATAGACATTCTTAGGGTTGAGTGTGCCCAAGATAATTTGGTACCTGAACATTACGAAGAGAAACCTCGAAGTTGGGATAACGAAACATTGCAAGAAAAAGAACTTCCAGGATGGGAGCAAATGAGAGTAAAGAAATTCCTAGGAGTAGTCCTTTGGAATGGCTTTTAACACATTGGAAAGAACTAGTGGGATATGTTGGTGCAGAGAGCAAGAGGGAGCTTGTTAAATTCTGTACACAGTGGTGGCCATATATAGACTGGATGGGGGTGTGAGGTGGCCAGTAAATGGTACGCTGGACTAGGAAACCTTATTGCAGTTAATGCTTTTCCTCCAGCATGAACACAAGTGGCTGGAAGTCATTTATGCTGATATGTTTTTTACCCTCTGTGGCCACCCTGAGTGGCAGAGGGATTGTGGGATTAGACCACCATCTGATCCCTTGGTATTGGCCCTGGAGAAAGGTAACAAAGCTCAAGGAGAAAAGCCTAAATGGTGTTGTAGAACATGCTCAATTAATCAAAGATGCACTCACCCTGATGAAGTATACCAAAGAGAGGTTTTGGAATGGGAACCAGCAAACTTCCTAAGACCACCTCTTAGAATGTTAGAGAGAGGGGGGAGGTGGAAGAGGAAGCAGGCTCAGAACCACCATTGCTGAGTGGTGACAGTGAGGATGAGGAGCCTGGGTCTTCCTCATCAAGTACCAAGACTTCTAAGTCTCCCCCACCAAGCCCTGTAGCATCCAGGACCCAAAAGCAGGTTAAAGAGTTTATACAAGCACCTCTGAGAGAAGCAATGACCCCTGAGGGAACGACAAGATTAGTCAATTAGTCCATGAGTCCATTTCTACAATACATTTGGAGGTTTGGGAAAAGATTGCTAAGAGTTATTGGAGTGATCCAGTAGGCATTGCTAAGAAACTGAGATTTGTGGTTAAGCAGCATTCAGCAGATTGGTCAGATTTACAGCTACTGCTTGATGCCCTGACAGAGACAGAAAAACTATTGGTATTAAAGATAGCTAAAGACCTAGCTGAGGATGATTGTAGGACAACACAGGAGGATGTTAAGGATGTATTTCCCCTTCAGGATGCTGGCTGGAATCCCAATGAACAAGGAGGACTAAGACAGTTACAAAGATATCAGGAATTAATAGTAAAAGAACTGGAAAGAGCAATTCCTGGAACTATAAATTAATCATCTCTATATGCTATTAAAGAAGGTCCTTCTCAAACACCTTCTGAATTTTTAGATCAACTGCGCAATGCAATGTGGAAACATACCAGCCTGGACCCAGGATCGAGTGAAGGAATGAAGCAGCTAATAAATTTGTTTTCTGAGGCCCAGACAGCTGGGATCTGGAAACCCTGGTGTGTTGCTATATTTTATATATTAGTAAAGGCCTGTATGCACAAACCAGCCTTTGACATAAGTCGTGATATTAAAGGCTAAAGTCCTTGAAACCTTCATGCAGAAGAGAGAGTAAAGTAAAACAATATCCTTGTGTGTAGGAGAAAAAATGTAAACTGTGTGTGTTAGCCAATAGTAGCTTGCTCTGCCCACAGACCCTGTAGAACCCTATAAAAGGTGTGCTAAAGATAGAAATAAACGGCATTCACAATTACTTCTGTGAAACTGGTGAATAGCTTTGGGGTCTTTCAACATCTGGCGCTCCGAGCAAGGACACCCCTGCGGGCAGAGGGGTTTTGGAGTCAGCGGAGTGGATCTGGGCGTTAGACGTCGCGGGCTTGGATCGGCACCAGATAGGCAGCCTGAGCGCGGTGAGATGCGGAGCGGTTGGACGTGGAAGTAAGGCTGCTGGGGGGGGCCCAGGCAGGCAAGGGCGTGGTAGAAGGGTCGCAACCTTCCCCCTTGCGGGTTGCCATCAGCATGGATGTGGAATTTGCGGCGGCAGATAAACTGCTTCTTAGCATCCTCGTTAAACGAGGCGAAGCAGCCCGGGAAAAGGACCTGGATATGCTCATTATATGGGCTAATTATCACGGGCATTTAGTAGTGCCAGCACTGCTCTTTGCAGTGTAAGAATGGACGGATTTAAGGGCTCTGATATGGGAAACAGCAATTACGGAAAAGAGCAAGGACACTGTGTCTCTCGGTCCAACTTGGCAGATTGTAATTAATACCTTAAAAACCAGAAAAGTGAGATATGCTGAGGCTGTGAGCTCCGTAATTCTACCTGCGTCACAGCAGCAGATGCCTTTATCTCCCACTGCTGGGCAAGCTCTCCTATCTATGCTGCCCGTGGAGAGAGGGAGGGAGAGTCAAAGAGAAGAAAATAATGAGAAAAAAAAAAAAAAAAGTTGCACAGGGAACGCTGAAACAACGAACAGAATCTGTTCAGTTATGGCAGGATGTGATACATTTGGAACTATTTGCTTCATTTTTGGAGTCACTTTTAGCATTACAATCTTATTTAAGTTCCATCTTTACCACCCTGGAAGAAAAGAAGCCAAATTTAGACTGGTTTCCACCCGAACCAGGGGGACATGGGGGAGCGAGGTGGGCGCAGAGAACAAAGGTACCCTGGGGGTAGAAGCAGCGCAAGAAAAGTTCCAAGGCCATGCTGATAAGCTGCCATGATCGCCGTTGTTAGCACCTGGCCGTGAGAGACATTTCATGTAACATCACCTGCTTTTGTAAAATCGTGCCCTTTTTTCCTCTATCAGCGAACAACAAGAGAGATTGAGAGAAAAAACTGCATTTGTTAAAGTTAACTTTGTGAGGTTTTTTTTCTTTTTCTCCATTTTTCCTCGCTGCTAGAGTATGTAGAGAATGTGAAGAAAGATAAGAGCAGAGCTGCAGTGGCAGCAGAGTGGGCAGCTCACCCCCCCCCCCCCCGCTCCCTCTCTAAGAAAAAGCAGGGGGATAGTACCCAGTTTGTTGAAAAGTCATGATTTATTAGGTTTTCAAAATGTTTTTATATACCATTGTAGAGTTAATGTTGTGTTTTAAGTAATTATGAGTTTATGCAATTGCAGTTTTTAGAGTTTTACTAGAGAAATTATTGTGGTTCTTTGAAAGTTAAAAAAAAAAAAAGTGTTTAAGGTGAATATTAATAGAAGTTGCCTTGCAATAGTTGGTTTTAGAACTTAAGGTTAAAATATGGTGTGATTTACAGCTTTTAAGAAAACCTTCCAATTAATGTTATCTACAGAAGGGATTTGTGGTTTAAAAAATAATTAGTTAAGAGAACTTTACTGTACAAGACAAAGTTAAGTTAGAGCATGTATTATCTATTTGCTTGTTTTTTCCACAATTTTAATAAGGTAATTTCAATGTGAGTTCTTTTGTTATATAAAACACATATAACTGCATATATAGCAATTTGGATTTTGGATTTTAGTTTAAAAATTGGACTTGATGTTCTTGAAAAGTGCTACAAAAGCTGGATGGCAACTTGCCAAATCGCATGTTGTTGTGGTGGTTTTTCTCTAGAAAAACTACACTTTAAAATCCTAACCAATTTAAACATATACTAGGCAAATTCCTGTTATGAATAAGTATTTTTAGTAACATTTGCAGTTATTGTGGGTTATTCTCAAAGCTAGATGACATAGAATTGTGATGTATTTCTTACATTTTTATAATCTTTATAGTGAATCCATGTTATTGTTATATTGTGTTTAAAAGGTATATATTAAACTTTTAGTTGCTTTTTTGTAGTAACAGAATAAGATTAAGTTATGTTTTCATTTAATATAGAATAAGTGTTAATAGAATTAAGGATAGTCAAGTTTTATAATGTTTAGGCTTGAATGTTTTTAAGTTAAGTTTTATAACTTAGATATTCTTTTAAGGTTAAGTTTTGTTATTTCCTTTTGTCATATATAATTATTGTTGGGTTTAGATATTGTTTGATTGAAATTGTTTTGTGTTTTGTTGGAGACACTTGTTTAAACTGCAAAGTATAGTTGTTTTCCTAGAGAGAGGAGGACGGCCACAGCTGAGACAGCTGTGATGGAACACTGGTGAACACCTGCTTGTGGATAGAAGTGAATGCAGTCTGTGACACCCTTGACTTCATCAGGAGTTCTATTGTTTGTTGCAATCTCGGCAGTTTTTGTTTTTCATAGCTTTCTTATTTTTCAGTGTTTCCAGAATTTTAAGATGTGCCATTGCTGAGGATCAGCTGCCATAGGAGAGGCTTCAGATTAAACCAACTGCTGCGTGGTTTAATTGGTCTGGTACCCAAGGCTCCTGATCATTTGCTTTGTACAAATGCATTTTAACATTTTGCTGTGCTGTAAGCATCTCATAGCTGCTACTATTGAGAACCTTGTTTTAGAAATGAGTTAAGAGGCATCTTTCCAGTTTAAAGCCTAAGGCCCTGGCCAAGCCTTGACTTTACCTGGACAGAATGTTTGCCAACAGATCCAGCTATTTTCTGTACCAAAAGAGTATTTGAGTCACTTGTTGACTCAACAATTTGACCCTATTGATATGACAGCTGGATCAATTTTGAAGTGGGCTTGGAGAATCATTTCCGGAGATGATTTTCCAATCCTTCACTGATTTTTTTTTTTGTTTCTGTTTGTTTGCTAACTATGGGATGCTAGTGCAGTGTTTTAGTAATTAATAGCAGTTTTATATTACATATGTTATAAATAATGTTTAAGATTTAATTGATTTTTAACTGGTATAAGTTCTTACTAATTGTGCATAAGGTTTTGTGTTAATGTTGAACAGAAATGCATCTCATTTTTATTTTTTTTAAGGAAAATGGGGGAAATTGATGCCCTAAAAGCCTTTAATTAGTGTAATTTATTAACTTCAAGGAGAGAAATGTCTGTGTTTTGTTAACAAGTTCAAAAAGGTCACCTGTTCATCTGACCAGGCTGTCTGCCTCTGAAAATGTGAGATCCAGTGAACAGAGACGTCACCACACAACCTTGGTACTCCAAACAAGATCAGAAGTGGAGCTGCCAGGACACAGTTGTGTCTGAAAAGTACACAGACAGTTTGCCAACAGAAATTTTATGTTTTTATCATGATGTTGTGTCTGTACCATTTTTCTTCAGTTGTTCTCTGTTGCAAGATTTAGAAGGATGTGAAGAACAATCCAAACATCGATGCCTTCAGTCAGTCACTGATCAGCTGCCAGCTGACGTCACAAGAGCAGCGGATGTTCCAAGACTGAATCGCGTTAAATCATTGTTTGTGAGAAGAGTTTTACAGAAGATCTAGAAGAGTATAGAGACTCCATCTAGATGTATATAAAAGCAAATTGTAACTGTATTTTACCTTTTAAGCAAATTGCTTTCACGCTTATATTGCATAAATACTAGAGCACGTGTGTTAAAAGTAGTTAGATAATAGTTTAGGATAAAGAGTTTAGCTTGTGTGATAATTGTTATTTGTAAGTTATTGATAAGTTTAGAAAAGATATTAGTATAAAGTATAAGTATTCCCCCTTCAAGAGTTAAAGTGAGCATATTTGAAAGTTCATTTAACCTTAAAACCTAAGCTGTAATTCTGAAAGCATGGTGTCATTTGCATGGAACAAACTGCTTATGGTAATTGTACTGTGTAGAGTTCCAACTGTCTGCTAACTAACATCCAAAAGCGACAGAACACATGGGTCACTCTGGTACATTTGACTGGCCAAAAATCAATGTGTCTAAGCCTAGCCACACCTGGAGATCCTTTTTGCACCTGTCTCAAAGGTGTCCCTGAATGGGATCCTCAAGCATTTAAAGGTTTAGTTAGTAATGAGACTCAACTGAATCCATTAGCAATGTTATGAGAGTGCCATCGCACTGTTGGCTTCACGTCAAGACAACATGAAGCCTGTTGGCAAGAAAAAATGATTGAAATTCTCAAGGTTACCATAGGGCCCCCCAGAAGAATTGGATTTGTTAAACTCCACCAATACCTCAGGTGGATGGATGATTGAACCCCTAACAAAAAGCCACTCCAATAAAGTGGCGCAACACTGAGCTCCAGTTAACCCTGTAGTTGATCTCATTACTAACACCAAAAGTAAAGCTTTTTATTCACGATGCAGTCTCACAGGACGATCACCAAAGCGATTACCTAGTTCAATATTCTTAATTTGTGGAGATAGAGCATGGAATGGAATTCCTGCTAGCCCACATAGAGGACCCTGTTACCTTGGGCAACTTACTTTGTTCCATCCAAACTTACACTCATTGCTCAATATAGCTGGTAAAATAAAAAACATCAAATGGTCAAAGTGAAACCTATATGAATGACAATGTGATGAGGTTAGAGACCCAGATTTTTGGGGTCATGGTATAATATAGCTAGCCTCCCTTTTGCTCCAAGAGCAGCTGCTGCTAAAAGCTTGTCAACTCTAAAAGAGCTAGCTTGTTAGATCAGGAAAGAACTGAACTTAACATCAACAGTGTTAAGTGAACTTTCAGCTGATGTGGGTGGTGTACGCCACACTGTATTGCAAAATCAAACTGCAATTAATTTCTTGCTCTTAGCACAAAGACATAATTGTGAGGAGTTTGAAGGCATGTGCTGTTTGAACCTTACTGATCATTCAGTTTCAATCCACAAACAACTAAAGCAGCTACAGAATGGGTTGCATGCCCTGAAAGAAGACAGTGACCCCATTGGAAGTTGGTTCGCCAGCTGGGGCGTTGCTGGATGATTTAAGTCTCTTGTGTTGAAGGGAGGACAGATTTTACTTATAGTATTAATAAGGATAGTAGTTTTAAGTTGTATGTTATCTTGTCTCTGTAAAAGTGTAAATAGAATCGTGTCTAAAGTCTGGCTTGTGCAAAAAGAGAAATGGGGAATTGTAGTAAAACATTTTAAGAGAGTAAAAGCATGGCATTTTAGTAAAAGCCTGTCTGCACAAGCCAGCCTTTGGTATAAGCGATGATATTAAAGATAGTGTCCTTGAAACTCTCCTGAAGCAGCAAGAATGAAAGAAAAACAATAGCCTTGTGTATTGGGGAAAGAATGTAAACCATATGTATTAACCAGTAGTAGCTTGCTAAGCCCGCGGACCCTGTGGGACCCTATGAAAGTGTGCTAGAGACAGAAATAAACGACGCTCGCCATACTTCTGTGAAGACTCGGCTGAATAGTCTGGCGGTTTCTCAATAGAGCTGGAGGATTCTGAATTCTCAATGCATGGAATGCCGTTATCCCATGGAAACTTGGTGGGAATTTGGAAAGGGGAGCTGGAGGATTAAAAATACCTGATACCTGGAATGCCATTCTTCCATGGAAATTTGGGAGGGCAGCTAGAGGATTGGAAATTCCTGATGCCTGGAATGCCATTAATCCATGGGAATCTGGGAGCAGAACTGGAGGATTCAGAATTTCTGACACTTGGAATGCTGTTATTCCATGGCAGATGGGGAGGACAGCTTGGAAATTCCAAATTCCTGAAGTTTGGAATGCCATTATTCCATGGGAATTTGATGGGAATTTGGGAGCTGATATGGAGGATTCTAAATTCCCAATAGCTGGAATGCTGTTATTCCATGGCAATTTGGGAGGGGAGGTAGAGGATTTGAAATTCCTGATGCCAGGAATGCCATTATTCATGGGAATTTGGATGGGGACATGGAGGATTCCAAATTCTTTACACCCGGAATGCTGTTATTCCATGGGAATTTTGGGAGGGGAGCTGGAGCATTCAAAATTCCTGACAGCTGGAATGCCGTTATTCCATGGGCATTTGAGAGGGGAGCTAGGGCATTTGAAACTCCTAGCACCCAGAATGCCATTATTCATAGGAATTTGGATGGGGAACTGGAGGATTCAAAATTCCTGGTGCCTGGAATGCTGTTATGCCTTGGGAATTTGATGGGAATTAGGGAGGACATATGGGGGAGACAATTTCCAACGCTTGCAACTCTGTAATTCTATGCTTTTGTGGGAATTTGGGAGGGGAGCTGAAGGATTCCAAATTCCTGATGCCTGGATTACAGTAATTCCATGGTTTTTGTGGGGATTTGTGAGGGTAATCGGAGGCTTTTGAATTCCCACTGCTTGGAATTCTATAATTCCATAGGTTTGGGGGCAATCTTGGAGGGGAGCTGGAGGATTCTAAATTCTCAATGCACAGAATTCTCTTATTTCATGGAAATATGAGAACTGGGGAGGACAGCTGGAGGCTTCAAAATTCATGACATCCAGAATGACATTATTTGATGGGAATTTCAGGAGGGGAGCTGAAGGATTCCAAATTCCTGATGCCTGGATTACTGTAATTCCATGGTTTTGGTGGAAATCTGGGATGGGAGCTGGAGGATTCCAAATCCTCAGTGCACAGAATGCCGTTCCATGAGAATCTGGGAATGAAACTGGAACATTCAAAATTCTTGATGACAACAATGCTGTTATTCCATGGAAATTTTGGGAGGGGAGCTGGAGGAGTTTAAAATACCCATGGAAAGCAATTATTCCATGATTTCTCAGGGTTCCCCATCAAAACCAAACCTCAACCTTCAAATCCAACTTTGGACTTTCAAATCCAACCTTTGCCCACCTAAGCCAACCTTGGACTTCAAGTCCAAAGTGGACCATAAATTTAACCTTGAACCACGTGGGACGGGATGGGATGGGATGGGATGGGATGGGATGGGATGGGATGGGATGGGATGGGATGGGATGGGATGGGATGGGATGGGGCCAAGCTCTCCGCTTGCCCTGGTTCCGCCCCCAACCCCCCCAAAGTGGCCCAGGTTGGAAGGAATCCCTTGCCCAAAGAGTCTAAGACAGCCCGAGAGGATCTTTAGGAACGCCTCAAACCATCAGCAAACGCTGCCCTGCTCTGCAGGCTCAGGGCAGCAGAAGGAGCCCCCAGGGCTGCCGACGCAGCCGCAGCAGGAAGGGCACGGGGCCTTGCACAGAAGCTGGCACGGCCTCCTTGGGACACGGCCCGGCTGGTGGCCATCCTAAACCTGCACAGGGTGTGACACAAACGAGGAATGTGTGGGCCAGGGCACAAATGCTGCTCTGAGCCCTGGGGCCTGGCCAGCACTGAAATCAGCAGGTGTGGCAGAGGCAGACGTGCCACCCCAGCCGAGCCCTGGCAGTGCTGGTGCCCATCTCCTGCCCCAGAGACCTGTGTCCTTGGGGGGCTTCTGTGCCAGAGGGCAGCCAAAGCCTACATGCATTGGGGGCTGGGCTCCCTTCCTGCGGGGGCTGTTGGCAGAAGCTCCTGGAACTACTGCTGACAGCTCTTGGTATCTGTCAGAGGATGTTGCTTCTTCCTGGAATGAATTTTTTTCATGGAAAGGATCGGCAGTAGCACCAGAACACCATCAGTTTCTGAGTTTCCCAGGACAATGCATTTGTACAGACATACTGTCAGGTGGCATTTGAGACAATAACTAACATAACCGCCTCAACCTTAGAGCTAATAACAGAACAACAAAGGTAAACAAGGACAGCCATTTATCAAAACAGATTGGACTTAGAATATCTTTTAACTGAAGAGGGAGGTGTGTGTGGAAAAATTCAGTCCATCAGATTGTTGTTTACAAATAGACAGACATGGAGAGGCAGTGATGGACTTGGCAAGGGAAATCAGAAAGACTGCACTTGTACCCATACCAAAGTGGGAACCCATCTTGAACAGTGATGGATGGAATAAGTTATTCAGAAGGGCTTGGTGGAAAATGGTAGGATTTATAATATGTTCTTTGGCAGGACTCCTATTTCTCCCTTGTCTAATACCTTGTTTTCTCAGATTAATAACCAGTGTGGTACAGAACATGCATTTGGTAGCCATATCTACAAAGCAAATACAGATTGTAGTTTAAATAGAAAAGACATTAAGCTAGGTAGTGGAAAGTATTAAGGTTTTAAAGTTAAGTTCAAGCAGTAGCTATAATCTATGGCAATTCTAATAGTTATTATCTCAACTGTTGGCTGTAATCAGATTATCCTATTAAGCATGTATATAGGAGTTTGGTAAACCCAACTGCTGTCTGGAGCCCGGGTGGCAGGTCCAGAAGTCTCTAGGATCCTTTTTGGAGGTCACTCATCCTTTCCCCACCTTTGGGTACCTCCAGTCTAGTCCCTTCAAGACCTTTTGAGGTCTTCATACACGGGTACTCCTAGTTTATCTCCTTTTTCAAAGGTAATAGAAAAAACCCGGTTGGATTAGCTCCAGGGTAGCTATTAGCTTCCTCTCCATTCTGAGGGTAAATTCATCTATGCTCTCCTTCCGCAAATCCAGAACAGAGCATTCAGGACCACCCGCATCTTGGAGGTGTTCCCTATATCCTGTTGGAGTCTAAAGCACAGAGTGTGTGCCCTTGTTTCTGATGCTTAGCTCTGAGATCCAGAAGAACACTGAATTTCATATAACATGAAATTTATGGGCATGTTTTCATAGTGATACATGAAAACAACTGTTAAAGTTAGATAGAAAAGCTAAAAGTGTGAGTGTGTAGATTAGAGTTTTCTTAAGTCACTAGTGAAAAAGTTACAGTTTAGAGTTTAAGCTAGTTTAGAAAGCAGAAAACAAGATGGAGGATTTAGAATGTTGTTTCTTTCCCTTCTTCTTTCTTCTTCATGTTCTTCCTCTAGAGGTTTTTGGGTAATAGTAAGTGATTGGATAGAAAATGCCACAGTGCAGCACACAGATGATGGGTCATTGGGTCATTAAGGAAAATAATATGCGTGTCTATTGTTCATTGGATGAGTATAAAGATAAAAGAACTGTGTAGTTCAGGGCCATTTTGTGCCTTCAAAGTCCAAAGTGAGCCACAAGGCCATTTTGTACCATCAGAACAAAATGAGCCAGCTTGTGGTGAATTGAACTTGTGCAGAGAGTCTGGAGAGACCTGCCAAGTTTTGTGATAACATCCTAATAAACACGAGAAACAAGATCCTAATGAGCTCTGGAGTCTTCTTCAGACCTGGAGGACTGAGATAAGAGGGACTCCCTGTGAGGGAGTATCCCCAAGGAGCTCAGCTCAAAGGAGCTGAGAAATCCAGGAGTGAAGAGAAGTGCAGAAGAAGCACAGCAGAATCAAGAGAAAAAAGAAACAGAATTGAAAAAAGTTATAATAAGTGACCAATATGGAGCTATTCTGGGAATGTCTTCATATGGATTGATCTTTTCGGGGGAGGAACTCCCATTGCATAGGAAGAGAGCTTCCTATCATACTGACACTGTGAGTTATTCCTCATTCTCCACAGCTGCTGAGGAGCTGAGGGGATTTGCTGTGTTGGCCTACAGCTGGCCTGGAGGCCTCACAGTTATAAATAATCCCAACTTGATAAGTGAAATGTGGTTGATTACATAATTACCATCCTCATGTAACTCAGCCAGTCAGGGCCATTGGAGAGCAGGCCCAGGCCGCTGGGGATTCTGCCTGCTATGGGCTGGTTGGCCGTGTGGCAACGAGCTGGATCAATGAGGATTAACCACACGTGCCTTCTGATCCATATAAGGAGAAGAGGTCTCAGTAAAGTTAGCTGTTGCTGCATGACTTTCGTGTGTGCTTGTCGCTGTCCTGCCTCTGACACATCATTGCAATGACCCACCAGATGTTTGTTCCGTTAGTTACCTTGCAGCTGTTACAGGGGGTCTTTCCTACTTTCTTAGAGAAGGCCCTCCCAGTTCTCCAAATACTCTCCTCCCCAGTAGTCTCCGAGCTTAGTACCCACCCCTCAGGTTGACCAGTCCTTTGTCCCTCAGTTTGATTCCACTTCGATAACTCCACAGAACTGAAGTTACTCCCTTCCACAGCCACTCCTCGGTCATCAGTGGTCCTCCACATAGCCAACAGTTAATGAGATTGAATTCCTGGCTTATTCTTTCCCCTAGGTCCACAAATAGGTTCCATTCCCATTTGGGTAGCTCAGTTTCACTCCCCAGTGCTTTTTGTATCTTTGTGTACATTTCTGCTTTCTGTACTTGGCTGGATATCGCCAGTGTCACGACAATCCTCAGATCAGCCAGGGTGGAAGAAATGAAATAAACGAATAGGGATGGGTTTGATTGAGAAACCTGGAAACAATTTTGATCAGGGTGCAAACCAAAGAACATAATCCGAACAGCAGTACAGGGCAACCTCAAAAGACCCCAAAATTGGGAAAACGTAACAACTTACTTAACAATATATACAACACTGATAAACAATCATCAACAGGAGCTCAGAACATAACCTTATATGTAAAACAATAATAACCAAACACCAACAAGAACCAAGAACATTACCTTAAGTGTCTTAGCGCATTTACATAACATGAACATAATCCTTCCCATCATCCCATGCTCCTCCCCATGATCTAACCCAATGTTTCTCTCAGCCTTAGATTAATGGCCACTTCACAAACAGCCAAGGCCAACTCATTGTCAATCCCTGTCAATCCAACTCCCACAAGTGGATACTGGTGGGCTTGCCAGCTTTTTGGTGGTATCTCGTACGATTTCTTGTTTTACCAGATCTTGCACTCCACCTTCTTCTCAGATATCCCAATGTCCAGCCTTAGAGAAACAGATCCATTTTTCTCCCCATGGGCATCCCAACCCACTCCTTATCCTTCCTGGCCCTAAATTTTCTGCCACTCAGTAATTTTGTCCTTGAATGCTTCACGTTTCTAGCTTCTATGGGTCATAACAGACTATTTATGTGAGTGTGGGCCACCAGATAAGAACCCTGGGTATTTCCATAATATTGATTTTGATAACATGGTGACACAGGAGCTGGCCACAGTGACAGGTCCACGCCACAGTGCTCGGTGCACGCGACGGGACAGGACGCGCCAGAGCGGTGCTGTGAGGAGCCCCCACACAGCGCACTCGTTTGTGTCTGACCCGGAGCTTCTCTGAGCCGTCATTCCTGCAGGTGACCTCGAGGCCAGACCACAGCACTTGGTGACCTGTGGCCTTGCTGAGGCTCCTCATCTGCAGATGCCCTCGAGGGCAGACTGTGGGACCTGGTGACATGGAGCTTATATATTTTAAATAGTAAAATAAAGTACCAAAATTTAGTCCCTAAAAAACTACAAAGAAGAAATATTTAGAATACTGACAATTTTTAATTAATGTTATTACAATGATTATTACTAATTATAATTATTATTATGACTATTCTTTTTCTTTTATTTATCTTTTTGTGGGAATTTTTTTTTTTTTTTTTTTTTTTTTTGTGGTATATTCTGTGAAAATGAAGCCAAAATTTTAGATTTTAATTTACCTTCTTTCTCTTTTGTTTTTAACCTTTTCAGAATGCCCTATAATTATATCTTATAGCAAAAAGAGCACCAGACAAATGACGGTTTATAACAAATAGCCAGGCTCTGGTAGGTGGTAAAATTCTGATTTTTTAAATATTTTTTCCCATTTTTTTATTGGTGTTTTTCCTCTTTTTTTCACTGCAATTGCATCACAAGTAAAGACAATGAAAAAAGGTCACAGTTCATCATCATTTTCACCATTTTACAGAAGTTTCTAACAACAATGAGGATGGCCAAAACCAGAACAAAACACAAACAGGAGGTAACTTCCAGTCCCATCAAAAAGGAAATGGGATTTTCTTGGAAAAGAAAAAAAATTAAAAATTTAAAATCCAAAAAAACCCCAAATAAAACCAAACATATGGGACCTCCAAGGCCTTGGTGACCTGTTGTGTTGGAATTTCTCCTATCCTACCTCCAAGTTATTCTTTTCAAGTGGATTTGTTTGGAATCCGTTTTTATCCTTTTCTTCCCCTTCCTTTTCCTTCTTAAAAATTATTTTATTCCTAGTTCCTTTGTGCTTGCTTCAACTGTGATTTCCTCATTCCTGGCACTATCTGGTATTTTTCTGAATCCAGATTGTGTCCAGCCTTACTCCCCCCCTCCCAGCCCCCTGAAATCACAAGGAAAAAATGCCAAAAAACCTCAGAGCACTGAATCAGCACAACTTGCATCAGCACTGCCATTGGAGTGTTCCTAGAGAAATGGGCAGTATATTTGGGATGAGCATCCACTATCCAGCAGGTCCAGGGAATCCTGCAATGTGGAGGTGGAAAAAGCTGCTAAAATTGGGATTTTCCCTTTCTGGGAGTGTTTTTGAGGCCAGGATTATTCCCATGGGGAATAAAAAACCTAATCGGTTTTAACCAATCCATTTGGAATGCTGCACGTGGTTCACCTGGGCTGGGAAAAACCGGGGAGAAATGGAAAAAATCATGGATTTCCCACTTAACACCCCCATCCCTTTGGAATACTGCACATGGCTCACCTGGGCTGGGAAAAAATGGGGGAAAAATGGGAAAATCATGGATTTCCCACTTAATGGCTTCATCCCTTTGGAATGCTGCACGTGGCTCACCTGGGCTGGGAAAAAATGGGAAAATCCTGGACCACACACCTGAGGGAGGGGATCTGTTAATCCTGGCTCATCCCAGGAACTTCCATTCCTCAGTCAGGGATGGATGGATTAGGGAATTCCCCAGTCCAGGACTGCCTATGGCATCTCCAAGAAAACCATTTCCTTGCTTTTCCAACTCCAGGAACTGAATTCCTGGATTGTTTTCCATCAGGCAATTGCATTTATTAAAGTCTGGGGTTTCTTCCTCAGCAATCCAGTCTTTGGCATTCCAACCATTCTACCGATCCCTATGCTAGTTGTGATTCAGAGGGCTGGGATCTCCTGGAAAAGCGGATTTATGGTTGCTTCCTTGGAACCCAAGGGCTCCAGTGCTGGCACATTGTAAGAGATGGTCTGCAGTTTCCCTCATTTGCCTCACGACCGTCACAAGAACAGAGACCGAGACCCTGAAGGCGCCAAGGGACTTTGTACAGGAGTTCTGGCCTGCTTGAGGTGGATGTTTGCCAGGTGATTCTTTGCAGGTGTGCTTGCTCTGCTGCCACCGTACACTGCCTTCATTCCTGCTGGTGAGCAGGGATGTGATAGATTGGCATTTAAGAAAACAAAGAGGAACACCTAAGGAAGTTAAAACTGCTGGAGGTTGATAAGAGTTTTTCTTCCGGCCAACAACTGGCCATTTCTAAGAATTGTCAGCAGTTTTGACCATTGAAAAGTGAGATCAACCTGTGAACACCACCTTAAGACCTAAGCCTGGGAATTTCTTTGTCTCTTTGTTTCCTGGCTGTGAAAGGAAACTGAGCTTTAGCTGGCTTCCATGCGGCCCGGGCAGGGGCTGGGCTGGGCCTGCCGCGGCTCCCGGTCGGGAGATGGGGCCTGCAGGGCTTCTCCCCGGGCTCCGGCCGGGCCAGGCTGGTCCCTGGCTCAGCTGCAGTTTTTTTTGCCATGACTGAATTCACCAGAGACTGTCGAGTAAAGAAAGACAAAAGCTCTTGATCTGCGGTGGGCTGAGACAGTGACCACACTCTCCAGAGCAGCCATGAAGAATCTTCCAACGCAGACAGCTCCAGCCGCTGCTCCGGCAGAGATCACAGAACCGTCTACAAAGCCTGGGCAAGATTTTAACCTTTTCATTACCCAGATGAGACTTGCAGATTAATCCTTTTTTTCCAGAGAGTAAAAGAGTGAGTAATCAACATGTAAAGAGACTTTATAAACTATCAGAGACAGTAAAGAAAAGAATTAAGCTTCAGAAAAGGTAGAGAATAAGGAGGTGCTTTAATAAGCTGAAATATTTTTCTCTTAAAGCTATGGAGATGGACAATAGTGTTCTGAAAAAAAACTCCTTTAACTCATGACAGAGTATATTGAGAGGAATAGAGTAGTTCAAAGTGTGGATTTTAAGCAAACGGTAAAGTGACTGTGATACAGTGAGGTGCTGGAACAGAGGGGAAGAAGTAATAGTTGAAGATTTGTAGCTTTGTAGAGGCAAAGAGAAAACTTCTGTTTCCAGAGAAGCTCACAGAGACAGATGAAGAGAACTTTTGCCTTTGAATAACTCATCCTTAAAAATGACATCCCTAGACTCACGACCCATAATACACTTCAGAGTGATGTGAAATGGGAAGAGACAACTGATGACAGCTTTTTCCAGGCAGCTGACATCAGAGAAATAGAAAGCTATAACAGAAATAGTTTTCTTGTGAAAAACTCCATAGATGTGCAGAAGAAGACTTGTTTCTCTACAAAGAGTAATGGAAAGATGATAGCAAGAATTGAGACACTTGTACACAGCAAAGTTTTTTGTCTCTATGTTGTCATGTGAACAAGAGAATAGTTGGGTAGTGGGGGAAAAAAAGGTTTTCTGGAAGTTTTATTCTGGTTTCCTTATTCTTGTAGTTTTGTTTAAAAACTTTCTTTATTCCTTTTAAGTTTTAATCCTGTTTTACTCTTGTTCTAATCCATATCTCACAGTAAGAAATAAGTAAGTTTTCTAGTGATTTTTCAATTGCTGCTTTAAAACCACAACAAGGGACTTGTAAGGAGTGGCCTGTTCTGTACCTTACACATGACTGCTGTATCCTGAGGGAACACCGTTGGCCTTGACCTGTAGGTGTCGAGGTGACACTGGTGGTTGGGTTCTTTTCCCCAGGACTGAGATTGACAAGAGAGAGGCTGTTTTCTCATGTTCACACTTGGTTGTTTATTCTTTCCTTATCTATATTACATATATAGAGACTATAAGGAGCTACATACACTAAGATAGAGAGGTGCAAAATGGAGAACGAAGAAGCTCTTCAAGGTTTTTTCTATGTCTATTTGTCCAATAATCAAATGCCAAGTAAGTTCTTTTTCTTAGTGACCCAATGACCTGACACCTGTGTGCTGCACTGCGACTTTTTCTATCCAATCACTCATTATTACCCAAAAACCCTTAAAAGAAGAAGATGAAGGAAGAAGAAGGAGAAAGGAATAACGCCCTAAGTCCTCCATCTTGTCTCTTCTTTTCTAAAATAGCTTAAACCTTAAACTCTAACTTTCTTACCCAGTGACTTAAGAAAACTCTAACTAACTCACACACTCATATTCCCAGTTTCTCTACTTAACTTTCAAAGTTATCTCCATGGTGTTGTGTTAAACTCAGTGCTCTCTCGGGTGTCAGAGGCAGGCATGACAGATAAGGGCACATTTTCTGTACCCCCAAGAGGGGAGAGAGTGCCGAAACCTACCTTTCTTTAGAGGAGACGCCCCTTTCAGGACATTTCCTCCTAACTTGTCTCAAAGTGAGAGAGAGGTGCAGTCCTCTAAAGATAGGCTGCTTCAGTTTGGAAGCAAGGGCCCTCTCTCTCCTGTCTTCTCACACAAGCTGCTTCTGTGGCCCTGCCCCACTACCAAAAATCAGGCTGTGCTAAATCCACACGCACAGTATTGTGGCACTGCCCCACCAAGCTCTAGGGTTATGCCTTGTGCTGATAAAATAGAAGTTAATGAAGTTGTCTGCATTCAAGGTGCCTAAAACCTGCAACTCCAGTGGGGCATAAGGGCACTTCCCAAGGGGAGACAGTGGTTGCCACATTCTGGTAGCCCACAGATGCAGGGACGCTGTTCCATGACCGTAGGCTTTCCATCCCTTTGGATATCCCTCTAGGATAATGTTCCCTATCCTGGGGTTTAAGGACTGGCCCATATAAAGCTCGAGAGACTCCATCAGGACACTAATTTTCATTCCTTCTCCTTTAAGCAGATTGCATGCTTGTCCTAAAGTAGTCCATCCTTTGGCCACAGGTGGCCAAGCAGCATCATTGGTATAGGGACCTGAGTTGCTCCACCTGTTCTACAGCACTTACAAATGCTTGACATTGTAACTTGTCAAGTTACAACATACCAGCTTGTAGCACCTCCATTTTCTCATCTTCTTCACCTGTTTGTCAAGCTCTGCATTCTCTTGAACAGCATCTTTGTATGCAACTAATAGGCAACCAGCCATCCAACCAGCAGGAGTCAGCCACTCTTTAGAGCGTCTCGGAGAGGAGTTTGTATAAATTCTCTGCAATATTTCAACACCCCCACAAGGTCCTTGGTCTCCCATGCTTCAGGCCCAGTACTTGTCCAGGTTTCTAGCTAATGCCATCATGTGCTCCAGCCTGGAGCTTCCTGCATCCAGCCTGGTCACTCCACTGACAAAGCCACCGCCCGAGGCTCTTTTTCACAAAACATTGTTACCAGTGCACTCACACAAGGACACCCTAAGGACCACAAGAGAAGTGAGGGTGATAGAAAAGGTCTTAAAATCTTAGAAAATTTGGGGACTTAGAAAGAAAGTTACGTTTGGAAAGCCCTGGAAAAAGTAGGCCCTGAGATATGTTAGGCCTTTTGCTTGCTAAAGATCAGGTCAAACTGCACCTGTGTAGTCAGTAGATGATAAATGATACAATTGTTAGATGTGATTAGATATAATTATTGTTTATAGAACATCAGGAACAATGTTAGGGGGCTAGGGGGGATCATGAGAAATCCATGCTTGGGTAAAAACAATGCATACAATAGAACAATGGAAGTTTAATAATTAATATGTAAGTTGTATAAGGATAGAGTATAAAACATGTTCAACTCAAAACCAAATTGGGTCAGATTTGGGTCTGTGTACCCCTGACACCCAGAGCTCTTCAATAAAGCACCTTCATATAATCATTCTGTGATTATGTGTGTTTCTGAACTCTAACAGCTCTGTTCCTCTCTTCCAGCCCTTGAAGACATGGCAGGCAACATCAGCCCTGCCATCAGAAGCCTGGCAATTCAAAAATTTTGTATCCTTCAGGCAGTACAGAGAACTCAATATTCCATCTTTGGAAACCTGCAAGATCAGCTGCACATGGCATACAGGACACGGTCTCATCTCTCAGGCCTTGACTGGATGTGCTGCTGGAGCTCTGCTGCGAGCTGATCTGGGAGGCTCTGTCTGCTGGGGCCACCTGAGCCAGCCAGGATTTTATTTGTCTTCAAAATTGTTCTTTCCTTATTTTTGTTTTTGTTTAGTATGTAAATAAAGGATATGTTCTAAATACACAGAATCCCAGGAGCTTTCTTTTGCTGCCCAAGGTCCGCAGGATACCGGGGAAGAGAGGGAAAAGGGTCCTTGTGCTCAACAACCTGCCAGGGTGTGCAGTGGTGCAGGGAAAATGGCCAGAAACCCCTTGGCCTGTGGTGGTTCTGCTGAAGGCACAACCCCTGTCCCAGCCAGGAAGTGCCATCTGTGTCCTCGTGCCCGTGTGGTGCTGGCTGGGTTGCTGAGGGCTCCCAGGTGCCTCTTGATGCAGCTCCTCTGGAGCTCCTGTGGGGCTGTGGCGCTGCTGCCGGGCCACGCTGGGGGAGACCCTGAGGGAACAGGGTGCTGGGAGGCCATGAGGGGATGAGGGGCTGTGGAGGCCCTGACGGGACAAGGCAGTGGGAAGGCACAAGGGGGACGTGTGAGGGAGTGGGTGTCAGGAGGCTCCAAGGGGACAGGAGGCCCCTGAGGGGCCGGGCTGGTGGGAAGACCTGAGGAACTGGGTGTCAGAGGCCATAAGCAGCCCCAGGGCAGCCGCCTGGTTCCTGACACCCGTCTGATCTGGCGCTTCCCCAAAATGTCTCCCAGGCCTGCAGCAGAAGCCCTCCAGGCTGGGACAGCACCCCTCCAGGAGGGTGGGGACAGCCTGAGGTGTGCCCAGGCTGGGCTGGCTGGGGACATGGAGGGCAGGGGGGTGCTGCCAGGCCACGGCCACTGGGTGCCTGCGATAAGGGGCAGTGGGCAGAGGCAGGGCTGGCGGCCAGGCCGGGCCCTCGCGGCTGCCCAGGCCACGCTGCTGTGACCGAGGCCCCCCTGACACAGAGCTCGGGGCCCACTGAGCTGCTGCCACCATGGGGAGGGCAGCGATGTCTCCTCCAGCAGGGCTGCCCAGTCACTGCTGCCCAAGCGGCTCTGGAGCCCACAGAAACAGCAGCAGAGTGTGCACAGGAACAGCAGCAGAGTGTGCACAGGAGCAGCAGCAGAGTGGGCACAGGAACAGCAGCAGAGTGTGCACAGGAACAGCAGCAGAGTGTGCACAGGAACAGCAGCAGAGTGGGCACAGGAACAGAAGCAGCCCCAACGTCGGCACCTGCGCACTGAGGCGTCCGCAGCAGCCGGCTGCCAAACAGGGGGAGGCTGTGGGCACAGCTGCCTTTGCTTTGGCAAAAGGCTTCAGCACAATTGGCCACAATGGCTTTCTCTTGACTTGCCAGCCTCACACCAATGCTTGGCAGCTTCAGCTGCAGCCTGTGCCTGTGACTGACTTGGATGGCCCTGTTTGAGGGCGGGCTCGCCTTCCACACTCAGGTGTCCCAAGGCAGCGGCCTTGGCGCCATCGTGAGAGAGAGAGAGAGAGACTCAGGACATGAGAACACAGGAATAGCCTGTTTGGCTCATTCTTGAGTTTACTGCTCCTGCCTAAAATAATCATCAAGACTATATGCTGATGAAAACCTATAGCCGAACATCAAGGACTTTTTCTGTAGTGTCTAGAACTAAAACCTTGTGTGACTGTTCCGAGACTCTAAAATGCAGGGTGAAAATGACAGCTATGGTATGTAAGAGTCCTAGAAATTTTGACATGCGATTTTGCTAGTCAAGGACTTTAATTCCAATGTGGAAACTACAAAAATATTAAAATTTGTTTTCATTGGCAACCCCTTTGAAATGGCATCAGCACACCTACAGGTGTACTGGGGACAGTACTTGGCGATTCATGGCTTCAGATGTGGGAGATAAATATTTTGCGGGGTTTCACCTTGAAGTTCAAGTTTTCCCAGGGCTTTGATTGACTGCTCATTGCAGGTAACTTTAATAAATGCAAAAGGATGTGAAAGCACAATTTCTGGAGAATGTGCACTAGGGGTAGGGAGAAAACCTTGAAAACAGTCAGTAGGCTCTGGAAAACTTAAAAAAAAATAAAATTACAAATATAATGTAAAAATAGATGTAGCTCTGTGACTGTTCAAGGAGGACTCTGTGTCTGGAGGAAATGTTTGCCTTGCATCAGCTGTAACACAGACAGACACACAGCAACTGGAGCCTTGAACATCAGAGACTGGGCTAACATTTGTCCCAGAAAAAGACACAGAAGATCCCAGGGCTCGGCTGGGGTGGCAGGTCTGCCTCAGTGGGGACTCTGCCACACTTGCTGATTTCAGTGCTGCCAGGCCCCTGAACCGATTCTGTGCAAGGCCCCGTGCCCTTCCTGCTGCGGCTGCGTTGACAGCCCTGGGGGCTCCTTCTGCTGCCCTGAGCTTGCAGAGCAGGGCAGCGTTTGCTGATGGTTTGAGGCGTTCCTAAAGATCCTGTCATGCTGTCTTAAACACTTTGGGTGAGGGATTCCTTCCAACCTGGGCCACTTTGGGGAAGATGGGGACAGAACTAGGAAGGTGGCAGTGTGTGCAAAGGCCGTTAGTGACATGGCGCAGCCTGGTAACGGTGGAATGGAACGGTGAAATGAACAGGAGCTGGTGGTGACAAGACCACACCAGAGTGCCTGGTGCATGCTACGGGACAGGACGCACCAGAGTGGTGCTGTGAGGAGCCCCGCACAGCCCACTCTTTTGTGCCTGACCCAAAGCTTTTCCAAGGCAGAATTCCTACAGCTCACATTGTGAGCAGAGTGTGGGTCTTGGTGAGCCGGAGATTTCTATAGACATCTTTTTAGAAGGTGCTCCCAAGGCCAGATTTTGTCATGGCAGGCAGATTCATCAGCCTATTCAGAGTGTTCCGAAGGAACAGAAACACCGACCCTGGAGCTGCCCCAGCAGAACACCCTGAAGAGCCAGAGCAGTTCCAGCCACGGCAGGATGGTGAGTGGTAGAGCTGGGCCACAGGGCTGATGGCTGCAGCCAGCTAGGGCCCGCACCATCCCATCCCATCCCATCCCATCCCATCCCATCCCATCCCATCCCATCCCATCCCATCCCATCCCATCCCATCCCATCCCATCCCATCCCATCCCATCCCGTCCCCTCCCCTGTGGACATGCCCAAGGGCAAGACAGAATATGGGCTGGGGCTGACCCCCGCCAGTGACCGTGCTCCATCCCCTGAGCCACCCCAGGGCTGTCCCTGCCTGGGGAGTGCAGGGCTGGGCTGTGTTCTCCGGCCTCTCCCGCAGCCCCTCAGCTCTGGCTGCTCTTTTCCAGATGCAGCCATGGAAAAGAGACAACAGCAGGAGCCCGCCCGCGGCCGGTTCCGCAAAATGCTGAAGGTACCTGCAGCCATCCCCACCTGGGCTGGGCCTGCTGTCACTGCTCAGCCCAGCTCTGCACTTGCAGCACTCCATGGAACATGCCTCTCTTCCCTGTCCTTTTTTCATTCTGCATAGAGGTTCCGCCAGTTCCTGCCAATTCGGCATAGAAAGATCAGCCCCATAGGAACTGAGGACACAGCTGAGCCTGACTCTGGGCTGACCGAGCTCCAGGCAGAGCCTGATGTCAGCCCAGATTCAGCTGCGCCCTCACAAGACTCTGATGCTGCGGTGAGTGATGACAGGGCAAACTCTGATGTGGCACTGACTGAGGACATGGCCATTCCGCAAATACTGACACTACGCCCCCTCCCACCATGAGTCATGCACCTAATATGGATGTTTTTGAAAGGGGGGTGTTCCTTCTGACCAGCAGGTTGCCAGCCAGGCACCAGAACTGGAGGTCTCCCACGATCGTGTGCCCCTTCAAGCCACATCCACAGGGCCCCCTCAGCTTTTGAGGCCAGCACAGTGTGGCATGAAGGGAAGCACTTCTTGGGAGAAGCTGGGGAAGCTGCTGCCTTGGACAGCGCTCCAAGTCTTCCCCATTCCTACTCTAGGTGCCAGCTATTGTACAGAGCATTCACCAGCATCTTATGTGCTCTGTTACGGTGGATGCCAGGCTGCCCACTAACATCGTGAGGCTGGCTGAAGAACACCCGGAAGATGTGGTGCTGACCCTCCTGCGCTGTGCCCCATCGTGTGACAGGTACAGCACCCACATGCCTTGAGAGCTCAGGGCTCACCGGCCTTTAGGGCCCATGGCCCTGCACAGCCTGTCCAATGGGCTCTGCCCAACAGGCAGAGATGTCCCCTCTGTTTCCTGAGGCTGCTGCCAATGCTCCCTCCCTGCCCCTCAGGGCACTGGGGCTCTGTCACCTGGGACCCCACAGCTACACAGGGCATGGCTCTGTGACTGAGACACCCCTGACACACAGCTCTGATCCCACAGAGCTGCTGCAGTGATGTGGAAAACCATAGCCTCATCAAAACCAGCGATGGAGAAGGTGCTGCCAACTCTGCTCCATGTGATGGAGAACTGGCCACTTTGCAGCATCTGCACCTCTGATGAGGACAACAAGGACGTTTTTGCTCTGGCTGTGAGTTTCTGGAACTGGCCTGGACTGTCCCCTAGGTCACTTCTGCAGCAGGTCTTCATCCTCTCCTTGCCTCAGGCTGGGCTGAAACTTGGCCTAGGGGCAGGCTCAGGGGACCCCAGGCCCGCTGTTCCCCTTTCATCTCCCCTTCGGCTTTGCCCCATGGACACCTCGGCACTGAGCACTGTCTTGGTGTGCTTCTTTTGCAGGCAACTCTGGTGCTCTGGGTGATTATGCAAGTGCCTCAGAGCCATGAGGCCATGATGCATTATTCCAACTCTCTGTTTGCGGCTCTGCTGTTGCACGTTTTCACCACCACGCATCTGATGCCAGCAGAAGTTGATAACTTCTGGAGAGAATGCCAGGAGGAACACCGCCTTCCCAAAAAACCCAACAGGTGCCAGTCCTCCTGTCCTTCCCATGCCCTTGTGGCTGACACCAATGCACCCAGTGTGACCCGGGCTTTGCTCTGCACACAGGTTTGCAGTGCAGGCCATGAAGGCTCTGCTCTGCTTTCTGCACTATGACAAGGAGTTGATGGCTATGGAGCGCAAGTGTGGCTGGGAAACGCTGCTCCGTGCTGACACCCAGCACTATGCCGTGGGTCTGTTGGCCAGGTGAGAGCCCTTCTCGCCATTGCCTCTGAAATGTGTGCCCTGTGCCCAGAGTGCCCTACCACAGTCCCTGTGGTCCTGGTCAGAGGGCTTTGCCATTGGGGGATGGCCGAGCAGACTGGAGAAGTCTGAGAGGAGAGTGCCCAGAAGAAGCCCCATGGTCCCAAAGCACCCATGGTCCCTCCAGGCATGCTGGGGAAAGGCCAGATCTCCGTGAGTCATCCCTGGGAGAGGTTTGCCTCCCCACCCCCTACCTCACCATCTTGGTGCCATTTCCCCCCTTCCAGGGTGATGCGCCGTGACTTGACGCCCTTGTGTTACCGTGTGGCACACCAATTTGTCCGGTGGCTCATCAGGGAGGAGGCACGTTGGGATCTGTCCTCCCTGGCATTCCTTGTGGAGGTGAGCCTGATGGCCAGCACTACCTCACTGAGCTGCCCTCATGCCCTGTCCCCTTGCATAGCTGCAGCTGCCTGGGACGGTGCCCGTGCCCTGTGCTGCTGCCTGGGCCCAGCCCTGCGCAGTTCCAGGCTCCTGCTGGCTGGCTTCCCTCTCACTGCCCTGTGCCTTTCAGGTCCTGGATTGCCTGAACTTGAGTGACTGTGGTTACTGTGTCCTCGAGATCGCGTCAAGGCACCTGCAGAGCGAGTGCAGGGAGAGGCGTCGCCTGGCACTCAGAGCCTTCGTGGTTCTCAGCAAGGAACCCTCGCTGGTGAGAACGGGGCAGCGGCTGAAGCTGTGCTGGGCAAAGCAGCCCCTTGGGCTGGCTGGGCTTCAGGAGCTGAGGCAGCTGCTCCCAGCTCTCCTGCCTCACCTGCCTGAGTGCTTTGGGACAGGCCTTTGACCTCTGGGCCTGGGAGCAGCAGGGTGGGGTTGCAGTGCCAGGGTGGTCTTGGTGCTGCAGCCGTTCAGGGCTTCCAGCACAGCCTTGTGTTCCACACAGGCCGCACCTATACGCAGACTGTGTCAAAGCTTCCTGCAGCTGCTGAGTGACACAGACGGAGAAGTGGTCAGCATGTCTCTGTCTGTGCTCACAAATATGCTGAAGAAAAAAAATCTTCTGTTATCAAGGACTGCTGCCCCGAAGCTTGCTGAGCCACTTGTGCTGCTCTTTGACCACGTAAGGCTCTGTGCCCTGGCCACGGGCACTGGCTGCTGCCCACACAAACTTTGGCCCTGTGGATTTTCAGGTCTTTGCCCAGGTGGGCTGGAGAAGCTGGTGCTGAGATCATTTCCTCCTTCTTTCCTCCAGGACAAAAGCCACGTGCAGGTGCTCTCCATTCACCTCTTCCACAATACGATGAACCTGGTAGTGGAAGAGGGAAAAAAGGCAATGGAGAGAATTGTGACGCAGAGCCTGCTCCCGCTCATTTTACACTGCCACGATGAGAACCAGCGCGTGGCAGATGTGAGGTTTTGTGTGATGCTGGTGGATCTCTGGGAGGGGGCTCAGCTGCCTCCTGCCCTGCTGCCTCCCAGGCTGCAGCCTCCTCCTGGCCTTGGCACAGGGATGCAACTCCTGTGCCCTGGCCAGCAATGGCATCTCTGCATCTCTCCAGGCCTCTCGGGAAACGCTGCACTGTGCTGCCACATTCTTAAAGAACACAGAGCTCCTGTGGGTGCTGCCAACAGAGGATCTGATGAAGATCGCTGAATGTGTGGTAAAGGATGGCCTGCAAACCCCAGCCTCAGCCTGGAGAAGCTCCCTGTCCCCAGTGCTCAGTGTGTGGGGCTGGCAGCTGTGGCGCAGTGCTCCACCCTGGGGAGCCAGCCTGCGCCCCACACACCGCTCCCTTCCCTGGGCCACACGGGTTCCTCTTCAGGCTCCTGTGGCCCCGAGCCGGGTGCCGATGGAGCCCCAGCCCAGTGGGGCTGCTGCCCAGGGCCTCAGGGCTGGGCGGGCACAGGAAGCCGGGGCTGGCCGCAGGCAGTGCCCGGCCGAGGGGCAGAGCCCGCACCAACCCTTCCCTCCTGCCGCTCTCTCCAGCTGGCACAGGACGAGAGCCGAGCGGCCGAGCACCTGCGCCGGGCATTGCCATATCTGGACAGCCCACAGGAGTCCCTGCGAGAGGCAGCCGTCAGCTTCATCGGTGAGCCACGAGCCCGGGCTCCCTCCCCGCCGCAGCTCGGCCCCAGCCCCGGCTGCTGCCCCGGCAGCGGCACCCGGGCCCGGCGCCCTGGAGCCCCGGCTGCCCTCGGGGCTGCTGCCGGCCTCTGGCAGCCGTGCCCTTGGGCTGAGTCAGGATGCGGCAAGGGCTGGGGCTGAGCCCTGCCGGGGGTGGGAGGCCGTGTGGCCCCAGGGCTGACAGCGCCGCTGGCAGGGAGCTGTGCCGCCAAGGCCCTGACAGGCTCTGTGTTCCCAGGCACGGTCAGGACGTTCATACACAAGGGCGCACAAGGAAGAGCTGCAGACCCTCAGTGAGGGTGAGTGAGAGGAGTGGGCTGGCAGTGGGGGCTGGCAGAGGGCAGTTGCTATGCCTGGGCAGGGAGCTGCAATCCCTGGCCCAGCTGCAGAGTGCTTCATTCCCTGTCTGGATGAGGGCGGTGTGGGCGGAGAACAGAGAGATTTCAAGGACATGGGTGGGAGTTGTGGCCAGCACCTTCTGGCTGATCCTGTTGTCTGGTCTTCTCTTGTGTCCATTGCAAGAGCCAGGTGGAATGTCCTTGGCAGGAATGTCTCCTAGGATCCCTGCAGATACATGCCCTGACCGTGGCTCTCGTCCTCTCTCTTCCAGCCACTGAAGCCCCGAGGAAAGACACCACCCCATCCCACAGCAACCAGCATATCCAAGCTCAGGTTGCCAGTGAACAAGTGTCCCAAGAACAGCTGCAGGAGACACTGAAGAGGACACCACCTCCCAGTGCCAGTGGAAATCCAGGCACAGCTGACAACTGGCAAAGCTGAGCTTGTGGGATTCTCATGGGGCTTCAGTTCTCTCCCAGCCTGTAGATAGCTCCCTCCAGCCCTCAGACTGTGCCCATCCTCTTTTTCCCCTCTATTCTTCCTCCCTTTTGACAGTTCCTTACCTCCAGCCCTCAGTCCATGCCCATCCCCTTCTTCCCCTTTCCAGTTCATCCCTTTGCTTCGCCTTGCATTAATAAACAGTTTGCCTTTTTCACTTAACCTGCATCTGTCTGGAGTTGAAGGGTTACCAATCCGGAGTGCTGTGACACACAGGCCCCTCCTGCCGTTCTCTCCTGCACCGTGTTTTGTGCAGAGACGCAGAGGAAGGAGCGCAGATCAGGCTGGAAAGGTCCCTGTGCTGAAGGCCCGGTTCCACAGCATTGTGGAGTTCAAGGTGTTACTGAAGGGCAGTAGTGGGACAAGAAGCCTGTGTGTGTCAGGGAGCAAAGTTGTGTCTAAGGCCCTGCCGTATTTGGTCCTCTGTTGTGCACGTCAGCAGGATGGCGAAGAACAGACTTTGAAGGAAACCTTATGGGTTAACTGCTGGGAATTTGACCCTTAAGAGGAACAGTGGATTGATCAATTGATGGGAAGTTAACCTGTGAAAGAGGAACAGTAACAATGAGGCTGTTATTGGCATGGTGACCTTACCTCATGTACAGGCCAAGGGTGAGATGACATGGTAACTGGGAAAATTCCAGTCCAGGGGACAAGATAGGAGGCTTGGTTCTGCAGTGGAGAGGCAAGAAGGACAAAATGCACGCCTTTTTGATGCAGGGCATGCCCTGAAGGTGCAAGGCCTGCCTGCCCTTCCCATTGGAGCACGATGCTCCATCTCCTGCCGCTGCACAGTGGCTTTTCACCAATCCAGGGGCTGGTAGGTTTTATGCAACAGCAACTAATAAGGTAAGACTTGCTTTGCAATTTTGTGCACGGGCATCTTCCAGCACCCATGATGTTCTTGGCAATGAGGATGGGATGCCCAGAGCCCAAAAACCCATGGTGTTTTGAGCACGTGTGAGTGAAAAATGGACGCATGTTTGAGTGTGGGTAAGAGAACAGGGACAGGGTTTGGGCAGTGGAGTGTATGGTTGTGGAATATATGTTGGTATAATTCGTGTTTTATTGTACACATATAAAATCAAGTATAAAAGCATGTTTTATGTAAAATAAAAACCACAAGCAACTTAAAATTGCAAAAGCAGCTGCTGGAAAACCAGAAATGTTCAAGAGAATGACCCAGCAATTAAGATAACACTGAGAAGAGCTGGGTCTACCCAAGCAAGATAAGCGCTCTAATGACCCGGTGATTAATATCTGATACCAACCTGATCGGATTCTCCAGGACCATACATCTCAATGTCAGTTTCCCAAAAACAACTACACGGACTAAAAAAAAAACTCACCATGATTCTACATCTCAAAGCCTGCTTCCCAAAAAACCACTCAAACTTCATCTCCTTCTCAGAAAACTCATCAGCAGTCCAGCAGCAGAACTATGAATATGTAACAAGACAAGAAAAAGAAAGAAATTGAAACTGCATAGCCTCAATCTGAAAAAACCTGTATAAAACACCGCTCTCCAAAAGACAAGTTGTGAACTTGGGGGAATCAGTGTGGCAGAGGCTGATTCAGAGTTCACCCAGCGCCGATCCCGGGCTCGACGCTGACAGTGATTGTGGTTGTTTCCATAATTCGATTTTACCGATTTTTCAATAAAATCCTTATTGATAAAATTTGGCTGAATTTCATTTATAACAGTAGCACCCTGAGCGCGGGCGCGTAGCTGCAGCAAGGAAGCAGTGCCGTGGGTGCGTGTGCCACGAGCAGGAGCTGCTCAGTGGGGCACACAGCTGCCCCAGGACAGTCTGTTCCATGGGCAGCAGATCACGTGGTTGCAATTTCACTGCACAGAGTTCTTGCCCTCACTTCTCTTGTGGTCCTTAGGGTGTCCTTGTGTGAGTGCACTGGTAACAATGTTTTGTGAAAAAGAGCCTCGGGCGGTGGCTTTGTCAGTGGAGTGACCAGGCTGGATGCAGGAAGCTCCAGGCTGGAGCACATGATGGCATTAGCTAGAAACCTGGACAAGTACTGGGCCTGAAGCATGGGAGACCAAGGACCTTGTGGGGGTGTTGAAATATTGCAGAGAATTTATACAAACTCCTCTCTGAGACGCTCTAAAGAGTGGCTGACTCCTGCTGGTCGGATGGCTGGTTGCCTATTAGTTGCATACAAAGTTGCTGTTCAAGAGAATGCAGAGCTTGACAAACAAGTGAAGAAGGTGAAAAAATAGAGGAGCTACAAGCTGGCATGATGTTACAATGTCAAGCATTTGTAACTGCTGTAGAACAGGTGGAGCAACTCAGGTCCCTATACCAATGATGCTGCTTGGCCACCTGTGGCCAAAGGATGGACTACTTTAGGACAAGCATGCAATCTGCTTAAAGGAGAAGGAATGAAAATTAGTGTCCTGATGGGGTCTCTCGAGCTTTATATGGGCCAGCCCTTAAACCCCAGGATAGGGAATATTATCCTAGAGGGATATCCAAAGGGATGGAAAGACTACGGTCATGGAACAGCATCCCTGCATCTGTGGGCTACCAGAATGTGGCAACAACAGTCTCACCTTGGGAAGTGCCCTTATGCCCCACTGGAGTTGCAGGTTTTAGGCACCTTGAATGCAGACAGCTTCACTAACTTCAAATTTTTCAGCACAAGGCATAACCCTAGAGCTTGGTGGGGCAATGCGACAATACTGTGCGTGCGGATTTAGCACAGCCTGATTTTTGGTAGCGGGGCAGGGCCACAGAAGCAGCTTCTGTGAGAAGACAGAGGAGAGAGAGAGGGCCCTTGCTTCCAAACCAAAGCAGCCTATCTTAGAGGACTGCACCTCTCTCTCACTTTGAGACAAGTTAGGAGGAAATGTCCTGAAAGGGGCGTCTCCTCTAAAGAAAGGTAGGTTTCAGCACTCTCTCCCCTCTTGGGCTCAGAGGTACAGAAAATGTGCCCTTATCTGTCGTGCCTGCCTCTGACACCCGAGAGAGCACTGAGTTTAACACAACACCATGGAGATAACTTTGAAAGTTAAGTAGAAAAACTGGGAATATGAGTGTGTGAGTTAGTTAGAGTTTTCTTAAGTCACTGGGTGAGAAAGTTAGAGTTTAAGGTTTAAGCTATTTTAGAGAAGAAGAGACAAGATGGAGGACTTAGGGTGTTGTCCCTTTCTCCTTCTTCTTCCTTCATCTTCTTCTTTTAAGGATTTTTGGATAATAATGAGTGATTGGATAGAAAATGCCGCAGTGCAGCACACCGGTGTCAGGTCATTGGGTCACTAAGAAAAAGAACTTACTTGGCATTTGATTATTGGACAAATAGACATAGAAAAAACCTTGAAGAGCTTCTTCGTTCTCCATTTTTCACCTCTCTATCTTAGTGTATGTAGCTCCTTGTACTCTGTATATATGTAATATAGATAAGGAAAGAATAAACAACCAAGGCCGAAGACGAGAAAAGAGCCTTTCTCTCGTCCATTTCAGTCCTGGGGAAAAGAACCCAACCACCAGTGTCACCTCGACACCTACAGGTCAAGGACAATGGTGTTCCCTCAGGATACAGCAGTCCTGAGGGGTCTCCCCAGAGCTGCCTGATGCTGCCCGCTCCTTGTAGCACCAGTTGCTTTCCTGTGGAATGTTCTACCTGCTGCAAGAGTAAAGAGGGAGCTGGAGAAAGAGCTTGCCAGGCTGCTCTTGATCCTTTCCCAGCAATCCTGCTTAAGGGGAGAAGTCCAAGCTGAGCTCAAATGTGTAAATGGAAGAGCCGTGCACAGGAAGGCTCAGTGGGAAGGATGATCCAGGAACCATTGGCCTGGCAGCCTGAGCTTGCTACCGCGGAAGGCCTTGGAGCAGATCCTGCTGAGTGCCATCCCATGGCATGTGCAGGGAACCAGGGGGTCTGCTGGAGGGTGGGAAAGCTCTGTGGAGGGATGGGGACAGCTGGAGGTCTTGGCGAGATGTTGAGAGTGGGTGTTGAGGGAGGTTGGTGTTGGTGGGTCTGTTGGGGAAGGAATTTTCCAGAAGGTGGATATTCAGGCCTTTGCCCAGTTGGGACTGGAGAACTTGGTGCTTAGAGATATTTTCCACTTCCTGTTCTCCAGGACAACAGCTGTGTGCAGTTGCTCTCCATTCAACATTTTCAAAAGGTAATGGATTTGGCAGAGGACAAAGGAAAAAAGGCCCTGCAGAGAATTGTGAGCCACAGCCTCCTCCCGCTCATTTTGCACTGCCATGATGAGAACTGGCCCGTGGCAAATGTGAGGTTTTGTGTGATGCTGGTGGAACTGTGGGACGGGGCTTGGCTGCCTCCTGTCCTGCTGCCTCCCAGGCTGAGGCCTCCTCCTGGCCTTGGCACAGGGATGCAACTCCTGCGCTGTGGGCTTTGATGCCATCTCTGCTGCTCTCCAGGCCTCTCGGGAAACGCTGTGTGTCTAGGTTCTTGAAAGAAGAGAGACCTCCAGTAGGTGCGGACAACAGGGAATTTGTTGAAAATCACCTAATGCATGGTAAAGGACAGCCTGGAAGCCCCAGCTTCAGCTTTGAAAACCTCCCTGTCCCCAGTGCTCAGTGTGTGGGGCTGGCAGCTGCAGCCCAATGCTGCACCCAGGGGCTCCAGTCTGGCCTGGCTGCGGAGGGCTCTGCTCCCTCTGCAGATGGGGGGGGTGGCATGGTCAGAGCCCACGGAGATTTCAGGGGCACGTGGGGCATTCGTGGCCAGCAGCCTCGGGCTGTTCCCCTCGGTCCGTGCTCCCAACTGCCCATGGCAAGAGCTGGCTGGGATAGCCCTGGCAGGGGGCTCTCCGTGGGCCCTGGCAAGTCTGGGATCTGACCGTGGCTCTGTTGAAACCATGGCCTCTGTCATCAGCCCTGCCATCAGAACCCTGGCAATTGAAACAGTGTGCGTCCTCCGGGCAGTACAGAGAACTCCCTACTTTATCCTGTGGATGCTGCGAGATCAGCTGCGCGGGGCATGGAAAACCAGCCCTGTCTGTGCGGCTGCAGTGCCTGGCTGTGCTGCTGGAGCTCTGCTGAGAGTTGATCTGGATGACACTGTCTGTTTGGGTCACCAGAGCCAGCAGGGATTTTTCTTTTCTTTAAATTGTTCTTCTTTCTGTTTGTCTATAGTATGTCAATATGGAATGTACTGTAATAGACAGACTCCCAGGAGCTTTCTTTTGCTGCCCATGGTGTACAGGGCATAGGGAAAAGGGGGGAAAAGGGTCCTTGTGCTCAGCAAGCTGCCCAGGCGTGCAGTGGTGCAGGGAAAATGGCCAGAAGCCCTTGGCCTTTGGTGGTTTTGCTGAAGGCACAAGCCCTGTCCTAGCCAGGAAGCGCCATCTGTGTCCTTGTGCCCGTGTGGTGCTGGCTGGGTTGCTGAGGGCTCCCAGGTGCCTCTTGATGCAGCTCCTCTGGAACTCCTGTGGGGCTGTGCTGCTGCTGCTGTGCAGGTCTGGGGCAGACCCTGAGGGGCCGGGGTTGTGGGAAGCCCTGAGGAATTGGGTGTCAGAGGCCATAAGGTGCCCCCAGGCAGCTGCCTTGTTCCTGAAACTCGGCTTCTCGGGTGCTTTCCCAAGGCATTTCCCTCAGTTTGGAGGGGCCCCCTGTAATCAGGCATGTAACCCTGGTCTGGGCCTCTCAGAGATGTGGGCCCAGGAGTTGTGGGGCTGGGCGTGTGCCCTCCCTGTTCTCGGGATTGGAGCCCCCCACCCATCAGCCTTACTCTGTGAGCTCGACTGCCTGGCTGTTGAGTCTTGTTCCTCTTGCAGTGGGGGACGCCAAGCTCTGTGGCTTTAGGCACGAGTGAGTGAGAAGAGCAGCACTTGGAGCCCAAGTGGGGCCATAGTAAAACCCTCTGGGCAAACCATATTCCTGGCATTCCCAGGGCAGGGATACATGAGAGTGTGGTGGGCACCTTCAGGGTGCCACAGCTGGTTTGTGCTGGGCGACCTCCCGGTGTGCAGGGCTGGGTCTCTGCTTTGCTGTTGCTGGCCTTTTGCCATTGTGCTCCTTTGGCTGCCTGGAGAGAGGGACAGCCCTATAAGGAGGGTGTAATCCCTTGTCTCCAAAACTTCAGGGTGGAAATGCTGCTCTCCCAGCCCTCAGCCCACGCTGTAAGCAGAGCAGAGCTTTTTCCCCATTCCTTGTGGCTTTCTGCCTGCTGCTGGCCCCTGGGGCTGTTTCTCAGGGTGAGTTACTGAGGGGATGGCTGGTGCCCCTGGATTTGCTGACAGGACGTGTGGGTGACCCTGACATGCGGATAGAAAGAACTCTATAACTCGCAGAGTAGTCATTAGAGGAGATACGAATTTATTCAGCGCTGAGGTGCATGGGGGATACCTCCTCCAAAGGCATGCACACCTTGGAGACTTGTTTCTCCCTTTTTATTCTCTATAAACTAAGGTTACACAGCATGCCCAATACATATTCATTTGCTAACCCCGCCTGTCATTGCTTCCTATTAAAATTAGTTCCATGCCTATTTGCAGCTGCGCACTGCTCCTTGTTGGTCACTCTGGTGGTCTTCTGGGGGCCTTTGGGACTGAAGGCAGCAATTTTCCTTCAGCTGAGAGACAATCAACATGAAAAAGACATCATAAAGCCATCAAAGACAGTGAAGAAAAGAGTTAAGTTTTAGATGAGGAAGAGAGAATAAGGAGATGCTTTATAAGCTGAAATATTCTTCTGTTAAAGCTATAGAGATGGACAATAGTGTTCTGAAAAAACTCCTTTAATTCATGACAAAGTACATTGGGAGGAATGGAGTGTTCAAAGTGTGGATTTTGAGCAAAAGGTGGAGTAATTATGATACAGTGAGGTGCTGGAACAGAGGGGGGAGAAGTAATAGTTGAAGATTGGGGCCGTTGTAGAGGCAAAGAGAAAACTTCTCTTTCAAGAGAAGCTCACAGAGACAGATGAAGAGAACTTTTGCCTTTGAATAACTCATCCTTAAAAATGACATCCCTCGACTCATGGCCCATAACACACCTCAGAGTGATGTGAAATGGGAGGAGTGAACTGATGACAGGATTTCTGGGCAGCTGGCATCAGAAAAATAGAAAGCTATAACAGAATTAGTTTTCTTGTGAGAAACTCCATAGATTAGCAGAAGAAGACTTCTGTTTCTCTTCAGAGACTGATAAAAAGACTCTAGCAGGAATTGGGACTGTTTTAAACACCAAAGTTCCAAAGTTTTTTGTCTCTATGTTGTCATGTGAACAAGAGAATGGTTGGGTAGTGGGGGATAAACGGGTTTTCTGGAGGTTTATTCTGGTGTTCTTATTCTTGTAGTTTTGTTAATAAATTTTCTTTATTATTTTTAAGTTTTAATCCTGTTTTGCTCTTGTTCTAATCCATATCTCACAGCAAGAAATAAGTAAGCTTTCTAGTAATTTTCAATTACTGCTTTAAAACCATGACAATCGGTTTGCGACTACAGGATAGAGAACCTCAGTTATTTTGTTAACAGCCCTTAGATCTTGTACTGTCTGGTATGACCCATCAGGTTTTTGGACTGGCAAAATGGGAGTATTGAACTCAGATGGACACTCCTTTAACAGCCCCAATTGCAAAAAGTTTTCAATTCTGGGACTAATTCCTTCCCTATCTTCCCTCTTCAGGGGATACTGTTTAATTCTAACTGGTTGTCTTCCTTCCTTGAGTTTGATTATTATTGGAAGTGCATTTTTTGCTCTCCCTAGTATATTGGAGGCCCACACTCCAGGAAATACTTGATTCATTATTTCTTCACTAATTTCCCCCTCCATTTGGACAGCTGTCAACATTAAACTCAATACCTCTATGTACTGTTCATCATTTACCTCCAGAATAACCTCTCCATTTTTAAATTTAGTAGTTACTTGGAATTGTTCTAACAAGTCTCTCCCCAAAAGGTGTCTCAGGGAGCTGGGCAGATAAAGGAATTTATGAATGCCCCATTGCTTTCCAAGCTTATACTTTAATGGCTTGCAAAAATATGCTTTTTCAGGTTGACCAGTTGCTCCTATTACTGTAACATAATCCTTCCCCACAGGTGCTAAAGTCTTATTCAAGGCTGAATATGCTGCCCATGTGTCAACCAGAAATTCCACCTCTTTCCCTTTTTTCCCCCAGTTTCAATTTTATAACCAGTGGATCTTCTGGGGTGAGATCTACTGGTCCCCTTCAATCTTCTTTCACATAAGCAATGTGAAAAATATTCAAATAATTTTCCCATTCTCCCAGTCTCCCTTTTCCTGAAAGCCACCCCATTTCCACTCTGGGCATTGATTTTCTAGTCACCATATTTCTTACAGATCACACACTGGTCTCTGCTCAGGTCTCAGGCCTTGTCTATGTGATCCCTGTTCACGCTTTCCTCTCTCTCCCTCACTTAAAACAGCTACAAACTAAATCATTCCTTGTTTAAATCCTTCTTCCTGGTTATTAAAGACCCTCCATGCCTCATCCAACAAAGTTTCTAAGTTCCTCCCATCTGCCCCCCAAGGCTTTTGGAGTTTACTTCTTATGTCACCCGTAGACTGCCCCAGGAATAAATTAACTAACTGCTGTATCCCTACTTCAGACCCAGGGTCCAGTGATGTGTGACGATGCATGGCATCTCTTAATTTTTCAAGGAATTTGGATGGCGACTCAGAGGGTCCCTGCTTGATTGCAAATAAGGCTGACCAATTTATAGTTTTGGGGATGGCTCTTTCCATCCCCTTTGCAATCCACTCCTGATACATTTCCAGTTTTTCCAATTCTGTTAATCTGTTTGGATCCCACTGTGGGTTTTGGAGTGGAAAATAATCTTTCACATCCAGTTGTTGGGTTTTATAATAATCTTCTGCCAGATCCCCTGCCGTTTTTATAATTAATTGTTTTTCTGTCTCGGTCAGTGCATCCAATAATAATTGCATGTCACTCCAGTCTGGATTGTGTTGTTTTATTATATATTGCAGACATTTAGCTGTGTTAACTGGATCATTGTGGTAATTTTTAACAACTTTTTCCCATGCCTCCAAATCGATTGTGGAAAAGGGAACTTTAACCAATACCACTCCTCCCTCTGGTGCCACTGCCTCATGCAGAGGTGCCTGTAATATGTGTGTCTGTTGTCTAGTCCGGTGTGCAATCGGAGTGGTGTCTACATCCCCTGACTCCTCATCCCTTTCTGGTCTTATGTGGGGAGGCTTAAGCAGATCGTCTGCCAGATCTTGTTCTTGGGCCACAGTCTGGTAAACCTTATCTGATTTTATGCATCTTTGCCCTATGCTACACACTGAACAACACCGCTTAAGCTTTCCCCTCTTAGTCTTATTTTCCTTCTCCAGGGCCAATGCCAGAGGGTCAGAGGGAGCCCTGATCCCACAGTCCCTCTGCCATTTGGGGTGATTACAAAGGGAGAAAAACATATCAGCACATGATACTTTTGTCCACTTCCCTTCCCTCCTGAGAAAGAGCTATTGCACGAGTTGCAATAGCATGTTATAGTCCAAAGTCCCAGGAGGTGGCCACTTTGCTCCCTCATCCAATTTATATAGTGGCCACCAGTCCTTACAGAACCTGATTAAATCCCTCTTGTTCTCAGTTCCCCCACAATATCCAGCAATATTTTTCCAATGTGCAAGAATACAACCTAGCGGACTCACTTTAGGGATTTCTTTACTTTGTCCAGTGCCCCTTATATCGTCCTTCTTGTCCTGTCCCGTTTCCATCCAAAATTTTCCTCACACAATTTCACTGTCTCTTCCCAATATTCTTCTCACACACAATTCCAATTTGTGGGCACCCAATGTGATTTTCCACACACAAACCTCAGCATTTTCACTTGGCACGTGGAGCATATGCCCTGATGGTTATTAAAGCAACAATACCAGCATCTACCCATGGTTAAAACAAATATTAACCATTTCACACTCAAGCACAACACTCCTCATTTACACTGGGGCTTGCCCCACATTGACTCCAGTCACTTTGCTTTTCTCTGGCCACCTCAGTCGCCCGAGGTCAGAGCTCCACACTCACTCCGCACCTCTGGTGCGTCTCACTCGCTCATTCACACACCAAACACACTCAGTGACTCAACGTGTCTGGATTTAGCATTCACACAAAACAAGGGTTCTCTCGACTCACCCCCAGAGTCACTAGCGAGCTGCTCTATCATCTCAGTGAGAACCCCTCAGTCAGCTGTGCTATCGGCCAGGATCAATCCCTTTCCCTCTGTCTCCGGCCCCTCCTGGCCGGGTGCTTGCAGGCCCACTGGGACTGTGCTGTGCATCAGACATCCCTATATGGCTTATCAGCAGCCCCTTCCTTGATATCTAATTCATGTCTTTATCCGCAAGGCCAGCAGGTTGTTGTCTGTCCCTGCGGTGAGCGATCTGAGGTTGGGGGTCCCTCCCAGGAAGGTCCTGGGGGCACGCCAGGGAATCTTCTCCTCAGCCGCTCCCAGGGCCAGACAGAGATCCTCCTGCCTGGCTCACCAAAATGATATGCGGATAGAAAGAACTCTATAACTCACGGAGTAGTTATAAGAGGAGGTATGAACTTATTCAGCACTGAGCTGCATGGGGGATATCACCTCCAAAGGCATGCACACCTTGCAGACTTGTTTCTCCCTTTTTATTCTCTATAAACTAAGGTTACACAGTATGCCTAATACATATTCATTTTCTCCTCGCTGCCTATTAAAATTAGTTCCACGCCTACTTGCAGCTGCGCACTGCTCCTTGTTGGTCACTCTGGTGGTCTTCTGGGGGTCTTTGGGGCTGAAGTCAGCAATTTTCCTTCAGCTGAACTTTTCACCTTGTCTTCTTGCACATGCTGCCTTCAGTTCTTTTGAACCCCCCTCTTTCCATTTCTTCTGGCTTAGGGGTCCAAAAGAATCCAAGGAACCCCTCATCCTATGGCGCATTTGTGCTTGCATCCTGTTTATGTATTCCAGCTCTTTATCTCATCCCATAGTCTTTATTCTCTTCCTGCTATTATGGGAGCAGTCAGCATTTCACACAGGTTTTGGAGCCCCTTCTTTTACACAAGACAATTTTATAAATAATGCCTTGTTCTTAATTTCTCTGTTTTAACTCAAGTGATGTTGAAGGGACATGTGGGTCACTGAGCTGATACTAGGTTCCCAGAATAGGTATCCAGCTGAAAGGAATGAGAGAGATTTCTCTTTACAAACAAACTGTGGGTAAAGCTAGGTACTGAGAGATGGAAGAAGCAATGCGTGGAACCATCAGATCCATAGGATAAGAAAATGGTGGGGGGAGGGGTATACATTAAAAGGGGGTCTTTGTTAGGCGATTTGGGAAGCCTGTACCTCTCAAATACCTCCACCAATGGGTAAAGAGAGTGGGAAATGCAGCTGGGAAATTAGGAAAAAAAGGAGGCTGCATCCTCTAAAAATTTGAGATACCCCAGAAGAATGCCCCATGGCCTTTTCCTTTATTCAAATAAAGTAACAAGACTCCTCTGTCTTTATTTTGGATATAAACCTCTGGTGTTTGTGGGCTAATTTTCCTGGCATAAGTGCCTCATGCGTCACTGAGGGGAGGCTGATGCCCTGTGTGTTGCTGAGGTGTCATGAAGGTGCCCTGCATGCCACTCTGGGGCCATGAGGGTCACTGAGGGTGGCAGGTGCTCAGGATTCCACTGAGGTGACATGGAGGTCACTGAGCAGAGGCAGGTGTCTGTTGAGTCCCTCAGGGGATGTCGGGGTCACTGAGGGAACGTGGGCCTCATTTGAGGGGGAGTCGGGCATGCTGGGTGTGGCTGAGCACACCTGCTAGTCGCTGAAGGTACCCGAGGGCCTCTGAGGGGACGTGGGCGCTCCCTGAGGGACCCGGGAGGGGCGGGCGCATCCCCACTGCGCAGCCGCAGCCGCCGCCGCCGCTCCCGGCCGCAGGGGGCGTTTCCCGCCCAGGCGCGGGCGGCCCCGGCCCGCCGGTCCCCTCAGCCACGGGGCGGGAACTCGAACCCGCTGTGTCCGCCCCTCCGGGCGAGGCACTGGGCGGCCTTCCATAAGCGGTGTGGGAGGTGCCCTGGGGCAGCCCAGCGCTGATGAGGAGAATGGGGCAGGATTGTCTCAGGACTAGGGAGTGTTTCAGTTTGTGAGGGGTAAACCTGGAGTGGCTCAGAGGGAGAGAACTTCATAGCAGAGGAATGCTGGCATTATCTGGTGTCACCTGTAGGGCACAGAATGAACATTTGGGGGTTAAAGTTGAGGTAATCACTGGACTGAGAGAATTATGAAATCGGAAGTAATCACTGGAGTACATGTAGTGGACATTTGGCAGATAATTAGAGGTGACCTCGAAGAGACAAAATTACATTTGAGGAAAAGTCTGAGGTAATAGCTAGAGAGCACATTGAGATAATTTTATGACAAAATCTGAGATAAATTTTAGGAGAAAGAAAGAAAGAACGTTTTGGGAGTAAAATATCAGGTTATCTGACTTCCCACTACCTTGTGCCATACTCCAGCAGGAGGGCCTTGCCCTCCCTGTCCCCAGCCAGCCCAGCCTGCGCACCTCGGGGTGTCCCCACCATCCTGGTACGGCCCAGCCTTGATGGCTTCTGCCGCAGGTCCGGGAGACGCTTTGGGGAAGCATCAGATTTGCTGGGCGTCAGGAACAAGGCAGCTGTCCGGGGGCTGCTTATGGCCTCTGACACCCAGTTCCTCAGGGCTTCCTATTGCCCCAGCTCCTCAAGAGCTTCCTGTCCCCTTGGAGCCTCCAGCCTCCACACGTCCCCCTCGTGCCTTCCCACAGCCTTGTCCTGTTATGGCCACTGCAGTCCCTCATCCCTTCATGGCTTCCAACCACCCCATCCCCTCAGAGTCTCCCCTGGCATGGCCCGGCAGCAGCGCCGCAGCCCCACAGGAGCTCCAGAGGAGCTGGATCAAGAGGCACCTGGGAGCCCTCAGCAACCCAGCCAGCACCACACAGGCACGAGGACACAGATGGCACTTCCTGGCTGGGACAGGGCTTGTGTCTTCAGCAAAACCACCACAGGCCAAGAGCTTCTGACCATTATCCCTGCACCACTGCACGCCTGGGCAGCTTGCTGAGCATGACCACAATTTTCTCCCTCTTCCCCTATGCCCTATGCACCATGGGCAGCAAAAGAAAGGGAGTCTATTATAACATATCCTATATTTATATACTAAAGAAAAACAAAAAGAAATGAACAATCTTGAAGAAAAGGGAAATCTTCGCCTGCTCATGTGGCCCCAGCAGACAGAGCCTGCCAGATGAACTCTCTGCAGAGCTCTAGCAGCACAGCCAGCCGAGGCCCAACAGACAAGGCCATGACCTCCATGCCCTGCGGAGCTGGCATGGCTCACAGCCTCTGGAACGTGGAGATTGGAGCGTGGTCTCCTGCCCTCAGCAGGCACAATGTCTGAATTGCCAGGGTTTTGACCTCCAGGCTGATGTCATCTGTCATGTCTTCAAGGGCTGGAAGGGGTTTTCAGTGATAGATCTTCAAGATGCTTTTTTCTGTCTTCCATTTGCAGAAGAAAGTCAAAATACATTTGCTTTCGCATGGGAGAATCATAGCACTGGCAGGAAAACCAACCTTACCTGGACGCATTGAGGGTATTACCTCAAGGGTCCAAAAAAATTCCCAAAGTTTTTGGGAATTGCAATGAATAAGGTATAGCGATTGGCTCACACAAATGAGGAGGAGTTATTAAGTATGTTGGGAAGTATGTCTGTTAAGATTTATAGGTCTTTTGACAGGTACTCTTGTTGTTCCACTTTGGTTTTGAACCCTTTTCCGTTGTCCCCTCAGTCCTCCCCTTCCTTTCTGCAGTTACTGCCTGGCAGCTCTGGCTGGCAGGGCTGTCAAAACACGTCAGGGTGGGCGTACTCTTGTCCCTGGCAAGAGGTGGCAGGGAGTGGGGGACACTGGGTGCTGGGAGGCTTGGCAGGCCAACATCTCACCACCAGTCAAGATGCAAGAAGGGCTTCACCGACAAAAGGCACAGAGGACTGACTGACAGACCTTGGGAAGAGCTAAATCTACCTCTAGGGATGAGGCCACGGACCCTAGGAGGAGCCAAGTATACATATATGGGCAAAGCCACAGACTGCGGGAGGTGCTGGGAGGAAATATAGGGACTGCTTATGAATATTAATGTAGCTGATGTAACCTTGAATGTATAAAAGGTAGAGACACCATTCTGTGGGCTGAGCCTCTGGTGAGCAGAAAGAATCTCACAACGCTCCCAGCCCTGTCCCCACTTTGCTTTGTAACTTGAACAGGATCTAGCTAAACTTTATTTACTCATTCCTGCTTATGGTCTGAGTCATTTATAACAGGAATCAATTGGCTAAAGAATGAGAGCAATCTCTGCCTGGGGAAGGAACACTCCCACAGTATGCAGATGATTTGTTGATTGCCACTGAAAGTACTAAAGAATGTTCTGAATGGGCAGTTTGAATGTTCTTGGATTGAATGGTTATTGAGTATCTCAACAGAAAGCCCAGCTGGAACAGCAACAAGTGACCTACCTCAAATATGAGGCCTCCGTAGGACAGCAGTCCTTGGGAACTGCCCAGAAGAAAGCAATTTTCCAGACACATCAACCACAAACCGTAAGAGAACTCTGTATTTTCCTTGAAATGACAGGTTGGTGCCAGCTGTGGGTACACAGCTATGGATTGATCGAGAAACCTTTATATGAATTGGTGAAAATCTCTGAAAATGCCGTGATATGGAACCCCAAAGCAAACAGGGCCTTTGAAAAATGGAAGCGTGAACTCATGAGGGTCCCTGCTTTGGGGCTGCGTGAAGGAAGGAATTTTGGTTATTCTCCCATGAGAGACAGGGAATAGCTTTAGTGGTTCTGGCACAACACCTGGGTCCTTACAAAAGGGCAGTAGCCTATTTATCTAAACTTGATACTGTGGCCAAAGGCTGGCCTGCCTGCCTTAGGGCAGCAGCAGCAGTGATCACAAACACTGAAGAAGCAAAGAAGTTTACACTAGGGCAAAAGATGATTGTCTTAGTGTCACACACAGTGCCACCTGTATTAGATCAGAAAGGGAACCATTGGTTGTCTTCCTCGAGGTTCCAAAAGTACCAAGCAGTCCTGGCCGAATCTGATGATACTGAAATTCAAGTGACCAATATTATTAACCCTGCCTCTTTTCTGCAAGGAAGGTCTGAAGCTGAACCTGTAGTACCTGACTGCCTAGAGACCATCAAAGCTGTGTATTCCAGCTGCCCAGATCTAAAGGAGGAGCCGCTCCCAGGTGCCATGAACTGGTTCACTGATGGCAGCAGTTTTGTGAGACAGGGAGTGCAAAGGGTGAGCTACACTGTGACTACAGTCTTGGAGGTAATCGAGTCAAAGCCGTGAGCAGCAGGACCCTCAGCACAAAAGGCTGAGCTAATAGCCCTCTGTCCTGGGGTGACTTTTTGATGCTTGTATCCCCAGGCGTCTGTTCTGTTGACGCTGGATATTAATTTCTGCACGTTTAAGACTGGTTCTGAGAGCAAAGAGAGGAAAAAAGGAAGCATGCAGTTTGTTTTCAGAAACTGCCCTCACTCCCCTGCATCCTGCTCCTGGACTGTGTTGTCTGCAGTATGGATGCACAGTGAGACAGAGGTCTCCTTTGCTTTTAGTTAGTTTTTTAGCTAGCTGAGGCAGAGAAGTCCCTTGGACTGTGGCTTTTCTTTTCCTTGGAATGGTTTAAACCTGCTCTGAACTGAAAACGCAGAGAAATACCAGGAGCTCATGCCTGTGGCCCACCAGGGCCTGGGACTCTGCACTCCAGCACCAGAGGGACTGATAAGAGTCTGAGTGAGCCGAGTTACACTCCACAAAAAGGACCTTCTGAATTTACCATCTCTTCAAAACTGTGAAAAGTTTTATTGTTTAATATTATTCATTTTTTATACTTGTGAATACTTGGCTGCTAAATAAACATTTTGTCCATTTTTCTCCAAAGAAATCTTTTCCCAAACCAATTGGGGGAGGGGCCACTTGAATTTGCTATGGAAGGACTATGGAAGAACAGACTCACTAAGAGAACACCCAATAGCCCACTGGTGTGATGCAGCACTAGGATTCACAGTTTTGTTAGGGCGTTGCTCCCAATTTTAAGAATTGCACAACTGGAAAAGGCAATTTCAAACATCTCAGCCAAAATAGGATTGCTAACTCAACAGCAGATGCCTTACTGTGACAGATTGGCATTTAAGAAAACAAAGAGAAACACCTAAAGAAGTTAAAACTGCTGGAGGCTGCTGGGAGTTTTTCTCCTGGTCAATAACTGGCCATTTCTGAGAATTGACAGCAGTTTTGACCATTGAAAAGTGAGATCAACCTGTGAACACCACCTTAAGACCTAAGCCTGTAAATTTCTTTGTCTCTTTGTTTCTGGCTGTGAAAGGTAACAGAGCTCCAGCTGGTTTCCCGTTCCCCTGCCCAGCCCATGCGGCCCGGGCAGGGGCTGGGCTGGGCCTGCCGCAGCTCCCGGTCGGGAGATGGGGCCTGCGGGGCTTCTCCCCGGGCTCTGGCCGGGCCAGGCCAGTCCCTGGCTCGGCTGCAGTTTTTGCCGTTGCTGAGTTTCATCAGAGACTGCCCAGTAAGGAGAGAGAAAGCCATTGACTTGCAGTGGGCTGAGACAGTGACTACACTTTCCAGAGCAACCATGAAAAAAATCTTCCATAGCAGACAGGTCCAGCGGCTGCTCTGGCAGAGATCACAGAACCATCCACAAGGCCTGGGCAAGTTTTAACTCTTTCACTACCCAGCTGAGACTTGCAGATTAATCCTTTTTTTTCCAGAGAGAGAGAGGAAAAGAGAGAGTGATCAACAGGTAAAGAGACAACATAAACTATCAAAGACAGTGAAGAAAGGAATTAAGCTTCAGCTGGGGAGAGAAATAAAGAGATGCTTTAATAAGCTGAAATATTCTTTTGCTAAAACTATAGAGATGGACAATAATGTTCTGAAAAACTCCTTTAATTCATGAAAGAGTATTTTGGGGGGACTAGAGTATTTCAAAGTGTGAATTTCAGCAAATGGTGAAGCAGTTGTGATCTTATGTGATGCTGGAACAAAAATGGAGAAGTGAGAGTTGTTGAAAATTTGTGGCCTTAGGAGGCAAAGAGAAAACTTCTGTTTCCAGAGATACAGAGACAGATGAAGAGAACTTTTGCCTTTGAATAACTCATCCTTAAAATGACACGCCTTGACACATGACCTATAACTCACCTCAGAGTGATGTCAAAAATGTGAGGAGAGAAGTGATGACAGAGTTTTCCAGGTGGCTGGCATCAGAGCAATAGAAAACCATAGGAAAATGGTTTTCTTGTGAAAAACTCCATAGATTAGCAGAAGAGAAGTTCTTTTTCTCTACAAAGACTGATGAAGAGACTATAGCAAAGTTGGGACTGTTTTAACCATCAAAGTTTTTTGTCTCTGTGTTGTCATGTGAACGAGAGAATGGTTGAGTAGTGGGGAAAAAGGAGCTCTGGAAGTTTTATTCTGGTGTTCTTATTCTTGTAGTTTTGTTAATAAATTTTGTTTATTCCTTTAAAGTTTTAAGCCTGTTTTGCTCTTCTTCTAATCCATATCTCACAGCAAGAAATGAATAAGATTTCTAGTGATTTTTTTAGCTAATGCTTTAAAACCACAACACTTACTAAGACTACAAAATGAAATAAACTCACTAAAAGAAGCAGTCTTTCAAAACCACATGGTGTTAGAGATGATAAAATCCCAAATGGGAAGAGTTTGTATTCTAATTAATACCAGTTGTTGCACTTGGATAGATCAGTCAGGGCAAAAAGCAATGGATATCCATACCGTTTGGCAACGTGCAAAGGTGCTCCCTGAAGTAACCAAAGACGATACGTCTTGGAGTAAACATTTGTGGGAAACTCTAACATCTTGGCTACCTTATATGAATTGGCTAACACAACTGTTTGTAGGAATTTTAGGAATTGGAATACTAATCTTAGGAACCTGCATGATGAGCCAGAGTTTCATATGGTATTGTAACCAAACTGTCACCACGTATCACAAACGGAAGCAAATTAAAATGACATTCAGGATCAAAACAGGTAAATATTTTGTGACCACAACAAGCCTGCAAAAGAATTTGCAAAGGATAAAAGAAAGGGCAGATTTGTTGCAAAGGCAGTGAGATAATGTTTGAGCTACACAAAAAGCTGGAGCTGTGCAGTAAATAGTTGTGTTGTAACAGGGTATGTAAATGAAGCACTTTTTAGAAATCAGCAAATTTAGCGGAACAAGTGAACTGCAAAAACTAACCACTGACTATGTGAGCAGACAATCTTATAGAGCATGCCTTGGAAGCAGGGGTGAAAAGTTCAAGCCTGAGGAAGACTTATGAGCCATCATCCAAACCAACCACCAGGAGGCTGAGGACCATCTCGTGCAGAAACCGCACATGTGCTACAAGGGCTTACATAACCACGTGATTGGAAAATACGCTGCAATATGAAGGTTAGGAAAGTATAATGTGCACATTAACTAAAAAAATGTATAAAAGGTAGTACGGTGTGAAGAATGGATGAATGAGTGAAGCAACGCCCCTAAATCTCGGAATCGAATAAACAAATACCTGCTCCATAGGTCTTATATTAAGGAGTACGGTTTTCTTGCCTAGTTTCTGGGCAGCAGCACCATAATCAGAGACACAGAACAGCTTCTCTGCCCAGAGTTATGCCAATAGTCTGCATTTCCCCATGGGTCTGCCTTGAGGTTCACTGGGGACCTCCCTGTTTGTAGCCGTCCATTCCCGTGCTCAGCAGGGATGCAGTTGTGTTTGGACATGAGCTGCCACAGCCAGACACGCAGCAAGAGGAATGTAGAATATCGGAGGCTGTGTAGATCCAATTTTTTTTCCAGGATGCAAGAAGTAAAAGCAGAAGGAAACATGGGAGAACCTCAGTACAATTGAATTGTCCAGGGAAACCCAGAAACTGATGGTGTTCTGGTGCTACTGCTAATCCCTTCTAGGGAAAAAAAAATTATTCCAGGAAGGGGCATCGTCATGGGATAGATAGCAATAGTTGATCGAGGAAGCCCCTGCAGGATGGAGCTCAGCCCCCAATGCACATGGGCTTTGCCTGCCCTCTGGCACGGAAGCTCCCCAAGGGCACAGGTCTCTGGGGCTGGAGAAGGGCACCAGCACTGCCAGGGCTCGCTTGGGAGGGCAGCAGGTCTGCCTCGGCTGGGACACTGCCACACCTGCTGATTTCAGTGCTGGCCGGGCCCCAGGACTCAGAGCAGCATTCGTGGCCTGGCCCACACGTTCCTTGTCTGTGTCACACCTGTGGGTTTAGGATGGCCACCAGCCGGGCCGTGTCCCAAGGAGGCCGTGCCAGCTTCTGTGCAAGGCCCCGTGCCCTTCCTGCTGCGGCTGCGTCGGCAGCCCTGGGGGCTCCTTCTGCTGCCCTGAGCCTGCAGAGCAGGGCAGTGTTTGCTGATGGTTTGAGGTGTTCCTAAAGGTCTCGTCATGCTGTCTTAGACACTTTGGGTAAGGGATTCCGTCCAACCTGGGTCACTCTAGGGGGGATGGGGGAGGAACCCGGAAGGTGGCAGTGTGTGCAAAAGCCGTTAGTGACACGGTGCAGCCTGGTAACGGTGGAATGAAACGGTGGAACGGACAAGAGCTGGTGGTGACAAGACCACACCAGAGTGCTCGGTGCACGCAACGAGACAGGACGCGCCAGAGCGGTGCTGTGAGGAGCCCCCGCACAGCGCACTCGTTTGTGTCAGACCTGGAGCTTCTCTGAGCCGTCATTCCTGCAGGTGACCTCGAGGCCAGACCACAGGACGTGCTGACCTGTGGCCTTGCCGAGGCTTCTTTTCTTAAGGTGCTCTCGAGGGCAGACTGTGGGACTTGGTGACCCGGAGCTTTTCCGAGGCATTGCCCATCCCTGCAGTCACTGCCCTTGAGACCAGGGCACAATCCTTGTCGAGAAGCCTCCTGTCCTTGTGGCAGGAGTACTCAAGACCCGAGTGCAGGACTTACTGTCCTGAAGTCTTGCCAGGACTTGAGTCTTGCAGGTGCCTTCCAGACACAACTGCAGGACTTGCTGCCTCGGAGCTTTTCTGAGGCATCTGTCCTGCAAGTACCATAAATCCAGGCAGTGCCATGGAGCAGCGACCTCCAAGAGTTCCCAAGCTGGCCTGGGTGGAGGAGGAGGAGGAAGAAGAAGGCCCTGGAGCTGTGCCAGAAGTAGAGACCGAAGAGGTGCAGGAGTTCCAGCCGCTGGAGGAGGGTGAGTTGCAGAGCTCGGCCTTAGGGCTAGTGCCTGTTGCCAGCTTGGCCGCATCCCACTGCATGCCATGCCATCCCCTGGTGCTGTTCCGATGGAAAGGATGGGAGAGTGTTGGAGAAGATCTGGAGCAGCGACCCCCAAGAGAGCCCAAGCAGGCCTGGGTGGATGAGGAAGAGCAAGAGGAAAAAGAGGAAGAAGGTCCTGGAGCTGCCCCAGAAGTGGAGACTGAAGAGGTGCAGGAGTTCCAGCCACTGGAGGAGGGTGAGTTGCAGAGCTGGGACAAAAGGCTGGTGGCCCCATCCCAACCCATTGCATCCCACTGCATTCCATCTCATCCCATCCTACCCTATCCTGTGGAGACACACCCAGGGACAGGACACAAGAGGGGCTGGGGCTGCCCCTTCAGCAGAGGCTGTGCTCCATCCCCTGGGGCATCTCGGGGCTGTCCCTGCCTGGGGATCGCAGGGCTGGGCAGCGTTCTCCAGCCTCTCCTGCAGCCCCTCAGCTCTGGCTGCTCTCGCTCTTTGCCAGATGCAGCCATGGACCAGACACAAGAGCAGGACCTTGCCTGTGGCCTCTTCCACAGAACAGCACAGGTACCTGCAGCTATCCCCAGCTGGGCTGGGCCTGCTGGCACTGCTCAGCCCAGCACCATGCTTGGAACACTCCATGCAACATCCCTCTCTTCCCACCCTTCCTTCTACCCAACATGCAAATTCATCAAGCACATTTGGCAGGAAGAGACCAGCGTCATGGGCACTGGGTCCATGGAAGATGGTGACGTCTACACCAGCGACACCAGTGCTGCCATGCTGGAATTCATTTTGGAGGAGGGTGTTTCCATTCCAGAGCAAGTAAGCAGCCTGTGGCCAGGGTGTGATTCTCCAGGGATCACTTGGCCTCCCAAGCCACGCCTGCTGATCACTCTAAGCCTTTGAGGCCATTGCAGCGTGGTGACAAGGGAAGCACTTCTCTGGAGAAGCTGGGGACATTCCTGACTCCCTCTGGCAGCTTTCCAAGTCTCCCCTTGTGCCTTCTCCAGGTGCCTGCCATGGTGAGGTACATCCACCAGTGGCTCATGGCCAATGAGTCTGCTGACTCCAGGCTGGGCAGGACCCTGCTGGATCTGACCGAGGCACAGCCCACTGACGTGGTCATTGCTCTCCTGCGTGTGGCCCCAACGTGTGACAGGTACGGGGCCCACGTGCCCAGAGGGCTCAGGGCTCCCCAGCCCATCACCCTGCACAGCCTGGCCCAGGTGTCTGACCAACAGAGAGTTCCAGGGTCCTGTCTACCTGGGACCTTTCCCAGCCCTGCTACATCGGCCCCCGAGCCTGCTGCCATGCCATGCCCCTTCAGTGCCCAGCAGGGCAGGGTTGTCTGGGTGCTGCTGCCGGCGAGGGGCAGCGGGCGGAGGCAGATCTGGCAGCCAGCTCAGCTCCCCCTGCCACTGCTGCCCAGGCCACGGGGATGTGTCTGAGACCCCCGTGAGACAGAGCTGTCACCCCACAGAGCTGCAATGACCATGTGGAAGACCATCATGTGCTCGAGCAGGACTGTGGAGCCAGTAGTACAGATACTCCTCGATGTGCTGAGAACCTGGCCAGAGCACAGCACGTGCACCTCCGATGGGGACAACACGGGTGTCTTTGCCCTGGCTGTGAGTTTCTGCAACTGGCCTTTGCTCACCCCATGGCCGACCGCCTCTTCAGCAGCTCTGTTTCCTCCTTCCCCCACTGCATCTCCCTGCCTCAGGCACTGGGCTGAAACCTGGCCTAGGGGCAGCTTCAGGGGCACCAGGCGTGGAGCTCCCCAAGGCTTTCCCCTGGCCTTGCCCTGCCACGCTCAGGCCCTGCCACACAGATACCTTGGCACTGAGCACTATCCCTGGGTGCTTTGTCCTCTGCAGGCAACAGTGGTGATGTGGAAGTTCCTTCAGGTGCCCTGTGTCCCACGGGTAGTGAATGTGTATTTCCCCCGCCTCTTTGTGCATCTACTCTTCCAAGTGTTCTTCAGCACTTTGGATATATCAGAGGATCTCAATGCCTTCTGGAAGGGATGCCAGGAGCAACACGGCCTTGCCATCAGCCCCAGCAGGTGCTCCATCCCAGTCCTTCTGTCCCTGCCATGTCCCCAGGGCAGGAGCCAGTGCTCTCAGCCCTGTGACCTGGGCTTTGCTGTGCACACAGGTTTGCAGTGCGGGCCCTGAAGTCCCTGCTCTGCCAAATGCGCTGTAATGAAGTGGTGTTCTCAATGGAACGCAAGCGTGGCTGGGACACACTGCTCTGCCCCGACACCCACCACTATGCCGTGGGTCTGTTGGCCAGGTGAGACCCCCTTCTCCCCATTGCCTCTGGCATTTGTGCCCCGTGCCCAGGTTGCCCTGTGTCCACCGTCCCCATTGTCGCAGGCCATAGGGCCTCATCACCAAGGGATGGCCAAGGAGACTGGAAAAGGCTGGGAGATGAAGGTTCCCATGAGCAGCTCAGATCCCCTTGCAGGATCATGGTGAAAGACCAGGACTTTTCAGTCATTCCTGGGAGAGGTTTGTCTCTCAGACTTACAGTCTTGGTTACTTTTTCACCTGCCAGGGAGATGTCCTGTGTCTCCAGGCACTTCTGTTCCCGGATTGCTCGCTACCTGCTCCGGCTACTCAGCACACAGGAGGCACGCTGGGATCTGCCTGCCCTGGCATTCCTTGTGGAGGTGAGCCCCATGGCCAGAACTGCCTCCCTGCAGAGCTGTCTCCCACCTCTCGGCCCTCTCATAGCTGCAGCTGCCTGGGACGGTGCCCATGCCCTGGGCTGCCGCCTGGGCCCAGCCCTGTGTGGTTCCATGCTCCTGCTGGCTGGCTCCCCTGTCACTGTCCTGTGCCTTTCAGGTCCTGGACTACCTGGACTTGAGTGAACGTGGTGCTGACAGACTCCTGGAAATCCTCTCAAGGCACCTGAGTAGCGAGTGCAGGGACAAGCGTCATCTAGCGCTCAGAGCCCTTTTCAAGCTCGGTGACGATCCCTCGATGGTGAGAAGTGGGCAGTGGCAAAAGCTGCACTGGGGAATGCAGTCACTTGGGCTCGGCTGGGCTTCAGGCAAAAAGGCAGCTGCTGCCAGCTCTCCTGCCTCCCGCTTCAGCTGCCTGAGTGCTTTGGGACAGGCCTTTGGCCTCTCAGCCCTGTGGCAGCAGGGTGGCGTTTCATAGACTTGTCTTCCACACAGAATGAAAAGATGTGGAGCCTGACTGAAAGGCTTGTGGAGCTCCTGCGGGACGCAGACAGAGAAATAGTTCGGATGACAATCATGATACTCAGTTTTATAGTCTTGGACAAGGAGATGCTGATACCCAGCCCCATCGCCCTGCAGCTGGCTGAGGTGCTGCCACCACTCTTTGACCACGTAAGGCTCTGTGCCCCCAGCCGAGGCCACTGGCTGCTGCCTGGACACTTGGTGCCCTGGAGATTCGCAGGCCTGTGCTCTGCTGAGCCCTGTGCCGACAGGGCTGAGGTTTTTTCCTCTTCCTTTCATATAGGATAATAGCCAGGTGCAGCTAGTGTCCATCTTGCTCTTCCAAACTTTGGTGATTGTTTTAGTTGAAATGGAAAAAGAGGCCCTGGAGACACAAATGTGCCAGAGCCTGCTGCCACTCTTCTTCCACTGCCATGATGAGAACCAGCGTGTAGCACAGGTGAGGACTCCGGGGCTGCTGCTGTCACCCGGGGAGGGGGCTCGGCTGCCTCCTGCAGGCCTGCCACCTTGCTGGCTGCAGCCACCTGCAGGCCTTGGCACACGAATGCGGCTCCTGTGCCCTGGCTTGTGGGGCCATCTGCGGGTCTCTGCTGCTCTCCAGGCCTCTCAGAGAGCACTGCTCAGCATGGCCAAATTCTTGAAGAGGAGGGACCTTCCAAATCCTGTGAAGAAAGAGAAACTGTGGAAGTTCGCTGAAGTCCTGGTAAGGACGGCCTGGAAGGCCCAGCCTCAGCCTGGAGAAGCCCCCTGGCCCCGGCGCTCGGTGTATGGGGCTGGCAGCTGGGCCCCGGCCCAGTGCCGCAGCCGGGGCCTCACGGCTTCTTCTCCAGGCTCCTGTGGCCCCGAGACAGGTGCCAATGGAGCCCCGAGTCACTGGGGCTGCGGGGCGGGCCGGCACCGCGCCTCCCCGGGCAGCAGCCGGCCCTCTGTCCCCTCCAGAGCCCGGCGCCAGCGGCTGCTGCCCGGTGCCTCAGGGCTGGGCGGGCACGGGAGGTCGGGGCTGGCCGCAGGCAGCGCCCGGCCGAGGGGCAGAGCCCGCGCCAACCCTTCCCTCCTGCCGCTCTCTCCAGCTGGCAGAGGACGAGAGCCGAGCGGCCGAGCACCTGCACCAGGCCCTGCGGTACTTGCAGCACCCACAGGAGGCCCTGCGAGCGGCGGCCATCAGGTTCATCGGTGAGCCACGAACCCGGGCTCCCTCCCCACCGCAGCTCGGCCCCGGCCCCGGCTGCTGCCCCGGCAGCGGCACCCGGGCCCGGCGCCCTGGAGCCCGGCGCCCTGGAGCCCCGGCTGCCCTCGGGGCTGCTGCCGGCCTCTGGCAGCCGTGCCCTTGGGCTGAGTCAGGATGAGGCAAGGGCTGGGGCTGAGCCCTGCCGGGACAGGAGGGCGTGTGGCCCCAGGGCTGGCAGCGCCGCTGGCAGGGAGCTGTGCCGCCGGGGCCCTGACAGGCTCTATGTTCCCAGGGATTGCCGGGCGGCTCCTGATGGGGCAGAAGGAAGAGCTCCTGCAGATCTACCAATGTGAGTGAGGGCAGCGGGCTGTCAGCGGGGCTGGCGGGGGGAGCTGCAATCCCTGGCCAGGCTGCGGAGGGCTCTGCTCAATGTGCGGATGAGGGGCAGCGTGGGCAAAGCCCATGGAGATTTCAGGGGCACGTGGGGCATTCGTGGTCGCAGCTTTGGGCTGATCCCCTCGGTCCCTGCTCCTTCTTGGCCATGGCAAGAGCTGGCTGGGATGCCTCTGGCAGGGGGCTGTCCGGGGGCCCTTGCAGGTCTGGGATCTGTTTGTCTCTCTTCCAGCCCTTGAAGACACGATGGATGACAGCAGCCTGGAGGTCGGAAGCCTGGCAGTTCAGACGTTGTTCCTGCTGAGGGCAAGGGCCCCTGCTCCGATCTCCACATTCCAGAGGCTGCGAGATCAGCTCCGCAGGGCATGGAGGTCACGGCCTCGTCTATCGGGCCTCAGCTGGCTGTGCTGCTGGAGGTCTGCAGAGAGCTGATCTGGCAGGCTCTGTCTGCTGGAGCCACCTGAGCCAGCAGAGCTTTTTTTTCTTCAACATTGTTCTTTTCTTGTTTTTGTTTTTCTTTAGTATATAAATATAGGATATGTTGTATTAGACAGACTCCCAGGAGCTTTCCTTTGCTGCCCATGGTGTACAGGGTATAGCAGAAGAGGGGGAAAAAGGGCTTGTGCTCGGCAATCTGCCCAGGCGTGCAGTGGTGCGGGGAAAATGGCCTGAAGCCCTTGGCTTTTGGCGGTTTTGCTGAAGGGACAAGCCCTGTCCCAGCCAGGAAGTGCCATCTGTGTCCTCGTACTCCTGTGGTGCTGGCTGGTTTGCTGAGGGCTCTGTCATGATCTGCTAACACACGTGGACCTCGTGAGAGATTCTATTGATCTCACAGTGCAAAAGGACACAAAGGTATTTTACTTTAAATCACAGCAATGGTGCACTGCTGCGGTGGGGTGGATGTCAGGGCTGCCGCGACCTTTTTGGAAAAGCATCCTGAGAAGGACGGCTCTTAGTGGAACAGGCATGTCTCTCTCCTGGCCTGACAAGTGATGACCGGCTAAGCAGCAGCTCCTTCCCAGGCAATGCAGGGAGAAAAAGGACTAGAGCTCTGGCCAGCAGTTACCACAGAGAAATCAGCCTTTATTAGTGCAGGGCCCTCTGCAAAGGGGGCTAACACAGAAGCTCCACTCAACTTGGGAAAAAAAAATAAACAAAAACCACAAACAAACAACAACAAAAAAACCAACAACCCCAGGGTTTATATAGGGAAGGGGAGGGGCGGGGGAAACTTGGATACAAGTAGCAGGGTGGAATGGCAGGGAAGAACACCAATGGGGTACAACAGTTTAACATGTAACACCACAGGGTTTCTGGGAGAGACACTTTTCTCACTGGGAGGGCAAAGTGCCTGGCCTATGATGAAGATCTGCAGGGGATCACCAGCACTCCTCTGTCAGCCGATTCCTCGGCCCCCACTGTGCTCTTTTATTTCAGTGCCAACAACAGGAGTTAGAGCTGCTATGGTTTTTTGAAGGAGAATTGCTGTAGGTTTCAGTGATTCTGGAAGGTCTCAAAGGGGTCATCATTTCACAGGTAATTGCATTGGTGATTCATAACCAGTTGTTAATTTTCTGGCATGTATCATTTGCAATCTTTGTGCATGTCTTCCAGTAGTTGGTCAGGGGTACCAACTATAGCTATAGGTCTCCTCTTTCCAAGGGGTTAAGCCCTGCTGCCCAATAAGCTGCACGCTGAGTTAGGGACCACGCGTTACGTCTGTCTCCTGCTGTTGAGAAGACCCCACGTCCCCAGTACCCACTGGCTTCTTGTTCTGTCAGTCGAATCTGATCTCCTCCAGTGAGAGATACAATACATATTTTGTCTCTGACTCATGAGGGAGATGCCTGTACGTCTTTTTCAACTCAGCCAATTCAGTGGCAGTGTACAGGATTTCTTCAGTGGTTGTATGCGGATCAATATCTTCATAATTGATATGATTATATTCTGTTTTAATTAAAGGTTTCCAGCTAGGAGAGCAGTGCTCCCCAAAATTTTTCATCGGTTAGTTCTTTTTGAGGGTAAATTTGATTAGTGGGATGGGTTTCTCTCTCCTCTATTTCTTTTGGTGAGTAAGCACACTTTGAATTTTTAACACATTCCTCTCTTCGGGCCGCTGGCAACAGGTGGATCTCATTTCCTTTCTTCATCTAATTGTTTTTGCAAAATTTCAACTAGGTTTTGAAGGGAGTCTATAATAGTTCTTTCCTTGCTTCTTTGCTGAAAGCGAGTTTCTATAGCTTCTGTAAGACAAGCTTCCAAAACTGAGCAGAGTATATATTTTTGCCCAGTTTAAATTTTGTTACATGTTGTAAGGAACATATTCTATCAATTACATTTTCCAAATTAAACCAGTTATTAAGTGCACACTCTTCCCCTCCCAGAGAAGGTCTGGCACTGTGTTTTGCTAATAGGGCATAAAATGCAGCTTTAACTTCTGCACTGCCATTTTCAGTCATTTTTACAAAGGGAAAACCACTACAGGGAGGTATAAACTTAAATTATGCACAAATACATAGCTTTTGCTGCATCACCCTTCGCTTCCCTATGTGGGTGACTGTCGCCCTGAAAACTCAGCTTTGGAGCTTATTGACATAGTTTCTAAAGACCTTTCCCAGGACAGTAACTATAAACATAGATATGTATGCATTCCTTCTTTTGCACATCTCTTGATGGACATCTCTTACGGCCAGTGTGGTTGGAAAGGTGTTATGCTGACTACCCAATCCCTGGCCATGGTCAGAAAGCTATAAATTGTGAGAGAAGAAATAAAGTTTGCTTCTTCTTCACCATCTCTTGAGCTGCGTCCGTGTGACTTATTCCGTGTCCGACAGTGACAGGTGATGAGACCAAATCTGCTTGGGAAGCACTCCTTCAGTTTAAAATTCTTGTTGTCTCTTTGCTACACCAAGCGGTCAAAATTCATACACAGCAACAAGAAAAAACAGTCCCGCCCTTTTACACTGAGATCTTTTGCAAAAGTCTGAAGACAGAGCCCTCAAACGAGCGTGGGGTGATTTTCACCTAGGCGTGTACAGTTTGCAGGAAATTTGAGTTTCCCCCCCTTGTTCACTCTTTTGGGAGTGTCGGGCTGGGTGCAGCTGGAGCGAAACGTCCTTCCCCTAATACAGACTGCACAACAAAACCTGCAGCCCCTTCTGTCTGTCAGAAATGCTGTCCATGCCACCAATTTAAATGTCATGATCTGCTAGCACAAGCAGGTGTCATGAGAGGTTTGTTGGATCTCAGAGTGCAAACAGGACACCAAGGGATTTCAGTTGAAATCACAACAGCAATAATGCACTTTTATTTTAGTGCAAGCAACATGGGTTATGTGATAGATGAGAGGGAGAGAAAGAGAGGGGGAGAGAGGGATAAGAAGGCAACGTGAGAAGAGAGAAAAAGGGGGGGTTATGGCTACCAACACACAAGACGGGGTCACCAGTGTCTTCCTCTGTGGGGAGATCTCTCTCAAAGAAGGTAACTTAGTCACTTTTACAGTCTGTTTCAAAGCAAGGGCCAGCTGGCAAAGAGGTGGGGAAATTCCTAGGCTGTTGTGATCAGACCTGTTGCTCTGGGAAGCAGGTGTAAGGTACAGAACAGGCCACGCCTTACAAGTCCCTTGTTGTGGTTTTAAAGCAGCAACTAAAAAATAGCTAGAAAATTTACTTATTTCTTGCTGTGAGATAAGGATTAGAACAAGAGCAAAACAGGATTAAAACTTAAAAGGAATAAAGAAAGTTTATTAACAAAACTACAAGAATAACAGAACCAAAATAAAACTTCCAGAAAACCCAACTCTCACTTTTCTCTCTTTTTCTCTCACTACCCAACTATTCTCTTGTTCACATGAGAACATAGAGACAAAAAACTTTGGTGTTTACAACAATCTCAATTCTTGCTGTCGTCTTTCCATTAGTCTTTGTAGAGAAACAGAAGTCTTATTCTGCACATCTATGGAGTTTTTCACCAGAAAACTATTTCTGTTACATCTTTCTATTTCTCTGATGCCAGCTGCCCAGAAATCTGTCATCAGTTGTCTCTTCCCATTTCACATCACTCTGAGGTGTGTTATGGGTCATGAGTCTAGGGATGTCATTTTTAAGGATGAGTTATTCAAAGGCAAAAGTTCTCTTCATCTGTCTCTGTGAGCTTCCCTGGAAACAGAAGTTTTCTTTTTGCCTCTACAATTCTACAAATCTCCAACTATTACTTCTTCCCCTCTGTTCCAGCACCTCACTGTATCACAATCACTTTACTTTTTGCTTAAAATCCACACTTTGAACTACTCTATTCCTCTCAATATACTCTGTCATGAATTAAAGGAGTTTTTTCAGAATACTATTGTCCATCTCCATAGCTTTAACAGAAAAATATTTCAGCTTATTAAAGCACCTCCTTATTCTCTACCTCTTCTGAAGCTTAATTATTTTCTTTACTGTCTCTGATAGTTTATAAAGTCTCTCTACATGTTGATTACTCTCTCTTTTTCTCTCTGGAAAAAAAGGATTAATCTGCAAGTCTCATCTGGGTAATGAAAAGGTTAAAATCTTGCCCAGGCTTTGTAGATGGTTCTGTGATCTCTGCCGGAGCAGCGGCTGGAGCTGACTGCAATGGAAGATTCTTCATGGCTGCTCTGGAGAGTGTGGTCACTGTCTCAGCCTGCCGCAGGTCAAGAGCTTTTTTTACTTTTCTTACTCAACAGTCTCTGGTGAATTCAGTCACGGCAAAAACTGCAGCCAAGCCAGGGACTGGCCTGGCCCGGCCAGAGCCCGGGGAGAAGCCCCGCAGGCCCCATCTCCCGACCGGGAGCCGCGGCAGGCCCAGCCCAGCCCCTGCCCGGGCCACATGGGCTGGGCAGGGGAACGGGAAACCAGCTGGAGCTCTGTTACCTTTCACAGCCAGGAAACAAAGAGACAATTAAATTCCCAGGCTTAGGTCTTAAGGTGGTGTTCACAGGTTGATCTCACTTTTCAATGGTCAAAACTGCTGACAATTCTTAGAAATGGCCAGTTGTTGGCCGGGAGAAAAACTCTTATCAGCCTCCAGCAGTTTTAACTTCTTTAGGTGTTTCTCTTTGTTTTCTTAAATGCCAATCTATCACATCCCTGCTCACCAGCAGGAATGAGGGCAGTGTACGGTGGCAGCAGAGCAAGCACACCTGCAAAGAATCACCTGGCAAACATCCACCTCAAGCAGGCCAAAACTCCTGTACAAAGTCCCTTGGCGCCTTCAGGGTCTCGGTCTCTGTTGTTGTGACGGTCGTGAAGCAAATGAGGGAAACTGCAGACCATCTCTTACAATGTGCCAGCACTGGAGCCCTTGGGTTCTGTCATGGGGTTACTTTACCTTTAAGAAAGTTAAAGTTGCTGGGGGCTGCCGAGAGTCTTCTCCCCTGACCAATTATCGGTCATTGCTGAGAATTGACAGCAGTTTTAGCCATTGAAAAGTAGAATCAACTTGTGAACCCCACCTTAAAGTGTACAACCAGAAGTCTGTGGCTCTCTTTGTTTTCTGGCTGTGAAAGGTAGCAGAGCTTCGGCCTCTCGGGCTCTGCCCGGCCACGTGGCCGGGCGGGGGCCGGGCCGGGCCTGCCCTTCTCCCGGCCGGGAGATGGGGCCTGCGGGAGCTTGCTCCAAGCCAAGCTAGGCCAGGCCGGTTCCTGGCTTGGCTGCAGGTTTTGCTGTGATGGAATTTACCAGAAAACTGTCAAGTAAAGAAGAAGAAGAGCTCTAGGCCTGCAGCAAGCAGAGACACCGACTACACTCTCTACAGCAGCTATGAGGAACTTTCTGTTGCAGACAGCTCCAGCTCCTGTTCAGCAGAAATCACCGAACCATCTACAAAAGCTTGGGCAGTATTTTAACTCTTTCTTATCCAGATGAGACTTGCGGATTAATCTTTTTATCCAGAGAGAGAAAAGGAGAGTGATTAACATGAAAAGAGACTTTATAAACTATTAGTGGCAAGAAAGAAAAGAAGCGTCAAGAAAGGTAGAGAATTAAGAAGATGCTTTAATTAAGCTGAAATATCTTTCTGTTAAAACTATGGGGATGGACAATGAAGTCCTGAAAAGAACTCCTTTAATTCATGATGAAGTATGGGGAGGAATAGAGTGTTCAAAGTGTAAATTTGGGTAAAAAGTAGAGTAATTGTGGTATAGTGAAGTGCTGAGAGATTTGGAGCCTTGAGAGGCAATGAGAAAATTGTTTTCTAGTGAAGCTCACAGAAACAGATGAAGAATACTTTTTGCCTTTGACTAACTTATCCTTAAAAATACTATCCCTAAACATCATGACCCATAACACATTTCAGAGTGATGTGGAATGGGAGGGGTGAGCTTTGATAACAGCAGCTCTGGGCAGCTGATATCAAGGAAACAGAAAACTATAACAAAATAGCTTTCTTGTGAGAAACTCCATAAATTAACAGAAAGGAACTTCTGTTTCTTTACAGAAACTGATGGAAAGACTGTAAAAAGAATTGAGATTATTTAAACCATCAAAATTATAAAGTTTTTGTCTCTGTTGTCATGTGAACAAAAGAATGGTGGGCAGTGAGAAATGAAAAGGTTTTTCTAAAAGTTTATTCTGGTGTTCTTATTCTTGTAGTTTGTCAATAAACTTTCTTTATTCCTTTTAAGTTTTATGCCTAGTTTGCTCTTGTTTTAATCCATATCTCACAGCAAGAAATAAATAATTCATTTTTTTCCCCTTTTTGTTAATTACTGGTTCAAAACCACGACAGGTTCTAAGGAAGAAACCATAAATCCCCTTTTCCAGGAGATCCCAGCCCTCTGAATCACAACTAGCATAGGGATCGGTAGAATGGTTGGAATGCCAAAGACTGGATTGCTGGGGGAAAAAACCCAGACTTTAATAAATGCAATTTCCTGATGGAAAACAATCCAGGAATTCAGTTCCTGGAGTTGGAAAAGCAAGGAAATGGTTTTCTTGGAGATGCCATAGGCAGTCCTGGACTGGGGAATTCCCTAATCCATCCATCCCTGACTGAGGAATGGAAGTTCCTGGGATGAGCCAGGATTAACAGATCCCCTCCCTCAGGTGTGTGGTCCAGGATTTTCCCATTTTTTCCCAGCCCAGGTGAGCCACGTGCAGCATTCCAAAGGGATGAAGCCATTAAGTGGGAAATCCATGATTTTCCCATTTTTTCCCCCGTTTTTTCCCAGCCCAGGTGAGCCATGTGCAGTATTCCAAAGAGATGGGGATGTTAAGTTGGAAATCCATGATTTTTTCCATTTCTCCCCGGTTTTTCCCAGCCCAGGTGAACCATGTGCAGCATTCCAAATGGATTGGTTAAAACCGATTAGGTTTTTTATTCCCCATGGGAATAATCCTGGCCTCAAAAACACTCCCAGAAAGGGAAAATCCCAATTTTAGCAGCTTTTTCCACCTCCACATTGCAGGATTCCCTGGACCTGCTGGATAGTGGATGCTCATCCCAAATATTCTGCCCATTTCTCTAGGAACACTCCAATGGCAGTGCTGATGCAAGTTGTGCTGATTCAGTGCTCTGAGGTTTTTTGGCATTTTTTCCTTGTGATTTCAGGGGGCTGGGAGGGGGGGAGCAAGGCTGGACACAATCTGGATTCAGAAAAATACCAGATAGTGCCAGGAATGAGGAAATCACAGTTGAAGCAAGCACAAAGGAACTAGGAATAAAATAATTTTTAAGAAGGAAAAGGAAGGGGAAGAAAAGGATAAAAAAGGATTTCAAACAAATTCACTTGAAAAGAATAACTTGGAGGTAGGATAGGAGAAATTCCAACACAACAGGTCACCAAGGCCTGGGAGGTCCCAAATGTTTCGTTTTATTTGGGTTTATTTGGTTTTTTTAAATTTTTAATTTTTTTTTTTTCCCAAGAAAATCCCATTTCCTTTTTGATGGGACTGGAAGTTACCTCCTGTTTGTGTTTTGTTCTGGTTTTGGCCATCCTCATTATTGTTAGAAACTTCTGTAAAATGGTGAAAATGATGATGAACTGTGACCTTTTTTCATTGTCTTTACTTGTGATGCAATTGCAGTGAAAAAAAAAGGAAAAACACCAATAAAAAAAATGGGAAAAATATTTAAAAAATCAGAATTTTACCACCTATCAGAGCCTGGCTATTTGTTATAAACCTTCATTTGTCTGGTGCTCTTTTTGCTATAAGATATAATTATAGGACATTCTGAAAAGGTTAAAAACAAAAGAGAAAGAAGATAAATGAAAATTTAAAATATTGGCTTCATTTTCACAGAAGCAAACCTTTAATACCACAAAAAAAAAAAAAAAAAGAAAAAAATTCCCACAAAAAGATAAATAAAAGAGAAAAAATAGTCATAATAAAATTAATAATTAGTAATAATAATTGTGATAATATTAATTAAAAATTGTCTGTATTCTGAATATTTCTTCTTTGTAGTTTTCTAGGGACTAAATTTTGGTACTTTATTTTACTATTTAAAATATATAAGCTCCATGTCACCAGGTCCCACAGTCTGCCCTCAAGGGCATCTGCAGATGAGGAGCCTCGGCAAGGCCACAGGTCACCAAGTGCTGTGGTCTGGCCTCGAGGTCACCTGCAGCAATGACGGCTCAGAGAAGCTCCGGGTCAGACACAAACGAGTGCGCTGTGCGGGGGCTCCTCACAGCACCGCTCTGGCGCGTCCTGTCCCGTCGCGTGCACCGAGCACTGTGGCGTGGACCTGTCGCTGTGACCAGCTCCTGTGTAACCATGTGTCCTAGTTTAGGGCAAATTAGGGAGGAAAACTCCAAATGGGGATTTCCCCAGGGAAATGCCCCTCCCTACCAACTGGTCTGGGAAAGGGAAAAAAAATAAAATTCCTTGGAGAGAAGTGGAAAAAGCTGCTTATTTAACAGAAATTTGAATAATATTAAATAATAAAACCTCTTGCTGTTCGACGGGATGGGAAGTCTAGGAAGAAAAGTCCTTTTCATGTGGTGTAGCTCGGCTTGCTCAGTTTCTTATCAGTTCCTCCGGCGCTGGAAAGTGCCGAGGCCCAGGCCCCGGTGGGCCACAGGCGTGAGCTCCTGGGGTTTGGCTGGGTGTTCAGTCCAGAGCAGGCTTCCACAGAACCAAGAAAAGGAGAAAACAAAGGTCCAGGGAACTCCTCTGCCTCAGCTAGCTAAAACTAACTAAAAGCCAGACAGAAGCTCTGTCCCGCTGTCTGTCCGTGCCACAGACACCACAGTCCAGGAGCCAGATGTGTGGGAGTGATGTTTTTCTTTAACACAAACTGCGCGCTTCTCCTTCCCCCTTTCTTGCTCTCAGAGACAGTCTTAAAGGTGCAGAACTTAATATATAACATAAACCAGATGATTGGGGATACCAGTATCATAAAGTCACCCCAGGACACCATGTTATCAAAATCAATATTATGGAAATACCCAGGGTTCTTATCTGGTGGCCCACACTCACATAAATAGTCTGTTATGACCCATAGAAGCTAGAAACGTGAAGCATTCAAGGACAAAATTACTGAGTGGCAGAACATTTAGGGCCAGGAAGGATAAGGAGTGGGTTGGGATGCCCATGGGGAGAAAAATGGATCTCTTTCTCTAAGGCTGGACATTGGGATATCTGAGAAGAAGGTGGAGTGCAAGATCTGGTAAAACAAGAAATCATATGGGATACCACCAAAAAGCTGGCAAGCCCACCAGTATCCACCTGTGGGAGTTGGATTGACAGGGATTGACAATGAGTTGGCCTTGGCTGTTTGTGAAGTGGCCATTAATCTAAGGCTGTGAGAAACATTGGGTTAGATCATGGGGAGGAGCATGGGATGATGGGAAGGATTATGTTCATGTTATGTAAATGTCCTAAGATATAGAAGGAAACGTTCTTGGTTCTTGTTGGTGTTTGGTTATTATTGTTTTACAGATAAGATTATGTTATATACATATAAGATTATATATTATATATATACTTATATTATATATAAGATTATATATATAATATATATATATATAAGATTGGATATAGACATATAAGATTATGTTCTGAATTCCTGTTGATGATTTGTTATCAGTGTTGTATATATTGTTAAGTAAGTTGTTACGTTTCCCCAATTTTGGGGTCTTTTGAGGTTGCCCTGTACTGCTGTTTGGATTATGTTCTTTGGTTTGCACCCTGATCAAAGTTGTTTTCCAGGTTTCTCAATCAAACCCATCCCTATTCGTTTATTTCATTTCTTCCACCCTGGCTGATCTGAGGATTGTCGTGACACTGGCGATATCCACCCAAGTACAGAAAGCAGAAATGTACACAAAGATACAAAAAGCACTGGGGAGTGAAACTGAGCTACCCAAATGGGAATGGAACCTATTTGTGGACCTAGGGGAAAGAATAAGCCAGGAATTCAATCTCATTAACTGCTGGCTATGTGGAGGACCACTGATGACCGAGGAGTGGCCGTGGAAGGGAGTAACTTCAGTTCTGTGGAGTTATCGAAGTGGAATCAAACTGAGGGACAAAGGACTGATCGACCTGAGGGGTGGGTACTAAGCTCGGAGACTACTGGGGAGGAGAGTATCTGGAGAACTGGGAGGGCCTTCTCTAAGAAAGTAGGAAAGACCCCCTGTAACAGCTGCAAGGTAACTAACGGAACAAACATCTGGTGGGTCATTGCAATGATGTGTCAGAGGCAGGACAGCGACAAGCACACACGAAAGTCATGCAGCAACAGCTAACTTTACTGAGACCTCTTCTCCTTATATGGATCAGAAGGCACGTGTGGTTAATCCTCATTGATCCAGCTCGTTGCCACACGGCCAACCAGCCCATAGCAGGCAGAATCCCCAGCGGCCTGGGCCTGCTCTCCAATGGCCCTGACTGGTCGAGTTACATGAGGATGGTAATTATGGAATCAACCACATTTCACTTATCAAGTTGGGATTATTTATAACTGTGAGGCCTCCAGGCCAGCTGTAGGCCAACACAGCAAATCCCCTCAGCTCCTCAGCAGCTGTGGAGAATGAGCAATAACTCACAGTGTCAGTATGATAGGGAGGAAGCTCTCTTCCTATGCAATGGGAGTTCCTCCCCCGAAAAGATCAACCCATATGAAGACATTCCCAGAATAGCTCTGTATTGGTCAGATATTATAACTTTTTTCAATTCTGTTTCTTTTTTCTCTTGATTCTGCTGTGCTTCTTCTGCACTTCACTCCTGGATTTCTCAGCTCCTTTGAGCTGAGCTCCTTGGGGATACTCCCTCACAGGGAGTCCCTCTTATCTCAGTCCTCCAGGTCCGAAGAAAACTCCAGAGCTCGTTAGGATCTTGTTTCTCGTGTTTATTAGGATGTTATCACAAAACTTGGCAGGTCTCTCCAGACTCTCTGCACAAGTTCAATTCACCACAAGCTGGCTCATTTTGTTCTGATGGTACAAAATGGCCTTGTGGCTCACTTTGGACTTTGAAGGCACAAAATGGCCCTGAACTACACAGTTCTTTTATCTTTATACTCATTCTTATCCAATTCACAATAGACACGCATATTATTTTCCTTAATGACCCAATGACCCATCATCTGTGTGCTGCACTGTGGCATTTTCTATCCAGTCACTTACTATTACCCAAAAACCTCTAGGAGAATGTGAAGAAGAAAGAAGACGGAAAAGAAACATTTTTCTAAATCCTCCATCTTGTTTTCTGCTTTCTAAACTAGCTTAAACTCTAAACTTTAACTTTTTCAATAGTGACTTAAGAAAACTCTAATCTACACACACTTTTAGCTTTTCTATCTAACTTGAACAGTTGTTTTCATGTATCACTATGAAAACATGCCCATAAATTTCATGTTATATGAAATTCAGTGTTCTTCTGGATCTCAGAGCTAAGCATCAGAAACAAGGGCACACACTCTGTGCTTTAGACTCCAACAAGATATAGGGAACACCTCCAAGATGCGGGTGGTCCTGAATGCTCTGTTCTGGATTTGCAGAAGGAGAGCATAGATGAATTTACCCTCAGAATGGAGAGGAAGCTAATAGCTACTCTGGAGCTAATCCAACCGGGTTTTTTCTATTACCTTTGAAAAAGGAGATAAACTAGGAGTACCCGTGTATGAAGACCTCAAAAGGTCTTGAAGGGACTAGACTGGAGGTACCCAAAGGAGGGGAAAGGATGAGTGACCCCCAAAAAGGATCCTAGAGACTTCTGGACCTGCCACCCGGGCTCCAGACGGCAGTTGGGTTTACCAAACTCCTATATACATGCCTAATAGGATAATCTGATTACAGCCAACAGTTGAGATAATAACTATTAGAATTGCCATAGATTATAGCTACTGCTTGAATTTAACTTTAATACCTTAATACTTTCCACTACCTAGCTTAATGTCTTTTCTATTTAAACTACAATCTGTATTTGCTTTGTAGATACGGCTACCAAATGCATGTTCTGTACCACACTGGTTATTAATCTGAGAAAACAAGGTATTAGACAAGGGAGAAATAGGAGTCCTGCCAAAGAACATATTATAAATCCTACCATTTTCCACCAAGCTCTTCTGAATAACTTATTCCATCCATCACTGTTCAAGATGGGTTCCCACTTTGGTATGGGTACAAATGCAATCTTTCTGATTTCCCTTGCCAAGTCCATCACTGCCTCTCCATGTCTGTCTATTTGTAAACAACAATCTGATGGACTGAATTTTTCCACACACACCTCCCTCTTCAGTTAAAAGATATTCTAAGTCCAATCTGTTTTGATAAATGGCTGCCCTTGTTTACCTTTGTTGTTCTGTTATTAGCTCTAAGGTTGAGGCGGTTCTGTTAGCTATTGTCTCAAATGCCACCTGACAGTATGTCTGTACAAATGCATTGTCCTGGGAAACTCAGAAACTGATGGTGTTCTGGTGCTACTGCCGATCCTTTCCATGAAAAAAAATCATTCCAGGAAGAAGCAACATCCTCTGACAGATACCAAGAGCTGTCAGCAGTAGTTCCAGGAGCTTCTGCCAACAGCCCCCACAGGAAGGGAGCCCAGCCCCCAATGCATGTGGGCTTTGGCTGCCCTCTGGCACAGAAGCCCCCCAAGGACACAGGTCTCTGGGGCAGGAGATGGGCACCAGCACTGCCAGGGCTCGGGTGGGGTGGCAGGTCTGCCTTTGCCACACCTGCTGATTTCAGTGCTGGCCAGGCCCCAGGGCTCAGAGCAGCATTTGTGCCCTGGCCCACACGTTCCTTGTCTGTGTCACACCCTGCGCAGGTTTAGGATGGCCACCAGCCGGGCCGTGTCCCAAGGAGGCCGTGCCAGCTTCTGTGCAAGGCCCCGTGCCCTTCCTGCTGCGGCTGCGTCGGCAGCCCTGGGGGCTCCTTCTGCTGCCCTGAGCCTGCAGAGCAGGGCAGCGTTTGCTGATGGTTTGAGGCGTTCCTAAAGATCCTCTTGGGCTGTCTTAGACTCTTTGGGCAAGGGATTCCTTCCAAGCTGGGTCACTCTAGGGGGGATGGGGGAGGACCAGGGCAAGTAGTGAGCGTGGCCCTGTCCCATCCTGTCCCATCCCATCCCATCCCATCCCATCCCATCCCATCCCATCCCATCCCATCCCGTCCCACGTGGTTCAAGGTTAAATTTATGGTCCACTTTGGACTTGAAGTCCAAGGTTGGCTTAGGTGGGCAAAGGTTGGATTTGAAAGTCCAAAGTTGGATTTGAAGGTTGAGGTTTGGTTTTGATGGGGATCACCGGGAAATCATGGAATAATTGCTTTCCATGGGTAATTTAAACTCCTCCAGCTCCCCTCCCAAAATTCCCATGGAATAACAGCATTCCAATCATCAAGAAGTTTCGAATGCTCCAGTTTCATTCTCAATTCTCATGGAATGGCATTCTGTGCACTGAGAATTTGGAATCCTCCAGCTCCCATCCCAGATTCCCACCAAAACCATGGAATTACAGCAATCCAGGCAGCAGGAATTTGGAATCCTTCAGCTCCCCTCCCGAAATTCCCATCAAATAATGGCATTCTGGATGTTATGAATTTTGAAGCCTCCAGCTGTCCTCCCCAGTTCACACATTTCCATGAAATAAGAGAATTCTGTGCATTGAGAGTTTAGAATCCTCCAGCTCCCCTCCAAGATTGCCCCCAAACCCATGGAATTATAGAATTCCAAGCATTGGGAATTCGCAATCCTCCGATTTCCCTTACAAATTCCCACAAAAACCATGGAATTACAGCATTTCGGGCATCAGGAATTTGGAATTCTTCAGCTCCCCTCCCAAATTCCCACAAAAGCATAGAATTACAGAGTTCCATGCGTTGGAAATTGTCTCCTCCATATGTCCTCCCAAATTCCCATCAAATTCCCAAGGCATCCCAACAGTATTCCAGGCACCAGGAATTTTGAATCCTCCAGTTCCCCATCCAAATTCCTATGAATAATGGCATTCTGGGTGCTAGGAGTTTCAAATGGTCTAACTCCCCTCTCAAATGTCCATGGAATAATGGCATTCCAGCTGTCAGGAATTTTGAATGCTCCAGCTCCCCTCCCAAAATTCCCATGGAATAACAGCATTCTGGGCATTGGGAATTTCAGATCCTCCAGTATTGCTGTTCAAAATGCTCGCTCGTGGTGAGAGACTTCTCCAGGGTCAAGCTGTTCAGGTATAAACAATTTATTGTAAGGGCAAAGAGAGGGAGAGACCCGTGTCCGCCACCAGCCTCGGCGTCCGCGTGGTCCCGGGGGGAGGGGAGAGAGTGCGGGGAGAGAGGGAGAAAAGAGGTTAGAGATGAGGAAGGAGGGAACGAGAGCAACAGAGGGAGAGCGGGGAAAAACAGGGAGGCTTAGGAGAGAGAGGGGGGCACAAGAGAGGGGTAAGAGGGGGAAAGAGGGAAAAACAAGAGGGAGAGAGCAGGGAAAGCTAGAGAGGGGTAAGAGCAGGGAAGGGCTAAGAGAGGAGGAAAGGCTAAGAGGTGGGGAAAGGGGTAAGAGCTAAGAGGGAGGTAGGAGCAGGGAAAGCAAGAGCTGAGAGTAGGGGAAGGCTATGAGAGAAGAGCTAAGAGTAGGGAAGGAACTAAGAGCTGAGAGAGGGGTAGGAACTAAGAGAGGGGTAGGGAAATAAGAGAGAGGTAAGAACTAAGAGAGCGAAGTTCTTGTTACAATACAATATATCTTTTTCTATAGTGAATATTCTAATTCCCAGTAACCAATCACTACGAGATACACCCACTAAAGAATTTACATACAGCCTCTGAGCATCCCCATATTAACATACAGTGTTGCATTTTAAACTCTAAAAGCTTTACAAGTTCTTTCCTTGCTTCTTGACCTTTGGACTTCCTATCAGCAGCAAGACATTGTTTCATCAGCAGGGATTCTCCTTTAGCTGGCTAGACTATTGTTCTTTGGTTATGCAGTAACTAGTACTCAGCTTCATGACTCAAAGCAGGCTTTCATTTCTACTTCAATTCTAGGCTTCATATTTTCAGAATCTTCTGCCAAACAATCCCATTCATAAGGTTTCCCTGTTTCATCCTCCCCAACACTCCAGCTCCCCTCCAAAATTCCCATATCATAACAGCATTCCAGGCATCGGGAATTTCAAATCCTCCAGTTGCTGAACCAAATTCCAATGGAATAATAGCATTCTGGGCATCAGGAATTTGAAAAATGGCACAGTTATTGCTACAGAGCAGTCATGTACTTGACGGCATTGGATACTACAGGTGGGAAACTGGGAATGACTTCAGGGGCTGTGGAATCTCTGCCAAGCTCAACATCATGTCTGGACAACTCTACAACTCAGGAACACACCAAAAAACATGGAAACATCGAGGCACTCAGCCACACATTGGAAACCATGTAACTGGGTTTTTTTGTTTATTTTTTATATTTTCAAGATATTTTTCCCGTTTAAAATCATTTTTCCTCCTTTTTTCCGTGTTTTTATTTTTTTATTTCTTTCCCCCCCCTTTTTTTTTTTTTTTTTTTTTTTTTTTAAATCTCAACCCCTTTTCATTTTCAATTAGAAAAATTCCAGGCAACTCAAAGGCAAAATAATGAAAAGTCCGAGAAACCAAAATAGTTTTCTTTCCAGAATAACACATGGAAAAATAATATATTTTAAATAGTAAAATAAAGTACCAAAATTTAGTACCTAAAAAAGCTATAAAGAAGAAATATTCAGAATATTCACAAGCTACTATTATTGTTGTTGTTGTTGCTATTATTATTATTTCTTCTTTTTATTTTTTTTGTGGGAATATTTTTAATGGAATAAAAAAGTGAAAAATAAGCCATTTTTTTTACTGCCTTTTTTATTATTTCTTTAATCTACTCAGGGTGTCCTATGATTCTGTTTGATAGCAAAAAGAGCATTAGACAAATGAAGCTTTATAACAAATAACCAGTTCACTGTGGCAGCAGACAGAGGCGGTCAAGGTCAAGGAGCATTTTTGAGCATGGTTTTATCCCCACAAGGAATAAAATCCTTCCTGGTTTTAACCAATCTATTTGGAACGCTGCAGATGGTTCACCTGGGCTGGGAAAAACCAGGAAAATCCTGGATCGCACACCTGAGGGAGGGGTCTGTTAATCCTGACTCATCCCAGGAACTTCCGCTCCTCAATCAGGGAAGGATGGATTAGGGAATTCCCCGGTCCACGAGCACCAATGGCACCTCCTGAAAAACCGTTTCCTTGCTTTCCCAATTCCAGAAACTGAATTATTGGATTATTTTCCATCAGGAAATTGGGTTCTTCCCAGCATTCTAGCCCTCAGCTGTGAGAAATGGAATTGTAGAAGATTCTCAAAGCCTGACTGAAAGCTCACATAGTCTTGTACGTTTGTATGCAAACTCTGAGATAAGGAAGCTCAAATATTCTTGTCCATTTGTATGCAAACTCTGAGATAAGGTTTGCTGACTTAGCTAGGCCATGGAATAGAGAAGACCTCAAAGAGAACGAGATTGAACTGGAAACGAGTTTCAAACAATGGCCTTGCAAACAGACCAGACATTTTGGAGAATCAGAACTGGGAAAGATGCATTGTATCAAGATCACATGGGGTAAAATCAGAGGTGATTGGTGTTAGAAGTATTAGCAGCATTATACAGCAAAAGATAATAGGCTGAAAAGCAGAAGGTATTGTAACCAGGAAGTAAGTTGGCTTCTGATGTTTTGGCGTTGAATGGAACATCTTAAATAACTTACCCTTCCATGAGACTGATAATGGAATAAAATCTTTCAAAGTACCCCTCAGTTACCCCGTCTCTGTACAGCGGGGATCTTCCAACCATCGGCATTCTGGTAATTCCGCAGATCCCTATTCCGAGCGTGATTCAGAAGGTTGGAATATCCTGAAAAAGGGGATTTGTGGCGTCTTTCTTGCAATCCTAAGATCTCCAGGGCTGGCACATGCCAGCATTCTCAAGCCCCTCAGATAAACCTGCTCCAGTTTGGAGCTCTGGGGAAGCACCAGAAAAGCTGGGTGTCAGGAACAAGGCAGATGCTGGGGGTTGCTTATGAAGCTGGATCAAGAGGCACCTGGAAGCTCTCAGCAACGCAGGCAGCAACACACGGGCATGAGGACACAGATGGCACTTCCTGGCTTGGGACAGAGGTTGTGCCTTCAGCACAGGCCAAGGGCTCCTAGCCACTTTCCCTGCACCACTGCACACCTGGGCAGCTTGCCGAGCACAAGCACCCTTTTCACCCCCTTCCCCTATGCCCTGTACACCATGCGCAGCAAAAGAAAAGTCTTGGCAGTCTGTGTATTGTAACAGACGATATTTATATACTAATATGTATATTAATATATACTAATATTAATATCCTATATTTATATACTACAGAGAAACGAAAAAATGAAAATAACAATATTTAAGCAAAGCAAAATGCCTGCCAGCTCATGTGGCCCCAGCAGACAGAGACAGAGCCTGCCGGATCAGTTCCCGCCACAGCTGCAGCAGCATAGGCAGCTGAGGCTCGATAGACGAGGCCGTAATCTCCATGCCCTGCGGAGCTGATCTCGCAGCCTCTGGAACATGGAGATCGGAGCGGGGTCTCCTGCCATCAGAAGGTGAAATGTGTGGAGAGCTAGGCTTCTGATCTCCAGGCTGATGTCATTCCTCATTTCTGCCAGGGCTGGAAGAGAGACAAACAGAGCCACAGTCAGATCCCAGTCCTACGAGGGCCCATGGAGAGCCCTCTGCCAGGGCCATTCCAGCCGGCTCTTGCTATGGGCAGCAGGGAGCAGGGATCAGCTCGAAGCTGCTGGCCACGAATGCCCCGTGTGCCCCTGAAGTCTCTGTGTGCTCTGCCCACACCACCCCCCATCTGCAGAGGGAGCAGAGCCCTCCGCAGCCAGGCCAGGGATTGCAGCTCCCCCCGCCAGCCCCGCTGACAGCCCGCTACCCTCACTCACATTCGTAGACCTGCAGCTCTTCCTTCTGCCCCATCAGGAGCCGCCCGACAATCCCTGGGAACACAGAGCCTGTCAGGTCCCCGGCGGCACAGCTCCCTGCCAGCGGCACTGCCAGCCCTGGGGCCACACGCCCTCCTGCCCCGGCAGGGCTCCGCCCCAGCCCTTGCCTCATCCTGACTCAGCCCAAGGGCACGGCTGCCAGAGGCCGGCAGCAGCCCCGAGGGCAGCCGGGGCTCCAGGGCGCCGGGCCCGGGTGCCGCTGCCGGGGCAGCAGCCGGGGCCGGGGCCGAGCTGCGGCGGGGAGGGATTCCGGGCTTGTGGCTCACCGATGAACCTGATGGCCGCCGCTCGCAGGGGCTCCTGTGGGTTCTGCAGGTACGGCAGGGCCTGGTGCAGGTACTCGGCCGCTCGGCTCTCGTCCTGTGCCAGCTGGAGAGAGCGGCAGGAGGGAAGGGTTGGCGCGGGCTCTGCCCCTCGGCCGGGCGCTGCCTGCGGCCAGCCCCGACCTCCCGTGCCCGCCCAGCCCTGAGGCACCGGGCAGCAGCCGCTGGCGCCGGGCTCTGGAGGGGTCAGAGGGCTGGCTGCTGCCCGGGGAGGCGCGGTGCCGGCCTGCCCCGCAGCCCCAGTGACTCGGGGCTCCATTGGCACCTGTCTCAGGGCCACAGGAGCCTGGAGAAGAAGCCGTGTGGCCCCGGCTGCGGCACTGGGCAGGGGCCCAGCTGCCAGCCCCGTACACCGAGCGCCGGGGCCAGGGGGCTTCTCCAGGCTGAGGCTGGGCCTTCCAGGCCGTCCTTACCAGGACTTCAGCGAACTTCCACAGTTGCTTATCCTTCACAGGATTTGCAAGATCTCTCCTCTTCAGGAACTTGGCCATGCAAAGCAGTGCTCTCTGAGAAGCCTGGAGAGCAGCAGAGACCCGCAGATGGCCCCACAAGCCAGGGCACAGGAGCCGCATTCGTGTGCCAAGGCCTGCAGGTGGCTGCAGCCAGCAAGGTGGCAGGCCTGCAGGAGGCAGCCGAGCCCCCTCCCCGGGTGACAGCAGCAGCCCAGGAGTCCTCACCTCTGCCACCTGCTGGTTCTCGTCGTGGCAGTGGAAGAAGAGTGGCAGCAGGCTCTGGTGCACGTGTGACTTCAGGGCCTCTTTTTCCTTTTCCATGCGAACAGTCACCAGTGTTCGGAAGAGCAAGATGGACACCAGCTGCACCTGGCTATTATCCTATATGAAAGGAAGAGAAAAAAACCTCAGCCCTGTCGGCACGGGGCTCAGCAGAGCACAAGCCTGCAAATGCCCAGGGCATCAAGTGTCCAGGCAGCAGCCAGTGGCCTCGGCTGGGGGCACAGAGCCTTACGTAGTCAAAGAGTGGTGGGAGCGCCTCAGCCAGCTGCAGGGCAATGGGGCTGGGTATCAGACTCTTTGTGTCCAAGACTATAAAGCTGAGCACCATGACCGTTATCCGAACTCTTTCTCCATCTGCATCCTGCAGGAGCTCCACAAGCCTTTCAGTCAGGCTCCACATTTTTTCAGTCTGTGCAGAACAGAAGTCTATGAAACGCCACCCTGCTGCTGCCACGGGGTCAAGAGGCCAAAGGCCTGTCCCAAAGCACTCAGGCAGCTGAAGCGGGAGCTAGGAGAGCTGGCAGCAGCTGCCTTTTTGCCCGAAGCCCAGCCAAACCCATGTGACTGCATTCCCCAGTGCAGCTTCTGCCACTGCCCACTTCTCACCACTGAGGGTTTGTCAGTAAGCTGCAGAAGGGCCCTGAGTGCCAGGTGACGCCTCTCCCTGCACTCGCTTCGCAGGTGCATTGACAAGATTTCCAGGAGTCTGTCAGCACCACGTTCACTCAAGTCCAGGCGCGCCAGGACCTGAGAGGCACAGGACAGTGACAGGGGAGCCAGCCGGCAGGAGCATGGAACCACACAGGGCTGGGCCAGGCGGCAGCCCAGGGCATGGGCACCGTCCCAGGCAGCTGCAGCTATGAGAGGGCCGAGAGGTGGGAGACAGCTCTGCAGGGAGGCAGTTCTGGCCATGGGGCTCACCTCCACAAGGAATGCCAGGGCAGGCAGATCCCAGCGTGCCTCCTGTGTGCTGAGTAGCCGGAGCAGGTAGCGAACGATCCGGGAAGACAAGTGTCTGGAGACACAGGATATCTCCCTGGCAGGTGAAAAAGTAACAAAGCCTGTGGGTAAGGGGGACAAACATCTCCCAGGACTGATTCCCAGAGTTCTGGTCTTTGATCAGCATCCTGCAAGGGGACCTGAGCCCTTGGGGAGGTGGCTCCATGTGGGAGCCTTCCTCTCCCAACCTTTTCCAGTCTCCGTAGCCGTCCCTCGGTGACGAGGCCCTTTGGCCCACGACAACGGGGACTGTGTGGGGCAACCTCAGCACGGGGCACAAATGCCAGAGGCAATGGGGAGAAGGGGGTCTCACCTGGCCAACAGACCCACGGCATAGTGGTGGGTGTCGGCGCAGAGCAGAGTGTCCCAGCCACGCTTGCGTTCCATTGACAACACCACTTGCTCACGATGCATTCGGCAGAGTAGAGACTTCAGGGCCCGCACTGCAAACCTGTGTGCACAGCAAAGCCCAGGTCACAGGGCTGGGAGCACTGGCTCCTGCTCTGCGGAGATGGCAGGAACAGGAGGACTGGGATGGAGCACCTGTTGGGGCTGATGGCAAGACCGTGTTGCTCCTGGCATCCCTTCCAGAAGGTATCAACCTCCTGTGGCATCTCCAAAGTGCTGAAGAACACTTGGAAAAGCAGATGGACTAAGACGCGAGGAAAATACGCCTTCACTACCCGTGGGACACAGGGCACCTGAAGGAACTTCCACATCACCACTGTTGCCTGCAGAGGACAAAGCACCCAGGGATAGTGCTCAGTGCCAAGGTATCTGTGTGGCAGGGCCTGAGCGTGGCAGGGCAAGGCCAGGGGAAAGCCTTTGGGAGCTCCACGCCTGGTGCCCCTGAAGCTGCCCCTAGGCCAGGTTTCAGCCCAGTGCCTGAGGCAGGGAGATGCAGTGGGGGAAGGAGGAAACAGAGCTGCTGAAGAGGCGGTCGGCCATGGGGTGAGCAAAGGCCAGTTGCAGAAACTCACAGCCAGGGCAAAGACACCCGTGTTGTCCCCATCGGAGGTGCACGTGCTGTGCTCTGGCCAGGTTCTCAGCACATCGAGGAGTATCTGTACTACTGGCTCCACAGTCCTGCTCGAGCACATGATGGTCTTCCACATGGTCATTGCAGCTCTGTGGGGTGACAGCTCTGTCTCACGGGGGTCTCAGACACATCCCCGTGGCCTGGGCAGCAGTGGCAGGGGGAGCTGAGCTGGCTGCCAGATCTGCCTCTGCCCACTGCCCCTCGCCGGCAGCAGCACCCAGACAACCCTGCCCTGCTGGGCCCTGAAGGGGCATGGCATGGCAGCAGGCTCGGGGGCCGATGTAGCAGGGCTGGGAAAGGTCCCAGGTAGACAGGACCCTGGAACTCTCTGTTGGTCAGACACCTGGGCCAGGCTGTGCAGGGTGATGGGCTGGGGAGCCCTGAGCCCTCTGGGCACGTGGGCCCCGTACCTGTCACACGTTGGGGCCACACGCAGGAGAGCAATGACCACGTCAGTGGGCTGTGCCTCGGTCAGATCCAGCAGGGTCCTGCCCAGCCTGGAGTCGGCAGACTCATTGGCCATGAGCCACTGGTGGATGTACCTCACCACGGCAGGCACCTGGAGAAGGCACAAGGGGAGACTTGGAAAGCTGCCAGAGGGAGTCAGGAATGTCCCCAGCTTCTCCAGAGAAGTGCTTCCCTTGTCAGCATGCTGCAATGGCCTCAAAGGCTTAGAGTGATCAGCAGGCGTGGCTTGGGAGGCCAAGTGATCCCTGGAGAATCACACCCTGGCCACAGGCTGCTTACTTGCTCTGGAATGGAAACACCCTCCTCCAAAATGAATTCCAGCATGGCAGTGCTGCTGTCGCTGCTGTAGACGTCACCATCTTCCATGGACCCAGTGCCCATGACGCTGGTCTCTTCCTGCCAAATGCGCTTGATGAATTTGCATGTTGGGTAGGAGAAGGAAGGGTGGGAAGAGAGGGATGTTGCATGGAGTGTTCCAAGCATGGTGCTGGGCTGAGCAGTGCCAGCAGGCCCAGCCCAGCTGGGGATGGCTGCAGGTACCTGTGCTGTTCTGTGGAAGAGGCCACAGGCAAGGTCCTGCTCTTGTGTCTGGTCCAGGGCTGCATCTGGCAAAGAGCGAGAGCAGCCAGAGCTGAGGGGCTGCAGGAGCGGCTGGAGAACGCTGCCCAGCCCTGCGATCCCCAGGCAGGGACAGCCCCAGGGAACTGAGCACAGCCACTGCTTGGAGGCAAGCCCCAGCTTCTCTCCGATCCTTTCTGAGGGCATGTCCCCATGGGATGGGATTGGATGGGATGGGGCAAAGCTGGCAACACGAACTAGCCTTAAGGCCGAGCTCTGCAACTCACCCTCCTCCAGCGGCTGGAACTGCTGCACCTCTTCAGTCTCTACTTCTGGCACAGCTCCAGGGCCTTCTTCCTCTTCCTCCTCCTCCTCCTCCACCCAGGCCAGCTTGGGCACTCTCGGGGGTCGCTGCTCCAGATCTTCTCCAACACTCTCCCATCCTTTCCATCGGAACAGCACCAGGGGATGGCATGGCATGCAATGGGATGGGGCTAAGCTGGCAACAGGCACTAGCCCTAAGGCCGAGCTCTGCCACTCACCCTCCTCCAGCGGCTGGAACTCCTGCACCTCTTCGGTCTCTACTTCTGGGGCAGCTCCAGGGCCTTCTTCTTCCTCCTCCTCCACCCAGGCCAGCTTGGGCACTCTTGGGGGTCGCTGCTCCAGATCTTCTCCAACACTCTCCCATCCTTTCCATCGGAACAGCACCAGGGGATGGCATGGCATGCAATGGGATGGGGCCAAGCTGGCAACAGGTACTAGCCCTAAGGCCGAGCTCTGCAACTCACCCTCCTCCAGCGGCTGGAACTGCTGCACCTCTTCAGTCTCTACTTCTGGGGCAGCTCCAGGGCCTTCTTCCTCTTCCTCCTCCTCCTCCTCCACCCAGGCCAGCTTGGGCACTATCGGGGGTCGCTGCTCCAGATCTTCTCCAACATTCTCCCATCCTTTCCATCGGAACAGCGCCAGGGGATGGCATGGCATGCAATGGGATGGGGCAAAGCTGGCAACACGAACTAGCCTTAAGGCCGAGCTCTGCAACTCACCCTCCTCCAGCGGCTGGAACTCCTGCACCTCTTCGGTCTCTACTTCTGGCACAGCTCCAGGGCCTTCTTCTTCCTCCTCCTCCACCCAGGCCAGCTTGGGCACTATCGGGGGTCGCTGCTCCAGATCTTCTCCAACACTCTCCCATCCTTTCCATCGGAACAGCACCAGGGGATGGCATGGCATGCAATGGGATGGGGCCAAGCTGGCAACAGGTACTAGCCCTAAGGCCCAGCTCTGCAACTCACCCTCCTGTGGCGCCTGGAACACCTGCACCTCTTCAGTCTCCTGTGCCGGCACAGCTCCAGGGCCTTCTTCTTCCTCCTCCTCCTCCTCCACCCAGGCCAGCTTGGGAACTCTTGGGGGTCGCTGCTCCATGGCAGTGCCTGGATTTATGGTACTTGCAAGACAGATGCCTCAGAAAAGCTCCGAGGCAGCAAGTCCTGCAGTCTGGTCTTGAGGGCTCCTGCCACAAGGACAGGAGGCTCCTCGACAAGGATTGTGCTCTGGTGTCAAGGGCAGTGACTGCAGGGATGGGCGATGCCTCGGAAAAGCTCCGAGGCAGCAAGTCCCACAGTCTGCCCTCAAGGGCACCTTAAGAAGATAAGCCTCGGCAAGGCCACAGGTCACCAAGTCCTGTGGTCTGGCCTCGAGGTCACCTGCAAGAATGACGGCTCAGAGAAGCTCCGGGTCAGACACAAACGAGTGCGCTGTGCGGGGGCTCCTCACAGCACCGCTCTGGCGCGTCCTGTCCCGTCGCGTGCACCGAGCACTGTGGCGTGGACCTGTCGCTGTGGCCAGCTCCTGTGTCACCACGTGTCACAAAGGGCCCTCTGACACCCTGTCCCTTTCCATCCCACGCTGACCATGTCACAAAGGGCCCTTGCAAACACTGCCACGTGCCCTGGTTCTCCCCCCGCCCCCCATCCCCCCTCAAAGTGGCGCTGGTTGGAAGGAATCTCTTGCCCAAAGTGTCAAAGACAGTGTTGCGGCAACTGTTTAAGTTTAGTTGTTGTTGTAAGTTTGTCAGTTCTATGGTTCACTCTTCTGCTCCCCCCTGTTCATCCGAAGTTGGTTTGCCCCTAGGAGTTGTATCCTCCCCTGAACTGCCCTTCGTTGTAAAGCCAGCTCCTTATTCCCAAGCCTTCCCTGCCTGTCACCACAACCCTGCCCCTACCCCTTGTCCATCATTGTAAACCCTGCCCTTTGTTCTGGATCCTTCCTTGTCAGCCCCCTAAGCCTCGAGGCCTCATTGGCCTGCGTGACCGGTCCTCTGTTCCCCCTCATCCCTGATGATTCCTGCATTGTAACGCCCTCCATTCGCTGCTTCCTCCTGGATTCCCCATTGGCTGTTTGTTTGTACCCTGTCATTGTGTTGCTGCTATTTAAAATCCCGAGCAGGGCTGTGCTCGGGGCTCTTGGGTCCCTGACTCCCTTCAGCAGTAAACCTTTCTCTGCTGGGACCTCACACCGAGAGACTCCTCCTCCTCCTCCTCCTCTGCCCACTCCTTGAGTGCGGCTGACAATCCTGCCTGTTGAGCTCAAGGGTCAAAGCTTCTGCCTTTGGCACTGATAAACCAAGGTAGTTCCACGCACCTGATGTGGCTGCTGGTGTGTTTCTTGGAGCTAGCCTGGGCTCCGGCAGAACTGCGTCAAGACAGCCCGACGGGATCTTTAGGAACACCTCAAACCATCAGCAAACGCTGCCCTGCTCTGCAGGCTCAGGGCAGCAGAAGGAGCCCCCAGGGCTGCCGACGCAGCCGCAGCAGGAAGGGCACGGGGCCTTGCACAGAAGCTGGCACGGCCTCCTTGGGACACGGCCCGGCTGGTGGCCATCCTAAACCTGCACAGGGTGTGACACAGACAAGGAACGTGTGCGCCAGGCCACGAATGCTGCTCTGAGCCCTGGGCCACTGGAGTTTCCAGTGTCCTTCTTTCTTACAAGATGCACATTGGTTCAGCCCCAACTTAGTCTGAGGCTGGTTTGAACTTCCTCCGCCTCTGGTATTTTTGCCCCTGTCTCATCCATGCCCATGTCCCCTGCCCTGGTGCTGATCCAGAGCTACCCCTATGGCTGTAGTGAGTTCTTTCTGTTTTCGTCTCTATTACTGTACACCTGCTATGCTTTTTTTCATTAATGCCTTGAAGTCTCTATTTACAGGCTCTTCTGGCTTCTGAAGTTTCTGCCTGATATCTGGGCTGGATTTCCCTAACATCAGGGATACTAACTGCTGCTTTCCCACCTCTGCTAAGGGATCTAGGGCTGTGTAGTTACACACAGCTGCCCAGAACCTGTCCACAAAGTCAGTGGCTGACTCATGCTGTCCCTCTTTAAAATTATTACTGATCAATTTATTGCTTTCGAAACGGCATTTTTAATTGAAATTTGACCAGTTCCCTTTGGCAGCAGACAGAGGCGGTCAAGGTGGCACGACCTTCCCAGGGAAGCGTCTCCTGTGGCACTTCCCCTGGGCACACAGGCACGCTTGCCTTGCCCTCGTGATTCAGCTGCGAGCCCTCCAAAGGGCTTTTGTATTGGCCGCTGTTCCTTGGGTGCCGCCAAGGAAAAGATACAGGAGGTGCCGTGTGGGTTTCCAAGGAGGTCTTTTTTCTTCTCTCCCAAAGGGTCCCAGAGACGACAACTGCCCTGGGCTCAGTAAGAGCAGGGATTATATAGGAAAAGCAGGGGGTGGGGTGAAGCAACAGGGACAATGGTCTGAGGATTGAGGGGCAGAACAAGGGGGAAGGGACAACAGGGTACAAATAATATGCATACAGGGGGAAGGACATGTTGGGAGCCACTTAACATGTCACTGTAAGAACAAAGGCTCTCCATCGAGACCTTGCCCTTTGAGGGAGAGCAGCTGGTAAAAGCCTAGAGGCTCTCCCTCCAGGGGAGAATGGCTACAGGATCAGTCAGTTTGTCAGCCCCCAGAACTCCTTCCTCTTTTGTAATTAAAAAAAGCCTCCCCAACAGCCTTTTTGCCAAAATGTAAAAACATGAAAACATAAGTTAAACAATAAAAATAACCAAAAGAATCCACAAAACATTGTTAAGAAAAGAAACTACCCATCCATTGATGCTCAGGTGTCCAAATTGATCTTGACACTGCTGAGGGGACTTCTCAGCAGTGAGATCTTCAACTTTGTTTTGCATCCTCTGCATGCTAGTGTGGATGCTTTCCGAGTGGGACGATAAGTTGAAACAGCGCAGCCCTTCAAAGTCCTGACAGCCATGCCCATGGGTGAGCAGCAGGAAGTCAATTGCTGCCCTGTTTTGTAAAGTTGCATGCCTGGTAACCTCTTCATCTTTAAGGAGGTCATGAAGGGCGGCATAAGTGAGGTTGATGCGCTTCACTACCCAACATCCCAAGTGAGAGAGACTGTCGAGGGCCTTTGCTACTTCCACCCATGGTGAAAACACTGATGACCCTCTTTGTCTTTGGCCAATTGAAATACTTGTCATCACAATTTACATCAAATATGGCAGTCTCCCTCTTTAAGTGGGCCAAATGTTTCCGTTGTCTCCAGTCTTCAATCAATGTTATGTTTGGGGTCAAGATCAAGAGTTGATAGCGTGCACAGACCTCCTTTAAGCTTGTGGGGGATCCGTGCCCATGCCCGATCCCCACAGATGAAGAAGACACCTGGGGGGATGTTGCAGGATCATGTCCAGGGAAGCTACAGTTACTGGGACCCAGCTTAGGATAGGAACGAGATGGGCCTTTGTTCATGAAACCATTTATTCAGCCTGGGAACAAACTCATTCAGAGACAGAGAGCGCCAAACAAAGGCAGGGTGAGGGGTTTTGAGGGACAGAACCAGGGTGGAGTTCAGGGTCAGGGACCACTAGGAACACAACAGAGGAGAAACCCCCAGGGACTCAAACCCAATCAGAACTCCTGGGCCGCCCCTCACAAAGGGTCTTGGGTGGGACAACTTCATCCAGGGCTCACACTGCCCATCCCCCAAAGCAGGAGGTCAAAATTCACAGTAGCCGGACTTACAGCCATGCCTCTCACTTTAACAATGCTTATCTGAAACAAAATCTTTGCCTCCCTGAGGCACCTCACAGCAGGGGGAGAAGTCGATCCCGGGACTCTCCAGAGAAATCTGCTGGTGTCTTATGGGTGTAATGACACCAGTTTGTCAAATTATAAACTTTGTCTGTGGGGGTGATGACATACGCCCATAAGGACGGATTCTGAAAACGGATATTAATACAATAACTCACTTTGGCCAACCCCAATAGATCCAATTCCTGTGGATTTTGCTGGGCAAATGCAAGTGTCTTCTTCCACTCATGGCAGGCGACCATCGGGTTGGGGCAGCTCCATTTTCCTAAGTTGGGGCGATTGTATGGCCCAAAAGAGATCCCCACCTGTCATGTTATAGTGGCTTCTGGGGTTCTGCTTTGTCTGAGACCTGGTGACAGGGCGGTGTGGTTTTTGAAGAAGCTGCATCTTGTGGCGCCTCCACCTCCGGGCGGCTGTGGTTTCATCTTGCAGCTCTGTGGTAGTGGACTTGGAAAGGGTCTTGTTTTTTTTCTCAGGGGTGGTGTTTGTCAGCCTTAAGTAAGGCTTGCTGTATTTCCCTGGGAACTATTTGGGACTAGATGGAGTTAACACACAGGCGTATCCCCTCCCTAAGGCAATCAATGGGAAAGGCCCTGTTTTTGTTCAGTCTCAGGATCTTTCATCAGCACCTGCGGCCTCTCCTTGAGCTTAGCTTGGGTCGAATTGGAGAAATGCTGGAATAAAGGGGAGGGGTCGGCTCTGAGAATATGCAATTTAAGAAACTGATTACATCGAGAGCCTTACAGAGTCTCCCAATGGGAGACATAGTCTCTGTTCCACCTGGCTGCTGATTAAGGGCCTGCTTGATGGTACAATGGGTCCTTTTCATTATTTATTGACCTATGGGATTATGGGGAATGCCTGCTGTGTGCTTCACACCCCACTAACTGAAAAAAGTTTTTTAGTTACAGGAGGTGTTAAGGCTTATTGTGTGTCTTGATTTCTTTGGGGAGTCCCAGGATGGCAAATGCCAGGAGAAGATGCTTGATGGTATGGGTTGCATCTTCTCCTGCATGGGCCAAAGCAAACACTGCACCCAAAAAGGTGTCCACTAATTGGTGTATTTATTTTAATCTCCCAAATGATGGGTAGTGGGTGACATCCATCTGCCGTACTTAGCAACTGTTGAAGCCTCTGGCGTTGACCCCAGAGCTTAGGGATGGCAGTTGATATGACTGGCACTTTGGGCAGGTGGCCACGATAGCTCTGACTTGGTCCCTAGATAGATGGAACATGTGCATGAGGGCTGGGACATTTTGGTGGAAAAAGATGTGGGATATCTTTGCCTGGGCAAAGAAGTCCAGCACGTTTGGTGTCCCAGCCATCATGGCAAGTGCATCCGCCCTCCTGTTTTTCTCTGCGATGGCACCTGGGAGCTCAGTATATGACCTCACATGCATTATGTGAAAGGGATGCTTCCTGTGGGAGATGAGATGAATCGTTTTAGAAAGCATCTTCTATAAATTGATGTTGTGGTGAGATTTTTTTAGCTTATTAGCAGAATTATAAACTTTTGTGTTTATCTTGCTTTGGCTGGAGGCCCGGGGCGTTCCCCACCCCTTGCCCTCCCCTGCCGTGGCAGAGCCCGCCGGGGCTTTTTTCCCTCCTGCTCCCTGCCGGCAGCTGTGTTTAACGTTTTCACCAGGGCTTTTCCCCCCTCGGTCCCTTGTCTTGGCCCCTGCCTGTGCCGGGCTCAGCACCAATTTCCCCCCCTCCCAGCACGCTGCCGTGCCGCTACCACGGAGAACCCGAGGTAGCGAAGGGGCAGTCCTGCTGCCATTGCCACTGGCTTTGGGCGCTCTGCGCTCCCTTGTGCCGACGTGGAGCCCCCGGTACCGCCCGGCTGGCGGCGCAATCGCCGCACCCTGCTCGGACCTCAGCACGGGCTGTGGTCGCCACTGTGGAGATGGGCTCCTTTGTTACCGTGGCACGGGCTCCGGTGAGCGGCACCTGCCCACCGGAGCTCACGCGGGAGACTTCTTTGTTGTCCCAATCCCAGCGCGGGGTTTCTGCTGCTTCTGCCCAGGTATTTCCTTTTCCCTGAGTCCCATCCAGAAGAGGTTGGGCAGCTTGCCTTCACTGCCTCCTCTTCCCCCCACGCGGGTCCACCCCACGGCTGCCCCCACAGTCCCACACCACTGGAAACTCCCTAATTCTTGTCATTTGAAGATGTCCATGTCTGTTATTTCTCATCTTAACTTGTCCATTCCTGATTTGTAGAGGGTTGATGAGCTGGCCAGCCATGAATATTAACTGGTCCTCTCTAAACTCCCACCCCCCCAAAGCTAGCCTCCTTTGAAAGAAGCAGTCAGACCCCTGAAGCTCTTGTCTCTTTCTCCTGGAGTTCCCTTTGCAGAAATAAAGCTGTGAATTATAACCCAGGAGAAAGGTCCCTCCTGCTTCTTTGCTCGTTCAATGCACTTGTGCTCAAGGTGAGCCGGTGAGCTCAAATCCTGGTCCAGACACAGACAGAAGTTCTGGCCAGGACCCCTCGTGGCCCCGAGCCAGAGAGAAAAGAAAAAACCATATTTGAGCCAGCCAGGGAGCACTGGCCCAGGTCAAATTTAGGTTGGAGACTTCTTTTAATAAAGAATGTTCAGTCCTCATAGCTACTCCTGCAAGACATGCCAAATCAGTAACCACATTTATAGGTTCTTGAAATCTCTCAAATGCTCCAATGATGGCTACTAATTCTGCTAGTTGTGGTGACCCTTCCACCACCTGGACATCAGACTTCCACTTCTGCATCCTGGGTTCCTTCCAAGTCATTACTGACTTGTGGGAGGACCGTGAGCTGTCAGTGAAAAGAGTCAGAACCTTGAGAGGTGCCTTATTTTGGATGAATTTGGGGATCAGCTTGAAAGCTGAATTGAACAGCTAATGTTAGGGATAACGGATGGAATTTTGGTCTGGGTAGCTATCCAGGGAGAACTGAAGGCTCTCATTGAATTGGATCAAATCTTCCAAATCCTCCATGGTAGCCAGTGGTAAGTAAATGCATGTGAACTCACATTCCAGGAGAGAGTGGAGGCAAGATTGGGCCTTCTTGACCAATTCTGCCATTAATTCCTGAGTGGTAGTTATCATCTTAGCCGGCTGATGGTGAGGGAACACCCACTGGAGGATAATTAGGGGGTTCTTTGAGTGAGTGTCCCATTGGAAAATGAGGCCGTGATATTGAGGGGCCTTACCTAGGATGGCAAACGGGAAAGGCAGGCTGAGCTCGTAGCAGTGGGCTTGCCATGAAGACAGGGCCTCCTGAACATTGGAGATGGGCTCCCGGGCATCCAGTGTGAGGGCATGTGGTGAATCCAGGTCCTAGCTGCCGCGGCGTAGGTTGAAGAGTGGCACAAGGACCTCTGTTGTGATTCCCAGCAGGGGATGTACCCAATTGATGGATGCACAGAGTTGGTGGAGATCATGCAGGGTCCTTGGGTCATCCCTGATCTTAAGCTGCTGGGGCACGATGGTCTGTCCACAGATCCAGAGCCCCAGCTAGGCCCAGGGGAAGGTGCATTGGATCTTGTCCTCGCAGATTTTGAACCCAGCCTCCTCATTGGCCTTAATAGTCTTATTCAAGTCACATCCAGGTATGAGTCACCTGGGGCACAGACCAAGATATCATCCATGAAATGGAGTATTATCACCTCTGGGAACAGGCTCCTGATGTGGGACAGAGTGTGGGCCATGTACCACTGTATATCCTTGTAAATTTTTCATCCCTTGCAGGAGGACAAGCCAGTGGTAGCACTTTAGAGGGGCGTGTGTGTTAGGGGAGAGGACAGAGAATGCAGAGTGAGGTGGATGGAGGGGAATATTTCAAAAGCAGTCTTTTATATCAGTTACTGCAAGTTTCCAGTCCTGGGGCAACACTGATGGTGAGGGCAAGCCGGGCTGCAGGGGACCCATGTCCTCAATGGCCTCATTTATCTTTCTGAGGTGGTGGAGGAGCCTCCACCTGTCTTTGCTGGGCTTTTTCAAGACAAAGACAGGGAAGTTCCAAGGGCTGTTGGTCTCCATGATGTGGCCCTTGGAAAGTTGCTCCTCCACAGGGGCTTCCAGGGTGCACAATTTTTGGGTAGAAAGGGACCACTGGTCGACCCACACTGGATGGTCTTGTTTCCAGGTGAGCCGAGGGCTGGTAGGTGTTGCGTGCTCAAGAGTGGTCCCAATTAAAAATCCCGACTGGGGATTGATAGTGAAGCCCCTCATGAGACAACAGGTCCCCACCCCAGGCCCTCACCACATAAGGTTGAATGGTGGCCATTTTGCCCTCGGGACCTCCCACTACAACATTTCTCTTGCTGCAGTAAGAGACCGTCACACCTCCAGTCCCTGATATCATGCCTGCCATGGGCTGTAGTTCCCAATCTGCTGGCCACTCGGAGTGGGCCATGATGGTGACATCCACTCCGGTGTCCAGCATGTCTGGGCGGCAGATCTTCTCCCTCTGACAGAACAGGCCGCATCCCACAATGGGTTTGTTGGAGCACATAATCTGCACCCACAGAGCGGTGGGGTTATGGGGAACCTCTTCTGGATAATGTAGAGGCACTAAAAAGGCCTGTGGGATAGGAGTCTGTTGGGATGGGTAGAATGGAGGGTCTGTGCATGCCAGGGAGACAAAAATTTTGTCCCCTGGGTATACAGTGTGAATTTTAGGGAGGACATAAACTTGTTCAGGAGAGTTCAATGGGTCCCTAATAATTCAGATGTCCCAAGGACTCTCTCCTGGCCCATACTTCCCAGTTGATAACTTATGGAAGCACTCATCAGTTGAGTCAATTGACAGGTCACTTACCAGCTGGCGCCAGGTTCCTACCTGAACTGCTCAGGATGCAGAGTCTGCTCCAGATGCGCTGGCAGCTGTGGAGCTCTCAGAGCAGGTGTCAGGTTCTCCCTCTGCTCTGCAATGGCCGGCAGAGGGGAGCAGAACGGCTTCTGATTTGATGTCATAGCGCGGGGCTGGTCCGCGCTCTGTGGGGAGTTTCCCAGGAGCTGCTGGTAAGGCTGGCATTGTTGTGGTCATGGATGGTCCTTGCAGGAGTCAGTTGGTGTATTTGGCCAGGGACAGTCCTTAAAAAAATGTCCAGTCTCTCCACAATTGAAACACCTATCACTGTTTTTACTGTTGCCGCAAATGCTCCCGCTACCCCTTCCACAATACCCTTAGTCACTTCCCGTGCTACGGTGTTTCCAAATGACACACACCGGGCGCAGGCTTCTACCATCTGTTCAATTGTTTGTTCAGTGTCAAGGGGTAGGCTTTTCAAAATTGCCCTGCATTCAGGATTGGCGTTTGCCATGGCCATTTAATTAAATACCTCTTTCCTGGCCTCTGGGATTTCTATTTGTCTTTCAAGGGTGATTTTGAGTATGTCAACAAACTTCATAAATGTTTCATCTACCCATTGTTTAACGTTTGCAAAACTTTGTGTTGGGATTGTCATCAGGGGTAGGGAACAGAGATGTTTTTGCTGCGGTGGCAATGTCGTTCACTGTGGCTTTGGGTAAGCTATCTAGTTGACCTTGGGGCTTCTGGAAGTCACCTTCTCCCACTAATTATTCAACAGACAGATTGGGTGGATTGAAATATTTTGCATATGTCTCTGGTAAAGTTTTTAAATGCTTTTTCCACTGCCTTTCCCACAACACATACTCAGCTGCTAAAGGAGGCAGCTGGTAATATTTTTTATGTTATGGGGGACCAGAGTGTGCATGGAGAAAGTGGTTTCCAGGAGGTTCTTGAAGAAACGAGATCCTTGCCCATGCTCTTTGGCCGCCTTACACAGTTCTTTCAATTCCCCATAGCGTATTGGCTAGCATAAAACCCCTCTCTCCTGTTTCCAGACAATTGGGAAGGCTGAGATTTTGTTGGCCAGTTCCCAATCCCCATCCCAGGTGGCTTTCCTCTGGGTCCTGGCCCAGCAATCCTTAGACCCGACGGTAGAGTTGGGGTCTGAGGAGTCGCTGCTCCCATGTGCCGAGGAGGATGGAGCGTGCTGGATAACTGCGCGGGGCTTCCTGCGGCAAACCGGAGCTGCTGAGTGATGGGTGACAGGGGAGGCCAAGATGGCCTCCTTCCGGTCGCCGTCATTTCCGCTTCCTGTCCCGGTGATGAGGGGACCGGAAGGGATAGGACCATGGCAGGGGGACCAACACCAGAGAGAGAGGGAGGGCTGGGATCCACGACAAAAGGGGTGTTCCCAATGGAGGGGGAGTGTCCCGTCACGGTGTTAGGAAAAAGACACAACTTCGGGGGTTGAAATAAACTAGGGTGTTTATTAAGGGGAAAAAAACAAACAAGGGGGAGGAAGGGATAGTGGGAGAGGGAGTAAAGAAGAGAGGAAAGAGAAGCAAAAAAAACCAAAAAGGGCCTGGGTATGAGGATTGAGGAATCCTCTGGCCAAACTGGCGATTTGGCCCCAAGGCATGAACTCAGCAGCACTGCAGTGAATGCAGCTAATTTGCACTCAAATTTATATAAATATCTCTAAAAGAGATGTAGACCATAATCTGCAGTGTCGGGTCCTCTGCTGCAGCTAATCCACAGTTAAAAGGACAGTTCTTCCAATCTCCTAGCTCCTTTTATAATCTCTGTCCCCTCAGCTTGTTGTTGGTAGTCCCACCCCTATAGTTTCTGTTGATTGGTGCTGGTAAAACCTTCTCCTCACACAGTCTGCTGTCCTTGGGGTAACTGTGGCTTTTGGCAGGAAAGTTCTTCATTAGTACACACTGCTGACGTGGTGTTAAGCTCTGAGTCTTCTAGAGCAGGTTAAAAATCCTTTGTACAATGCTGCATGCTGCTGGCGAGGGGATTTGCTTTGAGGCCTTTGAAAGTGATAAACTGAAAAGGGATTATTAAACTTACAAATAATGTATCAATAGCAACAAATAAATGAGCAAAGGATCATAAAAATAGGGACAATGCTTATCACTACTGATAGTCTTGTTGACAGAACCATTAAACACTTAATTGGAAGACACAAAAAAAACCAACGAGTACAAATCTATAATGACTGTAATAAATGGAATTGATTTGTACTAACTGAATTGTAACTATTTGGCAAGTTATTATTAGAAGCAATCAAAAGAATGTGTTACAAGGCAGATGTACCCCTTTACAGATGTTACATGTTAAAACTGAGGTACAGGATGTAGTTTGGAAGATAAGTGATGTCCCAGGATGAAAATTGCCTTGAGATGGACAAAATTAGAATGAGTTTAGGCATTGGGTTTAAAAATCAGTAAATATCAGACTAATTAGTAGACTTACATAACACAACGCTTAGTACGCACGTGCAAACCTGTAAGGTTATCCAAAGGACAATGAGGAAGAGGAGAAGCCTTCACCAAAAGACCCCCAAAAGAAGACTGAAGACCCCTGAACAACAAGTGAAGCATGTGCCATGAAGAATAGTGACGTCAAATCAGAAAAATAGGAAATAGGAGGAAACTTTCGGGAAACATTAATGAATATGTATTAGCATACAGCACAGAAGTTTAGCTTGAAGTGCTTTGTTTTGTACCTGAGGCAGGCTGGGGAGCCCCCTCCGTACCCCGGTCAGTTTTGTACGTGAGGTGGGGTGATAAACCCTCCCCATACCCTGGTCTGTTTTGCTTATGCATTAATCATACTTAATTAATAGCAAATTAAATATATAAATTGTATTTTTTTGATAAATCGTATTCTTTTACTAAATTGTATTCTTTTAGACCAAATTGCTATTCAATTCACTAAATTGTATTCATTTTTAATTAAACTGTTATTAAGCCCTGGGACCTAGTTGTCAAAATTCTAATTTCATTTATAACAGGTGGAAACCGATCTGAATCTGGCTCCTCTTCAAAGGTAGAGTTAATATCTTGCCCCTGTACATCCACAATCAATTTAAAAGCATTGGATATTTCTTCTCTCTGACTCTCCTCCCCCCTCTCTAAGGGTGTTGGAGCCAGCAACACTCGCTCAGCAGTGGAAGGTAAAGATGGCTGCTGCTGGGATGCAGGTAGAATTACAGGGTTCAGAGCCAGTGTAGATTGCTTGTTAATGATCTTAATTAACAAAAGGCATGGAAAAAGCAGCAAAGGTAGCTGATCTCCTACAGCATTCCAGAGCAAGTTTCTAAAAGCAGTCTCAAGGTCTATATCAAGCAAATTCCACTGCATCCAAATGAGAAAGCGTCTTAACTCTTGATAGTAGGATAATTACTTTTTTCAATTTTTTATTTATAAACATCCCTCTATTACTTTGAAATTTGATCACTCACCCTAAGTTCCCCAGTCCTCACCTGACTCATCAAGGCCAGGGATGAAAGCAAGCACATCTGCTGTTCTCATTGAGCGAGAGACTGCGTAGGCTTCTGTTCAACCTCTTCTTGGTGGTCGTTGGAGTCTTCTTCTCAGACTAAAGCTTAATTCCCGGGATAATGTTCACTGGGGCTTTCTGAATCGTAGCGATCACCTTCACAGAGGCACCAGATTGTCAAGATGAAAAACAAGGGATGGGACTACCATGCTTTGAGATGATTTATTGCTCAAGCGAGCCAGATAAGGCATCAGTCTCAAGGTGTGAGCTTTGGAGAGGAGAAACAAGTCAGCCATAGCTCAAGTTAGTCACAAGTTTCTTCTTCACACCCCAATATATAACATTTTGGTCCAAGAGGAGGTTGACATGAAATTTGTTTTTACTTAGTAACTTATCACCTTTGCTTCATTTTGCTGCACTTCATCTGTCTCTTAGCCACTAAGCTGGCAGGTCACATACTCATCCACACACCACTATCACAGCTTCTAGATCTCTAACCTACTCTCTAAATCACACTATTGCCATTCAAACTTTATACTATTTTACTTCGTATTATTTCTTACTTACTCAAAACATATTCTTACTTATAACTGTAGAGACATAAAATTATAATTTTTCTACTTAATGTTTGTGTACCTTTATCATTACATTAACCCAAGCTCTTTCCAAGGCTGCAGATTGAACCCTTTGGCATCTGTGGAAGTTTCTATTTTTCCATTTCCCACATGCCATGGGTACAGCTTTTGACATTAGCTTTGGCAAGAAGAAGAGCCAAACCCGGGGAAATATTCTATTCTTTCCCTTTGAATTGTTTGGGATTCATGCCCTGTTGATTTTCAGTGCAGTGGGGAGGTGAAGCTGTATATTTAAACCAGTATGTGGCCAAGACACTGTGTCTCATGAAACCTCTTTGACAAGAAGCTCAGTTAGCATAAATGCTGCCTTTGCACTTTACTGTTCATATTACCCAGCCAGGAGATTTAGTGCTGGTTAAGGAGTGGACAAAGCACCACTGGTGGCCAAGTGGCATGGACCTTTCCAAGTGTCACTGACCGCAGAAACAGCTGCCAAGTCAGCTGAACACAGGTGGACCCATCACACTTGGGTCAAGGTCTCTGCAGCCCCAGAAATTTGGACATCTCGGCTGGAGGAGAAGGAGGGAGTCACAGGGAGGCTGTGACTGACACTCTGCAGGAGGGGACCAGAGCAGCAGCCAGGGCGTTGGCATCGCCTACTGCTGGGGTCTTCATTTCTTCATGCGGGAACAGGAACAACACAGCACCGATACGATGATCAGACGGTTCATTTATTTTCTAAACTGGGTTACATTTATACTGCATACAAATCTGTACACACAATTATCTTCTCTACAATTGGCTGCATGTATTGTTCACACACTTTTATAAGCATATTATTGGATAACTACATTTACGTATATCGGAACACAATTTATTTAATTTTCTCTTTTTCTCATCCTGTTAGTTCTTTATGTTCTTTTACTGACCACGACTTGTTCCTTCCATGTCTGATAACCTTGTCTTTGTTCTTAACTATTTCTCTTTATTTTGCAATTTGTTCTAATGCAGCCCAGAGTTCTGTATCTCCCCCTCTTTTCTTAAAAATTTGAGTAACTAAATTGTGCAACATTTGTTGAAGTCATTGTAACAAACAAGGAAGAATCAGCATAATACTTAGAAATACAACCAGTAACATTAATGCTCCTGTGATCACCATCTGCCACCAACCCCTTAAACCAAACCTAGCAAGCTGTCATGGTTTTAAAGTAGTAACTAAGAAATTACTAGACAACTTATTTCTTACTGTGAGATATGGATTAGAACAAGAGCAAAACAGGCTTAAAAATTAAAAGGAATAAAGAAATTTTATTAACAAAACTACAAGAATAAGAAAATTAAAATAAACTTCCAGAAATCCCTTTTTTCTCCCACTACCCAACCATTCCCTTGTTCACATGACAACATAGAGACAAAAAACTTTGGAACTTTGGTGTTTAAACAGTCCCCAATTCCTGCTAGAGTCTTTTCATCAGTCTCTGTAGAGAAACAGAAGTCTTCCTCTGCTAATCTATGGAGTTTCTCACAAGAAAACTAATTCTGTTATAGCTTTCTATTTCTCTGATGCCAGCTGCCCGGAAATCCTGTCATCAGTTCACTCCTCCCATTTCACATCACTCCGAGGTGTGTTATGGGCCATGAGTCTAGGGATGTCATTTTTAAGGATGAGTTATTCAAAGGCAAAAGTTCTCTTCATCTGTCTCTGTGAGCCTCCCTGGAAACAGAAGTTTTCTCTTTGCCTCTCAAAAGGCCACAAATCTTCAACTTCAACTATTACTTCTCCCTCCTCTGTTCCAGCACCTCACTGTATCACAATTACTCCACCTTTTGCTCAAAATCCACACTTTGAACCCTCCATTCCTCCCAATATACTCTGTCATAAAGGAGTTTTTTTTTCAGAACACTATTGTCCATCTCCATACCTTTAACAGAAAAATATTTCAGCTTATAAAGCATCTCCTTATTCTCTCTTCCCCATCTAAAACTTAACTCTTTTCTTCACTGTCTTTGATGGTTTTATGATGTCTTCTTCATGTTGATTGTCTCTCTCTCTATCTATGGGAAAAAGGAGTAATCTTTTAAGTCTCATCCAGGTAGTAAAAGAGTTAAATTCTTGGAAAGCTGCAGATGTTCATGGTGTCAGGTTTCAGTTCAGCAGCAGAAACTGCAAACCAAGCCAGGCCGTCTCCGTTTCTCCCCCCCGCCCTCTGCGGCCTTGTCCGGCCTGGAGTGGGGGGGAGGAGGCCGAGACAGAGCCTGTTACCTTTTCAGAAGCCAGAAACCAAAGAGATCAAGAGAGCCCTGGCTTTACATCTTCAGATGGTGCTCACAAGTTGATCTCACTTTTCAATGGTCAAAATTTCTGTCAGCTCTTAGAAATGACTGCTAATTGGTCAGGAGAAAAGACTCCCATCAGCCTCTCGCAGCTTCAACTTCCTTCCAGCTCCTGAAGCTATCTTAAAGGTAAAGTCACCCCATGACACAAGCTAATCTGAAAAAGGATCATGTCTTTCTGTAATGTGCTTCATGTTCTCATGCAGTTGTGCCAATTATTTATAAATACATTGAGAATGGTCAGATAAATTAAAACAGCACATTCCTTCAAAATCTTCACCCCTATGTTCATGTGTTAACGACAAAAGTCTATAGCTGCGGGATTTTGCAAGGTGGCATGCCTAACACTCTCAATATCATTTAGTAGCTCACTCAACATTTTTGAAGTCAAATTAAACTGTTTTTCTCCCCAACAGGCAAGATGAGCTATGTTTTTCGCATTTATGGCAGCCATTCCCCCTGGTAAAAAGAAAGATGTTGCAATGACAGTTGCCAATGATTGTAGTTGCACATTATCATTACAAGTCTCATCAAAATTCCAAAGAGATCGATGTGATCTTTGAAGATGACGTTGACTGGCATTCAATAAATCTCTCATGTGAGGGGCAAATAATGTTAGTTGGCCAAGATCGCATTGTCTACCAGCAGGTCATCTTGGAATACCTGGCTACGCTTGATTCCCACAAATCCAAAATACTCCTGGTGGGAGTTCCCACCCTCCTGAAGTGTTCACTGTCAGACCCCCTGTTTTGAATCTGTTCCATGGAGATTGTCTTGTAACATTTTGATAACCTTCAAACAATGTTTTTTTACCTTGCTTTTGTAACCAACTAAACCAAGGATCTCCAAACCACACTACTCTTGTACCATTACCTGGTTGCCACGGTGGGGTCATACTGTCACAACCAGGCAAAGCAGCAACATCAACATCCAGAGTTGGGAAATCACTGGCTATCAGATCCAGTTCTTGAAATGGAACAGGATATGATCGGTTCAAATTTTCAGTTACTGTTTTCTGCCAGGACTTGGACAGTCATCACTTTTGCCGCTTGTTAAATTTACTGTCTTAGGGTTCCACGAACCAGAAAAGTCTGTTTTGTTCTCTTGAAGGGGAACGCCAATTAAGCAAGTTCAAAAAGGGTCATCAGCCTGTTGTAAACTGAGACAAAAATCCTGAATATCAGACACATTAGCCCAGGTTACCCAAATATTCATTTGTGGTTTGTCAAGAGACATTCCTTCACCATACAATAACAATCCCCACAAAAAATCAACATTAACGTCACCATGGGCATGCACATCGCCATTCTCTTTCTACTTTATCCCATTTGCTACTACGAACTTGCCAACTTCGGGGAACTCCAACGCCCAGTCCACACTTTGTGTTCACTACTCTATTGCCTTGCTTAATAAGTAATAATGATAAGCGTTTAAAAAGCTGAAAGCTAAAATCTGCTAATACTATTTGTCCAGTCAATCAATTTCAATGCATTTTAAAAATGTTGTTGTTCATGAATTATTCAGGCTGCACCCCTTACAGCATGTGCTCCAGGCAACTGATCCAATGGTTTACTAATAAAGTCAGCTGACCACTGTTCTCTAGAGTAGGTAATAACCTGTGAAACACACATCTGACACTTAGATACTTCCTCTATTTCACGTGTCCAAGTGACTCTCCAACTCTCTTGTTTACACCAATAACCATACACCAATACCCAGGGTCGACAGTCCAGCCCGTGTTCTCCACAAACACGTTCAACAGCCTCTAATTGTCTTTGTCAAGTGATTGTATGCAAAGAGATCCATAAAATATAGGAAGATCTGATATAAAATGATATGCATCCTCGTTGTCAGGGTGCAAGGCTGTCAGCAGTGATGTTAATGCCAACTTCTTTCGATGTAGATGTCTCTTGCATGCTTTGGGACACAGATCTAATGTCATTATTCTTCTGTAACCATGGTTCAACCCACTTAGCAGGAATCTACGTAGCTGAATCTTTACCTGTAGAAACTCAAGCATAACCCCTTTCCCAGGTTAATAACTGCATCGGACCCGCCCATAACCCAGTCTGGGGAGAAAAAATTTAACTTGAATATTTTTAAAGGTGAAATCATGTTTGTTTGTTTGTATGTGTACTATTGCAGGAGGATGCTCGTGTCCTCTACGTATATTCAACCGATTTATAACAAATAATGTTTTTGCCAATATTTCAGGGGGGAAACTCCCTATTTCTCTTTGTTTTTTTTTTAAATAGAAAGATGATTTGTAAGAATATGATGAGTGCGTTCAACAACTGCTTGTCTAGATGAGTTATATGGGACTCTATGGAGAAGTTGAATATCCTAATGTTTTAAAAAATTAGCAGTAGGAGCTTCTTGATTATGCAGGACTGTTGTCAGTTTTAATTTTCTCGGGGCATCTCATCACAGCACAAGCTTGAGTCCAATGTTGTCAAGCCACAGCTGATGAAGTAGATGAATGGGTAGAAGCCCACATAACCGCTGAGCAGGTATCCACTGACACATGCACGTAACACAATTGTCCAAAAGGTGAAAATTCAGTAACATCAGTTTGCTAAATCTCACGAGGTTGAAGTCTTTGAGGATTAGCCCTTTCATCTTGTAGTGGTGTAAGAACAGCACACTCAGGATGTGCTGCAATCACCACCACAGCTTGTGCTTTCAGAATTCTAAATTGTTTACGGAGAGCAGCAGCAGATTGATGAAAGAAGGCATGTGAACGGTATGCCTCTTGAATAGTCTGACTTTTATCAACAACTGCAGTTACTAATTGATCAGCTTGAGTGTTACCTTCTACAAGGCTTCCAGGAAGTCTAGTATGACTTTTTAAGTGCATGATAAAAGGTCGATGCATTTGATGACTGACAAGATTTCTCAAATCTAAGAAGGCTTGAAAAAGTACAGAATTATTTACATGTCTCAACAATGCTCCTTTTATATGTTGTACTACTCTGGCAACATAAAGGGAATCAGTCACAATATCTAGATCTTGAGAATCTTATTGATTCAAAACAGCAATTATTGCTTGGAGTTCCAAAACTTGTGCTGATGTATTGTAAATAAAAATGTTCTGCTTGCCATTTTCTATCTTCATGCCAGACAAATTCAGCTGCCTTAGTTTTACTGCTCGCATCAGTAAACACTGTCAAAGCATGTCATGGTTGTTGATTAATCACAGGTACGGATTTCATAGTTAAAGTAGTTTTGAATAATGGATGTTTGGGATAATGATTATCAATCTGATAGGATTTGTTTAGACAGACCAAGGCAAAGATCATTGAAGATTCACACATTGATTGAATTAGGTCCAGAGGATATGGGATGATTACTTCATCAGGTTCTTTTCTAGCAATTACAACTGCTCGTTGCACTCTTTTTTGAATCACTCTTGCTGCAGCTTTTCCACATGGAGTTACTGTTCTATGTCCTCTGGCTGATAAAAATACCTATTCAATGATTTTGAGTGGATCAGACTGCTATTTACACAATCGACTTAAAAAGGCAGCAACTTCTGATTCAGTATTATACATAAAAAGTTGTAACGGTTGATCAGGATCAATACAAGTTGCAGTCTTAGTACTTAGTTTCAGTGAAATTTTTTTCTGAAGTTTGCAATGCAGAATCTGTTAGGGTTTTTGGTTCTTGAGGATTGTGACTTTCTTGTCACAACAATGTAAACAGGGGTTGCATATCACTGTTGGTCACACCACAAATGTTTCAAATCCATTGAATGTTTCTGGCTAATTTCTGCACATCATTCAATGTTTTAACTTTTTTGACATTGAAAGCTTTTGTAGTTTACCTGTTTGTTTGTCTCATGTCATTCTCAGATATTTCCAAGGCTCAGTTTTTTCTGCCTTTTCGGGGGTTACAACTAATCCCATCACTGTTAATGTTTTTGTTAACTCACTGATTAAATCATCAGAAATAATCGTTTGTTGACACAGAAGCAAATCATCCATATAATTATATATATGCATTCAGGATGATTTTTTCAGAATGGTCGTAGTGCCATGTCCATCTACCATTGACAAATTGTGGGAGAATTTTTCATCTTTTGTGGTAACACTACTCAGTGATACTTTTGGGCAGGTTCTTCTCTGTTGACAGAAGATACAGAAAAAGCAAAGTTTTCATAATCATCCAGATGAAGAGGAATAGTGAAAAAACAATCTTTGAGATCTATGACTACAATGTCTTAATCTTGAGGGAGCATGGCTGGATTAGGTAGTCCAGGCTGCAATGCTCCCATATCTTGCATGACAGCATTGACTGCTCACAGGTCTTGCAATAATCTCTATTTTCCTGATTTTCTCTTGATCGTAAACACGGGCTTGTTCTATGGGCTGGTAGATGGCACAAGATGCCATGCAGTTATTTGTTTTTGCACTAATTCTTTCAAATGAGAGAGCTTCTCTTTTGGTAGTGGCCATTGAACAACCCACACAGGGGTGTCCATTAGCCATTTCAGCTTTAATGGCGGTCACGGGGCGCTCGTCGCAATGGCTGCTTCTAAAAAGGTGTATGAAGTACACATCCCCATTGGGACAAAACATCTCAACCAAGCAACCACAAAGTTGTGTGTAGCCTGTATGGTTTAACTGGTGCTCTAAGTCCTTCCTTGTCATCAATAACAGTAAGAAAACATGCACTTTGTTGTGTAGGTGATGCTCCACCAATACCTTCAACCCTGTTGGCTGCTGGAGCTAAAGGCCAAGAAGGTGGCAATGCAGCTTGAGGTAAAACAGTAACATCTACAACGGTATCAAGCATAACTTGATTACACTGAATTGTGAGTCCATCTGAACCTTGCAATAGTATTGACCTTATTGGCTTGTTGTTGTTAATTGTTTGTGTAAAGGCAACAGTCACAGCACCAGTGGATCTGAATCCTCAGTCTCTTCATTCTTTGTTTTGAGCCTTGAGAACTTGTGCTTGAAATGAATCAATTGAGCAATGTGGTCACTCTTTTGTAATGTGACTGGAGGATTCAATGCTCTTAACTTTATTCTAATTTGTCTATTGGAGTCAGAGTCAATTAATGCAGAGATAATTATCAATCTTGGTTTTGAAGCTGATGATCATCATAATAATGCACTTAATCTATGCCTTAAAGGTCTTGTGACTGTGGAGGGAATTACATGTACTGAATCATCTTTTATTGCGATGTCGACTCCTATGGCCAAATCAAGGCTTGCGCTTCTTTGGGTGGCTGCTGAAAGCTCATCGAGGCAGCCGCCACTTGGGGGAATTTTGATATCTTGGCACCCTCTATCAAGGCGCTCTGTGGGAAGTTTCTTGATAAAGTGGTTCTGTCTTCCTTATATCAATCATCAACAATCATTAGCCTTATGTCCAAACTTATCACAGCGATTGCAGATACCAGAAAATGGGGTAGCTGGTGCACTCTTCTTTGCTTGTGGACACTATTTTTTAAAATGATCAAGCTTCCCACACAGAAAACAGCCTTCTTTTTTCTTAATATTTTTAGGCCTTAAATCCTCTCTTCTTTGGAGCATTGTGGGATGCAGAGCTGCTGCAAGAGCTTTTGTGTGAATATTGGCTTTCTCTTGCTCTTCTATGAGTTGCAGTAGTCTAGAACAAGCTTCTACCATTTGACTGAGGCTAGCCCCCCAGGGGAGACTGGCAATTATTTGTTGACATTGCTGATTTGCATTCTGATATGCTAAATTCTTTCTCACTGCTGTTTTAGCATCAAGTGAAAGATTGGGTGCACTGTCTAAGGCTTCTTTGAGACGATCAATGAATTCCATATAAGGTTCATCTGCTTTCTGCCTTATTCTATGATATGGCAAGCTAGCTGTTCTAATTTGAGGCAATTCTTGCAGTGCAGCTGATGCCAACGCCTGTGACTGTTGAGTTATACACGGATGTAAGGCAGCTTGTGCAGCCCCACTTCGATATTGTTCAGTACCCATAAGTTGTTTAAGAGTAGCACACTGTAAAGGGTCATTTCCATCCACTCAGTTAAGGTTTTCAACTGTAGCAACCTCACATCTTTCTTGCTATTTGTCTTTAAACAACATAAATGCAGTAGGAGGAAGAATAATTTTTTAAAGTGTTCTAATATCCATAGGCACAAGGTTTTGATTTTGAAAAAAGGATTGTATTACAGTCATAACCTCTTTATTATCATATCCAAAATCCATTCCTGTCTTTTGCAATTGACTGACAGTTTTCCAATCAAATGGATGCCAAAATCGTGGATCATCCTGCAAATAGATTGGCATGGCAATGATACTAGATGGTAACATTTGTCCTTCGACAAGTGCATGTTCAATAAATCCTCTCCATCTTTGTCCTTCTTTGTAATTAGGATCTTGTGGAGAAGGACCTGGAGGAGGAACTGGTCTAGATGGAGATGGACACATTGATGAATTATTTGATTTGTCCTCCTTACCTTGTAAATAATCTCTAAACTTTTGAGGTTGAACTGAAATAATAGAATTATTACTGTCTCTTTTTTCAAGATCTGACATTTTCCATAAACCTGATGCTCTTCTTGAGTCAGACCTCGTCCAAATTTATTACATAGGTAATTATTAGCTTCCTCTGGGAGCATTTCTCTTTCCTCTTATATTTGTTTTATGCATCTTCTAGTACATCTCTCTTCAGCTTGCAGCATCTCTTTGGCAATTTGAGTCTTACAAGAATTTTTTTCAGGCTGTCTCTGCCCTCTAGCAGCACCTTCTGTTTCTGGTCTGCAAATCTTGTCTTCAACTGTTTTTAAACCATCCCTAACACCTCGATGGGCTGTTTGATATGCATCCTGAATGGCCCGTTTTGAGGATCCCCTATCTAACCTTTGCGTGTGATTCAAAAGTTCAGACATTGCCATTTCTTGTTTTTGCAACAAATTAACAAGTTGCTCAGGCTGAAGTTTAGGGTAAAGTGTTTCTGGTAAATCCTCATCAATTTCCACAGGAAGTGACACTTGAGATGGATTAATTTGCTGTTCTGATGGAGCAGGTGGGGCTGACTGAAAAGGTGAAGGACATGCAGGCATACCAGGCATATCAGGCAATGGTGGTACTGAGGGAAAAGACTGAGGCACCATGGATCTGTTATAAATGAAATTAGAATTTCAGACAACTAGGTCTATTTAATTGATAGCAATTTAATAACCAAAAAAAAAAAAAATTATACCATTTAGTGAATTGAATACAAGAATACAATTTAGTAAAAGAATACGATTTAGTGAAGAACAGTTTGATATAAAAGAAATACAATTTAGTAAAAGAGTACAATTTAGTAAATATGTTCAGATATCTATATATCTATATATCTATATGTGAATATAGTTTTCCAGTGACTGAATATGGTTAAGGCAGAAGCAAAACCAGCTGGGGTATCGGGAGGGCTTCTCACCCTGTCCACGTACAAAACAAAGCACTTCAAACTAAACTTCTATACTGTATGCTTATACATATTCATTAATGTTTCCGGTAAGTTTCCTCCTATTTCCGATTCTTTGACTTTATGTCGCTATTCCTCACGGCTCATGCCTCACTTGTTGCTAGGGGGGTCTTCAGTCTTCTTTTGGTGGGCTTTTGGATGAAGGCTCACACTCATCCTCATTGTCCTCTGGATAACCTTACAGGTTGTGTGTGTGTACTAAGCGTTGTGTTATGTAAGTAAGCAGTGTGTTCCACTAATTAGTCTTACATTTTATAATTTTCAGGCCCTATGCCTAAAGTCATTCCAACTTTATCCATCTCAAGGTTGATTTCGTCTTGAGACATTACTTATCTTAAAACTGTACCTTAATTTTAACATGTAACATCTGTAAAGGGGTACATCTGCCTTGTAACACTAATTCCTTTGATTGCTTCTAATAAAAACTTTCCAAATAGTTACAATTTAGTTAACATGAATCAATTCCATTTATCACAGATCTATATCAATATCCCTTCGTCCCCAAAATTCTCTCTCGGATACCGGACACACAGTTTTTGGGGTAATAATATCATCGGTTTTCAAGAAATTATTTTCTTCTTTGTAATTTCTTCTATCTTTTTCAGCTGCTACAAAAGCCCGAGTAGCAGCTGCTGCAACACAAGCCTGGCCTTTCATTGTTTCTACCATTAGCCTTAGAGTACGATGGGTAGATACCAACTTTCCAGCTTCTTTCTCCCTTGTTTGAACAGATTCCCCACGTTCTGTACCAACATTAGTCTATGTAGCTGTATCATAAAGCGGATCAGCATTTACGATGAAAGCTTGATTTCTACAGCAGAGAAGCAATGCAGCCAAATCCCCTTCTTTGATCTTCGTCTCTGTTTTTCCTGTAAGCTGCAACAAACTTTTAATAGCAGCCTTTTCTATCACTGATACGGCGACTCCCATGCTGTCGATATCTGATCCTTTCTTTCCAGCTTAGCGCGGATCCGCTCCCGCCTCTCTCGGGCAGCCCGGCTTACCTCCGGTACCGCCGGCCGACAGCCCCCCCGCCTTCTCCAGCTTCTGCTCCGAATAGCGACGCTTGATCATGTCTCAGGGTCACCAGTTTCCCAGGGTCTTCAATTTGTCATGCGGGAACAGGAACAACACAGCACCAATACGATGATCAGATCATTGGTTTATTTTCTAAACTGGGTTACGTTTATACTGTATACCAAACTGTACACATAATTATCTCCTTTACAATTGGCTGCATGTATTGTTCACACACTTATATAAGCGTATTATTGGATAACTACATTTACGTACATCGGAACACAAGTTATTTAATTTTCTCTTTTTCTCATCCTGTTAGCTCTCACTTTATGTTCTTTTACTGACCACGACTTGTTCCTTCCGTGTCTGATAACCTTGTCTTTGTTCTTAACTCTTTCTCTTCATTTTCCAGTTTGTTCTAACGCAGTCCAGACTCCTACAGCCTACCCACAGACTGTCTGCTGAAATCGTCTGTGTGGGCATCCCTCCTTTAAAATCTCCAGTTACTGCGGGGCTAATTCTTGCTGTCATTGTTTTCGTTATGTTAAGTGGTTTCTGTGCCTTCATTCACCACAGGGGGTGTGGAAGACAACATGAAAATTAGATTAGGAGATTATATTACACCACTAGAATGTTTTTCATCATAAACTTACCTTTCTATTATCAGTTAATTTTGAGCCAGAACTCAGCAAATATTTTTTTAATCATAAGAAAAGAAATAATAAAAACCTGTAACTCCAGCAATTGTTGGGGCTGCAGAGGACCAGGCAGGTCTGAGGAGTGGCCATGGGTGGCCAGCCCAGTTGAACCTAAATTGTGAGTCAACATCCTGAGTGAAGTCCATTACAGAATGAGATTTTAGGGTGAAGAAAGAAGTCCATGTTGACTTTATTCTTCTGAAAGAAACATTAATTGCCTAAATAGAACAAGAGGTTTATATGTGGGAAAAAATATTTCTGACTGGACTTTATCTTTGAGTTTATCTATTAGCAGAAGAAGGGGAGTGTGTAAAAATAATTAAATTACTCAAACTGCTGCTTGCAAATAGATGACAATAAAACAGTAGTGAAACAAATAACAAAAAGAATAAGTTACCTCATGTACCAGTCCAAAAATGAAAAGGATTGGAATGGGATGTATTTTCATGGTTACCTAGTGAACTATGGGTTAAACAAATGCTTCTTCCCCTCTTGTGTGCTGTAGCAAGTCTCATCTTTTTACCACGCATGATCCCTGGCTTTGTGCAACTTACTCAACAGGTGATCAAAGGCCTGCAGGGAGGAGCCATGCCTACAGATCCAGAAATGGATACAAAAGGAGAAAAAGTTATGTCACTGCAAATAATTGCAAAACCAAAAATGATCCAGGAACAGAAAATTAAGTCAATGATAACTAAAGTTTGTAAAGACAATTATTTAGAAAATGAAAGAGGAGGGATTGAAAGGAATAAGAGAGATCTATCTTTACAATCAACCTGTGGGTCTGCTGGTAAATAAAACTAGATACTGAGAGGTAAAGAAACAATGGGAAAGATTCCACTGATTGATGAAAGGAGTGAGAGGGATTGGTCTTTACAAACAAACTGCAGGTCTGCTCATAAATAAAGTTAGACACTGAGAGATAAGAGAAACAATGGGAAGAATTACAAATTCTATAGGAATTCCAGTGATTGACACAAGGAAAAGAAAAGGGGAGTTTATACATTAGAAGGGAGTCTTCAGTATTAGGCATTTCAGGAAGCCTGTACCTCTCAAGTACCTCAGCCAAAGGGGAAAGAGAGAGGGAAATCAGGATAAAGAGGAGGCTGTGTACTCCAAAAATTTGAGAGACCCCCAGGAGAAATACCCCATGGCCTCTCCTTTTATTCCAATAAAGTTCTAGGACTCCTCTGTCTCCTTTTTGGACAAAAAACACTGGTGTTTGGATTAATTTTCCTGACACTAGCAAGCAGAAAATATTGTGAAACTTTCCAAAAGGTGAAGGGGGTTGGGGGGGGGGGGGGTGGGAAGAATACACACTCATCCCTCTTCCCATTCCAGACATGGTAACGTTAGAAAAGCTAACCCTGTAATGAATTGTGGGGGACAGTGAACCAGCCAGCAATACTGCTGTCCTTCTGTAGAGGGAAGAGAACCTTTAGGAGCCACCTGCCCCCAGCAGGTTTCCTGTTTCATGTTAATTTTATGTTTGCCATTGGTTATCTCCTTGGAACCACCCTGACCTACAGAGCATAAAAGGTCACTCTCTCTGTAAGCCTCCTGGCATTCGTTCGCAGATTTCTTGGGGCAAAGAGCTGGATTTAAAGCCCCCAAGAGATCAGATAAGAAGCCCCATCTGTCTTACTCCTGCGTCACTCTGACAAGCTGAATTCATTCACAACAGCCTTGCCAAAGGCTAAGAGCAGAAATCACTATTGAAGCTGTGAGGTCTGGGGTCTCTGCATCCCAGCACCACCCAGCGAAGCAATAATGAATAACCCTGCATTGACTGCAAACTTCGGACCTGGAGATGTCTTGTTCACTGATACCTCAGCCAAACACATTGATGGTAAAAGTATAGAGCTGTTACTCCTAAAATAGGAATGGAACTGGTAGAAGGAATAAAAAGGTACATGGGTAAGAGAGTTAGAAGACTCTTATTGGCAATAAAAGAGAAAGCAAGGATGGTGCACGGTAATTCTTATGCAATCTGGGCTGGTGCCACACGGTGATTTTGTCAGTGGAAATGTTCATTGGCAAGTGAATGGAAAAGAGGTTTGGCAAAGGCAGGATTTGAATGGTTGATTTTACAGACTCAATCCTAACAAATCCATATAGGATGGGTTAAAACCTATGTGAATGACCAGGTTTTACAGATATAATAGAATGATAAAGTGGATCAGCTGAAAAAGTCAGAAAGATAAAAACTGATCCACAACAGTGATACCAATTTGATAAATGGTTACATTGTAAATTAGGGCATATTGGAAACTCTGGTTTTTGCCACACAGGGCAGAGACAGGCAATTGATCTGTGTGGAATAGTATTCTTACAGAGTCCCCAGTGCCAGCTGAGGCTTAAACAAAACCCCAGATCTGGCACAACCTCCACATATCAAAAGTAACAAAACACTCTGGTCAACTGGCCAGACAATTTCTATTGGACCTCTAAATACATCTGTTCCTAGTACATGCTAACAGGTGGAGATGATACCTGAACCGACAGTTGCCACTAAAAGCAGACATGCTGATGGAAAAACTACTGTTTCAGAACTGCTGACTGGTTTTCCAGTCTCCCTGTCCCAAACTCTGTGCAGAGTGACACTCCTGTCTCTGTACAAGTTTGGTTTTCCCCAAAACTTGAGAAGAAGTTTCTCAAGGAAGCCTCGCAAGCCGCTCTTACACTGGCCCTGTCTGGCAGCAGTGAGCAGAGCGCTGTGTTTGCGACGGGAGGCCAGAGATGGAACCGCTGCCGTTAACTCTCTGTGCGAAAAACATACCCATTATTGCTGAAATTCTGTGGTCTTGGTTTCTCTAATAACCTTGAATGTTTAAGTATACTCTCTCTAGAAAAAAGACTAGAAAAAAGACTTGGAGGTGAGACAAAGAGCCACTCAAGCAGCAGTGAGGACTGTTCACAACCTGCATTGCTGTGAATGCTGCTACTGCTGCTGGACCCCTAGCAGCAAATCAAACCACAGGGATGGACACAGAGAAACCGTACAGGACTAATAACTAATAACTAGTGATTCTGCTGTAACCAAAAATGACCATTATGGCACTCTTTATATTTTTATGCTTACAGGCCAAGGTTTGCAGTAGTGCAGCATGGCTAATCAGCCATCCCAACAAAACTAACCATGTTGTTTTTCCGAAACACACATACAACAATTGTACCTGACCCTTGAAAGGGCATTTCATGAAAGTATTCAAATGGTGAGAACCCCATACCAAACATACTCTCTGAAAGTCTTCCCCCAGCTGAAGTGATGCTCCTTTGAGAAGGAGAGACAACTCAAATCTCCAGAAATGAACAAAGCCTGACAATACAATCAATGCCTTGAAACAATAATTTTTCAATCTTTCAGAAGTAATTTTAAAAAATCAAAAAACTTTGGATTTACTTTTGGCTTTCACAGCTACCAATGCCAGTTGCTGTGTATATGTAGATCAGATTCTGTGAATGCAGACTGATCTAAAAGAAATTGGAAGGAACACTAGAATCTTTCAGGAAATGCAAAAGAACCAATGAGAAAATATATTTAATGGAGTAACCTCATAAGTTCCAAATTTAAATGTGGCCATTAAGAAAACTCATCGGCGTAATAACCGTAATTCTAACATTAGTGCTCCATACATTTTTTTCTATTACAAATTTGTAAAATTGGATTGAACAAGATGTGTAAATCTGACAATAACCATTTTCTCTCACAAGGTATTAGAAGAATGAATAACTATTCTATGTAAACTTGTTTACATTAATTCTTAATTAATACAAGTGAAATACCAAATAATTTGATAGTTTTAATGGCTTTGTTTAACATTTGTATATGTTTTGTAGTTTTCTGCAAGTATTGCTTTAGAATACTTGGGTCTTCCCTCTGATGTTCACAGTGGGTAGAAAAAACTTCTCCTTTAATGTAACTTGAATTTCCATATGACCATAGAATCAGTTTTGGTTACCTCTTCAAAAGAAGACATAAAATTCCCAACTGAAGTAATATCCTAATCAGGTAGAAACAACTGAGTTTCACTACATCTTTGATTCCACTGAGACAACCAGACTATTCTATAGCACACATATATATGTGCTTAAATGATTGTAAAGTTGTCTAACACTTGGTATCTTAAACAAAAAGAACGATAGACTAAGAAGTGTGAATGGAAGTGAAAAGAGTCACTGATCATCTGTTAAAGTTCTTCAATCCTTACAACAGAGAAACTACATCCACAAACTCGTCTTTGTTCCTGATTTGCATCTCATCCTCCTATGATTTTAGAACTCAAGGTGTGGGGAACATCCTGACTTACATGGACTGGTAACAAAACAAGTTAAGTCACTTATTGGATTGTCTCCAACTACCATGAACACTCTGAATTTATGCTGTATTTTGTAATATCTTAATTTATTACTAATCTTTTTTTATATATATAAATATAAACATGAATAACTAAATATCAAAGGATGTATATGTTACACAATCTAATATATAAAAGACATAAACTGAAGACACAACAAGTGCTTCTTAGCAATATCAATAAAGTGTTTACCATCTTTTAATGAAATAGTGAAGCTGAGGAGAACAATGTGCATCAAACTCCTTGATGATGGTGTACGTGTAAATGAAGGTGGATGCCTTTATAACACAGAGACAAGAGGTACCTGTGCTACCACACCATGAGGTAAAGTCAAGGCCTTCAGTCAAGGGGTGGAATCTGGCAGGACTTTCCCCCCTACCACAGAAGAGCTTATCAGTTCTATCAGCAGGTGCAGTAATTCCCCAAATTCTGCCCCTCACGTGAACAGGTGAGTTAACCCAGGCCGGATGGAATCCACTAAAAGAGTTATTGCTGACACCAGAGAGATGGGATACAATAAACATCTCTGCTGATAAGGAACAATTTGCCTTGAGAACAAGACATGGGAAGATAAGCTGGAATTTCTGACTGACAGACTCTTCACTTTACAAACTATAAAAGCTACACAAACTTTCAGAGTGTCGTGGTTTTGAACCAGTAATTAACAAAAAGGGGAAAAAAGGATTATTTATTTTTTGCTGTGAGATATGGATTAAAACAAGAGCAAATCAGGCATAACACTTAAAAGGAATAAAGAAAGTTTATTGACAAACTACAAGAATAAGAACACCAGAATAAACTTTTAGAAAAACCTTTTCATTTCTTACTGTTCACCATTCTTTTGTTCACATGACAACAGAGACAAAAACTTTAGAATTTTGATGGTTTAAACAGTCCCAATTCTTTCCATAGTCTTTTCCTCAGTTTCTGTAGAGAAACAGAAGTTCCTTTCTGTTAATTTATGGAGTTTCTCACAAGAAAGCTATTTTGTTATAGTCTTCTGTTTCTTTGATATCAGCTGCTCAGAGCTGCTGTTATCAAAGCCCACTCCTCCCATTTCACATCACTCTGAAATGTGTTATGGGTCATTAGTTTGGGGATAGCATTTTTAAGGATAAGTTAGTCAAAGGCAAAAAAAGTATTCTTCATCTGTTTCTGTGAGCTTCACTAGAAAACAGTTTTCTCATTGCCTCTCAAGGCTTCAAATCTCCCAGCACTTCACTATACCACAATTACTCTGTTTTTTACTCAAATTTACACTTTGAACACTCTATTCCTCCCCATACTCCATCATGAATTAAAGGAGTTCTTTTCAGGACTTCATTGTCCATCCCCATAGTTTTAACAGAAAGATATTTCAGCTTAATTAAAGCATCTTCTTAATTCTCTACCTTTCTTGAAGTTTCTTTTCTTTCTTGCCATTAGTAGTTTATAAAGTCTCTTTTCATGTTGATCACTCTCTTCTTTTCTTTCTAGATAAAAAGATTAATCTGCAAGTCTCATCTGGATAAGAAAGAGTTAAAATCTCGCCCAAGCTTTTGTAGATGGTTCGGTGATCTCTGCTGAACAGGAGCTGGAGCTGTCTGCGATGAAAAGTTCCTCATAGCTGCTCTGGAGAGCATGGTCACCGTCTCTGCTTGCAGCAGGCTTAGAGCTCTTCTCCTTCTTTACTTGACAGTTTTCTAGTAAATTCCATCACGGCAAAACCTGCAGCCAAGCCAGGAACCGGCCTGGCCTAGCTTGGCTTGGAGCAAGCTCCCGCAGGCCCCATCTCCCGGCCGGGAGAAGGGCAGGCCCGGCCCGGCCCCCGCCCGGCCACGTGGCCGGGCAGAGCCCGAGAGGCCGAAGCTCTGCTACCTTTCACAGCCAGAAAACAAAGAGAGCCACAGACTTCTGGTTGTACACTTTAAGGTGGGGTTCACAAGTTGATTCTACTTTTCAATAGCTAAAACTGCTGTCAATTCTCAGCAATGACCGATAATTGGTCAGGAGAAAAGACTCCCAGGAGTCCCCAGCAACTTTAACTTTCTTAAAGGTAAAGCAACCCCATGACAGCTCTTGTTCTAATCCATATCTCACAGTAAGAAATAAGTAAGTTTTCTAGTGATTTTTCAATTGCTGCTTTAAAACCACAACAAGGGACTTGTAAGGAGTGGCCTGTTCTGTACCTTACACATGACTGCTGTATCCTGAGGGAACACCATTGTCCTTGACCTGTAGGTGTCGAGGTGACACTGGTGGTTGGGTTCTTTTCCCCAGGACTGAAAGTGATGAGAGAGAGGCTCTTTTCTCATGTTCAGACTTGGTTGTTTATTCTTTCCTTATCTATATTATATATATACAGAGTACAAGGAGCTACATACACTAAGATAGAGAGGTGCAAAATGGAGAACGAAGAAGCTCTTCAAGGTTTTTTCTATGTCTATTTGTCCAATAATCAAATGCCAAGTAAGTTCTTTTTCTTAGTGACCCAATGACCTGACACCGGTGTGCTGCACTGCGACTTTTTCTATCCAATCACTCATTATTATCCAAAAACCCTTAAAAGAAGAAGATGAAGGAAGAAGAAGGAGAAAGGAACAACGCCCTAAGTCCTCCATCTTGTCTCTTCTTTTCTAAAATAGCTTAAACCTTAAACTCTAACTTTCTCACCCAGTGACTTAAGAAAACTCTAACTAACTCACACACTCATATTCCCAGTTTCTCTACTTAACTTTCAAAGTTATCTCCATGGTGTTGTGTTAAACTCAATGCTCTCTCAGGTGTCAGAGGCAGACATGACAGATAAGGGCACATTTTCTGTACCCCAAGAGGGGAGAGAGTGCCGAAATCTACCTTTCTTTAGAGGAGACGCCCCTTTCAGGACATTTCCTCCTAATTTGTCTCAAAGTGAGAGAGAGGTGCAGTCCTCTAAAGATAGGCTGCTTTGGTTTGGAAGCAGGGGCCCTCTCTCTCCTGTCTTCTCACACAAGCTGCTTCTGTGGCCCTGCCCCACTACCAAAAATCAGGCTGTGCTAAATCCGCACGCACAGTATTGTGGCATTGCTCCACCAAGCTCTAGGGTTATGCCTTGTGCTGATAAAATAGAAGTTAATGAAGTTGTCTGCATTCAAGGTGCCTAAAACTTGCAACTCCAGTGGAGCATAAGGGCACTTCCCAAGGGGAGACAGTGGTTGCCACATTCTGGTAGCCCACAGATGTAGGGACGCTGTTCCATGACCGTAGGCTTTCCATCCCTTTGGATATCCCTCTAGGATAATGTTCCCTATCCTGGGGTTTAAGGACTGGCCCATATAAAGCTCGAGAGACTCCATCAGGACACTAATTTTCATTCCTTCTCCTTTAAGCAGATTGCATGCTTGTCCTAAAGTAGTCCATCCTTTGGCCACAGGTGGCCAAGCAGCATCATCGGTATAGGGACCTGAGTTGCTCCACCTGTTCTACAGCAGTTACAAATGCTTGGCATTGTAACATCATGCCAGCTTGTAGCTCCTCTATTTTTTCATCTTCTTCACCTGTTTGTCAAGCTCTGCATTCTCTTGAACAGCATCTTTGTATGCAACTAATAGGCAACCAGCCATCCAACCAGCAGGAGTCAGCCACTCTTTAGAGCGTCTCGGAGAGGAGTTTGTATAAATTCTCTGCAATATTTCAACACCCCCACAAGGTCCTTGGTCTCCCATGCTTCAGGCCCAGTACTTGTCCAGGTTTCTAGCTAATGCCATCATGTGCTCCAGCCTGGAGCTTCCTGCATCCAGCCTGGTCACTCCACTGACAAAGCCACCGCCCGAGGCTCTTTTTCACAAAACATTGTTACCAGTGCACTCACACAAGGACACCCTAAGGACCACAAAATAAGTGAGGGTGATAGTAAAAGGTCTTAAAATCTTAGAAAATTTGGGGACTTAGAAAGGAAGTTAGGTTTGGAAGTCCCTGGGAAAAGTAGGCCCTGAGATATGTTAGGCCTTTTGCTTGCTAAGGATCAGGTCAAACTGCACCTGTGTAGTCAGTAGATGATAAATGATACAATTGTTAGATGTGATTAGATATAATTATTGTTTAAAGAACATGGGGAACAATGTTAGGGGGCTAGGCAGGATCACGAGAAATCCATGCTTGGGTAAAAACAATACATACAATAAAACAATAGAAGTTTAATAATTAATATGTAAGTTGCATAACGATAGAGTATAAAACATGTTCAACTCAAAACCAAATTGGGTCAGATTTGGGTATGTGTACCCCTGACACCCAGAGCTCTTCAATAAAGCACCTTCATATAATCATTCTGTGATTATGTGTGTTCCTGAACGCTAACAGCTCTGTTCCTCTCTTCCAGCCCTTGAAGACATGGCACGCAACATCAGCCCTGCCATCAGAAGCCTGGCAATTTAAAAATTTTGTATCCTTCAGGCAGTAGAGTGAACTCAATATTCCATCTTTGGAAACCTGCAAGATCAGCTGCACATGGCATACAGGACACGGTCTCATCTCTCAGGCCTTGACTGGATGCGCTGCTGGAGCTCTGCTGAGAGCTGATCTGGGAGGCTCTGTCTGCTGGGGCCACCTGAGCCAGCCAGGATTTTATTTGTCTTCAAAATTGTTCTTTCCTTATTTTTGTTTTTGTTTAGTATGTAAATATAGGATATGTTCTAAATACACAGACTCCCAGGAGCTTTCTTTTGCTGCCCAAGGTCCGCAGGATACCGGGGAAGAGAGGGAAAAGGGTCCTTGTGCTCAACAACCTGCCAGGGTGTGCAGTGGTGAAGGGAAATTGGCCAGAAACCCCTTGGCCTTTGGTGGTTCTGCTGAAGCCACAACCCCTGTCCCAGCCAGGAAGTGCCATCTGTGTCCTCGTGCCCGTGTGGTGCTGGCTGGGTTGCTGAGGGCTCCCAGGTGCCTCTTGATGCAGCTCCTCTGGAGCTCCTGTGGGGCTGTGGCGCTGCTGCCGGGCCACGCTGGGGGAGACCCTGAGGGAACAGGGTGCTGGGAGGCCATGAGGGGATGAGGGGCTGTGGAGGCCCTGACGGGACAAGGCAGTGGGAAGGCACAAGGGGGACGTGTGAGGGAGTGGGTGTCAGGAGGCTCCACGGGGACAGGAGGCCCCTGAGGGGCCGGGATGGTGGGAAGACCTGAGGAACTGGGTGTCAGAGGCCATAAGCAGCCCCTGAGCAGCCCAGGGCTCGGCTGGGGTGGCAGGTCTGCCTCAGTGGGGACTGCCACACTTGCTGATTTCAGTGCTGCCAGGCCCCTGTACAGATTCTGTGCAAGCCCCGTGCCCTTCCTGCTGCGGCTGCCTCGGCAGCCTTGGGGGCTCCTTCTGCTGCCCTGAGCCTGCAGAGCAGGGCAGCGTTTGCTGATGGTTTGAGCTGTTCCTAAAGATCCTGTCGGGCTGTCTTAGACACTTTGGGCAAGGGATTCCTTCCAACCTGGGCCACTTTGCGGGGGGTGGGGTGGGGGCAGCACAAGGGCAGGTGACAGTGTGTGCAAGGACCCTTCATGACACGTGGTGACATAGGGGCTGGTGGTGACAGGTCCACACCACAGTGCTCGGTGCACGCGATGGGACAGGACGCGCCAGAGCGGTGCTGTGAGGAGCCCCCGCACAGCGCACTTGTTTGTGTCTGACCCGGAGCTTCTCTGAGCCATCATTCTTGCAGGTGACCTCGAGGCCAGACCACAGCACTTGGTGACCTGTGGCCTTGCCGAGGCTTCTCTTCTTAAGGTGCCCTTGAGGGCAGACTCTGGGACCTGGTGACCCGGAGCTTTTCTGAGGCATCGCCCATCCCTGCAGTCACTGGCCTTGAGACCAGGGCACAATCCTTGACGAGGAGCCTCCTGTCCTTGTGGCAGGAGCCCTCAAGACCCGAGTGCAGGACTTGCTGTCCTGCAGTCTTGCCAGGACTTGAGTCTTGCAGTTGCCTTCCAGGCACAACTGCAGGACTTGCTGCCTCGGAGCTTTTCCAAGGCATCTCTCTTGCAAGTACCATAAATCCAGGCAGTGCCATGGAGCAGGGACCCCCAGGAGTGCCCAAGTTGGCCTGGGTTGAGGAGGAGGAAGAAGAAGGCCCTGGAGCTGCCCCAGCACAGGAGACCAAAGAGGTGCAGCAGGTCCAGCCACTGCAGGAAAGTGAGTGGCAGAGCTGGGCAACAGGGCTCTGCCTGTGGCTGGCTTGGCCCCATCCCCATCCCCATCCCCATCCCCATCCCCATCCCCATCCCCATCCCCATCCCCATCCCCATCCCCATCCCCATCCCCATCCCCATCCCCATCCCCATCCCCATCCCCATCCCCATCCCCATCATCCCCATGCCATCCCATCCCATCCCATCCCAGGTGGTTAAAGGTTGAATTTGATGGTCAAAGTTTCGACTTGAAGTCCCAAAGTTGGATTTGGTTGTCAAAGGTTGTATTTATTTGTCAAAAGTTGGATTTGAAGGTCAAAAGTGTGATTGAAAGGTCTCAGTTTGTAGTTGATGGTCAAAGGTTGGACTTGAAAGTCCAGGCTTGAATTTGGTGGAATAATGGCATTCAAGTTGACGGGATTTTAGAATCCTCCAGCTGCGCTCCCAAATTCCCATCAACAGTGGAAATCCATGGAATAACAGCATTCTTTTCATTGGGAATTTTGACTCCTCCAGCTCCCTTTCCATATTCTCACCAAAACCATGGAATAACAGCATTCCAGACATCAGGAATTCTGAATCCTTCCATTTTCCACCCAAATTCCCAAGAAATAATGGAATTCCAGGCATCAGGAATCTTGAACCCTACAGCTCTCCTCCACAATTCCCATGCAATTATGGAATTCCAGGCATTGGGAATATTGAATCATCCAGCTCCCCTCCCAAATTCCCATGAAATAACATCATTCTGGGCATCGGGAATTTTGAATCCACCCATTCCCCTCACAAACGCTCATGGAATGATAGCATTCCAGGTGTTGGGAATTTAGAATCCTCCAGCTCTCCTCACAAATTCCCATGGAATAACAGCATTCCGGGCATCGAGAATTAGAAAAATGGCACATTTATTGCTACAGAATGGTCATGGACATGATGGCATCGGATACTACAGGTGGGAAGGAAACTGGGAATTGCTGTGGCGGCTCCCGAATCTCTGCCAAGCTCAACATCCTGTCTGCACAACTCCACGACAACTCAGGAATGTACCAAAAAACATGGAAAAGTCAAGGCGCCCAGGCATACATTGGAAACTAAGTGTAACTGTTCTTTTTTTGTTTTTTATATTTTCAAGAGATTTGTCCTTTTTTTTTTCTTCTTCACCACTATTTTTTTTTTCTTTTTCCTTCTTTTATTTTTAATTTTCAACCCTTTTTTCATTTTCAACTGGAAAAATTCCAAGCAACTCAAGTGGAAAAACCCAAACAACCCAAGAAACCAAAGAAGTTTTCATCTCTCGGATTACACATGGCAAAACAATTTAAGTAGTAAAATAAGGTACCAAACTTTCACTCCCCAGAAAATCTACAAAGAAGACATATTCAGAATCTTGATAATTTTTTTAATTATTAGTATTACTTTTATCACCTTCTTAAAATCCATTTTTTGGGTTTTTTTTTGTTTTTATTTTTTTAATTCCATGATGTAAAAGGATTTCTCCTCTGAAAAATAACCCAAATGTTTTGGGGTTTTTTGGGGTTTTCTTGGGGATTTTTTTCTATTTTTTCCAAACACTCAAGGTGTCCTCTATTCTATTTTGTGGAAAAAGAACACTAGACTAACTCATCATAGAATCACAAGGCTGGAATCATTGAGTCCAACTCATGCCCCAACACCTCAACTAAACCATGGCACCGAGTGCCAAATACAGTCCTTATTTAAACACACCCAGGGATGGTGACTCCACCACATCCCCAGGCAGACCATGCCAGTGCTTTATCACTCTTTCTGTGAAAACTCTTTCCTGATATTCAACCTATATTTCCCTTGGCACAGCTTGAGACTGTGTCCTCTGCCTCTGTCAGCTGCTGCCTGGAGAAAGAGACCAAGCCCACCTGCCCACAGCCACCTTTCAGGGAGTGGTAAGAACAGCTCTGAGTCTCCTTGTCTCCAGGATAAACAACCCCAGCTCCCTCAGCTGTTCCTCACAGGGTTTGTGTTCCCAGCCTCGTTGCCTCCTCTGGACGTGCTCAAACATCTCAACGTCCTTCCCAAAGTGAGGGATCAGAACTGGACAAAGCACTCAAGGTGTGGCCTCACCAGTGCCGAGCACAGGGGAAGAATGACCTCCCTGCTCCTGCTGGCCACACTATTCCTGATCCAGGCCAGGGGCCACTGGCCATCTTGACCACCAGGGCACGCTGCTGGCTTGTGTTCAGCTGCTGTCACCAGCACCCCCAGGTCCCTTTCTGCCTGGGCACTGACCAGCCACACCGTCCCCAGCCTGGAGCATTGCAGGGGGTTATTGTGGCCAAAATGCAGGACTCAGCACTTGGATTTGCTAAACTTCATCTTATTGGACTCTGCCCACCCATCCAACAGTTCCAGGTCTCTCTGCAGAGCCCTTCTACCCTCCAACAGATCAATACACACTCCCAGCTTGGTGTCATTGCAAATTTATTGGTGGTGGACTCAATCCCTTCATCCATGTCATCAGTAAAGATATTGAACACAACAGGACCCAGCACAGACCCCTGAGGGACACCACTGCTCACTGGCCCCCAGCTGGATGCAGCACCGTTCACCAGCACTCTCTGGGCCCAGCCATCCAGACTGTTCCTAACCCAGCAAAGAGTGCTCCTGTCCAAGCCTGGGCTGCAGCTTTTCCAGGGAATGCTGCGGGAGACAGAGCCAAAGGCCTTGCTGAAGTCCAGGTACACAACATCCACAGCCTTTCCTGCATCCACTAGGCAGGTCACCTGGTCATAAAACAAGACCTATCCCTCCTGAACCCACACTGGCTGGGTCTGATACCCTGGCCATCCTGTGAATGCTGTGTGATGACACTCAGCATAAACTGCTCCATTATCTTATCAGGTACTGAGGTCAGGCTGACTGGCCTGTAATCACCAGGATCCTCCTTCCCACCCTTTTTGTGAATGGCTGTCACATTGGCCAGTTTCCAGTCATCTGGAACCTCACCAGTGAGCCAGGACTGTTGGTAAATGATGGAGAGTGGTTTTGCAAGCTCACCTGCCAGCTCCCTCATCACCCTGGCTGGATCCCATCTGCCCCATAGATTTATGAACATCCAAGTGGCTCAGCAGTTCTCTGACTGCCTCCTCCTGGACAACAGCAGGACCATCCTGCTCCCTGACACCATCTACCAACCCAAGAGGACAGCTGTCCTGAGGACAAGCCGCTTTCCACTAAAGATTGAGGAAAAGAAGGTGTTAAGCACCTCTGCCTTCTCCTCATCTGCAGTTACTAAGTTCCCTCCTGCATCTAATAGAGAACAAGGGTGGCTCTTACCCTTCCTTTTACCATTAATGTATTCATAAAATCATTTTTTATTATCCTTTACAAAAGTTGACAAATGAAGTTTGAACTGAGCTTTGTCCTCCCTAATGTTTTCCCTACATGCCCTAGCAACCTCCCTAAAACACATCCTGAGAGACCTGACCTACCTTTCAAAGATGATATACATCCTCTTTTTATTCTTCAGTTCCTTCCAAACTTCATTGCCCATCCAGGCTGGATGTTTGCCTCGTCGACTCATCTTTCAGCACACAGGGACAGACTCTTCCTGTGCCCTCATGTCGTGGTTTTGAACCAGTAATTAACAAAAAGGGGAAAAAAGAATTATTTATCTCTTGCTGTGAGATATGGATTAAAATAAGAGCAAACCAGGCATAAAACTTAAAAGGAATTAAGAAGAGTTTATTGACAAACTACAAGAATAAGAACACTAGAATAAACTTTTAGAAAAACTTTTTCATTTCTCACTGCTCACTATTCTTTTGTTCACATGATAACAGAGACAAAAACGGTATAATTTTGATGGTTTAAACAGTTCTAGTTCTTTCTATAGTCTTTTCCTCAGTTTCTGTAGAGAAACAGAAGTTCTTTTCTGTTAATTTATGGAGTCTTTCACAAGAAAGCTATTTTGTTATAGTTTTCTGTCTCCTTGATATCAGCTGCTCAGAGCTGCTGCTATCAAAGCTCACTCCTCCCATTCCACATCACTCTGAAATGTGTTATGGGTCATAAGTTTGGGGATAGCATTTTTAAGGATAAGTTAGTCAAAGGCAAACAGTATTTTTTATCTGTTTCTATGCGCTTCACTAGAAAACAGTTTTCTCATTGCCTCTCAAGGCTTCAAATCTCCCAGCACTTCACTATACCACAATTACTCTGCTTTTTACTCAAATTTACACTTTGAACACTCTATTCCTCTCCATACTCTATTATGAATTAAAGGAGTTCCTTTCAGGACTTCATTGTCCATCTCCATAGTTTTAACAGAAAGATATTTCAGCTTAATTAAAGCATCTTCTTAATTCTCTACCTTTCTTGAAGTCTCTTTTCTTTCTTGCCACTAGTAGTTTATAAAGTTTCTTTTCATGTTGATCACTCTCCTTTTTTCTCTCTGGATGAAAAGATTAATCCGCAAGACTCATCTAGATAAGAAAGAGTTAAAATCTTGCCTAAGCTTTTGTAGATGGTTCGGTGATCTCTGCTGAACAGGAGCTGGAGCTGTCTGCGATGGAAAGTTCCTCATAGCTGCTTTAGAGCGTGGTCTCCGTCTCTGCTTGCAGCAGGCTCAGAGCTCCTTTCCTTCTTCACTCGGCAGTTTTCGAGTGAATGTAGTTACAGCAAAACTCTGCAGCCGAGCCAGAGATCAGGCCGGGCTCGGCCCAGCCCGACCTAGCTCGGGGCAAGCCTCATCTCCCGGCCGGGAGACGAGAGACGCGGCGGGCCCGGCCTGGCCCCTGCCCGGCCGCATGGCCTGGGCAGGGAACCGGAGGCCAGCCGGAGCTCCGCCACCCTTCACAGTCAAGAAACAAAGAGAATCACAGACTTCTGGTTGTACACTTTAAAGTGAGGTTCACAAGTTGATTCTACTTTTCAGTGGCTAAAACTGCTGTCAATTCTCAGCAATGGCCGATAATTGGTCAGGAGAAAAGACTCTCAGGAGACCCTAGCAACTTTAACTTTCTTAAAGGTAAACTAACCCCATGACACCTCAAGATCTCTGTTTTGAAGACCACCCATCCTTCCTGGACTCCTTTGTTTTTAAGGGCTACTTCCCAAGGAATGCTTTGAATAAGTGTCCTGCTTTAGGGACAGTAAGTCTCCTAAATAGGCACTCCAATGTAAGTAAAGTCCAATATAAAAGTCCTATTGATGTTCCTCCTGATTTCACCAGATCTGGAGAACTCTATCATTCCATGATCACTATGTCCCAAGCAGCCTCCAACCACCACATCTCCCACCAGCCCATCTCTATTTGCAAACAACAGGTCTAACATAGTCCCTCCCCTGCTGGGCTCACTCACCAGCTGCGACAAAAAGTTGTCCTCCACATACTAAAATCTTCCTGGACTGCCTCTTTCCTGCTGTATTAAGTTACCAGCAGATGTCTGGTTGGCTAAAATCACCTACAAGAACAAGGGCTGGTGATGCTGAAACCTTCTCCAGCTGCTTATAGAATGAGTTGTCTGCCTCTTCTTCCTGGTTGGGTGGACGATAACAGACTCCCAGTAGGATATCAGCCTTGTGGGCCTTCCCCTTAATTCTTACCCATAGGCACTCAACTTTATCATCATCAGTTTCAATACTTACGGTGTCGCTCTATTGGGAACAGCGAGAAGAACGACAGACTCTCTTGGGAGTCGATCAGGAGAATTTCTCCCGGTTTATTGCTTCAGGTCTTTTTTACAGACCGATACGTGAAAGTACAGAAAGGAAAACTCTTATTGCTTAGTAAATGAACACATCACCATCATTGGTCAGTGGGGTATACCACCCCTCAACCTTCTCTTGTAAGAAAACAAGGAACAGACAAACAGCGCCCGCAAGGCTCTTTTCTATCTCTGAGGGTCGTTTTAATTCCTCCTTAGGAATTCTCAGGCCACTTTCCCAGGCAAGACTGAGAAAGTTATGTGGCCTGCTATTCCACAGGCACTGTGCTCCCTACTTCACAGTTAGCATCCATACTTACGGTGTCAAAACCTCCCTAACAGAAAGGGCCACTCCTCCACCTCTTCTCCCTTTCCTGTCTCTTCTGAAGAGCTTGTAGCCACCCAGTGCAGCACTCAGCCATGAGTACATCATGGCTTTGCTGTTGCACCACGGCCTCCAGCTCTTCTTCTTTGTTACCCATGCTGTGTGCATTGGTGTACATGCCCCTCATCTGAGCTACTGATTTCACCCCTAACTCAGGCTCACCACCCTTGGGCCTGCTTCCAGACAGCCCAGCTGCATCCCCTTCCCCCTTGAAACCTAGTTTAAAGCCCTCTCAGTGAGTTCTGCCAGTTCATAAGATAAAATTCTTCTACCCTTAAGAGAGATGCAGCCCATCCAGTTCCAGCAGGCCGGGTGCTAGAAAAGTCGCCCCATGATCAGAGAACCCACAATTCTGCCGATGACACCAACCCTTGAGCCACTTGTTAATAATGTGGGCTCTCCTATTGCTTTCACTTTTTTTCTGCCACCAAAGGGACTGAGGAAAAGTCTACCTGTGCTCCTGCCCCATCAACCACTGAGCCAGTGCCCTGAAGTCCCTTTGAATTGCCCTGGCACTCCTCGTTTCAGTCTCATCTCTGCCAGCCTGGAGTAGCAGCAGTGGATAACAACCAGAGGGCTGGATCAGCCCAGGAAGTCTCTCAGTGATACCCCGTAGCCGAGTCCCAGGGAGGCAGCAGACCTCCCTGTGGGATGGGTCCAGTCAGTGTACGGGGCCCTCTGTTCCCCTCAGAAGGGAGTCACCCACTACAACCACCTTTTTTTTTCTTTTTAATAAGCTTTGTAACAAAAAGCCAGGCACTGATAGATGGGGGAATTCTGATTTATAAATATTTTTTCCCATTTTTTATTGTTTTTTCCCTCTTCTTTTCACTCCAATAGCATCACAGGTATTGAGAATGAAAAAAGGCCACAGTCCATCATCATTTTCACCGTTTTACAGATGTTTCTAAGAATATTCAGGAATGAGGATGGGCAAAAAGAGGCACTGCAGGAGCACGAGTTGACTTCCAGTCCCATCAGAAAGGAAAAGGGGGATCTTCCTGGAAAAAAATCCAATAATATTTTTAAAAAGCCCTAAAAAGTTCCCAAATAAAATAAAAAATTTGGGCCCTCCCAGGCCCTGGTAGCCTGCTGGGCTGGAATTTCTCCTATTCCACCTCCAAATTATTCTTTCCTAATGGATTTGTCTGGAATTTTGTCCTTACTTTTCCCTATTTTTCCTTCTTAAAAATCCTTTTTTCCCCCAGTTCCTTTCTGCTTGTTTCCACTATGTTTTCCTCATTTCCAGTGCTGTATGGGATTTTTCCGGTTCTGGATTGTGTCCTGCCTCTCTCCCCACCTTCCGTCCCCCTAAATCCCAAAAGAGAATAACCCAAAAAACCTCAGAAGACTGAATCAGTACACGTGGCATTGTACTGCCATTGGAGTGTTCCTAGAAAAATGGGCAGAAATTTGGGATGAACATTCCCTCTCCAGTAGATCCATCAATACCTGCAATGCCGAAGTGGAAAAAGCTGCTAAAATCGGGATTTTGCCTTTCCAGGAGGGTCTTTGAACCTGGCTTTATTCATTAACCTTTCAACGTGCACAAAAGAGGACCAAATACGGCAGGGCCTTAGACACAACTTTGGTCCCTGACACACACAGGCTTCTTGTCCCACTACTGGCCTTCAGTAACACCTTGAACTCCACAATGCTGTGGAACCAGGCCTTCAGCACAGGGACCTTTCCAGCCTGATCTGCGCTCGTTCCTCTGCGTCTCTGCACAAAACACGGTGCAGGAGAGAACGGCAGGAGGGGCCTGTGTGTCACAGCGCTCTGGATTTGTGACCCTTCAACTCCACAGAGATGCAGGTTTAGTGAAAAAGGCAAACTGTTTATTGATGGGATGCGAAGCAAAGGGATGAGCTGAGGGGCAAAGAAGGGGATGGGGAGTGTCTAAGGGCTGGAAGGAGGGAGGTATCAAAAGGGAGGGAGAGTGGAGGGAAAAAGAAGGGATGGGCAGTGTCTGAGGGCTGGAGGCAGGGAGCTGTGAAAAGAGGAGAGTGGAAGGAAAAAGAAGGGATAGGCAGTTTCTGAGGGCTGCAGGGACAGAGCTATCTACAGGCAGGGAGAGGGCTGAAGCCATGCGAGCTTCCCACAGGCTCAGCTGTGCCAGTTGTCAGCTGTGCCTGGAGCTCCAGCAGGTCTCTTCTGGTTTCAGCGTAGTCTCGTCTTCCATGGCACCTTCAATGAAAACTGCTTCTCCTAAGCCAGCAGACAGCGTAGCTCTCCAGCTCTTTTAGAGAATATCTCTCGAAGGTCTGTGTTTTTCTGAGAAGGGCTGTCATCTCTCCTCAGGGCTTCAAGTGCTGGAAGAGAGGGGAACAGAGCCACGATCAGAGCCCGGATCTGTGGCAATCCTAGGAGAAAGTCCTGCCAGGGCCATGCCAGCCTGCTCTTGCTGTGGCCACAAGAGGTAAGGGGCCAACAGAATCAGCTGCAAGGTCCTGGTCACAAATCTCCCCAACTACATCCCCACCCAAATCTCTCGCCCTGCATCCCTGAAATCTCTCTGTGATATTTCTACACCACCAAGGTGTCCACACAGAGAGAGAAGCCCTCTGAAGCCGGGACACGGATTACAGCACCATGGCCGGGCATTGCAGATGCCCCAGTGCCAGCCCCTCACTGCCAGCCCTCACTCACCCTCGATGAGGGCCTGCAGCTCTTCCTGCTGCCCCCTCAGGTGCTCTCCGGCCATCCCTGGGAACACAGAGCCTGTCAGGGCCCCAGCGGCACAGCTCCCTGCCAGCGGCACTGCCAGCCCTGGGGCCACACGGCCTCCCGCCCCGGCAGGGCTCAGCCCCAGCCCTTGCCTCATCCTGACTCAGCCCAAGGGCACGGCTGCCAGAGGCCGGCAGCAGCCCCGAGGGCAGCCGGGGCTCCAGGGCGCCGGGCCCGGGTGCCGCTGCCGGGGCAGCAGCCGGGGCTGGGGCCGATCTGCGGCGGGGAGGGAGCCCGGGCTCGTGGCTCACCCATGAACCTGATGGCCGCCTCTCGCAGGGACTCCTGTGGGCTGTCCAGGTATGGCAGGGCCCCGCGCAGGTGCTCGACTGCTCGGCTCCTGTCGTCTGCCAGCTGGAGAGAGCGGCAGGAGGGAAGGGTTGGCGCAGGCTCTGCCCCTCGGCCGGGTGCTGCCTGCGGCCAGCCCCGGCCTCCCGTGCCCGCCCAGCCCTGAGGCCCGGCCCGCAGCCCCACTGGGCTGGGGCTCCATCGGCAGCCGGCTCGGGGCCACAGGAGCCTGGAGAAGAAGCCGTGCAGCCCAGGGAAGGGAGCGGTGTGTAGGGCTCAGGCTGGCGCCCCCGGGTGCAGCACTGGGCCACCGCTGCCAGCCCCACACACTGAGCACTGGGGGCTGGGGGCTTCTCAAATTTGGGCTTCTCCAGGCCGTTCTTACCAGACACTCGGCAAACTTCGCCAGCTGCTCCTTCCTCACCAGCTGCTTCAAATTCCTCCTCTTGAGGAACTCGGCCACACGAAGCAGCGTTTCCCGAGAGGCCTGGAGAGCAGCAGAGATGCAGAGATGGCACTGCAGCCGAGGGCACAGGACTCTTGTCTGGGTGACAGGGCCCAGAGGAAGCTGCAGCCTGGGAGGTTCCAGGACAGGAGGAAGCCGATGCCCCTCCCAGGGATGCACCGGCACCACAGCAAACCTCACCTTCGCCACACGCCAGTTCTCATCATGGCAGTGGATGAAGAGTGGAAGCAGGCTCTGGTTCAAAATCTTCTCCAGAGGCTTCTTTCCCTCATCCACTACCAAGTCCATTGTCTTGAAGAAGAGGTCAAGGGAAAGCAACTGCACATGGCTGTGGTCCTGGAGGAAAAGAAGAGAAAAAGACCTTAATACCAATTCCTCCAGGCTCGACTGGACAAAGGCCCAGAAATCTGTAAGACACAAAGTTTCTGGGCAGCAGCCAATGCCTGTGGCTGGGGGCACAGAGCCTTACGTGATCAAAGAGCAGCAGGAGTGCCTGAGCCAGCTTCGGAGCAGTGGTGCTGCATATCCCGATGTCTTTACTGTTGAGAATATTGATGAACACCTGGAGGGTCATGCCAACCACATCTCCATCTGTATCACCCAGCAGGTCCTGAAGGCGTTGAGACAGGCTGCACATTCTTATGGCCTGTTTGGAACACAAGGCTGTGCTGGAAGCCCTGAACGGCTGCAGTGCCAAGACCACCCTGGCACTGCAACCCCACCCTGCTGCTGCTGGGCCCAGAGGCCAAAGGCCTGTCCCAAAGCACTCAGGCAGGTGAGGCAGGAGAGCTGGGAGCAGCTGCCTCAGCTCCTGAAGCCCAGCCAACCCAAGGGGCTGCTTTGCTGCTGCCCCGTTCTCACCATCGAGGGATCCTTGCTGAGCCCCACGAGGCCTCTGAGCGCCAGGCGACGCCTCTCCCTGCACTCGCTCTGCAGGTGCATTGACGCGATCTCGAGGACACAGTCACCATATTTCGTCAAATATAAGTACTCAAGGACCTGAAAAGCACAGGGCAGTGAGAGGGGAGCCGGCCAGCAGGAGCCTGGAACTGCGCAGGGCTGGGCCCAGGCAGCAGCACAGGGCACGGGCACCGTCCCAGGCAGCTGCGGCTATGCAAGGGGACAGGGCTGGCAGGCAGCTCAGCGAGGTAGTGCTGGCCATCAGGCTCACCTCCACAAGGAATGCCAGGAAGGACAGATCACAGCATGGCTCCTTCCTTCTGAGTGACTTGAGCAGGTCGAGTGCAATGTGGGAACAGAAGGGGATCAAGCCACGGCGCATCTCCCTGTCAGGGGGAAAACGGCACCAAGACCCTGATGCTGGGGGGACAAACCTCTCCCAGGAATGACTCACAGAGATCTGGCCTTTCCCCAGCATCCCTGGAGGGACTGTGGGTGCTTTGGGAAGTGGCTTCTCCTTTGAGCACCCTCCTCTCTCAGCCTTTTCCAGCCTGCTCAGCCATCCCTCAGTGATGAGGCCCTCTGGCCAGGACCACAGGGACTGTGTGAGGCACCCCAGGCACCGGGCACAAGTTTCAGAGGCTGTTGGGAGAAGTGAGGCTCACCTGGCCAGCAGACCCACGGCATAGTGCTGGGTGTCAGCATAGAGCAGCGTGTCCCAGCCACGCTTGCGTCCCATTTCCATGACCACATTGTCACACCCCAGTCGGCAGAGCAGAGCCTTCATGGCCTGCACTGCAAACCTGTGTGCAGAGCAAAGCCCAGGTCACACTGGGTGCACTGGTGTCAGCCACAAGGGCATGGGAAGGACAGGAGGACTGGCACCTGTTGGGGTTGCTGGGAAGGCGGTGTTGCTCCCGGCATGCTTTCCAGAAGCTGTCAACTTCCACTGGTGGCATCAGCTGTGTGGTGATGACAACTTGGAACAGCAGAGCCACAAACAGGCGGGCGGAATAAAGCATCATCGCCTCGCAGCACTGAGGCATCTGGACCATCACCCAGAGCACCAGAGTTGCCTGCAAAAGAAGCACACCAAGACAGCACTCAGTGCCAATGTGTCCATGGGGCAGGGCCTGAGGGGACATGCACGGGGAGCAGTGGGCCCGGTGTCCCCTGAGCCTTCCCCTAGCCCAGGTTTCAGCCCAGCGCCTTAGACAGGGAGAAGATGGAGATTTCCTGGGGAAGCAAGCTCCAGGTGATCAAAGGCCATCTCCAGAAACTCACGCTCAAGGGAAAAACGTCCTTGTTGTCCCCATCAGAGGTGCAGGTGCTGCAAAGGGGCCAGTTCTCCATCACACAGAGCAGTGTAGGCAGCACTTTCTCAACTGTTGGTCCCGATGAGGCTATGGTTTGCCACATCAGTGCAGCAGCTCTGTGGGATCAGAGCTCTGTGTCAGGGGTGTCTCAGTCACAGAGCCATGCCCTGTGTAGCTGTGGGGTCCCAGGTGACAGAGCCCCGGTGCCCTGAGGGGCAGGGAGGGAGCATTGGCAGCAGCCTCAGGAAACAGAGGGGCCCGAGGCTCCTGGACCTCTCTGCCTGTTGGGCAGAGCCCATTGGACAGGCTGTGCAGGGCGATGGGCCCTAAAGGCTGGTGAGCCCTGAGCTCTCAAGGCACGTGGGCCCCATACCTGTCACACGATGGGGCACAGTGCAGCAGGGTCAGCACCACATTGATAGGGTGTTCTTCAGCCAGCCTTATTATGTCAATTTCCTTCCTGACATCCACAGTGACATGGGACACCAGACTCTGGTGAATGTTCCTCACAATAGCTGGCACCTGGAGTAGGAATGGGGAAATCTTGGAGCGCTGTCCAAGGCAGCAACTTCCCCAGCTTCCCCCAAGAAGTGCTTACCGTCCCATCACACTCTGCTGGCCTCATAGGCTGAGGGGGCCCTGTGGATGTGGCGTGAGGGGGCACAGGATCCTGGGAGACCTCCAGTTCTGGCTCCTGGCTGGGTACCTGCTGGTCAAAAGAAGCAGCTCTCTTGTCAACAATGTCAGAAGAAACACGAGGGTCCTTGAAATAATCCCAAATGAGCTCTTGGCTCAGAGTGGGAGTGGGTGTCCTGTTGGCATTCGCGATGCCCTGAGTCTCTCCAACGTCATAATTTTGAATGGTCACGTCCTCGGTCCCTGCCATGTCAGCCTCGGCCCTGTCATCCTTCATTGCAGCGTCAGAAACTTCTGAGGGCTCAGCTGAATCTGGGCTGACAACAGGCTCTGCCTGGAGCTCCTCCAGCCCAGAGTCAGGCTCAGCTGCGCCCTCAGTTGCTGCTGTGGTGGTGTTGTTTCTACGCTGAATGCGCAGGAATTTGCGGAACCTCTGTGCAGAATGAACAAAGGACAGGGAAGAGAGGCATGTTCCATGGAGTGCTGCAAGTGTAGAGCTGGGCTGAGCAGTGACAGCAGGCCCAGCCCAGGTAGGGATGGCTGCAGGTACCTTCAGCGTTTTGCGGAAGCGGCCGCGGGTGGGCTCCTGCTGTTGTCTCTTGTCCATGGCTGCATCTGGAAAAGAGCAGCCAGAGCTGAGGGGCTGCGGGAGAGGCCGGAGAACACAGCCCAGCCCTGCACTCCCCAGGCAGGGACAGCCCTGGGGTGGCTCAGGGGATGGAGCACGGTCACTGGCGGGGGTCAGTCCCAGCCCCTCTTCTGTCCTGTCCCTGGGCATGTCCACACGGGACGGGACGGGACGGGACGGGATGGGATGGCATGGCATGGCATGGCATGGCATGGCATGGCATGGCATGGCATGGCATGGCATGGCATGGCATGGCATGGCATGGCATGGCATGGCATGGCATGGCATGGCATGGATGTGATCCAGCTGTCTGCAGCCATCAGCCCTGTTGCCCAGCTCTGCCACTCACCATCCTGCAGTGGTTGGAACTGCTCCGGCTCTTCTGGCTCTTGTGCTGGGGCAGCTCCAGGGTCTGTCTTTCTGTTCCGTCGGAACACTTTGAACAGGTTGAGGAATCTGCCTGCCATGATGCAATCCTGCCTCAAAGGCACCTTAAAGAGAGATGCCTTGGGAAATCTCTGAGAAAACAAACTGTGCAGTTGTGCCTTGAAGGCACCTGTGAGAGAGAAGCCTCAGGGAGGCTACAGGACAGCAAGTCCTGCAGTCTGGTCTCGAGGGCTCCTGCCACAATGACTGGAGACTCCTCGTAAATGACTGTGGTCACCAGGTCCCACAGTCTCACCTTGAGGACAGAGGTCAGAAGGATGGGAGATGCCTCAGAAAAGCTCCAGGTCACCAAGTACCGGAGTCTGGCCTTGAAGGCACCTGCAAAAGAAAAGTCTTGGGAAGACCACGGGCCACCAAGGGCCGCAGTCTTGCCCCGCAGGCACCTGGAAATGAAAAGCCTCGGGAAAGCCACAGGCCAGCAAGGCCCGCAGTCTTGCCCCGCAGGCCCCTGCCAAAGAAAAGCCTCGGGAAAGCCACGGGCCACCAAGGCCCGCAGTCTTGCCACGAGGTCACCTGTGGAAGAAACGCCTTGGAAAAGCTCCGGGTAAGACACAAACGAGTGCGCTGTGTGGGGGCTCCTCACAGCACCGCTCTGGCGCGTCCTGTCCCGTCACGTGCACTGAGCACTGTGGCGTTGCCCTGTCACCAACAGCTCCTATGTCACCATGTGTCACAAAGGGCCCTTGGACACCCTGTCCCTTTCCATTCCACGGTTACCAGGCTGCACCGTGTCACAAAGGGCCCTTGCACTGACTGCCACCTGCACTGGTTCCGCTCCCATCCCCCCCAAAGTGGCCCAGGTTGGAAGGAATCCCTTGCCCAAAGTGTCTAAGACAGCATGACAGGATCTTTAGGAACACCTCAAACCATCAGCAAACACTGCCCTGCTCTGCAGGCTCAGGGCAGCAGAAGGAGCCCCCAGGGCTGCCGAGGCAGCCGCAGCAGGAAGGGCACGGGGCTTACACAGAATCTGTACAGGGGCCTGGCAGCACTGAAATCAGCAAGTGTGGCAGAGTCCCCACTGAGGCAGACCTGCCACCCCAGCCAAGCCCTGGCAGTGCTGGTGCCCTTCTGCCCCAGAGACCTGTGCCCCTGGGGGGTTTCTGTTCCAGAGGGTGGCCAAAGCCCACGTCCATTGGGGGCTGGGCACCTTCCTGCAGGGGCTGTTGGCAGGAGCATCTGGAACAACTGCTGGCAACTCTTAGTCTTGGTCAGATTAATTACATTAATTGGAATTATTTTCCCATTGAAGTCATTTCATGCTGCTCAAAAAACATCTTTGTTGAGAAGGTACAGAAGGATCTGGTGGACTTCACCAATTCATTGGAATGGCCAGAGAATATGAAAGATGTGCAAGTTTGCTTCCCATCTCAAAGCAGCAAGTCCTTTACCTTAACATCATTCATCGAGAGTCACTTTACAAAATATAACACTGCACAGAGGTTAAAAAAAGGCCATTCTTTGGTTTGCAAACCTTTGCTTTTCTATGGAGGGATGATAATATCCTAATTCTCTGAAGGATTAAAGCTCTCAAGGAATGACAGTCCACTCAGTATTACAAAAGTCGTCCAAACAATTGAGTCGATTGCAAAAAGGCTAATCCTCCCCCTGGTACAGATATCTAGGCGGCCAATAAATTACAGTTCTCCCCTCTTCTTTTTTGCATGCAGACCAGGACCACTAACAGGAAAAGTCACAGATATTCCTTATGTCCTCCATAACCAAGGCTGTGCCAAACCATGGATGATGCCATCAGACTGAATCAAATTCCAGCCTAGACCTCTGACTTTTTAGACAACTCTTTCCCCAACACACCCACCCGCACCAACGCCCCCAAAACACGCTCACAGAACTCCTCAACACCCCACCAGCACCCCCAGCTGTTCCCATCCCTCCACAGAGCTTTCCCACCCTCCAGCAGACCCCCTGGTTCCCTGCACATGCCATGGCATGGCACTCAGCAGGATCTGCTCCAAGGCCTTCCGTGGTAGCAAGCTCAGGCTGCCAGGCCAATGGTTCCTGGACCATCCTTCCCACTGACCCTTCCTGTGCACGGCTCTTCCATTTACACATTTGAGCTCAGCTTGGACTTCTCCCCTTAAGCAGGATTGCTGTTAAAGGATGGAGAGCAGCCTGGCAAGCTCTTTCTCCAGCTTTCTCTTTACTCTTGGGGCAGCTAGAACATTCCACAGGAAAGCAACTGGTGCCACAAGGAGTGGGCGACGTCAGGGGAGATCACTCAGGACTGCTATATCCTGAGGGAACACCGCTGGGCTTGGCCCTTAAGTACCTGCACAAACTTCAAGTCAGTGGCCTTAGTTTCCAGGACAGCCCTGTGTTGGCCAGCATCCTGACGTGGATGCTGGACTGCTGCAAAGCACTGCTGGGAGCCAGCAGGACAGGGCTGGCTGTCTTGTTTACATGTTGAAAATGAGTGAGATTGTATTTAGCTAGAAATTTAGGGGTCCCTGAATTTGATAAGGAGCTGTGCCATTATAAGCTAAGAATTTATTTTTTTTATCCTGTATTTTAGCTAATTTTTAGCATTTAATTTTGTCTCAATACAGCAAAGTAGAGGCCCTTCTTTTGGTTTGGATTCTTTAGGGAATTGTTTCCCATCTGAAAGGAAGACTCTGTGAAGGCAGCAGTTGTCCAGGCCACAAATACAGGTCATGAAGAAACAAAAGACATGGCCGAGACCTCTTACATCCCACAGTAAGGAGTCAGCCAAGGGAAAGGAGCATTTGGGAGTCATGCCTGGGGGAGGAGGGACAGGCAGTGGGGTTATGGCTGTCTCTGAGCTGGGGGACACGGCTCAAAGGGCAGATGGCTGAGTTTTTGGTGTTGTTGGACTGCTGCTGCCCAGAGGATCCACTGCTACTGCAGAACTTTTCCATCACTGTGTCTCTTTAATGTGGGTGAGCCTCTGCTCCCAGGTGTGGCCATGTAACTGGGTCCTTTCAATACCCGATCACTCTGGGAGGGATCCTCACCATGTGCTTGGGTGCCTCAGGGGAAAACAGGGACCCCGACCACCTCTGAAAGGGAGGAGTTTCACGGCTGCTCGTGGGAGCCCAGCAGCTGCTGCTGTTGCCAGGGCATTGCACAGGTGACAGCCAGGGAACACCTAAAACAATCCTCTCCTCCACCCCTTTTCTCTTTCCAGGGCTGCCCAGACCCTGCTGTTTCTGCCGCTGCTCCGGATTTTTAGTACACTTTTATCTCAACATCCCTGGGTCTGCACAGCCTCATGCTGCTCCTGCCACAGCTTTGAGCTCATTGCTAAACTGTCTGCCACCCCAGGCCTGCATTCCTCTGCTGTCCCAGCCCAGCCCCTCGAGGTTCCAGCTATAGTCCATTTCACCAATTTTCTATCTCCCCACATTCGGGTGCCTAAACGACTGTAGTGGGTCAACTCTGGCTGGGTGCCAGGTGCCCACTCTGTCACTCTGTTTCCCACTGGGACAAGGAAGGGGATAAGACAGAGAACAGCCAGCAGGGTGAGATAAGGCAGTTTTATTACAGTAAAATAAAGAACTAAGCAGAGATCTGTGCCTGCATGGGCTGAAGAGAAAAAAGTAACTCTCTACTTCCCATCTGATGTTCAGACATTTCCTGAAAAGAAGGGCTTCAGCACGCGTAACGGCTCCTCCAGAAGGAAAACACTGAAAACTCACAAATGCTCCCCCCCATCCTCCTCTCCCCCTGAGCTTAGCTCTCTGAGCTGTTGTCATAAGATGTGGAATATCCCTTTGGCTAATTTGGGTCAGTTGGCTTGGTTGTGTCCTCTCCCATCATCTTGCCCACTCCCATCCCCTTTGATGGGGGAAAGAATGTCAGAGGGACAGCACTGCCCGGCAGTAGCCAAAACACTGCTCTGTTCTCAACACCCACCTAGGTACCAATGCAAAACACAGTACTGGAAGGGCTGTGAACTTTACCTTGGCCAGAACCCATACAGGTGTTATGGAAAGTTTTGGATTCTGTCATGTGCGTGCCCTTCCGCACCTCAGGCCAGACCGTCCTGACAAAACCCATTCAATGTCCAGCAGAATTGCATATTCTGAAAAACAGGGGAACCTACCTCAACCCCTCCACAGTCAGCTGAGAATATCTCTGCTGCTGCTACAAAAATTCACTACTTACCAACAAAACACAAATGTGCAGATTAAATGATCCCAGCCTCTGTAGAAATGATTCTTAATGTATTAAGATTTTTAGTAGAGGGACCCCAACTGAACTAAGAGATTGTTTAGCTGGGAGATGACACAAAGTCTGGGAAGATGTAGTGCGCAGCGATGCTTTGAACAGCCTGCAAACCCCAAGAAAATCAATCCCAACATGGGGAAGCCTCCTGTATCTCAAGATGTCTCATTCACCAACATCTGAGCCAAACACATATGTGTAAAGCTAAAGGTGTAGAGTTGTCACTGTGAAAACCGGCATGGAACAGTAGAAGGAAACACAAAGGTAGACAGGTATGTGTGAGAAAGGAGCAAGGCTGAAAGTGCAGAAGATTGCTGGGAAGCCAGGAAGAAAGTAGATTACACACTATCTGAGAAGAGGAAAGGCGTCCAGTTTCTTCCCAGCTTGCAAGCCTTGAGAAAAGTAACAAACTGTCAGGCCCATGGATTTATTAGAGGCCTGCAGCCGTGTTGCTTGTGAAGGACTGAAGAGATTGTCACGCTGTTGAACACCGTCAGGTTCATGGGTGAGCCACGAGCCCGGGGCTGGCTCCCGCCCCGCCGCAGCTCGGCCCCAGCCCCGGCTGCTGCCCCGGCAGCGGCACCCGGGCCCGGCGCCCTGGAGCCCCGGCTGCCCTCGGGGCTGCTGCCGGCCTCTGGCAGCCGTGCCCTTGGGCTGAGTCAGGATGCGGCAAGGGCTGGGGCGGAGCCCTGCCGGGGCAGGAGGGCGTGTGGCCCCAGGGCTGGCAGTGCCGCTGGCAGGGAGCTGTGCCTCCGGGGCCCTGACAGGCTCTGTGTTCCCAGGGATGGCCGGAGAGCACCTGAGGGGGCAGCAGGAAGAGCTGCAGGCCCTCATCGAGGGTGAGTGAGGGCTGGCAGTGAGGGGCAGGCACTGGGGGAGCTGCAATGCCCAGGCAGGGAGCTGTATTCCCTGCCCCGGCTTCAGAGGGCTTCTCTCCCTGTGTGGACACCTCGGTGGTGTGGAAATATCACAGAGAGATTTCAGGGATGTGGGTGGGCAGATTTGGGTGGGGTGGCCAGGACCTTGCAGCTGTTCCTGTTGGCCCCTTAACTCTTGTGGCCACAGCAAGAGCAGGCTGGCCTGGCCCTGGCAGCACTTTCTCCTAGGATTGCCACAGATCCGGGCTCTGATCGTGGCTCTGTTCCCCTCTCTTCCAGCACTTCAAACCCTGAGGAGAGATGACAACCCTTCTCAGAGGAACACAGTTTTTCAGCAGACATTTATTGAAAGTACAGCAGAAGTTCATTCGTCTGCTGCTTTAGGAGAACCAGTCTTTGTATAAGATGCCATGGAAGATGAGACTACGCTGAGACCAGAAGAGACCAGCTGGAGCTCCAGGCACAGCTGACAACTGGCACAGCTGAGCCTGTGGGAAGCTCGCATGGCTTCAGCCCTCTCCCTGCCTGTAGATAGCTCTGTCCCTGCAGCCCTCAGAAACTGCCCATCCCTTCTTTTCCCCTCCAGTTTCCCTCCCTTTTGAATACCTCCCACCCTGCGGCCCTCAAACACTTTCCATCCCTTCTTTTTCCCTCAATTCTCCATCCCTTTTGATAGCTCCATGCCTCCATGCCCTCAGACACTGCCCATCCCTTCTTTTACCCACCAGTTTCCCTCCCTTTTCACAGCTCCCTCCCTGTAGCCCTCAGACATTGTCCATCCCTTCTTTTTCTCTCCACTCTCCCTCCCTTCTCACAGCTCCCTCCCTCCAGCCCTCAGACCTTGCCCATCCCCTTTTTTGCCCCTCAGCTCATCCCTTTGCTTCGCATCCCATCAATAAACAGTTTGGCTTTTTCACTAAACCTGCATCTCTGTGGAGTTGAAGGGTCACAAATCCAGAGCTCTGTGATACACAGGCCCCTCCTGCTGTTCTCTCCTGCACCGTGTTTTGTGCAGAGACGCAGAGGAACAAGCGCAGATCAGGCTGGAAAGGTCCCTGTGCTGAAGGTCCAGTTCCACAGCACAGTGGAGTTAAAGGTTTAACTGAGCACCTTGAAGGCCTTGGATTTTGGAAGAGCCAAGCTGAGTATGCCCTGAATGCAGCTGTGAGGGATTCTGTGGCAAGCATGCACAGAGGACAAAGGAGCTTGGAATGCCTGAGGCTTTCTAGAACAGCTTCCTGAAAGCACAGCAACGCTCCATCCGTGGACAGGATCAGGGAGAGGGCAGAACTGTTAGAGCCAGCAGAGAGATGGGGACTTCAGATGGCTCTTCTTTAGAATGCTATTTATTCTATCGACTAGATTACAGCAGGGGGTCGTGGCTCAG